>NC_054394.1:14898750-16212500 GCF_017976425.1 Toxotes jaculatrix | reverse complement strand
ACCACTCAAACTAACAGCTCATATGTCACACACTAGGTTCAATACACACACCCACTCCACATATATAGGAAGGAAGGAGTCCAGCCAGTAATCAATACTGAAGGTGAAAAGACAGCTGAGCTTTGTTAAAACTGAGCTAAATTTAATTGAGAGAACAGGTTTTTTTTTTTTTTACATTTAAGTTACATCTACAGTTTTAAAAGCATTTGAATGAATATTACAATGTTATTTACCATTTTCATGTCACAGCAGGAAAAGCACACGTGTAAACAATAAAATAAATGTTAGCTGAATCCCATTTAGCTGCTTTCAACTCAATTAAACAACTAAGACAACATGGCTGCTTAGGTTTCAGGGTAAATGGCTGTGGCCCCAAAATGCTATTAAGCCTTCTAGACTCACAACCAGTTAATTACATCCTTCAACCTCACAGTTTTCTTCAGCAGTTCATCCTACATCAAGCTCGAAGCAGTGTCCTGCTATGACGAGAGCAGAGCAGAGCCAGCGTTGCACCGTAGGATGAGCTGGCAGGAGGAGGAATGATATCAATAATGGAGGCTGCAGTTGCATCACTGTCGTCATCATCGTTGTCGTCATCGTCCTACAGCATGTATTCTTATCACCCATATGTTCATGTTGAAAATACAGTCTATCCCTTTGTTCCCTGTTTAATCCTATCATCTCTCATGTCCTCTGCTCTGCTGTGCTCTGTCGTCCTTCCCCTCCACCTCTCCCCTCCCTCTCTCACCCCCACCACCCCCCTCCAAAATCATTCCCCTCTCCTCTCCTGCTCCATGTGATGGTCCCACACTGTTCCCTACAGACTAAAAGAAAGGCCAGCTTAACATTGTAGCAGCTTGGCAACCAGGCACTAAAAGAGGGGGGTGTAAAAAAAAAAATGAAAAAAGCACTGTGTTTTCCCTTGAGTCTCTTCTTCCCTCCATCTCTGACCCCCGTCTCTCTACCCTCTCTCTGCCTCTCTGATTCTCTCCTCTAAGCTGGCTGATGGCGGTGGGGTCGGAGACCCTGGCTGAGTGGAACTCATTACAGACTCCCTTCATTTCCATTCTGAGTGGGGCCTGTAGAGAGAGCGTGCACCAGGGCATTGAGGTGCATTCGCACAGGGAACAGGGCGAACACATTGAGCAAGACACCACTTATGAAGAGTGACGGCCAACAGAAACAGCCTTTAATACCCCCACAGAGGAATAAGAAGGGGAGGGGGCTAGCACGCCAACCACAGAGAGAAGAGAAGAAGAGAGGGAGAGACAGAAAGGAGAGAAAGAGCAAAGGAAGAAAATAGTAGGACAAGGCAGAGAGCAAGGCAAGCTGTGGGGCTGACACAACAAGAAGGCTTATTTAATAAACATGAGCTGGAGCCCAGTGCAATCGAGTGCTACAACGGAAAGCTTATGCAGATGAGAGCCGACCTAATGACTAAATGGAGTGGATGGAGAAAAGAAAAGAAAAGAGAGGAGGGAGAGATTAAAGAGGGAATGGAAGGCAGAGGCCAGGGAGTAGTGTTTAAGTGTCTGTGATGGAGTGTAAACAGAGGAGTTTCTCTGCGGTGAGGAGAAAGACTTTGTTAAACACAGAGAAGGAGGAGAACTGAGGAGAACACAGCTTTGCCCATTGTGCAGCTGTGCAGGTTAACGCCAGACAATCAAGGGCAACGTGGTGAGGGTACAGCTTGTATGGCCTTGTATAACCTCATCAGGAGAGGAAATGTTTACATGCAAGTGTATTCTGGCTAAGTATTGTTTCCATGGTAATATTTAATTTTTTTCTCATTTTTGTATTCTAAAATCTTTGTGATGGAGATATGAAGCCGCACAGAAATTGCTCACCTCCCGTACGACGTTAACCAGAGTGAAAATGGCAGAAACAGACTAGACAAACAATTATACTCTGATGTTTGTTGAAGCGCCTCATCAGCCACAAATCAACAAACATCAGGCTAATTCGCACCAATTACAGAGCAGCATTTGTGCATCAGCGAGTTCCACTACAAATAAGGGGCCCCAAGCTTTAAGGAAGGAGGAGGTTTAAACGCATATGCAAAGGAGAGCTTTTTGATGGTGTGTGTGTATGTGTGTGTGTGTGTGTGTGTGTGTGTGTGTGTGTGTGTGTGTGTGTGCACAGAAGATGGGACCAGGCTTTTGGAGGAAGAAAGCTGTTTACCTGGAACAGAGGATTATGGGACAATTCCCTGTGGCATGTTGGAAGCTGTGGGGGTCTGTGAGGGCTGGGCCTTAAATCAGTTTAGGAAACAGTCACACCTCTCAAAGTCCCTCACTGCCACTGTCTCCTCGTTTTCTATGTGTCTGTCTGCCTCTGCCTTTCTCACACACACACAAACACCCACATACACTCTTCATCACCCCAAAATATTAAAATATTTATCCCCTCTCCATTCCCTTTTTTTTTTTTTTTTTTTCAAAAATGTTTAAGTCGCAGTTCGCTTTCCAAACTTAATCCATCAGACACTATTTTATTTTTTCACTGCAGGAGTCAATCTTTTGGCTTCTTTTTTACTTTTTAACAAATTGCAAAAAAAGATGACTGAAAATCACAGTTTTGAAAAAGTTTAAAAATGCAGAAAATAAAAATACCATATATAAATTGTCAGTTTATATTAAGTGAGTGAGTGTTGCATCTTTCTTCCTGCAAACTTTAAGAAGTTATTTCATTCTTATAACCTAAAATCCTGAAGATAAAGGAGTTTGTATTATGAAGGACAAACAGAAACACAAAATAGTTCAAATAAGATTAAAAATGAACTCAAAGTATGCCTTCCATGAGAATCCACCTGGGGAATGTGTGTATGTTGCCATGCTATCATGGGATTTGTCTCTTGCCCAGTTCCGCCATGATATGGAAACAATAGCAGACGAATTAGAGATAAGGGGAGAAGCTTTGTCCAGGCTAAAACAGTATCCACATGAAGCCACTGAAGGCTTTGTCTTCATAACATCAGTGACAGCTTTGTCCTCCCCGGTATGTCGAGGGACCACAAAAAAATGCTGCAGTGAGATCAGAGCGAGGAGGAGAGCTGTGGGTGGACGCCAAATAGAACACTCCTACTCTAAAGTGGGACAGTCTGTTGGCAGCATGAAGTCCGCGTGTGTGTTTGTGTTTAAGCGTGTATTACAATTGTTTCTGTTAGCGTGTTATAAAATGTTTGCATTCCACACTTCTTCTTTTTTCTTCCCGTCCAGAGAGTGTGGGTGGATTATTCTTTGTGTGTGTTGTGTGTGTGTGTGTATGTCTATTTGTGTTATTAAATTCACACAGTTGATGTGAGCTGGCGTATGTGTGTCTCTCAGTGTGAGTGGGAGTAAGAGAGTATGTGCCACACTGAGTTTAATTAGCCTGTGTGGTGCTAGCGGGGCTGTGGTCAGACAGGGCTGTGGAGTGGTGAATGGGAGCAGGTGGCCTCTGCTACTTGGGGGAGTCCAGAGTGCCCTCACCCCCTTCCTTCTCCCCCACACACAGCCCTGGCCTTGACTGATGGGGACAGAGGGCTTACCTGCATGCCTCTCTCAGTCTGAGGAAGGCTGGAGGATGGTACTCATTAATCGCTAACATGCTGCCTTTTGCCTGCCTGGCCTATTCACCCCGCAACAGGGAGGGCGAAGCCTTTAGAAGAGGGGATTCTCTGTCCTTTAAGTAAGTCAAACTGGGAAAAACAGGGCTCTGCTGTATTGCCACAGCAGGGGCTCTGGAGGAAGACCAGGTCAAGAGCTGATAGCAATATTATGGCTCAGAGAAAGAACAAGGGACAGACAGACACAGGGTACTGAGTGCCAGGTGGCAGCAGTGGCATGTCCCTGCCACCTGTCTTGGGGAATATGAACCCTTCTCACTCCTCCTGCTCTCCCAGTGTGGGATGACACTGGCTCCCGGTCTGCCTGGTTGGCTCGCTGGATGTCAGCCTGTCCATCTATCTGTCTGGCTGTCTGTCTGTCAGCCTCACTACTAGTCAGTCCGTCACTCTATTTGTCAGCCTGTCTATTAGCCCATTAGTCATGCCTGTGGCTGCTACCTGCTACAACAGCTTGCTATCACCACCTGTATTAATCACCTCCCCTCCACTTTAATGTTTACCTCTACCTTTCCCATTTCTACCCATTTCTCTGCCTCCTCTCATTATCATCCTGGTTTATTGTCATCTTCTTTGTAATCTCCCTCAGTTGTCTTACAGATCCATCTCTCCTTCCTCCATCCCTATTCCTTCACTCCTTCCCTACTCTTCTTCCCTTCCTTTCTTCCTTACCCTCTAGCCCAAATTCAGCCAAGCCAAGCACACTAACAAGCTTTGGTTATGCACAAGCTATCATGGCAACCAGTCATTCCAATTACAGCAACCACACATGCACTCCCCAACACACGCACAGTGCAACCAATAACAATACCCCCAACAAAACACAAAGATACAAGAGCTTGTTTCATTCACTGCCAGCTACATTCAACTTCAAACAGGTCCTCCTCATGCTTAATATGCACAGTCTCCACTCTGCAGTCTCTTCGAAAAGGCAATGACTCTAACAAAACACCGTCACTGGATTGAAAAACGTCTATGAAGACACTGGGGTTGTGCTGGAGGAGACCTTTCCCGACACCTAGCTTGGCAACAGGAAGCGGTTACGAGGGGCACTGCTAGCATCACCTAAAGCCTCGACTCCGCTGGTGTGAGGAGTACAAAGTGATGTTTGAAAATGCACAAAGGCACAGGAGAACACAGCACGGACACAAGCGCGAATGCTCGTAAACAATCAGTCATACGCATACATATACACACTTGAACACACATACACGCACAGAGGACAGCAGAAACTCCTCCTGCCAGCCCTGCACCATCTGTCTCTCTGTCTGTGCTTCACAGCCGTGCCCAAACAGGGCCCCAGCAGAGTCAGTGTGAAATTAGCTGCCTTTGTGGGGCTTTGTCTGCTTGTGCATGTCTGTTTGGGTATACCAGCACGCTTGGTTTAGATGCGTATTTTAGAACATATTTCCTGTCAGTCTGTCAAGAGGTAACCCACGCCGGAGTGTTAATGTGTGCGAGCGTGTTTGTGTACGTAAGAGAGGTGGAGGGGCTAAGAAAATCTGTGGTCTGATCTAATGACTATTTCCCCTGACCTCTGACCAGCCACGCTGACCTCATCCTCTATACCCTCCACCTACACTAGCCTGCAAGAATAGCGTGTGTGTGTGTGTGTGTGTTTACATACTATTGTCTGGCTGGTCAGTCCCTGGAAGCCTATCTGGCCCTTGTCGGCCATATCTAGCTCCCAGGGTGCTCTTTGATATCCACTCAGCACTCTGACCTTTCATGACCTTTGACCTGACCTTGTAACCCCAGGTTTTTGAGAGCTCTGTCCCCTCCTCCTCTCTGCCTACTAATACGTGATAAATCATGTCTGCTCTGACACCATTCTGGACACACACACACACACACACACTGGGCACACACACCTACACACACCAATTATCCCACTGCCACATCATCACCCCACACCCCTCACATTAATGAGTCCAGAGGTTAAAGGTTGTTGACATTCCTCTCACGCTCCTGTCTGAACACTATTGCGTGGCCCACACACATACACTGACACATCTAGCAATAGAGGGGGGGTATTTTTGTGTTTCTCCCTGTATGTGTGTATGTGTGTGTATGTTTGTGAGATTGTGTATGTATAAGCACGCTGACTCGTGTGTTTGTATGTATGTTTGTGTGTGCACTTGACTGCGTTTGTGTATGTGTGGTTGTTTGATCCCCTCATGCAGCTCTCTCTTGTCTCAAAGAGCTCTCTCATGTTTAAACACAGTATAATGGGAGAAGCAGCTAGAATAACACACACACGCACGCTCATACACACACACACACACACACACACACACACACACACACACACACACACACACACACACTGCTCTGTGGTAAGGTGAAAAGCTTTAGATGTGTTCCTACAGGGCCAGAAAAAGTAAAATAGTTGTATTAAGCCTAAAATAAACGTATTTAAAATAAGCATATTTAGAGTTTTGGAGTTGAAAAGGTCCTGGGGCTGATTCAGTGTGGTCTGAGGCTTGTATAGGGCTGTCTGGACTGTTACTACCCAGACTGATGAAGAACGCTGCTGCCTTGTGACAGATAATCATTGTATTCTTCTCTGCTGCAGAGTCTTGGCTAGGAGACAAACCGTCTGGCAAACAGACAGCTTTACGGCGCAGAGCTCAATCAAACTGTCTCCCTACCCAATGGTAAACACACACACACCAACACACATACAAGCAAGCCTTACACACATACACACATATGCACATGCACATAGAGTTGAAGCAAGCCTAGAGCCAGCAGAGCCTAACCCAGATTGATAACGCCAAACAAATCAGTCTGTCGATTCCCTCGACTGCTTACAGGAACATGGAGCTTTATCAACAGTGACATTTTGATTGTTGCATACTTTACTTACCTAATTAATTTAGAAGTGTTCTAATTCAAATGCCATTAACATTGTACATTGGTTGATTTCAGCCATTATTCCTGCATAGATGAGCAGTAAAGTCAGCAGTCATGACAAAAGGAAGGAACCCCCTGCTCTACTGTGCCAAGTGCCCTCTTCTGGACACAGGAGGCATAGCAGTTCTCTCTCTGCTCCACTGCTGTGTGTCTCGGCCAGTGAGTATTGGTGAGGAAATTGGCAACAGTCAAAGTCAAAGCTGATAGGCTCTGCTGCCCTCCTAAGACACCAAATCCTGTTCCCGAGGAGAGGTGGGTTCCTCACTAACAACACAAAAGAGGAATAATGCAAGGAAAAAGGCTGAGCAAGTCCACTGTGAATTGAGTGTATAGTATATAGTGCGTCTGTACATGTGTGTGTGTGTGTGTGTGTGTGCAGTGATATGAGGACAGTCTAGCTTTGTTGCTGCCCAGAGAGAAATTGAATAAGAAGAAGAAATAGGAAAGAACAGACTCTATGTTCAGATAACAACAGTGTGTGTGTGTGTGACCTAGAGAAAGTGAAAATGAGTGATGGAAGGTGAATCTCTAACCTCAATGCTGTGTATATTTTAAATGTGTATTGTGTGTGTGTGTGTGTGTGTGTGTCCAGGCATGTGTGTGTCCTGTCTTTTCCCCTCTGATGGTTGACCCCTCACCCTGACTGCCACCTCTGGACCCTGCAACAATTGCCCCTTTGAGGCCCATGGGCCCCTTTGGGGCAGGTGGGGGGGGGCTGTTGTGGTGGAAGACCAGTCACAGCAGTTGGATCCTGAGCTGAGTTAACAGGATTAGAGTGGCCGGGGCTAAGAGGGGAGGAGTCTCCAGTCTCTGTCTCTTGGGGATCAGAAATGGCACTCGGCCTCAGCAGATGCCTTAGAGCTGCAGATGATGCAGTGCAGATTCAAAAGAGGAAGTGAGAGAGTAACAGCAGATCTACCTATTGTAGGCAGATGCCACCTTAAACCCTCAGAACAGCAGTCACAATGTTGAAAGTGAAAGAAAAGCACACACTTAACTCTTTTTTTTTCTATTGTCAAGGCCCCCTTAAGGGTGGCACTTCCCTTAACTTCAATGGCTCCCAGTGACTCCCAGTGTCTTTGTATAAATATATATGTAAATATGTAGTTGTAACACTTGTGATTAATGGATCTCTTGGGTAGCGATTGGTTAAAAGTGATTAAGACCTGCAGAGCTCATGGTGGATGAATCTGATGCATTCAATGAGCTGAAACCAAATCAAACCACTTCAGACCAGTTTACATGTGGCTCTAATGACGGCTGGCTAAATCACATTGGGTTAATGAATTTAGGGAGACTCTAATCAAATCTGTGTGATCTGGCAACAAGACTGACATCCATGTGTGTGTGTCTGTGTGTGTGTGTGTGTCTGATTATGGATGTGAGTGTGTATTGATAACAAGAGGATATAAATCCACGTGGAGCCAGGCGAGGCAGAGAAATTCTGTCTACATGCTTCTGATACGGAATGAAACAGGCAGTCAGGGTTTTTCTAAAATGTAATAATAAGCATGAAGACATCAAAGTGTGGGAGAAGAAAAGAGGAGAAAGAAGGAGAGAGAGAAATGAGAGGACTTGTATGCATGTGTATGAGGGGGCATGCATGCATTCATGATTGCACATCTGGCAGCCCAAAGACTGAGGTTCCACAGTGACCCTATTTAGCTCTCTATAATATACTCACACTCTCATTACCGCACAGTTTGTGTGTGTGTGTGTGTGTGCATGCGTGTGTGTGTGTGTGTGTGTGTGTGTGTGTGTGTGTATGAGCG
The DNA here is from genome assembly GCF_017976425.1 of Toxotes jaculatrix. NCBI lineage: Eukaryota > Metazoa > Chordata > Actinopteri > Toxotidae > Toxotes > Toxotes jaculatrix. The sequence continues at coordinate 16,204,208 of NC_054394.1, read as the reverse complement.
TGCGTGTGTGTGTTATTCTAGCTGCTTCTCCCATTATACTGTGTTTAAACATGAGAGAGCTCTTTGAGACAAGAGAAAGCTGCATGAGGGGATCAAACAACCACACATACACAAACGCAGTCAAGTGCACACACAAACATACATACAAACACACGAGTCAGCGTGCTTATACATACACAATCTCACAAACATACACACACATACACACATACAGGGAGAAACACAAAAATACCCCCCCTCTATTGCTCTGATTAATAAAGGTCAATTAGCAATTATAATTTCCATATTTAATCAGTCCCCTGTGGTGTTGCTCTGTGGCCTGAGCTTTGACAACTGGCTCTCTCCCCCCTCTCTCCCTCTCTCTATCTGCTGCTCTCACTCTCCCTCTTTTGCTTTATGTCACGCTCCTCCGCTCTTCCCATCTCCTACGTCATTAACATCTGAGCATCCCTCCCTTCTCCACCTCCTCCTGTCCCAGCCCCTCCCTTCTTACCATGTCATCCCTCTATCCTCCCCTCCCCCTTCTCTTGCTTCTTCCTCTCTCTCTCTCTCTCTCTCTCTCTCACTGATGAATGCCTCTCCTCATTAATCTTGATGTTTTTCCTCTTGCTGTGTTCTTCCACAGGCCTTCAAACCTCTCGCTAATTGCAATTAATCACCGAAGGAAACAGATGCTGGGAACAAAGGCAACCTGGGGGGGCCATGAGTCTGTACATGTGTATGTGTTTGTGTGGGTATCAGTGTGCACGTGTGTGTCCACATATGTGTACAACAGGGTGGGGGTTTGATGAAGCTGTCAGTCAGAGTGCCACACAAAAGTTGGGTGCCTGCAGGACTGACACCAACCCTAGGCTGTGTGTATGGGGTGTCAGGAGGAGAGTACATGTGTGCTTGAATGTGGGCCGATTCTTGCATGTCATTCTGTACGTGCCTGACCCTGTCACAGCTCGCTGTAGCTTCTGTCTAACCCCACTGTGTGGTGATGACAATGAGAGCTCATAAAAAAAGATAACGACACGGGTAAATGGATAACAGGAGAGGAAAGAAGAGAAAAAAGAGCAGCAGCTTCTTGCTTTAACAAGTCTGCTTATGGCGGCTCTGTCATCTGTCATTTCTGAGTGAAGATCACTGCGAAATTACAGACAACAGTGTTATTAAAAAACAAACAAACACCATGGAAATTATAATTCAACATGTTCTTTCCATCTCTTTCTAATGTTTACTTCAACACGGTGATTATGGAGCTCTGGGTGGTGTTATTTTATTCCACCTGCAGAGAATAATCACAGTCTCTTTCTTTCCCTTCTATCATCCTTTTTCCTATCCCTCGTCTCCTTCCCTTCTCCCTCCATCCTCCCTTCAGTTGTCTGTCATTTCTGCTGGGTCTTCTGTTTCAAAAATCCACATACCAGCTCACAGAGAACACACACTATGTTTCAGAAGAATAAAGCACACACAAATACACAGGCACATATGCACACACACACACACACACACACACACACACACACACACACACACAAAGACTATCCGTAACTGTTCAACTGAATCAGAGAGAGGAAAGAGGTTTAATGTGTGTGTATATCTGGCTGTGTGTGTGTGTGTGTGTGAGGCGGTATTATCCATCACAGCTATCTGCATCACTTATCAGCCACAAGGAGGCAGAGAAAAAAGGCTCCTGGAAAAAAAAAACACACACTCGAAACAAAATGGAGAAGAAATGAAAAGAAACCACAAGTCATATATTCCACTGGGTGCACACATGCGATAATGCACGCACACACACTCACACACCTACGGAGAATAGACTCAAAATACGCTACTCAAACCAGACGTGAGCATTGAAAAACCCATCAAATAATCAGTGGGAGGCGATACAACGAAAAAGATGCGAGGCTCTCGCTATGTTTTAACAGAAGTCTGTTATGCTCCAAATCCACTCCAGGACGCAGCAGAGTGTCCAACACAATAGACTCCAGCTCCACCTCTGATAACAGACTACAGCTTCACTGGGAGAGGATCATTCTAAGTAGCTTTGAGCCTCTGCATATGGGGCATCAGAGGGACAATAATGAAATCAAGCTGATCTGATATGTTCTCTAGGATTAACACGATAGAGTGACCCCTACGTAACCCTGTGCATGCGCCATCAGCCTCCAACTGCAAGATGTGAGAGATAGCAGGGCTAAGAAGAGGGAGTAATGGAAAGGTGGGGAGTTTAAGATGGAGGGACAGGGAAAGGAGGCAGCGTAAAGAGCGTAGCACCTCATAAATTGCTAAGAAGATGCGAAGCGGGTGCTGTGTTAATGCTCAGGAGGGTGTGGGCCTACCTCATGCGGCCTTTCTCCTTACTGTGCTCTTTTCCATCCCTCGTATTATCACAATATAGCACAAATGCTCTCGTCAGAGGAAAATGACAAACGGTATATAAGAATAAACACACACTGCCGGATAATGAGGAATAGAAAAGGTCCGTGTATGCATTCCTGTCTTGATGTATACATAAGTGTCAATGAGTCACTGATAATGACAGCACAGTATACACAGCTAGGCCCTCCACCTCTGTTCTACTGCAGCTTCATCTGTCACTGCTGCTGTCACACTTCAAAGCCTAAAGCATATTGAGCTGTTCTTCATTTTGAGTAAAAGTAGAGTGGGAGGAGATCTTTACTGAAAGCCTGGAGGAGGCTCTATTAAGTCGCAACTGTTCTTTACCTGACAATCCTATAACTTCAAGGAATGACAACGTCTTCTTCCCAAAACATAACACAACACAACCCCCCCGCTCTCCTCCCCGCACGTACACACACACCAACACAGTCCCTTGACAATTCCTTCCCAGCAGGCTCCACTCAGCCTTTATTCATTTTTTATATATAACCTCCTGTGAGTCTATTGCTCGGCACGTAGCAATCGCTGCACTTAACCCATTATGCTAGGTAACGCTCCCCAGAACGGTCGCTCCCTCCCCGGGATAAATTATTAACTTCCTCCTCATCCCACCATTTATCACTGAGCCCCATCGAGCAGAACGGGAGAACCATTGCTCATATCCATGGCAACAAGGGCCCATTTGTGCAGCAGTTGGATGCTGCTGATGATGAGGGGAGAAATGAGGAAGAGGAGAAAGAAAGAAGACAAATAATACCTGCTTTTATCAAGCTCTCTATTGTTAGCATCAGATCCTGCTCTTCTCTTTGCACTTGAGTTTTCTTCCACCTCCACTGTTATCCTTCTTTTTTACAACCTCTCCGTGCCGCCCCTTGCCTCTTCATCTCTGGCTCCTCTCGCCTTATTCACGCCACCCAGCCCGCTCCTCAAGTCTGCGATGGCAGGAGTATGGGTAATTAGATCAGAGCTTCTCTCTTGTCTCCATGGAGATGAATCATACAGTCAGGGTGACAGTCTGAGCTTTAGCGCTACGAGGTAACCTAATCAGAACGTTTGAACCTCAGCCAGAGAGGCAACATAACTTAATAATACCAACATGAACCTGCGGTGACCTGTATCCCAGCGCACAGCAGTGCACACAGACAGGGGTGACGAGCAGGCCTGGTTAAACACACCAGGTCACGTCCCAGGATGTGCTTGTGTGTGTCAGTGCGTGCATGTGTGCATATGTGCATGAGTGAGTGTCTGAGCTTGAGAGGAGATGGCCCTCACAGGTGTCCTAATTCATGAGCGATCGCAGCTCATGAATAATTAAATGCAAAATGCAAATGTGCTCCTTTGATCATTTACATTCATGTCTAACAGCATTAATTAATCAAACAAACCTTTTCTTAATCCCCAGTAGAATAGAAAAAAAAAATACACCAGCAGTCAGACTCGCACAAACACACACACATACAGGAAGACAGGTAGACAAAAAATTCACACAGTAAACAAGTTTACTAATCACACCATTTAACCACATCTGAAGAAATAAAATTCTGTGCGCTAAGCAAGTTCGCGTGACTCAACCTTGGACTAACCACATGGTGAAGGTGACTTAGTATCTCTTCATGTGAGATTACTCTAATCTCCTCTAGTAGCTGCACATGCTGAATGCTAATGCAGTTTGCACAAAAAAAAAAACAAAAACAGGGCGATTTAAGTATGAGCTCCGTAGTGAACGATGATCAGGTGTGTTCCTATGATAGTAAGAACGTTCTGCTGTTGTTGCATCTCACCAGTAGACACAGGTTGTAACTGTACCTTCTGGTACATACACACCAGCATACATGGAAGTAGGCACACAAATAGACAAACACTGGCTAACTCACACAATGTAACACGCAATGCAAAGAGAGGTAGGCTTTGATTCTCCTGTTAGAATGTGAGACAGATGGTTGCTAATGGCTCTGATGGATAACACAACCACACATGTGAACACAAATACACCCAGAGAAGACACACAAACCACAGCAGGCTGATCAGGATTTCATAGGCTTTATGATACGCTCACTCTGAGAGATGGACCTTATAAACAGCCACTCTTCAGCTGACCTCTTGTTTATAGCAACAGTATCATACACACAGGGAAAGCTCATAAAGAAAGAAACAGATCTGCCTCCCTCCTCCTCCCTATCTGTCCACATTTCTCTCTCTCTCTCTCTCTCTCTCTCTCTCTCTCTCTCTCTCTCTCTCTCTCTCAGTTTTTTTCTCGATTAGTGGTCTTCTCCTTTGCTTAACCTGCAGCCTTGCCAAACCAGCTACTCTCCTTCCCTTAATAAGTCTGTTTGCATGCAGTGCACACTTGTAGAGGCCTCATTTCACACAAACACAGACTCCAATACATACACAGCCAAACTCTTATAACTCCCTGCCAGCTCCACTCCCCTCCTGTCACACCTTTCTGTCATCAATTTCTCCTCAGTAACAGAGAGAGGTACGTCTGACTTATGGAGGATATCAATATCTCTGACATAAAAGGGAGGAGGGAGGGGTGCACAACTCAGGCTTCTTTTAGGACACCTCGTAAAGCTAAATGATAGTCGAAGGGGACGCGAGACAGAGGGGAAGGCGGGGAGAGGAAGAGAGACAGAGGGAGGAAAAGCGAGTGCCGGTTGTTAACGTGATGGCAGGGGGCCGTAAATAACTTAGATACAGATCTACAGCATGTGTGTGACGGTTGCGTGTGAGGTATGTCTGTGTGTTGACGACGGCAGCATTAACAAGGTTAAAAAAGACTGAGTGATCACCTGCTGTGTACAGAGCGTGTGCATTTGGTGATTTACACTGGCGCATTGTCACCAATGTGTATTATCCACTGGCTGATCCTACCAGGGAATTTATGCTAACTGCCAGTGTCCGAAGTGTCTAATGCCCGGCTGTAAATAGCTGTCCATCTCCGCTGACATTGCCAAACTGTCCATAAACCTGTCACCTAGGACAGTTTCAGTCACACAGGACAGAACAGGCCGGGCAGCCATTAAACTATCAGTTTACACTAGGAAGGGAGGAGTTTGTGTGTAAATGTGAACATCGGTAGGGTGTGTGTATGTGTGTCTGTGTGTGTGTTATACAGGAAGAGTGTGGTGTGAGGGCGGGCCATTGTGTGCGTCTAATTATTCATGACGCTGTTAAAGCGGACAGGTTGACACCAGTTGAGATTCTCTGCGGTTATTGTAAACAGATACATTACACTATGGTTAGGCCTTTCTCACACACACACACACACACACACACACACACACACACACACACACACACACACACACACACACACACACACACACACACACACACACACACACACACACAGGGGTGCTTCAGTATGAGGTGAAGGAGTCAGTGTTGAACTGAGAAGAGGATCAATAGAGCTCTGAGTGTTTGTGCACCTCTTGCCTCCCCTCCCACATTTTCTATGCCTTTTTGAGATCTCTCCATCCATCTCTTTTTGCTCTTCTTCTCTCTTTCTCCCTCGTTTTCCTCATAAGCAAAACTACAGGACATACAGTCGAGCGGCAGCCTTTAAGAGAGGGCGTTTCTAAAAGCCCAGAAACTCCCACAAATGCACAAAAATGAGAGCAATGAAAGCAAAAATGAAAGCACTTGTCCGACGTAGACCATCTCTGCTATGTGGTACGGCTGTCAGCACTGTATGCGTGTGCCTGGACGTGTCCCAGAGGCTGCATTCATTCTACTGTGGGAGATCTATGTCTGGTGACTCCAACTCACTGGCACCCCACCAGCAATAGCCTGGATGTGATAGGCAGATGAAAAGAGAACAAGGCAGTGACAGAACGACAAGCAGAGGAGAGGCAGAGAGAACATGTAAAGGACAAAATGCTTTCTTCCCTGGTTGGGAGCATCTCATTTTTTCTCATTAGGGGAACTCATCTGAGCTCAGAGGATAAAAGGAGGACTGATAGCCGGTATTTCTCTCTCACTCCATCGCTCCTCTCCCTATTTTTCTCCCACTGTGCACATGCCACCTAATTAATTACACCCTACCATCGCATTGCTACAACAACCACTGCCGGCTAATTAACAGCACGCCTCAATCATGACCCCACTTCAAGGGTTGTGGATGTGTTTGTGTGTGTGCGTGTGTGTGAGAAAGAGATAGAGAGATGGAGGAGGAGGAGGAGGAGGAGGAAGAATATATGTGTGATATGCTGTGGAGAAAAAGAAAAAAGCAGCAGGAGAGAGACTGAAAGACTGAAAGAAACAAATGGATGAAATGCAGCTAACAAGAAGTGGTAGGAACAGCAGAGGTAAGAGGGAATGCAGAAATGAGGAGATGAGCACTTTGATGTGACAGGCGAGGGGGTGGGGTGGGGGTGCAGGAGATAGATGGAGCACCTTCTCTCCACGCCCAGCTAGAATCTATCAGGCAGGCTGGAGCCAGAGAGGCTGGTGGGGAGTCCCAACTATGGGGTGTCTCAACCTGGACACGTCATTCCCAATCCCCCTTAAGTCTGTATGAGCCTAGCCAGACCTCAGTGCCTCAGTGGCTTCATGGTTCCTACTGCCCCCAAACACACTCATAGTGATCGTATCAGAGAGAAAAATGGAGCGAGGCAGAGCCTACGAAAACACACATAGGCCGTACACGCTGAAAACCACGTACACCACATGGAACATCCTCATGGTTGAATTGAGAGCAAGAGAAATGAAGAGAGTGAGATGGAGAGGGGGGGGGCTATAATTTGTTTAGTGTATGTGATTGTATTAGTAGTAGAGGTTGACTGGGCCTAGACAGACAGACACACACATACATTTGCACAGCTATATTTGTTAGGACATTGCATCCACTTCTACACATTGTAAACAGCTTAACCCTAACCTTAACTACAACCTCAATTCACACCCTACCTCCCACCCAGGACCTCAGAACCATACGTTTTGTCTCTTTAGGGCCGGTCTTTGGTCCCCATGAGGACGACTGGTCCTGACAAGGAAGGTATTTATACTGAAAATGGCCCCAAAGAGGTAACAAACACACATATATATATATACACACACACACATTTCCTGTGTATCTGCTCAACAGTTTATGTTGAGAATGACGACAATAAGGGTGGGGAACAAGAAGATGAGCTGAAAAACAGAAAAAGGAGGGGCACAGAGGAAGTAAAATGTATGAGAACAGGAAAACAGTCAAATGAAGATGAGTTAGAGATGAACATGTCTCAGAATTGTCTCACAATGCCCAAAGAGTAATAGTCTCTTGTGAATGCTTAATGAATATTGTTAAAGACATTATGGAGAAGCAAGTAACTAATTACCATTGTAAATACATCCAGAGTTGTAAATATAAGAGTGGATGTGAATTAACACGTCCAACATCCAGTTTTACCTCCCCCAAAAGAGCTTGTGCTGCCCTCGGCACAAGACAAAATCCACATATTTCATCTACCAAAATAAAAAGACCTGTAAAACAATTTTGCTAAGGATGACTGTTGGTACCAGGAAGAAGTAATAATAAGGTCAGGGCAGTGAAAGGAAGTAATTTTAAGATATATTTCTGTAAGGTAATTGGAAATTGTTTATTCTATATAGTTTCTCAATCACATTGGGGATTTTAAATAGCTTAGAAAGCAGCTATTGCACAGGATAAGTCAGTATACATTACAGCATCTTTAAAAATGCAATACTTGTACATCAGGATAGCTGAAGGAAGGCCAGAAAAAGAAGGTGATAGTTCCTCAATGTTATTTTCTTATGTGTTCAACCACCAGAAAATGGTGGTGAAATAATGATAAATTCATATTTATTTTTTTCAATGAAATCATTATCCAACCATGATAGGAAAAAACATAACATTTAGATACTGTCACAAGACCACCATAAATGGAAAATGTAAGGGAAAAAGGAGGAACAATGTCGAGGAAGAAAGAGTGAGAGTGAAACAGAATGTACTAGTAATGGGCCAACAGCAGAGTAGAGAGGCCATGTTCGCTGTCAGCCATTAACATGGCCAGGACTAAATTATTCACTGCACTCTGTCACCTTACACAAGCCTGGGCTAACTCAGACTAAAGAGGGCTCTGTGTGTGTGTGTGTGTATGTGTGTGCATGCCTGTGTGAGTGTGCATGTGAATGAACAGTGGCTTGCAGGAGGTGATGGGGAAGGATTCCTTTAAAGAAGGGGGCTCAGTATTGCCATCCTGTGGATAGAACAAGTAAAAGACTGTGCATAAGCCATTTCTATTAGAAGCCACAAACACACACACACACGCACACACACACACACACACACACACACACAAACACACACACCTTTAAATAAGACTGCATGCAAATGATGTACAAGTTCTAACCTTTAGATGCCCTTAAAGTACATCACCAAGCACACGCATATATATAAACATACAAGCACATACCCTGTGTGTAAACATAAAAAGAGAAGAAGGAACAGAGAACTGTTTTGTGTAGAGGAAGCTGATTTCCATGCAGCCTGCTGGTTTACTATGGAACAGGAGAGGCTGGTTAGCAGGAGCAGCTGGGCAAACAATACAACCTCACCTGGAGTCATTTACATGGATTGTGTGTGTGTCTCTGTGCCTGTGTGTGCTCGTGTGTATGTGTATAGAATAGAATAGAATAGAATAGAATTTTATTGTCTGATACAAGTGTAACAGAAATTTGCCTTTGACAGGGCTCAGTAGCACATTTACAGATAGTAAAAACACATAATAAAAAAAAACTCACATACAGACATACTAAGACCACATAAATGTAAAAAGTAACTAAAATCCCGCTGATAATAAAACGTGATCAGGTTATTGCACCTTTGCTGTTCAGGGCATTGGCTGCTGTTGGGATGAATGATTTTTTGTGGACTGTTTTTCTGGCTAGTGGGACTTTGTATCTCCTGCCAGATGGAAGAAGACTGAAGGAGTGGTGGAGGGGGTGAGAGGGTTCCTCTGTGATCAGGGTGGCTTTCCTGATCACAGAGCGTTTGTACAGGTGGGACAGTGGAGTTTGTGGTGTTCCAATTATTTTGCTGGCTTGATTTGTGATCCGTGACAGTTTTGTCTTCTGTTTGCTAGTGAGGAGGTTGTACCAGGATGTGATGTTAAAGGTGAGAATGGATTCTATGAGTGACCTGTATACCATGGTTAGGATTTTTTTACTGACATTAAAGTACCTGAGTTTTCTAAGGAGATGGAGGCGCTGAAGCGCTTTATTGTAGATTGAGTCCGAGTGTGTTTGGAATGATAGGCGGGTGTCTATCTGTGTCCCCAGATATTTAAAACACTCCACCTGCTCAACCTGCTCCCCGTGAATGCTCAGTGGTTTAAAAAGCGGGATATTTGCAGCTGTATATTTGCTCACACAGCACAACTCCTTTGTTTTTGAAATATTTAATTCCAGTGATTTCTCACTGAAGTTTTTTACCAGGTTATCTACCGCTGTTTGGTACTGTGTGACAGCCTCCATACTGACCATGTGGGCTACTAGGGCCATGTCATCAGCATATTTTAAAAGACTCATTCCCTCCCTGCTACAGGTGATGTTGTTGGTGTAGACAGAGAACAGAAGGGGAGATAAAACACAGCCTTGTGTATGTGTGCGGTTGTTATGTTGAGAGGGGTGTCTCCTGTTGCTGCTCTTCTTCATCATGTTCCTGAAAGTGCCGTTGGCAAGGAAACCAGAGAGAGAGAGAGAGAGACATAAGAGACAAGTCAAGGAGCACAGTTTCGGGTAAGAGCAAAACGAAATGGGGAAGAAAAGGCAGACAAATGAGAGGAAAAATAAAAGCAGAGGATCTTGGAAGAGAATGGTGGGGTGGGGAGGGGGGTTAGCAGGGATGGGGGGATGGTTGGAAGGAGATAGAGGAGGGAGTTAAGAGAGGGGAGGCAAAGAACATGTGACAGTGTGACCCATGCCTCCCACTGACAAGCTTTATTACAGTCCCACCTGCAGCGAGACAGCAAAAAGCACTTAGCCTCAGCCAAGTCGCCTGACAGTGGAGGACAGTTTGAGAGGGAGGGAAAGAGAGAGGGAAAGAAGGATCGAAGAGCACAAAGAAAGGAGGAAGAGAGGGTGGCGGTGGAGACAGGGAGGCTGGCTGGGAGGAAGGGATGATTGAAGTCATGGGGCTGCAGAAAGGGAGAAAGAGGAGAGGAGATATAAAGAAAGGGGAAGAGAGGAAGAAAAATAGAGGAAAAGGAATAACAAAAATACAGAAATTAATCCAAACTGTGATAAAACTGTGTTCTGGTTCAAGCATCCTCACTTTTACCCATCCCCGAATATGAACAGATCTCAACTCTCTTGCTCTTTTGAGGCAGGAGATTGTTGTGGTGTTGTATTACATTGTAAGGTTTTCTTATGTTTGCCCACCTGTTGGAAATAAAAAGAAAGAGACAGATCCAAATACATACACAACACAGCTTGCAGCCAGCTCTGAGAGTGCAGGCACTGAGGCTTAATCCTGATTTAACACCTGTTTGCTGGTGAATGTAAGGTCAAAGGTCAGAGTCTGGATGTCTCTCACTAAGTGGTCATCTTTTCGAGGGCTACTGCTGAAACATGGCGGTAACCTGACCTCACGGCTCTACACTGAGCCTTAACCTCACATCGGGTGGCCTCACCAAGGCCTAAATATAGCTATTCTCATGTCCAAAAATTCCTTGCTCCATGCTGCACATAGCTGAATTTTATATATCTATGTACTGTGTGATCCAGCCAAATATTCACCCTCAAATAACAGAACACACACTCACATGCTATTTGCTGTCATCATTTAGTGCAATTCACACAATCCCTGAGAAGGAAATAATTAAGAGGATGAAATGAAGAGAGGTTTATTACTTCCTGAACGGCGACAGCTCACATCTATTAGTGCTCCAGCCTGCTGATGTATCTGCTGATGAGCTACGGCCGTGTAATGACGTGCTCCGCTGGCTGTGAATCTATAGGTCTCTCCCCAAGTCTACTCTCTCTGGCTCCCAGGCTCTGGATGGAAAACCACAGTCACTAAATCAAACCCATCCGGAGAGAAGGGGAGAGAGAGTGAGAGAGGGGGGAAAGAAAGAGAGTTTGTGTGTGTGTGTGTGTGTGTGTGTGTGTGTGTGTGTGTGTGCTGGGGGGGGGGGGGGGGGGGGGGGGGGGGGGGTTAACAGCCTGTTTCTCAGCCTTTCGGGGAGAGGAATGTGTTGGAAAGGGTACAAATCAACCAGGAGTGACTGCACAATAAGGTCAGTGTGACCAGGAGGAGAATCCTGACTCAAGCGCTAGACACGCACAAACACACACACAAGCACACATGCACACAAACAAACCCATTAAACACACAAATGCAAACACAGCGAATGATTGAGTCGGGGCATAACCCCGTGCCCACCCTGTGAGTGGCTAATAACTGTGGCACGGTGCCAAACCCACTGTCTCCTGACTGATTTCCGCATGCCCGCCAGGACTGGCGCCACACAGCAGAACAGAGCTCTGTTTCTCAAAAATCCTGTGATCATTACATTACTGAATTACTCAAATAGATGGATGAAAAAACAGCCACGCAGGCCAGTTCGTTTGCCCCCTGAAGAAAAGATGTAATGGAACAGACAATGGGAACACTGTGAATTAATATTTGTTTGTTGAGACTGCCTCCCTTCACTTAACACACACACACACACCTCAACGCCCTCTCAGCTGGGCTGGAAAAAGAGGGCAGTGAGGTGGCACTCTGCCAAGTGTGGTGCTGCCAAGAGACTCGGTATACCCTGGTCTCCAGTGGCATTTTAATCACACGCACGTACATACACACACACAAACAAACGTACACGGACACACACACACTTCCATCTTGTGTGCTTCATGGGAACAGTGGCAAGCTTGTCACTGTCATTCGAAGTTAGCCCACCCTCCTGCCATCCCTACTGAGGGGGACAAAAGAAAAGAAGAAAAGAGACGGAGTGGAGGAGGGGGAGCAAGCAGTGGCATTCCTCTCCATTCCACCTCTCCTCTCTCACCCTCCAATCTCTGTGTCCAAACACATCCCCCGTCTCCTCCCCATTCAGCGTCCTTGTCCTCCTCTTGCCACGCCGTCCCTCCCCACCTCTCAGCACACTGCTCCTGTCATCCTTCAGCTGTATTCTTTCTGGCACTGCTCCTCTCATCTCTCTACCTGCCGGTCTGTTCTCTGGACAAGAGATACAGGGACGGGCACCTGTAATCACCCTCTTTTGGGGGGACAGTCCCTCACTTAGTGTGTATGTGTGTGCGCAGTATGTGTGCTCTTCGTACATGGCTGTTTGTGGATTGAGCCTGACTTGCTGTGTTCTCCATGCAAGACTCTTAATGTGAAATGTTAACCACCACGGCTAAAGCACCAGCTCAGACATTGATCCTCCTCCCAAGCAAATGCAGGTTGCCAGATATTGGGAATTACCCTCCCTCTGTGCCCCAACCAGCACCCACATCCCATCCTCAGTGCTGTTCCCTGCTCCCTCAGTGGGTAATTGTAATTGTATTGAACTGGCCAGAAGCCAAGCGCACAAGACTGCCAAGTCTGCCAAGTCCAGCTGTGCCGCTGCAATCAAAACACACTCACAGCTTTTCTCATGACAATCACATCATCAGCATGTGTAATTCTGAGACAAAAGCACGCCAAGGCACACACATATATACACACCTATCTCTAAATCTAAAATATTTTCTCAGTATGACAAGATGAAGGACAAAAGACTGTGATGAAACATTATAAGGGAACAGAATAAATGTTGAAAAAAGGCTGATGCAGTGCAAAGAAGAAGCAGAATTGTATTGTATAGAATTTCCTCACCACACATTCTGCCCTTCATATTAGTCCTGTGCATCTCACCCTTCTTGGCCCCTTCACCACTAATAATGATATATTGACTCTGTGGTTGTTTTGAGTTCATGGTTCAGCCCAGATGTCACATCCTCTCCCCTACAGCCTGACTCTGGTCTGATAGGGGCTCGTGATGGACCACAATATGTTTACACATTTTAAATGAGCATTGGTTGTTTCTTTTCTCCATTTTTGAAACATTTCTGATCTGACAGCATCTTAAAATTTCTCTCTGTGAGATACTCACATTCACAAATACCTGCATCCAATCTCTTTAACACCACGGTGCAGTGTGAAAGTGCACTCAGAGTAAAATAGAGCTACGGCCATCAAACCGTTAAATATTTCACACACACACACACACACACACACAATTAAAACCCAGCAGAGAGCAGACTGCAGTGGACAGCAGGACTGCGTAACTGCAACTGTCTCAACTTATCAGCCTCGCCCTGTAGCCTCACTCGAGCTGTTACATCGGGACCTATTTAATGATTAAAACCCAACAGTCTTAAGATCATGACTGATTGTGCACCTCTCTGCTCTATCCTGTGTGAACACCGCAAGCGTGTCTTGTGTCACGTTTCGAGCCTGAGTGGAGGAAATGGGCCGTGTCATGTCAGTGTGAGCCGCAGCGCAACACACATGATGGAGAGCACTTAAATAAGTCATGAAAACCCCGTTCTCAGCCCACACCAGACCACTGGGAGGAACATTCAGTCTTCTGCATGTACGTGTGTATGTCTGTGGGTGTGCAGTGGCCCCCTTTGTTATGCCTGTTTAACCAAGTGCCTTTGAGTGTGTTGTGGTTGAGCTTGTGTGTATTTAGTGTATATGTGTGTGTGTGTGTGTGTGTGTGTGTGGGTTAAGTTGGAAAGAGAGCTTGAGATGAGTTTCTGCAAAAGACAGGGGGGCCCTCACGGCTAAACAGAAATAGCCTCAGAGAAAAAGAGAGAAAGAAGCCTGTGCGCGAGGGAGCTATGAGCAGGAGCGACAGACAGCAGTGAAGAGAAAGAGAAAGTGAAAAAAAAGAAGGGTGGAGAGTTAAGAAAATTAGATTTACAAAACCCCTGTGTTCATAAGTGCAAATGTTTGTGTGAAAGAAAAAAAAAAAGACGAAGAGAACGGAAAAGATGCCTGGTGAAAAGCCAGTCCAGCTGATAAGAGGAGACAGCAGCACTTTCCGTAAAAACGCACTGAGCTCCGAAACCCACTGCGGTGATGGCCTCCCTCAGGGCATACTCGCACACGTGTCACTTATTTTTGTGTCCGCGCCTGCTTCATCATGACATCTTCTACCTCATCTCTCAGTCTCACTTTGCCACTACCATTCTCTCCTTTGCCTGCATCTCAACAACCTGCTTATTCACCTTTCTGGCTGAACACTATACTATATATATCAATATGACAGAGATGTGAAATGACTGCAAAACCTGTAATTCATTGCTCTGGGTTGAAATTGTCAAAAAAATAAATAAATAAACTGAAACTTTATATTGACAACAGAAGTCTCTAAAAACAAAAACTGAGTGAGATATGGTGTTCAAGCATGTGCATCTGTGTGTGAACGTTGACAAGTGTCAGCGTACAGATGTTTGTGAGCCTTTGTGTGTACGTTTCCTGCGTATGCTGGGTTTGCTGGTGTGCTTTGTTGATAATGAAGAGCAGTTGCTATTAAACAACACAGTCAAAGCGAGGGTGAAGAGATCAAATCCCCCACACATTTGCAAAACAAACAGCAGGGAAATCATTATTATCTCCTCTGCTCTCACACAGCAGCATATATATAGGTTGACTGTTGCGATGCCAAAAGATGGAAAACAAAGAGTTAATCTGGTTTGGGTGAGAGGGTATTGTAGGTAGATACTGATAAAATAAAGTGGTGACAGAGGAGTGTGGTGAGTTACAAGAGGAAGAGGTGTTAGAAGACATGACGGAACAAGCCAGAAAAGAACAACTCAAAAGGAATTTTGGCACTTTTCACTTTGAGTGTTCGAGCCGCCTCAGACCTCATCTCATTCACTCCAGGGGTGTCACTACTTCCTGTGTTGCCACACAGCAGGGTCAAGAGGACACCTCTCATGGGAAAAAAGAAGCAGGTATAAGTTGCCTGCTAAGTGAAGATATATATTCTCAGGGTATGGCTTATTCTTGGTAATATAAAGATGAAAGCTAAACCAAAGCCTTTACTACAGTATACCACACAGAGTGACAAGATCAAGAAACACAGTGTGAAACATGATGAATATGTCTGAAAATGCTACAAATGGCTGGAGAATAGCAAAAAAAGGGAGATTTACTTGCACAGATCTGTACTAACATCTATCATAGATCACACTGGTGTGAAGTGAAATGCTATGGATTACAGTTGCATCACACAAAAGGGACTTTTATGTGAACCAGGCAGCGATGTTTTAAGAAAAACAGAAAATCAAAAGCTGAAGATCAAGGTGAGGAAAGCAAAAAATTACAAAACAACATTGTAGACGGTTCTCTGACATTTAGGAGAGCAATACTCACTGGGAAGTGGGTGGTCAGCTTGGTCAGCTTTTTCTGGCTCCAAGGTCACTGGGCGAGAAGGAATGTGGTCACCTGCAGGTTTTGAGGGCCCTGAACCACCTGAGTCCACCTCCTTACTGGTTCCAGCCTCACCCTCAATCACAGCGCTAGCCTGAAAGATTTAAAAAACATGATTAACATCCTTAGCAGCTAATATGGAAGAAACAAAGGAAGGATCTTTGTAAAATTAGGGCGTTTGTTTGTAAGACAGAGGTGGACTTAATGAATTATCGATGATCAGGGAGTGACTTCGACATAAAATGTGGGGGTACAACAGCAACACAGGCATAATAATCAATTCTAAACAATAGAAAGACACTGATATTGTAAATATAGCAATTAACTGCTGATCTAACTCCCGTCATTGGTGCAACCATTTTTAGCTGCTGTCACAGTACTCAGATTTCTGCTATAAAAAGAAAACAACTAAAGGGGACACAGTGCTGGGTGAAGAAGTGTCCCTTCCCTGAAGTGACAGAGCTGCAAAACAGACAGAGAGACACACAGACAGACAGACAGACAGAATCAAAGACGGAGGGAAACAGAGAGAGAGAGAGAGAGAGAGAGAGAGAGAGAGAGAGAGAGAGAGAGAGAGAGAGAGAGAGACTTTTCCTGACAGCCCAAGTAGGCTTGGATGTGCTCTACACTCTGCTCCCCTCCACAGCTGAAAGAGGAAAGAGGGATGAGGCTTCAGGAGAGAAACAAGCTGACCATGAAAAGAAGAGGGAGAAGCAAAGGGTGGCTGTCAGTGAGGAGAGGGAGAGAGAGAGAGAAAGAGAGAGAGAGAGAGAGAGAGAGAGAGAGAGAGAGAGAGAGAGAGAGAGAGAGAGAGAGAGAGAGAGAGAGGAGTGGGGGAGAGTTTCAAAGAGACTGTGATGGCTCCCTCCACTGACGAGTAGCAGGGAGACAGGCAGGGGAGGTGCAGCGCATCTTAAGACAAAAAGGCACCCTGGGCTTATGAAATATACATAGCTCTCAGCTGGAGACAGAGACACAGAGCGACAGAGCAGGAGGGCCCTGAAGACTGACGAGACTCCACTACCCCTCCTAAACACACACTGCTAAAAATAAAACACACAGACACATTCCTAATGACTTCTCATGAGGAGCCAGGGGGAGGTAGTTAGTACTTTTTTATTTTTTATTTATTTCTTTTTTTTTTTTGAGTGTGTGTATGTGTGTGTGTGTCTGTGCTTACATTCACTCACACGTTTGTGGGCATCAAAGTGCATCAATGCTTCCTCCTACAGTTGTAGGTGTGGGAAACCACAGTAGTAACTATTACACAAATACAGACAAGTATGTTGGCTGTTGGCCTATATGTAAGGCCACCTGCTGGTCTGGGGGATTTTCTTTTGGTCGGAAGCTTTTTTTTTTTTTTTTTTTCATCTGCCTCTCTCAGACCCACCCACCTGCCCTCTCTTCAAGCCCAGACAGCTGCTTCAGCCACGCCAGCAGTTAAAAACCATTTAAACAGGCCTCACTTAACAATAAAATCACCTTTTGTTCAAGCTAACGATTCACCTCTCCCACACAGTCACAGTAATGGCTATGCCACTGAAGTATTGGGATTCTCATGCGAGTGTGTTTGTGTGTGTGTTTGTGTGTGTGTGTTAACAGAGACTGGGTTTTTTCTCTTCTTTCCTTTGTTAAGTATCCCTGCTTATCTTATCCTCCTCGTCAGACACGTTGGGTGTGCCTCCCTGGTCTAACATGTCAGGTGTAAGTAAAAAAAAAAATAAATAAATACGTGCCAGTAAACAGTCATGTCTGAGCCAGGAGATTACGTCTACCCCAGAAAACATACACAACAAACCTGCTTACATATTTCCTGACCTTTTCTGTCTCATGTTCTCTCCTTCAGCCTCCTCACTGTCTTTTTTCCTCCTCTTTCTCTTTTTCTTTATTTATGGAGTAAAGTGCACGTGTGAGGTGCTTGGTTATGAATTCCTCACGCTGTTTACTAAACTGCAAAAGTATAAAGGAGAAGGATATAGAGAGGAAGCCAAGAGTATCGAAACTGCTCTGTCAGGTCAGGGACACAAGCCTTTATAATTTAATTACTGAGATATTGTTGCTTCTTTCATCCACCAAAACAGATGGTATAGAGTAACACTTGACATACTGACATGATGGCACACATATAGCTGCTGCCATCATTGAACTCAAGTGACTCATTTTTGCCCATATAATTGGGAAAGGGTGAGATGACTAGTATTAACATTAGTTCTTTAGTTAACTAGAATAAGAGTCTACAGCAGGGGGTCGCCAACCTGTCGACTGCAAGCAACTTGTCGATCTTTGTGAAACTCAAAGTAGACCGCAAAGCTTTAGAGGGAAAATAATAATACTAAGATAAAACAACTAGAAATTATGTTTCTATACGGCTAAACTGCAACAAAACATTTGTTTTGTACAAAACGTAATCGATGGATTGATCATGTTCAGAGCTATATTTTTTAAATGAATAAAGTGCTATATTTAATAAAGGCACCTTAGCTGCCAAGAGGTGGTCAAGGTGGACAGTGGGTGTACAAAGCACAGGACTGTCACAGAGACCAGGGTTCAGATCCTGAGTCCCATCTGTGATTAGGTTTAGGCAACAGCGTTTTGGTTAAGGTCAGGGAAAGACTGTGGTTTTGGTAAAATGTGTATAAACGCTGTGAGCTTTTATTTGTTTGAAACCAGACCACAGTCTTTCCCTAAACTTAACCGAGTGCTTTGTAAAAATGTTAAATCATGCTGAAGTCCCTACAAATGGATATTTTACTGCAAGATTGGATATTTTGGAGGAAATTAAATATATTGTCTGTAAACATTTTACTGATATGTTTGGTATCAATGTGTTAGAGACTTGCCAAATACATAAATTAACAGCTTATCCTTATGATGTTAATGGAAAACGTACTAGAACATATTTGCTGTTGCAACTTTTGGTGACTTGTGAGCAGGGGAGAATTTCCTCTCCACTCTTCTCCTCCTGTGCACTGAAGGTCAAACCTTACTTTGGCTCCACTTATCTCTTTGAGATGGCCTTTTCACAGATGAAAATAATCAAAACAAAGCACAGGAACCATCTGACTGACAGGCACCTTACTGACTGCGTGAGAGACTAGGAGTCTAACTATGGGCCAGCAACCTGATAGTCACAGCCATCATACAGACTTGGAGTGTATAGTTCCTAATTGCTTATTTCCCTCTTGTTGTATGAGCTCAGTATGAAGATTTATGCTGCTCTCTTTACCAAATTAAATCTCATTTTATATACTGCAGTCATCCATATTTTAATTTCTGCCTTGTATGCTGATTTTGAGAGGAGACTCCTCCAACAACAACCACACAGGCACACCAAAGTGGTGGACCAACCAACCAACTGATCTTGCTAGTACTGGAAAAATAAGAAATTGTTTTTTGGTTTTTTGGGGTTTTTTTTGTTTGTTTTTGTTTAATATAAGTCAGTAAAATTAAGATAATGCTGTATTTTTCAATTCAAGAACTGTGTCTGAGTTTATCTGCACCCTCATGTTGATATATGCCCTGTGAATGGAAAAGGAATAGACCAGGGACATGTAAATTGGAGCGCAAGAGTCAGGAGGTGAAATGAGAAAGATCTACAGAGGTAGCACTAATTGAGGTTAATTCTACAGTTCAGCATTATCATCTCTAATCGGTAAGGAGGAAGTTGGTAATGGATGATGTCACAGGACATGGAGAGAGCCTGCCAGCCGAAATCACACAACAGTGCGCAGCACTGTATGCCCTCAAAGGATCACAAGACATTAGCAGCTCAGCGCAGAGCATGATAGGAAGCTGCAGATAAACAGAGAGTCCGGAGGGCCTGCAGGCTTGCACAGGGAAACGTGTGAGTGCTTGTGAGTGTGTTAGAGAGGGAGAGGCTTGTCAGTCAAAACAGTCACAACCTCTCTAGTCATCTGTCTGTCTCAACCCACATCTCACCTGTCAACCTCTTGAAGCAGTGCTGTGCGCACACACACACACACACACACCTTGCTCTGGGCTCAGTATAACTTCCTAGTAGTGACACCCAGTGAGTGATGAGGCGACACACATGCACATCACCCAGAAACACATGGGCCCTCTAACAATTACTCTCTTTTTCTTGCCCTCTCTCTCTCACACACTCATTGTGACCTAACCCAAGCCTCTCCAGGGACGAGCTCTTCCATCACGGCCATGCCCGTCGATACTGCCCTGCACAACATCTGTACACACCTAGCAGATTCATTAAGGAGGAGGACGGAGTCAAAAGCAAAAGGAAACATCAATAGGCAGAGGAGGTGGCCACACATGTGTGTATGTGTGTGTGTGTGTGTGTGTCATCAGGGGGCAGGGCCATCCATAAACACCGCTGACAGTCTAGACAGGAAATACACTTGAGGGTGTCGATAAGTTAGTCAGCGGGGGTGATGAGAGATCAATAGGAACACAGGATGATGTCAGTGGCTCCAGATGAGCTCACCTGAAACAACTAAGGATCTACATATGAGGACTTTAGATGTCACATTATTTGTATTATCACAAAGTGTTTCATATAATCTTTTTTTCCTGGAACAAGAAAGGCAATAAGACCAGGAATTTAATCATTGTTTATTCCAAGAAATTATAATTTCGTGAATTAGTCCTTGAAATACTCCTGCACAACCATCTTAAGAGTCAGCTAAGACTGAGTACAGACTTTTTAAAGACCTGCAAGCAATAAATCGTAATTATTCCTCGGTTTCCTCTGGTACCAATTCCCACTGTTGTTCTGTCTTCACTACAAGGGCATTGCCAGTTGAATCACAACTGTGTTACATCATTTCACATTAGAGAGTTTCAAAGGAAATGTTTATTCATGTGAAAATGCCATGGATTATAACTTCTACATTGTTGGGAATAAACACCTCCAGAAGCATATAGTGATTCTCCCTTGAGATTTGGGAAAATAAAGGAGATGGAGCTGATTTCGCCCACAGGATGTGACTGCCCTATATCACACTGCCTCTCTTGCCATGGTTTTGAGTGCGAGCGCCTGTGTGTGCGCGCACGTTCGGGACCGATGTGTGTTTGCGTGTGTTCTCAGCTCTACTGACATTTCCTCAGACGTGGTTGACATTTCCAGGGGATTTGAAGATTTGATCCCTTCTGTGTTTGAAGAGTTGTGTGCTGCCCTCCTCACAACACAGAGGGAAAGGCTGCTGCAGAGCCGGCAGCATGCCCTGCCTTCGGGGCCTTACTCCACAGCATTTGGAGCAGCCTGCTCTCACTCACCCATAGTGTGATCAGAAGAAGACCTGCACTATACATTGCCTGCCTTTTAGAGATGACTGGTTCACTGCTTGGTCTTTTACTTAGTCTTGGTGTTTTCCCCTGAGCTGTGGGGTGTTTCTGCTTCTCTCAACTGAGGCAGAAAAGCTATCACCAAAAGATATGAGAGAAAAAAGTGGATAGAGATGGTGTGGGAGGGAGCGAGAGGGGGAGAGAAAGCAAGAAAGTGTGAGAGAGAGGGAGGGAGAGATCTGTTTCTCCTGCTACAGGCTGGTTAGTGGAGCGAACTGACACAGACTGACATCTCTCTTCCACGGAGACCGAGTTAAAAAGAGCCTCGCTACTCTTTGTCCATTACTCTCCAACATTCCCTCCTCTTACTCTTTCAGCTGTCCTGTCCTGTCCTGTCCTCTCTCTCTCTCTCTCTGTCTCTCTCTCTCTCTCTCTCTCTCTCTCTCTCTCTCTCTCTCTCTCTCTCTCTCTCTCTCTCTCTCTCTCCTTCTCTCTCTGATCACCCTGCGGCTCCCATGTCTTGCTTTTTCTGCCTGGATGGAATCTGCAGCAGTCCTGTCCAAGCCTGGGGCTCAAATTACACCCCACCACCCTGTGCTGGCCACACATTCACAATCAACCACACGCATATGTACACACATGCAAGCCCATACAGTAGCCATGAGGAGGCCCAGGGCCCAAACACAGGTCAGGCTTGGGTCAGTCAAGGGCAGATGGACAGTAGCAAGCCTCACACTGAGGCTGATTTGTGGGCAGCTGGAAAGACACAATAAGACAACAGATGCATATGAACGCACAGAGTTTCACATGCATGCAGCAGCTATCCTATCATCCATCTTTAAGTTTCCAAAGTGAAACACTTGCAATTACAACACAGCTGACCATCACGTTTAGCCAAATAAAACAACTACAACACTGGAAGTGATGCTGGACACAACCTTGGAGCAAGCCACAATTTGCTTCAGTCTCTTGTCCAAAGAAATACCTCAGCAAACATTATAATTGCGAATAGCATTCAGACTGAATCAGCAGTATGAATTAGGTCAAACCACACCTGCATGGTGCGCACACAAGCTAAAGCAAAGTCCCCAGCAGCACAGGATACTGGCGGTCAGTGGATCAGCCAAAGTGGGTGCTGATCTGACCTCAGCGCTCACTATCATCCTGTCCTTTTAATGCCAGTGATGTCACAGTGGTAAAACATGTGCATCCTGCTGAAGAACAGAGCTCAAAGGAAGGGAAGCAAAGCATTCGACGTATCACAGTAAACACTGTGCCATTCCCTGGGTCTGTTTGTCCCCGGGAACAGGATGCATGGGTACAAGTGCCTCAATAACTATGTGACACTTTATTGGCCCCTGTAGGGCACTTTTTCTTCTTCCACGTCAAGGCATGTCATAGCGCATAGAGCAGGGGCAGGGAGGGATTCATGGGTAGGACCTCCACAGTACCCCTGCATAAATATGCATGAATTTGTGTAGTGTCTTTTACTTCTGTGTGTTTTATCCCGTTTACTTTATCTTGAGAATTCAAATTCAAGGTTATCAGGCTACTATTTCAGAGTTATTTGAATTTGAGACTTAGGCCTCAAACCTAAGGGAGAAGAAGATGGATGTCAGTAAATCAAGAAAAATGTGCCTCTATGGCACTACATTGTGTCCTTGGGCTAACGCTCCAAATACATAAACACACTCAATTTTACTCAGACACAATGCTTTATAGACAGAAAGTGTTTGCAGACAGGTAGTCACACACACACACACACACACACACGGTGCTGATGACGACTGCAGGGCTGGGTCTTTCTTCCTAGTCTGTTGGGAACTCAAACAGGAAGAGGGTAAGTGCTATCGATTGGCTTCTTCCTGCTTGGCCCGGCTGTCAGAGCAAAAACAAGCTGACCGTTTGACAGTCTGCTTTTGAGTGAAGCACACAACTACATGTGCACGCACATACTCAGCACACACACAAACACTCAACACACACGTATAAACACACGGTGCTTTTGAAGAGAAATCTCTGCTGCAGTCGGCTCTCATCGATGGCATTTAGATATGAGGCCGAGGAAAGATGGAGGGACACAAATCAGGAGGAGGGATTAGTGGATGAGCAGATAAAGAAACTGAAGGAGACAGAGAGGCTGCTCATTACGGTTTAACAAATCAAAGGGAGGGATAGACGAAGAAAACTGTGGCACAGTGGTGTGTGTGTGTGTGTGTGTGTGTGTGTGTGTGTGGGGCGGGGGGGGGTGGTGAACTTGCAGTAATGAAACAATGTTCTCCATCAACCATACATAAACAGCTTATTTAGCAGCCATGATCGGACAGCTCTATTTACTGGAGTCACTTGAGCAAATAGATCAGTCTAACACTGACTAAGGGAGTACTAAATAGTACTAAAACAAGACTTTGAGTTTGTGTGTGTAAATTCCCTCTCAAACTCAGAAAACACACTGGAAACCTTGTATACACGAACAAAGTGTCTCCCACTAGTCAAACTAGCCAAATGATAAATAAAATACTGCATAGTCAAAGATGAAAATGATGTTGAAATACTTTTAAGGTGCAATAGTGACACAGAGACACAATCAACATCATGGCATTTTCAGTACTGTTGCTGCTCCTACTGTTTTATGCCAGCAGACATATACAGTAGTTGTAAAACTCACTGTGACTCAGTTTTATTCACCATGATTTAGCACATCATATCAATGGTGCAGTGTAAATACGAAAAGCCTCCATATTAACCATGTTTGTATCAAAACGGCATTTTTTTATGGACAGGCTTTATTGCTTCGTTTACTGGTAAATGTGAAAGGCTGGTGTCAGCCAAAAAAACACTGCTGCACTCATATATCTGTGGTCAGAGCCCAGGAAAATATATACAGTAGGTAATATATACAGCAGAGCACAGCAAAACAACTCTATTCTCCAGAGAGAGAAGAAAGTGGGGAGACAGCGAGAACAAGATAGAGAGAGATACAAAGAGAGAGGGAGAGAGAGAGAGAGAGAGAGAGAGAAACACAAAGGGCTGTTTTCTGCTGGGTGGGTAAAGTGTGTCCAGGGGGCAGCTGAGTGAGCACACACAACACAAAGCCTGTCATTAGTCCCAGCTTTCTGCAGACACAACAAACTGTGTGTGTGTGTGTGTGTTTATGTGTGTGTAAATTTGAGAGAGAGAGAGAGAGAGAGAGCAGGAGGATGACGATGCATGCACGTGCGCCTTTAGATGTGCTTAGAGGCTACGTATGTGTGTGTGTGTGTGTGTGTGAGTGTGTGTGTGTGTGTGTGGAGTTTCTGACATTGACAAAAGCCTGTGTTGTTGTGCTTGTCTTCTCTGATGTACAGCTCCTTCAGGATCACAGCCCTGTGCAGTCAATACTTTCCTGCCTGCTTGTGTGAATGTGTATGTGAGATTAGTTGCAATGTATAGACCTCCTCTCCTCTTTCCACACCCCCCACAAGCCCCCACAGCACTTTTCTTCCCCTCCCCTCTCCTTTCTTCTCTCTTCTCCCTCTCTCTTCTCCCTGTATCTTCCTCTGACACCACCACACACACACACACACACATACACACTGCCTCCTGTCTACCAGCTGCCACTTTGCAGCCATTCATCAGAGCTATGATTAGTGAGTAGTGGAATGTCATGTAGCTACAGCTGACTCCTCACCCCAACCCTGACCTTTCACCTCTGGTCGACCCCGGATGACCCCGGGCTGTAGCAGCTGCTTTTACACTGTGCCAACACACTCCATTACGCCTGACACCTGCTTCTAAACACACTGAATCACTGTGAACTGCACACACACACACACACACATACACACACACACACACACACACACACAGAGAAACGCACATATACACAAAGATGCAAAAGATGGCAGCAGAAGCAAGATTCCAAACTGTTACTTATGCACAGGCACACACACACACACACACATACACACTAGCACAATGGCCTTTACACATGCTAATGCAGTAAGGCGGCCCTTTTATGAGATTACACAGTCATTACAGGGAGAGGGGTCATGAGGGGCACCTGTAGCTGAGCGGCAGAGCCACAGTCTATCAGGAGCCTGTGTGTCTAAGTGTGTGAGAGTGGAAAAACAGCAAGAGAATGAAAGAGAGTGACACATAGTAAACTGTACGTAATGTATAAACCCTATAAAGTATGAGTAAACCTAGAGGAGTGTTACAGAGCCAATACTAGCGCCATTCAGTGGACACTGTGCATATGCTCTGTGTGCAATAAGATACTCTTTGTATGGGTGAGTGTTTCTCTGCTTGTGTGTGCGCTTGTGTGCGTGTGCGTGTGTGTATGTGTGTGTGTGTGTGCGCCTGTGTGTGGGCCCCAGGCCGACTCTGACAGCTCAGTGCTAGCCATCTGCTGGCAGTCACACCAGGAGAAAGCAACCGCAGCCAAACAATGGAGAGCAATGACAGGCCAGGATTTGTGGGGAGTTTTGTATCTGTGTGCGTGCATGTGTGTGTGTGTGCGCATGCATTTCGGTGTGGTGAGTGCGTTTTCCCTTCAAAGATCCAAATGAGCCCTTCTCTATGAGCATGTGCAGAGGGGCGTGGCTGTTGTTGATAGGCTGTCTCTGTTACCAGGCGATAGATTAACAAGCCCAAATGGCCATCTGAGCAGGATAGATAGCATGGGCAAGTGTGGTCTCATTTTTTTTTTTTTTTTCCTGTGTGTCACTAGCTGTCTGTCTACTGTATGTTTGTACGACTGTCCACCCTTTTCCTCTTTTATCGTCTCTCTCCGTCTGGCTCTCCTTCTCTTTGGAAGTTGGAAGTTGATATGAATATACAAGCTAGGTGAATGTGCACTGCTGAACTTGGGTTTTGTGTGCAAAGTGCACATACAGTGTCCTTGCCAGCCTACTTTGTGTGTATACGCAGGTTTCTCTCTTTCTAACATACAGTATGTTTGTCAGCCTTTCCCTATTCCTCTGTCTGCAGGTAGAGAGCCATCACGGATGTAGACAGATGGTCGGGTGTTGGGAGGAAGCTGGCTGCCTGGATGTGGCACACCAGTGTGACAGCAAGCATCATCCAGCTGGGTAGAGGCCTACAGCGCCTCCTAGCAAGAGCATGCCAGGTGGCTAAGAAACAGGCTGCTGGTCTCCTGCAGCCACTACACACATAACCCTCTGGTCACTATTCTGCTGTTTCACCACTAAACACAACACAGGGCTGTTTCCAACAAAGAAATACAAAAAAGTCAAGACCACAAGTGAGAAGCAGAGAATCTGAAACGGAAATCGCCAAATAAGGACAGGAGGCAAATGGCAGATTATGAAAAGAATCCCTCTCCCGGCTCTCCATTTAAATAAAAGTGTTTGTGCCCATGTGCCTGTGTTGTGTGTGTTGCTTTGGCCATCCATGTCTTTGTATGGCAACACTTCAAAGGCAGCCTTCAGTAAGTTTCTGCTCTTCCACCTCCTGCTACTGCGAGTTTGTGTGTGTATATCTGTGAGTGTGTGCGTGTGGAACAGTGCCTCCTGTAGCTGGGGGCTATGGCTGATCACCACTACCACAGCGAGGTTTGGAATGGCATGCCCGCTGGCACACTAACAGGGCACACCTATTTACACAGGCCCAGACTGAATGGCAGGCATTGTCTGGGTGAGAATGCAACACTTAAGCTCCTGATTAAGGCAGAACAAAGCCCTGAGGGGCAAGAGTGATGAATGCATGCAGCGAGAGAGGGAGGGAGCCAGAGAGGGAGGGAGAAAAAGATGAAGGGAGGCAGAGAAGGGAGGCTCTGTAAAGGGGAATCTCATCTGCTGTTGCTGCGGAAAGGAGAGATAGGAGGGGGAAATTTAGAGAGGAGCGGAAGGGAAGGAAGCGAAACAGGCGAGAGGGCAAGAAGAAGAAGAAAGGAGACGGGTAGAGAAGTAAGAAAAGAAGGAGGTAAGAGGTAAGGAGAGAGGCAGGTAAGGATGAAAAAAAGAGGCAGGAAGGGAACCAAGACTGAGGTAGGGAGGAGAAGAGGAGGTGGGGGTTGAGCAGAGAGGGAGGCTTAGAGAGAGATAAAAAGACAACAGAGGGGGAGCCAAGTAGAGGTAAAGAGAGAGAAGAGAGGAGGGAGCTGCTGTCGAGGTATCCTCACTGATAAGGATGAAGTGATGCTACACTATTACAACAATGAGGTAAATAGACAGATAGCACCCTCTAATGGCACTTGTGCACTAGCAATGTGCTCTCCATTCTGCCCCATCTTGTTCAGGGAGTTAACAACAGAGAAGTGGGAGAGGCCAATCACTGCCAAATTTTCCTATCAATTAAAATGATAATTAACTAATTCGGGCACCGCTATAGAGGCCCGGTTTTAAACAATTAATTTTACACTGTGAGGTAAAGGATGCTTCCCAGGTGGAACCAAAACAACTGTGATACTGTTAGGTGGAGAATTTCTTCTCTTGATTTAGTGTATCTGTGTCTATGTGTATGTGTGTACACTTAGTGGCACCCTGGCAACGTATGGGCACAAACACAATGTGCACGACAAGGGGTGAGCTACTCCCCGAGTGTGTGTGTATCCTAGCAACAAGACAGACGTAGTAGCAGTGCAGTGAGCAGCTGGCAGAATGGGACACAGAGGCCATGATGGATTTATCACAATGTGTGTGTGTGTGTGTGTGTGTGTGTGTGTGTGTGTGTGTGTGTGTGTGTGTGTGTGTGTGTGTGTGTGTGTGTGTGTGTGTGTGTGTGTGTATATTTGTGTGTGTTACATTTAACAAACTGTGAGAGATTTAGGTGTGTCAGTGTGTGCACGCATGCTATGGCTCCATGCATGTTTAACGCTCATCGTGGTGTCAAGCCACCAATAGAACTGATAACAACCAAGATACAGCCACTGACATCACATGATCACAGCTTCACAGTTCTCAGTTTCCACATATAATACATAACTACAAGAACCAACATAGTTAGCCTACCAATGATCAAAATGAAATGTTATTTTGGTACTTGCAAAGTGCAGCGTGTCAGTGCTGCTGTTAGCCTTGAGAATATTTTTAGAGAAACAGTGCATGAGTTTGTGTTGAAGTAGATGATAGTTGTGCACTTGAGCATTTATGTTGGATCTTAACAGTATATAGACACTACCCTACAAAACAAAAGTGGTTAATGTAATCACCAAAAGGCACAACAATCTCAAAACCAAAAAATCATTAAAATCAGTTTACAGGTCTTGGAGAGTGAAACTACATATATGAAATAAAGTCTTTTGTGGCTGCAGAAGGAGCCATGCAGTCGTGTCACTTGGGGCTAAAGACTTCATATTTGAAAATGAAAAGATCTGAGGGTGTGGTGTGAGCATCCCAGAACCTCTGCAGCCCACTCCTCATGTCTCCTTGAGGTGAGTGGGTTGCGGCTAAACTAGCCAATACTAAGCATAACAGCCAAATCTCCAACCAAACTGTTGGTGGTTGAGTTGCATTATGGGATATATAGGCTTAAGTTATAATATACAGGGAGTCATTTACAGCTTTTCACCTTAGAACCCAAATTAGAAATTCAGCATCCAATTGCTGCTCACTGGTTTATCAGAACATGCTAATGTTCATATCACTGATTTTATCATGTAGAGACTCATCAGACAAACAGAAGGTCTACCCAAAAGTTCAAAGGATCCCTGGTTTAATCTTCCTTATGTTAAAGATTAGACTGGATGTTTGATATGTGCAGTGACTGTTGGCCTACAGCAAGAAAGGCGTTATCTTATCTCACAGTCCATCTTATCGACAGGGATATCTGTGAGCCTCATTGACGGGATGCAGATGATTATACACACACAGGCATAAACTGGTTGCAGGTCCAGCGATCCTTGGGCCCAGCTGTGCACCAGTAAATATGGAAGTTCTCCATGGTGAGAAGGGGCTGGCTTCCAAACCCCAGGCCAGTCAGAGGGCCCTGGCCTGGGCAGAACTGTGTCTCCATGGGCCTCGCTGCCTGCCAGCTTCTGCTCCATGGAGGAACATCATGATACAGATAATCACCAACTCAAAGCCGGAGCGCAGTGCCAAGCCAGTTCTGGTGTATAGAGCCAAGCCACAATAAGGAGATAACACATTTCACTAACAATGCTGCAATCATCTGGCCTCATGTGTCCCTATGTTCTTTTCTGTCTCTGTGTTTGTATGTTTAGCCGTGGAGATGACACGTGAGGAACTCTTCACATCTGTGCATCTCCACAGATTTGAACATTAACTGAGGAGAATGCTGACACTAACCTCATCTGCAGCTCCTTATTACATGAACAGACAACAGTGATGCGTAGGATAGGGGCACGCTATTCAGTTGGGGTTAGAACATTGTATCTGTGCGTCAGCATGTCTGTGGATAAATCAAATTAAAGTCGTGCTTAAGACTAACAATTGTAAAGAGGAAAGAAGAGATATAAAAGGAAGAAAGAAAAGACAAGAAAAGGTGAGCGGCTTTGTGTCTGTTTGACTCTCGGTGTGGTATGCCGTTGCATCCTCAACTAAGCCCCCCCATCCACCCACCTCCACCCCCACCACCACCCCTACCCCCTCCTGTCTTTCTGTTTCTCTCCAGGCTGTCTTGGGAGGTGTGATGTCTTTTTAAAAGGCGCCGGCTTCATGTGTTTTTATGTCTGCTCATAAAAAAGCGGCTTTCTTTAAAGGCTCCGCTCACCAGTGACTTGCGCTCTCGCTGTCACTGGATGACAAGCGGCACTGGGAATGACAACAGAGAGAGAGAGAGAGAAAGAGAGAGGCTGAGAGACAGAAGGAGGGAGAGTCTGTAAGAAAGAAACCAAAAAAGAAAGACTAACTACTATTTTTATTTTACTCAGGGAAAGTTAATTTGCTCTTTTCCAGTGATGCCTGGATTCATATCCATACAGTTACATTAATAACTGGGAGTACAACCACAGTCTTCTAGAGCAAGAGTTCTCAAACTTTATGTCTAGTGACCCCAGAAAGCAGTCTCTAGTTAGGGCCCCTTGCCACACTGTATATGTCTGTGAGTTGTTAGCAGTTCCACCAAAGAATGATTTCCTGTCTAAACGTCTCAAATTTGATTTAAACTGTTTATAGAAGGTCCAAAAAATGAAAACAGTGCGCAGTACAACTTAGATTTTTCTTCTTTCCTACCACATTAATCATCTCACAACACCCCCTCAGTTGTATCTCGTGACCCTTGGTTTGGAACTACTGCTTTAAAGCTGACCACTGAGAGGCTCTACTGGAGCTGTTGGGGGTTGCTTTGCTAAAAAGCATCTTGACATCTTGAGATGTTGAAATAAAAGCTCATGGAAAGTTTCTCACCCACAGCCTCTAATCCGGCAGTGAAATTCACACCATCGCTCCACTCTTAACATCATGTCGTGACATATCACGAATAATGACAGACCAAAAAAAAACAAATGGGATCAAAGTCCCCTACACTGCCCCCTGCATTAGCCCTGCATGAAAAAAACATAGCCCCCTTACTCATTTAAATGGGACCAGTCCAGTGACATAGCAGGGATACCAAAGCACAGGGCTCCAGGAACAAAACAAAGCTGAACTTGGGTCACCTTTTGACTCAAAGCTACTATTTACCTTCCAACTGTTGCTACCAAAGATAAAATAGTTGTGCCTGTGAGTTGTGAAATCCCGTCTGTGAGTATTCTGATAAGTCCTCAAATTCGTGGATCAGTAACTCAAGCTGGACTTTCTGAATTATATTTCATATCTCACTGGCACCTGAAGCAACACACCTCCACCAGTTTTCAGTCTTAATGCCTGTTAATGACACACTGAGGCACTTCCATGTTCCAGCTAAGATAGCAGGAACACATTTAGCTGGACAGGCTGCAGATCCTCAAACCAGAGTTTAAACTATCTCTGATTTACTCAGGATATCTTTAATGTCATGTGTTGTGCTTTCTTTGTTAGACTGTATTCCAGACTAGTGGTAGAGTAGCTTTTTTTCCTGCAAATGATAGTGCGGTTGGCAGGGGAGTCAGCACGCAAACACACACTAATGTGCACACAGCTGGCTCACATGCAGACCCCAAGAGGCAAACCTCAACCTAACCATAAAATGCCCCACCACACACACACACACACACACACACACACACACACACACACACACACACACACACACACACACACACACACACACACACACACAATATCCACAAGATTTCATACATCAATCCCCTACCTCCATTTCAGTACCTCCAACAACCACCCATCACCCCCTTCCCCACCTCTCCTCTATCACTCCCCACCTCTCTTCTCTTTCAATTGCAGCCCACCTGGTAGTGATCCCATCTGGATCTGTTGGGGTGTGTGATGTGTTTTAGGGCCACATTAACAGCTACCCAGCACAGTCCCCGTGACCACATTAAGAGACCATCTCTCTTGATCACACCTCCCAACCTGCTCTTTCTCTTCCTATTTCTCCATCTTCCCTGCATCCATCCATTTCTTCTCTTCCAATCCTTGTGAGAGTGTGTCCACGGGCTTAACAAGATCGATCACTCCTAACTCCTTGTACTCCCTGCTAAATCAATGGCTCTTTGTCTCGTTAAGCACTGGAAGGAACCCTGTGTGTTCTTTTGTGTGTGTATGTGTATGTGTGTGTGTGTGTGAGAATATGTGTGTTGGAGAGTTAGAAAGAGGCAGAGGGAAAGAAAGAGAAAGAAAGAAAGAAAGAGAAAAAGGGAGTTTGGTAATGTAGAAGTGTAATGTAACGGGAGAATCTCACAGCGCAACAAATTTAGGTTTATCCTGGGACACAGTCAGACCATTAAAACGAGCTGGGATCTACTTCCTAGGAGGGCAGGAAGGCAAAGAGGGTGGGCGTACTGTACATAAAATAAAAAGAGCACTTATGTGGATGGGGCAGTGCAAGAGAGAGAGAGGTATAAGTGACACAGAAAGAGAGACTGTGTGTGTGTGTGTGTGTGTGTGTCTGCATGTGCAAGACTGTATGTGCAGTGTTGAGAGAAGTGAGCCAAACCTCACCACTGACTTGGCCAGGGCCTCTGGAGCCAGAGAGAAAGCCCTGCTAACCACAAACTCTCTTTCTGTGTGTCTCTCTCACACACACACACACCCTTGCTGAAAGTGTCTCACTGTGTGAATACGTCATTTCAAAACATGTGTTGCTGGCCAGGAAAGCACGGGAAGTAGCTTGTGAAAGAGAGAAGGCTATAGAGGAAGAAAAATGGCAGAGGCTGGGACAAAGTGAGCGGAGAACAACGCAGCAATTCACTCTCATCCTGTGCAAAGCAAACAGGAAACGCACTCTCTCGCTCCACTTGTGTTGCCCTCTCTCATCTTCTGCCCTCACCACTCCACTGTATTTAAATTCCTGTCGCTGTGGCTCATTATATTTCCCAAATGCACCAGAGTAGGTGGTTGCATCGCTGCACTTTAAGTCAATAGCGGGACTGCAGAGCCATGAAAATGAATAAGGATAGGGGCTCTTCATGCAGCAGCACTGTGTAAAAAGACCTGCGAGTGCTCATCTACAGCACGGCTGCTCTCGGCCCATTTATATTTCACAGTGACACTACATTAGCTGCCCCTGGATGAGCACACAGTCTGCAAGCCCTGCTCTCCCTTCACCCTGTGCACAGACATACAGCAAACACCAGAATGTGAGTATTTGTCTGTTCAAGTGCACAATATTGAAAAGAGATGAAGAATAAAGAGCAACACCCAAACCAAAAAGTATTCTCCAGATGCAAACAAATACCTTTCATAGGATGCAGACAATAAAGTGCACAGGTACGGAAAAGGGCTAAAGGTGGAGTGATGATGGGAAAAATAGAAAGTGAAGGATAACAGTCGGTATAAAGGTCTCTCACCTCAAACTGGTCAGTCTGTCTCCTCAGAGAAACCCTGTCTGAACGTCTGAACAGCAGACACCACACACACACACCAGGACATAATCAGACACACACGCCTCGGTCTGTGTCAACACAAGCTTGTGGGAAGGTTGAGAAGTGTTGCTAAAGGTGGGTGTGTGCAGGCTTTCTTCTTTGGCATGTTTGTTTTTGTTTTGCCTTTTTTTTTTTTCCTAACACTGAAGGTTGAGGGAAAGCTACACAGAACAGTGTGGGTACGTGTGTGTGTGTGTGTGTGTGCGTGCGTGCGTGCGTGTGTGTGTGTGTGTGTGTGTGTGTCAGGGAGTGTGTTAGTAGGCAGAGACAAAAGGAGCATATGGCAGCAGCAGCCAAGGCTGTAAATTAAACATAGAGGAAGATTAGATAATGAATGTGTGCTCTGAGACACAGAGACAGCACTGAGCCAGAGGCGGAGCAGACCACTGCAAGACCAGAACCAGGAGTGGAGGAGTGGGGGGTAGAGTGTGTGCGTGTGTGCGTGTAGTTAACCACACATTAAACACTCGGAACAAACAAATGAGGTGACTAGCTGATATGAAAGCCTTATAAAACAATACAAAAATGAAAAACACAGAGGGTAGAGAAATATATAAAGCCTCTAATGACAGTGACACAGGTCAACGAGCGTGGAAGCAACATTGCAGACAGCCCCACCCCCCATGCTGTTAAAGAGAGCCGGACCCCTCCGCTCCAAACTAGGCAGCTGCTGCTGAGCTGAAGCAAAGCTGCATCGCTGTCAATAGGATTACTGAAGCTCTTCTCAAATACACAGTCCAATGCATAATCACACATACAAACCCACTCCCATAAACATATGGCTATGCACACATACTGTCCATAAACACTCCAACAGTTAGCAGTCAAGGGACAGCTCTTAGGCATACTGGACTAGTGAAACAGAAAAACGGGTAGAAAAGAAAGACACACTGAAAGGGAGACAAACCTGTGTCAAGCTTAGTGCCTACATCCATCACACTTATTAATGCCTGAGCTAGCAAGGGGCTTGATTTTATTCATTCATCACTGTTTATCTATGGGCATTTTTAAGCACACTTAACCCTATTACTTTAAACTGTTATAATCTGTTTTATCTTATCTGCTCCGTGTTTGTCCTTTGTCCAGCTCCACTGACGCTTTTGCACAAATGAAGTTCCTGACAGATGAATAAAAGATATTTTTTAACTAAATTGAACTTGAGTGTGTGTAGGTGTGTCTGTGTGTATGAGAAAGAGGGAGAGAGTTATTCAACAAATAATCAATATGTCAGTATGTCATTACATGTTCTCTTGTGAGGCAGAAGTGTTTACTTCCTTTTCTGCTGCCAGTTCATGGCTGTCTGACATCTAAATAATGATGTGCATTCTTGTTGTGTGCGTATTAAAAAGGCTCAGACTGTATGGACTTTGGTACATAACTGGTAATTTGGAAAGTGATCAATAAACACGATTCACGGATGAGTCCTGCCCTCTGAAAAATGATGGTAACATTTTGGGAGAATATCTTCCTCCTCAATTGCACAGATAATGTGATGTATCATAGACAGAGGGGAAACGCAACCAAGTGCATTTACTCAAAAAAATAAAAAAACAAAACAAAACAATTTGAGTATTTTCCGATTTTAAATGGCTGCATTTTAGCAGTTCGTTTACCCAAACGATTCACACCAGTGGCAGAGAGCTCCTATGCAAAGAACTGGCCTAATCATCGGAAGCAATTTGAGGTTCGGTGTCCAGCCCAAGGACACATGGACATTTGCACAGTAGGAGCTGGGCACCGAACCCACCAAGAATAATGGACTTGTATTTTACTATATATCATAGGAAAATATTGTACTTTTTACTTCTCTACATTCATCTGTTAGCTATAGTTACTTGGTACTTAAATCAAGATTTTACATGCAGAAAGGAGTGGAATGGAGTATTTTCATAGTGTGGTATTGCTGCTTTTACTTTGGTAAAGGATTTGAACACACCTTCCCCAACTGATGATAGATTATATTTTATTGATGATAATCTGATGACACATGTTAAATAACAAAATGAGCGTTGCCTCTGTTACAACAGTAGCTTTCCCTCACACGGAGAAGTGAAAGCTTGGGCACAAAATAACAAACATCTATCTATCTGCACCCTGTCTACAGCCAGCTGTGTCACTGTAGAGATGGGGCCAGTGTTTGATGTTTCTGACAGAATCAAATGAAAACCATGCCCCTCCAACGCAGGAGGATTATGGCATGAAGTTGATAGCATCATTAACATATACAAAATCTTGTGACAGTATCATGTCTTGGGTTTTAGTCCACTTGCCAGCTCTCCTACAAACTGGCACTAACTGTCTAACATGGGATTAGAAACAGAATCTGTACCACATGAACCATATCACAGCCGTCAACTGAGCTCACAAGCTTATACGCTTCATACATAACATGCACATCCACACACAGCACTTACCTATTGCAAGCCTCTATCTCACTGTGTGTGTGGGGGGGGATAGGGGGAGATGGGGTAGAGATAGTGAGAGCAGGGTTTAGGGTAATCTGTCACTGTCTCATTACTGGGCCACATAAAGCAGGGAGGGAGGGTTAGGGAGGCGGAGATAATGCAATAATATAAAAACCAAGAGAACAAGAAGGAGAAGGAGGGAAGAGGAGAGGAGGGCCAGGTTATCCTAATACAATCATATGAATCAGCTGGGAGTAGATGAAACTGATGTGTACCTAACTTGAGTTCCTGGGTAATCATTAGCCTCGGAGAACAGCAGCGCAACCAGCAGCAGGGAGGAATGCACTTCAATCCAGGCTCAAGCCTGACTTTAACGAGCATGTGCAAAGTTTCAGGGGTGTATTCTAAACTTTAGGGCTAAATGAAGTCAACATTTACATGTACATATGCAAAACCTTTGAAGTAGCAATGAACCAAATCCACCAGGTATTTACAGGTAAATATGGAGGCTTCCCTTTTAAAGATCTAAAATAGAGAAATGATAGAAACTGTCTGGATCACTGGTTGAGCCCTCCTCTGTACCATCTCTTTTATGGTCTTCTGTCGATGCCTCTGATGTGTGCTGTTGTTTGGATATTCTGTAAGCTTTAAATTAAGCAGAAAATTAAGCAAAGCTTCCAGCTGCCGTGCCACTCTTACTGCTATGACTGAAAGTGGCTGTATCATCCACACACAGAAATGCATGTAAAGCCAACTAAACTGCGTTGGAACCTTGAGTGGACTACATATCTCATTTCACACATTTCTCTCTCTCTGTTTATCATGGTCAACTGACTCCTACAAGTGCGACTCTTTGCATTTACATTACATTAGTTACATTCAGTCACATTACATTTACACTTTTGTATGTGGGGATTCTGTGCTTACAATGTAGAGCCCTGACATCAAGCCTGTCTCTGTATAGCTATGTGCATGTAATACTCACATTCCTATGGATTTGTGTGTGAGGGCATGTGCAAATGTTAGTGAAATTACTAGTGTATATAATTATAAAAAATCTTCTGTATGGAAGACTGTCTGCTCAGAAGCTTTCGAAATGTCAGTCACCAGCCTTTCAGAGCCGTACAGTCACTTTTGAGCCATTCAATCCAAAACCAAGTAAGCAAAGTACACACATACTACGTAACGCGCGCACACACACAGATGGCTTTGCCTGCACCCACACGCACCACTGCTACCTGTAAGGCTACCAGGGGGGAACCATAATCACACACACAGGAGGTAAAGGTGATCTGCTGGAGCCATAATGAGGGAACACTGTTGTTGTGATCCTCTCACTGCAGCTCTGATTACAGCCTGGTGTTCAGTTTCTACGCTAGGAGTAAACACATGAGAACACTGCCGCTGTGGGGATTTGACAATACATAAGCATGCATGCACACACACACACACACACACACACACACACACACACACACACACACACACACACACACACACACACACACACACACACACACACACATACACACACACACACACACACACAAACACATTCATGCAGGTGGGTACGCCATGCATACAGAGGCAGAGCAACAGAGCCAGAACGTGAATGACACATAGTACCTTCATGTGTGTAAGTTTAGTAGGCTGCAGCCCAACACGCACCACTTTCCCCGCTCGCCGTCTGTCTCTTCAAAAGACAAAGCGTGGCCTTATTGCCCTCAGCTCATTAGCAGCAGCAGAGAAAGAGACAAAAACACGTATGCACACGCATTCACAGGAGGCATTCAGCAGTGTGCTGATGTACAAACACAGCACGGAAGGACGAACGCATATGCAACACTTTAACTCACCACTTGTGATGTGTTACAAAACCATTAAAACTATATTGGTAACATCATCCCTCCCCTAGCAATTCACTGTGGTACTGTAAGTGAACTACAATATGCCTTTTTTTTTTTTTTAAACTGCCTGTCATTGGCTTTACAGAGCTTCTAGTCCGCCACCAGGGATTAGCTCAATACTCAATTCTCCATTCAATCTGACTACCACACGCTATATAAGGGGATCTGTGTGTGTGTGTGCGCACGTTGCATGTGTGTTAATGTGTGCGTGTATATACACTCAGGGGTGATATTAGTTAATCATAGCCTTCACTCAGAATAAATAAAGACCAATTACTGTGCTTCCCTATGGGCCCTTCACTATTAGCACACTAAAGACCCCAAAGAGTGCTGCCCCATAGCTAATACAGCCTTGGTATAACAGTCAGCCTGCTGAATCATGATGATAAGCACTGCAGAGGGTAACAGAAGGACAACATTCACAACATCATAAAGACCGGGGCTGGATTAAACATATGTGCACCAGCAGAGATCAGTAAGTGCAATAATGAAAAGAATAATGATAATGATTCTTATAATCAGGATAATTTATACCTTATCAGTAATAAAAAAAAGCTTCAGAATTAACTTCACTTTATTTGCCAAGTACAGAGTAATTTGTCTTGCTGATAGTAGTTAAAATGCAGTTGCTGGGGGACAGTGAAAGAGATGAGCCAGGTAATAGACTGCAATACACATATAGGAATAAGATGTACTGTAGTGGTAGTACAGCCAGTCTTCTGTCATAATGTGCATTATACCGTTACATAAAGCATTGGCCTTCATATCAGTCCTAGTTCAAGAGGTCAAATGACCTCCAACGTGTAGGGTTCAAACGTCACTAAATCGGCTTATGGAGACACAAAAAATACAGCCACACACACACACACACAACCAGAGACTGAGGCATCGCTATTGCTATTCTATAAAAGAAATACATTTAGACAGAGGGTGAACAAAACAAGATCATATAAAGAGATAGATAAGACGGCAGAGTATCTGAGTCAAAACCAGGATCAAAGCACATACATCTGTAGACTACACAGTGAGGGATGGACCGATCATGTATTTGCCAACAGATGTGCAGTCACTCTGGGATACAGCTAACCTACAGTACCAGCTATGATGTCATTCTATTACAACCGCGGCTGCGGCTGAAAGCTGATGTAAATGAGGAATATGCGAGCATTTCTAAAAAGATGTTTTCTCTTTGTTTAATGTGTATGCAATATTGATAATCCTTTTTACATAAAGGAGATACTGTCACAGTCTGGCTGCAGTAACCGGTAAAGGCTGCAGCAAACAATAGCTAACCCATACTGAGATTTCAAAATGCCCCCCTCATGAACAGTGGAGTCATGCACACACAGTCTGTTTTATAGTATGTCCCGTATGTTAGCGTTACAAGCAGCAACGGCACCAGAGAAAAAGTTAACACATCCCTCCAAAGCAATACACATAGCCAGATGCTGACACACCCTTTAACAAGCAAACCCTGCTTTTAAGTTTAGACTGCTCCTGTTTATTTTTTGCACATTCAACTGACAACTTTTGTCATGTGATATTTACAGAGATAAACATAAGAAACAACACTAAGTCAGCCAAAACCTGTATCACTGGTTCTCTTTGTCCTTTCCTTTGCATGGATGTCTACGTGTGGACAAGTGACGCAGCAGCTGGAGACGTGTGCTTTACGGTACATGTGCAAATGCAAAAACACACACACACACGCACGAATATAGTGGACCCTTGCTGGCAGCCACTCATCACCCAGAGAGGCCAACCTAATTTGGAGGACAGGCTCCTCTCTGCCTGCTGGGGAGGCAGCAGGGATTATGAGCCTTTATACACACTAATCTAGTTTAGCCACGGAGAGGGAATCTGTGTGTGTGTGTGTGTGTGTGTGTGTGTGTGTATTTGTTACAGAGAGAGCAAGAACGGGAAACGGTAAAAAGGGAATATACATCAATGGAGTGCATAAGCATGTGTGTATGCGCAGTTTGCATGCTTTACTATTAGTGAGTTTGTGTGTGTAGGTTTCTGCATCCGTGTGTGTGTGTCTGTGTGTGTGTCTGTGTGTGTGCTTAACAACCCAGTCTGTGTGAGCAGAGATAGGGGGGCTCTCAGACCGGTTAGAGATGTGGCTTAGCCTCTTGTGCTCTGATGGCAGCTGGCAGGAACTACATAGGAACACTGACACACATACACAAACAAACACACACGAACACTGACTCACAAGCAAACACACTCCTGCTGGCTGATCAAAGCTGCAGGACTGCTACATGTACTACTCAGCTTGGATGCTGGTGTGTGTAGTGGGCAGAGAGACGCATTGGGGGGGGGGGGGGGTAATTATGTCCTGTCTGTATTAACATCAAGATCGAGAGGTTAGAGGTCAAACAGGCAGTGGGGAACCATCTGCAATCCCAGGTGTGGCCGGAGTGAACCAGTTGCTGGTTTAAACATGCACATACACACAAACAGAGAGCACAGTGCTGACAGGACACTTTCAAAACCTGCCTGGTATGAGTTATCTCACTTATTAGAATGTGTGTATCTAAAGATAATTGGTCGGAGAAGCCAATTCATTGATAATGTCTGTGTGTGTGTGTGTGTGTGTGTGTGTGTGTGTGTGTGTGTGTGTGTGTGTGTGTGTGTTGCCAGTGAAGCATGAGCACAAGGAGGGTGAATTGGCTAGAAGCACCGACACATTCCAAAACACAGGAGACAGATCTCAGGGCCAAACCAGAGCTGGGACCACAGTGGGAATCACAGAGGAAGAGTTTAGAGGAGAGAGGGACAGAAAGAGCTAGGGGAGAGAGATATAGAGAGCTGGGACAGCGAGAGAGAAAGGGAGCAGAGACCACAGACTCTACAAGCTTACAGTGTGTATGATCGTTGGTTTGAGTAATTACAGACTTGCCTGGTGTGTGGAGCCGAGAG
This sequence comes from Toxotes jaculatrix, assembly GCF_017976425.1. Classification (NCBI taxonomy): domain Eukaryota; kingdom Metazoa; phylum Chordata; class Actinopteri; family Toxotidae; genus Toxotes; species Toxotes jaculatrix. Next base: position 16,163,963 of record NC_054394.1, on the reverse strand, counting down.
TCTACCACAACACAGCCCAAGTGATGACACCATACACCACACACATGCACACACATGCACACGCATGCACGCATGCACACAACAGCAATTACTGGACAAAGCTTTTAAACAGCTGCTCTATATCCCCATTCCTCAAAACCACACATATATTTGTGCACACTTTCCAAGCCACCCAGTGGTGCAGAATGACTTGAACTGTTGCACAAGGAAGCTCATTTTCTGGCACACAAATGGACATTAAAATATAAACACACACACACATACACAGGAGCCCAGGTAATTACTTTCAGTCTGCTTTAAATATGCAACAAATACCTGGGTCCACTTCCTCCCTGTGAACCCACTGTAGTCTCCACTGTCTAACTAATTGGGGATCTCCACCTCTGTGTCTGTCCAGCACCAGACCTCTCTGGAGTGGAGCACTGACACCATCTGGTGGCTAATTATACCATTACACATTCTGCACACAATGGACTGCAGCTACCAGGGACCACTCGCATCCTGTGACAACCATTAATAACACTGATATGTAGTTGTTGTTTTTTTTTACTTTACAAAAAAACAAAGGACAAACTCAATTTCTACTTATTCGTGTGAAAATGAAGAAACTTAAAAATTCCATAACATGTCATGAAAAAAGACAAGACATCTCCAGCAGCAGGAAACCGAAACCGAGAATCTGTCCAGATTGCAGTCACTTGGAACAAATCACGCGGCGACAGCAGACGCCGGTGGTTTTGATCTCTGGAGTCGGCCACAAGGTCCCACTCTATTCTCTGACTGGATATCTGTCTGTCACACGGCACTTCCTGACAGGATGCACTACATACGGCACAGACACAAGGACAGAGACACAGATGGAGAGGCTGACAGAAAAAAGGAAAGACCTAAATGGGATATAGCAGCATCAAAATTCATGACAGCTTGCCAAAACCCCTAAGCACTGGGGATGTCACATTTACTCAACTATTAATTTAAATTTACTGTGCACATTCTCATTTCACACTGAGGCATATTTGTATGTCTTCTTAGAGAGGTTGTACACTGAATATTGTATGTTTTGTTTCATCTTTGTGGTTGGCTACCACTAACGTATTTTACTGCACAAATAAAACTTTATTTGATTTGAACGGACATTGTATTCATTATACTGTTCACCTTTAAAAGTGCTATACATACAAACATAGTTTCTTGCCGAGAGCGGGTGGAGGTGGTGGTGATAATGGTCACTTGCCAAGAGCTTCAGCCGTTGTTGCATTTACAAGACAAGAGCTTAGAATACGTATCCTCTGATGCCGAACTGAGGGCAGACTGGCTGCTACAAAGACTCGCTATCACAAAGTGGTATTACGAGATGGGTCGGGCTGGGGCTAGCTGGTTAGCATGCTAACTTCAGTAGAAGAAAAGACGTAATAGAAATTAGAAGCAAAGCAGGAGTTAACATTGTTGTTGTTCTCCGATGGAGACAGCTCTTGGCAAGTAAAGGGAATGAAGTTAGATGCTTAACTCGCAACCTTTCTTCTAAACAGGTAAGCACTTAATGCTAACGTTGGCTATGTGGCAATAGCAAAAACTCGCATATAGCACCTTTAACTTTCATACAGCACCAACTACTTGACACACAGTTCACCCTACTTAAAGTTAATGTCTTGCTTTTTTTTTTGATTAATTCACACACACACACACACACATACACATACACATACACATACACATACACATACACACACACATAGATGCCGGGACTGTGCAGTAAGTGGAGCCAGATTGATGAGTCATGGTGGGCACTTTTCTTCTCTCTCCCATTGCCTCTCCCTTGCATGTGATTTTTTTGTTCCTCACACTGTATTTGCTTCTTTACTCCCTTCTGGTCATCTACCATCTTATCCCACCTCTTCATCCTCCTCCTCCCGTCCCCATCTCCTACTGCAATGTTACTTCTCAAACTTTCTTCCCTCTCCATCCCTCTCCCCCCACTTGTCTCCCCTCTCTCATTCTCACACACTTATCTCCCTCTGTGAGTTATTACACCCACTCCTGTCTTATCTGCTCCATGTGGAATCTGCCTCGGAAAGACATTTTCTCCTGGTCTGCATTATCAAAGAGGACAGGGAGAAATGTTTGCCAGTACAAGATAGATAGATATCTAGATAGATAGATAGACAGATAGATAGATAGACAGATAGATAGATGGAGAAAATATAACTTTAGTTCCCCTCTACAGCTCAATTGTTACTGATGGATCTGCCAAAAGAAAGGCAGAGGGGGAGAGGGAGGAGAAAAAAAAGAGGCAAGAGCAATATATAACATTTACAAGGGGATTAGTGTACAGCAGTACAGAGCATGAAGACCCCCACACGGTCAACTCTGAACTTGTTAAGGTAGAACATCTGTGGTGGAGGGGGAGGGAGGAAGAGGAGGAGGGAGAGGAGAAGGTCAGGGGTAAACAGAGAGAGAGAGAGAGAAAGAGAGAAGGGAGGGGGAGGAAAAAGGAAAAGAGCAGATCAAGGCATGAGAGCTTTGTGCTCCCTCTCTTGGCAAGACTCTGTGGCTGTGTACGTCTGCGTGTGTGTCTGTGTCTGCGTGTGTGTGTGTGTGTGTGTGTGTGTGTGTGTGTGTGTGTGTGTGTGTGTGTGTGTGTGTGTGTGTGTGTGTGTGTATGCGTGTACACACACAGGCCTGTGCTCCTGGCAGACTCAGACTAGGCATTAAAATTATTGGTGCCGCCAGCATGCCGCGGCCCCCGCTGAAAAGGGAGGGAGGTGAGCAGGGAGGGCAGGAGAGAGGAAGGGAGGGAGTCACCAAGTGCTAATCAGACCCATGTGTGTGTGGCCAGCGCTGCTCTGAACAGCTGTTCCCATGCTGAGGACCTGGCCACCACACACACACACACACACACACACACACACACACACACACACACACACACACACACACACACACACACACACACACACACATAAATGTCATGTAAAGCCATACAGGTATAATCAGTTTGCAGTTAACACAAACACCACTGTGGCCTCCATGAATGTACTTATAACACATGATAGAAAATAGAGAGAGAGGCTGACTTTGGAACATAATGCACTTGTGTTTTCTCTTCATAATGTTGACCCTATCCTAATGGTGCTTTTTAAAAAAAAACAAAAAAAAAAACTTGCTTTCATTTTGTCTTCTTTTGTGTTTTGATTTCTTAATTTCCTCTCTATAGACCTTGATAAAACAGATAAAGCAACTTAGAAGTGAAACAGAAAAAAATGCAAACAGAGTGAGACAGGTATGGAAGTGGCATGTCTTTTCCTCCCTCTACCAGGGGGACAACAGGAAGAGTCAGAGAGCAGAGGGAGGAAGCTCTGTTATTTATTCTATCAATGGAGGGAGGAAGAGACCCCCCGCTTTGCAACCCAACCCATTAAAGGTACACACCCAAGCATGTATGCAACCTACAACGCACACACACACACACGCACACCAAACTCTACAATGAAGAGGGCATCGATCGATCTTACTTTACTTGTTTAGATTAGCTGTTTCAGCTTTTGTAATTAGATCTTTAGATTGCAACAGTGCACTCTGAAACAGTGTTAAGAAGGAGGGTTTCTTCTGCTTTGTGTGTGTGTGTGTGCGTGTGTGTGTGTGCGTGTGTGCATGTGTGCGTGCGTGTGTGTGTGTGTGTGTAACGAGGCAGAGCTGTGATGTGTCTTGGGGAATGGATCTCTTTGTAGTGGGCAGGGAAGTAGAGGAATGTCAGGAATCTCCCCAGAGGATGCAGGGTCTGTCCGGTCAACTCGCTCTCTCTTTCTCTCCCTCCCTTTCTCTCTCTAGTGCACTCTCTCCCTCTCTCAGTCTCTTCTTCAGGGGCATGGCTATGCATGGTGCCTGTACAGTATGTGTGGCTATACGCATGCACTAAACAAACCCAGCAGCTGAGATGAGCGTAAGAAGATTTGGAGCCAATAAAGTTCACTAACTGCCCGGGAGCAAATAAAATAAAGCTTTTACCAGAGGCCTTGGGCTGTATGTGTGTGTGTGAGTGTGAGCGTGAGTGTGTGTGTGTGTGTGTGTGTGTGTGTGTGTGTGTGTGTGTGTGTGTGTGTGTGTGTGTGTGTGTGTGTGTGAGTGTGTGTGTGTGAGTGTGTGTGAGTGTGTTTAACAGTGAGATGAAAGAGCTGGTGGTCAGACTTGGTCAAGAGCTCTAATTGCTTTACCAGCTACACTTGATAGTGACACAATATCGTGCTATTCTATCTGTCTGTGTGCGTCAATTTCCCCCCTTCTCATTGTCAGGGGTCATGTTCACGTGTGTGTGTTTGTGTGTGTGCATGTGTGTGTGTGTCTGTCAACCCCAGGCTAGAGAGAGAATTCCTCACTGCAGTGCAGTTTTCAGCTGTGATGTTTGCAACACAAAATGTACTGGCAGCCAGTCAGAGCAGAGCATCCAGTTGGTGACAGAGCTTTTGCAGATCATGAGTGAACGGAGGTTGGAGAGCAGGCAAGTATGCGTGTGCACGTGTGTTTATGTGTGTTTTCGTAAGGTTGTGTGTGTGTGTGTGTAATCTAAATGCAGATCCAGCGGTGACTGTTCTGCTCTGCATCAGAGATCAGATGAAAACACACATTCACACACACTGAAAAAAAAAAAACTGAGTCATAGTGGCACCTGGTGGAGTGAAAAGAAAGGCTGAGTAGATAACGACGGATATGCCAGGGACCACTCGCACCACAGATATGAATCATCAGAGGGAACATACGTAAGTTTGCAAATGACACATCACTTGTTTGGGTGTTAGGCTGGGAACGAGAGAGCCAGTCTGAGAAAAATGAAGACATACACAGAGCTGATGGGTGTGGAGACTGAGCAAAACCACACATATGCTGCATCATGCACAAAAGCATAGCTTTTGAACACACACGCCAGACAGATGAAAAGGAAAACAAGATGTCCTGCGTAGCCAGAGGATGGAGAGAGAAGAGAAAGAGAGGGGGAGAGAGAGAGAAAGGGAATTAGTGATGTTATGACTGAGATGTGAGATGAGTGAGTCCAGACTCCATCAGCCAACAGATGTTCAGCACAGCATATATAGGCTGTGATTCTGTCACTGTAAACATACATTGTTTTCTCAAGGAAACTGATATAGCTCAGATTCATCTTTTTTTTTTTGTTAAAGGCTTTGTAATCTCTCACAATTTCACAACAGCTGTTCACCACAAAAGAAAAACCAACAGACCAACCCTCACCTAGTCTCTCTCGTTTTCACATCCATCTTTATTTTTCTTCTCAGGGAGAAGAAGAAGAAACGAGGAATAGGAGGCACACAAGGCTCAGGGATCGAGGATGTAATCAGTAGTGAACTGGTGGGCTTTTGGGAGGTCTGATGTGTGTTAAGGGGCCAGGGCCAGGGTCAGGGGGGGGGCATCTAGGGTTAGAGTTGAAGTCGAACCTGACCACAAACCAGAGGATGCTGAGGGGGGTCACACAAGCAGTAACACAAGTTACCAGTGCACCACAAACACAAATTAAACATGCTGCAAAGTACCGGCACCAGACCAACAAACTTTACACAAGGGAACAAGTCAATGGGATTTCATACTGGAGAAGGGAGTAAACCACTGCAGGTATGGGGAGAGAAAACTCACTCACTGTAACAGTGGTGTGTAAAGTGGACCACTTCACTTCCATCTGCAGCAGCTTAAAGGTACTTACAGGTGTTAAGTCTGGTAATGATAGTGTTTTTTTTTCCAGGCCACTGAGCAGCAGTTCACCTAGACCTTTGCTGCAAATGAACATCTGAAAAAAAGTTTCTACATGAGTGAGGGCTCACACTGAAAAATAGCACAAGCCTTTTTTGTTTTTTGCAATGTGTACAAAATGAAGATGCCACACAAACTTCATGTGATTGGAGTGTATCCATTGTGAAGCCTGCTGGGATCTGGTTTCTGTGCAGAAACAGCTTGAGTCTCTGTGTCCCCACCTACAGCATCTCTCTTGTAAGAAACTGTACATACTATAAAAAAAAAACCTCTTCCACTCCAAACAGACAATAAAGAGTAGCTAGCAGCCCCAGGACCTGGCACCATTCACACTTTAAAATAACCAGCAAAGAGATATTTAAACAGGACCAGGTTACAGCCCCTCATAAAACAAACACACACACATGAAGATTTGTATCGACACAGCAACCTAGGGAAAAAAAAAAAAGGTTCTCCATGGGGGGTACCAGGACGCTATGCCGAAAAGTGGTGGCGGTGTTGAGGGGTGGTTCTGTGGAAAAGGAAAAAGGGGGGAGGAAGAAAAACAGGTCCCACAGAGCTACCGTGCAGGCGCCAGCAAAGACAGCGAGGGTGGAAGGGAGGGGAGGAGGGAGGAAAGAAGGGGGAGAAAGACCCTGGTGAAACTCTCAACAGATGCGTGAAGCTCTTGTCAGCATTCCTGCTAGGTAACGCAAGGTCAGGAGCAAGCAGGAAGACAATATGAGGACTATTTGGGCTCCCTGAGCGCCAGATGTGTTTTAATAAGACGGCTGCCCTCCTAGCTAATAAGGTCAGCCTCTGGCTCCAGCCAGACGAGCAAACAAGTAGACTCTTGGCAGGAATTCAGCTCCAGCTTGGCACAGCCTCCCTCCCTGCTTCCTGCCTCGCTCTCTCACTCACTTGTTCACTCTCTCTCACAAGCTCGGAGAGATCGAGGGAGGCCGACTCTTTCTCCCTCTTTCTGTGCGTGTGTGTATGACTCACCCAGTCTCACACACCCGCCTTTTATTAGATACTTCCCTTTTTCTGCAAGGGAAGAGGGAGAACTACTGCCTAAAAACTGGAGCCTTTGAGAACATCTGTGCCTGGATTGTGCACTGACATGCACACACCCACACACATGCAAGTGCATGCGCACACACACACACACAACCATAAACACACACTTTGTACCCATTTCTCCTGCTGTGCAGTTCATGCCACTGAGTATGCCACTGAGAAAAACTGAAATTAGTTACAAAAATAAACACTGGGCTAATAAATCTGACTCCTCCAGAGGGAAAAATAAAGAAGCGGCATCGGCGCCAGAAAAGATTGGCTCGCTCTGCACTGCAAGGGAGACAGAGGAGGTGAAGAATGAGGAGGAGGAGGAAGATTTGAAATTAAGAATGAGAATAAAGGAGGGAGAAACTAAGGAAGAAAAAGAAGGAGAGATCAAGAGTGAGATTGAGGAGTCTTGGCAGCTTGGGTGGAGGTTCTGTATACACAAGCCCCTGCCAGTTGTTCATGGGATACAACGAGAGAATCAGTGTCAAAGTAAGTCCAAACAATGTCTGGCCTTTAAACTTGTTTAATTGTCCAATAATATTGTCGAGAGCAAAAAGATCCAAAAGTAACTGAAACCGCTATCCCTCGCAAAAATAACTTTCTAATGCCATCAGTGGATTTGAAACATGTGGGTGCCTGTCACTGAGGAGAACCCAGGTGCCACAGGCGGCAGTGGAGGAAATGTGATTGAGGGGATGTCACAGGCAAAATGCTAGGTAATTTAACTTCCAATAAACACAGAGACACACACAAACAAACGCTCACACATGATCAGTAGTTTGCTTTATTTTGGTCTGCAGAGCAATATTTTGCTATTATGTTAGCTGCAGACAAATTCACTCTAAGCACACACACACTCACTATCGTCCTGGCTGTCTCTCTGTGATTCTCTGAGGGAAAGTTGACGTCATCCTCGGCCTCACACGAAAATCAGCCCATCAAAGACAGACCCTCTCCGAATGGTGCCTGCACTCCTCAAATATTTACCTCAGGGCTGAGCCACGCGATACCACACACACAGGAACTCTGCTCTCACCCATAGCTCCTATTCCTACACACCAGGTTTACAAACAAGATCAGTCAGTTGGTTTAATGGGTAATGGGGGGAAATTTAGAAAAAAATCTGGATGAGTTCCAACTTTCAGAACTCTATATTAATTGAAAGTTACATCTGGGAAACAATTTGGGAATTCAGTGTCCTGCCCAAGGACATTTTGTCATCTGGAGATGGAGAAACCAAACCATCAAATGTCTAAAGCTAACCTGCTCCTCCACCTGAGCTACAGCCACCACCAAGAATTTGTCTCATTGTTGAGACAAATGATCAATATTGCAATATAGTATGTTACAGGTCAAGTTATACAGTATTTCCTGACACACCGTGCACCAGTATGGTCTGTTGTTATTTTTAGGCAGAGGTGTTTCCTGCCTTTACAGCAGACATCTGTTCAATGCTGATGAATGCTGTGTCAACAGAAAGCGCCTCATAATATGGTAAATAAATACAATGTATGATTGATGCATAATTTTTGCAAAGAAGGATTTTACCAATTTGGGATATCTTTTCCTCTTAAAGTTGAGCAGAACATGCACTGCATTACCATCGTTATCATGAGTAAAATATTGTGATAGTATGATATCATGACTTCACCTCTGATTCCCAGGCCTACACAGTGTGCCCATGAGAGTGTTTTTGTCCATTTGTCTGTGTTTGTTGAACATAAGGTTGGACAGAGGACCGTCATCCATCACTGGGGCTAGAAAAGGTTTCTGTTCCAGAGGTTAGACCTTCCTGTTTTAATGCTAGCAGACAGGGAACATTTGGCTAGGTGTAATTTGAGATGACCTCGTCACAGCGAGCTACAGGTTACAAGGTCAGCAGGCCTTATCGTTCAGCGACAGGCCCTGTTTCTGCTCCACGCTGACCCCCACTATTCGCTGGCTCTCATGCGCTCACACACACACATACATGTGCACACACGCTACAACACAAATGTGTCTGTGTTCCCACAGTTGCAGCAGGTCCACGGGGCTGATGTATAGCAGCTTGTAAAGCAGAGCTGTCAGTCAGTTTTAACAGCCTATCGCAGAGATCCAACAGGACCACAGCCACGCATGCAGGCTCAGGCCACTGACCGGCTCAGCAACACTCCATAAAAGCTGCTCAGACTGCTGCGCACACCGACTCAGCCAAGTGCAAGAAAACAACAGAGAAAGGCGGCTTTTTATCAACACTGACAGATACTCGCACTCAAGATTCTCCACTGTTCAAAATGCTCTCGCGTGTGTGTGCACACAAACATGAAAGCTCACACTGCCTTTCTCACACAATCGCATGCTTATACACAACACTGAAAACCTCTGACACCTGTGGAGCTGTGCAGTGTGGGAGCCCGTCCAAAGTCTGCTATCAATCCAACGCTAAGGACACATGTTCCATATTGAGTGGAAGTCAAACAGCGTCTGATCACTGCTCGGCCAGCGTCAGTCTGTCTGGGGCTCTGGTTTGTAGAAATTGCGGTGCTTACTGCTCTCCTCAGGCAAACCAACAGGTGGACAAAAACCCCATCTGGCCTGGTCCAAACACGCAGTATTATCACATACACAGGACAGTGAGGACATGGGTAATGATATCTTATGACTGTCATTCCCGAAAGGTTGCACAATCCACACAGAACCACATGTTTTTGCCTAACGTCACACTGTGTTCTCTGACTCACAGTGGACTGGATTTGAGCCTCATTGGACTGGAGATCAAAGATGGGCACAAGGTTATTTGAGCTAAAAAAAAAAAAAAAACAGTTTCTGATGAATCTTACGGATCAAGTACAGGGGCTTAAAAAAAGGACAATATCTGACTGGAAATACTGTTACAATTCAGATGTTTTCATAGCTACATGCAATGAGGATTCACTGATTAAAAAAAATACATTAGACTACGATGGTTATATTAACATCGGTTATAACGATCTCAGTTAAACCACCTTGCTGTAACATCAAGAAAATTCACACAAAACACATTAATGAAATAGGATGTTTTGTGTTTGACCCCTCTGTTCCGGGATGGGTGTATGTCCACATACTATAATATACAGAATAAGATATAAAGGTAATGAGGGACACAAGCACACTTACGGTAATAATTCTGGCAGAAGCACATTTGTGTCAGCTGAGTGTAACCTTGACAGATAAATATTCATTAGTGGGCTGCTAAGCTACCTGACCTCTGACCCTTTCACTTCCTCTCCTCCGAGGGTATCAAGGAGCGGAGCTGCAGGCAGATATGAAGCACTAATAAAGAATTCTATCTTCTTTACCTATCTCCTCTTTTTGTCCCGTCTATTTGATGTGTAGCTTGTCTGCATTTGAAGAGCTTTTCAATAAGATGTGTGAAACAGCGAGGTGGGGGAGGGGTCATACAAAAAGGTCTCCCTAAACATCACAGGAATACTAAGTGTTGACTGAGGTAGCACTTCCAGTTAATGAACTGAGCTAGTTTCTTGTTACTATAGGAACCAGCACAAAGGTGGCATACTATAGTTGTTTTGTCTCTTTAAAGTTACAGATGACTATTAGCTTAAAAAAAAAGCTAAGGCTGTTGTTTTCCTTTTCAATCTAACAGACAAGCTGTGAAGGCGGTTAACAGGATCGATTATTTCCCTGCACATTTTATATGGACATCTTAAAAGCAGTTTAGGATTGTAGCATCAACAGCCTAATAAGTGATTTAAAGTCAAAACCAAAACTGGAAACTGCAACAACACCTCTGCCCTCTTCCAGAGTGACTCTACTCTTATATGTTTTAAATATCAGTGGATCTCATGGCATTTGGAAATGCTGACAACTACAAGGCCGACTGGGCTTTTCACGACCTATTAAATGCCCTCTCTCATAGCTAAAGGCATCTACCTGTCCACTAACCTATATATACAAAAAACCCATAGCGCAAGAAGGCTGATTAATGTTTTGCATGCATCTGATACCTCCAGGAACTCAAACATGCCAGTCTTATCCTTAACAAGCTCTTACAGGCTTACACAACACAGATAACATGACACATAACGTGTCTCTGGCCTGAAGGCCCAACAGGCAGCAGGAATGACTTATGTTGCTTTAGAGGAAATAAGGATCTGTGCCAAAGCACAATGGCCCTGACAGTCTCCACAGTTAGTCATACATGCTGTACATAGATACACACATTACTCATACATATACACACACACACACACTCCTTCCCTAGTTTGTGTATGGATTTAGTGACTGTACAGCTGAAGTCCACAACAGTGACCTTAATGTTTTTTTCTCTGTAATATCATATTGTCAGTCAGACTGCCCAGTCAGTTATGACACCGGACAGAGGTTAAGAGACAGAAAGAAACAGAATCAGAGATCAAATACACAGGGTAGTGAGAGAAAGAGACCTGGTGGATGGAACTAGACAGACAGACAGACAGACAGACAGACAGATAGACAGATAGACAGATAGATAGATAGATAGATAGATAGACTTTATTGATACCTTAAGGGAAATTGTTGAAAGGAGATTTTAAACATGGACATGCAATGAAAAAGAGGAGAAATAGAGAAAATGAGGAACATATGTTTGTGTGGATGTGTATGTTTTTGTTGAGGTTCAGAATAATTCTGAGAGAGATGAAGAATTAGTCATGCTGTGACAATACCGTCTCAAAAAGACAAACACACAAAACAGTTTCATTACAGAGCTTAAACACATGCACCTACATGCACACACACAAATCCTTTTATCTCTGTCCGGAGTTTGTCACGGCTTGATCATAACCTTTAAGAATCCTAAATGAATAAAATGCAGAGGTCTGGAAATAGTCTGACTGAGACATTCATATGGCCTCACACTGATCTTCATTTTTTATCTTTTCTAGATTTTACCCTGATGAAGTAAGACACTCGACATACAGTATGTATGTATGTATGTATGTGCGCACACAAACAAAATGTCCCTGCTGTATATTAAAACTCTAGTTTGATTACTCAGATACATCAATTTTGATACAAACAACAACATTTCTTTGGACACTGGATGAAAATATAACAGAGAATACTATTAAATATTTAATACAAGATTTGACATGCATTGGATTTTGTGGTTAGTGAAGTACAAAAAATAAAAGCAAACTCTGAAAAATCAGCACATAAAATTTCCAAATTCCAAGTTCAAGTGGTTAATCAAACTTCTGTTCCAGACTATATACATTAAAAAAAAAACCCTTTCCCTGGGCCTCTGCACACCAAGTCAGTCTCAAAAAACACCCATTCACTACCCGGTGTCTGTCCGTCTACTTTGATGTCTGCTGTCTCATCTGATTTAGACACAGTGACCTTTAATTTTTGTTGCTGAACTCCGTGTCTAGAAGAGACATAATATATGTGAAGAAAAGAAAAAGACAAGGAATGGACCAGGGAGAGATAAGGCAGAAAGAGCGAGGCTGATGTGTGGAGAGGGAGGTCAAGAGTTATCACCTGGGTAACCTGAAGCAATGTGACAGGACTTGTCATCAGCCTCGCAAAAGGAGGCCGAGAGCTTGAATCAGAGCGAGAGAGGGAAAGGTAATGCACGGACATAAAAACCCAACTGGACTCTATTTCATAAATCATCGGCTATGTGTGCACATTGCAAACTTTCTCTGCACGGCTATGCATATGCTCCTGCTTCAGCGTTTATGCTGCTGAATCCCTCTTTTTTTTCCCAGTATGAGAGGCAGGAAAAGCGTCGGTCGTATGGTTGTGTTCAGGAGTACCCCCACCAGAATGGACAGTCTTTAATGCCCCCCTCCTGAGGTGTGAGGTCATGTCTGCATCAAGGATGTTGCCAACAGAACAGAAAAGCATGCACAAACTACCGTGTGCGTGTGTGCATATGTATGTAAGCATGTGTGTGAAGCAGATGGGAGGAAAGAGAGAAATTAGAGAGGGGTAAAAGGAGAGTAGCGACAGAAAGTCTGCAAGAGCATGTGAGCGTGTGTGTGTGTGTGTCTGTGTGTGTGTGTATGCGTGTGTGTTGGACTGAGGGGGCTGTGAGGGGTTAGGGGGAAAGCAGAAGGGAGAGGAGAGGGGGAGTAGTGTGGTTAGGCATCCAGAGTCAGTGAACATTTTTCTGGCAGACCCTTTCTATGCTCCTGGCTGCTTGCCCGGCTCTGAAGCAAACTTAAACAAACTCCTGTTGCAGCCATCTGCTGAGCCCGCGGGATAAATCACAGCACTGCTCCGCTCTGTACTGCTCAGCCGCACTACTATCAGGTTACTGTGTTAGCGGCCTCACACACACACACACAAACACACGCTCACTCCTAGGCATGCAGGCACACATTACAGTCTCCCTCTCATCCACACGCACACACACACACACACACACACACACACAGACAGACGCACACACCGAGCTACGCGTCAGCCTGGAGCCAGGGCCTGCCATGGGGCTCACACCACCAGGAGAGGCCAGCAACATGTGGCCCCGCTAATACCACAGGGAGAGATGAAGAGGAGGGGGGAGAAGCGAGAGGAAAAGAGGGGAGAAAGGGGGAAAAAAAAAAGGGAGGGGATGGGGCTGGCGGGGGGTGCGGAGAAAGAAAGCGGAGGACTGAGGTGATGGGGGGACAGGGGAGAGAAGGAGAGAGATGGAGAGAGGACAGAGCTGGAAGAAGAAAGAGAAGGAAGGGAGAGAGGAGAAGACCTCTGACACCTAACTTGAGCCAAGTGCTATTTTTACAGCCCCCCATAGAAGAGAAAAACATAAAAACATCTAGAACCTCTCGACCTCTGTGGGCTTTAATAACAGCTTAAGCATTTTATAATGGGGAAGGAAACACTGGACTTTAAAATCTCTTTTTTTCTCTTCATAATGTCCATCGTAAAGAGTCCTCTAATGTGATACTTTGTCCTTTTGTTCAATAACATTAAGGGTCTGGTTAAGACATATCCTGACTCTATAAACTTTGCAATACATCTTGATACAACACCATGTTATTGTCATGCACTCCCTAAGGAGTTTGGAGGTCATTTGCGACAGGTTAAAACTACTCTAGTGGCTTCCCACTCTTGCTACTTCACTGTGGCCTTGAGGCTGCGCTCTGAACATTAACCGTGACGAGCGCGTTGGTCGACATCGCACACAACCCTTGACCATGTGGGAAATGCCACTGACCAAGCTGGCAGGTCATATGTTGCAGCTAGCCTCATAGCCTTGGATTAGGTTAGGCATGCTTTCAATAACTTGTAGACATAACCAACAGCGGTAAACAGCCACATGAAATCTATATTACTAACATTTCAACAGGGCAAATGGCATACTTGAAAGGGATAAGGGGCAAAAAAGTAACAAATAAATAATGACAGGCCTCCGGGAAGTATCTGTGGTATCTATCTGCCACACAGATGGAGAAATTGTAACGGTTTATTTCTGACTCATAGGATGGTCATGTCAGTGTGGGAGACTCTCTCCCATGGAAACTATTCACAAAGTCCCAGTAACTCCTGACTATGCCTGTGTGTTTGTGTGTGCTCATGCATATGTGTTTATGTTTGTGTGCCTGTCCACTCATGGCTAGGCCAGTGAGAGCACCCCTATTGTAGTCTACACCACCTGGCTAACGTTTAAGTCTCACTGAGTAACCTTTCCTTATTTGCATGACACATTACTACCCAGCCACGGCAATTGGATCATAACCCAAACTAAACCTTTACCATGGAGCAAATATTAATCTCTACTATTCCACACACTTAGAGACAACTGCTGTCTACTTCTCAAACTGGCAATATCAATTCCTGTACAAAGTGTACGACAACAACTAAAGCATAAACTTGATCTACTTTTAGCAAACAGTGTGGAGACCACATAATTCTACATTTGTCAGGGCTACTGTATAGTCTGTGAACTGCATTCTTCCACAGGTATCACAGTCTGTAGCTTCACGGGAGGCTCTGTCCAAATCTCCCTCTCTGTCGCCTTCTTCCCAGCTGTCCTGGAGCTGGCAGGACAAGCTGAGTATGTGAGAGACCAGGTGGTTGGATAGCATAGGGGGTGGGGGGCAGGTCAGGGCCAGGACTTTGGAGGAGGCAGTAATACCAAGGAGGGAATGTCTTCTTCAGCCAAAATAAGCTCCCAGAAGATCACTAGCAATGCTAATCATTATCTCTCCTGTGGTGGGCTGACAGAGAGAGGGTGAGACTGTCTAGTGGCTGGCCGGTCGGAGCCAGTGGTTGTCTGTGTACGGAGTGTAGAGCAAGAGGGTGCATGGTATATTTAGTCCACTACAGGGGGCTATTTTGGCTCTAGCTGACATCTCCAGTTGTCCTGACAGCAGGGTGAGACAGAGCCTTCCCTCTGTTCACCCCATTAGAGGTATCAGCAGAACAGGGGGCAAACAGGAGGGCAGGAGACGGGGGATGCAAGAGCAAAGTGGGACAAAGTGGGGAATGAAGGAGAAGAGCCAAAGAACAAAGAACGCATGTTCACACAGACCTTCAGCAACACTAGCACATAATATCAGTGAATAACATTCAGTCAGCTGAGAGCATAAGTTACATGTTAAATCTCTGGCAAGGAAATAGGTCCGTTACTAGCTACTGTGCTGCCACACACTCCAGCTGTGTCCAGGTGCAGAACCCCCGCCCCCCAACACACACACACATATGCACACACACACACAGAGATATGCTTATATACACAGCTGTGGCACAATCCAGCTGCATTTGCCAGCACGAGAGCAAACACCTGCCAATGCTCCCAACCACCTGGCAGACACACGTGTGCACAAGCATACACACTCACACACACTTGCAGCTGTTCTGTATGTAAATGATGCTCAAGATTATACTCTGTATGGAAGTGCAAGTCTGGGAATGGATGCATTTATATGTGACTGTGGCTGAGTGTGTGTTATGGCCAAAGGGCAGCTGGCAGAGAGGGCTGAGCTATAGCTACATTATACTCTGTCCTCTATAATTACCACAGTCAATCCAGGTTTACCACTGTAAAAACCCAGACTCCAGGGCAGTATAACACAACAGCATCACCACTCTTCCACACTGGCATCTTACCACGCCACTCCAGTACAACAACACAGCAGAATTTGCTTCAAAACAGATGTACAGTATTGAAAATGTCTATGACAAACCTCAGGATGTAAGAATGTGAACTGGCCTAAAGATATCTTGTCTTTACCAAAAAGTACACTGCCAGTTTCTGAGAGCTTTGTTGTTTGTTTTTTTTTTCTTCTTTTTCTTTTTAAGGTTTCATCCAGCCAGAAATGTTCTGCTATTTACTAAGTCATATTTTCCACAATAACTTTTAACACAAAGATGTCAATGTTTACTGGTAATGTAGGTTCTTCCAATGTGCATCATGTTAACAATTTTTAAAGTCTAAAATGTATCCCCTAGTTTACCACTGCAAACTTGACTTAGTGAGACTCATAATACACAGCCTTAAAAACAGAAGAGATAGAGTTTCAAACCTCTGCAGCAGAAAACTTGAAAAATAGTCCTTCCAAGTAAAACATGTTTAAGGCTTTTAACAAAGATATACTATTTATAGGGTGTGTTTGGTTGATGGCAAGCTGTGTACTCACATCCAACTTTGAAAACAACCCTCTGGAAATCTGTCAGTGAAATTACTATGTCCATGTCGTACAGTTCAAAGAACACCCCTTCACTATGTTGGCCCATTTTATTTACTATATGTGGGTCTGTAATTGTCTTTGGTTGTCCCAAAATGTAAACTGCAAGGACAAGTGAGAATGAGGGAGGGAAATGGATAGAAGAGAAACAGAGAAACAGATCCATGAAAACTGTGTGAGAAAGATACCAAAAGCCAAAAATATCATGACAGAGTAGAACAATAAAGGAGAAGCAGCTAAGCACGTGTCCCATGTGGACAAACCCCACTTTGGACCCTGGCTATAGGACACATCACAGAAACACACACAAAGACACTGACACTGTAGACTTAAATGACTCAGTTCTCACAGGAGCCCAGCTTAACAGCTCACACATAGTTTACTGGCTCATTGCATGCACATATTCTGGTGCCAAATTGGCACCAACAAAAACACTTTTGAAACGGTTCACAGCATGGTCCAGCGTTTCAGTGGTTTAGAGGGGCATTGCCCTCTCTGTTCCATTTTCACCCTGTCCAGTCAACATTAATTTTTTATGGAGACAAGATTTCTGGGCACAATTAATGAGACATTATCAAAGCTATCTGTTTCACTAACATTAAAGAAACATTTGAATGATTTTAAAAATCTACTTACACGCCTAAACAATAGAACGTGGTGGCCTGCTTTTAACATCAAAAGGCAAAGTCAAGATACATATATCCAGATACTCCTCCCATTCATGGGCCTCTTCCCATCAACTGATGGCAGACAATATTGTTTTCTTCTTCTCTTTGCCTGCGAATCTAATGAATGCACACACTTTGATTATTTGCAATATAACAACTGAGGGGAGAACTCCAGTCATCCATATTTCCACAGTTTTACAAATGCCATTATGGATCATTTCACGTGTTAATGTAATGCCAAAGTCAGAGAGTACCGCTATGAGACACATTTTTGTCTGATTAGATCTCTTCTCGGGTCAGAGCCGGGTGAAGATATGCTGGGAGGTTGCTGAGGTCACCAAACTTGCTATATTAATATGGATTATATAGGCTTTAAGATGTCCTGACAGAGGAATCTGGAGAGCCAAGCACAGTCTGTACACACCTACACAGTCTTGAGACCTGTGTGGGTGGACCATGGCTGTGAAGAGGTTTGAACTTCAGGGAACCAAAATGATGGTATTTGAGAACAGTTGTCCTCCATGTTTGAAGTGTTACTGTGTTATGTTGTTGTGTGTGTGTTTTGTGAGAACAAAAGTGGCAACATTTGTGTATCTACCTCTGCCAGATAATTCAGTATGCATTTACACACAGTACACAGACTACAAACAATACAGATAAGCCTGTGACGACCTGATACACTGCAATCAAGGCCTTGTTCAGTTGTAGCCCTGTGTGAAAAAAAGAAATGCAGCCCTCTTATCTGTACCCAGGGGCACTAACACAAAGGGGGATGCAAAGAAAACATTTAACCTGACTAAACTTTTGCAGTAATGCAACATTATCCAGTAAGGTGCTGAATATATAGGAGCAGACTGTATGCCCACATAGTACTGAAGTGAATTTTCAACGTCAAAAAGCTTCAACAGGTGTGTCAAAATCCTATGTAAGATACTTCCCGCCAATATGACATATCACCTTTGCTGACCCTGCCCCTGCTGAGTGCTGAGCCCATATCAGTATCCCCTCTCTGCTTGGCTCTGCAGGGTTAAAGGGTCAGTATGCCTTCATCTCTCAGCTACAAACTAGCTTGGAAGTCTGCACCCGGGCGAGCTTCCCCCCTGCCTCTCCTGATGGCATCAACTCCTTTTACTCAAAGAAACAAAAACCAACCTGATAGCAGCAGTGCAACACTCTTATTCTCTCTGACACTGCTTGATTCAATCACTCTCTCTTTACCTCTTTGGTGCTCCACTGCTTCTCCTTGTCAACTGCCTGAAGGGAATTTTAAAATTAAAGTGCCAGTTATGATCCTATGTGTAAATTTAAGTCTACATATCCACAAACTGAAGGGGTGTCTCTGCTAATTAACTATGCTATGTTAGGCCTATAGTAGAAAGCCATGTTGAAAGCTAGCTAACTAGCAAAATTAAGTAGCTAACTAGATTAAAACATTTACTTGTCTTTACACAGTAAACGGCAACAGACACTGCTTTAAAAAAATGTCCACAAAAAAGTACATACTTTATCTAGCTGGGGACACTGTGTTACTTGCCTGCGTCACAGCATTTTAGTCCTTTTTGTCTTTTTTTTTCTGTGGTTGTTTGTTGGTTCTTTAGTCACAGTGTTTAACCAGAGGCTACAAGGAATGGAGCATACCAAGTGTATAGAAGAGGAAGGGAAGGGGGGAGTTTATTTCTCTGGTAGATGCAGAAATAGATTGAATGTTTCCTGCTGTTACTTGAAACATGAATTAATTTATATAAACATGGTTTCGCTCCTACAGTCACACATACATGCATTAATAATACCTGGGCCCACATCCACATGTCATGTATTAGCAGAACTGGATGCTGAACAGCCACTCAGTCTTTCTGCCAGTCTGTCCCAGTGGCAAACTGTGGAACTGCAACTAAAACATTTGAAAAAGCATTCCCCACATTGACCTCTTGTTTTTAACAGATGTTTGTAAAACTGCTGACTGTATACTTTTTACTGCAAACAAGCAGTGATCTTTGCTTTTATTTTTTTTTTAATCCACAAATAATATTTATAAAACTTGAACAACTAAAACAACACCTATGACATTACACACCACACCACACACACCACACAGGAGGCCAAAGGTACAGCAGAGAGCTATGCAACATGCCTTCGGTGTCCCTCAAACTAGCTCTGGGGGGAGGCTTGTATATAGGTAAGTCTTTGCAGGGCAGAGACATAGAAGGGGAAACACGAATGAAACATTGGAACACCTCCATCTCATCTGTTCCATACAGGATCTGATTGCTCCATTCAGATATGAGCAAGAATCCACCACAGAGGGATGCTAGCGGGAAGAGGGTGATTAAAGCGCTGAGTGCTAAATCAAAACCCACCTCCAACAGCTTTGAAATTAAGCCCCTCAGATACCAGAGGATTCCCTGTGAAACGCAAGGCTGTCTGTCAGACACCACTACTGGGAGAAGGGAGAAGCAGAGAGGCAGGAACTTCACAGGATACTCTCAATATGAATGGTTTTAACTAAACACACAGATACACTCATAGACACAGGCACGCACAGGGACAGTTCACACCATATGTTCTGACCACACCACCTCACATGCCTCAAATTAACACAATTTTAATAGCATCCCCTTCCTGAATAGAACAGGCTCTCCTGTAATGTTTCCTTTTATGATGAATTGATGAGAATGGGGCTTTTTCTTGTTTTCCTCTGGCTGTAATTTAAATCCCATTAACTTCCTCACCTTCTCTCAGCCTCCCACCCTTCTTTTCTCTCTTTCTTCTTCTTCCAATAATTCACTCAGGATAATTTTTTTGTCTTCCTGTTAAGCTTCACACTCAGATTTGCTATGTAATTTTGCCCTCACTCCTGCTTTCACTATGCTATAAATCTTCCTTGGCGACTCTGTCAGGATGCCGGCATGTTTTCCCTGTGACAGCAAATACCTCCTTTACATCTATTACCGCAAAACACATATGCACATATGCACAAGCACAACAATGCACATCCCTCCCTCACACACACAGATACGAGCACACACACACAGCACCCGTCTCTGCTCTTCTATCAGGTCAACAATAATCATCCACTCAAAACAGTCGCTCAGCAGACCACCATACAAAGATAAACATCCATGCGTGAATACAGACACACACACACACCGTATACACACATCTGTATATATATGAGTGTGTATGAGAAAGAGAGGCTTAGTATGTTTGTGTGTTCTGTATTTAGGTACAATTATGTAGTATTTATCTTTGCAAGGCTTGACTAATGATTGGTTTATTTGCTGTTTTAGTCTCATATGTCCTTGTACAACAGTGATCCTCAAGCTGGGAGGCAGACACACTGTGAGGGAGACTGTGGGATTAGCTTTAAACTTCAGTCTCAATTGTTATGCAGTGCTGGTATCAGTTTAAGAAACATATAACTGTGATATCATGTTTTCATTTAGGGCCTAAGCATCTGAGTATTCCATCATATCCTCATCATTTTTTGTTCTTGTTTTTCTCATTTTTCTGTGTTTATATGTGTGCCTTTTTTCCATTAAAGTTTTTAAAAAGTGACATAAGTGATATGCATAGTAAGCTTCATGCTGTGCCTTGATGCTCTTTGCGTTTCCAGCCCGCGTGATTTGCGTCTGAATGACACAGGTAGCAGAGAGCGTTTGAGAATGCTTTCTTGGCAAATTTTGTCACTGAAAGCGAGCTCACGACGTGCTGTCGAGCGGTGGAATAAAGAAGAAGCAACTGCACCAGCAAATTAATTTCAATAAAATCAGTGACATCATTCACTCTTAACGTTAATATTTATATATGAAGACGTTTGATTAAAAGGCTTTCAAATTTCAAATGTCACCTTATCTTCCTAGAAGACAAGGTGTTCATCAACTAACCTATTGCAGAGCCACAGAAGACGCAGGTTAATTGAAATCAATTTATTCCTCCACAGAACCAGATATTCCACAGAGGGAGATTCTGAAGAGAGACTCCGTGATGAAAAGACAGTAACTTTGGAGGCCTCGCTCCTTCAAGGATGCTCATGAAGGAGACAGGCACACTTCACTGTTCAGACACACAATGCCCCTCGAGAGTCCAACAATGTCCACGTCATTGTTTGATAAATAACACACACATCTTTAATTGCAGAGTTTATCAGAACCTATGAACATAGGGTTTAAAAAATAAATATGGCCTTCACTGTGTTGTTCAAAGGTACTTAAAATACTAGTGCCTTTGACACACACATACACACTTCAAATACACTATAGCAGTCTCCCTCCTAATTAAAACAATGTATAAAACAACACATCTACTTGTCTGCAATAGTTTTTATGAATCAGCCACAAATCAGCAGACATCTATTTTACCGAAAGTGCAAGTGGAAGATCTGCTGACCGGCAGCCCCTCCCCAGACGCCGGCTATGATGGTCTATACTTAAACACCTGTCAAAGGTCATGTCGAACATACTAATTAAACACACAGCAACAGAGCAGAGAACACGATAACCACCCCTCACTTATGTTGTGTGTGTGTTACATTTAACAGCTACTAGAATGTCCTGTAGCAGATCTCATTTCATGTGCTAATTCATATCTTACCAAGCGAGGAAACAGAAAGCACAGCATCGTCCACCATTTTCACACTTCACTGGATAAGCATTCATACATGTACAATCATGTTTACACCATAGCGAGCAATTTGAGTACTAAAAATAGAGTACTCATTCCAGCCTTAATCAAAGATTTAATATGTCTCCGTCTTATCTTGGCCTAGGTGAATTCTAAATGTTAAACGTGAATTCAGTAATGGAGCTCTGTCCCTCGCTCTGCACTTTTGTTTTGGGGGGAATTAAGGGAAACTGCCATTCAACATGGAAAACCAGAACAGAATAGAATACTGTATGTGAGCATACACACAAAGTGCTAAAGGGAACCAGATGGGCACTCCCTCCTGACAGCCCAAGCCCCAGCGATGACAGAGCCTCTCAAGCATATAGCATGACACTAGGGGACAAAGCACCTGTTCCCCTGCAGCTCTTTCACAACTCCCCTTCCCCCCTGAAACACACACTGGCACTTTCTCAGCCATGAGGTCACTGGCTCGCTTAAGCCAAAACTGGCTGTGCCACCTGCAAAACTCCCAGTCCAAAATGATCACCCGAAACCCTGCCTGCCCCGACACCCCTTCTCATCCCACACACCCTGAAACGAGTCCCATAATTATACTCTATATCAAGAGTAGCCTCTCACATATGATTGCTATGAGCTCATCTGGGACAAGCTCACATGCAAATGCCCAGACAAGTAATAAAGACTTAAGTTTGGAGATCATAACAGTAACAGCGACAGTGTTGCTCCAAACACTTCTGCCAGGGACAGAGTAAAAATTAGGTGGACAGCTCCAGACAGCTGGTGTGAGTGTGCAACATATATTGAGGTTGTTGAGTGTGAATGGCATCCACAGATGTTCTTCACGTGTCCTGCATGGCCGGAGAGTCAAACAGTGTCTGTTTGTATGAGAGAGCTGTTCAGAGCCGCTCACGGAGCCAACTGGCTGTCCAAATGCTCCTCAGCTCTTCATTAACACATCGCCATCCTTGTTTGCCCTGCACTCATCCTCTGTATAGCCCAGCCACCTCCCACAACTTAAATCCTCTGCTATTGATCATCTGGAAAAGCAGAATTCTGCTGTCAACTTTTTAATAGCAGAGAGGGATTTTATGTGCGTTGGTCAGAGAAGAGTGGAAAAAAGAAACTTTGGAGACAGAAAAAAAGTGAGAAAAAAGTGAACAAAAACAAAATGATCTCTCTTCAGAGGAAGCAGGCAGACGTACTGTTCCCTGACCCAGCTTAACTCGTCCACCTATGCAACCATCTTCACTCATCAAAATCACTTATTGCAACATCAACATGTAGTATTTTGTCCTGAACATGAATAGAAATGATTCCAATAATGAAACATGCCACACAGTTACAGTAGTGTGCAATGTCTCTAGAGTCCCTTCCAAATTAGTCAAACATGGAAATATTTGGAGCCACAGTGTCTTTCCATAACTGAGTGTGGGGCGGTGAGAGTCAAGACTGTCCCCTTTGCTCCTCACTTTCAGGGAGATCAGTGTCTCATGACAACGACAGGGATCAGACATCAATGACAAATTATTTTGATCTCACTAATCATGTATGTTATTGAAAATCCATCTATAAATCAATGTTGCAACAACTACCATTTAACTGAATATATCAATACTAATAAAATATGATGAATTTTACTTCCTCAGTAGCAGCACTCCATACCAGAGAAGCTGTTTACTCTTTCTCACGTTCTATGTTAGAGGAGTGAAACTTTTGACCAGTGCTAATGAAACTGTTCTTTTACACCTTGTCTTGAGTTGTATTTTCATGTTTAAGTCAAACATACATTAACAGGACTGAATAGAATGACAGGATTAAGGAAGCAAAGCAACAGAGTGAATCTGTTCATCTTCACACTAATACAGATTTGTGGTTTTGGCCTAAATGAACAAAACTGATTTTGACAGATGTGACATCCATGAATGTTGGGGTTAGCCTGAATATTTCAAGAGTGTGCTTCATTACCAGTCTGCATATCATTGGACTGAAGTATGTGGACACTGATTGCATGATTTCCTGACCTGCAGATAAGCATGGTGTCAATGATACAGCTGTTGTTTTTGGAGGATGTTCGGTGTATACATTAGGCTGGATCTTCTGTCTGAATCTGTGTTATGACTTTTGGCATTATGAAAAGAAATATGGTATAGACTCGCTTGAAACTAACTTCCTTGGAAATGCTCTTCAAGATCCTCATCATGCTCATACCAAAACAAACTGTTCAGCACTGGCTGAGACACACTCAGTCATGCTTGCTCAAATAAACACACTCGCACACACATGCACACAGCAAACACACGGCTGGCCTTGGCCTTCAGATCCCCATAGTTTTCCTCTGGTGTTTATATGAGTACGTTTTGATGAAAATGTTTGTCTCATCATTGTTCATCCAAGCTGTGTGTGCTCCCATCCCCCGAAAATGTAAAAATCCTCCCTTGCCGTGTGACTCAGAGGTCGTATTAGGGCAAACACAGTCTGCACTGCCCTGTGGAAATGCAGGGGGAATTAATAGATGACAGATGACTGTCATTTTAATAAGGCTACAGGAATTCATTGAGTGAAATTTCAAAGCACTGGGGGAAAAAGGGGGAAAAAATAAAAGAAGAATATGGCTGTGCTGTGTCATATCAGGCAGTTTGTCTTTGGTCTTACCTTGTGTCTAGACTGTGGCGAGGCTGATCCTTGTTCTTTCCTCTCCCCGTCTGAGGCTCCATGTCCCAGTCTATCCCTGTCCAGCTGCATTCTCTGTCCCACCTGCACCATGGCTTTACATTCCACACACGAGCCAATCACCAGCCTTCTCCCATCGTCCACCAAGAGTGTGCGTGTGCTGCGAGGGGCATACAGGAACACAGGTAGCCTGGCCACAGTAACAGCACACAGTCTACCTTGCCTGCGCTGCTCCTGTCTGCAGAAGAAACAAACAAAAGCCTCACAGCTGTACTGCCGGGCCCAGGGGGAGCTGGGCAGCTGGGGGTTGGCACTGGGTAAGCTAGAGGTAGAAGGGGTGGAGGCACCCAGGCTCTTGCTCTCATGCAAGGCCCACTGGGCATGCAGGTCATGATAGCAGAGGTTACAAGCCGACACCAAGCCTGTAGCATCGACTGGTTTGGCACAGGGAGCAGGAGGGTGGACGGTGAGAAAGGGGAAGAAAGGCTCCCTCTCTCCACAACGCCCAGGTGGGTTGACATGCAGCTGGTACTCTCCACCTGCACACAGCTCAGCTCCACACAGGTAACACACCGACATGGAGCTGCTGGGGCGAGAGGTAACACCTGTCTGGGAATGGGCTTGTCCAGACCCCTCAATGGCCATAGAAGCGTGGTACCTGACCAGGAAGGAGCTGACAGAGGTGATGAGGTCTTCGCTGAGGCTCAGTCTATAAGCACTCCAGATCTCCTCCAGGATTAAATGACAATGAGGGCAGCAGTGTACACGGCCATTACTCACCGCCTGGGCGTTAGGTGGACAAGGCAACATGTTGATGAAGGGAAAATACATCACACCACGGGATTTGCCAACACCAGCTTGTGCATATGCTACTCTCATATCTCCCCCACACTCCTGACCGCAGAGGAAACAAGCCTCGTGGGAAGGCTTGGGTTCAGGTATGCACTCCATGGGCTGTGAGGGTTTTCCCTCCTGGGGAGTAAGCTGGGGAGGACGGAGAGCACTGGTGGTCTGGTTGAGGGGGACTACATAGAGGCGCTGGAGGACAGGCACATCCGCAAGCTGGAAGCTCTGCCACTGCTGCATGAGGGAGGTGTGGCAGCTGCCACAAACCAGGGTTGTACCTGCCAGACTGATAGGCACCGCACCGCGGGGAGGGGAGTGAAGCCACAGGAAGGGAAAGAAGGGCTCGCCCTGTGCCCTCTCCTGTTTCTGAACACTGACTTTAAAACGGCCATCATGACTGAGCCCGGTGCCACAGATATAGCACACACACTCTTCTGGCCTGGAATCCGTAGTGTGAGGCTGGGCACACTTTCTCGCTGAAAGATCCCTGGCAGGTCTAAACTGAGTCGCTGGGCCTGTTTTGATGTCATACATGTCCCTGTCATCATCACTTGTAATGTTGATCTCATCTTCATCAGAGTTGTCAGAGTTATTCTCCCTGGGAACAGCTATGTTACATTTAGTGGTGACAGCAGCGGTGCCAACAGATGACAGCGCAGCGATGGTGTGATCCTCGCCGGTTCCTCGGTACAGCAGCGATGGATGTCTGGACGGAGCACAGCTGCTGTCGGCAACACGCTGGATCTGACGCGGCTCCGCATGTCTGACATTCCCCTCCTCCTGCCATCGCCTGTTGCGCATAATGACCCCGTTGTCTTGCACAGGTGTGTCAGAGAGAGGACTGTCATAGCATCGCTGGGGGAATCTCTCCTGGGACTTTGCCAGAGATTCTGATGATTGACAGACGTTATTCATAATTTTAGCACCGCGCCTCGCCGGCAGAACACTCTCCGCTTTCGGCGATCTCTGCGCCCCGTAAACACCCACCGGGTAGCGGATCGCCCGCTGTGAATCTGGGCTGTTTTTAACACTGATGACATTGTTTTTCCTGCCACTGTCTCTCGGCGATTTGCCAGATGCTCTCAGGCACTTGTCTTTGCCCACACCGGCTCTGTCGACTAAATCCATCTCCTGGTCTGATATGTTCTCGTTGTCCGAAAAAGATGAGAAATCCGATTCTGCGCCCCCGTCGTAGTTCTGGCTGCTGACACTGATTCTCCTCTCCAGATCATAAGAGATGTTCCACTCTTGTGGGACCCGCCGTGAGTCGCACTGGTAGGGCCGTTTCAACCAGTACATGCGCTTCTCAATGGGCGTCCTGCTCCGCTCGAAGGAGTTCCACTGCTCCGCCAGAAAACAGTGGCACACGGCGCACACCAGCGCATGTCCATCCGGGCTCACTTCACACGCACCCGGGGCTGGCTCCTGATTTTGTAGAAACGGGAAAAAGGGAACCCTCTCTTTTTGGTATGTCACTTGTAACCTTAATTCCTTCCCCGGTGTAACTCCGCTTCCACATATAAAACAATGAACAAGCCCCCCTAATCCATTCCGATCAATCCTGGAAGTGTTACCGGGCAATGGGCTGTCCTCACCGGGCATAGCTGCAGCCATGAGACGGTGTTTCCGAGATAAGGGTGCCAGTTCCTTGTCACGGGGGGAGTTCATTGTGTATTTTTTTTTAAACACCCAAGACTAATCTACATGGCATAACGTCAATAGTGAAGTCATGCTCATGGTCCACACTTATCTGCAGGCCAGGAAATCATGCAATCAATTTTAGTCCAAGTTACTCACTGAATGATAAGATAGACGATGGTCCATTGAAACGCCAGCGTGCAGCGAAGGCAACAAACCGTTAACTGTTATCTTTCAGGGATGTGGGAGGAATTCACTCAGAATATCCACAAAACAGCGCAGAAGTACTTGTTATTTGAAGTCTGTAGTCCGCATGTTTGCACTGGAGATCCGTGGGTAATATGACAGAAGAACTTGGGATCACGGGTCGCCTCTCCAGCGAACTTTTCCTGCCTGCGCTCTGAAACAAACTTTGGCTGCTAACTCGCTCACACTGTACACAGCGCCATCCCCGATTCATGGGACCCGCTTCGACACCCCAAAGGCAACCTCCACCCCCTGCCAGCCCCCCAAGTAATAATTTTGCAGAGATTATGAGCGCACACTCCTACGGTAGCTGCAAGCGAGCGTCAAAGCGCTGACCGTGTACAGGATATCCACAGTTTAACATGCACCGGAGCATATATTTAATAAGCAGACTTCCAGCATGTAGGTATCGTTTGCACACAAAACTTTCAAAGCTCTTCCAGAAAAATCAGCATTAGACCCCGTTAAGGCGATTGGCTGAGAGTTTATCAGTTTTCTCCACGGATGCACGAAGTCGAGGTGTGTGTTTTTATAAACTGCTTCCAGCAAGATTTTAGGCAACTTTTAGTGTAAAATATGGGTTATGCTTACTCAGAACCAAAACTTACAAGAGTGAGCATGAAATATTTTTTTTTCTTTTGTAGATCAGATTGGGAATTTATTGCTTTGCATTCAATCACGAAAAAGGCAACTGTTGAAATAAATATTTGTTTAGACAACAAAGAGGAACATACCAAGACTTCTGAGCAACATGAGACTGGTAATATGTGGCCATTCCTCAGGCAGCTAATTACCGAGGAGTATTGAAATGACAGATAAATATTGTTTTTAATTTGTTTATTTATTGCATAGATAGATAGATTTTTAAAAATGTCAGCTGGATGTAACAGATGTAAGAAAAATAAGTCATTCAATCATTCAGATGAAACAGTGTGCAAATGAATGAGGCCAGCAAGAACCAAGTCATGGCTGACATGGGAGACATTGTGCTGTGTGACAACAACAGTGACCCAGGTACATCACAAGTTGCAGCCGCATGACACAGTAGAAAAGAGAAAACTTTTGAAGAAAACTCACATGACATCTGGGCTAGTGTTTACCAGAAGGGATGTGGGAGACTCTTAAAAAACCCTAATCAAACCTAACCAGACGGTTGCCTGGTAATTTAACACCTAAACTAGACTTTTCGGCACATTACTAAATGTTACATGTTCAAGCCAAAATGAACATCGACAGAAACAAACATTTCCCACCATGCTTAATAATCATGATTGTGAGGATGCGTCTCTCTATCTATCTATCTCTCTATCTATCTATCTATCTATTGTACTTTAGCCCCTTGTAAAAAAGATATATAGGAAAACAAGTGATGCTAACACCACACTGGGTATCCCACTCTGTGCACATGTACACTTTCACATAGACACTATTTACAACCACCCTCACACTACCGTCCCCTTCCCATTGCTAAACTCCAGTATTTCAGACAAAGATGAGACAGCAACTCAAGTAATCAAACCTCAAACACCCACGTCATCTAACAATAACACACGTAAACAGTTATGTCTGTCCGTTCCACCCTGTGCTGCCCCTGGCCTCGTCCACTGTCTAGTGGCTCACGGATGTCAGAGAGTCAGGGACTACCTCTTCCTACCTCTGCACTCACCCACCTCCCCTTTATCCATTATCGTCTTCAACATCACTTCGCCCCTTGAAGACAAATTAGTCTTTCTCCTCAGCTCTCCAACCTCAACACATGGGTTTCAATGATACTCCTGAGCCTCTCTATACCTTCTTGCCCATCCAAGATCTTTTATTTTTTTCCTCTTCAGAGTGGCAGCCAAGAAAGATCACAGAAGAAAAGAGCATTCCTCAGCAATGCTGACCTGTTTCTACTGACAATTCCCACAGAGAGGGAGTGAGAGTGTTGGAGGGGGAAACACAAGCACAGAAAACAGAGGCAGCGTAGCCTAACATTAGAGTGTATTGGTGGAGATGGCTTTAACTGGTTATCCCAATCATGAGTCCACAACTTTATTTTTTCACTATGCACACCCCAATTACTCATAACACTAACCCGTAGTGAAACACTAATGATGCGCTGTCAGCTTAGATTTACAACACTGCCTTGTAGTGTCAGATCTTGGTACTGCATCATCTGGGAAATCCCCCTGTGCAGCCAGTCAGACTGAGGATCATGCAGGCAATTCACTCTCTGGGAGAAATGCTCACTACTTATATCCATATATAATAATAATAATATGAATAATAAGGGGAACAAAAGTAGACACTGCTTCGTTTTAAGGAGTCACATGCCAAAAAGCTTGGGAACAACTGCCCTACTGTTAGCATGTCTATATACCTGTACATTATACTTATCTGTCTCTGTGTCCTCTTGTGCTTATCATACATTGTCCCTACCTGCCTATAGATGCTGGTCATGTAGGCATTTTCATAGTTAAAAATCACTGGAAACAAATATGAAATGTACACATGTACTCATATCTCATATGCTCTATGAATGAAAAACTGTAGCTGATGATGTGAACAACAAGATCTTGATGTCATTAGTGTTCAGACTCCTCCAGACTGCTTGAGGGGGACTGTGTGTCCAATGATTTGTGTGCGTTTATTCTGAGGGACTGAAATAGTGTTGTGTGCAGATCTCATGTGAGTTATGAGTGAGTGGGACATTAGCAGTATTTCTCATCGTACATTGTATGGAAATTGTTCTGCTCTGACAGGCCCTCTAGGCTCAGGAGAGCAGAAAGGGAGACGGGATGAGAGGGGATGTGTGTGTGTGTGTGTGTGTGTGTGTCTGTGTGTGTGTGTGTGTTGAGATGAGGGCAGCGAGGAAAGAAAGGGGACGCAGCGGGAGAATGATTTGAATAAAATCCTCTTGTTGAGTAGTGTAGGGCCTCCAGGAGTTTTGTTAGAAGGAGGTGATGACAGGGGCAGGAGAAGGGCACAGACGCTACACTGCGCACTGTGTGTGTGTGCATACGTGTGTGCGTTCGTGGTGGAGAAGTGGACGTATAACAGCACCTGCCAAGGCAGGTCATGGGACATGGGTCATTATGGGGCCTTTTATCTAATTTTTAATGTTTACAAAATACACAAGACCCACATAAAACTTTCAAACACAAATGTGAATGCATGAGTGCACACACACATGGACAGAACGGTCCCCTGCATATGTTGCTTGTTTGTTGTTAATATTTGCAGGTTGTCGCAGATACAGCAGGTCTCACCTGAAAATGTGTGTATGCACATATGCAGTGTAAGGATACTATATGTCTGCTTGAATGCATTAATTGTGATGTCCCATGTGTGTCTGTGCTCTCAGGGCCATATGGCAGGAATTATTTTACAGTTACTTCACAGGACTCAACCCAAGGGACCTCCTAGGAAATGGACATGTCAGTAAGAGTGAGAAAGAATGTAGGTTTACATATAGGAGGAACCATTTGTTTCAAGTAAGCGTGGCAGCAGTTCAAGATTTTAAATGAAGACTCTAAGTCTAAAGTACAAATATATTCATCGTCCAACAGATAGAGCAGATACAGTGGCAAAACTCCTGAGTTCAAGTTTTCATCAAACTCCTGCTAAAACTGTAAAAGTATTTCCAAAGCACAACATCACTCAGACAAAGCTCAGCTAACAAGCTGTTTGTCTGCAATTTTCACAGCAGACTCTGACGTGTTATAGCAGGAAAAGCACAGGTGTAACTCACAACAGCTCTGAGCATCTCATTTAATTTAAGTGTCTCGGTTAGACTGACTCTTCATTTTCCACAGAGACAGGTAAGGTAGTGATGCACAACACTGTTTCTTTCCTGTTCTCCTCTGACCACTGCTTCGTTAAGAGCTTTGTGGCTCACTTCTCCCGCCTGTTGAACAAAGCACTTCCCATGCTCCTCACAACAGTCCTTCCACTCTTTACACTGTTAATTCTGTTTGACCTGTTGTTTCTGTCACAACCTACTCTTTTAAAAAGTTCAAGTGCACCTAACACAGATGTTTTCTCTCATTTTGCCTGATTAGACCTCTCCCCCAGGGACTGAGTAGACTTGTACAAAGCAGGCTTGATTGACAGCTCTGTTTTTTGTAGCCTCTCAGTGCCTTCCTTCGTTTCTCTCTCATCTCTTTACCCCTTTTCCTTTCTTCTTCCTTTTCATTCTAGATCTGTTATTTTGATGAATGTATGCCAGAAGCAGGAGGTTGCAATGTTCAGGAAATTGTTATTGACTACAAAAATGATTTAAAAAAAAAAAAAAAAAGATTCCTCAAACTTTTTCACAGTCCTTCAACACATGGTCTACACATGATCGACGAGTCTCAGCTGTAATCACTGTTGAGTTTAACACAGAGTCAGTGGTGAGACCTCAGCTCAACACCAGTGTGTCATCATTTAATTTATATGTAAATGACAACAACTGTTAAATTCATACTGAAGAAAAGAGAGTATTTATTTTATTTTATTTCATTTTATTTTTTAAATCTGACCAGCACCTTAACTCAGGAAACTCAGAGATGGTTTCTTTCCCAGCTTCTAGTCGCCCCTTTGTTTTTCCTAAAATGATTATATCAAAATGTCTGCAATGAAAAGGGCCTCATATCCAGTATCAAATATGGATGACCATTGTGCAGAGAAGGCTCAAACGTTGTGGCTCAGAGAGCGAGCATCAGACAAGCTAATGAGAAACATTCTCTCAATGAATTTGTGTTTCTAAAAGAATGAATTTTTTTTTTATGTTTTAATTAGAGACACAAGAAAGAAACAGCAGTTATGAGCTGGGAACAGCAGGAAAGAAGTGAGCACTGCTGAGTCCTTTGTCTGTCTATTAAGGTTTAGAAATCTATTATGTCTATTAATCTTTGAATACTCTTGAAACCTTTTGAAGCCAGAAATAACAGGCCATGCTTAGCTGCCAGCCACAGCACTGCATCCTGCCAGGCAGGAAGTTAGGGTGTACATGCCATCAGAGGGAGGTGACACAGGATGTAAAGCATGAGCCAAAGAGTCAGCAGTTCAGTTCCTTGATGGGGAGTCATCACGGTGGCCGAGGAACAGGTTACAAATTGTATGCTGTTAAACAAAGAAATACAAAATAACTCAGCAGCTTGTCCAGGTTGTGAGGTAGATCAGGGCTGAGTTCTCCAAATTTTGAAATTCGTTGACTGTAGCAAGATGCAAGTCAAAATCTCCCAAAACTGTTTTGTTATCCAGTGCTATCATCAGCAGTGAAGCGTGTCACAGAAAGAGGGACAGAAAAAAATGAAACCTCTGAGGAGAGGCCTGGACTTTCTCCTTGTTGTTTATTTATTCATTTATTTCTGCAGGATCTCTTCTCTCTCTCCAAGGTCAGAGGTGCAACTAAGGAATGTGTTTCCTCCGAACAAGGAAAAACTAACACGTCCAGCTCATACAGCGCAGACTGGGCCACAGTTCATTCAGATTCAGTTTTTGGAGTGTGTTGAAGTTAAACATGTTTAAACATAATCATTCTACAAGGTGGGTAAGCTGTGACGTCTACTCTGAAAGCATAAACATGGATCACTTACATTTTTCAGAAAAGCATTAAGTTAGGCTTTTATCTTCCGTAACTGATGCTAAAACAAGTCATCTGAAACTAAAACTGGCAAGTGTAATCTCCATTACATTCCTCCGTTCACCTGATACTGTTGTTAAAAAGAAATACAAAATAAAAAAAGACTGTAGGCCTTATCTCAGGCAAATATACCCACATGACGTGAGCATGTGACATGTGGGTCAGGGAGCTGCTACTTTCCCTTGTAGCTAGCTGGCTCACAGCTGTAGTTGACCTCTCCCCTTTTTCCCATGGAGGTATAGCCTGGCTGGAGCCTGTGTGTGTGTGTGTCCTCAGTGACACAAGGTTGACCCAATCCACTTTCACCTGTACTTGTCAGTCAGTCACGAGGCCCCTCCCAGGCCCAAGGCATCACACCCCTCCCTTCTGAGACCTTGAAAAGTCTTGACATACTTATGATGAGCATTCCTCCCTTCTCAGGTCACTGAGACCCACAGGATGAAGTCTCCACCGGGGGAAGAAGAACAAGAAGAAGAAGAAGCAGAGAACATTTAGGAGGGGAAAGGAAGCGACAAGGAGAGTACAAGAGGCCAGAGAGAGAGGCAGAAAGAGTGAATGTGTGAAGGAGGACAAGTGATAAAAGATCCTGATGGTGTTTCCCTGCTGGGTCATCAGTGATCCACATGGAACTGGAGATCATGGGACACCTGTTCCCTGTAGCAGATGTTTGCAAACTGTTTCTCACTCTGTCGTCCTTCTCTAGCTTACGTTACAATATCAATCATCATGTGTCATCAATATCCTGCGTGATACTTTGGAGACGCAGATTTGGAAAACTTTTTTACTTGACCTTGTATAACCCAGAAGCTCTAGTGGTTTGAATTTTGTCAAGATCTAGTTTAAGGATGAGACAACAAACGTTCACACATACACAAACACACACATGAACACACACTCGGGCAGGCTTTGTAGTAGTAGAAGCCCTTCAATCCCCCCCCCCCCCCCCCTGCTCCTGCTCTCTGACACATCACCATCTTTCACCTCAGCAGCAGCAGCGGCAGCGGCGGCAGCAGCTAATAACCCAAAAGTAATGACGAGGATGAAAACACAGGACATCAGGGGCGAGAGGAAAGGCCAGCCGAACCTGGGGATGGTGGTGCTCGTAAAGAGACGCCTGGAATAATGGGAAAGGAATGTGGTGTAATGACTCCCCTGGGACCGGCCCAGCCGAAGGCCCTCTGGCTCAGCAACAACAAACGGGAAAGCTGGAGGAGCGCAGGGTGCACACATAAGGGCTTTAACAGCACCCCCCCCCCCACCCCCAGCATACACACTCTCAGACACACACAGAGATCCACACAAACACTCACACACTCACCCCCACCCCCTTCCTGTGCCGACCTACTGGAGTCGGCTGTTGTTGTTGGCTGCCTGCCGCCTTCGGAAGAAGCGCGCCCTCAGCCTCTCCCTCCTTTCCCTCTCTTCACTCTCTCCTTCCTCCTCTCTTTCTCTCTCTCTCTCTCTCTCTCTCTCTCTCTCTCTCTCTCTCTCTCTCTCTCTCTCTCTTTCGCTGTGAGCAAGCTGCCAGCGAAATGCTGATGACATGACATCTTCAGAGAGGTCCCTGGAAAAAGTGATTACCGCCCACCCTCGTCCCTATCAAATAATCCTATTCCTTGTCTACAACCCCACCTTCCAGTCCATTCAGCACTCAATACCTACCCCACCTCCCTCTTCCTTCATCTCCATCTCCCTCTATCACCTTTCTGTGATAGTGTGTGTGTGTGTGCGTGTGCGCATGTGTGTGTATGTGCGTGGCTGTGCGTGTGTACATCTGTGGGTGTGCATGCATGTATTTTACGTGGTATTAGCAACTGGATCACTTGTCCTTTACCCCAGAGAGAAGTCTTTTATTGTCAACCCCTGGCAAACATATTAACACACATGCAGTCCCAGCTGTCAAGAGCCAGCATTTTCTTCTCAGGTTCTACCCTTTAACCTGAGTAATCATGAGCGTGTATTTGTATGTGTGTGTGTGTGTGTGTTTCTGTGTGCTATGTGAGAGTGTCATATTTGAGCCAGGTAGGAAAGCCCCTTGTCTCCTGTTCATTTTGCTCCAGTGAACAGAGGTGCTGTCTGATACATGAGGTGCCTGACATACACGCAACTTGTACAAGGAGTCTTTAATTCCCTGCACACACACACACACACACACACACACACACACACACACACACACACACACACACACACACACACACACACACACACACACACACACACACACACACACACACACACAATCTCCTCTCATGGATTGTCTGGATTCCTGGGGTATGTTGGTCACGCGAGGACTAGTGTGAGTGCTGAGTGCGAGCCAGTAGTCAGAAGAGGAAGAAAAGTTCAGAAGGGAGGAAGGATGGAAGCAGACCGAGCTGCTGCGTTTGGGTCAGAGCCATCTTTACATTCAGCCCTTTGACTCACAGCTTCGTCTGTGATGCCAGAACCATTAAACCACTGTGAACTCTGAGTTTCCAGAGGATGTCTTGGAAGACAGCGTGGAAACAATTGGGTGTCACATTCATCAAATGGAAGGAAGCACATCTTTATTGTGAATCTGTTTGTAATCATGGTAATGATTTTGAACTCTTCCATATATATCAATTTTATTCTATTTCACTTCAATGTTGCAATACTTTTGTTTTCTTTCAGTGCACAATTTCCAGAGATCGCTGTTCCAGCACTGCACAGAAGATGAATCCTAATGACTTTGGTGATCGCCTTATTTTTAGTCTAACTTCACCACGAGGCTGATATTTGTGGCTTTGAGAGAATCATCTCAACAGCTATTGGTTTGATGTAATTTGGTACATACTTGCAATACCTGCAAAACAAAAGTGGCATTTATTTGTTTGAGAAGGACATGTTGCTGCTTTAAAATTCCTAATCAGTCACTTTCCCCATTCACTCAAGTTTTATTTGTTGGTGTTGTTGTGTTGCTGAATCTATGAAACAGAACATTCAAAGCAGGAAAACCAAGTGACCAATAGTATGAGTCTCCAGAGAGCAAATCTGTTCCTCTCCCATCCTCCTCTCCTTCTCTCTATTCTCCTGCTCTCCTCCATGACAACCGCTTTCACAATCCCCTTCCCGAGCCATGCCGGGCCAAGGGCCAGAGCCGTTCTTGAGAGCAGAGGAGCCTCTCTTTCTACTTCTTTCTTTCCCTCTCGCAGGCAACACTTTTCTGTCGCTTTGAAAATGCAGTCTCCAGTAATTATGGGTCTTCTTGTTTCTTAAGACGCTCTTTGCAGGCAAGGTCACACCGCATGCATTAGACAGTGTAGCAAAGGATGGCTGTGGCAGCAGGGAGACAAAAGAATAAATGCTTGTCTTCTTTTTCTTTTGTTGATTCAAAACCATGTTCAGAGGGATAATAGCCAGTCAGAGCATCATTCTGGTTTTGATCTTGAATTTCCATGAAATGTCGCAAACTGTAAAATCCACACATCCGTCTCACTTGTTTTTTTTTTTCTGCTCTGGTCATATCCACTTATTTAAACAACAGTGCTCTCTTCTCTCCTGTCACATGTACATGTGACTGTGTAGTTTTAAATGTCATGACAAGCTGAAAGTGGAGACATCTCTCGTTTACGCCACTAGATGTCTCACATTTTGCAAAGCATTGTGGTATAAGCCGGGCCGTGCTTGTGTTGTTAAAAGAGGAGATCATCAGCGTCTTCACCAAACCTCAGCAGATGAATCTAAATGGTCCGTGATGGATGAAGTCGTCTGTGCTGTATTTGTTCCAGAGTTGGTGTTGTAATACTGTTAGTGTAACTTAGTCATCTGGGCTCTGGCTGTGTCCAACACATTCAGAAAATGTTGCTGTGTTAGTGTGTGTGTGTCAGTGTGCATTTCTGTGGTTGTGCGTGTGTCTGAGAGTGCACAGATTTCTGTATGCATAAGGAAGATGTGTGTGTGTGTGTGTGTGTGTGTGTGTGTGTGTGTGTGTGTGTGTGTGTGTGTGTGTGTGTGTGTGTGTGTGTGGTAAATTGCTCATCCCCAGATGTGCCGAACAGGTGGCCACATTAGTCTCCTTTGAGCTAAACTGCAGGCAGCGGAGGCTGCGCTCAACAGCTCACACACGTATTCTCATGTATCACCATTTATCTGATCACAGAAAGAGAACAGAATCACAAAGCAGCCTCTGTGAATTTAATCAAGCTTCACTCTGCGTGCATGTATGTCTGCGAGTTCTCATGCGTGTGAATGATTGAGCACATGTGTGTTTATCATGATGCCTCACCTCAGCTCTCCCACAGCTTCCCGGCAGCTTCCCGAGGATGAAAGCGAGTGAAACCCCAGACTAGTGGGGCTCCACAGCCAATTAGGATTGTTTATTTAGCCAGCCACGGCCGCCTAGCAGAACAGGAGCACACAGCCAGCCACGCAGCCCTGCAGGGAAAACCTCTCCTCTCTCTCTCCCTCTTTTTCCACTCCTTTAAACTCCTTTGGCTCCATCTCCTCCCTTGCCTCTCTCCACCCTTAGCCCCTCTTTCTCCAACTTTCATTACCTTCCAGTCAGATGCAACCTCTCAAGGATGTTCTAATAGTCATTAGATGATAATAATGAGCAATAAGTTGGAAAATTCTTTGGTTTGTTTACTACGTGGTTTGTTTGTTTGTTTGTTTAGAGAATGCCATTGTCGCCATTAGGACAATCAACCACTCACTCAGTACATAAAGCATACACACACACAAATGCTCACATAGACTGGATCACAAGTTATTTTCTCTCTCCAACTCTGTGAAATTCATCCTCCAGTAACATAATAGTCTAGTTGTGGTAAGGCCTGTCATACATTGTTGCATTTCCCAGCAGTCCAGCATCTGCATTTATCCAATCTTCCATTGTTGGACTCAGATCATGACAGTACTGTGGTTTCTCCCTGTCTGAGTTTTGCTGATTTCTGACCAGTATAAATCCTCCAGCCTTTTGTCTTTTCACTTTAGAAAACTGTACAGGGTTTCTCATGTGTATTAGTACTAGCCAAGACGGGACTTATTTATAGTGGAAAAAAGAAAATATCAAAATTGCTGAAGAGATCCTCCCCTTTGTTCACACACACTCGCTTATCCCAGCCTCACCCTTCACCTTCCACATCTCTCTCCAGGTTTCTGATTCCTTAACACCGACCATCCCTTGTGCCGGCTTTTCCTGCTTGAGTTCACATTCATGTGAGATTTCAAAGGGGGAGAGAGCAGCCATCAACCAGCATCGTCTCCCTCATCCATCACTGTGATCAGAGCTCTACATCCTCTCCCCTTCCCTCATTTTCCCTCTCTAACCCTGCATCTCTACCACTCTTCCCTCCATCTACTGAACTTTTTTTCTTCCTCTTTTCATCAGCACAAACTTCCCATGATGGATTGGCTAACTGACTGATGCCTGGGGGGGGTGACTGGAGTGTGCGTTTGGGGGGTGGGGGTGGAGGGGGAGTACTGGAAAGAGGCAATGTGCTGCACAGAGAAATGGGGGTGAACAGGAGACATGATATCCCTGTAAGATACATTTAGCTTGCACTTGATAGCTTCGTAAGGGAAAGAAAAGTCTTTATTGAATTAACCACTCTGTTCACACCTCATACATTCTTTAACACACACATAAGCTCAGAGTGATTGGATTTGAGGCTGAGAGGTGTTTGTTCTGGAACAAAATCAGCTCTGAGCGGCGAGTCCTTCTTCAGCTTCCCCCTAACTGAAAAACCCTGAAATTTCCAAGTGTTTTTATACATACACAAGTCCACACACAGTTACACACACATGCATGCATGCATACTTAAACGCAAGCGCACACGGGGTGCCTGTGGCTTGTGCTTCCAGGAAAGTGGAAATTGTAAAAGGATCTTTGTGTACCGCTGCACATGCCTGCCCCGCCAGGGATCCTGGATAGGTGGGCACGTACCTGTTTATTCCGACACACACTCAGTAACCTAATCAGTGTGTCGGACAGGTACTCAAGGGCCAAATGCCTGCCTGCCTGCCTGTCCTTCACTGGGCAACAAGCCAGCTTGAGAGAGTTCACTCCGAGGTCACAGAGCAGATAAACAAAACGCTCCAGGTGAGAGGGTCAGCATGCAAACAGGATGAAAGAAAGCACATACAGAAAATGAGGCACATACAGTGCATAGAATGAGTTTCGCTGAGGAACAAATGATGGACATGTAACTAAAACGAGTAAGTAAAAAGAACTGACACTCAAAGTTTGAGATTTTCAGTAAGGTAGTTTACTCACAGAGCAGCTCAGTGCAGGAATAAAGGTCTGTTCACTCACTCGTTCCACATGGGTGCCTGTGGTTTGGGCCTGTCGTGACCACAGAGTGTGTGTGTGTGTGTGTGTGTGTGTGCCGTGTGTGTGTGTGTGTGTGTGTGTTTCCTCAAACCCTTCCTGCACCATCACTCAACAACGCTCAACAACACGGACAGGACTGTGGAGCGCCAAGGATCATGGAAACCAAAAGCTGACATCATTTTACAAGACCTGACAACACTTTGATGAGTAAACACAGGCGGCTGAGAATTAGTAAAAGACAGCGTTGACTAATTTCTTTTTTATTCCTTGTGTGGGAGTACTGTGACCACCCGAACATATCAGCAGCCGTAAACACTTTAATTGCTTTAGTGGTGCTTAGTTTTTATGCAGTAATTGTGATATTTTTTTATTGTTTTTATTTAGAGGTTATTTAGTTGATTTTGGAACAATAGTTTGAAGTAATAGGCAAATGTGTAAATTGGAAAAAACAGCTTTTCCATTGTACCTGTATGGTGTGGAAGGTCACCAGAAGGGGAAAAGCTAAATAATGTGACACACAAAAATCCATGTTGCACATGACAGAGCAGATTAGAGCTCTTAATTTAAGAAAGAGACTAAAATAGAATGTTTTCAAAAGACTCACATGATCTCGAAGGGTCTTTTTTTTAACCTACAGTTTTTAAGAGCTTTTAGATCTTTGCCTCATGTATAAGAGCAAGAACTTCTGGCAAACATTGTGTAAGGAAGAATTTACACCAGAATTAGGATCAGAAGATTCTCACGTTTCTGGAAGTTTTGCCCATTGGATTTGCTATCTGACAGCATATTTCAGTGGCCAGTATTGGTTTAATTTATAAATTAAAACCTTCAATATACCTTGGTCAAAGCCTGTAAAATTATAGATTTAAAGGACTTGAAATAGCATTCATATTTAAAGCTTCCATCAAATAAAGTATACATGAGACTATAGTATACATGAGACATACTTTTTTTTTTTTTTTTGGAGATCACTATATTTCTCTTTTTGTCAAAGGGGTCAGAGGTCAAAGTGAGCAGAGAAAAAATGCATTTTAGACTGAAAAACTACACACAAATAGACCAGCTGATGGAAATTTAATCATTTCCAGTGAGTCTTATGACCTTTGTTGCCATTCTGAGTGAAAAGCTGGCTCACATTAAAGGCGGCTCATGTGAAAGATAACCGTTGGTTTTCCATCAACATCACATCCAGCATGTTAGACACCCCATAAGGCCTCATCTCTGTGTTCTCTGGGTTGGCTGGACAGATAATATAGATGGTCATGCGTAATCGATCACCCCCATTCACCCCCCTTGTGGAAACACCTTTCTTAAAAAAAAAAAAAGAAAGAAAGAAAAGAGAAAAGAAACACTGTCTGGACTGTGTTTGGTACATCACAGTCTTTCTCTCAGAGTCTCTGTCTCCCTGACTTACTGTCAGGTTGGCAGAGCTGCTGCTGGCCTGCAGACTGGCAGGGCTATTGTTTTCATTTCCCTTCCATTAAACACAGCCTTGGGAGAAAAGAGAGGGAAAGTAGGAGAGGAGAGTGGAGAGGAGGGGTGGGGAACCATCTTGGGAGGATCTGTTGCTACTAGACAGCGTGTTTATCATAACAGCTGCTGTCCACAGGGGAAACTTGGCAGGCTACATCAAAGGCTCATTCACAGCCCACCTCTACCATCTGACACACACACACACACAACGCAGGAATACGCACACTCGCGAAAGGACATGTTATCCTCCCATTCAATGTGCAAAGAAAAAGAAAAAAAAAACATAAAAGGTTAAATCTCAGGTTAAAGGAAGTTATGTTCCAGCCTTTATTACCTAAGCTGTTAGCTCTCGGCAGTGAGGTCTGTTTTTACGATTGTTCTGGTTTTTGTGTAAATGAATTAAAGTTCCATTTGAGTGGCGCCCCTTGTATATGCCAACACATTCTTCAGATTGAGAGCTGAGCTGGCCTCGCTTCAACACATCTCTCTCACAGACTCTCGTTAATAGGCAGCAGTCCTT
Source organism: Toxotes jaculatrix (assembly GCF_017976425.1). Classification (NCBI taxonomy): domain Eukaryota; kingdom Metazoa; phylum Chordata; class Actinopteri; family Toxotidae; genus Toxotes; species Toxotes jaculatrix. The sequence goes on along the minus strand of NC_054394.1, from coordinate 16,122,922 downwards.
ACAGTCCCTCCCCTCAAGACAGAGAGACCAGAGACAGAGACAGCGAGAGAGAGAGAGCGAGGGAGGGTAGGGGAAGCCAATGAGAGCACTTTTATACACCAATTTTAGCAGACTCCTCAAAGGCTCTGAGGATGAAGTTACAATTTATTTCCTTGTTAAGTTTCCCCATGCTCTGTGGAAAGGACCCAATCGTGTCACTCTGCTGCCACCATGAGGCGGAGAACATCAACTACCATCCACCTTTTCACAAATAGGTTGTGACAGAGCTGTTCCAAGTCTGAAGGGAAAGGAAGGTTTGACTTTTGAGGAAACTTTTACTGCTTTTCATCTTTACCCAGAGTAAAGCAAACTCGTGATCAACCTACTTTGTCTCTGCATTCAGTCTGAATATCAGTTAAATAGTGACATTAGCTAATTTAAGGGTTGTTGTCGCACCAAGTTGCAGCTTATCAAAAGTGGAGAAATGCACTGCAGGCAGATATGGCACCTAATGTCAATTTCACAAAGAAAAAGAAACTCTGATCTTCTGTCTGTACAAATTCACAGCATGCAGGGTGCACCGGTCCACTGTATTTTGAACACATGTATTTTAAAATAGTTTTTACAATAATATAACTGCATCAGTTTTGTACTTGTGCTATCAGGATTTCCCACAGGAAGCAATGGATTGAACGCAAAAATGTGAGAGGCATATACAAGTTTCCCAACGTGACCATGTAATTTCAGAACACACAATCAATGTTTGCAAACTATGAAAAACAAACCTCAGAGCAGAGCAGAGCAGAGCAGAACAGTGAACCAGGTTGAGAATCACTGTATACCTCCTGCTGATCTTCTCCAGCCTGGAAGATGCAGCACTCAGAGGTGTTTCTGTTGTATTTGATTGTGTTTCTACCCACGCAGAGACTGCAGATAATCTTGTTGCTATTCATGGTTATTGTACACAGCCCCTGACAGATAAATTTAATAACATAAAAGAGGAGGCAGAGGTGAGGTAGTAGGAAGCTGGAGATGGTTTTGACTGTTTAATGTGCCTCTCAGTTGTCGGAGTCAGATGTCTTTACCTGACATTGACTCTGTGAATGAATGAAACGATTTCCTGTAGCTAAGCTGTTAAGTATAATTGCTTTCATGCTGTACGTCTTTGTTTTTACTGGAAAGCATGAAAATCAAAGTCCTTGGTTCTCATGAACTTTCTGAAGAGACGTAGAGAAATTTGAAGAGGTGAGTGAATGTGGAAATGAGAGCTTATTGGAATTCCATTTAGGTAAAATATCTCTTCCTATAAATGAACACACATGGTATGAAAAGGTTCACATTCATACAAACACTTAGCTTCACTACCTTGCATCGCATACATAATGAAAATGGACTGCTTTCCCCTGTGCAGGTCATCATCACTGACCTGTGAAACCATGTACCACCAAAATGCTAGAAAAAGCAGCTCAGTGACGCCTGTGTGCATTTCTCCAGGTAACCAAATGGCGTTTTGAATGGTTTCTTTGGCTTTACAAGCACACTTTCATTGACCCAGACATGAGCACTTGGTCATTCAGTTTTTTTTCAAAAATTCAAACTCAGCAAATTGGATGAAAGATGGCTTTCACTAATAACGTCCGACATAGCGTCACTGTGTCGGAAGTTGTTAGAAACTAAAGTTTTCATACTGGTATAGACTGGTGAGAAAAGTTATCTAGATAACTCACACGTGCACAGGCTTAACTAATACATGTGCTGTACTCCTTACTAAGCATTTAAGGGGCAACACCATTCTTATAAAAGTGTGAGATTGCACAAGGACTATAGCAGACATTTTGACTCGTCATAGTAGGAAACATGCAGGTTTCACTGATAAGTAAACCTCATACTGTCTCATAGTCATACTGACTCATACTGTCTCTGTGACTTCATAGATTCTCAGGTGAGGGATCAAGATGTCTGACCCTTTATCTGCAAACGATCCACTCACACGCAAATACACACAAACACACACTACAGCTGTTCTAATCTACAGGGTAATGGTATGCAGTCACCTACTGTAGATAAACATGTATGGCATAGTTTCCACTGTGTTGTAATCAGTCTTTTGTGACTGTGGAGCTCTTCATGCCCTCGGCAAATAAAAATGATGCAACATCAGTTTACTCAATTGTGTCCTTACAAGAAAGTGCGACCTTTTAAAAGCTGGTGTGTGACACAGTTGTCCAATGTGTCTGTGCTTTGAAAGAGACATTTTTTTTCAGTTTACATGTCTAACAAACTTCACTATAATAGAATCTTTCAGGTAAATAGCCTGCAAATGCAGAATTCCATGAAATGAATGAAACAAACGCATAATCATTTTGTTTCCATTGAAAGAATTAATCAGTAATAACAGCCATCAGTAATAACTGCCAGTTATTGGCAGGCTGCCATGATCTGAGGCTCTACATTGATACTAGGTCAAAACCACTTCTTCTTTCTTGTTATGTGTTACAGTAAGACATAAATGCAACTTTACCTGTTATCACACACTGACACCCTAAATACAATACAGGTCACAAGCAGGCTTCTGGGATTTATTATCCACAGGAGCACACATGAACACAGTCGTATGCCCTGAGCTACATCTGAAGGACATCAATACGAAGACAAAGCACACTGATGTCAGCGCAGCAGAGCTTTTCAGCTCACTGCCATTTTTCACCCCCGTTTCAGTCTGTCAAGTTTGAATGAGGTCATTAGCTTCAACACTTTGTAAGTGTCAGATGATGATTGTGATGAATGAGGAATATTTAAAACCTACAGTAATTAATGATTCAAATTTTCTTGCAAAGGGTCTATGTCGGTAGGAACAGAGTATTGTTCTATATTTGTTTGTCTGTCTCTATTTGTGTTGTGTGTTACTGAAATCTTCCCCTCTGGATCTCTCCCTGCTGTCCCCGAGGCTACCCAGCTGAAACAACACCGGGTGGAGGACACTTAAGAGCCTCGCTCTATCCACTCTCACACACTCGCACAGCTCTGCCAAAATCATAAGCCCTCCACTCATCTCCTGCCAAAACCTCTTCCTCATGGCACGGAAGTGTCAGCTATGTTTGACAGCCGCTGTGATGAATTAGCTGAGATTTTTTTTTTAACTTCGTTGTTTGAATAAACATATGTGCTGCTTTCTGGAAGTAGAAAAAGGAACAGGAACACCAGTGGGGTTAATGTACCCGTAGGACCGTCTATTCACTTGATACAAGATTGGGAAGATTGGGGTCTCACCTACGACGAAGTAGTAGGTCACCATGGCAACAGTCTTTGGAGAGATGAAAGCAAATGAGAAAGAGGGTGAGGAGGAAAGAGATTAGCACACCTGGTGAGGAAAGAGAGCAGCGCACTCAATGTTGCTGATGGGCACATAAACAAGTCTCCATTAACTGTGTGTCTGTGTGTGTGTGTCTGTGATCATATTACTCTGATATGCAGGAGCAAGAAGAGACATATGACTTTAACTACACACACAAGAGCAATAAAGCTGACAGTCTGAACGTGATTGGCCTTCTCACTTCATGGTGATAATGGTCATGGTGACACACACTCAGACACACACACACACACACACACATGAAAACGGGAAAGAAGGGACCAGATGGAGTGTGAGAGGGTGAGAGGGGAGAGAGAGCGCAGTCCTTCAGACAGATGGAGGCAGTGATGCTGTTTCTGATGACTGGGCCCCCAGAGACAGGGGCAATCGCCTGTGTCTCTCTGCTGCCAGCAGGCTCATATTCCGGGCTTTGTTCTCTTCAATCTGCTAACCTGTGGAGCGTCCGGACAGATGAGACACATTTAGAGGTTTGTGAGGAAGAACACAGAGGAAGCCTTCAGATGAAGTACTACCAAAGCCTCATTCATTAACCTGACTTGCATTGAGGATTTACACCGTTTTAAAAGGCACCAGATCTGTGTGTGTGTGTGTTGAACAGGAAATGTAGCTTTTGTAATATCAACAGCGATGTAGGATTAAAGACGGTTATTAATAATAAGACCGTCAGCCGCCTAGGAACAGATTATGAATTGTCTCCGAAAAGACAGCGTCACACAAAATTCTCAGCTTGGACGTTGCCCTGCAGCACTCGAAGTAACGCAGATCATAAACAGACAACACTGTTTTAACATCTTTGCACAAAGGAGGGCAGCAGAGAGTAAGCTTCATACCTTGGGAGTAAAAGTCACCATATGCAGAGTCTCAGTGCACACATGCATGAAGTACATCAGTTTAGTTCATCACACAGAAATATTTTCTCCTACACGTGTGCACGTGCTTCAAAATACCCCATCTTTAGCACAGGTTAAGACAGTGGGGCACATGCAGAACGGCAGCGTCATTTATAGTACAACTGTCAGAGAAACCCTGCCACTCTGCAGAGTATGTGTACATGGCCAAATCAAGTCAGGCTTATTTCTATATTATTATATGGGCCAGAATCACACTTTACACATAAGCCTTTTTCTGCATATGACACCTTCTATCAATAACCCCCCCCTGTTGTATATGTGCCTTTCTCTGCTAAGAGCAAGGAAGTCAGAAAGTAAATAATTACTGCCATCATTATTATCATAATTTTATTTTTTGCAGTTACTCATTCCAATATATAAGTATATGATGAGGAGAGATGGCAAAAACAGCAATGGTGAGAGGACAATTTGCAAAAAAAAATCACGGTATGACAAAATAAAATGATTGAATTTGTTTTAAGGTTTTGATGTAAGAATGGGGCTAATGGACCACATGAAAATGTATTGATACTACAAACAGCTCGCTCCTGTACATCTCTGTGGGGATGGGCGGGTGTTCATGAGCGTTGAGTGTGTATCAGCAGCTGAGCCGAGGGTCACTGGCAGAGGAAGACTACAGCACGTCCTGTCACACATTCACTCCATGTGACTAGCCACTGTCTGTAGAAGCGAGGCAGAGAGACATAAGAGAGTGCTTTGGGATAGAAGCCAGACTCACAGAGAGGTGTGTGTGTGAGAGTGCAGCAACATAATTATTTCATGAGACCTGTTGTGAGCTCTCTGCACCCAAAGGCAACAGGGCTTATATAGATGTAACCACCATGGTGAAAATGATACGATTCAGGTTACCACAGAGGAGACGCACAGAGATAGAACAACCTAAATATATACACAGCGTTCACACACACACGCACGCACACACAGTATACGTCCACTAAGCTCATAGTATTTTCATATTCATGCATGACTGCTGCTTCATGCCTGATACATCTCAAAGCTCCAGGACCCATCTGCACGGAGAGCCGCCCGCTAACAAGCTAACAAATATTTGTGCTGACAGCAGTCACGTTTTGCTGAATCACTCACGCTCCCGGTCCTGCTCCTTAACAGCAGACAGGGTTTTTATTTGGAAATAAGGGTGGGACCGGGAGTCAGTGACATCACTCCCTTTGACAAAGTGCCCATGGCACCCCTGTAGGGCTGACAATGGTGCGGAGAAAGTGATGGGGTGCTTGAGTCACTCCGCTGAGCTGGGACGAAAAGCTAGAAACAGGCTGGCATCTTTGGATCTTATTACAGACCCGCTAGAGAAGCACACTGGGCTGATACATCCTTTCTTAGCACTGTTGAGCATTGTTAAGGGTGACCTTCTCCATGTGCTGCTGAGTGTATTCTCTCGGTCTCTCTCTGTTGCACCCTTATTCACTTACAGACACACACACCTATGCAGAGTGCCTTTAAGGCATGTGAATCAGATAGCTAATCTAATTGAATGATTTTGCCCATGAAGTTCCAGGCGACCAAAGCCTGTCCCAGCATACACTGGATGCAAAAACCACTCCCTGAAATTGTCATGTCCGAAAAACCAGTGCATACCTCAACCAACTTGGACACTTTAATATACTATAAAGCCTGGCAAAAGTTCAGTCAAGGATATTTCATCCACTCATTCACTATTTCTTCATTCATGACATAATCCCAGCCACACCTCTTGGCTCCTGTCCATTCACTGACTTTCCTGATTTCTTCTATTCTCCTACAATCTCCTTCCTAGATCACATTATACAGTCAAGTGAGCCCAATGCACCCCTCCTTTCACTTATATCAGACATCCAACCTTCCCACCCCTCTCCACATACAGTTGTGTGCTATTGTTCAGGGTATGGTCCCTTAGTTCTGAGGGAAATCTTGATGTTACAGTGTGGAATTGAGGTCCAGAAAGACATAGTTTTCTGAGTTTGGTGTGGCTGGATTTACTGGCCTACACAGAGCACTGACCTCAACCCCAACTAACACCTTTGGGACAATTTGGAACAACAACTGTAAGCTAGGTCTTGTCGCTCCACATTAGTGCCCAGTATCACTAATGCTCTTGCAACTGAAAGGGAACAAGTTCCTGAAGCCAGGTTCCAAAATCTTGTGGATGGCCTTCACAGGACATTTTTACAGCACCACAAAGTGAATACTTTGTTGTGCTACTTCATAAATGCTTCACATCCCTAAACTGATACCTGATTGTTTTTCAATTAGACATTTTCCATACCTCTGATGGTACATGTGGCTGTTTACTCTTCAGCTACCTGTCAGCTGGGAACTGCTGATGCTGAATGTTCCTCTGATTATCTCCTCTCACCACATGGCCCCTCAGTGCCTGTGTGAAATCACTTCAGTGTGTGCCTTTTATATAAGTGCCTGCCAAGTTGGTCTTTCCACCTGTTTGTCAACGTGATGCTTTCCGTTTCTCTGTTTATCCATCTTAGGTAAGACTGACGTGATGATGCAGAGCTGATGAGTGAGTATGGAAACAGTCTGTATCAGTAGATTATTTATGAGTTTGCCTCTGGCCCAGAGTCTTTCCCTGGTGCCAGTGCAAGAAATTTATTGCGCGTCTGCAGTGGTCTGAATGCTCATTGCGTTATTGGAATACAGTATACAGTCCACAAGGACAGTGAAAAAAAGTGAAGAGGGAGGGAGAAGGAGAAGAAAATAAAGAAAACAACTTTTAATATTTGGAAAGCATCAGCATGCAGAAAAGCAGATAAGACTGAACTGTATATGAAATCACTTAAGTGTGGCGATAATAGAAAATGAAAACAGTGGAGAGACAGAAAAAGAAAGGGGTGAATATTTTAAAATGAGAAAGAAAATGCAATGCTGCAACCTCCTGTTTTATTCAGAGTAATATTACCCGGTGCAATAATTCCTGCTGTGATCATATGAAACAGAGCTTTGCTGTTTTATTACATAAGGTCCGGTAGACCTGGGAGGTCTAGAAGAAGATCAGCAGCATACTAAACAGTCTTTAATGGTTGAGAGGACCGCCTGCACAGCTCCTTGGATTCACATCTTGCCCACAACGGACGAGAATACTACTTTTCAGGCTATTTTCGAAGGAGTTTCAGTTTTTCACTGTCAGACATTTTCCATTTACTTGCATGTGAAATGGCATCTGTTACAGAATAGCCTGCCTGTTGTATAGAATGACTGCTCTTAAACATCTGCACCAGACTTGTCCAAGGATTTTGTGTGGAATAGCTAAAAATTCACAGTAAATTGGAATATTTCATTCTGACATTTGAATCCACTGCAGCTGCATTTAACAGCAGGTGAAGCCAAACCATACAACAACATTGTAATTTACCTAGTTCTACTCCAGCTTGTTGAGTTGCTTTGCCAGGTGGTTGGAGAACTGGGAACAACAGAGACATAAATGCAGAAGATTAGGATCAGCCTTAGTTATTTTGTTCCAGTGACAATGGCCGATGACAGGAATTTTAAATTCTCATTCTGCGATACAGCATGCATTGCAATCACACATTGTTTCAGCTGTAATCGCTCCACACAGTCTCTCAGTAAGGTCAAAGAATTCTGAAGCCAAGGATAAGAAGGCACAGTCTGTCAACCAGCAAGGCAAGCCCTCAGTGTGGAGAGGTAGGAAGAAATTTTTACCTTTATATCCTCAAGCGATAAACTGAGCTCCTCTCTTACCTGACATCAGCTCACATTGTAAACTGTGAGCAAATACGGCATGGACGATGTTATACATCTTAAATGACCCATTTTACCTAAAATAAGTCATTCTAAATTCTGATTTCATTGCTCTGCATGTCACTTATACAAAAGTGGATTTTTCATCTTTCTGAGTAAAAAGTTAGAAACATAAGTAACAGTTTATGTAGTTGAGAGGAAGTAGCTTTGCAATGCTCTGTGCCGTTTCTGAGCACTGCTGCCACATTAGCAGGAAGTGCTCACATAATTTAAGCCTCTCAATTTTAAAGTTCACCGCTACCAAAGTACAGTGGTCCACATGGGTCTATTTTTTGTTTCTCTGGAGGCTCTCGTGTTATAAATCAAATTTGAGTTTATCTTCCTAAAGTGTGGTATGCGGTTATGGCACAGGTCCATTGTTGTGTTGGGAAAAGTATTTCCCATGAAACCCCTCTAACCTAGTTCCTGTACCATGTCTAAATATGGTGTGTGGGGAAAACGAGTTATCCTTCCTTCTCATAAACAAACCTTTTCAAGATAGTGGAAACTTCCACTAAGGGTGATCCACACAGAGAACACAGAAAACTTCCCAGAGATACAGATGAACCCATGGACGATGTCAGGCCCATTTTAGCAGGGGGAAAATGTTATGGATGTCAAATCTATTATCAGTTCTGCTTATTGATCTGATTCTTTAATGATTCCCTTATCGATTCCTGATTTAAGTGAGAATCAGACAAGAGGACGCCTGCTGACCTGATAGAAGGTCAACAGGTTGCAATATCTCAATTCATATAACTAATTACATGGACATCTTTGTTTTTCAACACAATTGTAATCATTCTAATTTAAAAAAAATGTCCAAGAAAACAGGGTTATTGATAGAAAATGTAGTAGCTAGCTCGCTAGAGCGGTTTACTACCGATTCTCAACCTGAACTGATTCCCATCTCTAGTTATCACGCCAGCTAAAACAATAGTACAAGCACAAATTCTTCAATGTTTCATGTTACGATAGCTTATCCCCTTGCATCAATCTGCATTCACCATGTGGGATTAGCAAAACTATCCAAACCACACTGACGTGTTGCTAAAGTTGGCAAGACTAGCCGATATAGTTTATAGAGCTAACTAGCTAAAAAGCGATTAGTGTTTGTGCTTGCTTGGTAGTTTAGTAGATTCATCCAGGTAAAATAAGTCAGCAAATGAGTTAGCCAGCAAACGTGAATTTAGAACTGTGAACTTGTAACGTTACAGTAACAGCTTAACGTTACCTGCGCTGCTGCTGCCAGCTTCTTCCCCGTCTTCAATAGTCGAAGATCGCTTGGAACGCTTAGCTCTTGTTGTGACGTACATGTTCCAGCCTCAGAGTGTCTAACGGACCGCGCTGCCAGATGGGAAATGTTAAACTATTGAGGGAAAAGTGTACATGAGTCATAACCAACAGCAGAAATGTGCAGTCTCTGCTGTCGCTGCCTGTGCTCGCTGAAAGTGGTGCTGCGTTCAGGGACACGATGAACATTTCGAAAGCGCTAATGTAAAATTTACTATCAAAGAAGGCACATCAAAGACGGAAAATATGCCTGTTAGAAACTATTTAGACAGTGTGATGTTTAGATGTTGTAGATTTGTTGCATCTTTCCTCTGCGCTGTAGATGTGACTTTTTAAATTTCCCACAACACGGGGAGGCAGCAATTGACGCACATACAAGCTGTAGCTACTAATACAAAGTGTCACACAATGATCAAATTAACGTACATTATGGGACTTTTGATATCACTGATCGTATATAGTACAAAAGGCACAATTATTGTACAAAATATGGTAATTGTCATACACCTGGCAACGCTGCCAACAGCTCTCTAAACACACAGACATATAAACATGTCGAACTGCCTTGTGGGAGAGTGAAGTTTTCTGGCGGGCCCATCCATTCATTCATAAATGCGGGATATGCATTCAAATGTAGGCGGTGAACTTGGAGATTTCATTTTTGTGAGCTGTTAAAATGCCTGGTTTGGCCAGTATATTGAGAGAGCTGACAGAAGGGAAAAAGCTTCCAAAAAACACCACAAACTGATTAAATGGCTGCAAAAGAAAATATACTACAAAGGAAGGTTAAATGCAAGTCATGACGGCATAAAATGAAGCTGAAGCTGTGGAGAGATTGTGTTGACCGATTGGATTAAAAAAAAATTTTTATGAATACCTAACACTTCATCTGTTAAACAAATGGTGGTACAGTGGGGTTTTTTTAAACACATCTACACTATTTCACCAATAATTTACTAATAAGATTGATCATATTGAAAATTAGTTGATGAAGAATAAATCATGTACAAACAATGTTGACACAGCATTTTTTATAATGTCTAGTCTATGCCAAACATCTGAAATATGATCATGTTATGAAACCGGTGATAAAGGCCATTAATTATATTCGGTCCAGAGCGCTGTGCCACTGCCAGTTTCAACAGTTTGTCCTCGACCTCCAGGCTGAATACGGAGATGTTCTGTATCACAACGACACTGATGTTGGGGGTCTTCACTGCAGCGCTTCTACTCTCTTAGGAAAGAAATCGGACAAGGGACAACCGATGCCAGAACTATCTGATCCTATCTGGCTGGCTGATTTTGGATTTTTGATTGACATAACACGATATCTGAACGCGCTGAACACGAGCCTTCAGGGGCAAAATGCAGTGGTAAGCCAACTGTATTCACACATCAAAGCCTTTGGAACCAAGCTGCAATTTTTCCAAAGGCACCTGTCACAAACGCAGCCCAATACCACACATTTCCCATCGCTGCAGGAATTACTGACCACTTTTCCAGAGAACAATATCAAATGCGCAAATGGTGAGGTATGCAGCAGACATCTCATCTTTGGCTGAGGAGTTTCAACAGCGCTTTCAGGATTTTGCAGCTATTGAAGAGGAGATCACACTTTTTTCCTCTCCTTTTTCCGTGGTACCTGACAACGCTCCAGAGAACCTGTAGCTGGAGGTCATTGAGCTGCTTTGTGATGCCGAGTGTCGCAGTCGGCACCAGCAGCTCCCTCTTGTGAACTTTTACCGCCAGCTGGATAAAGGCAGGTTCCAAGAGATTTGAACATTAGTTGGTCAGAGAGGAAAGCCATGTCTCTTGATTCAATAGGTTGGACAGCACAAGACCCAAAGGTACCATGGGCAAGCAGCTGTCCCCCTCTGTCCCCACAAGTATGACTGGTTGCAGCGTTATGGGCAACTTCAAGACAGAATTGAAGGAGGCTCACAGGCAGAGACCTTTTTCCACAATTCCAACGGAGGTGTCCTTCTTAAGTTGCCTGAATTTTTCAAGGATGCCTGGGAAGGAATGAATTTGGGGACTGCTCCCACGTTCAACATACTTTGAGACCAAAGCTAAAGCTGTGTTATCAAAATTGAGTCTTGACAACAAAAAAAGCTTTAGATCAAAAGAGTAATGAAGATGGAGCTGGAGCAAGAAGAAGAAATGTGAGGACAAGAGGGAAAGGGGATGAGAGAAGGCTGTTTGACAAACATTAAGTCTGACTCCTGCCACATCTGATTTGTACCTCTTTGTGAGTGAGTGACAGTAAGTGTATACTGTATGTGCAAGATTTTTTTTATTGGGCAAGCAAGAGTGCTGGGTTTTAGCAAGAGGTTTTTGGGGAAAGCAACATGATTGGTGGAGAGGAGTGAAGACAAAAGAAAGAAAGAACGAAAGAAGAAAGAAGTGAAAGAAAAAGAGTGCAACAGAAACAGCTGTGGTCAAAAGAATAAGGGTGCGATCTTGGTTAGCTGCGTGTGCAGACAAGTCAAAACAACAGAATGAATTTTCCAAAGTTGTAAAAGATCATTTAGCCAATTAATTATTCAGGTCCAGTGCTCACTGACACAAGGTTATGGCTGTTTCCCTACACTGCAGCTCTGAATGCTGCTGAGTCAGGATTAATCTCATGGTACAGCATTTCTCTGAATGCTTCAAATGAATTATTTAAACTGGAAATCATGAAACCTATTTGTGTGCATCGACTCGGCCCCGTTATTACAGCTGAAGGCCACACTTCGGATGAGGCGGGAAAAGCTGTGCAGGTGGGACGAAAATGGGCCATGGGTCTGTGGTTGCAGTCTAATAATGTCAGGCGCCCGAGGGAGAGAGCAATCAGGATGTCATCATCACATGAACACAGCAGTTATGTAAGCAGCTGTTGTTACACAGCATGACAATGTTGCCTGATTACCACCACTTGGTAATTACACAGACAAGCACACAACACATGCGCTTTACTGATACATATGGTATCGCACTCTAAAAAGCAATTTTGCTGTAAAATGATTGGTTGATGTTGATGTATCCATCTTACAAATAGTCAAATAAAATCCAGACAAGACAAATGTGCCACTCTGCAATTAAATCAAACTGTGCATGTCTTAATTTCCTGCTTCACCACTTACTGACATTGAATATTTGAATCTTCATTTATCTGTATTCTGGGGAATTATGTGATTTTCTACTTGAAGCAAGCTGCTGAGTGGCTCTAATCGCAGAATTAAATTGGGATCTCACAGCAGGTTTTTATTGACCGGCCATATGGATTCACACTGACTGGTTGCTGAAAGCATTAAGCCTCCATGTAGAGAGGCTACAAACTGTCAGGACGCCTACAGCACAGACGTAAGTGAGAAAAGTTTAACTGAACTTCCTCTGACTGTGGGCCAACACAGCTCAGTCATCACTGCCTCAGGGTTTACATGAAGATTAAGCAGGATCATGTTCCAAATCTGACACCAAAGCCCCCTCCAATACACCACCCACACAATATACACAACATGTATAACACACACCATTCTCACACACACACACTTTAATTTAAGCACATTTAATTTATTGTATTCGCTTTCAAATAAAAAAAAACTCTGTAACAGATTTTACTTTCCATCATCATTACATTACAGGGCATTTGGTGAGGGACTCTAGAGACTGTGGCTTCATTTGACTACATGGCAGTTGGCTTTGTATTCATTATATAAGAATAACCAATGCTATTTAGAAAGAAAGCTGCTATGACCGTTGTAAGTAAAGACCCTGTACAGACAAAATATATGTTAACCAAACTATAATACAGTCAGGAAATGTCAGACTGTGAACTAGAAATATGTCATCTAGAAATTAAGAATCTTAGAGTACAGTTAGTACGTATACTGTGTGCATAACATATAAACATATAAAATAATGTGTGTTGTGTGAGGCATGTGCGAAGGCATGAGGATGTTTTTATAATGTACAGGGCTTATCCCTTGTTTCAGTGGTGCAACCAAAAGGTCCCATGTACTGTAACATTATTTTTTGACATGTATTGTCTATTCAATGCACCTCTGCCCAGCTCTTGCTGCACCTTTTCATGCTTCAAGCTCCAAACCCTCCCGAATGAACACGGGAGGGGGGAGTGGCGACAGACTGTAATCGATTCAAGGACATGTCCGCAGCCATGTCTCCAATGGCGGTGGCAGCAGCCCACTGCAGCGTCTCTCTTTATGAATGGGGGACTAGCAGCAGCCCTTTGCAAATGGCATCTTGGAACGCACACACACTGAATAAAGGCTCTGATTAATAGAGTGCATTGGGTGATTGTGAGCTAAAAGTACTGGTAGGGTGTTTGGTTCACAAATGCCTTTATTAACCATTGTTTTAACAAAATATAGGTTACATTAAAAACAAGACATAAAAATAAAGGTAAATTTTAGTGGTGCGTGCAAACATGGTTAACATTCACTGAAAAACAAGAAAAGAAACTGACTTTTGACTGACTATCAAAACAGATGGCTACACGTTATAACACAAAAATGGCTGCATAGGATTTACAGAAAACAATAAACTCACTGACTAGAAAGCAAACCAAGAAAGAAAATAATCAGTGCCATACAATGGTTAGAAATTAGACAGAGATGGTTTAGGCTTTCAACAGTGAAGAAAAGAACAATAAAATATGACAAAGAATGGAAAACATCTTGGTTAGTAGCTATTCACAGGAGAAGCTTTCATTTATATATATAAATATATATATATACCATGCCCCTTTCCTTGTTCTCTCTCAAAGTGCATTAGACCTGCTTTGACCAAGTCTGCTCAGTATCAGCTACAATCATAAGTCGCTCGTGCCAAACGCTGCTGAATGCCACAGTGCACTCCACATCATCCCAGATATGCCCCTCATCATTGTCCACCATTCACATGTTCTGCACACACATTATTTCTTAACAAATAAGCACTTGCCATCTTCCACCTCTTTTGCATGTCTCTAAGTAAACTCATAGTTTAGTAAGGCAGCACCTACAGCACACCTATAATTGTGCACATGTGGTTTCCAATATTTCATTTCATTCAGATGCACTGCTCACATTTTGGTACACATTTCAGGGAAAATTCTGCAATATCTTATATAAAATCATCATTTTGAGACAAAATATCACAGTTTGTGGTACTTCCAATTCTATCATCAGCCTTATTTTCAAAAAGGTCCCGAAGAAAGACTAGATTAGTCAGTGTGCTTTTAGGAATTTTTTTAAGGATCTTATTTTATCTTTCAACTTAACTGGATCATCAGATAACAAACTTTTACCACTCACAACTCCCAAGTCTGCTTTTAAAATGCTTCGAAAAACACACGACATAGAACAGTAATAGGAAGACATTCAATATGAAACATTTAACACATTTACATACATATCTATATATCAGTGAGTTCTGATGCAAACAGTTATGTGTACATTGAGGTGAAAATCTAATCAGACCAGAAGCCCTTCTTTTTCTTTGTGGTAGGGATGCACCAATAACAACAGCAGTGTGGGAGACACCAGAGTAAAACTGAGCCCTGATATCTTACAGCTGTCACAGTTTTTGAAAACCTAAACCGAAGAGTTATCGAAGGTAACCGAAGGTATCCTATTCACACAGTCATTCGTGTCAGTCAATCCTAACACTATATTCCAGTCCAACAGAGCGAATCTGATTGGATGTCAGCCAAATGTTAAAATCTAAAAATCACAGCCTCTGTTGGTAATCATTCATTGGTATTGATGCATCTCTCTGTACCCACATCAGTAGTCTCAGCCTGGATAATCAATGCTTTTTGGTATTGCACTGCATGAATGCTTGAACAAAGCATGTATAGTCCAAAGCAGACAATATGTAAATACCCACTGATTTAACAATATAACACACACAGTAAGCTCTGCTATGGCCAGACCTTTTTTTATATCCACAGTGTATTTGATGAGATGAGATAAATGCAGCTCTGTACATGATAAAGCTAAGCTTGGGTGGCAGCAGGCCATCTCTCACTTCAGCAAAACTATTCTAACAACATCAGGTACAGCACTGCAGTGACACAAAAACTATGTCAGAGTTTGAGACAAACATTACTGATGGATTGACAGTGGACCTGCTCCAAAAACTAAGTGGTTACAGGAATAGTCTTTTATCCACATGCCGACCTGATGGCCTCATTAACTGGAGAGCTTCCCTCTGAGGCCATGATGATGTAAACAAAGGCCAAAGTGATGTTCAGATTACAGTCAGAGCACGGGAATTAAAATCAGCCTGTATGTTGTTCCTCTGCTTTCTGAGTTTGAGTCTCAACTCTCCACACAGTCATAAACATTGATATTTTGATAGAGCTAAAGAAAAAATGAAGACAAATAACTGCATTTAAGTAGACAAATTTGCCTACGACAAGCAAGTCTATTTGCTATACAGACTGTGTATGTGATTGGGAGCAGGTTTGGAAGACTGCTGTGAAACATCAATGAAGTAATCAGACAAAAGTTTGCAATCTAAGGATCTATATATTGGCCAGTCAGGTGGCTCAAACCATTTTACGCATGTGTACAGCTTAAAGTGGAGCACTATCCTCACACAGTGATGACTAGCATGTGCCTTTACAGCAGCAGAAGCTGGTTGGTTTGGAGGACTCATTGTGTAATAGCTACTGTGTCTACGGACGACACGGCTCTACGAAAAAACTGAGCTACACAGTGCAATCAGGAATATTAGAAATGAATAAGCATTTTGTTTTAAATCTGCAAATGTACAATAATACTCTTCTGTTTGAATGTATCTCTTAGAAAATGAGTACTGTGAAAATAACATCTGTTTTCTGACGATCAACCTGAAGAAGAAGAGAAAAAGTCCACGAGTAATCTGAGGTAAATTTGACCTGGCAAACAGCTACTAAATTTATTTTCCTTGGGGGAACAACAGCCACGTTCAAGGGGTCCATTCAGAAAAAAGAAACCTTATCACAGTACAAGGTGGGAATGTTGAAGCCCATTTTAAAAAATAAATATAGCCTTTCTGATTTGATGGAATGTGCATGACGCAGTTATAATTTGGGGAAATGTTTTTTCAGGAGAAAATTTTTGTCTTTGGACTTTGGTTAGGTCTCCTTGATTTGTGAATTTGGCAAATTATTCAATCATTTCATATTAATGCAGCAACAAATACATAATGGTTGTTGAACAGGGGAAAATCTATGGATAAAAGGCAGGTTTGTGGCTGTCCCTGGATTGAAAGCCAACAAGTATATGGACGCTAACTATTTCCCAGTGCCTATAGGCCTCATTTTAAAATGGAACTTTAATGACAAGAACTATCTAATGCATTTTAGTCTATTCAAGCTCAATGAAGAAATTACTGCACAACATTCAATGCACAACTTCCCACATCGTGGCTTAAAATAAGGCATTTTTTTCAATGGGATGACAGTGGGAAATTATACATTAAATTTGTTTAAATAAAATAATATATTTCGTATCTTTCTTTCTGTCTGTCAACTCTCAGTAAAACACTGTGTATGTGTTTCCCCCAGCCTGCAGGAGACCACCAGAGGAGTATGCTACTGGGTACGCTTGGCACCAAGATGTGATGCTCTCTGCTTCCCATTAAGTCAATTTTTTTTTTTTTTTGCAGGCATGCAAAACATTAATGATAATTTTAATAACCCTTTGCCATCAAATAAATGTTTAGCATCTCCTGACATAAACAGTGATGCCTGAAGTCGGCATTGCCCGGCACGTTTTCCGTGGCACGTGTTCCTACGTTACATAACGTGAACATGCCCTCCCAAAGGGCACCAAGCTGTACAGAGCCCTGACATCAAGGCAAATTATCTCACAGCATCCCACACCGGGCGCCTACCAAAGGCTTACACAGTAGTCCTTAACACTGAGTCTGTCACCACAGCAGGGGAAAATACTTTTTGAAATATAGTGGGGAATTATTTTCTCTGTCACATAACGCACGTGTCTGACAGTGGCAGAAAAAAAAAATATATCTTTTTTTAACAGGCTACTGTCATAATTAAGGTATCCGGGAATCAATTACGCGCAAATTAGGCACGCAGTGTGCCACTGCAGAGGACTAAGCTCAGATAAAGTGAATCCATCCGTTCTCCCATTCCCGCGGTGGAGACATCTTGAACCGGTGACGCCGCACTTTGTAGTTGTTCCCGTTGTTATTGTCCCAGAACTCTTCGCCGCCCACACAGTATTTAATTGCGAACTGCAATGTACCTCCGTTGTCTAAGTAAGTAGGCATGACGATCTTGAAACAGAACTTGTCGGTGACGCCGTCGCTTGAGTCGGGGACATAGGATGCTAAACTGTCCATGAACGTTATCCAGTTGTTTAGAGAATAACGCAAAGACACGCTCTTTTCAAAGGCCAGATTCAACACGCGCACAAACCCGGAGAGGCTGAATTCGTCTGCCTCCACGCTCTCCAGCATCACTTTCACCTCCCTCACTTTCTGCTCAAAACCGGGTAGTGTGCCCGGGTTGGTGAACTGCAACTCCATGAACACAGACTGGGCAGGAGCCCGGGGGAATTTTGTGTCCAAGTGATTAAGGTGGAGTGGTCCTTTGGGCAGTTTTGCCAATATGCGCTCCGGCACCTCTGGCACATCTGTATCATCAAAATGCTTCACTGATGTGAGCTCTAAGCCCAGGGAGTCGGCGAACCGGACTTTCTTTTGACTGGTTGGACTTCTGCTGCGGGAGATCTCTAACTTTGCTCTCTCTGTGGGTGTGGGCAGCGACTTGCACCTCCGACGCAGGTTTGGACTCTGTTGAGGCTTCAGGAAGATCTCCCTGCCCCGCGGTCTCTCGTCCACCACGGGGCTCTCGATGGGCTCACAAGTACCGTTCATCATGTCAAAATCTTCCCCATCTTCAAGCCGCGGGTTTGCTGCCGCCAGGCTTCCGAACAGTCCAGCAATGCAGCTGTAGTTCCTCGGCAGGCAGTTCTTCGGGGGCAGCATGACCACGACAGGTTGCACAGGCTCCGCTTCCATAAAACGCAGCAGTCCCTGCACTGCAGAACCGAAGTGGTCGTGATGAAAAAGACCGGCGAGTCAAGGGATGGAGCCGTCCGGTGTCAGTGTCCCCCTCGCAGATAGGTGCGCAGGCTGCGTCAGATACTGACACTCTGCAGCTCTGGACCAATAAACCGAGCTGTTGCTGCGCGCCAGCACAAGTGAGAGTTTGGTCCTGGTGATCACTCACTTTAAAATCCGGCGTCTGGGAGGAATATATCTCACTGTCTACTCACTGCGAAAAAAAAGAGAAAGAGAACACCTCTCTCGCCATCGCTAGACTCCATTTTTTTTCATGTGGTGAACATGTATAGTCCTCTCACAGCTGACTTCAACCTGTATGGGGCGGAGTTTGACGTCAGCTGGTGCTCTACGTGCAGAGCTGAAAGTTGCAACTAACCAAAATGGTTTCCTCATCCACGGTTAACTTCCTCTTTTTAAGACAGTGGCATCATATTCAGCTCGAGTGTCCACAGAAAAGAACGAAAGAGATTTTTCAACGAATTTAACCTTAATTCGGGGCATTTTCTCTGATGTAGTAAGACTTATTGCATAACAAAGATGCAATAACTCATCTGGAGAAGTCCGGGCTGCAGCAGCAGCAGCAGCGCATTGGACACGCCCCCTTTTCCCACGTCACACCCTCCCCGGTGCTGCCCCTACGGGTTGTCATGACAACGGCGTAGCGGCTGGTATCTAAAGGCATTCACGGCCCCTGTCTACACTTCTGTCGGCCAGGAAGAGAACTAACACGACGGTGGTGAATTTCTGTCCGATATGGGAATAGTGATACAAAGCCATTCAAAACTCAACAGGGATTCAGCCGGCCTCGTTTTGGTGAGCGGAGTCTGGGTTGGACAAACTGCTATAACGTTTATTTTTAAGGTTTCTAGCGCGTCTTTGTAACTTGGCTTAACGTTAAGTCTCAATTTTACAAGTTATTTTTGGTATATTCTTTTTTTTAAATGTCTTTTTCTAGATCTCACCATGAAGTATATAAGCTAACTAAATAATGGCGACCTCAAAAGCAGAGGATCACACAGCTGCGGGTGGATCAGACAAGGAGCTTCCTGCACAGGAGGAGAAGGACAAGAGTTCAGAAAGGAGACTTGTTGATGTCCTTCTAGATATTAGTGAGGAGGACTTCTTGAAAGAACTGGAGCCATATGAGTATCACTGTTACTCTGGTTTGGAAGAAGCTGTAAGTGAATGAGTATATTCTTACTGCAGAAATTTTTACTGCCTGCCTTTATCTGCTTTTGTTAATGCCATGTTTAAATACTAATTTCACAGATTGATTTTATATAATCTAGACTTTCAAATGAGAGGAACAAATATATGACATATGTAATGCTAATTTCTTTAACTGAAGTTAGTTAACACCTGTTGATATAATTGTTATCTATAAAGGTTTTTTTTTTTTTTCTCTGATATTGCTATCAAATTTATACAATCTCACATTAGCATCATTTCAACTACCTCACTTTTAATTTTAACTTGGTACAATAAGTATTTCCTCTGTTGTGTTTTGAGTTTAAACATATCAGAACTGTTGCTCTCATATTTACCAAGATATTTAATCTTAAAACAGGTCCGGGGTTGGGCCAGAGTAGCTCCACTGAGCTGCATACTTGTGACTCAGAAGAGATACAAGAAACCAAAGCATAAGGAGGCTGACAACCTGGCCCCCTTGTCTGTTGACCCTACAGTCCCTAATGCAGACAGCTCTGCCAGCATTGCAGAGCATCGCTGCGAGTCGCATACAGGCCCTAATTACAACCTTAAGAAATCCATGCCATTAAAGCAGCAGGTGGGATCTTGGAGTAACCCTGCTGTGGCAGCTCTGCAGCCAGACGCCTCAGAATGGCCTGTCCTCAACGCCATGCAGAAAACCATGTCACACCTCTTCCTCGAAGAAAAGATAGAGGAGGGAGGGACGCCCAGAGAGACTCCTTTGCAATGTCACCATCTGTCATCAAAATACTCTGCATCAGAGAACAGGCCCGCTAAGCCTCAGAAACACAGCCACAGGCCCAATAATACAGTGGTTCCCATTAAAAACTTCACATTTTTACCACCAATCAAGTCACCGCGTCTGAATCCTAAGGTCAGTGGCCAGCTGTGCAGTGGCAAGAGGGCATCAGAGGGAGAAACCTTAGAGGAAAACTGTTTCATGTTTGATAAGAAGAGTGAAACTAAAGGAACAAGAGTGGACCCTGTTGGTAACACAGAGCTTCCCAATTACTCTGCAGCCCTGACCTCCAAGTACCAGGCGTGTCAGCATAACCCCCACTTGTTTTCTGCTGTAAGTGTTTCTATCCCCAAGAGGTATCAGGTACCTGTGTCTTCCAAACCTGTCACATTGCACCACAGGAGCTACTCAGAGGGCAAGAGCCTCACACAGGCGCTCCACGCCAGCACTGCAGCAGGTGCACAGGCCCATATGCAGCCCAGCTGCCTGTTCTCTTAAGGAACAAGACTGTGCATGCTGTCACGCTGTCTGAGGCCTGTGAAATAAAACTTTGAAATGTCTGATGATGATATTCAAGTACACATCAACTTTAAACTCTTAGGTTAAACCTGTTTTATCATATGCTTTTGCCTCACTGCATCCTACAATGTTTCCGTCACAATAGTCAGTTGGAAGAATAAATTCAGTGTATGAGATATGTTGATAAAAGTGACTCACTGCAGAGGTGAAGATTTAGTTTTAGTATTCAGTTAGTTTAGCATAGCATCTCAGATCATACTCATTATAACAATGACAGTCAAGTGAAGAGAACATTGAACTGTTAAGCTTTCTGTTTCATTTGGGCCTTTATTTTGTTCTGAGTGCTTCCCACGAGTGCTTTTTCAGCTTTTCTAGTTACCTAGCAACGGTGAAACTACCTCATAAGCCTGGCCTCGTCTCTGCCTCGCATGTTCTGCTTTTTAAACTAACAAACTACACTAAAGCTTCTGTCAGAGCTTTTGTATCATAGTGTAGTTTCTATCTGTATGTGATATAAACTGTGGCCAAACTACTGCACGTGCTCACTACACTGTCAGTTTTACATCAGTCAGTAAGTGATTCCTGGTGGTTGTGCATAGGACCTGGGTTACGCAGTGTACAAGGGTTATCAGAGTAGTATTATGCTGGGATTCCTAAGTATACTGTGTCATGTTGGTCTCCAAAGACCAGCCAATTACTTTGTCACTTTGCTTTCTTATAATACCTCTTTGGTGTAAAATAATAAAAAAAAAAATAATGTAGTGGGGCTGTTCTATAATCAAAAGAGCTGCAGCGTTAACCTAATTGAACCAAACTTTTGTCTTAGCTGAATGTGCATGTAAAATAAAATGGTTACTTAGAACTGATTTGTAAAAAGCTGCTATATCTGGCACAAGCCAGGACTCAGTGTGTCTATGTTCAGTAGGATGTAAATGCATCAAAGTGAAAAGATGAAATATACAACTTTATAAAGTTTTATATTGTTCTGTAATTAACAAGTGTGAAAGAGGGTTCACACGCCCACATCTATCAGGATTCTTCTTTAAACTCTCAGTAACAATGGTTTCGCACTGGAGAACAAGGAATCACCAAGACCTGTTCATTTTATTCCCCTCTGCTGAAACTTGAAACTCTGAGCTGAATAAAGTAGCAACCCGATTGATTATTTCACCCTGCCCCACCCTTCACCTCCTCCTACTGTTGCACCAAAGTATTGTTCAGTCAATCCTTCTGTTCTGGCTCCTCCTGTTGATTCAACATGCTCTCTGTCACAGACCAGGCCAAATTCACATTCGCATAACCAATGCTGCTGCCAAGATAATACATCTCCCCACACCCAACCTCTAAGAGCTCAATCCTAAGGCCATCACACACATTTCAAATACAAGGGCACAGGACATCACACACCCACTCAACTGCCACTTCACTGTACTGCCCTCTAGGTGCAGGTACAGGTCCCTGAGGTGCAGAAAGGTAAACGCCTGGCACCCTTTGCAACAGTGGCCCTAAACAAGGTGACTCGCTGAGGGAACTATGCATCTTGTTATCATGTTGTTTTGCCTGTCGCTGTTGTGATGTATTAAACATATTTCTGCCTGTCATTGTGTGTGATGATGTGTGTAAAGTGTAATGCTGATTTTCCCCTGTGATGAACAGTTCTGTGGAAGAGGGACAATAAAGTCTAACTAACCCTTTTTGCACTTTTTGGACACTGATTACAGCAACATGCATCCCAGTTTTCCTTCTTCTACCTTTGTTCTGTATCAACTGACAAGGAACACAATAATTACTTTCCAGCAGTTTATTAAGAACATCTGTAGTGTAGCTTCAACAAGTAATCAAGGCAACCATTAACTCTAAACATACAGGCAAGAGAACTGAAATTCTGTTAAAACAAATTTTTTGTGCTGGGAAAATATCAGCATGCAGTCCCTACAGAGAGAAAATAAAGCACTGTGACTGACACTTGAGACTGACAAGGCTTCTACACAAAGTTCTGTTTTAAGCAAGGCATTTTCCCCAGACCATTAAACCAGCAGGGAGCAGCTATGCTGTATTTGTATTCAAGAACCACAAACTAGAAGTACTAATCTCAAAACAAGAAATGTTCAAATTTCACGTGTGTCAAAATCCTTTTTAACTCTGGGAAATTACCCTTAAACTAATTGGATATGGTGCAAAAAAGAGATTTTTTTTTATACTTGGGCACAGTGACATGTTCTGTACATTCAGCAGTTTTAACAAACATCTATAAACCGTAACAGCCATTAATCACCCGTCCATAAAAACAGTGAGTTGGCGCAAAAACAAATTCTCCTCAATAAAATGCTGCATAGCATTATTTTCACGTGAAAGAACAAAAATCTTTTCATAGAAACTACGGAGGACAATGAGGGACATTCCGATATTTCATGCAACCACGATGAAAATACCAATACAGAATGTATTACACATGCAAATCAAAGAAAGGAAGGATTCAGACCATTTTTCAGTCATTTTTCCAAAACATAATCTCGCATAATTCTGATAAATATTTCACCTCAAAGCAGCAAATTCAACTGTCTGTAACAGAACTGAAGTTAATACTTGGGTTAAGGCACCAACGTAACAAAACGAACAAATAAACAAGGCCTTACAGCTCTATGTTCCCTAGTAGAACAAAGTCTGTATGTGGTGCCTGCACATAATGAGGTAACTTAGTGCAACAGTATAATTAAAAATGCAATCAAAGCATTAAGTTTAGTTGTTTGGATTAAAAAAAAATAATAAAATAAAATAAATTAAAACACCGTGTCCAAATTGTTGGAAAGGTGGAAACTCTTATGATTTTCATAGAAGTTATTCTATGAAAATCAGGACTCCTTCAGTCAAAATAAGGTGGTGAATACATGAAAGAACTCTGTGCTAATCCTAGCCCTAATCCACAATATGTGTTTTGTACAGCTAACATTACTGGAGCACTTCAGCACAGAGCACTGCTACTGTATACACTTACACCCAGCTAATGAATAAGTCAAAGACGATGACAGCCTATTTTGCTTAATGACTTAAACTGACTGCTCAGCTATAGAGACCCAGGCGCATTAAAAAAAAAAATAAAAAAAAAAAAAAGTATTTTCGAAACATCATACTTCACAATCACATTTCAATGAAAGGTGTGCAACAACTGACAAGACATAAACATCTCACTTATACTTGTGCCACATCTGTATGAGTAACGGTATATTTCAAAGATGCATCTTAACAGCTTTGATCCGTGCCTTGCTCATAGTTGAAGAAGGCTTTATGGGGTTGCTTTCTGTTGAGCGCAAAGGTGATAGGTTTATCACTGGTCAAGTTTTCCACTGGCTGCGAAGCTTGCAGGATGTAATTCAGGAGTTTACAGTCTTGCTGCCGCTGACAAGGCAACATCAAAGAGGCATCCATCAGATACGCAAGCTGAGAATTGATATTTCATGTTTGTGCTGCTGACCAAGAGAAGGCTTCATGCGCATGTTGAATATACGCAAACTAAATGTTACAATATTGTATACCGGACAGCGGAGATGAAATTGTGTTCATGCAGCATATGCGTATCTGAAAAGCTGTCGTAAAGGGTTACAGTTTTATAGGCCTATTCTTGACAGCCACGCACGGCAAAAGATGCCATCCCTTTTAAGTGCAGATCTGACAACGATGAAATGTTAGGTCATTTTTAAATTGCAAGTAAGATCAAACAGTGAAAACCAGTCACAGTGGTTATACACTGAAATACAGAAGTAAACTGGAATTTAAGACAAGACACGTATAACATGTTACTTTATGTGCAAATAAATATGTAAACTGTCAGAGGAGCTGATAAACCATGCCCACTGAGCTAATAAAGTGCAGCGGAGCAGTCAGGATATATACCCGGAAAAGCCCTGGACATGATGCCCTCAGTGGAATGTTCAAAGACTGGCCGCTGAGACTATGGTCCGCCAGAGGACAGCATAGACTGACTCCTCTTAAAGGAAGAAGCAGGTATTGGAAACTTGTACTGCAAAAGCTTAGGCAGCTTCACTAAGAGCGCTTCAGCTGTTGGGTTTCTCGGGGTGCTGAAAGAGAGCACAAAGCTCCTCACACGTTTGTGTTTCCACAGAGCTGAAATGGGAATCCATATTCCACGCAAGGTCTGCTGACAAGAAGTCATCCATGACAGTCTGTGTTTCGTTGCTGGTCAGGAAGAGGTGTCCCAGGCCTTCTGCCTGGCTGGTCACAGTCTGCGTTTCTGTGCTGTTCAGCAGCCTTGCATGCTCACCCTGACTGACAGGCGTCTGAGCAGAGAGGCCGGTGGCAAATGAAGGGAGATCTGTCTGTGTTTCTGTGTCTGAGGACTCGGTGCTCATAGAAAAGCTTGAATGTCGCAGGATGCTGCTCAGGGGCATGTGGCTTCCGGCATTAAGCAGGAAATTGAGGTCAGTCTGAGTTTGTGTATCAAATAGCTCCAGGTCGCTGGCCTGGGTTCGACTTGGTCCCTCGCTTTGGTCCAATTCATCCATCAAGAGGAAGTCTGTCTGGGTCTGGATGTCCAGAGACTCCAGAGGCGTGTCGCTACCCAGCCCTCCCAGCTCACTCTCCTCTGTCTGTGTCTGGATATGCACAGCATTGAGGAACTCTTCAAAGTCAAAGTCTATGCCACTGTGTTGCTCCTGAACCGAGCCCAGGCCTGTACCACAGCCTGCAGAGGCCTCAGTGAGCACCTGGTGTCCTGACATGCTGTCAGACAGAATGTTCTCTAGGTCATTTAACAAGGTCATTGTTTGGGTCTGGTTGTCTGCCATGTTGTTTGAATTGAGCTCATCTGTCTGCACCCCAAAACACATACCGCCTGCTGACTTTGAGTCCTCATATATACTGTTATCTGCAGCAGTGAGGGTGTCGTCTATGTCCAGAGCTGTCTGGGTGGAGACACTCAGAGAGTCATTGCCAAATAGGTCGGTGCACATGATAGTCTGGTCCTGAGCCTTCTCCTCTGACTGCGGCACCGCAAAGTGCGTCTGGGTCTGCCTGGTTTTGTACGGGGGTACAGATGTGGAGGAGCAAGCAATTTGGCTGAGGCACTGGCCGTCCGTCTGAGCTCCAATAGAGGATGTGGCTTTTGCTCGGGAAGAGAATGTCTGGGTTTCAACACTGACCGGGAGGAGGACTTGGGCACTCACACTGATGTCTGTTTGAGAGCAAGACGACACTGAGGACTCACCCACAGTACACAAGTCTATTCCTTCCCCTACACCAACCCCTGTGGGCATTTTTGATAAGTATGATTTGTCTGTTTGAATGTTGGTGGAGGTGCTTCTGCCCCGTTGTCCTGTCAGGCTGCCGGGTGAGTCCTCTGCGCCCGCAGGGTCCAGACTGACCTGGACCCCTATGCTAATGGGCCCCAGGCTAGAGCGGGAAGAAGGCATGCTATCCTTGAAACCCAAACTCTTAGCATCAAGCTGGGGTACCACTGCCCCTGTGGCTTGTGGCAGGAGATGAAGGGTGCTGACGGAGCCTTGGCTGTCTACTGCCAACACTACAGACCTCAGAGCCCCACTTTCTGTGGATGGAAGGAGGACAGGCAGGTGGGCTAGCTGCATCACAGGAACACTGACCAATGCCATGTTGGGCTTTGGTAGAAGCAACTTCTGGAGGCTCTTACGGGGACTGGAGTTCTGACTCACTGAGTCTGGGATGTGAACAGTCGTATGAGAAGGGAGAGCACTATCTGTCAGCTCTTTAGCAGTGGGCATGATCTGGCAGGTTGACTCACTGGTCTTAACCTTTTCAGAATCACTTAACAGTTTCTCCATCTTCCGCTTTTTTACTGGAGGAATCCTGTAAAGAAACAAAACAGATACAGAAAAAGCCTGTTAAAATTAATGTTTTGCCAAACCTAAAACAAAGTTTCAGTTTAAAAAAAAAAAAAAAAAAAAAAAAAACAGTCTGGGCTCTGCATGTACACACCTGTGTTCTGTAGGGATCTCATGTCCTGTCCTGTAGATATGTGAGAGGAGAGCAGCCCTGCTGGCGTACGGGCAGCCACATGTACAGTGGTAGGTCTTCCCACAGTCCTCTATGTGCCTCTTTAGATCCCACTCTGTGCTGTAGCCATTATTGCACTTGGAGCACTTGTGTTTCTTCTCAGCATGCATCTTCATAAAGTGCTACAATGAAACAAATCAAAGAGAAAAGAATATATTGAATATGGAAACTTTAAACATTTGTTGTTGTTTTTTTAAACATATGCCATTACTAACTTAAAGAATGCAAAGCTTTTAAATAATAATGCCAAAAAAAAAACATGGGATATAAACATCTTAAAGCATAGTAAAGTGATAGAATTTAATTTGTCTATTGATCCAAACACAATAATTGTATCATTTAGACACAATTGGGAAATAAGGGCAGAATTGCCCAGTGTTTTGCTGCACTTGATGTAATGACTAGTACAAAAGCAGCTGATTCACAGAACTGAGATCATATCATTTTATTCCACTGAGGAAAGGCTTACTTGTTTAACCAGGGAGAATTGGGAGAACGGTCTATTAGGCCCCCTGGGACAGCCCTCAATGGGACAACAGTAAAGCTTCTGAGAGCCCTTCATGTCCTTTCTGACCGTGGGATTGACAATCCCATCCTGAGGATGACAAAGACAGCGAAAGACAAGAGAGAGGACAAATAAGAGCGCTATTTCCATTTCAGAATGCATAGAGTAGTTCAGCACAGTTTATAGTAAGTGTTAAAAAATACTGTAAATTCTGTTATCACCACAAATACATGAAAAAATATCATCTGTGCTGTACATCAAATATACCCAATATTGTCTTTTTATACTATTGTTTTCATTCATATTTCAAGGTATCGTTAAAACCACAAACATAAAAATTATGGTTGTACATTGCCTTGCTTTCTGTAGGTAAATATGCATATCAACGATGTAACATTATGCAACAAACCACATTTCTGGATGTACAGTAGACTCTGCTTTACATAACTGAAAAAGAAATGACTGAGCTTGGCAGCACTTGGACAGTTTGCTGTACTACCCCTCCTCTCACTGTCCCAAGGTAGACTTGCTAAACCAGCTGTCAGCACATTGTATCACTAAAAATACATTTTCACTAATGAACAGTGTAATGCTTTTTGCAGAAAACGGCACCTACTCTAAATGTTGCATGGTGAAAATAGATGAAACCATCACACTCCATAACAGTCATTAATACTACAGCCCTCCAGTGGTCACAGTGGTCAAGGTCACCTCCATCTGCTGTAACACTGGAGGGGGCTGAACAGCTGAAGCTGACAAACGCTCTTCTGGTTCACCATAAGGAGGAGGCATATTCTGCAAACAATAAATGTTCTTGGGGTTTGCTACAGTAATATCACATGATCGTGGGCTGCATCCTGAGTCATGTCAAGACATTAGCTGTCATCAGTCAGCATTTGGCTGTGGCTCAAAAGACAGGGCAAGTCAAGATTGACTCTTTGTTCCACCAGGGTCAGTACACAGCCTTTTAAATAGCCATTGCTTTACAGTGATAAATCAGAGTAATAGTCACTAAGCTTTGTATTACCTTGCTGCTAAGGGAAGTGATATGGGTAGAAAGACAGCGAAAAGGCAAAACAGTCTGGGCTGAGTGCACAAGCTCAAATGAAATGCATCAGTATTCATGGGGGAAAAAACTGCCCCCTAAGAAACATGAACAGTCACCAATTAGCAAATACATTACTGCAATGCAATGATGCAGTGGAGCTACAGTGGTGTTAAAGTGGATGTGACATAAACAGATAGGGTGTTCCACATCATGCCTCATCCTTGCAGGCTGACTTCATGAATAATACACAGAAAGCAAACAGAAGAGTGAGCAATTCCAGCATTTAAGCACTTTGTCATCATGTCAGCCAGAATATCATTACCACCACAGACAGAACTTTAAAATAGCTGTGCATCAAAAACTAACATGCTCAGTCCGTGCCTTCTTTTGCTCTGAGGCCATTAATGAACCACTGCTGTTTGCTTCCTTTTCTCACTTTACACCCATGGTACAGTCGGTGATGAACGTGTGGCTGCACAATGAAAAATCAACACACAAGAAACTCAAAGTGACAGACATGTCTTTTAGTACAAAGGTTAACAATAAGCAAGGAATAAATCCTGGCTATCAGACATTTCCTGTAGCTTTTGACCAGTAATATTTAGACACCAGAATAAAACAAACCTGTATTTAATTTGTGATTGACTTGGTAACAGATCCAAACTTTCAAATATACCTGATAGTACCTGAAACAGTTTGGTGAAACCACTGATAGGGCCTTAAAACACTGTTCTAGCTGGGCTAAATGGACTACTTCTAAGAGCTCATTCAAATTCTCGCATTCACCTATTTTAAACAAAGAGCTTAGTCTACTGCAGGACAAAAGGCAGCCTTTCCCAGCAAAGAACTTCATTCATGGAGGGTAGACAGTGAACTACTGCCTCCCACGAAAGAGCCCAGTCCAGTGAGGGACATAAGAACCAGGGTCAGAGGCACACTTTGGTCCAAATGATTGGACTGCCTCCATTTTGCTGACTGCTTAGTATAGGGAGTAGACTGTGAATTAGACTCAGAAAATCAATAGTGCTCTTGTGGTAGTATTTGAAAGATTAAGAGACTCTTACCATACAACGATCAACAAATTCTTCCCTTCACACACTAACACAGCCAAATCAGATAGTCCCCAAATCCCTGCCCTCAACTGTTAGTCCGCTAGACAAAACCTCTATCAGTAAGGGAGTAGATCTGAATCGAAAATGCAGAAAGAATCGATCAGCACGTATGATCCAAATCAGTAACTGATAACACAAGTAGCTAGTTACAGTGCAGCTAGCTCGCTAGTGGTAAACTTAATTAAATGTTACGACGCTTCACCCACATAAAAATTAGCTAAATAAACTTTTACCAAACGTTAACTACAGCGTCGTGTTTGCTAAGCATCACTACTGTGTGCTAGCATACACGAAGTTGTAACGGATGACTTGCGTTTTCCAATTTTATGACAGTGTTTACTCGATAATGAGTTAGCCAAGTTAGCATTGCAGTTACGCACAACCCTAAAGCTTAAGAACACTAGCCAGGTAGTGTCAGCGTTTACCTTTATTCTGTGTGACTTCACAAGATGCATGTTCAGGGCAGGTGTGTTGGGGAGAATCTTGCCACATCCCTCCACGGTGCAGAGGATGTTCGTCCTCACTTCTTTGGTCAGCTCCTTGATGGTGGGTTTTATTATTTCCCGTGACTGCGACAGAGGCTCTTCAGGGCATTTCCGACTGTCCGTAGTAGCGTTATCTCTGTTACTCGTCTTGCCCGTTGCAGAGGCAGCCATGTTTCTGTGTTGACAGTCCATTCTGTGTTTGGCAGAGAGCCCCAGCAGCAGCATTGAATGAACAGGAGCATACCGTCCCTCAGTTTTGTCTGAAAGGCTGCTTCACAACATTCCACTCAAGAGGACGGACGAACGAGCGGATGGTACGTCACGTCCGGTACAAATACTATACTTCCGTTTTGCAAAATAAAAAGGTTTAAAGTTTATTGTCAGTTGTTTTCCAGCGTGGCTGATTTCAGAAGAAATACATATATGCCTGTGTGTGGAGTGATGCAATTTTTTTTAAAAGCATTGCTGTACCCTATACAGAGTCTGTGCCTCTTTTGTTCTTAGGATTTCACTTCTGGGTGTCATTGCAGGTCTACAGGATAATCTGTAAACAGAGATGGATCCGAAAGAAGGTCTTTTGGATTACACAGACTGTAATTTTGGAAGGCACCCACTTTCGTTGGCTAACTCAGACTTCTGAAGCCTCATATCAGTTTTGTCCTTTTCAAAGTATGTATGGGAATGAGAGTATTGTTTTAACATGGGCTCAAAAAAGCCAATCTTGAAACAATAGCTGACGAGAAGAGTGTGGGGCAAAATGACTTTAAGAGGACATAAGTTACAAACTTCAAGAATATTAAAAATCGAACTTTTATATTCAGTTTAGACATATATAATAATTTGATGGCAGTAACATTCTTCCACTTAAACAAAAACAAAAGATAATAAAATGACAATTATCCATTGCCAAATACTGGATATTTGCAACTGCAAGCACATAAAGACAGAGGAAAACATCATTACATTTGGAAATCCAGGGAGCCAACTCTTCAAGAGTTGTGTTAACAAGAAGATGAATGATAGGATAGTAAAAGTAAACCATGGGTGGACTGTATATAGGGTAAAGTAAGAGTCTGTCACTTATCAGTTTTGTGATGGGTGCATTTGTGAGGAGGGACCAGGGCCATTGTCTGTGATGACAAAATAATTCCTTCCTTTAAGAGGAATAGATGAGAGCAGAGGAGTGACGGGGGTGGAGGCAATTCCTGTAAAAACAAAGAAAAAAAAAATATTTGAAATACTTTAAATTAGTTGAACTGACTTTAAAAACTGCAATCGCAATTATTAATGACTATGATAGTATGATGGTTACTCATATCGATACAGGCATAAATCCATAGTAGAAAGGGCAGAGATTTCCAAAAACTCTTTCTTCCCCAAGATGCTTATTGCTGACAGAAGCAAAGCAAAACATCATGCACAAAATCTTTGTCTCTTGTATCTTTCTTGTATGGAAGGAACTACAACGTGAGAAAAAAAAAAAAGATGCCAATGAAGAACGTTTGGAGAAATTTATGGGAATTGGGATGAATGCACCCCTTGTCTTTGACAGCACTTTTCACACTCTACCTGTTGCTATTGGTTCCCAGCTCCACTGGTGAATATAGGGGTACAAAAACCCCACACATTACCAGAAAGCCATGCCTAGAATTCACTGATCATGACATATTCATAAGGAATAATGTAAGAACATTACAGTTTTGGTATTTCCTCTAGACTGTATGCGCCCTCTTGTGCTCAAATATGGAATTGCAAGTAGTATGAAACAAAATTGCTGGCTGTTTTACTGAGTTAAAATGTTAATATCATTCCCTCCCTAAGACACAAATGGTTTCTTTGATGGCTGTGACTAACAAATTCCTAGTACCTGAGGATGCACAGTGTCTGAGTGACTCCAGGAGGTTGGTGCTTGTGAATTTGACAACACATCTGAAAGGCTCCTCACGCTCTGTCATGATCTTGTTGGTGTGGTCTCTGAATTTCGTCTCCAGCTGAGGAAAGATAAACACAAAACATAATTCAGAAGATCACAGGGTGATGTTGAACTTTTGCACATTTGCATTCGTACTGTAAGACAGTGAGTTGTGACCTCTGTGTCTTTGATTCTGATATTTAACTGCTATTCTACATGTACTCAACACATTCAGTATTTTCAACACAAGCATGCCTGAGGGTACCTTGTAAACTGCAGACTGTAGTTGAGGCAACATCCCATCACCAAAAGCCTCACAGGCCATCTGGCATCTGTTTGCTGCAAGCCCAGCTTGTTCTCTTTCTATGCGTGGATCTATAAATACAAATAAAGCTGAATAAATGACAATAAATACAATGGCAATGCAGAATTTTAACAGAATTACAAGTTAAGGCCAAATACATTAAGCCAAACAAACAATATATGCATGGCATCACACAAAAAAATATTAAAGTAACTCTGGCCACATTGAATGATTTAAAAAACATACTTGAGACAGTTTGATTCTCTTCTGCAAGAGGGCTGGGATACCTAGTTGGAAACACCTATAAACAAACAAGAAAAAAAAATCAGAATCCACTCAAAAAACAAAATTTGCAACATACATCAGCTCAGTCTTCTAAATATAAACAACTGGCTTCCACAGGCAGGTGTTTCATTAAAAAAAACTTCATGAAGGGTTATAAATAATTAACACCTAGCACTCATATCCAAACAATGGCACAACTAGCAAGGTTACAGCAAACCTCCACTTAAGCCGTACGACTAGAACTGCTCATTTGAAAGTGTAAACACTGCATAGACTCACAAAAAAGTGTCTTAGTGTAAAGGTCAAACTTGAACCAGGATATAGTTCTCCGCCGTAATTGGCATTTACAATAGATACACTGTAATACGTTTGACAGAATTTCCCCTTATTAACAAATACCTAAATAGAGATGACAACAATTTGTGATAATCCACTGTTAGTATTGTAAAAGCTTAGTGTTATCAATGCTAAATATATGGATAAATCACGCTCCCACTCCTCTCCAAAAATCTAACATTGTAAGTGATGAACAGTTTATATTTTTCTTCAACATGCAATCATCAAGGTCAATACTGTGATACAGCATAGCTTTACTTAAATCAGAAACTCTCCAGTATATGATGAAGGAGCTCAGTGTTCAAACCCAGTTTTTATAGATGGGTGCTGAATCCTCAAAGCCAAAAATCAATAATCAGAAGTAGGACAGCAGCCCACTTCAATTGTTTATTCATGCATTGCACAGATTTCAGCTGCCCTTGCTCAGCATGGAAACTAGCAACAGAGTTACAACCAAGCACAGGTGAGGGTTCATATCCCAAATAACACTCATAACAAGGAGGAGCTTGCAAGAAAAAACAGACCTCACTAAACACAAATCACATTACATAAAGGAACAGGGGAACGGCACAGCTGCTT
This sequence comes from Toxotes jaculatrix, assembly GCF_017976425.1. Lineage (NCBI taxonomy): Eukaryota > Metazoa > Chordata > Actinopteri > Toxotidae > Toxotes > Toxotes jaculatrix. The sequence continues at coordinate 16,089,478 of NC_054394.1, read as the reverse complement.
ACCCTGGGTCTCACCTGCTCTCTGATCTGTTTTTACTTTTGTGGGTGAGACCAGTGACAATCCTCCTGCCTCAGACAATAAAATGTGTTCTAAATCTTATTACAAAGAGCAGGACAATGTGAAGTCTTCATTCAAGCAAGACAACATTAAAGTCTGGCTGTCTTTGTAGTAAATGATTTTCTCATACAGGCACAGAGTTTTGCATGGTGTGTGCATTGAGGGATTAAGGTAATTTGGAAATGTGAGGATACTGTCTCTTTCTGTTGTAATATCAACACACTTACCTGTTGATATTGCCTCATCAGCAGGTCCCTGATAGCAGTGAGTTTTCGTCCACTGAGGTTAGCATCCTTAATAGCGTGATATCTGGTGGACAGAACCAAGGCCTGCAAAGTACATCACTCTCTTAGAGGGGAATCGAAAGACAGAAAAAAAACTACCTTGGCAACTATACCAGCCATGTCAAGATTAAATATAAAATGCGTTCCCCACCTGGGATAAAAGGGGCTTTTGCTTTGAAGTCAGGCTGGTCACAAAGACAAAAGGGGTTTGAAGATGGTGAACAACATATGTTGGTTTCAGGTGGTTGGGCCGAGTGAAGCTGTCGCCCCATGCAATCCGAATCCATACAGCTTCATCTGTGTGCTTCTTAATCTTGACAGACACCTTGAAAGCAATGTTAAAATAAAGCTTTTAATGTAGGATGTTAAACACAGAGAAGCCCGTTAATGATGCAAATGTATAAATAGTAGGATTTTGTATCTTAAAAGAGGAAGACTATCTGGCTTACATGTCTTACAAGCTCACCGAGGTGAGATTTAAATTGCTCCTTGAACTGCATCAGCTCTACAGAGTGAGCATCATCTGGAAAGCAGAGAAAATGTTAAAAGGGACACAAGTTAAATCTATTCCATCCAAATTCTGCAGAAATAGGGATGTATGTGTTAGTCACTACTTCCATTAACCAACAATGTGTGAATATCTTTATCTAACCTGCTAAACCCCACCTGCTCCACATGCCAAGCACTGTTCAGACCTTCACACTGTATAGTATAATTTAGGTCAGACTAATCCAAGTTCAGATCAGAACTTGGTGCAATTCTGCAGCCATAAAAATGGCAATACTACCAATAATGTACAAAAAATATTTCCCTTGCTACATAACTGTAAAACACACGAGGACGCAGACTTCAACAGATTATTTGACTGATTAAAATGAGCAAACTCTCAACCAGAAAGAAAAATCTGATCCACTAGCAGCTTCAAATTCAGATTACAATAAAAAAGCTGCAGACTCTCAGCCCTCCATTGTACAAGATGCATGTTCTTGTTTTAACATACCTTCAGGGTCCATGAGCTGAAAGGCATACCACATCCCCTGGTTTGGATTTTCAGTGACATCTGAGAGACAACGAAAGCAAAGCGGCACATAAAACATTACTAGGTTAATGGCAAGGCATGATAGTTACTCAAGCCCAAAGGACCAAATGATTTCACTTGACTCACATGTCATCTCGAGTTCTGCGATGTGTTTAGCTGTCCATTCATTTTCCTGTGAAGACAACGACAAAAGAAGAGAAGTCAGATGAACGGAAATCTACACAACAGCTAGTTAAATCCAACGACCCACTTTAGCAAGCATTTTGATAAAGAACATGCCTTTAGCTAACTTTTTTACAAACGTGCATATGTTGCAAACAGCGCCACATACCTCGCAGATGGCGAGCAGTTTCTCCGTTAACGCCCATTTTGCCTGAGTAAAATCAATGGATTGCTGCTGCGCCGCCGTCAATCGGCCCCACTTTTCCAGCGTCGTTTTTAACATCTGAGTCGGTATCCGTCTCATAAGTCGCTGCAGTAAGCGTTTAGTAGAGTCATCCATTCTTCCTCAGACGGTAGCTGAAATCTAGCTGTTGCAGTGGATGATAGTTTTTGAGTTTAGTTTAACTTTTGGCTTTGGCCAACACGTACTGCACAATGGAGAAAATCCAAACAAACCGCCGACAACAGAGCACACGAATGGACCAATCAGATACCGCCAGAAAATCTTCTCTTTCTCCCTCCAGCGCCCCCTGTTGAGTTGGAGTGGTAGTGCTCTAGTAGTGGTTGGTCAATGGAGGACCAACCACTACGACAGATGTCCACTGGCGCCCCTGAGGGGACAGATCTTTCCACTCGCCACGAAACCCATTAGGTAAGCTGGGGACACACTGGATACTTTGTCCACTAGACTGGAGCAGTGAAGCAGCAGGGCAATCATCTCGGAAATGCTTTTGAAAATGTCCGTCAGTGATATCAACCGTTTAAAATAACACAGGATGCACACTGTACTCAGTTGTCATATTTATTTATTTGTTATTTTTATTATTATTATTATTTAAGAAAGGCACCTGTGGCCAAACGTTAGATGCATCCGCAGGCAAAAACGGATGTGCGTTAACGGGAAACATCTTGTATCACCTGTCAAGATCCGCCAACAAAAGTCCCGCCTTTTGTAAAAGCGACACACACCATTGGTGGATTGAGGCAAAAAGGCGGACGCCGATTCGTCGTTGAATGTTGTCACTCAACTCGCTGTTAAAACGTTACGAAAGTTTGAGTGCCGTAACAGGCAGCATGTCCTACCAGGTCCTTGTTGTTGTTTGTAGGTGATATTGCTGTTAGAACGAGTACGACAGATTTAGACTGAACTGTAGAGGCATTACAGTAACCCGCGTCGTTATTCAACTGGGAAAAAAGACGACGCCCTTCGTAGCCCCTCTGTGGTCGCATGGATTTCTACTTTTAACGTTAGCTGAGGCCTAGCCGTTAGCTAACGTGACATTTCACCGAGGTGTGCTGGGAAACTTCTCAGGTGACACAGCCTTTCTACTGGTAAGAGTACCACAGTGTTATCAAATAATTTAAAATAAACCACTAGACGTACAGTATGCATACATGTAGCCTTTCTGTTACAATGCTATGCAAAAAGTCAGCTGTGTGCCAAATGTCAAAACACCTTCTAACCTATTGAAGCGACCATGTACCCTCATCTAGGCTCTTTCAGACAATGCTGCATTGTTATCATGAATCTAGATGATTCAGTGTGGATACAGGTCGTTTACAAGCCATGGTATTACGTTTGTACCAGTGTTGTACACTCCCCCCACCCCCCTCTCTACCTCTCTGTGTCTGCAGGTAAGTGTCCACTGGAAGAATAAGCTCCACCATCACAATGACAGCTCAGGAAGGAGAGGGATGGGGAGGCACTAGTATCCTTTAGGAGACATGTCCCTGGCATAGGTCTAACAATGCTGAGTTGACATAATGTGTTTTAAAGTAGAAGTGAAACAATTGTGTGGTTTTTATTGAGCATTCATCAACAACAGTTTTGTTAAAATCTATGAATTGTTTAAGCTTTTTATCAAGAAAAAAATGATATCAGATTCAGATTCTCAGATGTGATGTGCAACAGGAAGCAAAACTGTGTTAAACTCAGCTGCATTTGGTGCAGTTCAAGATGTACTGTCACCAAAGCTCATCTATTATAATATTGTTTTCATAATTGTGAACTCAGCACTCCTCAATCAGTGCTCCTCTTGTTTGTGGCTTTTCAGTACCCCTGCAGTGGTTCAGTAAACCCTTAACTCAGAATGCACCCTGATCTGTCGCCTCACCTGCACACGGATGAGTGCAATGAACTAATAACTCAACTAAGGCAGTGCCACAAAGAGGTACGTCATTCTTTAAATTCTTGCACTGCCTTGTGCTTCACGTACACTGAAAACAAAACAATGTAAATCTTCTTTCATGTTACCCTCAGCACAATGTCCTGAAGTTCTTTGGCACGTGTAATGATGTGGACCGTGCTATGCGTCAGTGCCTGAAGAAAGAGGTCTGTCTGTATTTATTTTTATTTTTTTTATATTTAATGAATGAGACAAGCTCTCTGATGACTGACCTTCAGTATATGCTGCATATAGATTTTTAAATATACTTTTTCTTTGTTTCCTTACCATTCAACAGAGGCTGGAAAAGCGGGAGCGGAGCAAGCAGCATGCACAAGAGATGAAGAAGAGGCTGAAAGAAAGGCCCAAGGAGCATGTCTGAAGGACATTTTACTTCAACTTTACCACTGGCACTGGAAGTATTCAGATATTGGGACATTGGATAAAGCATGACACTGAGTAACATGCCTCTCCTGCTGTTTTTGTGTAAGGACAGAGGAAGGGTTCTAACTCTGTCTCATTGTAAATTCAGAGGAGTGTGGGTTATATCTGCAATGATAGGTCCAAGTATAATTCAGTAATATACATCCGCTGGGTTAAAAAGTTATTACTGGATATTATTGCTATTATTATTTTGATATGCGTTGGGAGAAACACGAGTAAGAAGAAAGCTTATTTAAATGTTGCATGAGAGAGCCTACACCAGCAATGATAAACCTGGTTAAGATGTACAGCTTAGTTTTATCTTTACTATGTAATGAACCCTCCTAACTAAAACTTTCTGTGTTATCAGATCATTATGGGTCAACACTAAAACAACAACAACATCTAGTACTCTGGATTAAAACTTGCTGTCAGGGATCCTCATTTATTTCCCCAGTATTAGCAGTACTCTACCACTCCATCAGAGAGATTAGTGCAGCCAGTGGCAGAATGATGTCATCCAACCATTATTTTAGTTAGTAGGACATCTCAGGAATATTCTGGTACATGAAAACAGGGAGAGTCCATTTCAGGGTATAAAAGATGCATGTACACATTTGAACCAGTGGCAGGGGCACTCTCAATGCCATTACATATACATACTGACCATATTCATTGCTGTTTGAAAGGTTACTTGAAAGGGGAATCATACTGATTCATGAGAAGTTTAATTCCTTTCAAATAAAGTTAAATGATCAGTTCAGAACCCATTTTTTGCTTTGATGTGGTGTGTGATTGTAAAACACTGTGAAACAAAGAATCCATCAGGGTCTCTACTGGTATTGAAAATCCCTAAAGTCCTAAAAAGCAGTGAAATTAGGACTTTAGGTCTGTTTTAGCAAAACAAAAAAGTATGGTGTTAAATTGGAATTAAAACAAGTATTGCATTCTATGTGGTATTAAAAAGGTATTAAAAGTATGTTAAAATTTAACTTGAACTGGTAAAGGTGTGGAAGGATGCACTCTGGTGTTGGATGTGGCAGCCTCAGGCTGTCTGTTGGCTCGTGGTCAGTGACTTTGTGTTCACGTGACAAAGCTTAAAGTCTGACTGTGGCATACAACGTGGACCTGTAAGACTGCATAATCTTTACCATATAGTGTTGTTTCCAATGGCCATCAGTTTTTTCCAAAAGTTGAAGAGCAGACTACAACACCAGGCCTTTTACATCAGTGAGAAGGAATCTTACTCCCTCACAACCAACACATGAAATGCCAAATGACAATAGGACTGAAAGGTGTGACCAGCAAAGGATTCAGAACGTAGACTGAAGCTCGGTTCCTTCACATCTACAGTTACTAATTATCACAGTTGCTAGTCCAAGATACACTGACTGTGAACATGCATTTTTGTTCTATTATGTTTGTGAGAAAAAACAAAAACCACTTTGTGAAAGTACAGTTTCTTTATTTGAAGCAGCTCAGTCTACCCATCACAAAGTATGGATCAATCTTTGACAGATATTTAAATAGTAAGGCACCCCAAGATGTGCTTTAAGACAATGTGGGAGAAAACAAAAAACACATGAATGCTGAAATACATACATGAGACAACCCAAGATATTATAGCCACAATATCTGAGAGAAACCTGTCAAAATCAATGTCATTTGTGATAATTAATGAAGCAACCAGCTGTATGTTTTATTGTTTTGTTTTTTTGTTAAGTTTTTTAAAACATTTTTTATATATGTATATATATATATTTTTAGTTATAACTGATTTACATCAGATTTTATGATCACGCACACTTCAAACACATGCTGAGGTGGGAATCTGGATCTGGTGCCTAAGAGAAAACCCAATAGTTGGAAACTTTTTTTTTTTTCAGAAAGCAAAGAAATGCATTACCTATCTCAGGTGACATACTGGAAAGAATTAATAATATTTTACAAAACTAAAATAAATAAATGAATAAATACATAAAGGATCAGTGTTATTAACGCTCAGCGGACCTGAGTGATTTGCATTCACTGATGCTGTACAGTAGCCACATTACACAGGTCCTTCTCATCTCTTCTTGGGACCCTAAAGCCAAGCAGGAACGCGGATGTCAACTGTTTTTTACCAACAGACGAGGAGTCTAGTTGAAGAAGTGAATGTAGGAACCCCTGTCAAGAAAAATTCTAAATAGCGTATCACAAAAATCCCAACATCTTTCAATTGATTATTTAAGCCTAATGGAGTGTTTTGGTCACAAACCTGCCAAGCTGCCTGTGAAAACAAACAACGACAATTGGTGAGTCTATTCTGTAGATGATTATATATCTGGCGAGCTAGGATAAACGGATTTAAGGAGTATTTAATGACTTAAAAATGTCAACAAATGCTTTATCAAACCATTAATTATTCCCTGCAATCAAACCATAACCACAAATAAAACTAAAAACCATTAAACAACCACATGGAGCATCAACAGAGTCTCAAATGCTTCAGATGGACAAATCTGAAATACAATACAGGTCATTTTATCGACCATCAGTTTATGCTCATAAAGCTCAGTACAACACACTACACAACGTATTAAGTTATCAGACATACCTTCAATCATTTACAACAAACTGCTTAATCTGATCATGTCAAATGAAAATGTAAACATTCAAGTGACAGCAGTGTTTCAACACTTTGGTTTTGAAATGATATAAGAAGAAATTATCTGCTTTCTTGATCCATTTTGTTTAAAGTTCTTATGGGATTAATTTAGAAGGGGTGATTCAGGGAGTCGGGGTGCCTCTGGAGCAAAGCAAACCACATGGCACTGCACATCCAAACAGTTATCTCAAATAAATACAAAAATAAACTGCAACATTTCTAACAATACTTACAATGCTGGTACAAAACAAACCCTGAAATACAAGGTATTCAGACAGGCAACACATTTATATATACAATATATTACATGCAATTAGTTAAACAAAACAATCTACATTATCTATATATTATTCTGTACTGCATGTGTACAACTGCAAAAATGGACAAATATCTTCAGAGTTTTACAAAACAATTTTCACAGAACCTACTTTTTTTTCTTTTTTTTGGTAAAACAAAATAGATCCCGAACTATAGTACACATCAAAATATAAAATTTTTTTGAAATCTTAAATCATCACATGCAGATAAGGACAAAGTCGACTCCAGCTACACAACTGTTGCGTTGCCACAATATTGATCACTGACAATTAGTGCAGTCACTATGTGATTACTAGAGGATCAGGGAAAAATCATCTCTTTTGTGTGCTCTAAAAATACACAACTAAGAAGTAACTGTCAGATGATATCAACAAAAAAAAAAAAAACATTTCACATAATCACTATCTGTATTCATATCTGTATGAACCACCATAGTACTGCATGTAAGGCTACTATATATAGCTCAAACAAAGTGGGATGAATCGCATTGCTAATCCTTCCATGTGATATGTGCCGCCAATTCATTTCATCATCTAAAAGTCATTTTGTACTCAAGCCAAAATGTCAATTGATTAAGAACGGACACAGTTGTATATTTAGTGCTAGCATTCACACTTCCAGTGTTCTCCATTTCTACTTATTTTCCTGATTCAAAAAAAAAAAAAATCTATGTGCACTTCAACTCAAACAAGCTTTCCTTGAAAGAAAAATCCTGAACTCATTGAGATTTGATTTGTACATGTAGAAGTTAAATTAAACTCTTGCCATATCTGCTGTGCTGTAGGTGAAAATAACTAAAGAAAGACGGATGTTGACAGTAGGAGGATGACATCGCATGTACTATCGCACTGTCGTCAGACAGTCTCACAAGTACATGAGGTTTAACCTTGCCGAAGCAAAGTTTTGGTGCTTCTTATCATGACAACCGAGTCACTGGAAAACAAGATGTCTGTTCTGAGTAATAAGGACTTTTACAGTATAAACAATGAATTGTGTGAGTGTGTTCTTTGAGCAGTGTCTGAATCTGACTTGAGCATGTATGAGCATTTGTGGCCAGTGTTTTTAGTAGTTTTCTTCTGTCCATAATACAGAGCAGATGGAATGTGCATGTTAGGGAGCAAGAAACAGTGTCCTCATGCAAACTTTGGTTTACACTTCAACTCAAAACCATAAGCGACGAAGAGAAAATTCTGAAAAACGCATCTTATATACAGAAAGCTACTCTTTTACACACTTGAAATAAATATATATTAACATATATTATCATCACTTTATCATGTGCTCTCAGACATACATTGATTTCATACAGCCTGATGATTAAGTCTCGCATAGGTGCAAAAACACTCTGTACCTCCCTGCGTTTAAGCAATGCACATTTGGCCCTTTTGCTCTTTGAACTCCTTAAAGAGAGAAGAAACACCTGGACGGTTGTGGGTCCGATTAAAAAAGAACAACAACAACCAAAAAAAAAAGCTGCTTTAAAAAGATGATCATGAAAAAAAAATCTCATTTGTTGGAAGCGATTCAAGCAAACAGAGCTCCAGAGTATCCCCTCTGCTGATGGATGGAAGTGAAAGCCCATTAGTGCAACTTTTCCTTCAGTTTGAGATCACAGCCTTATCATCCCAAATGTCCCGCTGAAGGTAGCGTCAGACCCACACACCGCCCATCTCTGGTTTCCTGGGTGTGGACCACTACTTCTCATATGCCTTGTTCTGCAGGTAACTGAAAAGTGCATCTAATCCTTTGGTTGAACACCACAGCTGCTTCAGCATCTGACACTCTTTCTCATTCACTTCCTCCAGGACTGACACAATGATACTCCTCACCAGGCATTTGGACTCTTCTAAAACCTTTTAAAACACACACACAGAAAGGGAAGACAGTTATTTGGTTGCATTCAAAGGAAAGCTTTGCCCTCTGGGCTGTCTAGATCAGGACCTACCACTGCACTGCATGACGCCATTTCCTTCACACGCAGCATCACTTCTTGGTTAAATGTGGTTGGCCAGAAGACCTGCGACACCAGACCTCGACTGCACGCTTCTTGCGCTGTGAGTTTTCTTCCACAGAACAGCATCTCGTTGGCCTGCCATAGGAGACAGAAAGTGGGGACAATTAGGGGACAAAAGTTATTTAAATATATAATATATATTTGATTTGGGTAAAGACAGGGTAATCACATGGTTACAAGAGGAATCAAATTAGATCAAGTGAAATTTGCTCAAAAGCCTTGATTATTGCTGGGACCAACCAGAGCTACACCCAGGATCTGGGGGAAGGTGTAAGAGGAGCATCCAGAGGGCGTGAGATGGAGGGCTGCACATGGAGTTTGGAACCACGCCCTCTCACTGGCCCAGACCACATCACACAGTGGCAAGATGGAGGCCCCTAAGCCCAGAGCCGGCCCATTTACTGCCACCACAATCGGTTTCTTGAAGTGAATGAACGCCAACACAAATTCCCTAAAGGGGTCACAGAACAATCACTACCAAATCTGTCAAGTCTGATGGCAAGTGATAACAGAGTCTGTGTTTTTTGAGAGGAAAGATTTCTTCTTACCGTACGGCATCTGTGATGCGGCTACTCTCTTTTCTGCGGTCTGTGGAGAGACGCCCTATCAGGTAGGACGGCTCCAGGCCACTGCAGAAAACAGTCCCCACGGAACTGAGCAATAATAATTTACTGTCATCAGCAGCAGCATTTCCCAGGGCTCGACACACTTCCTTCATGATCTGAAGAGGAAAAGGGGGACGTGTATCACATTATTATGTCACCTGACACATGAGGAAAGACAGGGAGGAAAAAGGATAAAATAAGATTTGAATCCTTTGGAATAAGGTTTGACATCAACTCAGGATGTCAGGTTTTTTTTTTGTTTGCAGTTATACAGGCCTGAGAAAAAAAAAAGTAAAAACACTGGGACTGCAAGAATTTCCATTCCTATAATACTGATGTCTGTTAATGTAGACTAAATCATGTGGCGCCACAGACTGTCACTATATAATTTATACATGCTCTTGTGTATGGCACATATAAAGTATATTAAAACATCTCTACAGCTAAAGAGAAAAATCATAGCACACACTGTTAGTCTCATGTTACAACTATAACAGTTTTTCAGCAACAGATGAACAGTTTCATTCAACAAAAGTCCCAGAGCCAAATGGGATCATAAAATTTAATATGTCTGAATTTAATAACATGCCCAGATACCGTTGGAGAACAAATGCTTGTCATAAAAGACATTTCTTAATGGTATTCATTGGCTAATTTCTTAGACCTGGAACTTTTCAGATCCTGGCTGTGTAGTTGTGTAGTTCTAAGCAGCTTGTTTTAAATGAGGTACTTTGCAGTTATTGCAAGCTTCCCCTCGACAGTTACAGGGAACGTCCTCCCTGGAGATTTATTCAAATCAGAGAGCAACGTTTGCTTTTAGAGCATGAGGTGAGATTTTGGTTCTTGCTAGTTAACACTACATTCTGTGCAGCAGTGGAGCACAGGTGAGATGTTTAACTGATAACTTGCTGCACAGCTTGTTTCCTTGACAGTCTGCCAGCCTGCAGCAACTGACTTGACTTGTATGTTGATAGCAGCTACTCCTCCTGGCTGTAGTGTGAGACAAACAGGAGATGTGAGACAAGTTGTGTGTACAAGCTTCTAGATGAAATGTAACGCCTCAAATACGATTTTATCTTGATAAATTCATAGGAAGTATTCCAGCTCAGCCTGCAGTTGAGTACACTTGCACCATGATACCTCAAGAAATAGGCTGTGGAGACACAAGTTTAACCCTACCAGTTAAAATCAACAGTGCATTATTCTGCATCAGCACATAAGTGCATGGCCTTTGTATGATTTAATGATGTAGGGGGAGTGAGCTGACAATGTGAGACAAACGGCCTGATAAGAAGTCATCTGGAAACCACCACCCCGTCACTGTCTGCACTCAATCTGCACACTCCACTGCTGCATTTTAATCAGATTATCACCCCTGACCCATATTAACCATTCAACCTCAAAGTGAATTTACTTCTCTATGTCTCACCAAGCACATAATCTGTCCCCAGTTTTAACTAGATGTGTGTGTTTGCATGTGTGTGTGTGTGTGTTTGTGATAACAGATGACTGGACTATTTTGTAGCAAGGTGAATTGTTATCCTGCTTAGATACATGAAGCAGAAATGGGCAGAGGCTGGTTCCACTCTGTGGCACAGAGAGGAAGAAGAGAGCAGTCCAAGTGACATTCATGTGCACTCAGCAGAGACTTCAGGGACGAACGAGGGTGATATCCACAACAAAGACACTTGTGACCAGTGTGCATCACTTCCCTAGTCAGTTATATGTTTTCTGACATACCTGTTTCACTTCTGGAAGTCTGGAAACTTCTTACCAGTTTCCAGATGACACTTTGTTTATAGCTTGCCTTTTTCCAGTAAATCACTCATTCACTGCTCCCAACATAACAGATTAGCAATGGGTTTCTCTATAGCGAGCAGTAAATTGAGATTTCTGACACCTATAAATCATCATAATTTGATGTCCTCACTGACAGCTGTAAAGTTACACAACTGTCATTTTCACATCTATAAAATGTGACACACCGCATTTTGGGATTGTTAACGAAAAGTACTTATTTTAGCACCATTGTAAGGATTTATGAGGGCACTATAAAGTGCATTCATCACACCCAGGATTCGGACACTCAAATAAAATGGCCAACAGTAAATTCAGAGCACTATATAGTAAATAGACAGTGATTCTGAAAACAGTCCAGGTGTCTCTGAGAGCTCTACCAAAGGCCTGAAATTTCTGTTCAGCTGCTTCCATGTCAGAGTCCTGGTGTTGTGCATGATGATTCTCGGTCACACTGTCATGACTTATTGACTTAGTGACACTTGAATGGAACAGAGTCATCATTGCTGTTATTAGTACCATCTGAATGTGTCCCAGTGTTGGCCTGTTGAGGACTCTTTTCCCCCTTTTAATTACTGCTTTATTAAAAGTAGATGTGCAGGAATTAAGCTCTAATTGTACAAATAAACGTGACTGACAAATACACAGCATGCTCACAACTAATGAGAGGGATTGAGAGGTGTTCTAATTTATGATTTCTTATTATCATTGTATTGACAGAACTCACATTAGGCCAGAAAGATGCCAATAGAGAATTGAGTTAATAGCTCTACTTTCTGTCCTTAGCAAGCACTGAGTGTTTAAAATTTTAAAAAAAATGTACAGGCATATTTTTTGAAGATTTTCTCTGCGAAAGCCGCTCGGTAAGCACATCCGCAGACTCTCTTGTTCCTGAAGCTTCAAAGACTGGGAGACAGAGAAGGCGCTATCAGAGCTGTTTGATAAGCCCACAGCTTATGGGCTTACTGTCACACATGAAAGTAAACACACATGTGCACGCACAGTTTAGGCCACTTCAGTGCCTGTGAAGTATAGACGGCTGTACACATGACGCTGTATCAAAGCCAGAACCGCCCTCTGTGGAAGATCTAAGACACACCATACAATCTGAGTGGAGAAAATCCTGTTTGCTGAGATTTATGAGCCAGGGGTGGGTGACTGCGATACATGCCGCTATCTGTTTCTAACCTCACTATTGTATTAACAGATCTCTAAGGAATCTGAAAAAAAGTTAACTCATAGTAGATTAAGACTGACAAGCTTAACTTCTGTATGAGCTACTTATTTATGATCAGCAACTTCATTTTAAAGGTTTAAATTACAAATATAGACTTTAATGTTCAACCCAGTTTTATTTGTGCAGGGTTAATGTCAATAGATCAGTTGTGTTAACTGTGCATTTTTCATCATTTGTCAAATGGGTTTTGTGGATGATTCCAAAGGAGGGTTAGGGTTAGGCTTAGGGTTGGGCATTTATCATGTTGACAGATTAAAAACTAACTGCTGGTACAACAACATGGTAATTCATAAATTACAATGTGACAATGTTAAACTGAAGGTTACAAAACAGTACAACAAACGTGAACAGAAAGAGAGGAATTCAAAAAAAATGTTCAGCTGGGGAAAGCACCTAGTGAAATGTGAGCAACTGAACACATCCAGGGGAAATTTAAATGGACCAGCTTGATGTTGATTGGAGTGTGGAAATGAGCAACCAATCACAGGCTGGTATATCCCTGCAGGCAGCCTATTCAACCAGTGAATCATCACAATGCAAGAAGCTACAGCATCAGAGCAGAGAGCTGTTAAACCACATCCAGTGCTGCAGATGCACATGTTCCAGCCTTAATAAACTCTTTCTGAGTTTCATATCTCCACTAACAACGACCTGTGTAAAACAGTATACTGTGATAGTGGCAATAGTTAAATAATCTAAACATCAATAGATGTCACTCCACAGTCAAACATGTCTACTATTGTTAAACATAAAAGTAAATATGACAAAACTGTGATAAATAATTGAAATCCCTGTCAGCACAGTGGCATGTCATGATAGGTTACAAAGCAGCTTCTGTGTTTAGGATGTACCCTTTGCTCTGCCACTAGATGTTGATGTTACGGAGGGAATTTGACTGACACGAGTTAGCAGGTGATTGACAAAGTGCTGAACAGCCTGTGAGGAAAACACGTCAGAAGCCAGTGAGCACAGCTTGGCTCAGATTATGTGCCCTAAAAGCCCGTAGAGAAGACTCAGCTGGTTTATCATCAGAACTCATCAAAGGTGCTTCTAAAAATAGTGAGATCCTGTCTATGCGTTCAATGTAATGGTAAATCAGCAATTTATTAATAATTTACTTGAACCTTTTTGTTGTTTTAGGATTTCACTGAGCTCAAACATATCTGGGTTTTCAGTCATGAAATTCTGCCATTTTAAAAGCTTCTGTTTAACATTTTAAAAGTTGTGAAATTGTTTGGGCTTCCTTTTAGATTTTGGTGATGTCCCTGTTCTAAAAGCCAACAAATTTAAAGACTACATTTTCCACGACTGAACAATATTGCGAAAATTCCAGCACCTAGGCATGTGATCACTGAGCTTACATTTCTTTACATCATTTCTTTACTCTTGCAGAGATGCCAGTGTTACTCCTACGTAGAAAGCAGTAGAAATCATAGCAAATCTGGCCATCTCTAGGGTCTCCAGTTCTCTTGAAGAATAATTACATAAGGTTCTCCTTTATGAACTTGCAGCATAATTTCCTCACTAGTTCAACTGACATTTTGCAGTAATAACAACAGATGGCATGATGCTGGAGTAGATGTACCCCTAATTGCCCTACTTGTAGAAACCTTGTTTGGCAGGAGGTGGTTTTGAGGAAACTGTGTGTCAGTACTAAGGACAGAGCCCAAAAGCTATTTTCTATCCTTTTTTTTTTTCAGCAATGCTCTGCGTAAGATTCATGCAGCTGGACATATTCACACCTGGCAGCTGTCAAATAAAACCACAGTTTTCCAAAGTTGTCTCCTGAAAAGCTCCCCTGGAGCAGTTGGGGAGTTAGTGCATACCTCCAGGGCATCGATACAGCAGTTACTGAGGGAACGTTTTTTTCTTTTACATTTCCAAAACAGAGCGCCATGGCAACTGGGATCCAATCAGAAAGTTACAGAATTAAATGTGAGTCTTGATGCACTGATACATACCAGAGCAACAAAAATGTAATGGACTAATGGACACGGACTTATAAGTCACATGTGTAAGCAGTAACACAGTGTATCAGAGTGTGTTTATTTTCCCGTTCTCACCTCTGGCGTCAGGGCGTTGTTGTCTGTTGTTTGGCTGGAGAGTAGGACGTGCGTGAAGCCCTCCTCCTTCCTGACCACGATGTCTCGGAATCGACAGTTGTTCTCGTTCTGTCGCACGTTGTACCGGAGCCGCTTGTCGAACACGTAGCCTTTCTCCTCGGCCAGCTTCCGCTTTACTGAGCTGTGCAGATGCATCTTTCCATTGGCAAGAGGGGAGCCTGACACAGATGAGGGATGACAGGACAAGTCAGTCTTCAAGTCTTTGTGGACTTTAGACTGTAGATATTACACAGCTACTGACAAACTGGATAAGGAAAAAACCTCCAAGATTTTAAAAAACAAAAAAACAAAAAAACTTTTCCATTAAAAATCAGTGTGTAAAAATTAAATTTTTACAACATGAATCTCAGTTATTGTTGTTTATGATTACATAAACAAGCAAGCAACAGAAGCACTCAGGTGATCAGAGTATTTTAAAAAGTAAATCTTCTTTAACTACTATATTTCACAAATCCTTATTACCTCCGCTGTAGAGGTTATGTTTTCACCCATGTCTGTTTGTTGGTTTGTTTGTTTGTATGCAGAATTATGTAAAAAGTACTAGTAATCGATTTGCACCTTAGTGGAGGGATGGGGCGTGGGCCAGGGAAGGACCCGTTAAATTTTGTTGCGGATCTGGTCAATTTTTGTCAATTTCTCAGGAAGTCTGGAAATACAGTAATGTATGGATCTTGATGTAAAAAAAAACAGATGTTTTGAGATTTGGTGTTAGAAAATGCTGAATCCAAATTAGAGTTGTTCTTACTATGTTTTTGCCAAATCATTTATAATGTCAACATACTTTATTTTTCCTTTTTCTCTTTTAAGAGCTAGACAGACATGTAGGATTGTTTGGCCTTGACAGAGGTATGCACTCTACTGAGTGCCATTCTAGATTTATAACTATTATGTCTATACAGTTTGTCTGTTGCCATGAAAAGAGCCAGGAAGAAGCACTGGAAAATGAAATGGATGAAATGTTGTTTGACTGAGTGGCTTGTGTTTCCTTTGAGACATGTTTGTGATAAAGCAGTGGATAGAGCTCCATTTGACTAGTGTAAACAGTATATTTGCGTATCTAACGTGGAAAGTAGGCAATCTGTCTAGAGTGTCTAGTCTCAATGACTGTCAGCTGAGCAAAATTTTTCAAAAATTAACATCAACCACATGAAAACAAACAAAGATCAGGTACCTTAGTATCAACCTTACTATGACTGTTCCTTTTTTTTTTTTTTAAAGTTTTACAGATAAGACAGAAGCTCCTTTGTGTATTATTGAAAGCTGAAAAAATTGGTATATGCTGTATTCGTAATAGATATTTTAGAGGATATTACTAAATATACTTGTGCTACAACTGCATGCATTTCTTATACAACTAAAATCCCATAAGGTTGAAAGGACCTTATGGATGCTGTGCGTAGACTGTTGTCTCTAGGAATTTTATTTTTGGTGAAATCTTCTCAACATCGCCTTTGCAGGTCTCACTAATTCTATTCTGGCAGTTATTTTAATGATTTTGTATTTGTTAGCTGCTGACCATTCTTTTGTCTGAACACTTACAGCTGAAAATCATATAATTATAGTGCCAAGATAGCTGTCACCTATGCATGTGACATCTAAGGGTATTTTCTCTGCATGATACCTAACTATCACAGCAAGATTCAGTGACTGTGATTTTTTTTTTTTTTTCATTAAAAAAGGAACCTTGGCTCATGGGAGCAGTGACATCTCCAGAGGGCCAACATTATTCCAAAACCTTTACCTGTACAGATAAAAAAGGTTTCTGTGAAAGCCCAGTGACACAGTCACAGTTGTGCACTTTCATCAGCTGAATGGATGAAAACAAGAGAGAACCCTGAGTTAAGCAATGCATGAGCCGATTATCTAAGATCTAGTGATACTGCGGTGGGAAGCAATAAGCCACAAATAAGTCATACAACACGCAGGTACGCAGGACAGATTCCTCACCACAGCCAGTGGTGTGATGCTTTTAAGAAACACTTCAGCAAACAATGGTGAAAGATGAAAAATGGAACATAAAAGCTGGGTCCTGAACACAAACGGTTGGTATCATGTTCAGAAAAATTCCTTTTAAACTTTTGCTTTCAAAGGAGACTTTGAAACTACATAAAAGATGATTTATGCAGTGAACAGGTAGACTCAGGCAGTGCTTCAAAAAAATCTGTAAAAACTCGACCTTTTGAGTCACCAGTACAAACATAAATAGAGAACTAAATGAGAGAATGGCAGGTGTAACATTTTCTATGGTTTCATAAGAACAAATTTCGGGAATTCCTGGTGGACGATACAAGAATCCCTCCAAGCTTTTTCAAACCCAGACTTGACATTCAACAATTTAAATTACATTTAAATTCAATAAAGTGGGGTTACTTCCTCTAACTAACAGAATCATCTGGAGTTTCACTCTGAAATATAACACTGAATTAACAATGATTCTCAAATCAGGAGCCTGTTTTATTTAATTCTGCAGATGAAGACTATGAACAGGTCTGGACAATTGAGAGGTGTTCTCATCTGCTGGTCCAGAGTTCTGCCAGTAGCTTGTTATCTATCATAGAGTTCAGTATCTAACAACATTTTGCAATATCCTGTCTTCCCTCTCACAATTTCAGACACTTTCTTTCATGCTGTTATAGGTTTTAATTTGTTAATACGCTTGGAAAAAAAAAAGTACTTTAGGAATTGGTAATGACAGTATGGATCAATATTTCTGATAGGGAACCTGTTTTTCTGAGGTGAAGAAGAAACAGGATGGGGATGTTTAAAAGTCCATTTAACAGGGTTCTCAAAATCAAAATTGCTTTTGCTCCAAATATCACGAATTTGCATAAAGCAGACATGAGATTTTACACCACCTCATTTCAAAAAGATATTCCCAAACACAGAGTGTAGACATTTTGCTGACAGACGACAGTCACAGTGACACCCTCAGCCACTGTAGCGGGTTAACAGGCGGAGCTGAGGGTGCTGAATGAGGTGAGCGGGGTAGTCTTTCAAGGATTAGGAGATTAGGATCCATAATAGACTGATAACCTATCGGGTCAGGTTGGTAGCCCTCATGTTCTCACACAGAGAAGCTCTCGACTCACAATCGCTAATTAAGTTGTGGTGCTTTAAAATGAGCGAACAGCTGACATATTACATCCCCTTTTACAGGATTTTTCCGTTTTCAAGTGCACGTGGCAACAGAGCGCTCAAATGTACACTTTCAATTTCAGCCATCAGTAGCATCATAAATACAGTGAATAAAATGGACACTACGGGAATGGGGCAATAATCAACAACAAACACTAACAGTCAGCCAGACCACAACAAGCACACAACAGCACACTTTCTGCATATCCTAGGGTATCCGAATGCAACAGTGAATGTATATGACACCCACAACAAAAGACTAAACATACTTAAACGGGTATAAAGAACAGCAAAAACAGACAAACTCCATGTTAGTTCTACCGCTGATATGGCATGTATGTGCTGTTAATCAAATATGTAAACAAAAAAAACAGCCATTCTGATCTGGACTATCTGCTAAATAAGTCAAGATGACTTTTTGAAAACGTATGTAATGATTAACTATAGTGGTGCAGGCTCTGGACTGTGACCCAGGAGTGAAATTCAAAGGTGTTATCAGCTGCTCCTGTAGTAAAGAACCATAGTAGGAGCTTTAAGAGCTGTGTGTCAGCAGAAGTATCTACAGCAGAGAGGCGTGTCTGCTCTTTATAAGCAATGCTGTCAAGTAACAGGAAAATACTCATCTTGGAAATATAATTTTTAAAAAAACTATCAAAAAGATAATGGTGTGCAACCTAAACTAAATCGCTTCTGCCTCAGATGTTAGGAACTTTTTAGTACTTGTATTATTCCTATCCATGTAGGAAAGTCCACACTCCAGTACATTTTCCATTAGAACCCAACCGATACATCTGTTTGGCTGATATTAGCCATTTTTTAGTTTTGAGGAAACTTAGAAGCAGTCCATTACACAGATTCTGAATCAATGAAAAATTATTCTGTTCAATTCAATGCTCGTATCTCCACAATTCAAAGTTCTTTAATAACCACATTTTATCAAAAAAACTTAAAAAAAAAAAAGTTTATGTTTCTTATTTAGGTTAAAAAAAACACATCAGCTGAGATAGAGAGGAGAAGTCCTGACGTCACATCTGGGCAAGCCTCTGTTAAACAAGCCACTGTAAGTCAATACAATCTCTCACTAAGCATTTCTTTCTTTGGTTTTCTAAAACAATGAGGCATGTTCCAGGGGGGTTATATATCCAGACCGAACAGCAACTCAATCCAGAACCAGCCCATTTGTCATGGTATGAATACAATACATTGTGAAGTGTAACGTTTTGTATTTTGAAATAAATTTTCTATTAATCAAGAAATCGTTAGTGACACTGAATATACAGTGTGGCTGGAGATTATTCACAGCTATCCTGTCCACTGATGAATGTAGTTTTAATGTGGCTTATTCCCCTATTGTTGACAACGTTGTCATGGCGACGTTAACTGCTGAGTGCTGAGTGCTGTTGCTGCTGAGTTCCCGCTTTAACGTTACATCAGCTCTTGGATTTTCTGCTGGATGACGACAACATGGAGCTTGTGTCTTTTTTTCTTTTCTTTTTTTGTATGACATAACATCTCATCTAAATGAGTTCAATCTCCTGCTGGTAATCACCATCATCACCATGTTTTCTTCCTGGAGAGGCTGGCTGAAAAATTCAGATCTCGCTTTGGAGTTTTCAAGAGACACCAAGAGCATCTTCCCATGAGGAAGTGCTGCATCTCTGCAGACAGAACTGACTGACCAGAAGGAGACTGTGACTCTGAGTGAACTGAACTCTGACGCTATAACCTTCTGGACAAAGATTGTCACAGGAGCAAATTCTCCCAGCGTATAGATGGAGGTTTCTGAGGTTAGCAAACCTTAAAAATATTCCAGTGTTACTGACATTACTGAGTCAGTTTGTTGACTTTATGATTCTTTTCTACTTGTGCAACTATTGCAAGTCATCTTATCATTTACAAATTATCGTGTAATTAATGCTTGTGGACACAGTGACCACTGTTCTGCAAAAGTAAGTCTCATTTTAACCTGTGATGGTCTCCTATGGGTGTTGGTGTTAATTAAAGGCCGTTAATACATACTATATACATACTACATAACATACTGCTGAGTAGGGTTTTGTTCCAAGGCTTGATTAGTGGTTATATGCATTATTACAAATGTCAGTGGGTTTTGAGTATTTGAGTTGAGTTTAGGTTTCACTTTGGCTCTCTATATTATTATGCTATATTATTAATAATCACATTTCAATATTAATATCTATCTAAAAAATTAGATATGTCTCATTTCATTTTAATATTTGAAGATCTTACCTAGGTCAGTGGTGTACTGCTGTCCAGTGGTATCCATATTTTCTAGTTCTCCATCCACTTTGTCCGAGGGCAGTCTATGTGACCTCGCTGCCGTCCTGTACACGAGAGGCTCCATCTCTCCATTCTGGAGTCCATTATGAGGAACCCTTACCGAAGGAACAAAGTGAGGCCCCCCAGGTGAAGGAGCCTTATATGTCATGGCTTTGCTCATTCTATCCCCTAAAGTATGTTTCCCAGGTCCTACACCCACTTTCCTCTGCTTCTGAGTGGGTCCTGACCCTCCACTTCCAATCCCTAGAACAGTTCCCACTCTGACTCCCACCGCTGGGCCACAAGTCCTTTTCTTTTTTCGGGCCTCGGACCTGGCTCTGGAGTTTTCTGCAGCAGATGGGTGACTGGTGATGAGGGGCTCTCCGCGATTTTTAGAAGCTTTGGGCCTTTTGTGTGAGTGCAGTCTCAAGCTGTTGAACTGGTCAATGAATTCCTCACAGTGCAGCAGGTGGTGCTCTGGCTCCCATGTGTCCTCCTTACTTCCATAACCTTTCCACCTTATCAGGTACTCCCACTTACCCTTCTTATTCCGCCTCTTGTCCACGATTCGCTCCACCTGAAGGCAGCATACACAGGAACAGGCAATTAGACAGTGATTTAATGACTAAATGTTCATATATAGATTTCCTTGTTTTAGCCACTACAAAAACACTGTTGCTGAAGAATTTAAGAAAAACAAAGTGTATGTAATGACAAACTGATCCACACAAAAGTATAGTGCATTAAAAAAAAGATTTACTCCTCAGATTATTTAAAAAAAATGAAAAATATTGAATGTATTCCCACCGATTATCTAAAATGTTTAAAAATAAAGGCAGTTCAACATCAGCTCCTACAGAGGCTGGATGATGAAACTAATAGACAGCTGAGAACTTTTAATCAATTTATTGTGAAACTGCATTAAAGGTAGGATTATGGGAAATATGATGCCTGCTAAAATGCATTATCTATGTGCCCTGTTTAATTCTAACATAAGGGTCAGGGTCTCAGGCCCTTTGTATGATTTTGTTGCTGGTGGACAGAGCACTCAGATATACTTCATGGCCTAGCACTACACATGGCTAATTTGCAGTGTATATTCAAAATCCTTAGAGGATAAATGCTTGTGTTTTTCAAGCATTGCCACCACCAGGCTAAATTTTACAAATTTGTACACAAGTAAATCAAAAGCTAGTACGTAGTGGGATTTGTACATATTGTATATAGATTTGTTACCTTGTTTTTTTTTACCACTAGAGAGACAACAACAGCCGGCAAAAAATTCCTTGTATGCGTATGCGTACTTGGCGAATAAAGCTGATTCTGATTCTGATATTTCCCTTAAACTGACTGAGCACACTCACGTTTCTCAGAGGATGACCCATTCCACTCCACTCTAATATATACTTATACTTATGCTGAATTATGCTTTCAGACACTGACAGGGAGCGTCAAATCTTAAAAAAAAGGGACATTTTGTGACATACCTAAAGTTTAAGATAAGGACTAGTTCCCTATAGAAGAAAGATAAGAGACCGGTTTGGAGCTAAGATTTGCTACAGGCTGCTGTGATGAAGAAACCTTAAAACATCAGCCTTTCGAGGTCAAACCAACACTAGAACAACCTATTTTATAATTATATGAGACCAGCTGAGACCACAAAGCACCAGCAAATGTAACAGTTTGACATGAGTGCTTAATTAAGTACAGTGATTGAATAACCCCAGAGTAAAAAAGTGTCAGAAACAGCCCAAAATCTTAGTTAATATAATGGAATACAGGAAAAGACCAAATGAGTTTTTGGTTTCTAAGACTTCAAGCTAGACAAAGTTTCAGTGAGACTATGTTAAACAATACTCAAACGACGTTTAGAAGCAGCATACTTCTGAGAGATGAGACTAATGGAAAATGGTTGGAAGGTTTCATCAGAGGCTTTAGTGCAGCTGTGGTAATAACTGCTCATCATGTTCTCAGATGTGCAGCGCACATTAACAGGAGTAAACAGCCTTTGATGGGTGAGCCGCAGGGGTGTCACAGAAATGAACAGACGATTAGGTTGCTTACAGTCCCAGACAATGTCACACTTAACAGCATTGCGGAGACAGACACGCAAAAAAAAAGAAAGTGTGTACAAAGAGCCCAGAGGTTTAGAAACACCTGATGCTTCAGTATGAGTTGCAGAGAATGTAAATGTGGGGCATCAGTATCCTCCAGCTCAAACCATAGGGTTCCAAAGCAGTGTATAAATTATGATAAACCATCAGTAGCAGTGTTAACATGATATCCAAATTGTAAGACTTTTAGACTACACTATTTTCTTGTGAAACAACTTGCGTCCGCACTTGTATTTACAGGTCATTTCTGAAAAGACCTTTGCCCTGACTGTAACCCAAACCCTGAACAACAGAAAAACAGCTAAATCCGCTCTTCTTCATCACTTTTTCAGTTTTCAAAAAAAACTGTGCACCACAGCCAGCATCTGATATGTGCTACTGACAACACAGTTCTGACAGGGGGAAACACTATTCAAAGGGAAAACTGATTGTTATTTTATGGTCAGGACGTCATCTGACAAAATCAGCATAAATACAGGTTGTGTGTTCACCTACACTGACATTTAAAATGCCACGATCACAGAGAGGGTTGGAGGTGACTAAAGGCTGTCTTCTTTAGCTACTGCAACACAGACCCCAGGTCAGTTTTCCCCCATACACACAGAAACACCAAGCTAAGTTTTATGATTTACATTTTTTTTGGGTGAGAAAAGCATTGTTTTAGAGTGGGCTGGGGGCTGAGATGGAGAGAAAATCCAGCTTTGTGTGGATGTACTCATCTGCCACCCACCCCATCAAGCCAGAACAGCCCACCAAGTCCAGCAAATTACATCACTCCAGGCCAGTGAAATGACAACATCCAAGCAACACTAAAAAAAAAAACCTACAAGCAACCACAAGCCTTGAAAACATTCAGGCCAACGCAGTGACCGTATTTTAAGTTGTGCCTGGCCAGAAACATTGTGACCGATCAGCTCCAACTACAATTAAATATACTGTTTTCATCATGCTCATTGTAAAATTATTTCTATCAGTGCAATTTACAGCAGACCCATTTTTGGGTAGCCTTTACATCAGAGTGAACAGGGAAAACTCATCTCACCATGTCTCTTTTAAATAACTGGGTTAAAAGGGGGACTTACCAAAAACCTGTGTGGTTAGCTGTAATGTGAAATGGAACATTTATAGTGATGAACCCACAGCTTTTTTGTCAACAACTACAAAAAAGAGATAAAGGAGAGTGAATATGGAGCTTATATTCATCAGATGACCAGAAACATGTCTCCAAACAAATACAAACGTTGCTCAGTGTCTGCTGGATGTGTAAATAGGCAACCTTAAGAGATAATATCTTAATGTTGTGTTTACAACTTGTTGAGCAGGCAAAAATATTAATGAATATAGGCTTAATAATTTTTTTACAGAATATTTTAAGTTGTGTCTGATCAATAAATCCTTATTGGAAACATCCAGTGTCCATTCCTTTCATGATCAAAGCTTCTCCTTTTTGCAGCAAGGCCCAAGATAGCCATCATCTCAGGAGATATCATTTGGAAACAGGTAAATTTACAGGTAGACATTAAGGTGAAATTGGACAAATGATAACATGTTTTCTATAACATGCATCTCCCTCCTGGAGAAATGTGACATCCAGCAGGTCCCAAACACAGACCTTCATGAATTATCTCCCTTACAGGAATTCTCTGTTGTGTAGTCACACAATTAATAACGTGTGTAGTACAACTGCAGTACTGCACTGATTGGTCTCAATAACTACCACTGATGAAACTGCGTGCAAAAATATTTACAGGATGTCACTTTAAGATTATAAGCTAGTGCTGAAAGAGCTATGTGTCTAGTCCTGTTTAGTGAACAATGGTTGCTCTAGAAACAGAAAACAAAATGGAAACAGGAGGAAGAAGTAACTTTGTTATGAATAACAACACACATCCAAGCTGAAGATGCATTTTATTTAGAAAAATCCACTCATAATTTTGCTACTGCCAACACTATGTCTTCTTATGGATGCTGAATTATCCTTGCAATGGTAACAATCCAAAGATCAATCTTGTGTTTGTTAAAAGAAAAACATGCAGTTGCTTTGTCTGTTATCTTTATCTTTATTTAGGTATATAAAATCACAGATGTCATAAGAAAGTATGTCCCTTTGCGGGCAGTGGATTGGTGAACACTCGCTTTAGTGGAAATTAGAAGTGATCTGACACGGCCTGCTGTTTGTTGAGGAGTGCAGTTGAAAAGTTTCAACAAAGAGTTGCTCATCATGCTCTCAGATGTTCTGAGCACATCATAGTAAACAGTCTTTAATGGGTGAGCAGTACGGCTGTCACAGAAATGAACAGGAGGCTTGAATGCATATCCTCCATTGTGTGTGACAGACAATGTCACACTTACTCAGAAGAGGAGAAGAGAGTGGAGGAGAAAGATAAAAGGGCTAAGTTGTATACACAGACCAGAGGGGTTTAGTAACACTTAGAGATTAAGCATGGGCTCGAAGAGTGGAAGTGGGCATATCCTCCCTCAGCTGCCAAATTCCTTTTCAGCATCCTCCGACCCAAGGCACAGTGAGAAGAGTATACAATGGTCTCTCAGGAATGTAAAGACAGGTGTGTAATGTACACTCTGACATCACTTTGGGTGTGGTTACAGGTGCAACAGAGCACACCCATCAGTCATGATGGATCTACATGGTAATTTCTTTTCTGAGTTTGGTGATCTCATAGAAATCCCACCTCTGTGTTGTACCTATAAGTTGTCCTTGTCCATCTTGGGGGGTAGAACCAGGAGCTGACTGTACATTGAACTGTTGTCTTTGTTAAACACACGCTGGCCCTGTTCAGACCTAGTATTAGCATGTGTCACAAGTGGACAGCTCTAAGTACAGGTGGAAATGCACCCAAGATGCAATGAGGATGTGTTTGAGATTCAATCGCTCAGACCACATTTGGAGGTGGTCCGAGCAGCATACGGCCACATTCTTTTAGGAGAGCGAACACATATGTGTCCTTGGTGACGAGAAAGGACTGTCCTACAAATCATGCTAGCTGGCTTTGTCCATGATGCCTGAGAGGTTTGAAATGGAGATATATTATGAGTGAGTCAGTCAAAAAACTTAGGCAATTTGGTTTTCCTGGAACACGGTCAAGGAACAGACATGGTCTGTTATAGGTGTAGTGTTGCCAGGGTGCACCTGACTGCATGAGGAAACACAATATTCGCAGTTTGTGTAACCCAGACAAAAATCACACATTTTTTTAAGCTTCAATCATGACTAAAGTGTATGTCATGCAAAAGAGCCAATATAAAAACGTCAACTCATACTTTGGTAACATGCAAGAAGCTGGCAGCTGCTGGTAGCCTTTGAGCAGCACAGTGTATTGAATAAAAGGTCATGTCATCAAATTTAATCCCAGGTGTGACCCCACGTGCTTAGAGTTGTCTACTTGTGATATGTTGATGCCAGGTTTGAATAGTGCTGACTCAATGAAAACCGCAGGGTCATATATTTGCATTACATGATCTACAATTAAAAACAAGATTTACAAGTGTGTAAAATGATTTGCACATAATTTTGAGTACTCACAAATGCTTGTTCCAAACCACACACAAGCACCAAGCAAGTTGAACACATGTAAAGCAATTTTACAAATGCACACATCATAACCTGCATATATATGAATATTTGATGCACCAGTTTTTAACTTCAGCTTCCCAGATCGGATCATTTTCACCTCTGAAAAGCTTCCCGCGTATACAAACGTCTAAATATATTTGTGACATTCTTTTGAATTTATTTACAGATTGTTAAATGTGTGTGCACAGACTGCCTGATACACACAGATCAGGTTACATATGCGAGCGGAGTTTTGAGACTCTTTTCACAGTGTGGACTGGATTAGAAAATAAACAAAGGAGAAGGAGTTCTGTGGACAAACAGCGTGGGTCAGTGACTGGTGACTGGGCACACATATTCACAGCTCATTCATGTTTACGTCTGGCTGATGATTGGGCAACTAAAAGTGCTGCTCAGTTGTCCCCCACCCACTGACCACAGTGAGTCCAGAGAGCCACATGACGGCACATTAACTGAGAAATACTGGCAACTCTCTTCCTGAGAGTCTAGAGTTGCTAAATTTGTTGCTAGGTACTTTTTCGGAGAAATAAAAAAGTTGCTAAAAGGGGTCCCAAAAGGCAACAAATCTAGCGAGAAATTTGTTAAGTTGGCAACACTGGGGTCACCAGTATATTGAGGATTCATCATCTGGGAACCATGAACGTTTTTTTTTTGTGCCATTCCATCAGGTAGATGCTGAGATACTGGATAAATGTAAACTTTGACCCACTGTTACCATGAAAAGTCAGGGCATCATCAACAGTAGTTGCAGGTCATATCTTTAATTCTTTCACACTTTTGAACAACACCAGTGAAGAACTGAATTTCAATACCCAAACCTTGGTCTCAGGCTCGGTCTTTGAAGTCACTGCTTGCTCATTTCAAAGCCCCTAAGTTAAGGCTACGCCTCTCTATGACTCCCCAGCATCTTCCTACCAAGAAATAGAATTTGTAACTCGAGAGCTCTAAAGATGGCTAATGACCAAAACCTCTTTTTAGAAACCTTTGAGTGAAGTCAAACTCTTTTTTTCCTTTGTTGTTTGGAGTCACTTTGCTTTTGTTTTTATTAAAAAAAAACAATACAAGAGGATGGATACATATATATTTTGCATTTCTTGACCTCTTCTCCCACTCTTAACTCCAAAACTCAATCACAAAACTGCTATGCATCAGTCAAATTCCAAGACATTACTGCCTCCACTTTTCAGTCTCTTACAGCACCACCAAACAAATCACTTCTACATAATATCATTAGCTAGTTTATTAATGCTGGCACTCCCAGCATGTACAAACTCCCCAAAATCATTGCTTGCCAATTACCTCAACAATAAGTGACTCTGTTTTCCACATTTCAGAATTTTTGGTCATTTTTAAATAAAGGCTGTACAGCACCAGTAAAATCTGGTCATCTTCTCAATTTTGGTGTCTCCAAACAGAACTGTTACCCATGGGACTGTTGTCAAGTTAGCAGGCAAGGAACCCAAAGACTCAGACTGACTGTTGAGGGGCCATCCCAGCCAACACCTTGTTACTAACAAAAATAAATATTATTTTCTGACTGATAAATCAGTAACCTGTTCAACAAAAATCAGCCAATCAGATCCACAGAAAATTGAACAACATCCAGTGTTTAATAGTGCAGGCTGCCACATGAGGCCAATTCCACATAAACCAAAGGCCTGCGGAGAACAAACTCAACTCATTCTCAATCCAGTAGTTAAACTTAAAACAAAAGTACACTATTGCTCACTACTACTTCACTGACATAATACCTACATTCACACAACTTGGAGTTACAAGTTTGAGGCCGATGTGAAAGGATTTTCCCACTCCCACACGCTTACTGAACAATTTGAATGCCGCATGAAACAATGGTGCTTTTGCTAGAGCATGCAAGGAAGGAACATAAATTGAGATATGCAATTAAAATCCATGTTGGCAATATAAAAAGAAAGAAAGAAATTCTATTTAAAAAAACACACTCAAACACATGAACATGTGAACATCTGGGTGAGCACAAGGGGGTTGGAAGTACAGTCAAATATGGACTTGTGTCAAATGAGCAATGCGAAAATTAGTTTCAACGATAAAAAGAGTAATAATTGTGATAAAAATTATTACAGCCAGTGGGCCTAACTATAAGAAACAATTAGTGGAAAAGCAATTACTTACTGCTTCTCACGTATTTAATGTATTGTCCTGGAACTCATGTCCTGCTTGACTCATCATATGCTGTTTGTCAGTGCTTTGAGCAGATAATGTTATCTTCCTTAACACTCACCAGAGGGTCTCCAAGTTTGGTTTCAGATGAACATTTTTTGGAGGCACATTTAAATTGTGTTCTTAACAAAAAATTTGAAAACTTGTTATGACTATATTACTACTGACTATATTTATTTGTTTGTCCTTGGAAGTCATCAGACACTCACCGCCCCCTCCTCTACAACCCCCCCGCCCTCCTGCCCCCATCTCTCCCTGTGTCACCAACATGAACTGAAACGTATGACACCATGTCAGCATAACAAAGGCTAATGACAGTAAGTGCCTGATTCAGTACAGCTGATGTAGGAACCAGGCTTCATGCAAATTCTGGCACCGGTTCCAGAGTGATGTTGCGCACGAGGGCAGCGTGACCTTCCTGCCACCCGTTTGGGCAACTTTTACGCCCAACACTGTCGGGAGTCACAATTTCCCACAAATTCACACACATGAACCACGAAAGAAGCTCGCGCAAGGACTTCTTTTATCCCGCTCGATTAAAATTAAATAAATAAACTGGTGTCTCGGCTTGTGTGTCTAAACAACGTGGGAAACATTCACACCGCTGTAAAGGGGGTAAAAAAAACGGGCTGTGATGACAAAATATCTTTTGGCATGTATGCGCACCTTCAGAATCATCACTCCGTCTGTAGCTATTCACCATGTCCGTCCGCTCAGCGCTGCTGTCACTTTACCACGACTTTCAACTCGGCGACAGACTGAGGAGTTCAGCCCGTAAATGACATCTTATCTATTTGCTACAGTGGCGAGGAATTATGTCAAAGTATATCAGAAGCGACACAAAGTAGAAGCATAAATTTACCAACCTTGTCTTCGCAAAGCTTGAAGAAGGGTTAGTTTCGCCTGTTAAAGGGCTTAGGACACCGCTTTTTACATACGCGACGCCCTCCCCTTTACTTCCTAATTCCATTATTCGTCAATATTACAGAGCATTTTTCTTGGACATGGTTTTATCCTACCTCGTAAAGGTCTCCTGAAGCCATTCTGGGGTGCGGACTCCGGCGGCGCGGCGTTCTTGCCTGCCTTGTTGGCTTTTTTTGGACCCTACTCTCTCGGTGTTTCGGCGAAAGCCCCGATAGACGGGAATTAGCGAGCTGCCTTGTTATTCTGAGCAATCCGCAGTAGCAGATCAGCAGACAGTGTCAATCGAGCCCGGCGCTCTGCGATGGATCGTTCCACACTTAAAACAAACAACCATCGGGGCGGTGCTGTTTACCCAGACCCAAGTGGTGGACTGAAAACTAGTCCCCGGCTAAGAATGCACCGCCTGATGATGGTCTGCATGCGCCTTGTTCCTCTGAGCTCTGTTGCAATCCAACTACTCTACGGGAGATGATATGCTGGGTGTCTTGTGTTCGCACACACCAGCTGAGACCGATTCCTTTTTTTTTTTTTTTTAAATGACCCACGCTACCTGTCCGCTTTCCTGTCAAGGAAAATACCTGACCTAACCTAAATTTAGAAGCATTAGGAAACATCCAGAGCAAATTACTTGGAACTACTTGTAATGAACGGTGACCTACTGGAAGCTGCGAAACTACTGATGTTTGCTGACACCACTTCATTGACCTGTGCATCACCATAAAATTGCCCTCACTTTCACCATTCTTGTGTAATTACGGTTAACATTTAATAATTATTCAGTAGTGTGTTTACGTGCAAAATTACAAGACGATGATGATGAGTTTAGTCTTACAGTCACCCTGTTGCACCTTTTGATCTCATCCAACAAAGACACACGAGGGCTGCTCATCACCTCATTATCTCTGTTGTACTCCGCAGCTTTATGCTGGGCTGTAGGGTAAAAATTCATAATTGACTTATTGATTATTTGTGACTTTGAGAGGATGTGGCTCAAACTGAAATGTTGAGAAGATAAATGGATCATGATGACTGAGCCTGCTGAGCGGATGTTTAGTTCACTGTATTTGGTTCTCACTGATGTAAGAAATTATTTTTTAATCACAGTGATATCTAAAATATTCATTATTTTAATATCAGGCACAATATAGAAATCATAATTTGAATAGATCCAACTGAAATATGCAGAAAGTGTGGAAAGCTACCAACAGTTGTCCTTTTTTTCATTAATTTTCTTTCATTCTTCTTAAATTTTAAACACGACCACATGTGACTGCACACGATTGACCACAGAAATAAGGAACACTCAGTGACTATCTGTATCACTTTCTGAAAATGTAGCTGAAACAGTCTTAAAATAGCAATTCAATGAAACTATGCATAATAGCAACCTATTCTGATTTTCAGCTCTGTGTCTTGGAGCATGTATATGAAAACTAATTCTGCCTGTTTCACATTATTGATACTGAGGTCTGCGGAAAGGCGTTCAGTGCAGATGATGTGCAACTGTTCTCCAGGCCATTCTAAATTTGGAGCATAACTGTTCCTGTGTGTGTGCGCTACAAAGTAAAATAACTCACCGTGCTGTTTTAATAGAAAGAAATGTGACCATTGTAAAAACAAACTCTGGAGAAAACCTGAGAACCTGAAACCTGAAAGCACTGAGCAGGCCATTCTAATATCACAGCAGAGGTGTAAAGTGCCCTCTTATTGTGCTCACCATTTAATATTAATGTGAATTATGCTTGGTTAGGAAGATTTGAAATACTGAGCAGAATGACTTTTAGCATAATCACAGGTCATTTCCATTTTCAAGGAGATTTTATGGACCTAAATAAGTTGTTGGAATTGTTGGCCCTAAAGATATGTTTAGAATAAATTAAAATTCCCACCGAGAATGGGGTGGTCTTAGCTGCTATGCTGGACATAACAGATGAACAATATGATGGTGCCTGAAATATGAGATATTAAAACTCACACTTGCTAAAACTCTTCTGGATGTACACATGAAATGATTTTTTTCCTTTACCAATATTCCATCATATCACTGAGTGTACCTGAGTCTGTTGGTACAAGTCTCTAAAAACACAGTGTGAGCTGGGATTCTGGGGCATTCTGTTTGTTCAATAAAGAAGTGTGTGTGTGTGTGTGTGTGGTGTGTGTGTGTGTGTGTGTGTGTGTGTGTGTGTGTGTGTGTGTGTGTGTGTGTGTGTGTGTGTGTGTGTGTGTGTGTGTGTGTGTGTGTGTGTGCGGGTGTGTTTTATTTATGTTGTCAGTTCTCTATCCTTTCAGTTTTAGACCTTGGAATTAAGGATGTTTTAGCAAAGGGAGGACATTTTAGCCAATCCAAAAATGTGCTTCTTGAAAGGTTTTGTTTTAGAGTTAAGATTAACACAGGTTAAGATTCCACTCTGGGTAAAGGTTGGGGTTAGGGAATTTAATTATGATGACTAAGGCCAGGCTCAAAGCCCAGGAAATGCATGATGTCAATCAAGGACTTCACTATTATAATCCAAACCTGTGTCCTGTGACTCCATTTATTGTGACTACTGCGGCATCTGTTACAGTGCACTTCATGTGGTGCTCTCCTTATGAATCTTTCTTTGAAAGCTATGTTGATTTGCCCTTGTGTTTTATTAAGCTGAGGAGGGAAATGTTCTTGAATGGGAGGAAAGAGGAAAAAAATGGACTATGCTTGATCTTTTTAGAGCTTTTTAAACAGCTGCAAAAGGCGAGATTGTGGCATTTTGGGTAATTTGACAATTCAAAATCATTTGTCATTTTTCTATCATAGACTACACAGCACCTTTGCCCTATTTTCTAATTGAAAAGCAGCTTGTGGGAAGGATGAGGAAATGTCAAAACAGGAAGTGTTGTATGGATAGATTTCAGTTAGCTAGTTCAGGTGACAGTCACTTACAGACTTTCTCCATTAGGAAAAATAAGGTATTTAGGACAAAAGAAAAATACAGGTGGATAGAGGTTCCCCATATGATGTCTCACAGTACTGACTAAATGCTACACTTTGCCTCACATGTTTCTGGTTGGCAGCTGTTTGTTGTAGGCAGCACTGTGTGTTTCAAATGAAGCAGGTAAAGTAAATGTGAGAAAAAGGGAAATGGATGGTTTCTTTTCCTGTAGTGACAGAGATGCCATTTCCTCTGTCAGTGGTGTTGAGCCAGTTGCTATTTTCTGCTGTGACAGGTGGGAGTGTGACTTGTCCATCATTTTTGCATAATTTCATTCACATCTGACCTCTTCAGTCAAGGTACAGTGTTATAAGGGACACAAAGAATTTAGCGTATAATATCCTTAGAATATGTTCAGTTCATCACAACAGAAACAAGTGACAAAGACGTTTTTATTAGTTTGAACTTTCTCCTTATATTAAAGGGCATGACAATTACTGACGGCGTACTACAGTTGTTTCCAGCTTTTGGTTGAACTTTTGAACTATTACCAACATTTATTAGCAAATTGACTTGATGCTTCTACCTGTTCTACCTCTGTTCTGGTGTGTAAAGAATGTGTTTCTGAATCATGAATAAATCATAATGTAAAAACAAACAAAAATGTCTAAGGAGAGCCTCACTGTTTGCATTGCTACACCAGATTTTTGGTGGTGGTAGGATTCACAGTGACACTCATTTACTAAACACTTGAGTCTAATTCCCTCCTTCAAACTGGATAAAAAAATATATTGGGCTCAAATACCACAGCTAACAAGCACTGGGAGATGGTGTGGAGTTAAATTTATGATTCAGCATAGGTGACAACTTGAAATGCAATTAATTATATGCAATACATTTAGATTCTATCATCAGTAGAGGCAAACAAATGACCGTAACAGCACTTGTTTGCTTCTCATAAATTCTGAGTGACTCAAACTTAACTGCATTTGAATTAAGGTCCCTTAAAGGTACCCTGCAAAGTTTTTGGGGACATGTGACTGTGAATGGAGTCCTGTAGCTTTTTTCTGTTAACTAAGAGGAAAACAAACAAACATACCTATATGAAAACATGAGCTTCTTGGTGGATGTCATAAAAAAAGGTGAGCAAACAAGATGAATGTTCAAAAAGGAAGCTATAATAAAAGGTGATCTCATCATTGCATATGTCACTTTGCCATAACCTATTGAGTGCATCTGAACTCTTATATTGATGTGTTGAATGACTCAGAAGGACATCTGGACTCCTGTGGTTTACCTCCTATGTTGCTAACCATTCTCTCCAGGCACTGTATGAAATTCTCAGTGTTTACTGTGCACATTGTCACAGTGACAAACTGAACAGAACTGAACTAGTTCCTTCTATACCACAGCATCTGTTCATCTCATTGCAACTATGCTTCATACAAATGCTGCTCCTGGCTTCTCTTCAACATGCTGACATTTTCTCATGTATGTCAGCTTGGATAACACTGAACACTGAAACATGCCTGAGTGATCATAAACAACTACTGCATTCTGGCCATGTAGCATGTGTCAGTGTGTGAATTACTGATGCCATCTTTACTGAGATTTTTTGAAAACTAGGTTTTTCCTCAAGAATGATATAGGAAAGAAGATATCTTTCAAAACTTACAGTGCTTTCAGATGACTTTCAATCAAAACCACATTGAAAGTTCATTCTGTAAGTGATTTTAACAAGTTAAGCCTCCTGTCCATCTATGAGCAAGATTGCAAGGTGACAACAGCTGACTAATACTGAACTTATGTCAATTACTGATCATCAGCCAGTTGAGTTAGACTCCTTTTTTCAGTCAGTGTAACAACAATTCTGTCAATTCACATTTGACTCAAGACGGAACTTGCAGGAGTTACCCTGCAAATTGAAGATAAATTAAAACTTTACATGAAAATTACATTATAAGAATAATTAAAACTCTCTGCAGTTAAAAGTTGTTCACACGACCATAATTCAAGTCAACAAATGCCTCGTAAGGTTTCTGGGTCATGGGTCTACATTCAGCCTGTGCCTACATAGATGCTGGAAACATATTACCTGTAATGACAAAAAAAGCTTTTTACTATTTTTATATGGGCCTAACATTGGAAGTCAGAAAGAGAATGCAGCCATTAACTCCATCCATGGCCAGATAAACAAGTCCCTCTGAAGCCACCATCTCATTGAGTTTCATTGAGTCTCATTGAGTTCTATTATAAGACTTGGTAACCTAGCTGTTTTTTTTTTCTTCTGTAAATGCTTTGTGTTAGATGTAATCTACCCTTGTTTCAGAACATTGTAAGTTTTGAGCTGCTCATAATATTAATAATATCTTTTACATATATGGCATTTTTCAAAAAACAAGCTTTTGAAATACATTTTACAAGTGCTTTATAGTATATAGACTTAAAAAACAGAAAAAAGAGTAATTACAAAATAGAATACATACGATCTGAGAAATAGAATAAAGACTGCACAGGTCTGGATAGTCTTGTTATTTGCATGATTGTCTGTTGCATTAAATGAGTTTGACCTCTTATTTAATGCTGCATCACTGCTATATTGTGAGTCCTTTTGGGCTGTTTCATGCTCAGCATTTTCAGGTCACCTTGCTGATGATATTGGTCTGTAAGTAATTACACAACATCACATTTCAATCGCAGAATGTGATTACATTTTAACACACATAAACATGTCATTTGCTAGAATGTGATGTAATCTGTGATCTATGTGTGTTCTGAGTGTGTTAGCCTTGGTATGCTAACTCCCACAGAATATGGTTACAACCAAGCATTGCCTGTATCTCGCCACTGTGTGCCAGAGTGCTTGACAGTATGCTCCACTGTAAACATGTTCCTGTGAATAAAAGTGTAATGTCCATTTTTCACAGACAGACATTTTGTCTTGTCATAAAAGCACAGGTGTAAATAATTAACACTAACAATGGCTCTGTTCTATTCAAGTGTAAGTCATCACAATGTGACAGCGAGCCAGGAGGCATAGCATCAGGACTCTGAAAGTGAAGGCGCTAAATGGAATTCAGCCATCATTCATTTTTTCTTTACACCTGTGCTTTTCCAGCTGTGACATCTCAAAATGTCTGCTGTGAAAAAGGCCTATTTGTCCAAGCTTAAACAGTAGAGTTCCAGGAAAATCAATCAAAGAGGGTTTGAATATGCCCACACAGTCTTGAGAAGAGGTTTAATCAGCCATTGTAAGTGAAATCTGTGTGGGTGTACCTTGGGTGTGCAGGGGCTTTAAATTTATCTGAAGAAAACTGTTGAAGTCACAAAGATTGAGAATCATTTATAAATGACATTCAGGATTTTTTCTTTTTTACGTTTTTCAATGGTTCCTTTTTGAAATAGATGTTTATGGCAAACAAGTCTATCCAGGTGTGGGTGCATCGCGTGAGCTGCAGTTCTGACTGTGGCCACTATGGATGTTTGACTTGCTCTGACACCTCCTCATCTTGTAAAAGCAACCTACAGACCATTTTATTTAGTCAAGCATTTCCTTAAGCAGATCTATGAGGCCCTAGTGTTGGTGTTTTAATATGTATGTGTGTCTATTTGAATATCTACAAGCAAATATTGTATGTAGATACACTCACCAAGCACTTTATTAAAAACACCATATTAATACTGGGTAAATCCTCACTTTGCTCTCAAAACAGCCTCAGTTCTCCATGGCATTGATTACACAAGATGTTGGAAACTTTCCTTTGAGATCCTGCTCCCTGTTGACATGATTGCATCACATCATTTCTGTAGATTTGTCAGCTGCACATTCATGCTGCCAATCTCCTGTTCTACCACATGCCAAAGGTGTTTTATTGGATTCAAATCTGATGACTAGGGAGGCCACGGAAGTTCACTGAGCTCATTGTCATGTTCATGAAACCGGTTTGAGAGTACTTTTGCTTTGCTGGACTGTTGACACAAGGCAGGTTGGGCCCAGGGATTTGTGCTGTTGGCCTCACCATCTGTGTGCCTCAGCAGAAATTTAGATTCATCAAACCAGGCTGCATTTTTCTAGTTTTTGGCTGTTCTGTTTTGGTGAGCCTGTGCCCACTGCAGCCTTAGATTTCTGTTCTAAGCTGACAGGAGCGGAACCTGCTGGGGTCCTCTGC
This sequence comes from Toxotes jaculatrix, assembly GCF_017976425.1. Lineage (NCBI taxonomy): Eukaryota > Metazoa > Chordata > Actinopteri > Toxotidae > Toxotes > Toxotes jaculatrix. Next base: position 16,053,288 of record NC_054394.1, on the reverse strand, counting down.
TGTTGTAGCCCATCTTGCCTCAAGGTTCGATGTGTTGTTTATTCTGAGATGCTTTTCTGCTCACCACAGTTTTAAAGATTGGTTGTCTGAGTTATTGCAGCACTTTCTGTCCGGCCATTCTCCTCTGACCTCTCTCATCAGCAAGGCATTTCTGTCCGCAGAACTGCTGCTCACTGGATGTTTTCTGTTTTTTGGTTTTTTTTTTTAGCACCATTCACAGTAAACTCCAGAGATTGTTGTGTGTCCAAATCCCAGGAGATTCAGCATGGTTTTATGCACTGTACTACTGCCACATGATTGGCTGACTGGATAATTGCATTAATAAGCAGGTGCACTGGTGTTTCTGATAAAGTGCTTGGTGTATGTGTGCCTGCACATGTATGTACATATGTATCTCTCTCTCTATATATATATGTATATATATATATACATGTGCATACATATATACATATAAATATATGTGCATGTGCATTACCTGATCTCCTTACACTTTGTCTTTTGAAATAGATTTAGTACTTACTTGAAGGTCTCCTGCTCTACTCCTACTGCACTGAAGCTTCAATGTTGTCCCTCACGTTGTAAGTCACTTTGGATAAAAGCATGAGCCAAATGACTAAATGTAGTGTAATGTAATGTGTGTGTGAGTGTATGTGTATGTATGTACTGCATGGATGTGTGTATGTGCACTTACCTTTTTTCAACTTTATCATGATGTGAGCCACCTTGAACTGCTTCTGTATGAAAAAGAGCTATGCAAATAAAATCTGACTTGACTTGAAATTTGACTATGTCAAAACTGCAGCACAGCACAGGGTTGCTACTGTGAATTAGGACACTTCTTGGTTAACACAAACACAAAATGCACCTAAAATGTATTAGAAAGCAACAAAAACAAAAAGCACAGTGGACATATGCTGCTGGATCTTCATCTACTCAGTTTGATCATCTGCAGGCACACCAGAGGTAGCCTGGACTTGAGCCAAGGTTAGAGTCAGTGCAACTGCAACAACTGCAGTGAGACCTTGCAGTAACCGCACCCTGGTTGAAAGCGCCAATGAAGAGCCGTCTCCCTCATTTATAAAGGCACTATCCCCACCATCACTCGCCACTGTATGAAAGCTATCCTCTGATTGGACTGTCTCATGGCGTGTAGGCGGAGCCTCCACGGAGTTGACCAATAGCCAAGCACATTAGAGGGCGGAGCACGTACGAATTCGAAGCACAGGTGTTATAAACACCAATTAAGGCCTCGCTCTGTAAAGTAAGGTGAAGGTGAAGGCGAAGTGGAAAACTTAAAAGGGCCGCAGCTATTGTAAATGTTAATGAACTTTATTTTTCACCTTCTGTGATATGTCTAAATGTAAATAAGGGGCATTATGAGCGCGACATGGCCTGTTTTCATCCTTGCCATCCGAAATCATGAGCGCGACATGGCCTGTTTTCAACCTTGCCATCCGAAATCATGAGCGAGCGCGGGGACCGACAAACAAACTTCGACGCCATCGGTCGAGTTGGTGGACGCAGGGTAAAGAACTGATAAAAATATCATACATCATAACAGCAACAAAAACTCTAAGGAGGATGGTGAAAACATTTTGAGGACAACTTGGAGGCTGGAAGCTGCGGGGCAGTGGGAATAAAGTTCGCTAACACACACCAAGAACTCTGCGGCCCTGAGGATTCAACCTGTGGATTCACCTGCCATGTTCAGCCAGCTAACTACCTGACAGGAGAACTGCACGTGAACCAACTTCGCCAAGTTTGGACGCCTGGTTTAACGAATGAACGGGATTATATTTTGGTGATGGAGGCTGCTGCGCAGACGGAGGGAAGGCCAACAAAACGCCCGGTTTGAGGTTAGACGGCTTGTTTTCATTATGCTTTTTGCAGGTTTCACGAGCAGTGTGAAGGTTTTGCGCTCTTTAACGCTGTGCTACCCGGTGAAAAAATAATGGGCATAAGCAATGTGCCAATGAGTGCGGCCTAGTTCATGTTTGATAGAGGTGGTAGACGGATGGATTTTGATGGAGATGGGCATTTTAACTTCTTCCTCTATCAGCTGTCTTGTGCGTGATTCACAGGTGTGCACAGAGGAAATTGCTGTGTTTCTTTTGGTGTTAATTTTACAGGTTAAACCCTGTTTTGACGCATACAACTATTTAAATGCAATGCAGTCAACTCGCGAGTGCATGCGATCTTATCATGCTCATTTCTGCGCTGGACATCTGATGTTAGTGTTTTTATTTTTTCTTGCCAAACGATGAATTTTATAGTGGTTGGGCCTGTTACAGACTTTAAGGGACTGTGTGTGGTCCCACAGATCTCGTTGTTGGAGCGGCCATTAAAGAAGCTGGAATTGGTGTGTTTCACATATGTGTATGTTCTGCAACGATATATTGTTCAGTGTGTGGAAGCAGATTTGCATTGCTGCAGATTTAGACCAGACTAATGTCTGATGAGGCTTGTATGCTGCTTTAAAGAGCATGGACTTGCTTATTATTTTCATACCCTTGATGAAGTACTGAGTGCAGAAAAGTGCAGGGACTTTGAAATGTTAGCTTCTGAGTGTGACACTTTATGAAATGTATATGTTTATTTACTCAGATATTCAATTGAATGAATAAGGTCTTATTGCTGCAGTATGTTGGTGTTGATTTTTGAAGTTTATGCATAGAACTCATTGGGTATATTACTGGAAAAATGATTGTACAGAATACCTGAATCTGGATCAGAATCTAGATTAAGTGTTGGTGGTATTTATTAATATAGTTTGTAGCATGTATTCACTCTTGCAAGAACCCAGTCTCACTCATTTCTGCTGGTGCAGAAAATCATCAACACACTCCCTAAAGACTTCTCAGACATCCTTTCACGATAGAGATAGCACCCTATAACACATAATGTTCAAGGCTAGATTATTACTGGGCCAAACTGGAGAATTTGCTGTATTGAGGCGTTCAGGATATCAGGGGCCAGAAAGCCCTTGGTTCACTGTGTGTCAACTGTAAGTTGCACCATTAAAGCACAATGTCATGTGAAATGATCACAGGGTGTATTCTCTAATGATTATTTAATGTGTATCCAAATCCAGTTTAAACCTTTTGATTATTTCTGTGTATGTACAACATTAGAAATCTTGATTCAAATTAGTATAAAAAATATGCCATTTATTTGCACCTAAAAACAGTCACTCAATTTATCCCATCCCATGCTCTGGTTGTCATAACACAGTTTGTCCTCTAGATAGTGCCCTAAGATTACATTGACTTTTGGTCTCATTTATGGTTGAGGTTAAAAAAAGTGGGGAACCAGAGAAAATGCCAGAACAAGGTATGCATTCAGCTGTGTGACTTATTGTCACTTTTCTCTGTTGGGTTGGCAAACACATGTCACATATGCACATATATTTTAACTTAAAGCTAAGTGAATATGAAATGTGGTTGAACAGGTCTCTCTCAGTTGTTAGAATTAAGCAATTGGTTTCACAACTCTTATGTGTTAGCTTGTGATGATTTTGGGGGTTAGTCCGGTAAATGTGATTGCTGGTTGGAGCTGTGTTTAATTTAGAAAAGGAGGCAGACATGTATGCCATATATTTTTCTGGTGTTGTGTGCAGATAATAAGTTTAAAAGTGCTGTGCCTTGTCTGCTTGGATTCAGCGACAGTACTACTTGTGCTGTTTGTCAACTTTGATGATAATGCTCTTCCATTGTTGTTATGACTGTGTCACATTCATATCAGGAGTGGAAAGCCAAGCTTGACATTTCCATGCTATTTGAATCCTATCAAAAGTTGGATTAATACCTTTTTATGTCAGCTTTTATTAGCTTGAGCCTCGAGGACAGTAACACAACCCTTGTTTTTGTCATTGTGAACGACAATGCAGAAATTTCAGGCAGTAATTTTGTTATTTGAAATATATTTCTTCAGTAATAATTGTGTAGTAACAATCGTGTAAAATGTTATTGCTTATAAACGTTTGCACATATATTTCTGAAGCCCGCAACTCAGTATCATGGCTTGAACAGTTTTTTCTGTATGATTGATGCTGCCCTGATTAGTAGGGATGTTTACAGTACACACAGGATGGCTTCTTTAGACTATGTAGATCTGTTGCTCTGACAGTAAATGTTGAGACATTAACTGTCTACTAAAGGTAACAGCGTTAATGATGGTAAGCTTAACCAGTCTGGCTTTTAGAAAAATAAAAATATTATAATAAAATGTGCTCAGAAAACTAAGCTACTTTTGAGCAGCATAGGACTGTCTAGCGATGCTTTTATGTAGACTGTAAAATCTAATTCAAGTGATCTATTCTGCCCTTGGTACAAATGAAATATACTGTGGTGAGCGAGACTTTTTATAAATAGAAAAATAATGCTTGGATAAATATAATCAGGTGCAGACAGTGACACAATTTTCATGATTTGCCTCAGGTGATTGAAGTGTAGACTTCTTCAATCACTTGAGCTTTAATTCAAGAGGCTTAACAGAAATATTACATGAACCATTTAGGCTTTACAACTATTTAAATACATGGCTCCTCCATTTTCAGAGGCTCAAAGGTCAAAGGTAGGCAAACTCACATAATTACAAATAGAAGTATTATTTTTAATATATGATGAAAGTATGAAATGATTGGATGAAAATCCTTTGCAGTCAATGCCTGCCTGAAGTCTAGAACCCACGGACATGTGCAAATGCTGAATTTCCTCCTTTGAGATATTTTGTCAGGCCCATCTTCAGTTGCTGCTTGTCCTTCGGTTTTGTCTTCAGTAAGCGAAAGGTATCCTCAGTTGGGTTGAGATCAGGTGACTGATGTGGTCATTGAAGAATATTCCATTTTTTTTGCCTTGAGAAGCTCTTGTGCTGCTTTCAAAGTATGTTTTGGGTCATTATCCATCCATATTGTGAATCTCAGTTTTTCAGCATTTTGCTGAAGCTGAGCAGATAGTATAGCCCTATACACCTCAAAATTCATGCTGATATGTCTATCAGCAGACACACCATCAATCAGCAACAGTGTTTGGCAGCCATATATGCACAAGCCACAAATTCTGCCTCCACCGTGTTTGACAGATGATGTGGTATGATGCTTCGGACCATAAGCCGGTCTTTTCAAGTGTCTGGAGAAACAGTTACGTGAATTGTGACATGATATCCACAACACACACAGTTACCAGTTTTTTAGGTACACAGAGCTTAAACTAATGCAGTCTAATACGACGGTGCTGCAATGAATCCTACCTTCATGAGGGTTATTGTGTTCAGTTTTTGTTGAAACAGTATTAGAGAGGTGTTGGCTCAACTGTATGATAATTCTGGAGAACACATGTTGTGGTTCTTTTGAACTGTATTGCAGTATACAGAGGTGTTTGTTATTTAGCCTACCCTCATTGATATAAATGAGGGTAGTGTGGATTAAATAGTAGAAACACCAATCTGTATAATGCAATACAATCCAACTGCTGTAAATCAACACCTCTTTAAAAGAGTTTCAACACACAACACACATCAAATCGAGGGATAGACTATACTTGCCCAGATGCTGGGTACAAAGCAAAGAAGTATAACCAGCCATGAAAAAAGTAAAATTCCATGAAACATATCCGAATCAGTTTCACGAAAGGGGAGGTGATGAAGACTATTTATAGCAGGGGACGTGGTTCTTTCACAGAAGAAACTATTGGGTCAGAAGGGATTTTGCTGTGCTACTCACTAGATGGCAACATTGTCTTACTATACACTGAACCCATGAGTCTCCCAGATTTGTTACATATGAAGGATGCTATGGTTACCCTCCAAATCTTAAAGCTTGCACTGTTTTCTTTAATGTGGAAGCGCACTCAGATTTGTACTTCTTGCTTACGCACAAAGTTAGTTGTGTATATCCAATTGTGACTCATCAGGAAATGCTCAAGTCAACCTTCCACTAATAATGAAAGCTCAATAGGTTGAGTCATGTTGGATTAGTATAAGAAGATAATCAAGGACCATTAACGATAGATTAACAGAACTGGATCACACTACTGTGATAAGCAGCATGAATCACCTGCTGTTGTACGTCTAACAACAGTTTCAGTTGTACATTTCGTTCTACTTTATGCTGGTAAATGATCAGAGGTGTCATGACATCTCGAGCCACGTTAAACTTTGTATGCTGTTCATCTCGTTTGTCAGGGAACCTCTGAGGGGAAAAAAAACACTAATCATACAGAGAAAATGACCTGAATGATTTGAAGCTGGTCATATTTAACCAATCAGACTTGTCAGTTCCTTTAAAATACATTTTACTGTCACACAAAAGTTGATAATTTTGTTCTCACAAGCAGAAAAGTGCATTTACATTCGTTTTGTAAGTCACAAAATTTTGCAAGGTGGAATATTAAATTTGTTGACTGTCTCCTCTCCATACTAAAACTGGATTTGGGTCAGCCTCAAGAAAACAATAAGAGTTCAATGGTTAATTTACAGTCTTTGTACAATAAATTTCCTGAAGTTTCTGATAGAGGTCCATGGGAGTTTGAAAGATACTTGATTATTTTGTATTCTCATTTAGTTTATTTTATTTTTTTTTTAAACAGGTGAAGTCAGTTCTTTTGACGTCAGTCAAAAAGTGTGACCAAAGCAAAGACAACCAATATATCACTTGGTTTTCTTTCAGAAATGTATCTTTTTTGGCCTTCAGGAGGGTCAGAGGAGCTTCACTGAAGTTAAAGGAAATTAGTGCTCAATTTTGCTTATTAAAACAGTCTTGTTTTTTCTTATTGGGGAGCACTGGCCATAACTCAAAGTATCCTTATGTTGTGTCTTGTTATTGCTGCAATTTTTGGAGCAATACAAAGCAGTGTCACAAACATTAGACCTTCTACTCATCTGTTTTATGCCCACAAACTTTCTATCTCTGTAAGAAACCACCATATTCAATATATTTATTTTAATTAAAATGTGTCTGATAACACATTGCCCTGCACCCTCTACGAGGAAAGACGACTTTAAACTTAGTGTCCAATAGAGGGCAGACAGGTTCTGTACATTTCATTTCAAGAGTTTCACTTATCTGATTCACTTGTACAGACAGACGGTATATTGTTTTCATGAGATGAACTCAGTTTTGTATGTCCTGTCGGTTGTAATTTATGTATTTAGCTGTGACGATATCTGAATTCATGCTGTAATTGTTATTAATTAGTATTCTGTGGTCTTGAGTCTAATTATGTTTCCCTAAACATGACCTAAACTGGAAAAAGTAATATTATAATTGTCCCATAAACAAAATGCTCCTAATTCCAATTAGTCACCATTCTACTGTGCATGAGATCAACTCCGCCACATCCAGTTCACCTTTTCAGGTCCCTGTGTCCTGAACAGTAAGGATTAATTATTCAGCTACAATTAGCGAGGTGTCAATAGTAATTGCCACCAGTGCAGTGCTCCTCTGACATTGAGGCAGCCTGTTGTGAGACTGGGATTACGCTTCTCTCATGTTAAAATTCCCTGTTTCAATCAAGTTACTGTATGTGCTCAAGCTTTTGTGAGCCCAGGCACACTCAGACACACACCCACCCAGACACTCCCCTGCACCCACCCAGGGGCAGGCATGCATGACTGCACTCAAATAACCGACACTAATGCACACATACGTACGCGCACAGGATACACACAAATGTGTTTTCAGTTAAATTTGAGAAAAATGACTGTAATTGTAAATCATAGATAACTGTTGCTCGCTTTTTTTTTCGTTTAAAGTTTTTAATGTTTATCAATGGGCACACATTTACTGGACTGCTTGTTGATGTGTGGTAATTGCCCAAAGTCCTTCCCATTACAAACAGAAGATTGAGGAAGTTTATGCACAGTCTGAAATATCCTACTGCTGTTACTGACATGGATTGAAATAACATTCCAAGAAACTCCAAACAAAAGTGGTTTTTATGGAACCTTAAAATAACCCTTTTGCTGGATTCAGTGGACAGCCCTTACATGCAGTACGAAGAATACGATTTCTTGGTGGTGTGGAGAGCTGCATCAGTTTTAAGTAGTAGTAATTTGAATGATTAAAACATGCAGTCATAGACCTTGTTACTAAAAGTAAACATTTTTGGAAGCAAGAAATATTGCGCCCTTAATTTGGGTTATTTGTTTTTTTTTTCTTTCACAAGAAAAAAAAATATCTGTAGTTTAATTATAAACTGCATTTGATATTTGAATAGAATATCTTTGACTGTATGAAAAACATTACCTTAAGTGAAGCACTGGATTACAGTGCAATAGATTTGTGATGTAAATGTAGATGACAAATCAAACAGGGCTTTTGGGGACAACTGGCAATACCTTTATTTATTAGTTTTGGCCATTAATTCTCTCCTATAATATTTGCCATTGTACAAACAAAATAAACTGAACTAAGCTACAACAATACACCTGTGTGACTACCACCAGGAGTCCACAACCACAAACGCTACATTTTAATATACACTGAAACGTACACCTCTGGGTGAACGTACATTTGAAAATGAATTCCAGATAAAATCTGAGCATGCAGTTAGAACAACAGCGACAATTTTCTGTTATGTTGATGAACGCTGCTGACTCTGCAAACAGTATTGAGACAATACAGTGTCCACTTGAAAGCATCTTTGTTATGGAGTGGATGTTAGCTGTCTTTCACTCTTTTTCAGAGTAAGGTCTTGGGCTTGTTTGATTAATTTAGGATGTGATTAGAGTTTTGGCTGGGATGCCTCTTCCCCTAATTTCAGCTTCTGTCCCTTTTCCAAAACTTGAACGTGCTCCATCGCCTTCTTTCGCTCTGAAGTTGGTGTCATCTCTCAGTAGAAGTTTAGTTTAAATACCTTGATTTAGGGAAAACATTCAAGGGCTTAACATGAAGCATGGTGAGGATTATTAAAAATAACCATTTTCAAAATGTAAAGAATACAATCTTCTCATACAGTTGCTACACAAGGTTCAGACAGTAGTGTGTGACCAGAAAATAGAGTTGTCTTGTGCCCTGGCAGTTTATATTTTCTCCCCCTTTTTTGGATTATCACTCTGTGTAACTTAACTTCATCACTCCTGCATGTTAGAAATATTACACTTGGTGATATAGGAACTACTGCCTTGTTCCCATTGATTTCAAACTGAATTTAATTTAAAGTTATAGGATTATGAATTTCATTACAAATTTTGCACATGCTTGGTTAGTCAAACTATTGAACTTCTGTTATCACACTGTAGTTTGTGTAGCCAGACGGGAAAAAATAAGTTCCCCGGCCCAGCAGATAGGTCTAGGGAGGTTACTGTGGCTTTATAAATGAAGTGTTGATAATGCTGAATTTACAGTACCTTAACTTAGTTAAACTTCTATTGCTTTGGGTCTCTGTCCAGCCAACACTACTGTGTATGCTGTAATGTAGTGTGCGCTGAAGATTTGTGGGCTGAGCTTATGGTTTTGTGCCTGTTCTGGACTGGGCGTTGAAACAGCTCACTATGGGGCCAGGAGTATTGATGGCGGTGATAAAGACATGTAATAATGTTATAAAGTCAGGGAAGACAAGGAGCTGTAAGAGGAGATTGGCTCAACGGTGTAACCAGTAATCAGTCAGTGGGGTGAAAAATGACAGGGCCAATGCAAGTGGACAGAAATGGGGAATAAAACATGGGCTGCATGAAGGCTGAACAGATCAGAGGAGGAGCAGGATGAGGGGAGTAGAGGTGACCTGCTCTTAGAGGGGCACAGGCCTGTCGCATTTCCTGATTACAACCAATAGGTCTCAATTTCACATGACAACACCAACTGCTCTTTTGGGGCAGTGTCTGTATTATAGGGCTTAGAAGAGAGAGGGGAGGTGGGGTTAATGTCCCGTTGGGTTTGTAATACCTTCTTACAAGAGTAACCTCTATGATGAAGATTTTTTTTTTTGTGCCAGCACTTTTCCTTTTGTCGTTGCAGTTTGGATCTGGAGATGGTTATTTTTTTTACTTATTTTTTTCATTTATATGTCTTTCTACTGCAAATTATTACTTAATTACTCTTTAATTGTGGCATTAATAAGAGTGGTGACTAGATCAAATTGAGTTCACTTCCTGGAATTAACACATTTTGACTCATTTTGACTGACAGAGGTTTTAATGCTGTGTGACAACATGACCTGTGGTTTGAGGGTAGTAAACACTAGAGTTTGAAGCAACACAAAAGGTCTGCAAGTTTGAAAAAGCGGACAAATTACCCACTATAAAGGTAGGTCTGATTAAAATTAAGTAGCCACAGTAGGTTGTTAGTGTAACAGCTTTAGGCTATAAGCTACTGATAGTGATACCACAGATAACCATAATGATATTTCAGACATACTGTCTAGCACACAAAATAACTGGTTGATGTGATCACCTTAAAAAAGATCCAGATCCAGATCTCTAAATCAAAGTCAAGGAGGGAGGAACACACCAGCCAGTTGCTGATTTGTATGGCTGTGAGAAACTACCTGTATGGTGATGCACCATTAAGGGTAACTGAGAAAATGTGATTTAAGTGAACTGAGCCTTTAAGTCTGTGTGGATCATTTTTAAGGTTCTATGTGGGACCAGTTTACATTTTAGACACTGCATGCTATGGGGGCAGGGCAGTTGAGATCCTCAGGTAGGACTCTCGGGTTTTGGCAACAACTTGCCTGATAACAAAGTGTGAGGCCTTTATATATTTAATCGTTTCATACTAGTCTCCGTTACACATTATGAAAAGAGCCTTTCAGTCTTGGCCAGTCAAGCTAGTTTTATCTTTTCAATCACTTCTTAAAACTGACTTTTATTTGAAGCCCTTGTCCAGCTTATATCGCGTCCCCCCTTTTTTATTTATTGTGTCTTACTCTTATTGTTTTCGGCTGGACCACAACAGCTGAGCCAGAGAATGTCTGTCACTGACTGACAAAACTACACCATTGGTCAGCCAAATGCTGTGTGTCTGAGTGATGAAGTTACACCTCTGGTTGGCTGACTGAGTGTTGGAGTTTCCCCATTGGCTGTTGCTCTTTCAAAATGGGGGGCGTTTACAGGCAGTGTTGCAACCTTAGTGCCTCTGAAAAGTTGCCAGATTTACCAACTTTTCAGGCTGACCTCCTTCTGGTCTCATTCAGTTGACTGCATGGCAGCATAAACATGAATGAGCTTCTGACGTTCTCTCTGAGTCGTCACTTTACAAGTAAATAAAGCCAAAATCACATCATAGCTGTTGCCTTGTACTGACATTTAGCGACTTTCTGAGCAAGCTTTAGGTACTTTCCCTCAAAAGTAGTTGTTTACAGCAGTTCCACAACAGTTTAACTAACTATATCCTCAATTTTGCACATTAATCATACGTGGCTGAGCCATCTACTAGGTTTTGACCTAAACTTGTTTTTTAAATTCTCTGATTCTGATTTGTAATCTTGTTATTTACTGAAGAGTCAGTTTGTACTCATTCTTCCTGAGAAATGCTCTTGATTTAAAGTCCAGTTTTGGAAGTTGGACTGTTAATGGACTTCACAGGCAATTTCCCTGAAACCACTCTTTCTACGCTTGTTCCACCCACCCTGCAACCCACCACTCAAGTTTTATGCAGATAAGACTGAAGGCTTTCCCCTCCCAGAGCTGGGCGGGTGCCCAGTATGCAGGAGTTTATCTGGCACACGTGTCCCTCCCTCCATATTTCACTTCTGGTTCTACTCTCTCTTTCTGATAGCTTTATCACTGCGGAGGGGTCAGATGCTGACACCAGCATAAGGGCCGCTTAAATCCCTCTAAACAACATCTATCATGGACCCTATAAAATAAGCTTCATGGCACGCACAATACCCCGGCCTCGTGCTTGGAAACGCTCGTCTATCATATGGCTGCTTGACTCCAGGAAGCCTTTTTTTGATGATATGTACAGGATTCAGGAGAGGAAGGCTCTGATTTGGCTCTAATCAGTCTTTATGAGTAATTTTAGATTGGACTGCATGGGAGATCTATCATTCATCAGGGGAGGCAGGTAGGCTGTTTTGGAGGTGATAAATTGCACTAGCCTACAGTTCTATTTATTGATCAGGAAGAAGCTTTATCAGTAAAACCCCTTTTTAGATGGTTTAAAAAATGTCAGAGAAAGGCAGTAATGCTGGTTCTCAAGTTTCAGAGGCAGGGCAGGAGGAAGGGAGAGGGACTAGGTGCAAAAGGGAGGGAAGGTGGACACTAATTGACTTTGATTATTGGCCTAATATTATGACATGCTGACAGGTTGCTTAGTAAAGCTGAAACAAATGGAATGCAGGTGCTTGAACAGAGAGAGAAGATGCTGTTATGGCCCTTAAATCACAACAATCCCACGGGCTGTTCAGCAACCATTTGATTAATAGCTCAATGCTAACAGATTACAGCAAATTGTTAGTTCTCTGAGGTCAAAAAAAAGAAAAGATAAATGAACTCATAATAAAAAGAAAAAGCTGTCTGTAATGTGACTAATTTTCCTGTTTTGACAGTTGTAACGTGTTAAACAAATGGTCTTATTTGCTTCAAATTTATCAGGACTTTTTGGATTGGCTTAAATAATTCAATTTCAGATACCATAACAACTGTCTGATTCTGCTTGCTGCTTATATGAAGAGGTTATTAAGCTTTGCATTTTTACGCGGCAGTAGGTTTGTTAGTTTCCCGGCCTATCCCTGTATAGGTTAACACAGACATTGGCAGGATACAGATGGTACTCTTGACAGAGATGTCATTCAAAATAAGAGTGAGAATATGCAGAATTGGATAGGTATATGGATATATTGAGATTATGATGTTAAAGATTGTTGTTTTGATAGATTCAGACATTAAATGTTTGTAACTGATAAATCCATTTAGTAAAATTGCGTCTGATCCTAACTTATGTTATATCCTTGTACACAGTTTAGATTGAAACAATATTTACGCTATTTGTTGAGTATTTGGACATAATGAAGACACGTCTACTGTTGGCTCCAGACGGTGGTGGTCTCCTTGGTTCTGTTTGTTTAGTGGCGTTGTCTTCTGCATACAAATAGTGGTAAAAGGCAAAATGTACCCACAGAAATACCAGTTTTAATTTACTGCAGTTATCTGTTCTTTTTCTTCAGCAATTACAGTGGTTGAATAGCTTGTTTCAGAAACAATGTAAGAAATCAAATGAGATTAAAGTTCAAGGTAAATATTTTAACTACCGCATTTCAAAAGTAACATCTGTGACAGCTCAGCCTCATGCACCTCTTTATTACCTTGACTTGTCTGAAGTTATAGGGATAAGGCAAGAGTCCCTGAATGCAAATCTTAAGTAGAGGAGCGAAATGGGTCTGGAGGAGCCAAAAAAGAGAACAATCAATGACCCAGAAAAGAGAAATTATTGTCCAAGCCCATCACTTAATTTCTTTAAAAGCCTATTGAAAAGTCAGAACCGCTCAATGTGCATCCACTAAAGTTAACACTCTCGGTATGCCATACAATTTAATTATTAGGACATGATTCATTCAGTGAGTGGTCACCCATTCGATGGGACCATTTATGGGCCGGCATATTCTTTACAGCTCAAGAATCCTCCATTTAGTCAGTAATCACTGAACTGTACAAATGTAATTTAGATACTTGATTGAGGAAGAGACTTTGCTAATTAAGAGTTTTTGTAGAGTGCATAATCATTTTGGCTGTCTATTCATCAGGAACAATGTGATGATTAGCCCTTGTGGCAGTGTAAGTGCTGCTTATCTGCTGGAAAGAAAAGTAAAGTCTCTCATCTTAAAGGATCCTTTAGCATACGGTGTACAATAACTAATCAGGATTTGTAAGCCCAAGAAGTGTGTTTTTGATACAAGCTGCACAATCAGCTTGTATCAAAAACATAATGTGCACATACATTTAATTGAACATACAACACTTCCAAATACCTGGGCCAAGATGTATAAATGATTGATATGCACTAAAGCCATGCATACACCCTTCTCACACATAAATTGCTGTTAATAAAAAAAGACAGCATGTGGTGATAATGTACACTATGTACATACACATGAATTGGCACTGTCTGCAGTGAGCTGAGTGATACGGCAACAGCACACTACTATTATGGTTTCCATAAGGCGAGGGGTGGAGGGGATGGAGGGGGACTTGGAAAAATATTAGGGTGAATCCCACATAGACCGTTCTCGTTTGAGGAGGTGGTGCAAGTTCAGTTCGCTTTTCTCCAATTCTCTGAAGTGAATATTGGCCTATACATTATATTATATTCACTGGCAGACACTTTTGTAAAATCAAAGCTAAAAAGGAACTAAAGAGCTGGATGTCAAGAGTTGGAAGTGTGGCAGAGAACTACATGTACTGTTTATTACATTTTTTTGTTAAGAAGTGAGATTTGAATGTGGGTTATCCATATGCAGTCAATAGGTCAATAGGTGGGTTTTCTTCTTGTTGTCCTGTGGTGTGTAGGGTTTGATCATGGCTTAAAGGAGCAGTTGAGTTCCTTTCCATGTGTATGTAGCCCTCCTGTAGGCCAGCACCTTGAAAGTCTTGAAATAGATTCGTGCTGCAACAGAGAAGTAGAACGTGGTGGGGGGAAACTTGGAGAGGATGAACATCAGGCCTGCAGCAGCATTTTGGATTAGCTGCAGAGGTCGAGGTCCGCAGAAGTACAGAATTAGAACAAGCTGGAGTTTGCAATCAAGTAAGTGCTACAGAATTTCAGACTTGGCAACTGAAATTAGCCAAGATGTCAAGGTAATTTTAAATAAGACAGTTTTAAGGGCTGATGGTAATTCAGTACTTTATTGAAACTTTTTGTGTTCATACTTGCTGCTGGTATTTTTATTTCCTGCAGTGTTGTGTATAAAGTGGTTACTTACCTATAAGGGCCTTCTGCTGGTAAGATAACTACCAGGTAATTCAGAAATGGGGAAACTTAAAATGGAAAGAAGCTCCAATAATCTTAAACAGACCCTCAAGTGTTAGATTGCGCTGCTTCCCCTGACCTTAAGCATAACAACAAGCAACAAAGTAGCATTCTCTTGTCCAACTAACCAGCATGGCCATTTGTTCATGGTCACTGCGACATCTTTAAATTGTTTGACCCACAGAGAGCACCAGCAGTTTTTCTCCCTGTGCTATTCAATGTAGATTTACCCTTTAACTATCTGCAAGGCAGATTAGTGAAGGAGGGCCCCAGGACCCCCCCCCCCCCCCCGAATCCTTAGCCATCCAGGACACTGATCCCCTTTCATATTGCTTTTCATAGGTAAATATTTAAAGAATCAACAGTGATGTTCAGGACCCCACCCACAGTGGAATTACTTGGGACAATATAGCAGGTTGTTTTTCACCTTCTCAGTTTGTGATTTCATTTCACGGTAAGGCTTCCACTTAGGATAGGCCTTCTTCCGCAGTAAGTAGTAATGTAGTTTTGAGCAAAGGCAGACCCCTGCTAAACTGGGGGGGGGGGGGGGGGGGGGGGGGGGTCTTTGGTGATTACCTCCATATGTAAACTATAATGAATAAATAGAACTGGGCATGGAAAATGAATTTTCACCACATAACGAGTTTAAAATCCTCCCCTTAGGAGTACTCTGTACTTTGCAATGAATAGCTGTTAATTCTAGTGTTCACAAATGTTTTCAGGATAAATGCTTCATGTACACTGGATGATGTTATTTTACTTGAGGGGAAATATCTTTAATACTGCTTATGATCTTGTTAAAATGGACTGAATATTTAAGCAAAGTTTTACTGAGTAAAAATAAACCAATGCAAAGCTCACTGTCATTTTGCAATTCACTTTTCATTGTTTTTTACAAGGATGTCCCTTGATTAATTTATACCTTTCTAATTGCCAAAAATGCATGTACATGTATACCTCCTTGATCACATTTGTAAAACCTGAGAACAAGGATTGTAAGAAGAGGAGGGTTACTTGTTAACTTACACCTCAGAAGGAAAGCCCACCAAATTTAAGATCAGTTGGGAAAATCATAGAGGAAGGAGAGACAGAATGAAGACCAGAGTAAAGGAGAGTGTGTCTTGGCACCAGAGCTCTGATTCTATTTACAGCTTTTAACAGAAATCTGATTAACGGAGGCATTTTAAGCAGAGTGACCTGGTGGAGGAGTGAGGAATGGGGGAGAGGTACAGACGCTTTTATTAAATCAGCAATCGATGCCAGTGCTCCTCAGAGACTAGCGCGCAGGAATAAAGGAATAAAATAAAATGAAATAAAGGACCCATTTCCCATGTTTATCTGGACTGTTTGGGTTTGGAGTGCACTGTGGATGCAGTATTGCTTTATAGTAGGCAGTTTTTCTGTTTCTTACCCTGATCTTGACTACCTACATGGTCTCCCCTAAGTTATTTCGTACTATAGTTGTGACAAGATTGTATAAATTACAAGATAACTGTCTATTTTCCGATTATAAGCAGGAGTCATTTTAAGCATGAACAAAGCTGATGATCTGAGTTGTCAAACAGCCAGCTAACTGCTAAAAAGACGTAATGCTATAGCTCAGTGATCAAAACAAGCAATTCAGAAGTGGAAATTATGAAGCACTTGAAAATTTCCTCTGAAATGGACCTGAGGCGATGGCCTGAGGGGCTGCTGAGAGGGCTGACTCTCCCGGCAGATAGAGCCATTCAACCCTGCATTATAGCCCTATTAGACATGGCTATCGCACCGAATGGTTTGCCTACCACCTATTACGCCTGTACAAAAACAAGGAGACGTATCAATTTCCAGGATTAGAGCTCATTATATGATGCCTCAAAAAACAAACACGTACAGTAGAGCTGATATTGCAAGGTACATCTATTTTTAAGGGCATTATTGTAGTTGAGCCGATCATTAAACGTTAGTGAGGGGTTATTGGTCTGGATTCATGCTAGCATAATGGACAGATGCACTTGAGTATCGTGAAATTCCAAGGTGTAATTTACCTGCCTCAGCACTTTAGTGTAGAGGAGTGGAGGAGGAAGGGTGGTAATGATAACAATGCTGATTAAACAATACACGTGTGGGTCCAAAATGACCAAACCTCTGAGGCTGCAGATCTGAGGAGTCTGTCTAATGCATCATCATAAGACAATTTTGTCTATTTCAGAATGTCCCATTATGCCGGTTCTAACTTTTCCCCAAATCCTCTTTTCAGTGCAGTACAGTGGTAATGGTAAAGGAGGGAGGCAATTACTAGTACACGCCGCAATCATTCATTTACTTTAACGTATCATGCATAATTACTTGTGTTTTAAAACCACTTTGGAAAGGGAGAGAAACTCTGCAGACTGTGGCAGAGCACAGTACCTTTATCCCTGTGACTAACGCCACTGTAACACAGACGGATTTCCCCCCTGGAGTGGCTAAGTCTGGTGAAAATAATCTGTCTCCCACTTTTTGTGTATGTGCATGTGGGATGGGAAATCTGCCACAGGGGAAGAGTGCCGGTGATACACAGTAGCAGCAGGAATCACTCTTTCAGCTCTGACAAGGATTTAGCTGTTGGCTCCTCACATGACGAATGGAGCATAGAAATCACCTCACTTTTGCAAAGTGGGGAGGCATGGGGATGGACATGGAGGGGCAGGAGAACGGCCAGTGGTTACCCCTGGCCAAAAAACTGAAGTGTTTTTAGATTGAATTTGTGATTTTTGATGGTCCATTTGAACTTGAGTAAAAACCCAGGGACTTTCCTAAGAAGCAGTGCTGATTGGATAATGGTGTGGTCGCCAGGTCATTCTGAAGTGTTTGGTCATGCTTTCAGTGACATAAATGTTCTCCACAATGGGAATGCCCTTTTCAAAACAGTAACAACCAGGCAAAGCTTTTAAAGTCTGTGTGGTTCAACATAATCCAAAGTGCAATGAAAGTCAAATGGCAACTCTCAAGTGGTGCCTGGCTCCATATATTAATTTGTCCTCTCGGCCAGCTGGAGAAGTAATTTTTGGCTTACTGCAGCCATACTGCTCGTCCTGATTCATGCATCTGATTTGCTTTGTGTGGGCTGATAGCACTGCCGTGGATGAATGGTTAAACGGAGAGGAGGCAGGGTGAAGAGTGACAAGTGGAGTGGCTGCTACACTGATAAATAGCCTTGGTTTTATTTAGCTTCATCTGTTTAAGAGAGGCTCAGCGCTCTACTCCTTTCAGCTTAAGAGTCCCAGGGAGATTCTTATCCCTGGGCAGGTGGGCTTGGTACACCACTCTCCTCTTTGGGTAAGCACCTCTCCTTTAGCCACACGCCTAATGATCCTAGCTAGCATCTGGCGCAGGTGGCCTCAGTAATTCTTTATACTGGAAGAGGAATTGACAGCAATACACTGTTTCCTTTCTCCTTTTTTTTTTTTTTTTTTTTAACTTTTTTTATGTCATTTTTTTGTGCCTGACAGTTTTCTAATATTTCCTAATTTCTCTGGCTATCTGTGTTTCTCGTCCATCTCAGCGCATTATTCCCTACCCCCTGTATTTCAATTACACTATCTGTATCTAACCTTGAACTCGACTTTAACACACGTGGTTGTGTTTTGCCAGCCTCATGGCTTTAGGCTTAAAACAGAAGAGATATTTACGTCACAAGCTCTTTTTACAATACAAGTACTGTTCCTCTTGTTTGGGTTGGTCTGCAGGTGCAGCTCTGGCCTGTGCTGAGACCTCCATAAACTCTGGTGGAGCATTAAAGCAGCAGATGTGATCCTGAGGGAGAGCTAGCATTAGCAAGGCAGCTCGGAACCTTGCCAGGGAACAGGTTGAGAAGAATGCACATGTAAAAAGAGTTGGACCGGTTTGGGTATCAGTAGTATACCCATGGATGTAGTGCAGTCTGCTCATAGTCACAATTTAATCTCTCCTTTCCTCAGGGAAGGAGAGAGTAGGATATATTAGGATCTCACAAAATGTTGAGCTGTCTTTGGTGAAACAAGAGAACATAAACAGAATGACATGACAGACATGTTTATTAGTGCCTAAACACAGTACTTTTGGGATCATAGCCCATTCAATCATGTGTCTAAATGTCTGTTGAATCTATGTTTTGCAGGGTTCATTAATTTGGTCTCCTATCGCCTGTCAGAAAAAGGGCTTCAGGATTCCTTAGAGAGTTGTTCTTGCTCACAGTTTACTCTGAGCTGTGTGAGATAATAGTAATAGCATCTGTAAATTAGGTTTATAGGATACTCCCACAGCACCTGATACCCTATATTTTTGGCCAATTAGCAGAAATACAATGTGCAGGAACAGCGGTACAAAGAAAAAATGTCTCTGTGATGCCATCATCATATCTACTTACCCCACAACTAACCCAAATGTCACCAGTCACCATCCCTTTTCTCACTGTTGTCACTGTAGAGCACCTTGTCATTCCCACCAGCAGACAACCAGGCATTGTATGATAAAAGCGCAGCTGCCATGTGTCCTTACATGGGAAGGAATCAGCCCAGCTGTTATCTTTGTATGGCTGCAAATCTTGCTATGATTTATTTTAGTTAAATAAACAATAGTCCTTTAATGTGTGCTGTGTCATGAAAAGGAATCTCTAAAAAAATATATGGTAATTTTGTCATTTATGTGAAATTAATGTCCTCCTGTGTCTGCTTTAAAAATTGTTGGCGGTTTTTGTTTCCATTATAGTTTGATTTGTCTTCTTACTAAAGAACTAAAGTATCATTAGGGTTTCCTGTCAGCAACTGAAATCAGAACTGATAAAATGTAAACAGTAGAATATCTCAATTAAAAATCTCAATAAAAAAATCAACCTTAATAAAAAAAAAGTGCCACAGCAGTGTCACAAGCTCAACAGAAATACTGACGATTTATTTCTTTGTAAGTGACGGAAGAAATTTTCGCGAAAAGGTTTTTTTTCCATGTTGGCCAACCGTTACAGTCAACTCTATCAAGGTCCTTAAGCACTTTATTAATGAGTCTTCTCCAAGAATTTTGAGTATTTAGACTAAATTTTGAGTTCATGTTGTCATTCATGACTGTAACCCTGTCCAATTTACTCTTTATCTTTCCCTCCGCTTAGTTTGATATGCGTAAAGAATGCAAATTAGCCACTTAGTAACCACATCAATTACCCACCTGGCCTCTTATCAGCCTCACTATGTTGTTTGCAAAACACTCGTTACGGTCCTGTGGTGATGAAGGCGGACAGTCGTTGGTGGAGTCCGTGTTATGGTTCGCTCTGGAACCAATTAGTACTCGATGCCCGCTGTCCTCTGAGACAAGTAAAACAGAGCAAGAGGCCGAGGCTTAAAACAATAATGTGCAACCAGGCCACACCTATATAATATGTGTATGTAAGTATGTTATTAAACAAGAATCATCATGAACTAGACTTCATCATAAAGTCAGCTCACATTTAACAGTGTGTATTCTAAATGCATCGTACTATGGAGAAAAACAGTAAACAAAAAAAAACCAAAAGAAAACAAAAAAACAGATGGAATAAAGGAGGTTGCAAGACAGAAGCCATATTTCAAATTTATTTTTAGAGAGTGGTAATCTACTCGCTACTTCTCCCCTGTGTCCCGTGCTCTCGATAAGGTGACGTCAGCAAATGGGAGTCTTTTTCCGGCCCTCCTCTATTTTCAGAGGGAAGATTGGCCTGGTATGATCCGGTTGTGCACTAAGATAGGCCTGGGTATAGGTCCTGTATTTCCACAATGGCAGAGTGGAGAGATGGCAAGACTTAGCAAAGGGAGGAGGAGGAAAAGCAGATGGAGGTGAAACCGATCTGTCTCTCATTGTGTCCTCTGTCTTTGTCAGATAACCCAGGAAACATCTCAGACTCACATGCAGCTTTTAGAAGCTTGATTTAGATCCACTCTGCTCCACAAGCTTGCTCGATGAAACAAAAGACTTATGGCGGTATTGTTAGACACAGGAACTTGGGTGCAAAGTATGTGAGTATCACTGAGAAGGAGCCGTGTGTGCACCAGTGTGCGCATGTCATGCAATCTGCTGTGGAAGCAAACCGGTAGCTTTGGTGAGCCCTCAAGAGGTTTAATGTAAACTGTTGTGTCAACCTCTCATCCCATGACTTTTACTGCCCTGTGTGACCACCTTCATGCACCACGCACAATAGGGAATTGTTTCTAGTGTATGTGCAACTGTCAGCATATGTGTTTTAACAGTCCAATGACCCTTTAAAACACTGAGCTTACCTTTGGCAATATACAACTGTAAATGATAGCTATATTCACCAGGTGATTATAAGATACAGACAACTTTCCCCCAAAAATTGTGTGAGCCATCTGGCTTTTTTTTTTTACCTAGATTTTGCATTGATATCATTCCTATTGCTCATGGTAACATAACGGTGATACTGAATGATCTCTTGCTGCTGTCAGAAAGGGAAAAGGTGGATTCAGGAGCCGATTGCACATCCATGTCAGTCCATGGGACACACATAGGATGGAGGTGTCTGCTGTATCCTTGGAAAGACTGCTATATGGAGACAAAACCCACTTTCATGCATTAGTAAGCCAATCAGGCAATTGTCAGTTCTCTTTGTGTGTAATGGAAAATGGAGGAGCATTTGGCAGGTGCAATAGTCAGAAGAAAAGAGGATCTTTTTGGATTCCTGGCAAGGAAGCAACACCACAAGCAGTGAAGGACCTGCAGTACTGAGACCAGGACGATCGTTGACTGAAGTTAATAAAAAGTCTGATTTGTTGTGCAGAGAGAGAGGGTGTCCTGGTTTAGGGTAGAATGGACTTAATACAGCTGAGAGGAAATGCTGTTTGATCCTGATTGGTCATTGAAGGTCATGCAAATTTCAGTGCCCTGCTATACAGTGTGCAGGGCCTGAGAGAGGGCCAGGCCTTTGTGAAATAGAAAGAGACTGGCTCCTGTTCGAAACAATGGCGATTTGAGATTTGTTTTGAAGACATTCAGTATAAATAACATTACCACCAAGAAATACTATCCCAAGAAAATCCATTGGTTGAATACAGCCAAGATATTTCCCAGCCAGCAATATAATGTCTAATACAGACAGCTTTGGCAAGAAAGTAGTTTTTCTCTTACTCTAGGCTTGTTTAAAAAGTGAAAATTGTTGACCTGCTACTGTACATTTCCCCTTTCCTTTTCTACAACTTCGTTAGCTGCACCTGTACATTGGAAGTCACACTCCATTCAGCCTTTTTTCTTTTCTGCTTATGCTTCAAATAAAACGCTGTTTCAAAGACCATGCCATATGTGTATTTTCCACACTTTGGAATATGTAATATATTTAGTTTTGTGGTAATCACTCACACATTGGGACAACAGAGACAAAGTACTGACTGAGAGAACGGAGCGAGGAGAGTCGCTGATGTTTTAAAACATGTATAGATGATTAATTACCTGGAGCTGCTGGAGGAAAATACTGGTTTTAAAGAACACAGAGAGCCCGCCACAAAACGAGTGTGTTTCCTCTCCTCCATTGGAATAATTGAAATTTGATTAAAAGGGAAACCAGAACCTTCTTTTGCCTGGTAAGCAGAATATCCACAAAAGTATCCTTTCCCCCTTCAATATGGTAAAGTGTCCGTCAGAGTTTGTACAGGGTCATTTGCCAAAGGACAAGGAGGGAAGTCATTATTGCCTTTCCTTTTACCTGTAACCTCCAACAAATGCATATTACATTGAGTGAGGTGCAGTCAATCAATTGCGGCTGTACAATTACAATCTATCAACAAGGCTGTCAGGTTGAGCAGATCCCCAGGCTGGAGTTGGTAATGATGAGTTCAAACACCTGAAACAGGTCTTTCAAGTCCCTTGTACTTTGTGTGTGTGTGCGTCTGTGTGTGTGAGAGAGAGAGGGTGTGAAAGAGAAAGAGAGAGTGAGAGAGCAAGAGACAGGGAAACAGAAAGGGGGTGTGAGAGATAAAAACGGGGGAGGGAGAAAGTCCCCTTAGTTTGCCTTTTTCCTCACCACTCAAAGCATGGACAAAGGCCTCATGCGTTTCAGTAATGAAAGAAAGGTCTGAGCAGCTGCTGACCAGCTGATAAACCACAGATTTCTTTAGTGTTAAATAAGTGATTCATCCTCAGACCTGTTCTTCCCTCTACTGTTGTCTCCTCTTGTTTGAGAATCTCTGCGGAACAAATAACAGACAACAGATGAGTCTCCTTGACTTCAGAGAACAGTGACTGGTTACACACTGGTCATTTGACATTAAATATGGATTCCTATCCTCACAGCTGACCTCTCTTGAACTTCCTAAAATGTACTTCTTAATATTTCATAAGGTAATTTGCTTTCATTTCATGCTGCTGTCATATCTAATTGAAGTGTTTTTTTTGTGTTTGGTATTGATGTTTTTCCATCAGTCTTTAGATCTTTTCAGATTGAGGGATATGAGACAGAGCCCCTGCTCTGATATGTGCTGTGGATGTGAACTTGTGTTTCTGGGGTGGAGGTGGAATTTTCTGACTTTGGAATAACAACAACCCACCTAATTCTGGCATGTCTTAAAGCGAATTCCACTCCGTTTTGTATATCTTTATTTCCTGTCACAGGCCCACAAGAACATATCAGACACTCCACCATAGACCCTTCGTTTGAAACCAGGCTCCACAAATTCCCAAATTAGTTTTTGCAATGGCCCAAACAGCACAGGATAGCAATGTTTAAAAAAATAAATGTCTGGCCCGGGCGATGGGTGGAGGTAGGGCTTCAGGAAATGGTTTGCTTGGGGGTCTGAGTGCTTCCAGGTTGACATTCCCTGTGATGGATCAGTGTGTCTTGGAATGTCCAAGTCGTGATCTGAAGTGTAGCTCCAGTTTCAGATGGATTAATAGGCGGGAGTGGGCCCAACTGTAACCTTGCCCACATGGACTCAATCATTGGAGCTCTGTGCATGCTATCAAATCACTGGCCCCACCTATGGATTAAAGGGGCGTGGGTAGACCACAGACTGGCTAATGGTTGTCTGTCTTTTCACCATTGACTTGAAATGATATTTTATGTTGTATAAACAAAAACATCAGCATGGCTGTTCGTTCAACCCTTGTACACATGATATTATTTACTGCTGTTTTTATATTACTTGGTATCTTCCCTTGAAACCCTGCAGATGACACAATAGGTCACATGATTATACAACAAGAAGACAGAAAACTGTCTTCAAACACAAAAACAAAAACAAAATACATTTCTCGCAAGGTCTCTCAACAAGTTTTGCATTCAAGAGTTTGGAAAGTCTTTCCCTGCATTAACACCTGCGGTGATTCCAAATTAATTTTGACTGGACATTACCTTAAAGAGTGAAAGACTGAACGACTGAATGAGCTAATTCAAAAACAGGCATAGACTTAATGTATTTCATGCTTATAGATGTAAACTGCCTCAGGCAAAGTCATCACTCCGTGTGTTAGTGTGTATGAGCATATGGACTGTGTGTGTTTTGAATATGTGAGCTTTTCTGCCTGTAATATCATGGGGAGGTGTTTTTAAAGACTTTATGAGCTACTGTATTAGCATACATATTTACTGTTGCAGACTGAAGGAGACGCTCTGCTATAAGAATCAGGAAAAAAAAAACTCCACATATCACCCAGCTTACAAGTTAATCCACATTTTATTATGGCTGCTGAGCCGGCGAGGGGTAGATTAAAAACAACATGTTTTTGAGCAGGTTCGTGAATCAACTATATTAAAGGGGAGATTAGTTTGCCTTAGAGATTAAGTGTGGACTCGCCACATTATCATCTGCAGATTTAAATGTGGGCAGGGTGAGTGCGACCTATTGCTTCTGCTTCCACGCTTTGTTATATCCCTTCCTGTAGAAACCATGTATGTGGACAGATTGGCTTGTTCAGTACAGCATGTAGTTGATTGTGTCTGTTCTAATACTCTTTCACATGAGCCTTATTCTGGATGAGGAGCTTCCATCTCCAGCAAATGCTGACACTTTAAGTGGAGACGTAGATGATTTTGTAGCAAAGTTTGGAAAGTCTTGATGATCAGGAATCTAAAGCAGGCCAGTGCATGGTCAAGCCATTCTACCTGTGTAAGTGTGTTTTCTGCAGATTTTGTCCTTGAGAAAAGACGGAAATATTTGGTCATTTAGCTTAGAAGAACTTTTCAACTATGATGATTTCCATCAGGAGAAATGGATATTAAATCTTCCACAATTAGAAAATGTCTGGACTGCTTCCCTTCAAGCATGTGCAGACCACAACCCACACACACACACACACACACTAACGTGCACATTTCCACCACACACTCTCCCAAACCAACCCTAAACAAACCTGCTCTAACACCTCTCTTGGGGGACTTGTCGGTTGGCAGCTTATGGACCACACACAGGCATACAGAGACACACATGCACACCCACAGACTGACGCAAACACAAATGCACACACAAGCAAATCCGCACACTCTAATTTAATATCCATAACAACATAACCTTGAAGGATAAAATGCAGGACTCATTTAAATGCTAATTTGTTTGTTAACATAACATCAAGATTCCGCGCGGGACAGGTTACGGAACTAGGCTGTCACTTGATATGTATATTTTATTCTACTTTGTTATTTTTATTGGAACTTTGATTATGATAATACAAAACACTAAATAAAACATTAATATAAACAGGAAAGACTTGAGCAACATCTTTTATGTATTCAGGTGCTTATTACCGGGCGGGAAATAAGGATGGCGAGAAAGAAAGAGAAAGCTGAGGGGGTAGAGGAATCTGTGGATATGTCAATATTGAGACTGATGGACCAAATCATATTTATTTGTTTCGTTCTGCATATGCACCCACTTTAACCTCTGAGTCTATGAACAAGCACATAGTTCCATCAACCCCTCTGCTTTATAAGCATGGAAAATTAAGAAAATACAGACCAAGCAATGATGATTGTAGTATGTATTCCATCTATTCAGTACAAATTGGGCAAAAGCAAACATTTTAGCCTAGTGTTTCTCAAGCTTGATCATCGGTGCTTGTTTTCATTTCTGGCATTTCCGTCTAATTTATAGCAGCATGATTAACCGGCAAGAAAAGACACAGACATCAATTAAAAACCTGTTCACTTAGTATTTATGATTACTAAAACTAATGTTTTAGAAAAAAATAAAATAAATTTGCAAATGTTTTATGAGGATGTCCAAGTATTTCAGCATTGGATTTTAGCAAGAATCACAGATTTTTCATCATGTGGGGATTTTAATCTCACATTTCCATGTTTTCATGTGTAACATAACATAAATGATGATCACTAATCAGAAAGTGATTGATTTTATTGTTGATTTAACTGACTGATTCAACAGAACAGTTCACCTTGGTGTGGCTCCTGTGGCTTAAGTGTTCATGAGTCCTCTTTCCAAAAATAATTTTAAGGCTAAAATAAAGCTGAAATCTTTTTTTATTGAATTATCATAGATCGCCAAAAGCTTCCTGTCCTGTTGTTGAGGGCTTCAGAGGGTCAGTTACCTGTGAGAGTCACTGTGTGTGTATTTTGTGTAAGTCTTTGTTGTTTTTCTTCATTACATGTTCTGCTCTGTAGTTCTCTCATGACCAGTGCACTCTACTGTAGAAAGATACAACCTCATGACTATGGGTTTATGTAGTTGAGGAAATAAGATTGATCAAGTCCGTGTAGCACCTATGATTGTGGTCCATGTTATGTGCAGGAAATGTCTTGCGACTGTGTTTTTTTATACTCTGCAAGGGCAAAAAGAGACATCTCTGAGTTTTGGACATGATGATAATAGATATTGCTTTCACCAGGTATGGGTGGTGTCAGTTGGGATACAATTGGTGTCAATAAAAAAGCCTGTAAGGAGCAAAACTATAATGAAAAAACAGTCTTTTTTTTCTTTTACAAAATTGCCCATCTACTTTATTGTCTCAAAATTAAGCCAGTGTATCACTGCGTTTCATGGCTGTAGCCTCACTCTGAGTTATGGAGTGTCTGATGCATTGATGGCAGAAATGATCAATCCGGGTGTAGTGTGTGTATGTGTGTGTTCACCCCTCTGTCTGTGCATCTCTCTCTCTGTCTGTCTGTCTGTGTCTGTCTAAAACACTGCAGTGACACAAAGCCCTTCAGCGTGCTCTCATCAGAGATGGATGGCCTTGGTTGGGGGCTGTATAAACTCCACTCCTGCCTCCAGCAGCAACGATATCACTGCTGCGAGTGAGGAATGTGGGACGAACACTTCAGCTGGAGAGTGGTGGCTGTGATTTGGGGGGGCTGGCTTGATCTGGCAGGGCATGAGTCCTCATTACCAGTCACTGCCTTTAGAAATGGGATCTGTTTATTTGGCTCAGTCTCCTCTAAGGGCACTGAGCTGGCGGGGCAATATGGGCAAGTGTTCTGGCAAACGTGCGGCTGTGTGATTATTATATCACTTACCACAACTTGTCAAAGAGACATCACTTCTGAGAGCGTTTAACTCGTGCACCCAGCCGTGGAAAATGTTGAGGCTCGTTTGCTCTCTCTGTCTCTGCAAGGGGATACGGCAACAGTGTAGGCCTGTGTTTCTTGGCCTGTGGTTGTCATTTTGTGTTGTTTGGGTGTTTTAAGTGAGCAAGTGTGTGTGTTTGTGTTTATGCATGTGTGGATTTTAGTGTGCATGTGGATACATACGTATGTGTGCATGATTATTTTTTGTGTGCATGTGTGTGGTCTAAGTAAGGAGCACTGGCCCACCCTTATGCTTCTATGTCTGTATGAGTTTCATACCACACACATAAATGCACTCATACTTGTAGTATGCTCTTGCTCTCTTTTTTTGTTTCTGACTGAATGGGCCCACTTCACGAGAGCGCACAGGCTGAGGGAGAACCTTCTGTCTCTGATGATCTATAGAGTAAGTGGTTTGGACGAGCCTCCTCTTGATGTGAGCCCCACTCCAACCCGACTTGCAATACGTCAATGTCGGCCGCAATACACTGAACCATATGTTGGCTCATGGGTCTCTTACACTGAAGCAAAGACTTTGCCTTGTCACAGTGGCAGAACATTTTCATCATTATACATTAGGAGGATCCCCTTGTGTCATCACATACAATGGGAGTATGGGGGATTTTCACACAAGGTGATTTGTCCCTGTTGCCGTATATTGTGGCTGAGGTGTTAAGTTGTTGGCAAGTAGGGCTATGAATTATGTGACTACCTGAGAGGACAATGATACACTGAAGTTCTTTTCTATTCTGTAGACAAACTCTTTGGTTCTATAGCTCTTTCCCAGGCTTTGAATATGTAATAGTGCTTTCTTTATCTACATGTTAAAGTGATTTTTAAAGCTTTTTAAAATTCAGTCGTTGGTGTAGATGTAGGTAGTTTTATGATGATGCTCCCTACAGCTTCATTCAGACATTGCAAGACATTCACTGAAAGAGCCTCATGCTTGTATGATATTTAGCACCTGGTGTGCAAGGATGCAGCGTCACTGTTGGAAAAATGTGGTAAGGTGAAAAGCAGTGATATGAAGGAAGAACAGTGTTTTGTGTTTTCTTACAGCCTGCATTGCTGATGGATTGTATACTATTTTCTGTGCAATTTTCATTTAACATTATTAGTGCATTCAGCTGGCTATTTTTAAAATCCAGCAGTGCACAGGAAAAGAATGACACTGAGTTCAAACTGTTTGCTCACATCCTGTATATAAAACATTTTGTTGGATATTTGTTCAGTTTTCCTGCAGTCACCATAAATTAACACTGAAATATACAGAGGGAGCACTCACTGGGTTATTGTTGTGGGTGTACAAAAGTTCTTTTTGGTTTCCCACACAACAAGGGGAAAAATAATTTTTATGGACTGATGGGACACTGCAAGAATCTTCTCAATAACTTAACATAGGCACATTCACAAGGCTGTGACTTATTAAACTGAATGTATTTTCTTTGTCCTTAGCAGATGAAAATTCAGTGATTCACTTATTACAGTGCCCTTCATAAGGCAGAGCTTGTACATTTCATTGCGCTCTGTGCGTATTTTAACTCGTTCTTCTGCAGCCTTGACCTAAATCTGGCACTCAGTACAGATGTGGTGTAATTGAAGTGTTACAGAAATGTTACTAGATTTGAGGCACTAAGATGGCCGTCGTAAAAGACACTGTGGGTGTTTATTCAGACATGAGATTGTAATGTTGTTTAAATAAAGTTATGTTGGCACAACACAAAAGAACCTAACTGAGAAGACACAGTAAAGAACCTGCTTGGTGGACAATGTCCACCACACATGCATCTTGTAGTTCAAATAAGGCAAGCATTTGGTTGCAATTTGGATTGAATGACTTAATATTTTGCTATGCAAGACAAAGGTGAAGTATTTTATGAGCACTTCATTCATACCAGAGTAACTTTAGCTTAGCGGAGCACTGAAATTCCAGCACTAACAGGCAAAACCAACTGACCACCACACTACAACACTTTTAAAAACTTCAACCAACTCTGGTGGGGTGAAGAAAATAACTCAGTCCATAGTCTGTTTTATTTCAAATGGCTTTTCTCAGTACTAGTGTTGCAGCAGCTGTTCTCCACTACATAATGTTAACAACAACACATCAGAACCCTCCACTCCCCCCCTCCACACACACACACACACACACACACACCAACTTCTGTTTTAACCAGTGATGTTGGTCAGTAAATTACACCTTCATTTAATTATCTTCAGACTGGAAAAAAAAAGCTGCATACGCTCTCACAACTTTCTCTGCTTTTTTCTATTAGTCTGACAATGATCCTCATCAAGACCAGTTAGCCTAACAGTCAGTTATTTTTCAAGGACAGGGGTTCGGCACACAATGCACTGGCAGAAATGTAGCAAAACATAGTGCCCGCCTTTATTTTTTAATAAAAAAAAGTGTTTTGAATCAAGAATCAATTCTGAATCAAATCATGAAATGAGCAGTTGGAATAAAATTCTGATTTCCACTTGTACTGACCTGACACATTTACGTAACAAGGTGCATGTGTGAAAGGAGCTTATGAGTGTAGTCACTACATTAATACAGTCTGTAAAGATTCAGACTGTGGCACGTTAGATTTTTCGGACTGGTTGCTTATTTAAATATGCCTGAGTGGTGGGCAAAGATCAAGGCTGTGAGTAAGGACATGAAATAGCAGGAATAGTGCTAACGTTATTAGGGTTTCAAGTCTGTATGCACAGTCACACCCAAAGTTACAGTAGGAATACCTTGGCAGACCCACATTTACATGCATCTATGCGTTAAGCACACAAGCGCGCACACATACATGTGTTTTCAATGAAGCGGACAGGCAGGAGTGTAATAGTAAGTGGCAGGAATGGAGTTAGGTTCCCCATAGGCCCTGCTGCAGCGTGGTGGGCGATGGGTTTAGGAGTGGGTCCAGGGATGTGTGTGTATTTACGCATGGCTATGCCAGAGTGAGAGTGTGTTTGAGATTGGGTTGTTTTCACAGTAATGCGGGTGGAAGGAGCTGGACCCACCCTGAGTCACGAACAGAGAGTTGATTGTGCTGCAGACGGAGTGGGCTGGATGGTCTGAGCCAGCTCTGGGGAGAAGGCAGGACAGACTGTTTCCCTTAAAGCCTCACTGTGACAGGTGGCAAAGAGACTGCTGTCACATTATATTCCTCCCTACCTTTTAAACCGAAACCATCGAAGATACAATCATATAGAAATAAACACAGATGTTGATATCTTCGTTGCTTCAGTATGTACCTGCCTGCTTTAATTGTCGATCCTATAAGGACTATCATGTTTGAAAGTGTAGCCATGAACACTGAAATATTTACCCCAGTCTTGTGGTTGTGTGATCTAAACTGCCATCTTTCATCGGCTATGCTCAAAATCACATCTCTCCCTTCTCACCTCTCAGGCCTGAAGTGTAATTTCCCAGCTCTAAATCCAGAAGTGCTACCGGGGGACACGTTGGGTAGATTACGAGGTTAAGGCTTCATTTTGTCCCTGAGCTGTGAAGAAAACGAAAAGCAACAAACTTGAGTGTGACCTGTGCTGGTTTGTGGTTCCAGGGAGAGCCCAGAGCGGCCCCTTAGGCCCTGAGGTGTCTGAACCACCTCCACTCACTTCTCTCACAGCCTCAAATTGTTATTGAGCTGGGGGCCTGGAGGGGCTGGCTGGAAATATTGTTTAATGTTTTTGAACAGAAAAAGGCAAGATACAGTACAGCTGCACTGGGCCAAAAGCCACAACCCTGATCACACAAGGTAACGAATGCAGTTCACACTGTGCGTGTCTGTGTGTTTGTGTGTGTGTTTGATCTGTAGATGGTCCACTGAGCAAATCTGAAAAACTCAACATTGATAAACGGTTATTTCTCTTAGTCTCTCCATTCAAAGGAACTCTTTTCTTGCATTGTTATGTTGTTAAACAGAATACATTTGCTTTTAAGTCAGGTTAAGTGAACTTATTATAACTTTGGTTTCTATGAAAATTACTTTTCACGGTTTGTGGTCAGTAAGCTGATCAAAGTTCTCCAGCGAGTATCAGAAACGGATATGCTGACCACATCAGGAGAGAAGAACACAGGGTGGCTTTATAGTATATCTGCTGAGGCGATCTGTGAAAATGTTGCCACTGGCGCCATGCAATCTCTGTTGAAAAAATCAAAAGGAGATTTTGAATGAAGAGGATATTACAAGGAAAGATCTTTTTTTTTCCTTTTTAATATGGCAATGTGTTTTGGTCATAATAAGATTTATATAGCTCTTATTAAAACTAGTGTTACAAAGTCCTCTACAAAGCAGAATAAAACAATGAAAGCATAAAATGGCAAGTAATAAAAAGACATTAAAAAAAAAGGAATTCAGGAACCGGTACCAAGAATCAAATGGATGGGTAGAAAAACTGGCAGCAATAAAAATATGAATACAATGGATAATCTCTTAACAGGAATTTAATTTTATACTTAAGTCATATAAAGCTTTAAAAACTGAACATTGAGTATAAAAATAAAATGGAAGACTACATTTAGCAGATTGCTGACCAGTATATAACACAACGGTTAAAATTAAATTTAGTGGAAGGCCCTTTTGATAAAAATATATTTTCAGAAGTGTTTTAAAGAAGATACTGATTTTTACAAGCCTGAGTTCCCCTGGCAGGGCAGAGCTGAGGTGTCTTAAGAGGCAGTCCTTTGTCCTGTTATTATGGCAACAGCCAGCAGGTTACTGCCTCAGGATGTCAGGCTGTGTGTGTTTTGGTTGAGAGGAATAAATCACAAAGCTTACAACCCTGCAACAGACAGCCAGAATAAAAACATTACATGTGTTTTATTAGGAGTCCAGCTGCTTTGTCTGTAAAAGGTGCCGTTTTTTTCCTGATTTACTCCGAGTAGGAGACCCCTGCTGCAGTTACAGTGTAGGTAAATGAAAGCATTACAGAAAGTCATGTCTCTAAAACTTAACAATGAATGGACCCCTGGCAGTATTCCTGAAATAATGGAGCTGCAAGATTGACAGACCTTGCTAACATGATTGGCAAAATTTAGGTGACAGTGTGATAAACTTGATGTGATCTATACAGTTTTGACTCCAACATACTGATGTATGTGATTTGTTGTCCTAGTTGGAGGAATTCACAGCTTTAAAGCAAAGTCCTTTTACAAATTCTTGTATTTTACTGAAGTACTTTACTGAAGTACTTTACTGAAGTAAAATACAACTCCTCATGACAAATCTAAGTAGACCATTAAACTGTGTTATCTATCTGTGTTCATCTTACCTAGTGTAATCCAATCTATCCTGCCACGGCCCCTATTTACTAAAACTTCTTTGCGTTATTTTCCTCTTTGCCACATTCGGCATTGTTCAGTTTGATGCATTGCAAAGGACAAATGAACCAAATGATTCGGAGGAATCATGGGTCATAAATGAGATTCAAAATGATTTCCACCCTTAACAGTGTTCTGTATAGAGTTAAAGAGAAAACTGTTACTGACAGCAGGACATTACACACCAATTCCCTTGGTCTCCCCCAACCCTTCCCCTGCATTCATAAATATCCCCTCGCCTGCTTCCCCTAATTACTTAGCATGAGCATGGCTGTTTCCACTTCCCTCTCACACATAATAGAAACTGCTTTTTAATATCCAGGCATCATAAAATGTCATGCTGACTTAACAGACACGAGGAGCAGAAGGAGCAATAACAGAAGGGGTGGGGGGCAGGGGGTGGGTGCTGGGGGCAGTTCAGAGCAGGAAAGGAGGGATGGGCAGTAGGTGTTTAGATTTCAGGACATTGTGAATTTTTACGTCTCCGTACTTTCTTTCTTGCCTCTTCCTCTCATTCATTCTTCATAATTTCACTTCATTCGTTTCTTTCCTTTTACTTTCTGCACATGTTGGGGAACAGATGGAAAGACCAATAGTAAATTTTTTTCACTCTAGTTGAATGAAAATTTAGGACAAAGCGGCTACCGTCAACTTATGTGCTGTCTTGATTTGTTTGCTTTAAGGACTTTTCTCACTATCAATGAGCCACTAAATAACTGCCAGGATCCAACCTTCTCGAACCTCAGCCTCCATATTGTTATGACATTTCCTCATTCTAAAACTTTAACAGCTCTCATCACCGGAAAACAGTAGATTTCAGATTAGTTGCCTTTTTAGTCAGCTTAGCTTTTATAGCTTGTCATTACTCAGACATCTGAAGCATTTCAACAGGACCATTAGTCAACCTGTAGCCAACACCACCCACTGGGACAACAGAGATGAATTACCTGCCAGTTTCCACTGCATTTTTCACCATCCTTAGGAAAGACAGAGATGGCTTTCAGGAGTGAGAAAATTCAAGTTTTACCCCGTGTTAGCACCTTGTTTGGACTGACACGATATGAAGTCAGAATTTAAAGTAACACCTGCTTGTTCTCCGATCTGATTTTCATTTAGCCTGTCACTTCGCAGGTGATCAGGTGTTGTACAGCAAAGATGGCATAATTGGGACATTGTGATGGCTTTTGAATTCCACTTTTTTAAAGATAAAGTACAATCATTTCCACTCTTCCCGTTGGCGAGGCCCAGCCTCCTGCCTGCCTCTGTGGGTTTTCTTCATTAATTTTTCACTGGGCAGTGTGTGATGGATAGGTTGTATTTATTCACTGCTGGGCGTCTGCTATGTGAATATGACTCATTTTGGGGCATTACGTATTCATGGCTTGGGATAGGCTGTATACAGGAAGTTATAATTAATGTGTCACAGTAGGAGGTGTTGGTAGACGGCAGGTTTGTTGGAGGGCGTTGTGGAACATAATGTGATTTACAGTACAAACAACTGGGAGGATGTTTGTCTGCTGTCCAAAAACTGAAAGGCAGTGGTTCCTTCTTACACCAGACTCTGATAGGTCTTCCAGCAAAATGATGTCCTGTAGGACATAATCTGCACTGAAAACACAACCTGTGAGCTTGAATATCAATAAAATGATTCTTTGTTCAAGTGGCAGGAGGAGTGTTATGTCTCGCCAATTTGTTCTATTACTGATCATTACTGTTGGTGATCCGTGGAGTCAACTCAAAGCAGCTGTTTCACATATGCAGGAGTTTTCTCCTCTTGGCAGACACATTCTGGGTTCACAAACAGCAGCCAGGCACAGACCTGGTGCTCAGGAGAGAAGTTATATTGTTTATTTATTTTCATCCGTTAGGTTGATAGTGTTAATCTTGATTGGCCTTTTGCTCCTCCTATGAAAGTTTTGGCAACTCAATTCATGTACTGAATGAGGCACATTGTTGTCTAGAAGCACAAGCGTAGAGGCTTTTTTTGTTTGTTTTTAACAGTGTCCAATATTTAATTATAACAGATAAATCAGAGTTTTTAATGTATATCTGTGTCCACCCCTAGATTGTTGGTGAACACAGATAAACCCGTAAGTGCCTACCACTGATGGCTACAGCAGAACCCTGCCGGAGAAATATTTGAGGGTGTAGGTCTGGATGTGTTTCCGAACACCTGTGTTCATGTTAGTACCATATGTGTGTGCGTGTTTGTAGTGCGTTTACAGGTATGTTTGAGGTTCTGTGGTATGAGTTTGTTTTTTTTGGGGGGGGGGTTTAACTCTTTGTTTATATGACTAATTTCTCCCTCTATAATGTGCGTAGTCCGTCCCTCCTCTCGGTGCTCCCTATCTCCACCTCTGTCTGGTTCTGTTGTGGGCCAAGGTCCTGAGTAATAGCCAACCTTAATCACATACCGTTTGTTAGTGTTTCTGACTCTGACCATTTCCAGGTGCATGACCTGATTTTCCTGCTGGGTAGGTGGTCCTGAGGAGGCACGGGACAGTTTTTCATGGAGCAATAGTCCATTAGAGGGAAGGCCTGTGTAGATGTGTGTATGTATGTGTATTTACTGGAGTAATTTCTTTTCTAATGCAAAGTGACAGACAAAATTACGGTCGTCCTTTCTATCTTTTTTTATTCACTCACTCTTCTCCACAGCTCACGGGTGTAAAGGGTACTTTCCTTCTTTTTGCCAGTTTGTGTAAATATGACTGCTGCCCTGTGTTCGTGGATGTCAGCAGATCTAGATCCCTCCACTGAGCCATAACCTTGTGGAGAGAAGCAGGTTTCAGTCCAAGGCAAACATGGTAAAACCAGTGTGGGACCAGTGCTAATGCTAAATGGCAATGCAATCAACAGCTGAAGCACAAATTGGCAGTTAAAGATAATTTTAAAACTATTTGGTAGTTCAACAGAAACACCCAGATTTGTTAATTTTTTTTAAAAACATTTTTACGGACACTGTATTTGGAAATGGAGGACAAAGGTCATTTGGTCACCAGACATCTTATTGTTGGGTTCAGCTGAGACTTGAAGAATGTTCCAGAAACCCACTAAATAAACCCACCGCTGTTTGAAGCCACAACCCAGCACTCAGCCGTGGGCCAGGAGGAATTAGCCCTGATCCACAGTTCAGGAAACTTGTAGACCTTCACAAGTCTTGATCCCCTATTCATGCTTTCTTTTGAGTGTTTGAAAGTGGTAAAGGTACCCCACTTATCTCTCTCACTCCTTGCCCCTCCCTCTCTCTCACCCACATGTCTCTATCCTTCTTTGTGCCAACGTATTTTCACTGGCCGTAATCCTATTAGAGGCATTTATGTCGTTTATTGTCTGCCAAGATTAGATTTGGAGAGGAATAATAAGAAGAGGCTGAGATTCTGAATGGGGTCTCTGTCCCTTCTGTTAGCTTTAACCAGATTTGTTATTGTGTTATGTTATATAATCATATCTGTTTTCATATCGTGCAGTGGTTTTGCTTAAGCTGCTAACGAAACATTGGTTTTACTGTAATTTGGCTCTGGTACAGATGGTGGTTATTTGACTTAGATTTGGAGACTTAGTAACAGTTTGCTTTTAGGATTTTGGCAGAGGCCGCACCATATGTGAACCTCAATTTGATAACTAGTAAAATATTACATTAGGTGTGAGCTAAAAGGATTTCTAAGCAGTCTGGGTTCTCTATTGTGAAGATTGCTTGAGAAATACCTTCCCTTTGTGGTTCAAAGCTGTTTCCTGTTTACTTCTTTTATGAATTCATTCACTTTGAACCCCTGCAGTGATGTTGTGGAAGCTGTGATACTGATCTTGTTTTCTTTCTCCTCCTTGCTTCGACTCATCTGATTGAACTGTAGCGCATAAACAAGCTGCAAAGATGTAATAAAATGTGTGCCACACAACATAGGCTGTGGTGTTAATTGAAAATGAAAATTATCACAATAGTCACACAAGTTTTAGATGGTAAGCAAGGAAGTGAGATGATTTCTTTTGCAGACATTTAACATTTACATCTCAATTGCTTTCATTTTAATATGTATATACATTTCTTTTTTTAAAAATATAATTTCCTGTTGATTTTAATCTGGGCAGTCATTATTTACAGTAATGTATTCCCATGCACCTACATTGTTACCTCCCTCATAAATCCAGATATTCTTAAGTCAATGTGAAATATTAAGATGTAAAAAAAAAAAAAAAAAAAAAAGAGAGAGAAAAGAAAACTTTTGATTTCAAGAACCATAAATTCTGAGGAATTTAGTGCCTCCTCCTCTCTTTCAAATGCAAAACAGCTTGTTATTTTTGGTAGAGTTTTAAATGCGTGCTGCCCGATGAATTTAAAAGGCTCGGCAGTGCCCTTTTAGGTTATATGTTTGAAGATTTCTGTAGTGTTTATGGTGTGTGAAATGCACTCTTGGAAAATGTCCAGTTTGCCTAGGCATAGCGCACGTTTTAATTTAATTCCAACACATTTCAGAGGCTCCTCAAAACTCTGCCTCAAATGTAATGTGAAAGCCAGATGCTGCATTCAGCGTGTGCTGTGTTGGTTTGAGTTATAGGCGAGCACAGATAGACTCAGGTCCAACAGGCTTGGTTATTGCTCGAGTCAAACACAATCAAAGTGACTTTAAACAAAATATGTGTTGGACTATAATGAAATGCTGAGTTGCTGAATGCTATAGATGTTGTGATAATTATCTTGAGCTCTGTGGTTCACTTGCTTGTTTTAAACTGTCAGGCACTTTCAAGTAGCCTTTTCCACCCTCAAAACATGTTTCTTTACTTGTTCTGTGCATTTTTTTTTCCATTTACTCCTTTATGTGCTTGAAAAATACATATGCATTCACTCTCTTCCCACTACTCACACATGCATAGACCTAGAAACCAAATAAAGCAAAGTAGGTAATTTGATGGCTGTCTCGTAATCATCATGAAAATGTTGCCCCGATTTCTAGTGCAAGAAGTTTTCAAATGTTTAATTAAATTTTAAAATTGTTTATGACAACGTCACACTGTCATATCAATTCCTGAACTGTTTGAGTCGGAGTTTGCCATCACAGACCTCTGAATATAGACTTCAGGCTCAGTTTTAGGGCCAATGACCTTGTGTTGGGATTTCATTGGGTTAAAGCACCTTTTTCTCCTGATTGGTGCAAACTTTTGTTGCTCACTATCAAGTAGTCTGCGACCTTGAAAAGCTCAGAATACTTGCAGTATTGACAGTGGATGCATTATTGTGGACATATAAACATAGCTAGGAATAACTGAATACAACCATTTCAGTCACTTTCTGGAAGTAAAACAAGTCACAGCAACTGCCAAAAGTAAGCTCGGCAGGATCTGCACCAACTATTGTGTGAATAATTAGATGGCCTTCTGACATCTTGCTGACAAGAACAATGATTCTATATATCCACAAATATGAATTTAGCTGAAAATGGGACGTCATTACACAGTATGTCCTTGACACAGTAATTTAGGTGGTGTAGATTTGTGCCTTGGGAGTCTGCACCTGTTGGACAAGGACATTGGGTGGTTGATGTTGACTCTCCTCAAGAAAATGGTAAAAGTACAAACTGGTTTCAACAGATTAAGTGACTTGATTATCTTTGGCTGGGTAGCCCATGATAAATATTCACAATGGTATAATTTTTCCCTTTACATAACCCTTTTTGGTGTTCAGGCTTTTTGAATAATTCCCTTTAGACTACATTTGACCTGATGCTGTCACGATTTTTGCTTCAGCCCTGTTTATTTTGCTCATGCTGGCCCTCTGTCCCTGTAACCCACTTCTCACTTCTCCTTCACTTCACCTGTTTCCAATTCCTCTGTCAACTTATACCGGCCCAGTTCACTTACTATTTGGCAGATCATCAGAGTTGTATATCAGCTCTTCATAGCATTACTGCCACTACTTCTGTACCTGTTTGTGTTTCAGTTCTTGTTTCCTGTTTGAATCCTGTATACCTGTTTTTTGGACATCCTGTCTGTTTGCGGCCTTCCTTCCTTCTTTCTTCTTTGGATATATTTGCCTGCAGTGTCTGTGAGCCAGTTCTCATTATAAGTCACCTATAGACCTTGTCTTTGTCTCTGCATTGAGGCCCTTCATGTCCTTCTCTGTACACCAACTATAACAAACTTTATGAACCAGACAAGCTTGGCTTTAATTTAGGTTTTAATGTTTTACATCGATAGTAAGTTAAAATAACAACAAAAAAAGACACAATAAGAAATAGATTAAAGATACGTAAACTGGACACATTTTAAAAGCTTATGAAGTAAGTGTACAAAATAGACTTCACATGTAATAATATATTTAAAATTTAG
The DNA here is from genome assembly GCF_017976425.1 of Toxotes jaculatrix. Classification (NCBI taxonomy): domain Eukaryota; kingdom Metazoa; phylum Chordata; class Actinopteri; family Toxotidae; genus Toxotes; species Toxotes jaculatrix. The sequence goes on along the minus strand of NC_054394.1, from coordinate 16,014,249 downwards.
TCTGTAAATCTAATAAAAATAGACTCAGAATTTAATGAGAAAATATAAATTTCCCAAATAAACGTGCTTAATGTTGACTCCAAAGTTCAGCCACACTGGTGTAGCTCTCTGCTGTAACTCTGCAAAACTCACATTATCTGAAATAATACTGGGTGTTACCTGTGATCCTATAATGTACTTGCTGAATGTGCTGGCTTTTTCAAAAAAAAAAAAAAGTTAAATGACAGTAGGAACATTATGGAGAAATTTACGCTGATCAAGGGTTTTGCACCCTATGTCATTTGTAAAATGGCTTTCTTCAACAAGCTTGCTTTTATATTTTTATTTTTTAAATCCAATCCTGATCAGAACACTCCTGTGTTAGCACTTCTGATGTAATTATAACAAATACTTGCAGGGTTGCGCACTCTTACTGATGAAGTAGACCTATGGCAACTCCTGCTCGTGCCTTGATTCACAAAAATAAGACTCTTCACCTTGAGCCAAGCAATAACTGATTAGTAGCCATAGATTCTCCTTGTAGTACTGATTGATTCTTTTGCATGAGAAAGTGGCTTTTGCCTTCTCACATTGCAGAGGTCAATCAATCTATCAATCAATTGGTTGTACAAGTAGTCACATCAGAAAATGTGCACATCAGTACAACAGTACACCTGGTACAAGTTGAATTTACTTTGTCCATTAAATATTTAGGAATCAACATCTGGCTGGACCCACCTGATCATTAGTGGTTATATTTATATTATCAGTTCTTAAATGTATTCACACTGCATTCGGTTTTTTGGTCGTAGACCTTGCTGAAGTATACATATGAGTAATGCTCAACCTGTTCACATTCTGTCAGGGATGCTGGTTGACTATAAGACACCTTACACTCAGTTTTATAAAGAATGAAGTTGCCATTTTGTAAAACTTACATTGCCCTTTTTTTTAAAAACAATAAATTTATGTTGGTCTCTCCTTTCACACATATCCTAACTATGGTTCTAAACCTCAAGCTAAATCCCTTGCCCCCCCTTTTCTCTAGTCATCCTAAATCATCTATAGTAGTTTAACTCGCCATCATTAATCACAGGCGCGTTGAGTTCTTCTATTTCTAACTGGACAGGCTGCTGGGAGAAATACTGTACTCGTATTTCTCTGGCTGGAGCACAGCACACTACAGACCTGATGTGGATGATGCAGCCGGCAGGATTAATTGGGCCCAGTTACAGAGGATCAGCAAGTTTGGTGCTCTTCACATGCTGCTCCTCCATATGGCAGCACTGAAGTCACACACACTATGATTAATAGTTCACGTAAGAATATTTCAGGTTGTGGCAGTCATAATTTGAAATATTTTTCAAATAGGGTTTTATTCTTAAACAGAAATCACAAATTCCCTTTTTTTTGAAAAAATTCTACTCGCTTCAAACAAATGCAAATCCAAACATTGTATACTGTTTTCGTAAGACTTTAGTGGTGATTTCACCAGTTAAGCAGATATGCAAAACATTAATTTACAAGTGAAACATGTAAGCTACTTTGCAACATTGTCAAGGCCAACTCTATCAAAGCTGCTCCAAGAAAAGGTAGCCTTGACATAAAGTTAACTCCTAACACCCGCCTCTATTTTTAGTTCAAAAAAACAGAATTTGGCCTCATTAGTTTTGGTATTTATCATATTTTTATTTTACATGACTTGGCCTAAAAGTGTGTTTCCTAGCAAAAGGGGCTGCAAATTGCCCCTGGTCTTATTTGCCTCAGTGGGCCCGTGGAGGCGTTAGTGTTGTGGTCAGCACTCCTCAGACTCTTTGAATTGCAAATCACCTCCGTAACTCAAAAGTAATGCAGCGGGGAACGTCACCTCCTGTCATTTTTCTGCATTTGGGTGCATGGGGGCACCATTGTAGAGGAAGTGCAGTTATTGTTTCTGTCTCTGGTGTGACTCTTCCTTATTGTAGGAATGACTAGGGCCTGCTCTCTCAACCTCCACCTCTCTAATGTGCCAGAAGGCTCCCTTAGCTGTAATATTGCCCGTCTGCAAGCATTACAGCACTGTGCAGCGGGACTTCTCTCTGATTAAGGGATAAAAGATCCACAGAACCGATGCTGGGTCCTGATTCACAACAACAACAGTGGAACTTCTGCTTACACTGTATGTGCACTACAAGTTCATTAGTAATTCCATTGAGGTTATCTTGCCTGGTGTCATTCAGTTAACCATTTATGTGTTTAGTTGTGTCGAGGTGAAACTGCCATCAAGGCAATGTAGCTGTTTTTGTTTAGACATTTTAATGTCTAAAAAATGGGACAGATGTGATATTATCAGAGAAAAGCCATATAAAACTAAACTTTACTTTTTTTTTTCCCTTTAAAGAAGAACTTTTAATAACCTGCTTGAGGAGTGGAATGTCACTACTCGGGTAGAATCAGACACATTGACGTCTGGACACATTGTAAGTTCATAAATTTTTGGTATCTAAAATATTTTACATTCTAGTCCAAAATCTAAATCTAAGCCAAAATATTACAGTAGGTAGAAAAACATTATCAACATAGAGTAAAGGCACACTCTGCATTTGACAGTAAATGTATCAATCAGTTTTCTGTCAAAGGCTGTTGCTGTTCCAGCTCCAGCTAGAGTGTCACCTTTGAACTCTATATGGATGTGTAAGCACCAAATGGATTACCAGATTTTATTATCACCCTCTGCTCTACTGGTGATGTGATTATAGGTGGGTGTGGGTGTGTTTGTGTAAAATATATATATTGCGTATGTTATTCTTTCAGGAAAAAATCCTTACAATACAGTCATAATCTACTCCAACACAGACCATAAATTATAAAGATAGAATAGAGAACTTAAATCTACAAACTGTGCTCATATTCAGTCTGTCAGTCAGTGAGTGCACACCATTTCCACTTTTAATTCAAGGGTTTTGTCTGATACAAGTTACAAAGGACAGAATCTGAACTGCTATTTCTTAATTAGTGACACTGCTGATTGTGTGGGTGGCTATGAGGCGGAGGGAGAAAACCCACTGAGGGGTCAATACAGGGCTCCTCTCTCTTTGCCAGGCTAATTAATTCACCATGTCTTTCCTCTCATTGCCTGCAGCCCATTATGACTTTAACACTGTGAAGCTCCATGGATTTGAAATAGAAATTATTGTCTCACCATTTTGTGTTTTTCCTCTTTCTACACTCCAAAACACCTTGTTGTTTTTTTTTTTTTTTCTTTTGCCAAATGAAATAACCAGAGATAAGACGAGCACATGCATTCATACGGGGGCAATATTATTTTGGAACAGGATATGGTTCAAAATAAGGGGTGTCTTTGCATTTTGAATGCAGTCTAATCCGTTTATAATTACACAGTGAGGAAGTGAAATAGTGGTCCAACTGTTTGAATGTGTAATCCCCTTCATGTGCATAAACATGAGCACATTTCATCAACGAGGTTGGACTAAGACTTCTGGATAATTACCTGGGGCAAGGAGTATTTCCATAGACCTGCCCTGCCCCCTGCTTTTCTCTGTAAATAATACATACAGAGTTGAAATCAGAGAGGCCAAGTCAATGTAAAATTACCTTCAAAGGCTGGCGTAAAATTGGGCAGTTCATCCATGTAGACGGGAAATGAACCAATGTTTCTATTGTGAAAGAACAAGAGCATAGACTCCATATCTCTAAACGACAACCTCAGTGAAAGCTGTCGGACAGGATTTATTTTATCTCTAATGATATTGCATGCTTATTTAACAACTTCTGTTAAATATAGGGGAGAGTCAACCCTTGGTGTTTCTCATCAGACAGGGATTTCCACACAGCTCTAGGGATCACAGTATTGTTGCCTATTATGTGCCTTTGCCTGCGCACACACACACCCACACCCACACACCCACACCCACTTGCCTTGATAAAAATAAATAAATATTTAACTGTATCTTGCTGTCTACCCCATAATAATCATGCTGAGTAGCAAACATAATATCAGGTCAGTTCTTGAATTGCAGTGGAGCATTGACTTGAACAAGATGATGAAGAGCTGTGTCCTCCCTCAACAGCTCTCACTTGATATTGCTCATCCTGTCAAAAACATTGACAATAAGGATTTCTTTATTTCTTTTCTTATTGACCTTCCAGTATTTAGGCAAAGTAGAATGTGATTACGTGGTTACACACCAAGTGTGCAGAGGTAATATATCTTATATAGTCATCTAATATCAGTCAGATCTGGCAGATATTATAGTCACACACGTTGTTGCCCAATGACATACTCTGTCAGTCTGTTTTCTCAAGTTTTAGGCCAACAGAGGCCTATGCCAATTTTCTGTGGAACCATTACAGTTGTGGTGCTTCTTATGTTCATAGCAAATTTCTGCTGACTATTGAAATTACACAGTTATTATGAAACTTTTCCTCAGCCCCGTTTTGTGCCAGACAAGGGAAAAATAACACGTGTTTATACCTTTTTAACTGGGCTGGAGATAGATATATTTTTTTTATCTTTACAAAGTTGGAGCATTACAGTTAAACGTCTTTGCTGAATTGCATAATGAGGCCTACATAATTGTTTGAGATTTAAAAGCTTACTTTGGAGCACAGATACATTCTAAGATACATTATTAGTGCCACCATTAGCCTATCCTTGGAGAAGGCAGGTGGTCTGCGAAACCTAAAAATATGCATTATTTGCAAATATAAAAGAAGCATAGAGAGTTTAATAATTTTCACCTTTTATGTTACAACAAAACCTTGGACCACCGTGTTTGAAAACTATTTTTTTTCTTGTCAGTTTTGTTGTTAGTAGCATAGAATGGAAAATGGGAAGGAAACTGGGTAGATGAAGTTCATTAAGACTAATGGAGTGCAAGTTACTGTGGATTGATGACAGTCAGGATGAGATTTGATACCATAAGGAATATTTGTGAAGCTTCCAATTCTCCTTCATGCAATCAACACGTAAATGACCCTCTGTAAAGAGCAGAAAACTCCCGGTCTTAGCCCATGCATAATAAGCTCAATACAGTCTGTCATAAATCACTCTAATTGAAAGGATTCCTCCCTGGCTACTCCTTACAAGGCACCTTACGGACACCGTCAGGGTGAACAATCCCTGATGCTCCATTTGAACTCCAGATGAACTGGAAACGAAAACCTCCTCTGGCTGAATGAAACAGAAATGACACAGCAGAAAGATGAGTTCAGAGATGTCACATGCAGCGAAATTCAAATTTGTAATCATTTGATCTCAGGGTACTGTGCTTTCAACACACAACTGGAGGAAATTGCTCACTGAACCACTTCTGTGTGTTATTGTGGGTGAGATGCAAAAGAGCTTCTCGATATTTTCACTGGTGTTTCTTCAGTTTACCAGATAGTCAGACATTTGACCTCAGGTAGCACCACTAAATGATTCAGCTTTTACAGTAAATGTTCTGCTTAGAGCTAATACAAGTAATTTGTATTGAGCGAACAGGTGGGCTTGGTTGCTGGAGTCGCTAGTGCCGATGAAATCACACTAGGCCGAAACAATTAGTTGATTGATGGATTAGTCAATCAACAGGAGATTAATTTTTTGACAACCAATTAACTGTTTAAGTCATTTATTAAAAAGATCCCCTGCAGACATGTTTTAAGAGGTAAAAATACTCTGTTTGAATAATAATGTCTGTTTTTTCCATTAAAAAAAAAAAAAAAATCAGTGTTGTTAAAAATTCTGAAAATTACATCTATTCCTTTTCCCTCATTGAAAAAAGTCTTGTATTTAAAAGTCCTTTCTCAGTGGATGTGTACTGGAGGCCTCACATTTTCCACATCACACTTGTATAACTCTTGTATATAATTTGTAAACTGAGCTTTAAGGCGAACTTTCCCCCTTCAGTAGGTGAACGATGAATGTTAAAGCAGCCCTCTACTCTTGAACTCTGCATATACATTCAAGTTCAGACATCCAAATAAAGTAACAATAAGCAAGACACATATTTAAATGCAGAAGAGTTAAAAAAACAAAAAACTGATAACTGCCTCTTAAAAGTAAAAATTTGATTGTCTTGTCTCACTGTAAAGGTCTGTGTTTGCATTTCCTGACTTTCACTACAAATAAATGTTTTTGTAGTTTACCAATGGATTATTCAGTAAAATAAATAATTGTTAGTTGTAGCCCTAAACCACGCTGTGTTTTTTTCCAGGAGCCCATGCTGACCCTAATTATACAGGGTCTGCAGCTAGCCCATCAGGTGGCAGGAGGTTTTGATCACATAATGGTAGCTTTCCCTGGAGCCTTAGGGAGAGGTGAGAGACCTCAACATTAAGTCACTACATTAAATCTGTCTCACGCCAGTCCCATTAAAGGCTATTCTATTACCATTAAGCAGGTCATGGTGTCTCTCCTTGCTCGTTTGCGAGTGGGTCTCAGCTTGGCTGCTCTTACTTTGATTGAGTTCTGCGGTGAAGCTTGACATGAGACAAGGTGAAAGCAAGTGTGTGTCCTAATCTTCAGTCAATCCCTTTTGATAGTTGTGTACTTACGTCTCTGTTTCCTCTCTTCATTGTTACAAGTTTTCAGTGCAAATTAAGCCTTTCACTTTTATTAGTGCCCAATTCAAAGCTTGCTAGGTCAGGCAGTATTGTACATTTTCTGGATAATGAGAGATGAAATATTCTCACAAACTGGTAACGTACTAGGCAACACTTGGATCTGCAGAGAACAAATGCTTATAAAAAGTGTATTTCATCCCTTGGCCATCAGCATTTTCCAGATTCACACAAATTAAAATTAGTGTCTAAAAATCAATCCATTGATTCGGATTGTACACCTGACCATGCACTATGAAATTTCACGGCAACTAAACCATTGTTATTTTTATTGTTTTTACTTTGGCGTCAGCACATTGACCACATGAACAGGCATGTTCCAAACTGAATGTGGTCTACACTGAGTCACGGTATTTCCATGACCTGTGTGTACCGCTGAAGCTGCTGTGGTAAGAGAGAGAGACACCTGTGAGGCTGTCCTCATCCTGGGAATGCTCAGAGATTTATTACCTATTGATACACATCCTCGCTGAAAACACACCCCCAAAGACACCCACAGTACATTGTTGACTCATGAGTTACACAGCCTCGAGCCCATGAATCATATTCTTAAAAAGAATACACCCCCCCACCCCCTCTACTCTCCTTTTCTGTGATTTCACATCCTCTGTCAAATAGATAAAGTACTCTCTGTGCAGCCAAATAAAGAAACTGTTTTTTCCCTGCCATCGTGCGTTTCTCTCATTGGGAGAGAAAGGGAATGAAATGAAGGTGGATGTTCTTTTGCTACTACTTGTAACCTTGCCCTTCATAGTCTTCTTTTTATATTCAGTCAGTAGTTTGATTGGAACATAGAAGACTTTTTCTGTCATAAGTTTCCAAAAGCCCTTTAATTTTTTTTAAAAGATATATCTACCAAGTGTTTGTATATTAACCTCACACATCTAATGTGTTTCCTATTACTTCATGCTTCAGTCTTTGAGGAAATAGAAGGGAAATTGGCTATATTCATTGATCTGGCTCTGGATTTTTACCAACAGTGCAAAGACCAACAGTTGTAATGGGATCTCTAGACATGCTTCATTGTGATTCAAGACTCCTCCTGGTATAGCATGCACTGTATGTGTGTTTGCTGGGGAGACATTGCAAAGGTATGATGACAGATGTAATAAAAATAAACCTGCCTGTCGGGGCTCACTTCTACATTCATCAACCCATCTGAGTGAGGCCTCTGGGCTGGTTCAGCCTGGGAAACTCCATTTGTCACCTGCTAAATGCTGCCAATGTGCATGGAGTCCCCACTGCCTGTGTCCTTTAGAGAGAGTAGATGTGGGTTTTATTTATGTCTTTGGGAAAACACACCAGGACCAGTGTGGAGAAGGGGAAGGGTTTCATCTAGTGCTGAAACAATTAGTTGATTAATAAGCGGAATTGGCACAAAATGAATAAGAGCTTTCCTGTGTGTTATCATTCTGAATTGAATATATCCACATTTTGAACTTTTTGTTAAGCAAATCAGCATATACATATTTTCAAACATTTTATTGAGTAGAAGAATCAGTTAACAAATTGGCAGATTAAATGATAATGAAAATGGTTGCAACTTTTATTTCATCTGTATGTTGGGTCTGCTGAGTGATCTATGATCATTTCTTCCCTTGTAAGGGACAAAGTTATTCTTATATGTACAATTAATCATGGATTTAATCAGGTCAATGTTAGGAGTGATAAGCACTCACACGTTCTAAAAGGGAGTATAATGGTACTTTCCTAAGCTTAAAAATTAAATTAAATCAACGTTGTCATGTCATAACCATTTATCTGTCCCTCATCTAAGCCTTATTTGAGCCTGTCTATCTGCCTTGCATTTTGTTAAAAATATTTCACCAATGTGTATACAAGCTATTCTGTGCAGTGTTATTCCCTGATAAAGTTTTAAGGTGAAATAAAGTTAAGGTTAGGGCAAGCAACACCACATTGTCTGGCTCTAAGTACAATAAAAGCTGTAGAGCTTTTCCAAAAAAAACAAAAAGAAAAAGAAAACAAAAACCTTACAAAGCATTACAAATGTCAGAGCAAGAAATAAGAGGCACTCTGACATTTTTTTTCCAACTGTGGAGTCATACATTATTTATCTGAAGAGTTTATATCAGATCGCAGATACTGAGGCCGAGCAGAGCAGCCATTTTACATCCCGGTCCCTCCCTGTGTTTTATGATAAATGTTCTCAAAGTGCTCTGCATTTTACCCAGAGTGCACATAAACTACAGGCTAGCTAAAGCCATAACTCTCCTACACCCACTCTCACGATTACAAGCACCACTCCAGATTCTTACTCAGAATCCCAAAACGTCTTCATAGTTCAACTCAGCCTTCCTCCTTTTTAAAAAGAGCACAAACCATAACTGGATTATTAAACTTGTCAGGTTAATAATACTACTGACATTATACTTCTTTTCTATCAAGTGATACAGGTTAGTAAATTAATATGACAACCAGTTACTTACATTTGCGCAAATTTCTAATATTAGAAACACATAAGAACCATAAAGTATGTTAATTCCTGGCCTACTATCTCCCAAAAATAGTGCATGATAAAGACAATCGCACAGTGTAAACTTTATAGAGACATGCCTCAGTTTCTCGCCCTCCTTCCCATTGCAGCAGTCTATATAAAGTCCGATATGAGGAGAATATTATGCACTAAGCTTGTTTAGACAGTTACTGTAGATTGCTGCATTAGCTGCTTTTGTGCTTCTATCATAGACTGCAAATAAGAATCAGAAAAATCAGAAGAATCTTTATTGTCATTGCAGAATACAGGTTGTACAGTGCAACGAGTTTATGTTCAGAGAATCTTTGTCACAGGTCAGAGTTTACAATGACACAGATGTTTGAAATAAATTAACAATGTTCCTGTTTGTCTGTGATTTGCTTTGTAGAAATTTGCAACTGTGAATATAAATAATAGGCTTGATCTTGATTTTTTTTTTTATAGAAAATGCTGTGATGCACACGGTAAAACTGTATTTCAGTAAATGAGAAAGATTAAAAATACATTGGTTACTGGCCACAATGGACATTGTACATGGCCATTGTGACCAGTATGGGAGGTTTAATATTGAGAGGGGCAAGGGTCTGCTCTCACTATTCTGATGTAGGGATGTAGGGTCGGAGTTCACCTGACCTGCAGCTGCAAAATGATCACATCAAACTGGTGTCTAGAGGATCATTGACTATTCCATAAACCTGCACTTAAACCAATTAAGACCAAACCTTAATCAAGGTTTGGTCTTAATTGGTCCAAAAATCCATGCAAAGATCAGTACATAAATCATAATAAGTAGCAATTAGTTCCCACTGGCTACATCCATGGGCAGAAAACAAAAAACAAACAAAAAAAAAAGCTAAAGCGCAAAGGATAGTAACAATATCATGACTTACCATCTGAAAAAAAGTATACAATACGTAACAATCCCAGTGCTCCCTGTGAACATAACATATTTTCTATTCGTCCACCAGTCAGATTCAGGATTTCCCTCAGTAAGGTGCTTAGCAGAGCCAGTAAGCCAGTCGGATCTTGATGCAGCTCATCTTGTATAATTGGTAGATAACGGCCTTAACAATAGCCAGACTTATTAAAAATATGCAATTTATTGTGTGAAGTCATGCCCCTGCTTTTTTTGGCTGGACTGCAATGGTGAGGCTAGCCCTATAAACAACGTCCATGACTGACTGACTAAGTGATTATGTTGTGCCAATAATCGGCTGCATGCCGTTTGACTGAGTGATAAAGTTACACCATTGGTGAGCTCCTCAAATGTTGGATTTTCCTCACTGACCATTGCTCCTTTAAAATAAATTGGCGTGAACAGTGTTGTTACATCATTAGGGGGGTGTTTGTAGGCAGTGTAAATCCAGCATCTTTGTTGCTTGATCTACTGATTTTTCAGACCCCTTTAGTGACTTTTTTTTTCTCAAAAGCACCTCATCTTCACTCCCAGATCATTTCATTTTTTACATTAACTGAACTGAATTGATTTTTACAACGCTACGAAAACTTGCCTGTTTGTAGTAAAAGTACAGCTAATATAAGGCTAGAGGCCACAACATGGTGAAGGTACACAGTACAGTGTATGTATTTATGCTGTATAGTGTTGGACCAATATGGAGTAAGAAACTGGAGCCATCTGTCATGTATAGCTTGTTCTGTCTGGGCATGTTTGCACAGCTGGAAGCAATGTTTGCCCACAGGATGACTGGGTAAGAGTGGTTCTCATCTACATACATGTTTGACAGGGGACTTTGAAGAGACTGTTTTGACAGAAATGTGTGGGAAATTTTAATGGAGGATGAAAGAGCAATTTCTGTCCAAACATTGGACCCTAAGAAGCGAGCACCCCGTCCCTCCTACGTCACTGTTTAGCTGTGCACTTTTTAGATTTTTAGCTTTTGACAAATTGAAGTGCAAAGAGGATAGAGAGAAGCGGACATATTTTGTAAAGATCTCCACTTACATATACAATTATATGCCAAGTAATTTCATGACAAAAGTTTATTCATTTATTTCTTTATTCATGTGCCATTAAAGTTTTTTTGAGGGTCATTATTGTTGTATTTTTCTTCTGTTTTTCTTTTTAAGTGAATGAGGAGAGAAATCCATGTTGAAGACTTAAATAAAAATAAGCCTTTAAAAAAAATGAGTATTTTATAGAAGTGCGCCTCTGGGGAGCAGGGAATTAAATCTGAACTTGGAAATATGTTTCTCCATAGGTTCAGTGGTTGTATTTCAAGGCTTTTTTACTGTGAGTGAGCAGGATGGCCTGAGTGGCCACCGTGACTTTCCATGGATGCAGTTACACTGTAATTTTCAGGGATTAGTGGCAGAGCCGAATTCAGACAGGGATATCCTGGCAGCGGGTGCTGCTGTGCTCACTGCTGAGCAGCTGTTAAAAAAGCAGTTGAAGTGAACTTCAAATTAGTTGTTGTGCAATAGCAAAAACACAAGCGTCTGGTCACTTTCACAGCCCCTAACGGCTTCATCACAGGGGCATTCTCCAACCTTACTTGAATGGACAGAAAGACATGCGGGTAGTGCTTGTGGATGTGCTAATGATAGATGTTGGTTGCGCTGACGTCACATGGTCACACGCCTGGAATTCTGTCTGGGTCAGCTCTTACCACCATTTCCTGGTGGTTTGTGGATGGCTAGTCAACATCGTGAGGGGATCCAGAGGCTGCTGGTCCTCCTGGCAAGGGCTCCAGTCTACTCTGTTCGCTGCCTTGGTCCTCTGCTGAACCTCTGGGAGTGCCTCAACCGTGATGGCCCCAGGCTACCCCCTTACTGTAGCCAAATCGCTGGGTTTCATTCATGGTTAACAACACTATGTACTGTGTCGACATCTCCATCCCGCAACACCACCACCTCCTTCTTTACCCTCTCTACCATGTCTATCTGTCTGCCTTTCTTTCTTTTGCTCTTCCTGGTGGTCAGACTTTCACATTGAGTCTTTATTTCACAGTATCACAGTCTCTTCTGAGATTAGAAACTCTGCCTGCTTCACTTGCGAAAGTCACCCTGTTTTCCAAGAGTAGTGGAGCACTGGAAATCTAATGTGCCTCTTTTTGTTTCAGGGAGACAGATTGAAGGAAGGATGTGGGGGAAGAAAAGTGATGAGCAAATGAGGGATTTAGGGAGAGTAAGAGCTGAGGTTGGACTGAAATATTTGTTTTTACCTCCTGCCCTGACTTTGTGGTCTGTGGAGAGCTGGGTAGGTTTGTCTGGACAAATATACCATTATGCTTTACCATCTGTCCCTTTAGAGATGTACAAGTCACCCTGAATTTAAAGGGAAGCATTTTTAATTGGTACTTGGATGATACATCACTTGAGACCCAAATAGATTTTGCATAATGACCAATACTTAAATTCAAAACACAGGCCCTTTTTAGATGGGCCATATGTGACCTTTCCTAGGGCACAGATGAGCCAAAGAGGTTGGTCCTCTAACCTTGCAGACCTTTAGGACCCTTCTCTACACTGGCTCGCTGGGAGGTCAGAAGATGTAACCTACAGGCAATTGATTCATTCTCAAGAGTTCTAAAAAATATGATTGATTATTAGGTTTTTAATGAGCAGGTGAGAAATTTCCAGCATATGTTGGTGACACTTTCTGCATGTTTAATTAACACAGTGAGGTAGATCAGCATAATGAACATCTGTATCCAACAAAAATATACACGCCCAGGAATAATCTCAGTCTTTCTGCTCTCACTCCCAAATATCCTTGTTCTGTGTATCCTCTCTCTATCCGTGCCCTCTCTATATGCCCTCTCCTGGGGCCTGAGGGAGCCTTTTGATATGCCCCCCCTCTCTTGGCAAGGTTGTATTTCTTCATTAGGCCCTCTGGGGGCTGCCAGAGTCCCATAGGATGTCAGAGTACATTAATTCTCATCAGGACATGGGTCCTCTCAGGTGTGAATGGCAGCCAGCAGCTGTCGACGGGGCTCTCTCAATCCTACCACAACTCATATATCACCCACTGCATACACACACACACACACACACACACACACACACACACATAGATAACAGAGTATGTAAAACGGAGAGACAAATACACTTGCAAGTATGCTGTTGAAAGAATCATCACACGCAGAGGAAGATTTACGCTGAAATCAGTGGTATATGAACATATCTCAATTTAGGACCTGACCCATGATAATTACAAAAGCAGCCATATATCTTAAAGTCTTTAGGGGGACAGAATGCCGTCTCTGCTTAATTTTCCATGTGAGTAAATTTGCTGGGTGCATTTGAAGAGCCTTTGTGATTGCCTCATAGCCTCTCCACCGAGCGCCCTCACCACCATAGGGACAGATCACATAATCTCCCTTCTCTCTTTCTCTTTCTCTCTCTGCGTCTCCTCCTCTGTTTTTCTCTTTTATAGCATGACATAGCCTTGCATGTGTTTTACCAAGATATTTTCTCAAGTAATTACATAAAGTAATTCCTCCCAGTGCGGTTGTTATGGCTCCCAGCAGACTTGTATACAAATTACTCATATTTGCTCTGTGGTCAAAGCCGTGAGCTGTCCCACAAGACTATGGGTTTACATTATGAAGGTCTGCCTATTAAAGCCATTTGTTAAGGTCTTCACTCCTGGGAAGCTCCATAGGACACGAAATGAAAGTGGTTAGCCTTAGAAGTGAGCTGTTAATTACTTCAGTTTGTTATAGAAGGCTTCACATTGGATTCGGACTTGACAGCCAAACCTTAATCCTCATGTAAACCCAGACAGTGCTCCAAAGCATTGGAAATTGCTCCCTCTGCTTAGGACAGTGTGTACATGTTAAAAGATATGATGAGGTAAATCTAGGGGGCTTTAAGGCCTGTCCAGGATGATTCCTCTTTCCTATTATTATTTTGTCATCCTGTGATTATTTTGTCATCATGGGCCCATATTTTCCAGTGTCTAAGGTTGTTCCATGAATTAGTTATCTGTACTCTTCATTATTGACCCGGTGTTACTGTACGGCTGTGGGCTGAAGCTCTTTCTCACTTCCAAGTCGTTTCCTTTGGTCTCTTAGTACCACTTATTCAGTAATTGTCTCTAATTAGGGAATGGCAGGATTGGAATAAGATTTATTCAATTGAGGCTGAAGGGCTCACATCCAGGCTTCATAGCTACAAGTTCAAGACTTTACATTAAACACACACAATTTTCTATTTGAAATATAATTCTGACATTATAAGCAGAGGTAAATTCGTGCAGAAAATCCACATGAAATGTCTTGTTCTCTGATTGCCTCACATTCATCTCTTACATGGGGCAGAGGTGGAGCTCTAACCATTTTCTTCTTTTCACCTCCAAATTTGCTGTGGCCCTTGGAGCTCTGTTCCATTCCCATTCCTGACAGGGACTTTGTTTTGCCAGTGGTCTGGAGAAGGGTAAGATGAGAATTTCTTGCCAGTTGCAGCCACTCCCTTGCAGATTTGAGCATAAATGAACTCAAGTTCATCCTTGTCAGAATGAGTTTAATGCATTTATTTTACCAAAAAGAGCTGAGTATCCCATCAGAGAGTGGCATTGTTGTGCTGTGGTTTATGCTTACCTGCTCCTAGGTTTTGAACACAGTGCTGGAGCAGGATGACAGAGGGATGAAGGCATAAAGACACAGTAGGAGTGAGGACACTAGTCTCATTCATCGAAACAGCCTCGGTTTGGGCAGCCTGTAATTCCCCTGAAGCTCTCGTGTTGACGGTGGCTTGGCAAAGCTTTCATTCCCTAGACAGAGGGAGGGAAAAGATGGTTTAGGGAGCAAAGCAGGAACGAAAGAGGAGCACTGTCTCATTCAAGGTCACTCTTCAAATCAAGCAAACCATCCTGGAAGCCAAGCGAGGGTGTATGGGCTCAGAGCACCCAATCACACCGGGGCACGGCTAGTACACCCCATCACTCTCTCCACTGCACCCACCAGGGGAGCCAGGCTTTGGGTTACAAATGAGCAATTACTGTGGTCTGAGTTACGCTCTTTTCACCCCTTTTCATTTAACTTTGTTTGTCTTGTATCTCACAGTTTGCTTTAAGAGTGAACTGCCAAAAACGATCACTGTTACTCAACATGGTCTTAGCACAAAGGAACAATAGTTCCTTTTATGAATTTTTGGTTATTGTAGTGTAATGTGTTATGTATTTTCGGTTTAATTCCTCCCGTACCTGTCTGGAACAGGAAAAAAAAAGTGTCTTTCTTGGCTGTTTGATTTTCTGAAGCATGGTGTGAGGATTTCACCGCTGTGGGGCCACACCTTAGCCTTCATCATTCCCAGCTGTCAGTGAACCTGCACTGGGCCGTCCACTCACCTAATGCGTTTCGTCTGTGCACTGGAGCTTGGCATTCTGCTTTTAGACTCAGAAACGGGAAAATCAGTGGCTAAATTAGCCATTTACATGCCCACACTTTAAATAGTTGTGTAATTGTTTGAGTGTGTGGCACTGTGGTTATATTTCAAGTGGTTGAAATTCCAGTTTGCATAGTGTACGGTTCCTGTTTGTTTTTCACTCCATACTCTCTCAGTGGCATAAGAATTAAAATACTGGTTAAAGAAGATACTATTTGTTATCTAACAAAAGGCTTGTCACACTGGCTGTAACAGAAGTGTATTTGATTGCACACAGCGCGTCTGGTTACATAGCCAATTTTACTGGTAATAGTTGTATTATACAGTAAAGTGCTGTTTCACCTGCAGTTTATTTTAAAGACTGATTGCCTGAGTCTAATTGCATTATTCACTCAGGGTGTAAGTGAAGAATTGAGTTTTGGGAAGTCTCTTAGTGCAGCAGTTGTATGATCCTCACCTTCTCCTTGTTACTTTAGTGCAGTGTCAGTAATGCTTTGGACAATGGCCCAGACACCCATGCAATGTGACAGGGTAGTCCCATTAAGGTTTCCTAATCAAGTCTCCTCTCCTCCTCCTCCTCTCCTATCCCCCTTTTTTCTGCCTTCACAGAGAGCCAGTGTTTTGGCAGAGAGCTCTGTGCTAAGGATTCAAGGCCGTGTTTATGTTGGATGAGGGCCAATAGCCTCTTCTATCTGCCCTCCTTTCCCATATGGGATGGTTGCTGCAAAGCAGCTAAATGCAGGGGCAGTCATTACCTTGCCTCAAAGAGACTTCTCCTTCTTTCCATCACTTCATCATCTACTGTAGGAGATAGTTAGATATTGTAGATATGCAAGAAAAGCAGGAACATTAAATGGATAGTATATAAATAATATTTAAAATTCATACTCATCATACTCATAAATTCAAAAGGGGCACATTGGTATAAATCAGTTTTGACTAGGATATAATATCCAAAAGTTGTGGTCTGCTGGGAGACATGATTGTTTACTACTGTTTGGATAAATAAATTGGATAAATTAAAAAATATTCACATATCTAATTTAATTAATATTCAGAAAATTGTTTTATATAGTTTTTTGTTCAATTCAAAATACAGGAGGGTTGCAGTTTTAGGTTAATCAGCAGTCTGGACTGATCTTGGAAATTATGTAATAAGTGTGAATTCACAAGGTTTACTAACTTAACAAACCAGCCATTAACAAAGTTATAGTTATCAGAGCAGAAGGCTAGAGTCATTGTCCAGATCTTCCTCTGTAGCTTCAGCCCTGGTCCTGGCTCAGAGCTGCAGCCTGTGGTGAAAGGCCTGCTGCTGCATGGTTATCTCATAACCCTAGCCACTGGAGCATGAACATCAACCACTTCTAACTCTCTTAAAGAACTCATTAAGTAGGCCTCATATTTTTTCAGCTGCCAGGTGCCTGCCGGCGGCTGTGGACTGGGATGAAGAGGCCAGTGTGTCCACACCAGGCAAGGGTGGAAACTACAAGGTTACTACAAGGAAACTACACGGTTGGGAGGGGAGAGTGGCGCTTGATGAAAAACGCCTGGCTAGAGCAAGCTAAAAGCTACTGAAAGTACAAAGTCTGTGTATCAAAGCGTGTCAGTTTGCAACTACAAGGGCATAATTTCTAGTGTATCCATTTGGTTTGTGTATATTTGGTCTAGTGTAGAAAGCCATACAGCACTGGGAAGGGTATTAATATAAGGCAAAATCAGCACTTTCGCTTTCACTTTCTCAAAGGAGAACGTGTGTCCTGTTCTAGAAGGAACACAAGCGACTTGTTGACCGTTACACAAATATCAAATTTTATTTTGAAATGACACAACAAATTAGGCAAAAATGATCACTTTAACTTTGAATGGTAGTAGGAAAAAAAAAACTTGACATTTTGATCTTCACAAAAATTTCTGTCCTGTGGTGGCACAAAACTATAAAGTGTGATTGTCTGATCAGAGGCGTAGGACTGGTCCTACACATTACACTGTGTACTGACTAAGGGAACCCGTTCAGAGTGTTGAGATGTAGCTGTAGCTTGGAGTACCCTGCCTGAGTCTGTGCCGCCCCACATTTTAACCAGGCATCCCAGGCGGAGTGCAATTGATTTTGGCAGCGGATGGAATAAAGATTGATTGAATCAGAATGGAAAGGACCTCGCTGGAGGATCGACCATGCAGTAACCCTTGAGCTGTGGATGCCTTTGCCAAGAAAGTACTCACAGTTATTCTAGCGTAAGGGGCAATGCGATTAAAGCCCAACGCTTCCACACACTGAACGCTGAGGGATGGAGAATGTGTCCTATGGAGAAATTACACATGTGACCACTAGACTGTGGTTTTACTGTTAATTAGACGATTGTCTAATATCTACCTCACTGTGGCCTGGGATGATGAGGGAATGGAAACAGGAACGGAGAGACGAGATGTATTGAACTGAACATAAAGTAATAACAGACACTGAGAAAATACTCAATATATGTGGTCTGGTCTGTTCTTTCTGTATGGCGTCTGTTTAGTGTAAACTTACTCTCATCAAATCAATGTTAAGCAGGTTTTCGCTTTTATTATTGTTGTAGTGAAGCAGTGAGGCTGGCCAAAAGAAGGAAGCACTACTTATCCAATATACAGCCAACCTCTTTTTGAATTCTGTGAAGAAGTAGCTGGGGCTATGTAGTTGGTTTCTTTCAAACATTTTGCAAGCTGTAGCTCACGGAAATTTAACTGTTAAAAGTTTGACACTGTTCTATTTCTGCAATTATCAGATGACATTATATAACTGGCATATCAATTGTGTTGCCTTCGCAAAGTTTACCTCAATATAAACATCATCAGGGAGGTCCCCGTCGTCTCTCTATTTGCCAAGTGCGAGATGTGTCATTACGAGTGTGTATTTACAGCATGCTCGCCTTTCTACCGCAGGGACCTTGTCTAACACCTGTCAGAAAACAGCTTCACCTGAGACAATCAAAGAGTGGCGCGTGGCATGTTTGATGTGTACTCAAACATAATGTGCTGTGAAAACATCCCTACGCTCTGCCAACGCGAAGTCACTCTCGTCTCTCTGGCACTGGTTCCTCTCCACTCGTGTGCCTGCAAGCTCGCGTTTATCCCTGTTTTATACAAATTCATGCTCACACACAGGAGTGATACTGCAAACAGATGAACAGGCCCAGAGCTACTAAACAGATCCATCTGTTGCATATACACTCAGAGGTCTCTGTTTTATGTTTGGAACTTACACAATTCTGTCATCTAGTTGTATTTATCGTAGTTCTCTTGGTCCCACTATTTTATATGTTTTGTCAATATATGAAAAACAAAAATTGAAATTGTAAAAACTTACTCTGAAATGATTCTAAAAATAATAAGATAAAATGCCTTTCCTAAGCTTTAGCTGTGAGCAGTACAAGTAGTGCAAGATTAAAATCCACCTTTTAAAATCCAAAACAGTGTTTAAGCACATTTTATGGGAGGCACAAAATTTTATTTTGTAAATTCTTGAATAAGTCATCATGTCCTTTTTGACGTGTCATTGAGCTGGAGAAAAATTTAGCAGGGTTAAAGGTTTTTGCCCAGCAAATTTGCTCTAAAATTTTAAGATTTTTTTTTGTGTCAGTGCACTGGTCTCACTGAAATTAATGAAGGATATATTTGTTTGCCATTCACTACCACTACTACTACTTCTCTACTTTCATTCAGAACACTCAGCTTTCTGTGCTTTTGGCTTTGTACTGAATAGTTCACAAGCTTTACACACAATAATTCTGGATTTGTTTTTGTTTTATACTTCTGGTATTTTTATACGATTGTTTTGTATCTGAAATTTTTTTGTTTCATACAAAATGTTAAATTTCATCTAAAGGGCATACTCACCTGTTATCTACCACTGTAGCTTTTTTTTTTTTCTTTTTTTTTTTTACCTTTGAATCAAGGCCATGAAGAATGTTAATGAAAAACAAGAGTTAACCCATAAAAGTAAAGCAGGACTCTATGTACTACATCCGTCATTCAGAATAAAAATATTTTCCCTGGCAGCACAGACTGTGTGAGGAACAGCACTTGCCCAGTTCTGAGGTCTTTGAGCAAAAAGTTGAGCTATTCCCAGTGCTCTCTTTCATGATCCCCCAACTCTCCGTCTGTCTTCTCCTCTTTCTGTTACTTGAAGTCACTTTCTGCTCTGTCTTAGAAGCCTTTCAAATATTCTTGTTTATTTAGCTCTTTCTTAAAACTGTGTTTGTCTTGGTGGCCCACTTGTTTTATGGTGAACATCATAGTGCTTTTTCATGTGTCCTTGTTTTCAGAGGTGGTGGCGGGCAATACCCTTATTATAACTTATGTCTAGAACAGCTAAGCAGATTAATTTCCTTGCAGACCTTATTGACACTAACCTACAGTATTTACAATTTATGAGCTCCCCCACTAGAAGAAAGGTTCAGCAGATTTTGCTCTTGATGATCGCCTTAAAATCATCATGTTTGTTTGCTGCACTAGGAGATCACCGACAGTTTATAGCTGTTGGAGGAGGAGGCGCCATCTTCCTTTCGCTGTAAGGGTCCCCACTTCCCAAACAGAATAACAAAACCCATTTCTGACTTGAAGTAAACTTTTGCTACAGCACAATCAGTCCCAGAAGATTGATCTGACTTTCCTGGGAAGGGAGAAATGGACTACCTTGTCAAAAATAAGTAAATGGCAATGGTTTCTTTCCAGAAAGAGAAGGCAAGACTAATTGTGAGTGTGACATCCCATAGCTGTATGGTCACTTCCTCAAGACTTTTTTTTTGTGTGTTGACATCACCTCCCCCAAACAATGCTTCTTATCGTTTTAAGAGCTGTATTCCTACTTACCAGTATTGTTTCCCGGCAGTGACTCTTGATGTTGAAGAAAACGGTGATGCTCTTTCTCCCATGCCAATTATCGGCCTGTAACTCTCACTGGTACGTGTCCCAGCAATTTCACAACAGAACAAAATTTCTGACACTAAGAGCAAATGTCCTCACCCACAGTGTTTTGCACTCTGCCAGTGTTGTCCGTGATGTGGCATGAGAGTCATAGACTCCCTCCAAAGTGCCCAATTCCAGTATATGAAAGACAGAAGCAAAAAATTCTATTTCATCTGCCCTTTATTGGTGTCTGTAACAGAAGTAAGAAAGCATTAAGCTCTCCCTTTATTGTAGAAAACCCAAAATCTGTCTTTACTTCTTAGACATAAGCATCAGAACTGTAGTTCTTTTCTTGTGTTCTCAGCTGACCTCCCCTTGACCAGAGTGGGAATAGGAGTGGGCACCACTCCTTTCTCTACACCGAAACAAATTTACAGTGCTTTGAAAACTGTTACTGATGATGACAATATGGGCATTTCCAGACTTTATAAGAATGTCAGCTCTCTGCTCTATGTCTGTTCTTTTGGTAGTCCTTGATGGGACAATGGCTTTTTTTGTAAGCAGAAAAAGCTCTGCTGACATACAATAGGTACTGCTGAATCACTTAACACTGGAGTGTGTTGTAACAAGTGTAATAGATGTGATGGCCTCCTGTCTGGCACCTTGCAAAGGCTTGAATATTGAAAAAAAAAAAAGAGGCTTGTAAACCTATGATAATCCTCTTTTGTGGTACCAACCATCCAGACTGAGTTGCTCATTCATGCCTAAAGCAAAATGGCTCTTATTTCAATTGTCATTTAAATGTTTCATCTTGATGCTTTACATCCTCCACCCTACATGTAAGATAAAGAGTAGAAACTACTCCTTTCGTGACCTTTATGTGTCTCATACTGTGTGGAGTGGGTGAGATTTACAAAGGGACTCATGGTGTTTTACAGTGACAAGTGGTTAGTAAACACTTACCAAAAGAGATCTTTCCTCAGGTCAGTGCTTTGAATTCTGTAGACTTGTGTTGCAACAGACCACACCTTTTAGCACAAGGGCTCGTCTTCCATTACTTGATATTAAAATAATTGTAAGCGTAAATATTACATATTTAAAACTACTTAGCACACACAGGCACTGTAGACTCTGTATATGTATCTTGTAAACCTGTACTTACACATAAAAGAAGATTTGGAGATCTTCTCCTTTGTTTTAACTGAATTTCTCTCTCACATTCTGTCCAGTCCCTGAGGGTCCTCTTTAGCTCAGTTTTTCCCACTCTTCCCATCACTTAAGCAGGAGATTGCATAACCTGGCCTTGAAGGCTGTAGAGCTTGTCTCCTTGCCCAAAGCAGAACCTGAAACTGTGTGTGTGTGCACGTGTGTGTGTGGGCAGTGCAGTGCAGTGCAAATGAACTCAACCATTCCAAATTTTCTAAATTTCACATACAAAGTTTTCCTTTATCTAACTCCTCCTCTCTAAGTCTCTCTCTTTTTCTCCTCTTACCCAATTTTATCCTGACACTGGTGCTAGGTTGGGGTTCTGTTTACCCAGCTGCATGGCTTATTTACCTGGGGTAAAGGAAAGTCCCATCAGACCTTTCGTAAAACACAGAATAAAATGTAATCTGAAAAGGAAAAGCGAGAACAGGGAGAGGGTAAATCCATGGTCTGCCAGAGTAAGAGGAAACTGAAGGTACTGGACCGCTCCCAGGACAGCACTGTTCAACCTTTGGGGCAAGGCCAATGAAAGCAGCATATTAGGAATCTGAGATGTGGTCCCACACACTTCTTGTCTCTCTCCTTTCACTAACACCAGTATTCTCTCCATTTCTCTCTTTTTTTTTCCATAATATCAACCCTGTACACACCTCCCCCAATGCCTCTCTCTCCTTATTTTCAGGATTTAGCAGGAAAAATGTACTGACTCATGGAAAGGACTTCCTTGCCCTTGGGCTTGTGGTGCGGTTGAGCAGAGGGAAGTTCTCAGGTTCAAGCCCAGATGGCACCTGTGGCTGTGTGGGATCCCGTTGCTCTCTTGTTCCCCTCCAGAGGTTAGGGCTGGAGATTCCCTTGCCAATGCCCAGTCAGCACTACAAAAGTTCAACAACCATTTCTTGTTAGATTCCAGGCCTCAGGCTCAAACTGATGGCAAAGCCAAGCCCTTGGATCTTGTGCATATACATTGACCATTGGCTGTTATTTTGCCTTCAATCCCTTTTACACTGAGATGGTGTAATATCCAGCTTGCATGGCAGTAGACTGGGGAAAACTCAGAAAGTTACACTTATTTTTAAGTGAGCTTTGGTTAATTAAGAGGTAGAAATAACTACATTTAAGATTTCTTGGTAGAGAACTTGACTTTAAGAACTGTCCCCAGACAGTAACAATGCAAAATGAGTGTTGATAAACAAACTTCAATTTAAATGGGATGCTCTCTGAATTTACACCCCAACTTCAGTGTGTTGTCTTGGTTATGTATTTGATATTATTTCCTTGGAGTCTCTTTAATAAAGTGCATGCATTTCTTTAAACCTTCTTTATGGTGGGGTATTAAAAGCACAGAGCTCTGTTCTAATCCAGCTGGGGTATTGCCCCAGACGCTAAGTGTCTTTATAGAGCAGTGACATTAGCTTGTTTATTGGTTGCAGGGGCGTAAAGATGCTATTGTTTTAATTGCTTGTACATGCTCCTGGGATCCATGGAGATTACAGAGACTGCAGATGCCAGCATATTGGAAATGGGACAAGAAAATGAAACTAAAGAAAGCCAAAATATACATTAGCCATATTTGATTTGTTTTGCACTCACTTGACAAATTGCTTGCAGTGATTATATATATATCCTTGATGCATTCAAGAAAGCCAATGGTAATCAGGCAAGTCAAGCATAATACAACACACGAGACACCTTATGAAAAAGCAGCGTAATTGTATGTGTTATAATCACGTTTCTGTTGTTTTCATGCACCTCCACCGTGACTGCAAGTTGGTCAAATTTTCCTTATTCTCCAGCAAGCTTGATAGGCGGGGAACAGAAATGCTAATGCTAACAAGGAATCAACCTTTGATTAAAATTGTCTCTGAACAGCCTCGGGTTAACTGTTTGAAATGTCAATGGAATGCTTCCTACCTGCATTAGGTTCGTCTGAAACACACGTGCATGTGCAAACACAAACGTACGCACAAGCATTGTCCAGTGGCATCTTGTACTATCCCCTCACTCCTTGTCTGCTGCCTTTGGCACTCACCCACCTTTTTACGTATGCACGCACTGAACTTTTGACCAAGGCCCTCCGGTGTGACATTAGAGCGGTGGGGAGGGGGAGAGGGAGCCAGTGGCTTTAACAAGTTCCTGAGAGCTTTGGGCCTCATCTTGCGTGCCAGTAGGGTAATTTCACAATGTTGCTAAGGAGCTGTTTAGTGCTTTGAATGTGACTCGGTCCCTGCTCCCTCACTCTCATCAAACTCCTTCCCCAGCTCCCCACCCACCTCTATCTCTGGCTGTCCTGCGATTCCCCCTGTTCCCCACAAGCCTTCTCAGGCAGCTGGCACTGGGGCTGTAAGTCATCTCCTAGCTCTTGAAGGATGTCTCCCTCCTCAGTTAATAAGGGTCCCACTTCACCCGTTCACCATGGGGATGGACATTTAATGAAGTACCTAACAAGTGACTCCACAGACTTGCGTCGACTGTCCTCTAGTTGCTCCCCTTCTCTCCTCTCACATCTTCTGCTTCCCTCTGTCCTCAGAGGCAGAGTCTCTGTGCGCAGCCTGCCAGTTGAGGAAGAGGATTTCCCCGGCAAAGCATTGTTAGGCAGGAAGTGACGAGGGAGGAGGAAAGGGACTTTCACTTGTGTAACAAGGAGACATGGTGGCAGTGTTACCGTGACAGCCGTGCGGTGCCGTGGTCGCTGGGGCAGAACACAGCGGGCAGAGGTCCCACGCACCAGGCCCCCTCAGCCGCCTCCAGAGCAAATGAGCTGCCAGGCCAGACTAATGGAGTCCTAATTGGTGATTAGGAGAGAGGGAAAGGTTAGGGAGTGTCTACTGGCAGTCTGCTGTTAGCAGGATGAAGCAGCAGGCTGCTGTATTCACTGGTTTAGCGAAACAAAACAGCAATTACTGTTTTTATGCAGATGCGACACTGTTTACTGCACTAGCTGCATCCCATAAACCTATGATGAAAAAGACAACTATAAACTGTTGTAATATAAACACATCAATAAATAATTACAAATATTCTTGCAACAAAAACGAAGCAAGCTGGCATTTCTATTAAATATGCAATTCCAACACTATTTGTTACTTGTGTGATGGGACTTGAGTGTTGTCATGTTCTTTCTTAGTTATCTGAAGCAAATGAGGCTGGGGCCAAACCAAGAACCGTGGCGGGGTATCAATCAATCAAACCACATCACAAGAGAGGGAGCTTTGATGAGCCTTATGTGTTTGAATCTGTGGAAAAATGGGCACTTTAGCCCTTATCTCTTACCATCAGCCTCTATATAAATATGAAGAAAGGGCCCTTAGGTGTGGATAGTGTTACACACTTACTTTATATGGTGCAATGAAGAGGAAAGGAGGAGTAACATCCTGACTGAATATCAACTACTGAAACAGGACCCTTCCCCTATTTGCTGAATGACCCGATGGGGCTGAGAGTTGTATGGAGCTGCTTTTGTGAATGGATGAGGCCCCCAGCTGATACTGATTTGGTAGATAGGGTGACGTCTGCTGGGATGCAGAGTCTGATGGGCTGAGGAGGACAAGGGCTGTGATGACTGCCTGTCTGCTTCCTGCTACTAATCCACCACATTAGCTGTGTGTGTTACCCTATTTATAGCCAGGCCAGGATGTGAATAGACTGTCTAGTTTCACTTTTCATACGGACGGTAATTTTAGTCTGCTTTTGCTCCACATCTTGTCCCTCTGCTTCATTGAGAGTGCTGATGGGCACTCAAGATCGTCCCTTCATGGTGTGTTGTCTGGATAAAGTTATTTTGATTGCTTTTTAAATTGAAGTTCATAGTTCACACACTGAGCTGTATCTACACTGACACTTAAATTATATTTGATTAAAATGTGATTTGCCACAGTACACAGTGTACACACAGCTCACTGAATGGATGAAAAAAAAAAACAGGAAACTTGCACAATCAAATGCAACAGTCCTGTTGTCATACTTTGAGTTTCTAATTGTTGATTTTGGTTCAGCGAGACGATTCAGTTCTGTGATTATTTTGAAATAAGTGGCTTTTGGTGGTGTCCTTGATTTCATTGTATTGTAAAATGTTTTTCATATATTTGCCAAGAAGTGGCATAAAATATTTGAAACACCTTTCAATGTAATGTAGTCCCTGAAAAAACAACATACAATGGACTCAACACAATGTAGTCATCTCAACAAAAAACTGAATATTTTAAATACTGGGGCTGGTGTGTTGCAGTTTGTTACATTGGACTTGTTTTCTATTTTTCTGGTTACTCCATGTTATCCAACAGTCCACACTGTACAGAACACTGAAGAGCCTCCGAACTGAACTGTGAACTGTGATGTGGAAGACTGCCACTGTGGCAGTTCTAGGGATGCCAAGTATCAGGGTAGCTAATGTCTGTGCCCCTCTTCATTAACTGGCTAGATATTTATTGTACAGCTTTTATTTTATGCACCTCTTTTCTGTCGACGCAGCATCCCTTTTTTACACCTCTATCTTGGAACAACCCCTCTTGGCGCATCTGTGGCAGATTAATCAAAAACTTCTGAGGAACTTCAGGGGGGCTTAAATCCTCTAATCGTGTAGGTGTGGGAAAATGTTATGGGTCCCCACCCACAGCCTTGAGGTCCAGCCAGAACACTCTTATTTTTGTGTTCCACTTAAAACCTGGGTGGAGAAGCAATGAGAGAGCACTTTTACACAGATGGGCACACAGGTATGAGCGCATGCAAACATCATATGTGTGTGTGTGTGTGTGTGTGTGCGCACGAAAACGAAAAGCCAGCAATCCCATTTGCTAATATTGACATGGGTGTCCCTGTTCAATCTTGTTACAAGGATTATTGTCTATTGAGATCCCATTTCATTAGGCTAAAACACACACCTCAGGGTGCACACTGGAGCTGCTGCAGGGGCCCCAGCCTTTTAGCCCCTTTGCTCGGCTGATTGGGAGGGGCGAGTCCTGTAAGTGGTTTTACTGAGGATCACTGTACTTTAAAGTGTGTCCCAGTCAATACATAACATAAACGTCGTATGTGGCTGGTGCATGAGGCATGTTACGCCTTCCAAGGGAGCACCACAGGGTGAGGAGACTTGAGTTAATGCCCAGTGGGTTTAGTAACGTGGTCAGATATCCTGCTAACTGCTCTATAGAAATGCTTGTTCTTGAATTATATCCAAAATGCATATGAGAAGGCAACCCACCACCCTCTCCATGGCCCCACTCCAGATTACGTATCGATTCTTGATATGAAAAGCTCATTACATAAACAGAAACAGCAACACAAAAAAGCCAGTGAACCTTTGCATAAATCCTTTAATTGAATTTCCAGTGCTGGTGGTTGGAGGTTCTCTTTTTAATTGAATCCATTGCTGGTGTTGTGATTTGCATGCACGGGAGTGGGTCCTGTCCCAGATAAAGTGCCATTGATCCTTATTAAAGCTCACCTCTGGCTGCGCTGTAGACTAACAGGGAAAATTAAATGTGTTCATGGTGCATATACTTACTGCCCGCGAGGCAGGACTGTGAGAACCGACACGGAGAAGAGGAGAATGAAAGAGATAGGAGAAAAAGAAAATATAATTATCATGAAATTAATTTGCTAAATTATCTTGGCTTTGGTCATTTTTATCAAGCCATTTTACAGAAGGCATTCTTTGGAGTTATCCCTGGCAGCTTATAAATAGCAAGGGACATCTTGTTCGGCTTTGGCAGCTGATCAGATATCACACAAACAATAGTGCCTCATAAAAACTAGATTATCTACAAGTCATGATTAAATTGCAAATTCTGTTTCATCTTTTTTTGCTTCTCAATAAGTTTTGGATTACAACTCAACAATATCTTTATCTAATTATTAGGAATGTGAATAACACACCTGTTGGCTCCACACGTTTAAAAAGAAATTTAAAAGAAGGTGTTATCTGTCTTGATTTGGCCAGTGATATCATGTGTGATCAATCTGCTGATTGCAGAGCATTGATCAGTGTTTTCTCTTGGTTTGGTGGAGGGCATTAGTGACACTGAGCATTCCTATTGGATTTCCTGTGGAGGAGAGTACAACAGCAGACAGGCGGCTTGCATCACACCTCATCAATGCAACTGGCATAGGTTGGGCTGGGGAAGTATTATTCGTTTGTGTGTGTCTATTGTGTGGTTGTTTTTGCTTGCTGTCAGATAACTGGTCTAATGTGTTGGTGTGCGTGATTTGTGTTTCCCTCCCTGCCTGTAACTGCCTCGTCTCTCTACATCAGCACTTGTACCGACAGACTTTGAAGCAAAGAGATGGAATTCGATCAGGTCTCTCACCAAAAAGAAAGATGTACATGTCTCAAACATGTTAGACGGATATGCAAAGCTTTTCATGAATGCTTTGAAACTGCAGTATACTTATGTAGCCCTTGATACAACAAATGATCATTTGAAATAGCTACAAAAAACTGCTATTTACATCCAAATAAGCTCTTATGGCTTAGCTCGCAATGAGCAGTTGACCATGACATTAATATACACAGTATCATGTCATTCCCATGCTTTTGCCAAGAATACACGACCTCGTGCACATGCACTCCTCCTGAGGGCACCTTTAACCTCTAGCCCTTTCTACATTACCTGCAAGTAGCACATTTCATCATGTTTGAGTCTGAATCTTGACACTTTCTCAATGAAGCAGGCCGTGTTAATCTCATCTCAGTCATTTCTTACGCACACACAAACACTGTGCATGATCCATTCAGTGAAAATGTAATACACATACAATACACATATGAAACAGACAAAACAAAGACAACCAAACTATCAGTGAATTTGATATTTTTCCAAACTTAAAGATCTGAGGCAATCTTTCTCTCTGAATTACACATAAAAGACATGCGCGCACACACACGCACCAGCAGGCACGGTCCTCTATCCCACAGGCCAAGTGCTAATCTCCATGCACAGTAATGTCCACTCAGCAATAATGTTTAACTGTATTGACTTGAATGTTGTCCTTTCCTTTGGGCGTCTTTTATGGGTATGGGTGTTGTGTATGGATGTGTGTGTGTGTGTGTGTGTTCTCTTATTTTTGATACATTTTGACTTGAGAGCTTGTGTGATGGATGCTTGAGCATGTTGGAGAGTGATAGGAAGCCCGTTCTGTCAAATGGTCGCTGACAAGCTGGCAGTAATGCTATTACTGCGGCACACAAACAGGTTTACATAATACCCTTTGTAATTGCACTTGAACATGAATGGGCAGACTGACTTTTATGGTGCCATATATACAGCATGCTTACCTGCAAAGGGCTCCATATGGTGGCCTTTGAGTTATGCAACACTCAGGTAATAAAACAAATCGACAAAGAGACATACAATAGATGTTGTGCAAACATGATTACAAGTTAATAATACACCTGACTTTCAACTAAGTGAGCTTAAAATAAGGCTTAATTGTGACAGTTGAATTAGCAAGATGACAAAGAATTGTAGAGTTAGAGTAAGAGAATATCAAGGCTGCACAAGCAGCTCTGAGAAATGTGGATATTGTAAGTGACTGGCCTCCAGTTTCTACTTGTCTGTTTCTGTCCATGAGAATATATTCTTTTTAATGATGATTTGGTAATTTACTGTAATTTTCAGTCATGTTTAAAACCTAATTCTCTAATAAAATGTTTGTGAAACAGCTGAGCCTCATATCCTAAAAACTAGTCTAGTTGTTGCAAACCTCCTCTCTTCTTTTTCTAAGGTCAACTAGACACAACACAAGATAGAAAAATAAAGTATACAGGCTCTTTATAAAAGATGTGAAAATATAGGGAAATATAAGGGAAATATAGGGAAGTACATGAAGGTCAGTGTCATGCAGTCCAGTACACAGATGAAGCACAGGGGTAACTGCTCCCATTGCAGCCATTATTAGTGTTATTAATTACACTTGTGCTTTCCCGCTCTGACACATCAAAATGTCTGTCCAGAAAAATGCCTAGTGGACAGCATTGTAATATTTCTAATATTTTGCGCATCTCAGTTACTAACTACAGCCTCGAAAACAGAGAAATGCACTCTGTGTTGAAATTGTCCTGTCCTGTTATATTTTTTCTTGAGGTTTTCTCACTTTTGAGTCCTCCATGATGTATCTGTGTGTGTTTGTGTGAGTATGTGTGTGCGTGGGTGTCATAATATCTAATGGCCCAGTGCCAGTGATGGAGGACGGTTAAGGATCCTTGCCAACCACAAAGTATCAAAGATGCATCGAATGGTGGCATGGCTGGGAAGTGGGAAGCCACAAGATTCATTGCAGGAGAAATGCATCACAACTAAAATAGCTAACACACATCAACAGCACTTTGGTCTATACATGCTGAGGACTGAAACAGCTGGGGAAATGGATACCCATGTTTGATGTTTTTGAGATGTTTTTTTTCCCCCCTAAATGTCAAAGTAAATGACAACTGTGAGCAGTGTGTAAATGCTAATCAATGTGCTGTAGAGAATGAAACAAAACATAGCTGTTTTGGTTCGGTAGAATGTGAAATGAAATAAGCTTCATTATGTCTTCAGTCATGTTCAGGTTTTAGGGATTTTGTTGGTGGAAATGTGTGTTTTATTGAAATAATATCGGAGTTAAAATCAGGCCCAGAAAATTCAGATGAGGTACATCTCACCTTGAAATTTGTTCTAGTCAGAAGAAGACTTTTTTTGTTGTATGCTCTTCTTGTTCTTGTCTGTCCATCTATCGCCTTGTCTCTGCCAATGCTGACCCTGTCCTCTCAATAAACTTTGTATTGAACAGTTTTTGAAGAATAGCTGTTCGGCCAACTGCTTCCATTGATTCAACTGAGTC
Source organism: Toxotes jaculatrix (assembly GCF_017976425.1). NCBI lineage: Eukaryota > Metazoa > Chordata > Actinopteri > Toxotidae > Toxotes > Toxotes jaculatrix. The sequence continues at coordinate 15,983,918 of NC_054394.1, read as the reverse complement.
AGGTTAGATAGTAAGATAAAGTGGAAATAGCTGCTGTAAATCAAACTTATGGGTCTTGAATGACCATCAGTTTTCAATTGTCTGGGACATCAATGATTTGTTAATACTGCTGATTTCTCCTTTTGTCATCACCAGCTCTCCTTCAGTGTCCAGGCAGTTTGATTTGTGGGAGTTGGAAGTTCCAGTGGAAGTTGTCTTAGTTGGTGCATATTGTCATACTGACCTTTGGGTTGTGTTCTCTTGCCTTTCTATAATAGTTTTTACAAGAAAAATCTAAATGTTCTTCAGTTTGTCCTTGAAAGTGAGCATCAGTCTTGGGGGAAGCTGATCAGTTTGCTCCACTGGTGCCATTTACTTGCTTTCAGTGTCAATATGGAAATCCATCTCAGTGCAAACTTACATTATGATTAACATTTAGAGACAGAAATCCTCCTCTGGGACACGTTCATGCTTCCACCAGCCCCACCTGACACAGAGTGGCAGCAGTTGGCTGATAGAATAAGAGAAATAAGGCATCCCTAATGGAGACAAGTAGTGGAAACATGTTCCATCAGAAGTGATTACGACTAATTAAGCTGTTTTCACAGCTGGCTGCCTTGCTTTAATATGCATGCTTGCATCATATAAAGCGCTGAGAGAAAAAGGCAAGAAAATGTTTAGAGATCCGCTTGAGTCACTGAACACTGATTAAATGGATTAATATTAATCACAACAGACAAACACCAGAATTATCACAAAGATGTGTTAATTATTTACTTATGCACACACAAAAAAGGAAAGACTGGAATACACAGCAGTTAAGAGAGAGTGAAAAGTAAAAGTAGACATATGAGTGAATGTGGACGTCTGGTCTTAGTGCTGTCTCCCCCTCCTGCCTGTGCCTGTGTCTGTGGCCAGTGTTGAGTGACCCTCCTCTGGCTCTGAGGCCTTGCTGGTCCCTTTCTAACAGATGACTGATTGTGCTCCTCTACTTTGTGTGGCCCCGCACCGCTCAGCAGCACATCAAAGAACACCCAGGCTTCTGCGGAGCGACTGTTGTTCGGTGGGGCTCCAGCACGGTGCACACTGATGTTTTTCTTTCATACAAAAGCAGTTAGCGGCCCATAATCCTACTCTCCGATTGGAGAAAATACCCACAATCCCTCACACTGGGACTGTCATGTAGCTGTTCCCTCACGCCCTGGTGAGCAATAGAGAGGATCAAAGTGTGTATGGTGGCAGCTCCCAGATCGAGCAGTGAGATTTAACGATAGCTTCAAGAATCAGAGGAGTATGACGTCACTGGTCAGTGTGTCTTATATAAGATAAAAGTTCAGAGTTGGGTTGAGAGAAAGTATGTTTCCAGCATAAACAATTATTTTCTTTTTCTTCAGTCATATTTGATTTTATTTTAGAAGACAGTTGGTATTATATCAGCTTTCCAACAAGCACTCTTTACTTGAGTTTATTTTTCTTTCAGGGGGTGTCACACAGAATTAGAACAATGTTGGCCTGTTTCAGTGTTAACTTTGAATTCTCCCATGGATCCAGCATCTTTTCATTTTAAGGTGATTTGTTTAATTAGATAGCATGAGGCAGAATTGTGAAGAAAGTTTTTTTTTTCTTCTTTCACCTGGCGGTGATGTGTCAGTGTTCATAGCAGTTATTAACTTCTGTCTTTTGAAGCTGCGTTTTCCTCCCTCTCCATGTACATATTCAGACACTTGATTAATCACATTTGGGGAAGTGAGATTCAGAATGAAAGAAAGCCTGTCAGCTCCTTGTAGACTGTGTGTGTGTGTGTTTTTTTTTTCTTCCTCATGGTGGATTGTTTTGTTCACTACTGCCAAACCAGGCATGAGGTCTTTTAAGTACCCCTGTGCAAGTTAAAACCGCAGCAGGGAAAGAAATTGTCCCCTGTTCTGGAATTACAACTTTCTTTTCCACCCATTTAAAGAGACTTATTTTCCTGTCTGTCCTATGGTTAGGAGATCAAAGACACTTTAGATTTGGATGCCTCTGAATCAAAGAGAAAGGTTTAATTGAAATAAAAAAAGGGGGGTGGGACTCAGGCTAATAGCTCTGCTCAGGTATGTATCATAATGTCTTTTGGCTGCATTGCATGGCTTCTCTCTCAAGGCTTTCAAAATGGCATTGAAAGATACCTCCTATAATGTGTCTCACGGTATTTGAAAATGAAGTGTAACAAAATTATTCATGAACATTGTCAACAGAGCAGGCTTCTTTTCGCTTATTGGCAAATTATTCTTCAAGAGGTTTGTTAAACTTTGCCAAAACCATTTGTACAAGCAGCAGCTGCAAATCTTTTCTATAATCCTATTTAACATTCTGCAGCTATTACCATTTCTCTCCATCATCTACTCTTGCTTTGCCTTGTTGCCCCCCATACCCCTGCCCCCTGGCCTGCAAGTGTTTTAGTGTTTTCCGGGACGTGGGAGAGAGGTTGATGTTTGCCAGGATGGTGAAAGCAATACCAAAAGAAATCAGTTTTTCATCCACATGAGCAGGAAACTGTGCAACAGCAAAAACATTAGAGAGACAGAGTTTGGTGGTGAAAGAGGAGTGAAGTGGAGAAATGTGGAACCATTATTTATGAATTGTTGTGTAGTCCAGCTATGGGTTTGTAAATGATGTCAAATTTATGGATTGTGATATATATATATCTTTTGGTTTCCCTCCATTGTTTATGTAAATATAACTTGCAACTCACTATCCAAAGGAAAAATAATCAGAATTTCCATTCCACAGAAATGTCAGAAAGCAGTTGTTGCAGCAAAACGGCGTCCTAGCAAAGAGGTACTCTGTGCCTTGCTAAAGAATACCTGTGCACAGTGCTGTTTGCTTTAACGGAGAAGGGTGGCTCACTGTTTCTGAAGTTCTAGACAGATGGTATCGCTTTTTTCTTTCCGCAAGCAAGAATAAATATGTCCTAAAACATAAATATCCGTGAATGGACAAAAACATCCATGAATGGTGTCGTAAACAAAATAATCCATTAAAGGCTGCATTTCATATGTGCCACTATTTATGATGAACAAAATAAAACAAAAAAGAAGAATTGTTTAGAAAATGCCACAAGCAAAACTCTTGAAAGCACTGTGCTTTTACAAATTATAGTTATTTGACAATGTATGAGATCACAGTATGTAAAGATAACAGTAATTTTTAAAAACTCAAACAAGTTGACTGATCATAATGTACAGCTTATCATTACCTAGAAAAAGGTCTTTGAGTTTATTTTTAACTCACTCACAATCATATCCTAAAAACCTAAAAACTCCTTCACCTGTCTTGAATCCACTTCAGTTTTTCTAAGTGGCATGTGTTTGATCTGCCATGATGCTACCACAGACGCACAGTGTAGGACATTTTCTTCACCCTGAACCAGCAGCTGAGAGGTGTAGCTGTCATATTAAACCTCTGTGCTCACTCACTTAGCTCGCCACACTCTCCGGGGCGCCCCTGTTTGTCTACACCACTGTTCCGGTTCAGCAGAGAGAGCAACAGGGAGACTCAATGTGCATTCCTGTCAAGAACTCCTTCACTGATCCTGTAAACCATCCTCATTCACGTATGCACCCACACACACACACACACACACACACACACACACACACACACACACACACACACACACACACACACACACACACACACACACACACACACACACACACACACACACACACACACAAACACACAGCTCTTACCTCTGAGAAGCCGTCTCTGAGTCTGCAGTCTCTTAATGCTGGAGGCAGGATGGCTACACTTGCACTTACCTACTGTGGTTTCATTCATTATTGTCCTAATTAATATGTTTAAAGCCCTAATAAGGCCCCCTGATTATGACAGCAACGACTGTTATAGTTGAATAACGTTTGTAAATTAATAATAAAGCATTCTGTCGTAGTTAGTAGGTTAATAAGGACAGTCTTTGAGGTTCGAGGTGATTGCACTTCAATGTGATATTTCTGCTGAGTGTGCTGGAAAACACGAAGCCTTTAGTGCGATGGCCTTTGTTGGGGAAACAGATGCAGCATCACACCAATAGAGGGCATTGTTGTTTAACTGCAGGCATAAAGAGCATAGTCTTTGTTTATGTAGGTATCAATGAGTGCTGTTGTTTTTCTTTCAGTCTTTCCTCTTTTCTCCATTTAGACTGAATTTGATGGTTTTGTTTGAATACAAATTTGAGAATCACTCTATCAATGCTGTGTTTTTTTTTCATACTATGTCAGCAAATCCAATGGCTAAACACACTCAATCTTTTCTTTTTCTCCACCGATGGAAAATTACTCCATATTATGTTTTATATGAGATGCAAATTAAAAGGATTCATTTCATCAAGCTGCAGCCAATTCTCCTCTAAAGGGAATAACTGAGATGCATTTTTTCTTTCACATTTTCCCAGGGATGTATTTTGCTAAAATATGTAAATAAAATGAACTTCCTCATTTTTGGCACAGACACTGTCTGTTGTAGATGTACCGTTGTGGTTTTTTTTGTTTGTTTGTTTGTTTTGTTTTGTTTTGTTTTTTTTTTTATTGTAATGTGACTGAAAGACTGAAATTGGAAATATAAGTGTCTTTCCTAAAGCTTGGATAAGTTCAGAACAGCAGACAAGTTCTTCTCTTTAAACGGGCTTTGCTTCTGTCAGGTGAAGGAATACAAAACAGATTTCACACAAAGATAGTGATCTGATCTCATGCCAGCTAAAGTCATCAAATAACAATTCTTCTAGTTCTTAGACATCTTCAGACATTGTGGTGAGACAAGTCATTTGTATTGGTATTTATACAGTGTTGTCTGAAAAATATTAATGATGTGTGTATCTCTATGTGCACACATTTGAGCTGTTTTCAAAGAATTGAAGCTCACACAAAAAACTATTTGCAGTACTGATAATCACCCAGTATAGCTCTGTTTACCACTGTTCAGAGCCCCTGAGAGTTTGAGATCACACATACACACAAATGCATGCAGTCACACACATGTATGCTAACAAAAAGCCAACAGTTAACCTTGGTAAAACAAATAAAATGGCTACCTTAGCATCACAGTTATTAAATTAGTCAAACACAGAACAGATCAGTTCAACATACTTTAGCCACTGAATTTATGGTGCTGCTGTTTATTTTCTGAAGTTCCTTTTTTTTTGTCCTCTGTTTTTTCTTAATTATTTTATATGACTCTTCTGTTTGCCCTTTTAAGAGGACAGTCTGTCTTCACTATATCACTGCAGTTTGGATATACAATCATTCATATTGCTTAATATATATTGATCATTTAAATTTATATGGAAAGTTGGGAAAAGGGCATACCAGTTATGGTCAAATTGTAAATCGTAGTTATAAAAACTGATTTTAAGTTTGCTAACATTGCTGTTCAAAGTAAATATTGGCTGACAAATGAATATTTGATAAATCAGAATCATGTTTTTCATAAATGGATGCCTGAACTGTAATTTGTACTTGAAAATATCTGAAAAGCTGTACTGAAAACACACTCATTGGTCAAAAGGACAAAACTCATTCAGGCTCATTTTAACACAATGGATGCGCATTCAATCAAATGGATGCCAATTTATTGATTTAGGAGAATGCACAAAAGAGAGGATTTAAATCTCGGCCGATAGCCATTAACAGCGAATCTGAAGATAGACAGGCGATTGGTCATAGATCACAAATGGCAGGAAATCCATCTCTCCTTGCTCATTTCTCCTTTTCCATGCTCCCACTCTTGAGTTTTTTTTCACACCAGACTTACAGTCCAGTCATACACTTTTATTCATACACTCCTGTCCTATGTTTATTTCTCAAACCTGTATGAGGGAATCGGCTCTACCTGCTCTTTACCATATTGTTTACTCTAGTCCCGGGCAAAAGAGCTGTCAGTAAAGTTTATTGTGCTGGACTAAGTGGCAATACATTGAGCTGTCCTGCGTTTGGAAAGGGGGTGTGGGAAGATTGGAGTAGAGGGGTAATTAATATGCTGCTGTCATGACAAACATAAATATTTGAGTCTAAATTGATTTCAGATTCATCATGAAATCTATCTGCTTCCAAACAGTCCGCCCAAAAGGGCTAATAATTCTGACAAAACGTGGGATTGAAGGTGGTTACAAATATCTGTCATTTGTCTAAAAGCTCTGACTTCACTTTAGACCACATGGAGCACTGTTGATTAACAAACAGAAATAATTTGACAAATACAACCTGTACAAATACAATCTTTATTCCATGTGTGAAATGTAAGTTCAGATCCGTATATATGTCTTATTATCTTCAGATTCAGGATGAAATGAACAATTGTAACATGCATGTGACTTACATGTAAACAGCAGCAGCGCAGAGGGCGTTTGTTCTCTAGGCACACTTTTTTTTTTTTTATTCCACCCCTGAGTTCAGCAAGCAATTGATATGTGATCTGGGAGAGGGCAGTTTATTGATTACTGTGGGGACTTAAGCGGTAGTATGGTGGTGTATGGACAGATTGTTCCAGGGTCCTGTACACTTAAGCTCCTGTCTTACTCATATGGAGCCACATGGTATCAACTTTTGACATGTTGATAGCAAGTACTCATTGGAAAAGAGCGAACATCAAACATGCACATAGGCAAGATAAGAGAAACAGGCTATTATGTTACATCGCAAACAATTAGCCTGAACAGTCTTTTAAAGGCATGACTGGACACTGTTGACACTGTTGTGGACCCTTACTTTTTTCAAAAGTCATTCTTTTAATTTCATCAGCCCAATCATCTACAAATTGTAATGGAATTTTTGTACATTATTATTTTTTTTGGCAATTCGATGTATAATATCTTGAAAGTATATTTACATATCCTACATTAAAGAGAGACAACCATAAAAAGACAAGTCCTTCCAAATTGGTGTGAGGATGTCCAGAGGGGTTGGAATGTGAGCTTTGCTGCGGTCTGTGTTCTCAGGTGATGGATAGGGTAGGGGAGTTAGTGGTGGGGTGGGCAGGCTTTGACCTTGCCCATGGAACAGTAAGCGCTAGCTCAGATATCTCACATGATACCCATACATAGCGGCTCATTACGGAAGAGCCCCCTTATGCAAAGTGCAGAGCTCAACACTGGCTGGCTGACAGGGACTAGCCTAGCACTGCTGACCTAACAATAAGACAACAGGGCCGTCCCCACCCCACCCCTAAAAAACACAGCTCCAGCAGTGTCCTGGTTCCTTCATCGGCATTGGCCAGCAGCAGCTGCTTTACAAGTTAAGATGACAAGGACCGCAGACCACTGTTTTTCTGGTCCTCACAAAGCATAGAGAATTGTAAAGATTCAGTATGGAGAAAATCTTGCACCGGGTTTAAGGAAAAGTTCCAACATTTTGGGGAAATGTTTGCTTTTTTAACTGAGAGTAAGATGACAAGATTGCTGCCACTCTATGCTAAATATGAAGCTCCTGCCAGCTGTCTAACTTAGCTCACCATATAGACTGAAAACCAGGAGAAGGAGCTAGCCTAGCTCAGTCTAAGGATAAAGAAGTCTGTTTACCTGCATCTCTAAAGCTCACTAAATAACTCATTATTTTTTTTTGTTTAATCTGTACAAAAACTCAGGTAAAAAGGATTTACCGTTTTATGGGGGCTTATGTGCTGGACTATTTCCTGAGTGGAAGGCTAACTGTCTGGGTTAAATAGTTTGGCACATAATCCCCCCCCCCCCAGTTAAACTATGAGGTTTGTGTACGGTTTAAACGAACCAGGTACAATGCGTTAAAGCTTACAAGCTGTAAAGATGCTTGTAAGCAGATCTTGCCACTAGCTGTTTCCTTCTGTTTCCAGTCTTTGTGCGAGTTAGGCAGCGGCTGGCAATAGCTTTATATTTATCGTACAGAAATGAGGGTGGTATCAATTCACTCATCTAACTCTCAACAAGAAAGCAAATAAGTGTATGTATTTCTATATACAAGCCAATTCCTTAAAGCAATTTCATACTCTAGCAGTTTGTAGTACACCCTAGATCTACACATGCCCACAGATTATTTCATTTTTTAATGTGTTTAAATCTTTCCACACTGACTATAAAAATTGAATGGCATGCTCTAGTGTGCAAGTGGTAGCTCTAGTAATTGTAAGTCATGGATACTGTGTTATTGACGGTTTTGATTGACTCACTCTCTCTTTAATAACAGCACCGCTGTAAACGTTTTTATCATCAGGCTTTACAGCACTGAACGATGACCCCACAGGCTTGACAGTGTTTGCTGGGGATAGAAAATATCCTGAAACTGTTTTTTCCCCCATTTTCTTAACCAACATGTTCCATTTATACCATTCAATTAAACAATATATTACGATTGAGGTAATAGGTCGATTGTTTATTGGACAATTGCAAAGATGTAACATGATCTTTCTCTGGAGTGCAGTTAGATCTTTAAGACTGTCTTACTTTCACACTGTATATTTCTAAGTCAGCTGTTTAGGTAATAAGATGCTCCCAAAATTATTAGCCAAAATTAAAACCGCAGACAAGCAGTTATTTTAGTGGGCCATTTTTTATTCCAGTTATCATGGAGGCTTTTATCAGTGATACTGAGTGATGGGGATCTTCCCAGTACCATATTTTACCTCTTTAAATTAATTTCAGTGGATTTTCACAGAGGTCACATGGCAGCGAATACAGGTGTGAATTGTTTTGAGGTGAAACCATCACACTGGTTACAAAGGAGCAACACTATGTACACTTGTGTTTTGCTGAGACTGAACTTACCAAAAAGGTAGTGCAACATAAAGTGTAAGAGTGAACACCTCCAAAACTTAAGAGGATGAAGAGAAAAGGCTGATAATCTAAAAGACACTTTGAGAAGACAACATTGGAACAAACTTAATTTAAAATGTTAAAAAGCTCCTCTTTACTTTTCACAACCTGAAAGAACGGGGTCACCAGAGATGAAAAACTGTGGAAATGCCCACAACTCTATGGAAGTAGTGATGAAACCTGTTGGATGAATGGCAAAATGTCTCCAACTGCTCATTTTGTTGTTCTATGTATATATGTTTTGTAAATTTTTACATATGAGTGTTAATTTTTTCCCCAGCAGGACAAAGTGAGGGGTATTCTTGCTCTGCTGTTGCCAGCGAGACAAAATTCAAATGAAGTTCAGGAATCGCTGTATGTAGCTATGTGCTATATGTTCACAGTGATACAACTTCAAAATGGCCACTGGGCACACTGCAGGAACAGATGGTGTGTTAATTTCAATGTTTAGGTCTCAAATGAGCAGACATTATACCGTGTCAACAGAGCGCAGTAGTGTCTTCAGTCTTTCTGTGTTAATGAGTGAATACATAAGGGTGTACATAATGTGTGTGCATGTTGTGTGTATGTGTGTGTTTGAGAGATAGAGAGGAAGACGTTGAGCTCCTGTGAATCTATTTTAGGAGCAGGGCCCATATTTTTTGTGTGTACGTATGAGTGTGTGTGTGTGTCCAGTAGCCTGGTGGACAGGCCTATCTGCTTCAGGGTAACCGCTTATCAGAGCCATTGGCATATCTTGTGCAGGATGACATAATCAATAATCAGAACTGTTAATCAATGGTATTCTAAATAAGCATTGATTGGGCCCACAAGGTTAGCCAGCTCTATCGGTTTACATTAAGCAAAGCAACACAATAGACAAAGGCCCATGACTGGGACAGACCAGTTTAACCCCTGCCCATCTATCTTTGGGAGACACAAAGAACATGGGTGGGCAAAGGAGTGTGTATTATCTCTCTTTCTGTTTCGCAGTGATGAAGCTTCTCTTTGCCTTTTTACACTTATGGTTTTTTTTTTCTCAGAGAAGTTAACATTTTTCTCCACGGGTACCTCTTCAACATTGCTGTCACGCGCAGCCTCATTTGAATACAATGAAGCTCCAGTTGCATCTCATTATCGACATGGTCAGGTGGAGAGAGGTCACTGATTTGTGTCACCTTTCACAAAACGGCCATCTCTCTCGGGAGCCTGTTGGATGAAGAGGGAGGAGTATGGCAGCGTGCTGCGAGTGTGTAACCCATGGGGGCTCCACGTCTCCCTAATTACCAGGTAGTGGAACACAGTCACAGCTGTCTGCAGGTTAGTTCAAGATGACCCATGAGGATATACAGTTTTGCATTCCCCCATAAAATCAGCTTGTTGTTCTTTTCAAACTATGTATTCTAAACAGTTGTCAGCTTTAAACTGTCAGAACGTTTCTTTGGTAGTAACAGGAGGCTGCCTGCCTCCTGTGTGTGCCTTAATTTCACAGTTTTCAGCAAGCTAACATGCTTCCCGCATTGTCCCATAAAACATGACAACTGTCAGCATGCTTGATTCACCTAGTAACAGGAAGACTTGGAAGCAAGCGTGGAAAATTAGCCGAAATAACCCTTTTAGTCTCCCCTCACTTCAACAAAGCTTGGTTTCATGATCACCGTGTCGCCAACATGGGTACTCCAATCTTTTTTCCCCACTGGCAGTGGCTCAGTGCCAGAGACAGGCTTAGATTTTGCCCGTGAGAGAAACGCCTTTCACTGCTCATACAGACCACCTGGCATCATATGTTCTGTCTTTAAGAAGGTAAAAATGGTTCAACCATAACATCTCTTTTTTATCTTTCTCACACACATGCACAGATAAAATATTTTGACCTGCATATAAGCAAAGAAAAAAAAATTAAGCTAAATTGGCTATTTGTATGTTTTGTTATCTATTATTCATACTTGAAAGTTTTACCCAAGACTATCCTCGGCCCTTGTAAGCGCACAAAATGGGTAGTGAGAGGGAATGATACTTCTTTGATCCTCCCTGTGCCGGATCTCTCTGAAGCGCTCTGTATCAGTGCAGTCTCCTTCGTCGATCCTCCACACACCTCGTGTCTTCGCTCCACCTCTCTTCCTGCCTATCTATCCCTCTCTCTCATTCTCTTTGTCCCTTGTGAAAACCCCTGTCACCTCTGGCCCTCCTCCTCTCCTCCCCCTCTGTGAGGCTATTACAGGCAGCACTCCTCCCTCTCTGCCTTCCCCATGTATTACCATTAGAAGACATGCATCTTGGGAGCTGCTGCACACTCCTCTGTGTTTTGATTAATATTTTAGCAGCCTCAGGGAGGAAATGGGTCTTCCTCTGAGCTAATCCGTTATAGGGTGGATGCATGGAGCAGAGGAAAGGGAAGATGATAGAAGAGGAAGGTCAAGCTCGACTGTTTTTATTTTCCATGTCAGAACTTGTAAAGACATCCAATACAAACCAAATGCCTAAATGTGAGTAATGCGCCAGTGCAGAGTAGGGGGGATTGGTTGAGGCTAACTGAATTTGATGCACGTTAATGCTCAGAATCATAAACATGTATTAAAGGGAAGTATGATAATCTTCACAACAGTTTTTGACACCAAAACAACCTAAACTAGACACTACCAGCGTATTTCTCTTTGGTCCAGCGTTATACACCTAAGTTTATCAGGCATGTCATGTCACATATCAGCCCAAGTGTAGAGGTATTTTTCCTTGGTTCAGTTTCTCTTGAATGTAGACAATACAGACACAAAATACCCTCTATCAGAGAAATATCAATTGGGAGGACAGCTGTCAGATGTTTGCCGGTGCTGCAGATGCTGGTACGCAATTATGGGTGGTAGCGGTAGCAGTTATTGGCTTTACCATCATGAAGAACTTACATAACTAGTAAACTAACAAATGCAAATATAAGGTGCACCGGGTCAGCCTAATCTTACTTCTCACGCAGCTGCACACAGACACAAACAAAATCTTTAAACTTCTGACTTCTGATAAAGCACTGGGTTGCAGACCTCTGGTCTATGCCAAGCTTAAGTCCCTTAAAGGGTAGCAATCCCAAGATTCATAGATTTCTTTGTGACTTCAGTTTTATTGATATGGTAAATTAAGTAGTAGTAGTAGTAGTGCAACAATTAAAAAATTTGTGGCATAAATGGTGTGAGATGTGAAGGGACTTACCAACACAAAACCAGGAAGGTCATGTTTATTTATTATAGATATGTTCAGTTTTTTGCACTGTAAAAGAAAAAAAAATATGCCTTTATACTCTTAAAAGAAAAGTGTTGTGTCATAGTAAGGAGTTACAGGTATGCAAAATTGTATGTCTCAAAGTGATGGTTGCATCAGATAATACTGTACAGTATTGCAAAACGATATGCATAGACATAGTTTGTCCTCATTTTTCTGCAAAGCTGTGTATATTTCTTTTTTTTTTGTACTGGTGGTAATACCTGAGTGTTAGTGTATCGGCTTCTAGGTCTGTGCGCTGCTTTTCTATGCTTCCTCTTTCATTGATTCCCACTCTCTTTTATTTATGTTTGTTTACTGTGCTGCTTGACTCAAGAACTGCCTATTGCTTTTATTGTCGAATGCAATGAAGGGTGCTTTTATCACCATTTGCCTGTGGGTCAAAGGTGAGAATGGAGACAAATGGGCCAACTGTACAATGATGAACAGGGTGTTCTGAACCTGGAAACATACGTCCAGTTCATGGATCCCAGTAGTCCATTCTTTTGTCATTGGAGACGATCCTGAAAGGATTTTTAAGAAGACAAATAGGTAGGGCTAATATTTAAATGGTGAAATAGATTATGGCAACTAACGGCTATAAATTAATTAAAAAGTAGTACTAAAAAAAAATATACAGACTGATTAAAAGGCTACAATGTCTTGGAAATACACGGTTCGTAATAAAATTAAGAGAATACTGGAATCATTTGTTTCATCATTTGATGGAATATAAACAAAGCAAATTATTAGCCTTAGACCTTGGGTCAAGGTGTCTCCTTTTTCCTCTTCCTTGCCTCCATTGGTATTTCTCTCAGGTAACATATAGTAACCTTGGCTCTGAATCATGTGACACCTTGACGCTACACACCACTTTGCACATTAGTTCTGTTGACCAATATATGAATTATTCTGGCTGTATTGTTAGTGAATTTATCCCCATGGTGTTACCATGTTGATTAAGTGCAGTATGGAGGTCGAGTGTTAGCAATTACTCACCATGTGTTCGGAGCAGCGGGCCATGTACAGTGAGTGAAGCTGGCACATTAGGAACATACAAATGAAGGCAAGTCTTTGTGGTGTGTGGACTTATTTTAAGCTCTGCCAGCCCATTTAGTGGTGTGTCCTTGGGGCTGGGGGTATTTTGTATGCCTCCGATAGGTGTTGGCTTGCTAATGAAGGTGGTATTTAATTTGGTTAAATGCTGCAGGGATCAGGCATTTGATATCTGTATGGATGGGATGGCATTTACAACGTCGGATGGGCAACACTGGCTTAGAGAGGCCTACTCTTTTATTCTCTATTTATAGAGGGCATTATGGGCAGAAGGACAGGACAGCTAGCAGGGAGCTAATGCGAGCATAAGGAGGATACACCTGCCCCTAGGTGTTTTTCTTAGCAGGTATAATAGCAATATATTTCAATACATGACATTCCCTAATGTTTGTTGAGGGAATATCTGCAAGTGCAAGTCGGCTTTGAGCTTCGAACCCTGTGGCAAACCATTGCAGTAAGACACAGGGGCTATTAATGGTGATGACATGCTGTAAGTAAGTTCAACAGTAGGAAACACATTCAATTAATTTTTAGCTGTTGAGAATAAATTTTAGTCTTTCCTGATTTCAGTCTTGTGATTTTGGGACAGTTGAAGCCCCAGCAGTTCCTGTTGACCTTGAATGGTAGTGTTTTGGGTTTTTTTTTCTTTTCTTTTTTTAGGTGCCAATTCACAGTCATCGCAACAAATTTGAGAATCAGTGAACAAAACCTTCCCTCTCTCTGTCTCTCTCACTGTGTGTAGTATGGAGAGGTTTCTTCATTAAAACTGACAGAGAAGCCAGAGGCAGGGGAAGTGTTATAGCTCTGCAGACCTGTCACCACTTTCTCCACAAACTATAATTTAGTGCTGTACAATAATTGAAATAATTCTTTCATTTACTGACGAGGCTGCCAAATGTTGAACCAGAAAACTGCCGACAGGAAAGATAATGTGTTCCCTCATGGCGTTTTCTTTTTAAATTCATTTTCTATTCTAATATATTAAATGCATAAATTCTCTCACTAATGGTTTGTGTGAGGCAGAGCAACAGCCTATTCAATGATGCAGTTTAGAGGGGGTTTTATACTTAAAACAAGAACAACCATAATAAATGCCGATAAATCTGTGGACATGTCCATTTTTCCATAGCTCTAAATGTATGCTTAGTTAATCCCTTCCTCTGCATTGGCCATTTGTAGGAGGTAATGGGGAGGTTTTGCTGCAAGCCACTGCAGAACTGTATTGGGAAAAATGAGGAGGAATGTTTTCAAAATATATAACAGCTTTTGACTATTTTCCCTTTCTCCAATGAAATGTCTTGTAATTAATTAACCTATATAATAGACATAAATTTGGCCAAAGATGCTTTAATTTCTCATACACAAAATGTTAATCACTGTGTCAGTGTCTGTGCATGAAATCACAGTATATTGATAAGACAGACTGCTTAATTAGCATAGTAAGTATGGACTTGACCTTCAGTCTCAGGCTAAAGTGATGATGTTTTCAAGTGAAGGGAGCTATGGAGGTGATAGAGTGGTGTCCAATTAATCTAAAAAATCAAAAGTGACAACAGATGGAAACTCATACCAGGTTTCTTGGAAATTGGATAGAATTCTTTGTAGCTTGAAATTCATCGTAATATATTTCCAGCACGCCACCATGACAACTCAAACAGTCTAAACTTGAGAACAAGAAGCAGGCACCTTCTTTGCTGTGGGTCATGTGCTCCAAAAATAAGCAATTTGGGGAATTATAAGTTTTCCTGACACTCATAGTGAATTAGCATTTCATTTTGCTTTATTATTCATCGAACTGCCATCTTTAAGGCTGTTTTCCACACGTCAAAATTGAGGCACGTTATGCAAACTGAATGCATCAGGCATCAGATTGAAATAATATTTCACTTCTCAGCCTAGATCCTTCCTTTACAGTCACAGTGTTGGATAAATTCAAGCCTCAATCCAAGTCCAAGCTTTGATTTTGTACTTCAGTACTTAATTACAAATGAGCCATTTAGATATTTAAGCTTTTGATATTATTAAAATTTGACAGGATATTTGAACTGTAGCTGAATTTTTGTAAAATTCTGATGTTTTTTTTTTTTTTTTTTTTTACCATTTTTCACAGTGTTTATTTAATAAGCATTTGCTTAACATTTTTTTCGGAGACAAATCTGAGGTCTGAGATCAATCAGTGCCCCATATATATGAATGCCTTAGGTTCTTCAGTTTACTGTTTAAATTTTTTTTTTTAATATTTATATGGGTGGAGAGTGAGTTTAGCCATTGTTTTTCAGTCTATGCTTGCTCTCATTTAAATTACTCAGGCCCTCAAAATTGTCGGGGTTTACCTCATTGCTTATCACACCACCAGAAGAGACCCAAGCAGGAAGCTTGAGATGCTGAGAAACTTTAAAGGAGTGTTCAAAAGTAATTCAGGAGGCCGGAAGCAGTGAAACTACAGGGGGTTTTGTGCTCTTTTACTCATCTACAGTATGTATTTGTAAAAGTGAGCTGTCAGAAGGAATAACCTCTGCAGCCTCAAGCTATTATTCATTTGCTGTGTTGAGAAATAAACTCTTCTTGTTCTTCCCTTTCTTTGCCTCATCCCTTTCTATAATGGTAAATAAATGTGATGATTCAGTGTTTGGCAAGTCTGACTCTTTCTCTCCGTCACTTTCCCGGGGCGATGTCCAGAGAGGGTCACTGTGGCCACCACGAGAACTCCATTGTGTTGATTACAGCAATGATAGATAGGTTGCGCTATGTGGAGGGAGCGAGGCTGAGACATAGGAAAAGCTGAGCTAAGAAATAGAGAGAAGAAACTCACACACAGGAGAATGGAAGCTTGGCATACAAGTGCAGAGCAGATGAGATATGGAGCAAGACAAAAGGGAAAGAGGAGGTGAGTGAAGGGAAGATGAAGTAGAGAGAGGAGTGAGGAGAAAACTGGAAAGAAGTAAATCATGAATTTTGAGGGACTGGAAACATTTTTAAAAATTCTAGAATATAAACTCAAAAAATTTAAATTAAAATAAGCGTTTTACATTGTATCGTTTTTGTTAATTCAGCATGAATACTCTAATTCTAAAAGCCTTGCGACATCAATGTTAACCTGTCATCTCAAAAGGTTGTTTTGCAGTCTTGAGTTTATGATATAAAGTTGTGAAGAGGTGTTGAAATTTAATTGTCAAAATATTCAGGATTCCTGATAGGCACAGGAAAGGTGAGGTTCCTGAGTCTTTGCAGAGCAACTGAAAGACGAGTGCTCCCAGCTTACACCAAGCTTTATGGAATCTCTTGGTTTATTAACTATATACACTTGTGCTTTCTGCTGAAATGCCTCGAAATCATCTCCATTCCATGAAATTCTGAACAGATATTCATGGTTCCCAAATGATGTATTCTAGTAACTTTGGTGATCCACTGACTTTTCCTCCACTGCCACCAGCAGGTTGACATTTGTGGTTTTGGTGAAAATGTCCTGACTGCTGGACTGATGGCCAAGATGTTTGTTATAGACATTTGCTGTGCCTCTTTATGGCTGTTAAAATGTTTTCCTCTAAATGGGATTTTGCTCAAGATGCACAGGTGGTTCAAATGTATTTCAGGATTATGTGCGTAGGTTGTAATGTTCGTTACCAAAAAAAAAAAAAAAAAAACCCAAAACAGCCACATTGGCTGACATTACCCTTATTCTAATTTGGCCACTTGATAAGTACATTGCTTTTAGTTAGTACCATGATATCTGTGTGCATATCAGGTTACATTACAGGTCATGCATCCTTGCTTTACTTTGCTTTTGTAGGACGCCATCAATGACATGATGCATTCTTTAGCCTCTTACCCTATCTTAACCCTAACAATTGAATGCCTGACCCTAACCCCAGCCTAAACAAATATAATTCTAACCCTAAAACCAAGTCCTACCCGTTGAACTGCCATTTAAACTTGTGGGGTCCAGCATTTTGGTTGCCAAATGGCCCATAGGCCCCACAAGTATAGTGGGCTCCCAGTTTTCAGACCCAACAGATAAAGTAAAACAAGCCAACACACTCACGCACACACACACACAAATATCACACAGCTGCACTTTATCATGACCATCAATGGGAAGAGATGTATGATTGATTAATCAAGCTTTTATCAATACAAGGATAGGAAAACGACCTCCGAAATCCACTTACATATCAGCAAGGCACTTTTATCCTTCCTTCCATGAGCTTGATTTACGAAGGCAGTCAATGTGTAGTGCTGCTTACACGTGACTACATAATGAAATGGTGAGCTAACTTGGGCGAGCACAAACCCTTTACAGAAGAGCATTTAGTTAAGTGTACAGATTAGCATAAGAAAAGCAATCTCATAACATGAACAGACCTCTCTAATTGAGCTATTGTTCATGTAAGCAGTGTGATTTTCTATTGGCCAAGATCTCTCCAGCCCTTAGTACCTCTTCTGCTTCTGGAGTGATGGGCTATGATATTGTGTGTGTCTACTGTGTGTGTGTGTGTGTGCGTGCGCGCGTGTGTGAGAGTGGGAAGGGGAACGCATCCCTCCAAATTGATCACCACTCCTCAACAGGAAAGGACAGAGGGGGCGTTAGCGAGCGGACGCTAACTCAGCCAATAATGAACAGGGTGGTTATAATGCGAAATCCATTGCCTCTCAATCGAGGCCATTGATCAAATGTGCCTCCTGTATGTTTGATTCTCCGCCTGGCTTGTGTAGTCTGAAGCAGAGTCTTGCTTTCTAATTCATTCCCCGAGTCCTTCAGGTTGTCTTGCTCACTCACTCTGTCTGTCTTGCTGTCTTTGAGTCAAAGAAGCTGAGGTTGATTGAAAGTGACTCTTGTTGCAGTTGTTAATGTAGGGGATGCAAAAATGAGAGTACCCCTAGTTCCATCAGAAACAATTGCGACCTGGACTGAAAGGGATGAGTTTAGTCACCTTGGTACAAGCTCCCCCTAAGCTCTGACTTTGACTGGACGTCTCCCTCAAAGCTTTTAACAGGCAGATGTAATAGCCCTGTGGTTTTGAAGAGGCCATGGTTAAAGCGCCTCAGGAAGAGCAAGCTGGCGTCTCTTGTGGCTTCAGATGCGGTCTAAGTTGTACTTAATGCACCGACAGGTAATCCATCTGAAGGCAAGATGCTTTATGCCAATTTAGACAGGAAATCAGAAACCTAGTGTGGTATTAGCCCAAGTGTCTCCTCCTGTTATCCCAGCCCATTATGCAGAGGTGATTTTATATTGCTTCCGTTTTGGAGGATACAGATCTTGTTGTTGTTGTAGTCAGAGTTTTTGTTAGAAAAGAGCACCTTGACGCAGATGGCTATGGGCCATTAATGTTGATGTTCCACCTAATAAGAGCGCCAGATACATGGTTTCATTTGCAATGTGGTGTTCAGAGAGGAAAAAGTGGAGGAATTGAATACTGAAATAATTAAATGCTTAAGTTGCTTGATCTGGGTCAGTTATTTGAGTCGCACTTCTTTGCAGGCAAAACCATGGGAATCCGCTGTTAGCTGTCCAGCATGAAATTGTGAGGATCTGAATCATATGAGTGACTCGAAGTCAAACATTTACAGTGACCCGCCAGAGGCTATGGAATTTTTATCAGACATATCATTATCTGTAGGTCAAGGTTGTCTTGCTGTGAGTTTGTGGATCTGAATGCCTCTTGGTGGTCAAAAATGTGGTAGGGCAGGTTTAAAATTACGCTTGCTGGAATGTGTACTTGAAGGTGTGAAGGTATTTGAGAATCAGAAAACTTTATTGCCAGGTATGTTACACATACAAGGAATTTGACGTGGTGTTGTTGGTGCAAGTTTGAACAAGAAAAGAAAGTTTTAATACTAAAATAAGAGAAAGAGGAAAGTACTAAGTGGAAGAAAGTCTGTACAAATAATAACAATATAATGTGCAATGTTGCAAAGTGGATGTAGTGCAGAGGTAATAATGCCTTATAGGAGCGTTAATATAACGCTAATATAACGCTAATTGAGGAATGATAACTTCTCATGTAAGGGGTTGCTAAACAGGCTAGAAAGTAGTATTTTCTCTGCTTGAACATTTCAAGCCTGTTTCACCTGGATATGGTCAGAAGCGTGTTTCACCTGTATGTCACAAGGTGCAGAAGTACAGCTATGCATCACAAAGTGATCTCCAAGTCATAATTGTTTGCTACAGTTCTGAAAGGTGGACATGGTTAACATTACCACATTTTACTTCCTGCTCATTTTTTTGTTCTCTGTAAAACCTTGTTGACCATTGGTGGTACTTAGCATTTTATCCTTTACCTGAAATTACTTGTGTTTAAAGCAGGTCTAACAGACAGGCTGCTTCATCTCCTCAGTGGATACTGAATTCACATTGACATTGTCTCCATGTCTTCAACAGCTGCTTATATTAGAAGGGTCTTTACACATGGCTCATGAGATCATGTGGCTGTTCAGTCCAAGAAATGGCCACTCCTGACTTTCTGGTGGGAATTTTGACTTCCTCAACAAATGTGCCCATCGAAAAGGAATCATATCATAGGATGGAGATGGATTAGTACTTCAGAAGATCTCTTTGTGACTCCATGTCTGTAAATATACCTAAACTACCAAAGTATATAAACCATGTACTCTAATTCCTAGGACACCTCTATTGTATGTTTACAGCTCCCTTGTTGAGCTAAAATTAAGAGGAGAATAAAGTCCAAAAAGGCTGTCCATAATTAATGGCTTGTATTTTCTTAAATTTAGCTGCTCTGTTTGTGTTCCACCTCACAATGGTGAGATGAAACCAAAGCTGGAAAATTAATTAATCTGCCGTATCTAATGTACACAGATTACAGAAGCACACTGTCCCAATCAGTCCTCTGCAGTGATATTTTAAAGCTGTCGTTCCCACATATGTGTTCTCCTGAGACCATCATGCTCTGGCATCCCAGGAAAAGGCAGCAGCTTCCAGAGGCAACAACAGTGCTTCGTTCCCTGAAACAGAAGAACCCCATTACATCTTTTCATTTTTCAATCCCTCCTCCCCTCTTGTCTTACACACTACTTCTCTCTCTCTCTCTCCTCTCTTTCTCTCCCTTCCTTTTTTCCCCTTTCTCTACAGTACATCACTGTGGCTTTATCCATTTCATGTTTAGTGAAACTCCCCAGGCGAGCCAACACAAGGCAACGAGATGCCGCAAATCTTTGATATCTTAAACAGAGGGCATAGTGCCAGCACTCTTGCCAGATAGGAAAAACGGTAATCCAAGGGAGGAACATCATCCTGAATCAAACAAAATGAATAAATAATCGGGGCTGCAGACACACTTTCATACTTGCGGTGCATGTCCATGGAGGATTGGTTTACCAGCCCAAGTGATTAGTCTGCTGGCAGAATTGTTTGGTTTCTGTGGCTCAACCATTTACAGTATGATATAACAGCAGATCAGATCCAGTTCTTTACACAGCCCTCTGTGGAGCTGCTGATATTTAGCCAAAAGGGGGAAAAACAAAAAAACTCAGCTCACTGTTACTCAACTGTCACTTCAGATTTGTGGCATAAATGATGATGCTTTAAGTCATAATCCATGCTGTTTGGTCCGATTGGGTCAAATATCATGAATCATTAATGTTATTAGGATTTTTTGACATGTCACATGATTACATCATACAGACGCTACTAATCAAGTAGATAAGTGAAATCACACTTTTTATCCAGCTATCCACCAAACCTGAAAATTTTCATCAGTGAGAAATACTGAAGATTCTTTTCTGATTTTATTTTTTCTCCTCAGCTGTTTGATCGAGATAAGGACTTTTTATTTGTGCATTTTGATTACAGTGTTATTCAAAACAATGCTGCCTGTGTTACCTTTTGCCAAATCTATCTGAGGTAACTTTATAGTACATTTTGCCACAACCTCTTCTTATAGATTCTTTCTGTACGACATAAAAATAAAATAGAGGGATTGTCCCATTGATAGTGGCTACATGCCTGAAGTTGCATTAATAAACAACCAGGCAGAGATAATATTTTTCAATGCCAAATCGATTTTCATAAGGTTACATTCCTAGTGTTTATATTTCAGCAACCCTCTCTCCTGTTTATACAATGGAGGGTATTAAAAGGGAGATTAAATTTTACCCGCCTGAATATAATACAAACACAAAATTATGCTTCTATTTCCAGGGCAAGCTGTGCATTGTCATTTATTTATGAGTTTTTTTGCCCTCCCCTCCTTTCCCTTTTCTCACCCAACAGTAAATATGGAAATTGTGTTTGTCAGTTTGTGTGTATGCACACACATGCATGCATACAGATCCATACATGTGCTTTTGTGTAGAGATCTTTTAATGTCTGTCTTTTATACTGCGGTGAATGCAAACTTGGACTGTGCTTCTGCGTGGATGCAGCGGATGTAGGAGGGTCATGTGGCTCCTGCAGAGAAAACTTCTCCAACCTCTATCAATAAACACACTCCCCCATCCTGTTGCAGTATTGACAGTCAATCATCCATCTTCACACACTTGTTCTTTCTCTCAGTGTCTCTCTCTCATCCTTCTGAGGACGCAGCCAGACTTTTATTGCCACTATTACAGTGAGTTGCCATTATCCTTTTGAATGAGAGGGGGCGGACATCGTTTAGGTTCTCCCCACAGTCATAGCACTTTAAGGTTAAAGAGAGCTCAGTGAGGAGAGAAAATATTTCACTCTCAATTGTTCAAATTATACATGTAGAAATACTACTCTCATAATTATTGGTTTCCAGTGGTCATAATCAGTTAAATTCTGATATGTCTCCATTTCCACTCTAAAGGGAGAATAGTGCTGAAACAGCGTCTTATATTCCTCCCTTATATACGTTCATCTATTGAATGGATTCTAAGAAATCTTATCAGACCATAATAGTGATAGCTCATCACAAATCAAAAATGAAGCAGTATCAAAGTTCTTTCTTACAGTAAAACTGTAATAAAATCATGGCTATCTGGCAATGATACATGAGAGTTTTACTCAAATCCTTTGTATTGATTTTTAAAATGCTTACTTTTGGCCCTATCTCTGAAATATATTTTATTTGATGGTTCTTTTAATTTCGGCTCCCCCTCTAACATTTTTTTACTGTTTTCATCTTAATAACCCACATTAGATCTAATGGATTGGCCGTTCCTGATTAAACGCACCTATCTAAAGACATGCAAGGAGTGCTCTGTTTAACTGCGTCCATGTTGTAGTTCCTGCATGTTTTCTACATTTTCAGTGTCAAATGATCCATTTACAGATCAAAGTGACAGTCAGTTAGCATGACAGGCAAACTAGTGGAATTTGGAAGAAAGTTACATGACAAAACAAAGGGCTGTGTCTTCATAAAGAGGCCTATTTCTGAGGAGCGAATAAGTTTGTTTTATCTCGCCTGGGTTAGTGTAGTATTTTGGACCCTTAAGATCAGGGATGGGCATTTTATTTATATCAAATTCACTTATTTACTCTGAATCCTTTTCAATTTCCTATTGAATATTATTAAGGTTTAAGTAATTAAATTGTAACATAACTACAAATCAAAGAAGTGTGATCACCATTTGTTGGCTGGAAAGGCTGAAACTCTACAGTTTTCAGTGACAGCCTGATTAATGTTCACAGCCTGTACCTATAAGTTGAAATTTGTCAGAATACAATAATAGATGCAATGTTAAATACAGGGGTGCAAACATTTTGGATCCAAAATAGGTCATTTGTGCGATTCATTGTGCGAGGACAGAGTTAAAGGGAATGAAATGAGAACCACGCCTTCTGAGCTGTCCAGAAAATGTTCCTGGCTTCAGTGCTTGGCAATGCATTAGAGAATGATGAGACTGAAGAGGCCTGTCTCTGGGAGGTCAGGTTTTGACTGCCTGCATGACTTAGAATCTTATGAATCTAGTTATAATGTTTAAAAACTTGTGTATAAAACAGCGTTAGATTTGTAAGATGATCACCTTAATTGGCTTATATGACAATATGCTGAGTTAAGGACTGTAAGTTAGCCTAATTTAGAATTGTTTTGATTTAGTGAAATCTTGCTGTCACAATTTGGACACATTTCCATCGAGACTAACATGAGATAGCATACATATTTTTTAGGGCATTTTTTTATGCCTTTATTAGATAGTGAAAGTGGAGAGGAAACATGGGGATAGAGCGTTGGTGAGTAGCTCGCAACAAACAGACGTTTAGCCAGGAGTGGAACTGGGGACCATGCATCAGGGTGGTATGTGGCTTAACTGTTACTTTAGCTGGCCACTCTTTTTGCCATACCTTGTGGCTGTTTTTCTTTTAGTTGTGAACTTGTGAAATCAATTTATGAACTTCATATCTAGGCCCTGTCTTTTAACTGACCAAACAGCAGTTGCAATATCTGTAAAGAGCTATTTTGTTGGTCCCCGTTGAACTACAAAACACAATCCATTTGCGGTTGTACAGTGGTAATATGGAATGATGCATCTTTTCATGCATAAACAGTCATTAGCTGAATACAGACACTAGCTGCAGGGATCATGTTCCCCAGAGAACAGACAAACCTTTCATTTTAAGTGTTGAAGAATTAATACATCTTATCTAATCTGCCCCTGTAATGTTTGCCATCATAATCTGCGCCACTTGGCTATATTTTCCATTGCTCTTTGATAATAAAAAATACTGAAGAGAGATAAATGGTTTGATATTAGATTTGTTCAGAAAATATCCGACTTTCGGAACCCGTCGTGCTTAACGACCAATATGGTTTGGAGAATTTGGAATTTTGGAGAGTCATGATTCATTCGTATCCTATTCGTTTTCCACTATGTCTGCCTGCTTGGATCAGGTGAACACACTAGACCGGATTTTATGTCCTAATTAATGACATTTTTCATATGAATCACAAGTGCTCTCAGTAGTCACAAACTGTATTATAACTGTTTATTGATTTGTCAGTACTTAGATATTACTTATTACTTATTACTACTTAGATATAACTTACACTTCGTTACCTTTAAAAAAAACAGTTCTATAGATTGTCAATTAAAATTCCTTAACCATCCTCTGACGCACAGACACACACTTGTCTGAGTTGTTTTGAAAACTGTTTGCTCTGCGTTGTGCCCTGTTAACATGGCTTGGTTTTGGAGGAAACATCCTTTGCAGGGTGGTTGATTAGAATATGAAAGGGAATCTCGGCTCGGTCGGTCGCTGCGTTCGCCCCTGCATGAATTACACATGAGGGCTGCGGTCCACCCCACACCATGTGTAAACCTCCCCTACTTACAATCACTCTAGGGCCTTAGTTGGCATACAGACAAACAAATATCTGATTTGGAAGTTGGTAGATTTTCTACAGTCTTCATCTACAGTCGACATCTCCAATCAGAGGAGATGTCGACAATTTTTTCCCCCACTGCGGTTTGCAGTGGGTTCAGGAAGTTATCACAAAGTTTTGGGGTTACAAAAAGTGGTCTGAGTTTTAGTTTAAATATTTTTAAACTAAGAGTGTCTTAATTGACATTTTTGAATCTGACAGTGACCACTGCATTACAAGCAGAAACAAACAAACTTTAAATATCTATTACTTTTATCATTATCTCCGATGTTACCCTGACAAACTATAAAATGTTCTCCCTTTTTTCATTTTATACACTCTTCTCTCTCTGCTCTCATTCCAACTGTGAGGTACAATTACTGCCATGAGTAAAATTCTACATTTCCGCAAGGCCAGATCATTTAAACCACAATGCCCGTCCTCAGTAACTTTAGAGCCCCTGTAGGCCCACTTCAATAGACCCCCGGCCACCGGTGTGAAGCTGGTAACTTGTTCAGCAATACACACAGAGTTTGGTGGCTGTGAAAGCATCAGGATAATGCACCACTAATGTTGCAAATGTGTTATAGGCCAATAATGTTCCTGTCAAAGGAACGTTATACGCAAAACCCATTGGTTTACTCTCAGGCTTGAAATAAGAGCAGACACCTAAGCACAGACTAAAAGGATGAGGTTCTGGAGGTCAAAACAATGTGAGATCTGCCAAAAAAAGTTAAATGTTTAATTCTGCAACACCCTTGCATGAATTCAGACACTTAACCGTGACTTATAAGCTTTATAAAACATTCAATGTTCAAGGCCTCTTTTTGGTAGTAGTAGCAGGATCCTGATGTGTGTGTACTCTGCAGATAAAGTCCAGGCGAGATTCAGTACAGTTTTTGTTTACACTCAGCCACATTGTTGGCCCCCTCTGCAGTCAGAGGGTGGTGGTATTTCACCTGAAGCTGTTAGGTGAATACCACAAACACGGTTTAGTTAGAACAGAGGTGTCCAAACTGTTCCACAAAGGGCCATGTGGCTGCAGGTTTTTGTTCCAACCAAGCAGCAGCACACCAGACTTGATGCATTTAATCAACTGATCTCAGTCTTCAAACAGCTGATTGGTCAAACTGTGTGCCCTGTCCTACACTGCTGTTTCTGCTCATAACTCATCACTAGAACACATTACAATCCACTTTCAGTTTACTTTTAGAATAACTGAAATCCATTTCCTCCCCCATGCAAGTGTTGGAGTGATGCAAAAATGACCTTTATTTGGGAGGTAATTGTTCAGGCCCTGTGCAGATGCCTGATTGTGATCTCTCTGCAGAGTGCTGCTTCAGCAAGGTTCCATCCTGTTCCTCAGCATGGTCCTCTCTTTCCTCCCAAGGTGTCCTCTGGCTGTGCTGGCCTCTTTGAAGGCTCCCTGTTTATAATGGAATCACTCCATACACTTCCTGGATGAAGCACAGAGAAGCACTAATTCCACACTGATAAAGATCCCCCTTCCTCTCATTTCATAAGTCTCCTACCAGATATGAAGCTGTACCAGATTAGATGTGACACCCCCCCCCTAATTCCCTGTAACACAAAAGTCCTCACAAGACCCAACGAGGGAAAAAAAAATCAGAGAGAGAATTAATTTAATTGTTATTCAAGTGTGGGTGAACAAGGGGGAGAGCTGCACATGTTGGGGTGGAGACTGTTTCCTTTTTCTCTTCATAACAACAAAAGAAAGAGTCTTCCCTTTAAAATCAGGAAACGTGTATCGTATTGAGGAAGACAGGCCGGAGGTCATCTCTAATATCTGTAAAATTCAGAATGTAGTTGTCAGATGTGTCAGAGATTCCTCTCTGCCTGTCTAAACTAACACAGGAGGGGGTTAGCTATGATAATGAAACCCTGTGTGAGTGTATGCAGGTGTGAGCACACTTTCTCATGCCTCTATTCTAATGAAGAGGTTGTAAAAGACAGCAGTGGTTTCGCAGCATATCCTCCACCATGTGGGGACTGCCATCAAGTTCTCACGCACAAATGTCACATAACATTTCAGTGCTTTAATGAATACTTTTGCTTCTTTTTTTTTTTTGCTTTTACTTTCTCTTCTCTTTACACATGTAATTTTTTGCTACAAGCTATGTGAGAATGCCAATGTTAGCATTAACAGCTGTTTACTTACCAGTCTGGAGAAAAATTTTATGAGTTAGGCACTTCATTCCTTTACTCACCAAAAACTGTCTCCAGCAGAGGAAAGCAGCACCATCGTTGACTGTTGTTTTGGGAGGTGATTATAATGACCGCTGGTGAAGAGCTTCAGCCATTGTTGTGTATTGAGTAATTGATGAGGCTAGGATACTCACCTCTTGAGGGCCGAAGTGGTATTACACGATGGGACCAACTGGTGTTAACTGTTTGGCATTCTAATTTCCGTTTTGAATCTTAATTATTTATTTAGGAGAAGAGGAAGTAATGGAAATAGTGGTGAAAATTGTTTTACTGTGATATCTCTACCCAGTGGGAACATTATACTTTATTATTGTTTATGTGAAACGTTGCTTTGAACAGTAATTGTTACATATTTTTTTAACTTTCAGTAGATCCACTTTCTGTAATACACAACCAATAATGAGTCTTTTTGTTTGTGCGCAACAAGACACCATCGCTTCTCCGTGATTATGGAGGCTTGAACTTCTCAACAGCATTCGTATTTCTCGCTAGAGATTTCAGCGAAATCTACCGAGTGGGCTAAACTGGCCAAGATAGCTTGCGTGATCCCCATCTCCAGTGTGTCAGCAGAGAGAGGTTTCTCTCGGCAGAACCGCATCAAAACTGCACCTATGGGATAATGCGGATTGCAAGTGGCGGAGAGACACTGCACACTTTTGATTTTAATTCAGCTGCTGTAGCCTACAAGTCACTGCAGCAAAAATGCATTTAAAAAAGCCTGAAACATGTCAAGGGATCTTTTTCAGTTTGTCAATATAGTTTCTATTGCTTATATAGGCTATTTGAAAACGCATACAGCAAACAGACTTTTTTTATTTCAAGTTGGCAGCACGCTGCGTTAGTAAAATGGTATGAGCCAGTCCAGATGTTTTTTGTTCGCAAATTGTTTTATCTGAGAATACTTTCTTTATATTCATGTTAAAAGAGCTAGTAGCTTTGTGCAATATTTATTTCAGAAGTTATGCATGGGAGTCAATTGACTGCACTGCATTTTATTTGATACAGCCTATAGTTTTCAGTAAAAAGATTCTAAATTGACGTGCTTTGATATCATTCTTATATATCCTGCATATCATTTTAAGCTCAATAAATTCAGATAATACAAACATTTAGTAAAAACATCTGTCCTGTAAATTGAAAACCTGCCGGTCATGTTGTCCAGTGCCAAGTTTTTCTAGTGAAAACCCTGAATTAAAAAATATGAACGTAAGGCTCAGATGTCGTCACCAAACTGTTGGCTTGTGCCTACGCCGTTCAGAAACTGAATACCAAACACTAATACTGAAACAATAACAACATAACATGCACTGTCTTCTCCACGCTGTCACGTAAGGACATCACGTTCATAAACTTTATCAAACGTCTCCAAAAGTAAAATATATTATACTACTGAAGTAAAACTAAAAATTCAACCACACAAGGCATTAAATAAATTATGTTTAATATTTAATCCTTATCTCCTATATAAGTACACTGCATTTTTTTTTACTGACAGTATTGAAACTGATACTGTTGCTATTTTTAAGACCCCACGGTATACCTTATTACCGCCCAACCCTATTACCAAGTAGGAGATTATATGTCTCCTACTTGGATAGGATTGTAGGAACAGGGACATCTGCAGCTTGTTTGGGTGATTTGAGTGTTTTCAGTACCAAAGGACAATTAGTTAGAGAAACTGTTGACATTGAAGCTTTAACCTAATGACCCTCCTGTTAAAGAACAATATCCTAATATATCCACTTTGTTGTAAATTATCAACAATCACTCAAACAAACGAAGCACTCTCTGGGCTATATTTGTCCCCACTGCCCTGTTATGTTTTTTAAGTGAGGATGTGGCAAGTTTATGGCAGTTTGATTGAAATGTTGTGTCATTTGCGTCTGAGTCCTCCTCTGCTGATCTTTTCCTTCTTCCTGTCTCTTTGTGCTGGGTAAAGGGGACTTCCCTCCAGATGTGGAGGCTGCTCTTTCTGAACCTTTGATCAAAGCTTGAGAATAGAGACAACAAACTTGTGTGTGTCCATGGCCCTGTCATAGCAGTAGTAAAAATACCTTTTATCACATGTCTGTGTTTTGAAACAGCATGTAACATTCAAATGTAACCATCACATTGTCAGTTTAATTGTGACTTTTAAAATAGCACAGCAATTTAGCCACAGCTAAAGGAGAAAAAAAAAACTTTGAGAAAGTGCAGACATTTCTCTTGAAGCATCCAGTTTCAATTTCCACGCTTAAATTTTCCACATGTGAACCTCTCTTTTCTCAGACACTGCTGGCTTGTTTTGAATCACCTGTTACTCTTTAATGTGGCTTTAATCAGACTAAGTCGCTAAATTTGGAACAGTAGATGTCACAGAGTAACAGGTTCTTTCTCATGCAAATAAAATAAAGAGAAATTTAAAATGCTCAAAAGTGTTGAAAATATCTATTTTGCAAGATAAGTGAGCATTTGTGTCAAGAGTTTTATGTGATTAAATGGGTGAAAATGCTTAAATTCATATGCAGAAATGTATTGAACGTTCCATTGTCTCTCCACTTTATAATATACGTGACTGAATATTTTAATAGTGATGACCAGACCCTCTTGTACCTTGAGCTACCTTGCTGACCACAACCGCAGGATAATCTATAACGTCTAGCAGGTGTAGGGTTGCGTGTTGATACGTAGGAGAGATTTTTATTTATTTATTTATTTCATTTTCGCCTGGTCACCAGTAATTGTGAAACTTCAGCTAGTTTTTTTTCTGGCTGGACACAGGAGCTGTCAGGCATCATATTTCCCTCAGGTTCAAATGTGCTGTGTGCTTTGATAATAAATGGAGAGCGCTCAGGTGACCAGGCTTGTGAGGCTTGTAGGTAATAGTGGGACCTTATAGAAGTCTGATATGAAAGCAGCAGTTCCTGTATTTGAATTTGGCTGTGATTTTGGCTGTAATTTCTACATAACTCAAAGTGCTGCAGCCCAGTGATAACCTTTTTTTTTAATGAAAAATAATTCAGTTACATTTTCCTTAAAGTCTCATAAGGACTGCTGACTGGGACAGTGATTTAAATGTTTCATTAGTTGTTGGGCATCAGTTTTACTTGACCTAAAATCTGAAAATTACTAAAACAAAAAAAAAAAAAAAACTTTTTTCACTTTCTGTTAATTTTACAGATGTTAATAGCCTAGATATTTTAAAACATTCTTTTATTATATGTAACCTAGATCATTAAGCCAGAAATATCTTCTGGAGAACTGATAGAGGGAGGCAAAACCAGGACATTGTTGTGCAGACCAATTTTCCACAGATAAGAATTCAGTACTAAATGTTGCACCGTACAAACAAACAAAACAACAGGAAAATCCTGGTCTGCCTTTTGTTTGTTTGTTGTATTTTCAGTTTTCACACAGATTAAACATTGTAAATGAATGTGGTAATTAACGCAGGGTGTGTGAGTGTAGGCGCTGGTTTATCCACTTGTTTGTCTCAGATGAAAGGAGCATATTTTCTACAAAACAAAAAGTGGGATTGTACTCGGTGCATCATACCCACTTGTTTACAATGGTCTCCCATGAGGGCTCCCCTCTCTGTTTGTTAGTGTATTTGCAAGGGGAGACTTAAAATAGCCCACCAGTTTAAGCAGAGCACCATCTATAGGCAGACTGTGCTGCAAATGTGTTCACAGCAGCCAGATTTACTTTACTGATCTGTAAACAGCATAAGCTTTATTCAGACCGTCTCATCCTTCTGTGTTTGATCTTTGCTGCATCGGCTTGGGAAGAAAAGAAAAAAAATCTTTAACATTCTCCATATATAGACAATGCACATGTGCAATTGTTGCAACATGCATGACCACTGAAAGCAAAGAAGTAATTTTCATTTCACTTACAGCTTAAGCTAATATGGTGTGTCCTTAATGTGATACTATTCATGTGCATAATACAGAGTATATACTCTATATATACCTGTATTCTGTAACGGGGCATCCTGACCTTAAGATTAATATTTTTTAAATGGGAGAAGTTAGATATAAATGTGCTTTACCAGTGGAGCAAAATGTGGTCAGTGATTGATTAAATTGAATGAATGCATGAGTATGATTGTGGAGCTGCCAAGATGTAACTAAGTAGTTTAAGATGCATTAAGTTAATCGTAATTTAGTAGGAGTGTTCCACTGCTATTAAATCCTAATTTAATAGTTGTGGAAAGAATTCTGGCCAAAACAACCATCAAAGCTGAAAAAAGACGCAAATAACTTAAGACACAAACAACTCTAATAATTAAAGTTAAAACTATGAGAAAAAAAAAGTAAAGTGACAGTCTTTAAAAAAAAAATAAAAAGATTTTGGGAGTGATTTACACAACTTGGCTGACACAGCAGACTGCAGATTAAAGTCATTAATTAGGTGAAACCAAAAATGAAATTTGGTACAATGTGAGCCAAGAATGATTCGAGAATTAAACAGATCCTGGTAAGTTTACCAGTCCCACATTTTCCCAGATTCACCTCTTTACATGCAGTAAAAGGTGCGAAGAGTCTTGTAGAACAACGTCTCCCTTGGGTTGGCAGTATGTCTTAAAGTACATTCACTGGCTCGACATAAGGAAATGTGGCATGTTAAATAGCTGAATGCCTCCCCCGGTACACTTCATATGGTGTTCCGTTAGGCTGAGTTAGTGACCTTTATAATCAAAGCATATGCTAATTACAGAGATATTATTAGACGAGTGGGAGTCTGTGCTCAAAGCTATGCTATCTCTGCCTGCACAGAATTCACAAATCAGGGGATAGTCACTGAGAAGGTGGACCGATAAATGTCACATTGCTGCTGTTATGTCTCTTACAGCGAAGAGAGAAAAATCAGCTCTGAAATGATTAGGCTGTTGCCGCTGTTCTTAAAGCTCCCAGCCCTCTCCTCTCCTGACCTCTGCTTTTTAAAAGCACAGTCATTTGTAGGGGCAAAAACACATGAATATTTATCACAGTGCCACCTCTGCAAGGTACGCACCCCAAGCCAATGCGTGAAGAATTGATTTTTCAAAGTGTATTTTAGATTTCATTTGCAGGTTGCATTTTTTTTTTCTCTCTCCAAGTACGCTTCATCCCCTTCCTTGTAACACCCAGCCCCATCCCTTTTCTTTGTGTTCCCCATCAGTAAATTTGCATAGAAATAATTTCTGGGCATGTTCACAGGGCGCTGAAAAGTTACTAAAGTGAGACTACACGACAAGTGACACAGCACAGGGGAAGTGAGATACATCTCACACACTTGTTTCTTTATTTGTACGTTGTATGTACATTTTAGATCCCTCTGTCTTTTTCTGTCTTCTTTTTTAATTTTTCTTTGTCATGTAATTTTGTTTTAGTTATGTTAACATTTATAAGTTAGAGAAGAAAAATACTACACTCACTAAAGGGGAGATCTACTAAGAGCTATAGTGCAACGCCCTTGATCAAATCCAAACTCAAGAATGTTTTAGTCTTGTGCTGTGTGAGTAACCAAGGATGCCCAAGCTAGGTGAATATTTCACTGTGCTGTTTATCTTGAAAGACGGATTCTAGTTTTTGTTCTATACCTGAAACTTATTTTCCAATGGATTTGACACTAATGTTCAAAATGTGTTTTGATACTTATTTGTTTCATTGCTGCATACAGTATAGTGCACACTTCACTTAATCTATCTGTCTGTAATTTTCAAAGCCATCCAACACACTGCATCTCTGCACACACACACACACACACACACACACACACACACACACACACACACACACACACACACACACACACACTCACACTCACACTCACACTCAAAACACATGCACACATGCCAGGAACTAAATTGAACAGACCAGCATGGAGTAGGCCAATTACATCACCGCCCCAATTAAAATAAAACAACAGGACTCTTTCAAGCTGTCCTGCAGGGGAGAGAAAATGAGATGGGGAGAGAGAAAGAAATAGCAATAACAAATCCCAATCCAGTCAGATCATCATGATGTTCATTTTAATTAAAAAATTGGATTCTCTGCAATTAACTCCAAACTAGTCCCCCGTGGCTCACTGAAGAAGAAAATGATTGGTTCTCAGTTTCCAAGCAACTCGGAGAGTTCCACAACATCCTGTGATAATCTCTCTTTAAATACTGTTCACTGTTTCTTGTGAGTATTTGGATCTTTGTTGAAAGAAAATGCTGCTTGATTACATTTATGTTGACATGACTCACATAAACCAGCGATATCACAAATCTACTAAACGTCTCTCCTGGGCTTTTTGAAATTGAGGAGAACTGGAGTTGTGTCTTGGAGCTAAAGAGGTGACAGTTGGGAGGACACAGGATTGTGGCTGGTCTGACAGTCACAGACTTCACAGTGATTGATATCTCCACTGATCACTTTAAACATTCACTTATATTTTTACCTGTCAGCGTCGATTGACCTTGTTGTAAGTCAAATGTCATGTCACGTGGAGTGATATTTTTCACTGAGTATGAGGTGCATATGTGCTTAATGTGCCTGTGTGTAGTCTATGTATTGAAATGTGTAGAGTAGCCATCTGAGGGTATGGATTACTGTAGTGATAGGGGTTGAGTGGCTAAAGCCTTATGACTAATAGCCTGTCAGAGTGGCACTCAACTCTACTTGGTCACACAGATCAACGCCTCTCTTTCTCTCAAATAAGCACACACACACATTTTCACATTTCGTACGAAGACGCATACACACATTCAAGAGAAAGCGTAAGCAAAATTGAAGTGATACTTCCTGATGTTTAAATATAAACATTATTTATATTTTTTCTAAATTGGCATTAATTGCTTTCTCAATAAAAAAAATAAAAATGTTCTTAACTTTGTGTCTCTGCTTTTCACAATTGCTGAAGGTGGCTTTGCTTAAAGGTTTACTCCAATGATTAAGTTACATATACCCCATATCAGACAACAATTTTTTTCCTTTAATTTACACACAACATAAACAACAATCTGGATACGGATTCCTAAGTATAAAAAGTATATTTTTTTCCTGATGGCATCGTCTGGGTTTTTTTTCTCAGGAAGCTCCCTTCACATCCAGTGAAGACATTAAACACCCTTTTCTATTAAGTTCATGATCAGTAAACTGAACTTTATGTGTAAGACTAATGGAGTGACCTTTTAAATGAGTGACATGGCATGGAGTGTCTCGTCTAGCACCGCATACTGATACTTCAGTGTGAAGTCAGAACCTTGCAGAATAAACCAAACTCCAAACTAAAGACAAGGAAGCACCACAAACACCGAAACAAAGGTACATGCAAACACTCATGAAGAGAGATGAGAACAGGTCTGGGTCTTCTGTCCTCAGGTTTTTCTCTTCCCTGTTCCTTTTTTTTTTTTCTTTGAGAGCAGGCTAAGATAAATATTCACTTATTAAAGCGTAACTGAAATTGACTGTGTCATGCATCAGGCTAATAGCTGAAAGCCATGGTTCAATACGGCAGAGTTGGGACAGGCTTCGCTAATGGAAGAAGTGACGTGGTTGCAGCCCAAATGTCATTCATCAGACCGCACACTGTTCGTTAGGGGCTACAAAGCCCTGCCATCTCACACACTCAGGCTCATCTATTAACCCTAGGCAATGGCACCCACCGGATTATGGAAATAACAGATTCAGGAAAATAGGACACCGATAGGCTATCCATGTGGAAAAGATTGGTGTCAGGAGAGTGTTGCGAGTACGTCTGACTGCGAGGGATGTGGCCGTTTTTCTTTTTCTCTGAAGATCTATCTAGGTGCTGTTGCGCCTGGAGAGCTAAGGGTTGCATCAGGGGGAACCTGTGCCAGACGTTATGGTCCCAGTTATTACATTCCTGCCCACCACTAATGGGGCACGCTGACTGTGGTCTCCATGTTCTGCGTCATTGAATGAACTCAATGTTATTCACAAAGATCTAATATGAGGGTTAATGCCTTTTTGTTTTTTTGGAATGGAAAGTGCAGTAATACTGAGATCAGACAAAAAGAATATGACAGGAGGAGGACTGACAGAGTGGAAGAGAATGGCAGGAGTGAGTCTATGGGCAGTAAATCGGTCTTCAGAGATTAGGACACGTAATACTCTATCGTTAAACCTGAGGTAACCACAAAATCAGACTATATGGTCTCATTCCATCAGGTTTCAGATTAACCCAAGAAGCCCAAGAAACCTCAAAAGATGGAGTTTGGTATATTTATGCAGGGTTGTTAGCATGTGTTGAAAGGATTTGTCTAAGGCCAAGATCATTTTTAAGTCACAAAAATAGTTCCGTGGCTTATAAAGAAATCAAAGAAGCCATCTCAACACTGGGCGGTATGCACAGTACAAATGTTTAATAAACAGTCATGATTTGTTCTGCTGTGGTTTTCTCTCCTGGGTCTCATGTGCCTCGGTGAAACTCTGGACCGTGACGTGGAGAATGTTTCTCCCACACTACCTCATAGTGTGAGAATGCCAGGGTGGTGCGTCCAGACCTGTGGACAATAGAGGTGACATGGCAGGATGATCCAGGACGCGTGTACAGGGTGCTCTGGCTCTGGACACACAAAGAGCTTGAGCCTGCCCTAGATCCCACACAGCCCCAGGGGATGACGTGATGTCACATGCACCCACCCCACAACAAAGATTGTGTTTAGTCAGCAGTTTGTTATGTCCAGGGCTTGGCCTGCTCCTCCGTCCACAAAGGGCCCGAATGCCCAGAGATCTATGGCCCAGACCTCTATTAGGCAACAGGTGTGCTGTGACGAGATGGAGGGATGTCGCTTCACTTTGATCAAACAATTTATTTAAACCATATGAGTCACAGATTTTTTTTTCTTTTTTTAAGATCTGACTCTGCTCGTCTCATCTCAATTGCCAGAACTTGGCCCACCTGCATCTCACTTATGCCTCATCACCTAAAATAGAACTTGTGTAATGAGTCCAGTTTGGAGATAAGGGAGTGAACACCCTCTTTGCCCACACTTATGATGGATGTTTATTACCTCTTCTCACTGCCATAATGGTTTTTGGTGCTTAAAGTGCTCTCTCTTGCCAACAAGAAGGTCCAACTTTTTTCTGGTCCAACTTAACACTGACCAAAAAATATCTAATCTAATTGCTCCATGATGTTTGGATTGAAGACACAGGCACCATTCAACACTAGTGTAAAACATTATGACAGGGGCTCTTATAAAACTGTTAGTTAAAGATTGACTGGCAGCCACTGGGATTAAAAAATGTCTTAAATAATATGTTTATGAGGCTGGTTTGAGGAAGCAAAATATTGTGATGTGGGCTGGAGATCCAGTATAGATGAGACATTATAGACACCAGGGGACACTGTCTCCCAGGCTGCTGGGGCTGTCCTCAGAGCTGCCAATATATTAACCATGTCTCATTCACCATTCACTCTGTCAACTGCTCTGTGAGGACTTCTCTTTAAAAGAAGGCAAAGGGTGCTAAGATGTTCTGTTTAAATGTTGTGTGTAGAAGATATGAAAAGGACTGATAGAACAGATAAAATGATCCCCAGAAAATAATTTTCTTCTCAGCCATGTTTGCAATTTCCTATATCTTCATCATTGTCTGAATCATGGTAAATAGTAAACTGAATAAATTCCAGTCTCACTGTTTCACACACATTTACTTCTCTCCCTCCCTTTTTCCAGCCATCTTTTCACATCACCTGTCCTCTGTGGCGTATTACTCTGGCAACAAAGCATTTGTAGATCACACAGTGTCACTGTGGTGATGACCACTGATTGGGTGTGGTCTGGCTGGCTGATCACCGTGGCATGGATTGAGGGATGGCAGTTCTAATTTGTTGGTCCTTTGGTCAGTCAGTCTGCCACTTTGGTCCACATTAAATTATCTCAACAATTACTAAATGGATTGCCATGAAATTTTGTACAGCCATTCGTGGCCCCCAGAGGATCCCTTTCTGACTTTGGTGATCCAATGACTTTACCTCTAGCACCAGCAGCAGCAGTTTTTTTGGATCCTAGTGAAATGTCTTGACACTTTTGGACTCTTTTCCAGCCTTTAAGACTCTAGACTTAGGCTTGTTAAACTTTTAGTCAATAAAACATTGTTTAGCATCACATAAATGGGTAGTATATTGTGAATTCAAGTTGTCGCACAGCACAAGATTTTGCACAGTAATCTGTGCAAAACACGAGCTTCACCAGTCTCCAGTTTGTATTCCTCCTTCAGCTAAACATCCCTTTAGGTTTTATTTGTGGCTGGAATAAGTCCCCAGGGAGAGATTGTAATGTGCGTAAATGAATCTGATTTCATGGCATGTACTGTTTGTGCATTAGAGCACAGCACTGTGATTTAAACTGTGCTTAGCAATTGAATATCAAAAGACACACAAACGCTTGCCAGATGCTGCCAGATGCATCAGCTCTGCTTCCTCTGAGGAAGTGGAGGGAGACTTGTAGCTACCAGCATCACTCTTCCAGTAGCAGTGTGGATTTCACTGACTGAGCCAAGCTTGGATTCTAAATGGCTCTGTGACTCCCTCCCTGCTCATTGCCAGGATTCTCCTGTGTTGGCAAGCTTGTGGCAGGGTTATTAGATAAGGAGACAGACTCTCTGGCCCCTCTTAACATCCCTCTCAGCAGGAGAAAATAAAATGATTTTACTCCCTCCTTGTTTACCCATAAGTGGAAATAGAACAAGACAAAGCAAATGACTACACACAGAGAGCAGCGCGGCAGCCGACCTGTGGCTCGGTCTCATCCAATGCAAGATTTAGGCTAATTGAGGTTTCAGTTTTTTTCATCTTGTAAGCGATTCACAGAGTCACGTAATCATTTAGCATGCAGGTTTTACAAGCCTTTGTAGTCACGAAGCGTCATCAAAAGAGCGGCCCATGATCTTCTCTATTGTGAAGTGCTGTTTTAAATATGCTCGTCATATTTTCCACTTGGCTGACTGAAAACCACCTATAATGAAAGTGTGTTAACCTACTTAACGGAGGCCGGTGCTGCTTGTGAATACCAGTGGCTCATTTAGCTTTAATACAGTATTTAAATTGAAACAACTTTTATGTTTTCAATTCTGTATACAGGGGACAGCATTAAAATGAAATGAAATCTGATTTTCAATGAGTATTTCAGCTGTAATATTCAGTCTTCTTTAATTACCTGGAATGCCAGTTATAGGCCTCCTGCTAATACAAAGCCTCAACAAACAGGCTTTCTCCTGACCCAGCTAGCCCTGGGACTAATTATCATCTTATGGAAATGTGGCTATTTCTGCAACTTGCATATTCCTAATTATTTCTGTTATTCCAATATCAACCTGGCTTTGATGTTCCAAATCCTGTATTTAAATAGTGTAAGATTCCTATTCTTTGTGCCCTCTGAGGATTGTTCATGTAAAATACATGGACTAAGAGTGGGTATTACTGGGGCCTCCAGGGGCTGGACATACCAGGTCCACAGCCTCCTTGTGTCCCCCCTCCCCCCCTTGTTCTCTCCTCCGTATGGGGGCGTCTGCTGGGAGAAAGCGGACGAAGTTGATATACATGTGCGTTATAAGAATATTGGGCTTGTGGAAATGCATCTTTGTCTGATGTCTACGGTCTTGTTACCAAGGAAGGAGGAAATTTCTCACCAGAACAATCTATACATTTTTATGAATCATTCCTCATCTCAAATACTGTAACTTATAATATGACAAGGTGACCTCTAAGAAGCAACTGTTCTTACATTGCTGGGACTGTTGTGGATGAATAGAAAGTATCCTTGCTATGCTTAGATGTCTCGTAATTCTTTAGGGCATCACGTAATTCAAAATGATTGGACAAACTGTACAAACTTTTCGCTCATTGAGAGTTAAAAGTGTCGAACAAACACATCCATCAATAGTGCATAAAAAGACTGGTTTCATTAATTAGTAGGGTTAAAATGCCAGTTCACCATATGGTCTGTAGCCATCTTGGCAGACAATTTGAGTATGAAACTGATGTACAGTCTTGTGAGACAATTTCATCTCCCCCACTCCTCTGTCATGCATGAGCCACATTGTGATTTGATTCCATTCACCTGCACCGCAGGTTAGACAGAATCCCAGAAATGAACTACAGACGTATGTAGAGTTATGACTGTGTGTACTTCTCAGTATCAGCCCTGCTCTGGCAACATGAGCTCCATTCTAAAAGATGACGCTGTGTAAAACCATCATCGTGTATTTTCATATAGATGAGCTATGGCTACCTGCGCTCCCAGCCATGCTTTTATTAATGGGGAGCTGTCAGGAGTGGGATGCTCTGCATATTCGCATATTAAACAGCCAGGGGGGGAGATGCCCAGTTTATTACCGTTTGATATAAATCAGCTTAAAGCATCTCTCCACCTCCTGCTCCACCTCTTTTCTTCTGCTTTAAGGATGGTCTCCTCTGCATGTCCTCTCTTTCTTTCTTCTGCAATACAAGTCTCTCCATCTCTGTTTGCCTTTTCCAAGATGTTCCTGCAACTGATTCCCCCTATAGCTGTGATACATGTAAACCATGGTACATTTTAATAATAAGAAACATGACAATGACTCCTTTTTCTCTAAAAGGTCTTTAGTCGTCCATCCTCTTCCCGAAACAGAGTTCAGCAGCATCCCAGCTGTCCTGATATAGTTGAGTTATGAATACCGTGGCTACAGCGATTAAGCAGATGAAATTTAATCATAAAATTTCTTGAGGCTGCCACTGTTTATGACTGTGTGCTTATTAAAATGCAACATGTTCCACTACATTTGGATTCATTTTGCTCATCAGAACACTGTGCTGCTGCTATTTTGTTTTCTATTCCAGTTAAAGACTTGAGATGCTATATAATGAAGGGATAAACAAAAATTTAAGATAAAAATTACAGCATATTATGTGTCAGCAGCAACACAAAACACATTACAATTCTCACAATTGGATGGAAAAATGGGATTCTGTATGAAAACATTGATTTTCTGTACCTTTGGGTGATTTGTGGAACATAGCCTTCAATAAATTTGCAATTTGGCTCCATTTCTCTTTTGTGAACAGATCATGATTTAGGATAACTGCTCAACACATGAGATGATTGATCAGAGTATCCTTTTCATTATTTTCTGTATATTTTTTCCTCAAGTAACCAGTGTTGCTTTAGCGAGGAACAGAACCAAGGAAAAGTGACACGAGATATACAGGATTTTCTCTTTAGAGAGACTCTCCCCACACTGAAACAAAATAATATTAATCTGGTAGAGCTGCTACTTTCATTTACCGTGACCCAGCTCTGGGGATTGCGGAGACTCCAGGGCTTCATACATCTCAAATAAAGAAAGGCAGCAGCTTCATGTCTCAACACTCCTCCATCAGTTCTGTTAGCTGTGTGTTTGCTTTTAATAAACTGCAAAGTCTTAAACCCTACAGAGGCCTTGTGGAGATGTGAGTCTAAAGAGTAAATATAAGTTGTGCGTGTTCCTTGTTCCCTGTTCCTCCTCATTCATAAATGATGCGTACAGATTGGTTGCATGTGCGTCGAACATGGCTTACGCACTTTTTCCAATATGGCAATTAATGGATAATTTAATTACCCATGTTGTGACCATACCAGTTCTTCAAAACTGTCTCAGAATGACATCTCCACTGTGACAGTTTAGGCCAGGAACACAGAGCTTGTATGGCTGCAGTGTTAAATGGAGCATTGTGCTGGCACCTGTCCCTAGGTAGGGCCTGGGCCATGGCGTGCTTGCTCAGGCATGGCTATGACACTAAACAGTTTATTTCCTGGCTCCCCTCCAGAGGACCAAATTATAATCGCCATTTAAAAGAAAGGGAAAACAAGGCGAGGCGCGGAACATATTCCTCATGAGAGAAGAGTGCAGGGCACGGCATGATGTGGCTCTAATCATATCTTTAGCCTGATAATGGTCCTGACATGTTTTGTTATAGCTTGCGATACTGATGCCTCCTCTTCTGGCTTTAGGGCATATCACTGACAAATCACAGGGGAGATTTAACCTTTTTCTCTTTTCTGTTTATTTTCTGTTTTTTCTTTGTCTCTTTACTATCTCACCACTGCTTTCTCTTTATATCTCTCTCATCGTCTCTCTGTCTGTTTCTGTATTTTTCCTCCCCATCAATTGACAGCCTGCCTTGATGAAAGATGGCCGGTAAAATATGAAAAGGCTGCTAAACAAATGTTACAGTTTCTGTCCACTACAGCTATAGATGAGTTAGGTTTGTACCTTTTTTTAATTTAGTGTAAGCCACTTACACTCACTTTACACTTTACAATCTTTTCACAGATTTTCAATGACTTTTTTGGAAGGTTCCTCTCCCAACATAAATGAGAACTACATTAGTTGTATCTGGTTCTTAAAAGATTTAGCACTCAAAGGGTCAGAAAGCCCTGGTGAAGACCGAGGCCTACATGCTCGATAAGAACAGCAACTCTTGCCAAATACCCTCCAAACAACAATGGTCTATAAATCACTGGCTGTGTCCTCTCCGTCCCCCTTCCCCTTTTGCTCCTCTTTCTGAGGGCTATTCTACTGTACTCTAGGAGCAAGTACAGCTCCTATTTTTTTTTTTTTTTTTTTTTTGGGGAGAACTTCCCAGAGGTATTATTAATTACCCAACATGCTGTTGGTTCTGTGGGATTGACGCTCCCAGTGCTGTAGGTCCAACCACCTTGCCTTCTCTGACCTTGCCTGGCTGGGCGGATAGGGAAGATTAATCAGATATAAAGTTGCATTGGTGAGCCAAACAGCCCTATAAAATTAGAATCCATGATGACTTAGATTTGTAGTTTTTACATCCATTTATTTAATCCCATGAGCTCCCATCTATCCATGTGTCATTCTGTATTTCCATTTCTGCTCGTTTTTATAGCTCCCATCGAATCCACTCTCCCCCCTTGAAGACGCGTTCGATGCTCAGGGCTCTTGGAGAGAGCATTCTGTTCCGTGTGGTGGGCCACTGTGTGTAGCTTATGCATGTTTAATGTTGTTGAACATGAACGCACAGTCAGCCCGTCATAAACATGGCAGCTGGGACACATAAAAGGTCATAAACCTGTCAATGAAATTAGAGTGGCATGTCCACCAGTGCCAGTTTACCCACACAACACCTGCTTGGAGAGGAGGAAGGGGAAGAATATTTGCCATCACTATCAACTCTACCCCACAATGCAGTGCTGCACTGCCCGCCGATAAATGTGCAGCTGAAGGGTTTGCAAGAGCTGCTTGTGCAACTCACCACTTATGACAGTTATAATGTTCCCAAGGAGGGATTATTGCATCATTGAGTTAGATGTGCACGTGTTCCTTAAATGTGTGAAAGTAGTACCTTTTAAGCATTTTTCTGCATATAACTCACATACCAAGCACATTCTCTGCTGCTGAGCTCCTTTGAAATTCACCAAATCTGGTTAAGAATATGTGTAGTTAAATCTACGGAAAAATAGCTTAATTAATCTGAAAAGGTCCTTTTTTTTTCTTTCAACATGTGTGGGAGTACTTGAGAAAGTGCCCTCAAGTGTGATCTTCACTTTTTAGGTTAACTGTGTGTGCTACCAGCTGCCACTGGGTAAAAATAACACTCTTCTTCTACACCATTATTCATTCAACTCCATTAATCATTAGAGCATTATCTGGCATGTGAAAATTCACTTGCTGATAAGGAATGCATGACCCCAATATGAGATTTCCGGCTATTGTAGAGCTAGACTAATTGATCGTGGTCTGTTTCTGGGACCAGCTTTCGCTCTCCCTCTTTCTCACTGATACTCTCGCTCGCTTTCTTTCTCCCCTCACTCTCCCTTTCAATTGTATTTTTTTTCCTCTCTCAGTATATTGACTAAAGGCACGTTTGGATACCTTAAAATCCATTATGACATATTTTTTTTCCTTTCCTGAACTACAGTCAAACAAGCCAGCTGCAGGAATGCTGCAGTTGTGTATAATCATA
This sequence comes from Toxotes jaculatrix, assembly GCF_017976425.1. Classification (NCBI taxonomy): domain Eukaryota; kingdom Metazoa; phylum Chordata; class Actinopteri; family Toxotidae; genus Toxotes; species Toxotes jaculatrix. Next base: position 15,941,405 of record NC_054394.1, on the reverse strand, counting down.
TTTGCTACACATCTTTTTGTTTCAGTTCCAAAGCTGTAACAATGCACCTCATTCCTCTACAGTAGCTTTTGGACTTTCTGGGAACTGTCCTGTCAGTTTATACAATATGACAATTTGTTGACAAGAAAGAGGAGCTTGTTATTAACACAACTAGAAGAGGAAATTTCTACATCAGAGTTTGATAGATGGTGTTTTATGGACCAGCCGTTCACATTTTCCAGACAAGCGACCTCTTGTGGGTAATTGTTGTTGTCTCTGTAGAAGCAGTCATGTGTTAGAACAGCTGAAAACAATCATGTTTAAGCTCATCAACACAGCAAAAGTTTTACAGTTTTACTCAATGTTCACTCTTGGTTCGTTTGGCAGGTGAACATATTTCTGATGATTAATAAATAATGACATTTACCCTCCATTAAGATGTCAAGAACATGTTTTGCAAGAGTGAAGAAAACAACTGTCGTGTGTCTGATTCACATGTTCTGGACTAGTTATGAAAGCTGTCAAAGGAAACTGACAGGAAAGTGTGGTTACCTTCTGTCTTTGAACTTTCTATTATGTCAAAGGAAAATTACTGTTAATGTCGCAGTACTTTGTAATGTGTTACCACTGAAAGACAATTTCTTTTTTTTTCCTCACATGACCTCTTTCATACATAGAAGCAGGTTTGTGTAAAAGTATGTTCGTTCTGTTGATGTACGTAGGTGGTCGCATGTCAGTGTAACATGATTACATAGCAAGTGCCATTATCGCACTGACCACCCTGTGGTCTTCCCCCAACCATGGCTACAGAGCAACCAATTTTTATGTGGTTTGTGGTCAACAAACAGCCTTTGACCTCAGAGAGTGGCAGGCATATCCATTGTGTGAGTTCTGAGGGCAGGGGTGGGAACATCCGACAGCCAGCTCTGATTGAGTTACTTTAGGCCTCAGCTCTATTACCTTCTCCTCTCTTGTTTTGTTGAATTATTTAATAGGTGTCCACAGCATCCCAAGGACAGACATCTAAAAGCTTAAATCACTGGACTCTCAAAAAAAAAAAAAAAAAAAAAAAAAAAAAAAAGTGAGGAAAACTGCAAACTGCCAAGTAACAAAGTTAAATTTAATTTGTTGATATTATTTTAATTAAACGTATTTTGACCCCTGGGGCTTTATATAACCATTACATAAAGCAAAGATAGAAGAAAATTAAAAATATAAAATGCTGAAAAATGTGGCTAATACTTTACGATTGCCTTAGACACACTGTACTATGCCGCCCAATACTGCTCTATTCCCACAGTTCTTTAAAAATAAATCTGCATAATTTTTCACACTTATATTCAACTAATTGTTTTAATTCTGTATCAGCTGGTAAGCATCCTCTTTACAAAACAGACTCATTTTAAATGTTGTTGTAGTACTCGGTGCATTAATGTAAACTTATGTGAAGAAAATGTTAACCAGGCACTACTACTCAGTAGAGGGAGTTGGTTGATTTATGACAGGCGGGCGCTTTTCCAAGTGCGCCTATGAGTATCCAAGAAAACTTTTCAACACATGGCTCGATTGCTTGCAGGTTAAATGACAGTGGAATAGCCAGGCTGTTAATTTCCTTACCAGATCCAGATGTTGGGAGTGTGACAGGGAAGGACTCAGGTTACACGGACGCATGCAAAGGGATTGCATCTCAGGGCTGTGTGTGTGTGTGTGTGTGTAATACTTTGTAGCCGTGTGTTTCCCCATAATTGTTTGTCAGATTTCATTTTTATTATATCATCTAAAATTTCCTCTGCCTCCTCTTGATAAAAACAATTCATCCACGTTTCACATGTATTTTATTTTCCTCACCACGTTGGTGAGACATTATGGCCGTTCTTCTTCATGCATTCATCCAAGTTGCTTGGCAAACTGAAGCAGTGCGTGTCTCAGTCTGCAAAGGCCTCCAATACAATGCCCATTTGCTGGTAATGGCAATGGATTACTTTATCGTATTCTGTTTATGATCTGCATTGATCGCTTTCCCTCTGCTCTGTGCACTGTGCAATGACATTTGCCCACTCAGATTCAGACATCCATTTTCCTGAGCAGTCCTTTTCAAAATATATGAAACATTTTCCCAGCCGCAAAACAGATCCTTGAAATCCTATTCACAATGTCAACATGGGACGTCTCTGTAGTGAAGCGTGTGTGTAGACAGGCATGAAATAACATGGTTTAGTTATTTCATGTCCCACTAAAATTACATCATCAGACATGACTGTCCTTTGCTCCTGAGCTAAGTGACTAAAGCATCGCTTTTCCCTTCATGTCTGCCTCATAGACTTTACCATATGTTCTCACTAACTCTCTCAGATGGCAAAGCTCAAATCCTGTAATCAGTCCAGGTTACTCAAATTGTGGTGATTCCGCGCATGAGTGGACATGATCTTGTTGTGTGTGTGTGTGTCTGAGTGAAAAGATTCATAAAGTTTTAAGAGATTGTGCTGTCAAATTTCTGTTATTAAATTGGTTATAGTAAAAGTTTTCCAGTTGTTTCAGGTAGAAACACACACACACACACACACACACACACACACACACACACACACACACACACACACACACACACACATATATATATATATATATATTTTTTACACTCCTTAAAGTCATTTGAAGAAAAAATATGAATTAAAAAATAAAAAACAAAACAAAACAAAAAACCCATATGTACAATCATACTAAAAGAACAGCCAAGACATAAAACAATAAATAAAAAAAAATTGAACAAAAAAGTATAACTAGTTAGACTAAAATATGCATAGATATAAATATATCTGTAAATTATATTGTAAAAAGTAATAAACTTGTAATGCCTTCAGAAAAAACAAACAGTGCAAACTTATTCCAGTGCTTGTTCCCTTGATTTTTCAGATGCTACGGATGCTTAATCTGAAATAGTAGGGGTTGTGTGTGTTTGTCTGTGTGTATTTGTGAGGGTGCTTGTGTGTTTATGGCTGTGAGTGCTTGCACGCGCCACTGTGTGTCTGCATGTGGATGTCTGGATGTTGGCTGTTGGGTCGTTGGCTCCTGTTCATTATATTTTCATGAGGCATGCAGTATAAAGCAGACCACCCCACCCCCCAATGCTCCCCATTGCCCTCCAGTCCAATCCACTCTCATGGCAGTCAGCTGCAGTACTCCCTACTGGCTGTATATCATCCCAGCCTTCCTCTCACAGGGTTTCCTGTTTGTTTTTCCAGATGCTCTTCCCCGTCCCTCCCTCTGAGACTATAAGGAAACGATTCTTAGAGCAGAGCAGCGCTGGACACACGACTTGGCTTCTTTAAAAGAGGGGGGTGGGGGTAGCTGGGTTCCTCTGAATCAATACAGTGGCTCTTCAATCCGAAGCAAAGAAGCTGAGTGGTCAGGAGATTGTTGCACATACGGTTGTTATATACTGAGGTTAAGTGGATGCATGCACTGTACATATTGACAGTACAGAGTGCATATAACTCTTGTATAGTATAGTCACCTAAATCCTATACTAAACCTCTGTGGAGGGCTGAAAAATGGCCATCACTAACAGATTATGTCATACAGAGATGAAAATTAAAGATAGGGACCTTTTTGAACAGTAACAGTGAATTCAGAAAAAATCCTGCTTTTATAACTTGTTCTGCCCTGGGTCACCACAGTGATGCCCTCTTGTTTTAGCAGCTCATCCTCACATTACTCAATTCCTGCTCTCAGCAAGCTATCTAGCTGCTACTCCCTTTGTCTGACTGGGCTCAGAGCGTTATTGTTTTGAAATGGGTATTTACCCTTTAAGACTGTCTCTGTAAACTCTCTCTCTCTGTCTGTCCTTCCTGCTTCCCCTGTGTTCTTCGCGGTCACTAACAATCGCTGTGATTCTGTTTTTTTACTTTCTTTTTTTTTAAAGATGAGCCCTAAATTCTGAATAAATACAGTTTATCCTTAAGGAGGGATTGTGGTTCCCTGGACACTTTGACAACACATATAATTATCATGGATGTGAATGGCCCTTTTACAGTCCCTTTTATATTCTGAGCTGGTATCAAGTGGCCATTCTCAAGGATGGGAGACAGTAAAAACACAAAGTTCACTGCAGTGGTTTTGATGAGACTGCAGATAGGTGATGAATATAATATGATGTTCCTAAGAGCTCCAGTGAATGATGTGTGGGTATACTATGCAATGCATAGATTAATGCTTTCTCTTAATAATCTCCAGCCATAATCACTGTATTTTTTTTTTTTCACTAACCCATTTTTATGTCTCAGGAAGGATTGGCAAAGCCTGCTTTCTCCACACGGCCAACCCAACCTGGCCTATCTAAAGGCCACTAATAAAGCAGAGTTTAAGGGGCTCAGAAGTATCCTGCTGTAATACCATTAATTATTATTGGCATTTAAGAGGATGAGCTGGGCTGGTAGGTACACAGGGACATGCTTTTTACTGTACTGTGCACTCACAGGTTTACAATAAGGCTCTCTTTTGCCCTGCTAGTGATTCACTGTGACGAATGTGGTAGAAAAGAAACAGAAAAGAGAAAAAGAAAGAACCTGTAGGCGTTCTTTGGCAATCGCATCCAGGTATCATTGTAGAGAAGGTTTCATAGTCAATAAATTGGTCACGTAAAGGTCTCTACTTTCACATTTTCAGCCCTATTTACAGCTTGGAAGCATGAAAAAGTTGGATGTTAATAAAAGCACAGTCATTAGGTTAGATTTAATTAAAAAAGGCAGTAGTGTTGCTTCATATTCCCCCTTCTCTCTGTGTTTCCCAGGAAATGATAAAGATTTAATCCAATTAGCTCGGCACTGTTTCACCAGACTGCAGAGGGGAATAGACTCTAATTGGGCTGAAGACAATTAGCTGAATTAATTCCAACAGAAGTCGGAGAATATCGTCAGATTTAAACAATATTCCCTCCGCCAGCTTCACCAGACGTTCCCTCATTTTATTTTATTCAAATAAGACGATGCAAGCTGTGTTAAGCAGCGATGTAACTGTGGCTCATCTCTTGTAGAACAACTGCTTAGAACATATTTATTCATGTTGATGTGCTTTTCATTTCTATTGTAAATAATTATCTGTGTAACTCACGAAACAGATACTTCAAGACCTATCAGGAGTGATAGATCTCACTTTACTTGACCTCCTTTTTATTTTGCAGTAACAGTTTTTTTTTGTTTTTTTCTAGAATTGATTCAGTTTTTTTTTTTTTTTCCTTTTTTAAAATTGATTCTCAGCACATACAACAAATCTAGACGATGTTAAAGTTAGTAAGAACAGAGAGAAAAGTTTAAAAAATGCATTGAATGAAACCAAAAGACCCTAACATAATAACCATTAAGGGCAGAGAGGGAACCAGGTGTTGGTCCTGGAAGTCGGTGCTTATTCTCCCTCACCGGCTCAACTACACCAGTTAGGCATAGCTCGCAGCTGACTTTGTACAGCAGAGGAATGGAAAATAGACGGTGAACCGGGAGTGCAGAACACAGGACAAGGAGAGGAAGGAGGGCACGGAAGGCCCTTGGTTGAATCAAAGATCAATAGAGATGGAGAAACGACGAGGTTCCCTGAGCAGTCAGGTTTACCTTCCCCCTTTTTTCTCTTCTAAACAAATGCATTTCAAACAGGCTCAGGGAGCACCCCTGCTAACAATGACAAACGACAGCACATGGAGTTTTCTCTCTCTATTAACATAAAGTAATATAAACCGAAGGACACTAGTCTATAGAGAGAGTTAGGGGCTAATGTTCCATATCAGATGTGGACAATGTCAGGACTGAATACAGATTAGGCTGTGTCCTTCTCTCCCCGGGGGGAATTAAGGGGTTGACACCATTCTAGCTGCCAAGTGTATTATTATAACATGCTGGTGCCAGGTCTGTCTTCCCTGGACTATTAACCCCACTGTCCCCAAAGCACTTTACCACTGTCCCTCAAAACCATAACCCCAGACAGCCTTTTGCCAGGTTCAGCCCATTGTACTTTACCGCTCTTACCTCCCTTGTAAACTTATTGATGAGACTCTTCTCAGGCCTCTCCACAATTATTATATTATAGCGGTCCACGTAACCTCAGTTTATTTAATGTTTCTCACTATGATTTAACACCACAATACCATCAGTGTATGAAGGGGTCAGAGTTTGACGGGTGTAGTGCAGAGTGACTGAACCTGTGCAGTTTCAGAGAGCAGTAGGAGTGCAGTGCTGTCAGCTCGATCTGTTTGCTGATGATAGATTGCTGTCCGTTTTCAGTATTCGTAAGGCTCATTGCTTATGAGGTATAAAGTGGGTGGAAAGATTATCGGAATAGCAACGCTTTGTAGAAAGCGGAAGTGAATGTGTCCTGTTGCGGTTCCGTGGGTGTTTTTCTTATGCAATCTTGGTAGAGGTTGCTGGAAAACCATTCTGCATGCACACCGTGTGTGTATGTGTATGTTTGTGTTTGTATTTTCATCAAACTAAACTTGTCGACATCAAGCATAAATAGATATGGGTCTGTTGGCATGGATTGATATACTTGGAGTATCTTCCATGAGCTCTTTTTTTTTTTTGGGTGGGTGGGGGTAGTGAAACTGTGCCACTAATCATAAAGAAACTGACGGAGAAGCAGAAAGAAGAAAATCAGATGAGGAGGATGAGTGGAAAAACACTGGTTTCCTTATAGGAACTTCTTCTTGAGCACTGATGGTCCAAAATTACAGCTAAAATGTAAGGGGCAGACAGGCCAGCTGGAGCAGACAGGCACATGTGGATTCAGAATAAATATTGCAACTGCAGCGGCTATTTTAAATATGTGGCAGAAGTAAGTATTTCCAGGATAAAATATCAGATTTCTTAGTTATAGTAGCATTTGAGTTTGTGAAAGTATGATTCCTCTACTTTTAGGAATGTTTGAGTTCCTACTTTTCTGAGTGGACTTATCATTGAGAGATAAAACCATATTAAAGATGACATCAGAAAGAGACATTATGAAAAGTAGAGAGAAAAGTAAACATTGCTTTTTGATTGATGAGGTAAGTTTTTGATTTATATCCTTCTAGTAATGAATATTTTTAAGCGCAACAAATGCAGTGTGATTCATCAAACTTAGGTTATCAATATTCGTATCTATCTGCCGCCTCCCTCAGTGTGTTTCTACTTTACTTTTTGTAGCATGTGTAGGTCGGAAGGTAGGTAGATAGACTTTATTAAATGAGAGAAATGTTACAGTGATTGAGGATAACAATGGAATTAAAAATAAAACCATAACTGCAGGACTACGGAGACAAACGCTGAATAAAAACATTCAGTCTATATCAAAAACAGGAAGTAGCATTAATATGAACTAGAAAGGTTGGAGCGCAGTAAGAAGTGTGAAAAATGGCAGCGTAAAATAAATGCAGTGAACGTGATGTATTAGGTATAATAGTTTTTCATGTAAGTTATCTACTTTGCGCTGTGGTTTTCACAGTACTGGAGGAACACGGTGACCTCTGCACACAGGAGCCAGTGTGGCTCCTGTTACTGCTTCTGTGTTTGGGCACTTTAATTGCCGCCGCACATGGAAACATATTACGCTGGATGATGAGATGCTGGTACTGGAAAATTCCACGCAATAATGCCTGTGGGTGTTGGTGCCATGTGAGCGATAATGTGTGGGCAGAGGCTTATTTTCTCTTTAATACGGGCATGCCCACACTGGCACCCACAGAGCCCCCGTTTGAGCTCAATAATGAAAGAAACAAGCCGTCATTGAGGCTGGGGTTTGAGGTGTTGTTAAAGTCTTTGAGGTTTTCTCCCTGTGGGCCTCTGTCTGCTGCCCTGAATAAGAGGGGCTTTGTTAGATCAGCGACAGAGGCTTTGGTGAAGCTTGTTGGACAGGCCTTTCTCTGCTGGATTCTAGGCGGGCTCAGTCCTGCCTATAACTAGCCCATTTCACTGCCCATCTCACACTGTCAGACAGAGACATTGCACACAGGCAGACAAAGGCACTCGCGCTCCTTTCGAGATACTGTCTGATACAGTACAGAAACACCGCTTTCGTTAACAGCAATGATGTCACAGCTCAAGAGGCAACCACAATTTTTTTTTTTTTTCCCCTCCGCTGATTCATAGTGTGATACAGCGGGACAAAATCATATTCTAATTTTTTTTCTTCTATTGAAATGTTTAAACCAAAAGAGAAGAGTCATCATTTAGTATTTTACTGTGCCTTCACCAGAGTCATCCCCCTTTATTCAATTTAGGGTCTTCTCTTCTCAGCCCCCCCCCTTCCTTCTTCCTTCCCTTCCTTACTCCATTGGAGGGTCTTTCACTTTCCTTTAAACCTTCACCCTAGACCTGACATTGACTGGACTCCACAGTGACCTCTCCACATTCCTTCTGCCCAATCAAAGCATGGCTTACTGACCCATCTGTATCCCCTCTTGACCAATCAAAAGCGCCTGTGAGCAGCCAACAGGAAGATGTCAGCATTCCTCTCCTCTCCTGGCAGGAAGTCAGTCTCCTTAAAGGCCTGCTGGGAAACGTTTTCCTTCTTCCCATCTTTTCCTTTTCCCCTCCCCTGACAAACAGTGATAAACTGGTCATTAATATGGCTGCCATTCTGCCAAACAGAGCCTTCTTTGTCAACTCTGAGTCCCATGCGAGCTAGAGATCTTCCAGGGTATGTCATTCTTCATGTCCCCTCTGTCTGAAACTCCCCACCCTTGACCGCTCAGCGGTGCAACCCTGCACAGCAGGAGCATGTCAAGCATATGTCTCATCCTTTACTTTCTCTCATTTGTCTCTTGGCTGTCTGCAGTGCCCTCTGAGCTCTTGGGATAATCAGGATTTACCTGTGGCTGTGTTAAAATCATCTATGCCTCTGAAAAGACACAAGACGAGCATGTTTCCATGTAGTCTACATGAACAGTCTGGATAGCAGCGCGGCTTGGCAGATTATTCTGAAACATGAACCACAGAGTGGTCCCTTCACACTCAGTCTCAAGATCTGCTCATTCAATTTTCTTTTCCCCCTTTATACGTGAGATGTTTACTTTTTGTGGGAAGGGATTGGTTTGGGTTGAAAAGCAGTTATCGCTGCATGGAATAAAAAAAATATTAATGTCTCCACTGTTAAAGTGGTCTGCCAATAGATGTCATCATTTGTGAATGGTGAGGTACAAAGTTAAGATGTTTGAAACAGCGATGTGACAGTGCTCCCTGCTAACCCTGGCCTGTCAGAGTAAAGTTACAGTGTTACTCAGCTTTTTATAAACACTGAATAGTGCTGTGTCAAACACAATGCTTTATGAGGAGCATTGGGCATCTCTCAGTATTGTATCTGATGGTCAGCTATAAATGTTGAGAGGCTGTCTTTAGCCTATAGTGGTGGTTTACGTGTGTGTGTGTGTGTGCGCGCATGTGTGCGTGTGTGAGTGCTTAGCGGGCAGTAGAGGGGCTTGGGGCAGTGCCATGCCCCCTACAGTAGTTTATCTTGGGCTTGTACATGCCCCCCTTGGCGGGGTCGATCCTCAGGGCGCCCTGCCCCAGCACAGCTCCATTAGCGGGTGTGCTAACCTTGCAACAATGCTGTGACACCCTCGTTTTTCATCCGGCCCTGCCTTCAGCCTTCTTTCTTCCCTCAGCCCGACCCCAGGGCTTCCCAGATGAGACAGAGGTGAGAGGGGCTCTCTGGTCCGGCTGTGAGAGACAGCCCGCTGCCATGCCACTCGAAAGACCCTCAGCTGAGGAAGTTAGAAAGGAAGCATGGTGAAGTTTGTTTTCCAAAGATCTTTCGAACAATATACTAAACATATTTAATATAGGTTTTGTAAAGCATCACCTATCAGCACATTCAGGCTCTGAGGTGCCATGATAAATTCACCAATTACGCTCGTGTTTTAACAGGTCAAGTACACACTCCATATTGTATTTGCCTACATTTTCAGGAAGTAAAACAACAACAAAAAAAAAGACTGCATGGGTTTTTGATTTACATGTTTCTTATATATATTCATGAGCAGTGAGTGTCATCGAATCTGGATGAAAGAGTAGTTCAACCTTTCCATGTATATTGGAAAAACTGAGTGCTCCCCATGTCTTCATTCTCTCATAAAAGAAACATAAAAGGAGCTGTGCTCCCCTTTATCGAAAGTGTCTTTTCAAGTGTTACAAAATCGCTCCCTGCTTGCTCCTCTTTCTGTTGCCTTGTTTTTTTTTCTCTTTCTGCTGTCTCTGCCTTCCTTTTTGGTAAGGTAAGTCCTTCAAATAGCAGTTAACTTGAAACTGAAAGGCTTTCTGTTTCTCTCCGTTGGGTAAAAACACACGTTCTGTGGTGTTAAAGGTTTAACATGTGGTACAGCACTTTTTGAATTAAAGACAAGAGATATGTTTACATTTTACTACTGAGAGCAGCTACTCGTTCTGTAAATGAAATGCAGATGACGTGTCCTGTAAAATCGATTTAAGACAAGATCTCTAATCATCATCAATCACATCATCACTGCGGAGACGTTTCTGGCAGGGCTGTCTCACAGCGCTTTTTTTCCTCTCATGCAGATCACACTTCATGAATACATTTATCCAGGATGACCTTAATGGCCCAGTTTCATGTGGGTGTAAAAGGCTGTGAGTATTTTAACTCCGAGGTTAAATAAGGCCTAGGGCATCAAGACAGATACGTGCTCGGAGATGGTGATGAGATTTTGAACCCAGTGAACACCTTATCATTTTTTCCGTGTTTCGTATTCCTTCTTAATGACATGCTTCCTTTTACAGGGTAGTAATTCTGGATCCACTAACTCACAACTCGCAGTATAACTCTGATATCCTTTAACATTTCATCTCAGTTCTTTGATGAACTTTGGCCTCCTGTGTCTGTTTGCAAACTGTCACCATGTCAAGGTTTTCTGCTCAACATTCCACAAGTGGCAGATACAAGACAACAAATTTTGAAATTGGAGTGGTGGCTTTTGTGTTGCCGTGCCAGGGAGCTACATTTCCATCAGTACTCTGCATACTCAGAGCTATTTATCTGGGTAGCTAAGCAGTCATCCATTCTTTCTTTTCTCTCTGTCTTCTCGCATGCTTTTTGTGTATCACTGAAAAAGCTTACAGCCTCCTCTTCTTGGCAGGTGTTTTGCAGCTATGCTCGCTGCGTCTCCGTACATAATCAATCTACGCAAAGCTTTTGAAGGCGGCAGGAATAGAGAAAGCAAGGCACGCCTGCCTTCCTAACACGCGCGGATGATTAAATGGATGTAATGTATATTCCTGCCCGTTTTGGCCTCACTGTATTTTGTGTTGCATGTCTATTCATCCCAGACACCACCATGATCCATCATATGCACTGCTGATGGATATCCATGCCCTTCCTAAGCTGCCCTGGACACATACTTATTGTATCCTTTTACTGAGGCAGAGTGATGAACTCATGTGGCCCTGGTACTACAGTGGCAGATACTCAATAGGTGAATGAGCGAGGGGGTTATAAAAAGCTGAATTACAGCACACGATACCCGAGTATAGAGCCGGGCGCAGGAAGAAAGAAGGATGAAAAGACATGAGTAACATGACAAATCAAAGTGCTCCGAAACGGCAAAATCTCTGAGGAATTACATGGTTGTTACAGTTCTTTACTTGAGCAGGATGAATGAATTAGTTTCTTTTTTTCCGCCACTCAGGATTGTCTGTGATAAAACATTCAATCAGAAGTAGCCCTGGGTGATACTATTTTAGTGCTGTGTGCAGTGTCCTCTTGCATTCTTCTTTCTAGGGAATTTAGTCTGATTTATGGTGAAGCCTGGGCTACATAGATGAGGGTTTTCCTGCTGGTATGATATATCCATGTATGGCTATAATGAAATTCTCCAGCACACAATTCAAAAATTTGTCATTGAAATGATAAAAGAACTAATTAGAGCTAGACACAGTTTTGTGATTTGTAAAAGTGTACCATAATCTATTAGTCTCCATCATTTAAAAAAAAAAAAAAAAAAAAATACATTAAGCATTTACAGGGGAAGAATACTTGAACATTTTACTTGCTGCTGTAGATAAATTAAAATTTTAAAATGAATATGACCTGGGCTGAGAGGAAGGGTTTGCAGCAGGGATATGAATCGGGGCTAAGCCTTTTATCTGCGGACCTGCCACCCCACTAGCTGTTATCAATAAAATAATCAGATCTAGATGAAACACTCAGATCTCTTTGCATTTCACACCAAAAAAACCCTTTCATTCCTTTAGGTGCTGGATTTAGCACATATATCTGACTCTATCATCCACAAGTATTACAAATAGTGGGGAAGTGAGGGCCAAATCTAATATTAGTGTGCTGTCTCCGTCTGGTATGCACTGTTTAAATTTAAGAGAGGAGAAGCACCCTCATCAGCCGCAAATGTAGATGTAAGCCCCCTAATAAGGAGGCTTAGGGAGCGGTGTGAGAGGGCCATGGAATGAATTAGCTCCTGATTATTTGCTATCATGGCAGTATAATCTTTTATAAGCTGCCTTTTTGCCTAACCCTGCACCGAACCTTGCTTTTACCCATACTGATGGGGCGACCTGACTCACTGCTTTCCTGCCTGAGGGCATTAGCTGAACTGATAAAGGGAATGTATGGAAAGAATGAGAGGGAATACAACTACTACTACTGTATGTGCTCAGGAATTAGAAAGAGTAGAACATTCTTCTCCTCTCCCACTGACTTTGTGTGAAGAATGTTCTTCACGTCGTCTGCCCTTTGCAGACCAGCCGATCATGCATGTATCCTGTATGTTGCTCCATCTGGGGGGGGGTTTCCACAATGATCTTGATGAGGGTGAGAGGCTGAGGAGGAGGACAGGTGTGGCTGGCAGAGTATCCGGGTGACCTCAGCGTGCCCTGGAGAGTGTGGCGCCTATGCGGGCACAGGTGTGGTTGGCACTGAGCTGCTGTGTAACAGCGTGTCCCATGCAGTCTCACCAGCCGGTGTGCCCTGGCAAGGAGCCGCGTCCTTCCCCTCTTCTGCCTTCATGGCCACAGATGTATACAATGTGATGACTTAATTCTTGCAAGCTGTGTGTGATTAAATACGCTCTGATGGAGTTAGTGGTAAAGATATTACAAATTCATCTTGTGATTTCCTTAGTCCTCCACAGTATAGCACATAGGCTATTAATATTTAGTGGTGTGTGTGTGTGTGTGGTTGTTTGGTCTTATAGTACTTTTGTTGTCTTTACTATGAGTCTCATACTGTGTAAGCGTAAGATGGCATGAAGGACTTAAAGAGAAGGCAAGGTTTTTAGTTTACTTCATAGGACATGCATCATGGACACTGCTGTAACATTTCTCAGTAATATAAGAGTCCAGTTCTCCACCTAAGCCTTTTTATGCCCAGTTTTCTCACCCATTTCCACTCCCCAGCTTTCCACAAGTAGAGTATTTTCCATTTCCTAGACATGTGGTTAGCATTAATTATGGCACTAACAATTAATGACTTTTACAGTGACATTTGTTCTGTGCTTGTGTGTGTGTGTTTTTTCTTTGTCAAAGACAATATCAAAGTGGGATAGTCATTATACAATAGCAGCTCAAGTGTTGTACATCAGAGATTTAAAATGTCCACAGGGGATTGCCTCTTTGCTAAAGACACTCCTCACATCTAAAACTTCAAGGACACCCTTTTATTTAAAGATCTGCTATAAATGATTAATTTAATATTGATGAATATTTAACATTTCTTAATAAATTATTATGTATGCTATTAAGCACTACATGTGTCTGCATAAGCAGGACTGTGAGCTGTTTGGATGGCTGACTTTTCTGAGCATGTGTATCTGCAGTTTGTGTATGTGTGTGCTCCATTGTGTGTGTGTGTGTGTGTGTCCATGTGCGCACCATGGGAATTGTCTTGCTCCGGTTATATTTTGACATTTGATTTATGTTAGTGTGAAACCATTTTCATGCAAGCCATTATGCAATCTATAAAAGCAAGCGTGTGGTTTTCACTGAGCATGGGGACCTGCTGCCGCATCGCTGGCATACCAAGTGGCTCTTCTTCGTAAATTTCATTACACTATAGACACTGCTGCAGCTCTGACCATAAGCTAAAGGTGCCATTGGCTAATGAAGGAGGAGGCAGCGGCTAAGTGCAGATGGATGCTGGCATCACCGGCGTGGGGTGTTATATATATGTGTGCATATTTCTGTGAGATATGAGAGTAGCCTGACATTGTTGCTTTGTCCACAAGATGCGACTGCACTTTACTGACTTGTAAATAAAACAATATCCATCTGCATAAATAAAAGGGGTTGGAAAGAAAACCGATGAGTCCATCCATTTGTATGGATGAAGTGTCCTGTAGACCAAAACTAAAATCAGGAGAGGTCTCATTATGATTATGAATTTCAAAAAGTATTTACTGTATACACTAACCCACTCAAGTGATTTGGCTTTTTTTTAGGAGCTGTGCACTTTGACTTGTCAATATTATCAAGAAAATGAAAATATCATGAAATATTTAATTAATCTAGACGGTTTAGCGAGTCACCATGTTGAAATTAGCTTAAGGAACGCCGTCGTTTCATATTTAATCGTGAAGGAGGTTTAATGCATACCATGCTGAATAAGATTAAGCTGAAGAGATAAAGACAGTGGCTGATCATTTGGAAATAGGCAAAGAGAGAGTCTAGTGTAAAAAGGCCCAAGGATACGTAGAAAGAAGAAAGAGAGGTAGAGAGGTGTCTTTTTCCCCAGTTGACCTTGACTCATGACCTCAGATCAATTTCTATACTTTGGTTGCTCTTTTGTCTCTCACCCTCTCTGTTTTTCCTCCTTTGTCTTTCTCCAGTTTCCTTTTTCACAAGTTGTACATGCTGTTATCCATTTAAAAATTCATTTTTTCCCAGTGCTTTCAGAATTTTTTATGTAAATAAAAGGCCCTCTGCCATAACAATGATTACTTTTCTTGAGTTTTCACATTTTTTAATAGCCTCGTATTTTGAATCAGACCTCTTCTACTTTTAAGCATATCCCTGGCATTGCATTAGTTGGTATAAAGACACTGTTGAATTGTGATTAGATGGAGATGTTGGGCTTTGATTACACCAGTGCATCATTCATACTGAGCTCTATTGTGATGCCTGAATAACACCACTACTACAAAGTGCATCTTAATACTATACGAGACTCCTTTAAATCAGTTTAAAGTCGCCTACACAAGCCTCAGACCTATTCATCTACACTCCAATCCCTTCGTGATACTGAAAAGAGATGCCTTTTACATTTGAAGGCAATACAATGACAATTAGATTATGGTGGCTGCACTTTGGTCATCCATGCGGCTGCTCTGACCCCAATGATTGGTTAAACCCTGGCTGCGTGGCTCAGCTGGGAGACAGAGGTGGTGCTCATGGCAGATCCATTGTTCAGTGGAGAACTTCTTTATGTGCAGCTGGTGTTGCCTCTGATGTGATTTGGCCTTTCTCTCTTCCTCACTTTGGATGATAAAAAGCTTTCCTTTAGGGGCTGACTGGAGTGGCTCACAGGCCTGTTGAGAGATGAAAATTAGAGGAAGAGTGTGGTTGGAAGACTTCGAGGTATGGTTGCCCCCTGATGCTCCTTGTGAAGTCTGACTTCACTTGCAGGTGAAGATAGCATCATTGTTTTGACTAACCACGAGCAATTTTTCCTCATTGATTGAGCTGGTAATGTTCCATCCCTGAGACTCTGAATGAAATACTGTTGAACGTTTGCTGCCTTTTCTCCTTTCCAAAAGTGGATAGAGATAAAATAGAAAAGTCGACCGACCAGGTGAAAATGACACAAACTCGTGTTTAGTATGTTTTTTTTTTTTTTTTTATAACTTAAGTGAGTCAGTCCTTATCTGCACTTGCTTCTGTTGCCTCTAGCAAATATATCTGATGAAGAAACATAAGGCCTCCTCTCTGATGCTCTACATTTTCATGCCTCCTTCCTAACACCTACCTCCACGCCATCAATACCACAAGATTGAGATAATAGAGTGTTGTTTTAACCACCCCCTTTGGTTAGGTCACCACTTCTCCATTACTTACTCAGTATCATATCACAGAGGTTGGGAAACAGAAAAAGCACCGTAAACAGTCTTGAATAAACCACATATAACTGACTGTCCCTCTTCAGTTGTAGAATATTGTTTCTTACTCAACCCATGAGGCTTTCTTAGATTGGCTAAGCATCTGCGTGTGGTGCTATTTTGTATCTGGTGCAGGCTGTTCTTCCTCTCCTGTCAAACATACAGCAGAACACATAGGCCTGCTGTCAGAGAGTATTTTCCAGCAGCCAAAAGGTTTTAAGGAAGAGAGACAGAAGCCTCCCAGCATTCAGCCTGTTTGCTCCACACCTCTCAGAGCTCCACGGTACGTGGGAGAGAAGCTGTCTGACAAGACCACCTCTCCTGCCAGACTCAGAGAGAAGGTGGGGGAGGATGAAAGGAGGGGGGGGGGGGGGAGAAGAGAGAGAGCGGGAGAGTGAGAGAGAGGGAGAGGGGGAGAGTGAGAGGAGCCTAGAGACTGTTTCCCTAATCTTTATGTATTAACAAAAACAACATATTCACTCAAGCTTGCCAAAGCTTTCACAATCTCCTGAAGGAGGAGAGTCTTGGACAGGATTTGTTTATCTATGCGATAGAGTGTGTGTATGTGTATGTGCGTGTATGTGTATGTGCGCGCGTGCACGCAGGCGCGATAGAGAAAGAGAGTGCTGCATGACTTCTTATTGGTTTGAGTGTGTCTAAGTTTACGTCTATCAAAATGCATGTGTTGTGTCCAGACAGTTGAGTTTTAGACTGTAATTGGTTCATGTTTTTGAACTCTGTGCTCTCTGAATGGCGTCTAGGTAACAACAGTGTATGAATTTTTCATCGTGGCGAGCAGCCACAGCTTCTCGCTCCTCTCTGGGCAGATCTGTGTTTGTCTAAACTAAACTTAGGGTGACATGGCATCTGCATCTGGGTGTCAACAGGAGTGTGAGAGTGTGAGAATTCATTACCACCCCAAACCCGATCCCTCAGCCTCAGCGTGGGATACTTGATGCAGCTTATCCTTGTAAATGTAGTAGCGAGCTCATTGTGTTGTTACTCAAGATCACTTCAAAAATTAACTTTCCTTAATTGGCGAGATAGTTACTACTAGCCACTTTAATCACAAAGGAATTATGTGAAGAAATCACTTTTAATCTAAAATGTAAATATATACTCGCTTTATTCTCCCCACATTTCTACCTCTCTTGTTTTGATTTTTATCTACCCCTCTCTCTCTGCCTGACTGCATTTCTTTTTCTTCTCTCTAACCTTTTTCTTGCCTGTCTTTCTCTGGTTGTGGTGATTCTCTGGGGCTCCTCATGTTATCCAGTCAGTTGATAGTGTATGCCTCAGTGCATCACAGCTCCTAAGCTGTGATTGAAACATCAGACAAGGAGGATGGGGCCCTAGAGATGCTCCTGGCCTGACACGGCTCTCAGTGCCAAGTTTTATCATACCCGGTGCCTGGCTCCCACACACATCAGGTATGCTCCACAGCACCAATGTATATTAATCAATGACAATATGATTACCTCTGAATGGGCCGTATACATTATTTAAAGCAGTGTCCCCTGGCTTACAGTGCGTCTCCCTTTCAAATTAAACTCAGAGTCAATAATTAATGTTGAAATTAACTGAGAGCACCTTCAGAGGGCAGGTGTTGAGAGCACATGTATGTTGTGTGTGTGTGTATGTGTGAAAGTGGGAGAAAGACAGAGAGAGAAAATCTGTGTGTGTGCACCCTATTGACATAGAACCAGTCATGTGGAGGAGTGATCATGATCTTGGCTCCATTCCCTGAGGGATCATCTCTTAACAGCCCCAGGCAGAGACTTTAAACTTCCCCACTTGTGTTTGGAGAAATCTTCCCTCCGTCTCCCAGACATGTGGATGCCACTAACAGGAGCTGAGGAGATGGTGAGGTTTTGTTTTTCTCACAGTGACGTGGGCTGGGGAGTTATCTCCATCTCTCCGAGGCAGGGGGTCATATTGTCTGAGCGCGAGAGCCTGGGCTTTCTCACACGTGGATGGACTCTCTGCACGGTTCAAGGCCCCTGAAATCTGTCTGGGTGATAAGCTGCCAGCGCAGAGGGGAACAACAGCAGATAGGGCTTTTAAAGCAGTTCAGCTCGACTGGAGGGCTTCTGTCTGCCTGCCAACAGCCTGATTACTCAATCCAGCTTTTCTGTTGCTCACAATCTGGCCAAGGAGCTCGTGGGGCTGTGCCTCACAGCTACCTGTCAATACCTGATACTGGCATAAATACTTTTGCTCCACAAAGACGGTGCATGGAAGGTTACAGGAAGTGTAATCTCGTGTAGCAGTACAGTTGGCTCTAAGCAACCTCAAACCCAACAGCTGAACAGAAAAGGCTACAAGGTCGACTGTTGTCTTCAGTCAAACCAGTAAACTTTCAATACTGACCCTCACAGCTTACAGCTGTAGACTTAAAATCTCAACAAAAAGGGAAAGAAAAAAATACTTTGACAACAAGAGGTAAAATAATAGCTTAAAGTATCTCACACACAATATTTTCCCTGGGAGGAAAAGCTATTGATTCAGTTTCATGAATTTGTTAAAAAAAAAAAAAAAAAAAAAAGAAACTAACCCTAACCCTAAACTTCCGATCAGGAAATTCTCAATTTGCTGTGCATTACTGACGAGAATTTCTCCGAACCTCTGTGACTGTGAACAGAGGTGTGGCTTCACTGATTACAGTAAGTGCAACCTCAGACTCCCATAAGCTGTACAAAAAAAAATGTGCTAAGTTATATTATACAAAGCCTCACTGATTAAATAGAGGTCTACCTTTATAATTGCTAAATGAAACTTTACCAAAATAACCTTTGAGTAAACTGTATTTCAAGGAACGTTTTGCCAAATTTTCATTAAAAAAAAATCTCTATTGATTATTATTCTACCTTCACACTCATTTACAAAAGCAACTCAGTAAAGTGAGCCTGATTTTATGAAAGTGATTGCCCTTCAACCTTGAAATGTGAGGTCTGCGAATAAGAAGGCAAATAAAAGCAACAAAAAAAGTACAAAATGATTTAGTGTAGCTCATTCTAATAAGACCACACAACTGAATTACAGCTCATCCTTAGAAGCCATGGACAGAAGGCACATTCTGTGTCAGCAGACCAACCTTCAAAAAATGGCCAAACATCTCAGTCAGTGGTGGTCTGTTAGACAGAGGCAGTCAGTCAAACATAAAATGCATAAATCTTTTGAGAACACATCCATTATGATTCACAGTTGTTTCATTACCTGCACAATTACAGTGCTCAGTGCAGTAATTTAAGTTAATTGATTTTGGCTAAGACTGGGTTTAGCAAACAAATAGTCTCCACATGTAAATTACACAATTTTCCACAAAACAGTCTTAAGACTGAAGGCCAAAACCCTGGCTTAGGGTTTTGGTGATTTAGATTCTTAGAAAAACACTGTTTTTTTTCCACAATGTGGAAAGCAAAATATATTCACAAACACCCCCTTCCTGCCCCCACCTTCCACCCTTTCACACACACACAAATCCCACACACATACAAACCCCTACCACACACACCCCACACACCACACATACACACACTTACTTGTGATCATCTCTCTGATGACCTCTGCTTTCAGTGTATGATGGATCATCCAGAGTTCCAGGGCATCTATTTTCCTGCCCAGAAAAGAGACGCCAACTTTGAGCGAGGACAGTAAGTGCCAGATGAACGACTTTGTTAAGACTAAGAATTTACTAGTACTTCACAGCAACTAACCAGACTGACCAGTAATGTGTATAAATGCAGTCAATTCAGTTCATCCCTTTCCAAAAATGAAAATAAAATAAACAGTTGGCTAAAACAGCATCACGATCAGATGTAGACAAATTTCACTGCAGTTGGAGAGTTTCATTTCAAGCCCTTAAAGATTACATGAAAGGAGGAACATGTCACTTCAAAAAATGCCAAAACAGTCATTATGAACTATTATGCATCATTACACATGAACATAATGACTCATTATGAAAGTATTATTTTAGTATTTCCATACATACACTGAATCATTTTCATGTGTATTTCTTTCCCTAATAGACTGATTTATAGTTTGGCCCTTAAAAACAATCATCTGAGAAGTAGGTCAACCCATGGCATATAAAGACATTGTATGATTCTTCTTTAATGTGGCCCAGTGAAAGGGTGAAACATCAGCCAGCCCACGCTCCTAAAAACGTGATGAGGACAAAGTGATAACCAACACATTACGATGAGAAGATACAGACAACTCTTCCTTTTCTCACCAAAAAGGTGACACAGAATAAATTAAAGGGGAAACACCGGCCTATTCTTAACATATTGAAGGGCAACATCTTCCCTCCATTAAGAAAACTAGAAATTAGAAATGTAAGGATGAATAATTACTGTACTACCACAGCACTACTCATGCACTACCATATCCCACACACGACTCACTTCAAAGTCTGCATGTACGCAATTTGTAATGTGAGTCAAAACTTGTTTTTTTGAGATACGTGTCAAATACCATGTAGAAGAGAGAGTAGCTGGTTTATTTATCAGTTTCACATGGCGTGTTTGAAGTGAAACACAAAGCAGATGTCTTAATTGACATGGTGACGATGTGAGGTTTTCATCTAACTCTCAAATTATTACATCTCTGCTACAAAAGCATAAAAATGTGTTGTTAAAAGGTTGAACGCCAATATTTAACAGAACCAAAAGAAAAACAGGTTACTTTTGAATTGTGTTTCTGTGCATCTCTCACCTCTGTGTTTTTCAATACACCTTATTCTCTGTCGGAAATCATTTAAAAATGTTAACACTTTTTTTGTGAGGCTTTCATGTGATGTGTAGCACGTTTCAACATAATTCTGCATGACCTCTATAATTGATCGGTGGAAGTACGTCCTCTGCACATGTTCTTTGCAAAGAGTGTTGACAAGGCCTGGCGGAAGTCTACAGTGGTTTACATCAGTGTTTAGAGCCACCATGCAGAGATGCACAATTTTCCAGGTTTCTTCCCCGCCCTGCTAACCTATTTTTTCGATCGTAAAGGTATGCTTGTGGTAGCAAAACAGACAAACGGCACATCTATTTTTGACTAATAGGACAACAATTGTCCCATTTATTTGTGGTGGCAGATTTTTCTGTGAAGGCTAGCATTTCTCAGCTGACGTGTTAGACAGAGTGGGGCCCTTATAATTGCATAACACAGTATAGACAGTTGGAAATGATGCCTTGTCCTTTTTCTTTTTTTTTCATCTTGTTTTTTTATCCTTTTCTGTTTATTTTGTTTGTCTTCAATGAGTCTGGAGTGAAATATGTAAAACTAAGAGGTTTTTATCTTCCTGACTTTCTCAGTCTTCAAATACAAATAAAAACAACTCAGGGCCAAGTTATGAAGTCATGTCTATGCCATGGACAACATGTGCTTGTAATTTTATTGCTGTGCATCAACATTGGGCTGATCCCTGAGCACTTCAGACCCTTTCCCTGTAATTACCTGCCTCTCACATTGTTCTGGAAGAGTTGAGGTGAGCTTCCTCCTGCTCCTCCTGCACACTTTGGGGCATTATCATAAATACCGCACATTAACACTTGTTCCTGGCTTGTCAGGATATAAATTAAGTCTGCAGGTGTCCCACCGAGGTTTACCCCTGATACTAATTAAGGCATGATAATTAGGTTTGTTAAATTCGGTCCTTTCAGCCCTGATACCCCCCTTGGAATACAACAATCGCAGATTGCAGACAAGAGAAGGGCTTAGAGGATCCTCCCCTAGCTAACACACAAGAACAGACCAATGGGTGCCTGATAAAGTCATTCCCTGGTGCTGGAGGGAATATGTGGGCTTGTAATTATGATTTTGCGCTTGACAATTCTCATTCATCTGACTTGAATGTGGTCTCGTTTTGTGAAGGGAAGAGACAACATTTTGATGAGGTTCTTCCTCTTCATCTAGAGAGAGATAGAACTATTCATTTACACCAGAGAAATACCCCCAGCCCCCCTTCTTCTCCTCTCTCCTGTCTCCATGACCTTGGCGGCTGGCATGCCTTATCAAGCGAGAGACAAGAACAAAGAACTAGAAGAATAACAGAAGGTTATGGCAGCTCTTTAAAGCATTTCAGAGGCTTAAGCATAAGTTCTGTCTCTTATAAGAGTGAAAACAAAGTCAGTGTAGCCAGTGATGCTGAGCTCATTAGGTGAAGCCAAGATGTAGGCGGAGGACTGTGCACCTTTACAAAGAGGTCAATAAAGGACAAAGTTCTGAATATCATTATCACTGTTTTGCCTTCACTAAAAGCATCCACGCTATTATGTAGCTCTTAAGTTCTATTGGTAGTTGCACTCATTTTGATAAATAAGAGAGAAGTGTTATTTATATTTACTGTATTACATTCCAGGAAAGACAAATATAAAAAGCTATATTTCTGATTAGACTAGGCTTTTCATTCTGGAAATTAATGCACTGTGACACCCAGTACTGATTAATGACCTGAAGGTTGTTGTGATGTGTCACTGTTCACTGTGACTCTCCTCTGAGACTGTATGTGTGTCTGAGTGTCGCTCTGCTCCCTCAGTCAATAGCCCTGCCAGCCTGGTGTGAGGGAGAGGTGAACTGAGGAAAAAGGGGAAAAAAAAGGAGGAGAAAGTGAGTGTGAGGAAGAGGAGAGGATGAAGGGAACAAGGGGACAGTCCTGCTGCTAAAGAGTCAGCTGGCTCAGTTGTAGAGCTGTTCATCATCCTTTCCCTAGTGACTGTGACCTATGGACCCGTCTGTGGAAGGATGGAGAAAAGAAAAGAGAGACGGCGAGAGAGTCAGTTACAAACACAGAGTGAGGTAGAAAGAGAAGCAGTGAGATTTTTAAAAAAAAGGAAAAAAAATGAGAGAATTGAAGAATGATCCCTCCCTCCTGTGTAGTCCAGATGTCAGACTGCGTGCAGGCCTCCCAGTACAGACCTTTGGGACAGGCCCAGCCTGGTGAAGTCTACTGACAGCCCAGGGAGAACAGCTGTGTACAGGTCCTCAGCTCTGCTGCTCACAGCTCAGATGTGGGGCAAACAGATACCGCTCTTTGTTTACACATGGTCGTTGTGTACGTATTGTGCTTGTTTACTTGCTTTCTGTGTACGTATTGTTTTTTGATGGTCTCCCATGACAGCCATTGTGCTGCATGGTCATCATTTTTTTTTGAAGTTTGAGCGTCTGGCAGCTGATGGCCCTCCAGAGGTGTTATGGGTTCACGCCACAATGAGCATGTTGAAGAGACAGTTACATCTCAGGTCTCTTACTGAGCAAGACTGCACCTGATGACGGGGCCTCTGATTCTTCTACCTGATATCTGCTGTGACTGTTTGCAGTTTGCCCTGTATTTTAGTTGCATGTAAACTTCTGTTAGAAAGTCTATAACTTTAGTTTGCTCCTTTGCAATCCCTTATTTCTGATCATTATACCAACACCAGAAATCCCTGTTCCCTTTTCTTTTAAACTTAATCTGGCCTTATAATGAACACTACACAACAAGTGGATATTGTGCCTGTAAGTGACTACTGCTGTCTCTGAGATCCATAGCTGGATTTTCAGTCATTGATAGACTCTTGGTGACAGCAACCCAAAGAGCTATCCATTATGAATGAAGCAGCGAGAAAGAGGACTGAATTGAGTGAAACTGAAGAAGGCCAGACAGAGTGCCTCGCATCACTGCACACTTGACTGAGGCCAGAGACAGGATCGCTTTAGTAATGTCGTACAGAGAACAATGAATGTCTACATTTTCCTCTTATGTACTAGATGGCAGTGGGGGTCAGACAGCACTGGTTCCTGTTGCAACAGTGCCTCCAGGGATTCCTTTTCACGTTTAAATGTTAAAAGAGTTAGGCAAGTATTAAAACCTAAGATGGTGTTTTGGTGTTTTTTTTTGATTTATTGGATTGTTTATAGAGGAGAATGAGAGGGAAAGGAAATGGGAAGTGGGGGTGGGGTGAACTCTAACAAAGGCCATAGTCCGAACTTGAAATGGTGTCGATGTTATACAGTTTATGCACCAAAATAGAAAAGAATGCCTCAAGAAGTATGTTTGACTACTGTCTTTCATTTTTTTGACTGATTTGATTTGTGTACATTTATTTCTGCATGCAAGTACTGTTGTGTATTTCAGTGTTTATTAGCAGATGTGTGTATATGCGTAAACTGGAGAAAACTTTACACAGTTCACAAATACATACAGCGTGCAGCCACATCGCAAGTGGCCAGAGGAGAGAGTGAGCGAGAGAGAGAGACGAAGAAGTGCTTTGTTGCAGCTAAATACCCTCACTAACCATATTATCAGTGTGTGTGCAGGAGCCGAGTGGTTCCTGGCTTTCTCCTCTTCAAATGTGATAACCTGTCCCAACCTCCCCCCCGTGATAACTCCAAGGTCCACGGGGTTCTGCTAGCACTGCATCCTCGGAAAAGCAGGGGGAGCTGGGCCACAGGCATCCTGAAGACTGTCTTTATGGAGGGGAAACACAAGCGAACAAACAAAGGGGTCTGCAGCCAGGAAGCCTTAATCACTGCCACTACCATTAGAGTAATGAGGCCTGATGGACGCACAGTCTAGTGAGAGATGAGGGAAAGGGGGGAGCTTTCCTCACAGATGAGGGCTGATAACCCCCCTCTCATTCTTCTGCTACTGCCACTGTACTCTCAGGGGCATATTAATGAAACAACAGTGCCCCCCTCTCTCTTTCTTTTGAGGGTTTTCTTTTTCTTCCTGAGATTAGCCGGGTATTGTTTGAAGGAGCTCTGTGTTGTTTTAAAGGAGACCCTGGTGAGACATGCCAGCGTAGAGTATGACAGAGACTCATATGAGAGAAAAGGTTACACCTGTAATCAGAAAAAAGCGAGATCACAGTCACTATTTAAAGCTCAGACCCTGACACTTGGGGCAAAAAAGAGATTTTTTTTTATTTGATTAAATAGAACACCATTTGATAACTGTGAACCAATATGTCACTATTGATTTTAACAGTAAGCTTCAGAAATTATGCTTGGCTGTGGTTATATGTAACCATAGAGCTTTGTGAGCTGTGTTGTGACCGTCACTATCCAGGGATTACCTCTTGTGTACTCTCCTGTTTATGGATCTCATAGCTCTTTACAACACACTTCAAAAATTAATCACCCCAGAGTCTCATACAAGTCTCTGGCATGCATCTGCTGAACTGCTCTGACCAAGCTCGCACACACTATGAAGCAGCCGCCAGTGAACAAACTGCTGCAGCACCGCAGAGCTGTTCATTAGATAGTAAGAGGAAAATAAAATGTAGATATGGCTCTTGTTAGATGAAATGGATAGCAACTAAATCGCCGCTGAGAAGAATTAATAACACGCTCATTTGTGCCTGGTGTAACGTCACAAAGCAAAGCTGACACTGATGGCTCGTCACAACACTGTTTGCTAATGCTGCGTGCTGCTGGACCTCCTGTCTGCCAGTGTTGGCTAATATTTCCAGCAGGTTTCAGTTTTAAAGCTCTCAGGTGGGCCTTTAAACGGTTGCTCAGACGACGGCGAAGGCCTCCCTCTGATTTTCCATCTCTCTCTCCTCCTGTCCACTGTCCTTTTCAGTGGCTGATTTATGGCCCACATAAGTGTGCAAGAGACGCAGAGATTTCAGAGGAAGTCATAAATAGAACAAAACCAAGGAAGAGAGGAGGAAAGAGGAAACAGACTGAAGAGGTGACAGGGACATGCAGAGTGAAAGAGAGAGGGAGAGAGAAACTGATTATTTCAGTCTGTTTTACTGTAGAGAAAAGGCTTTCTCTGCTGCTGTATCTACTGTACTTGCTGTCTCTCTAGCTGCCTTTTTTTTTTCTTTCCTTCCTGTCAGCTGACCTTTGAACTCCTGATGGTGGGTATGCCTCCCTGTGGTTTGTTCTCCTAATTGGAGTCAGGATGCAGATGCTCTGGCAGCTTGAGTGCGGCATATACACACACACACCTTATTTTTGAGACTGAACCAACGCAGAGGAGGGAGGTTGAACTGAGGGAAGTCAGTGTAGGAGGGAAAGTAAAAGAAGACTGAATGAAGGGATATGTTGGTTTGTTTACATTAGCAGGGATTTTCCCCTGCATTCAGTTCAGGTAAATGTAACTTTTTTGAATGCCGTGGGCTTTCTAAGAAATTGCGCTAAAGATCCCTTATCATGAAAAAAATGAGTGTGCCTGTGGCACAAAGAAACCTCTTGCAGATCAGTTAAGAAAATGTGAGTTCACATTTTTAAAAAAAATATACATTCAAGAGGAAACCAGTTCACCTTGAAACATCCCTTCAAAATGGCCTAAGCCTGGTAATGACAGTTGGCTCCCTATCACCACACTGAAAAAGGGTTTCACCACTAGATAACCTCTTTATCATAATGATGAGGAGGCTACTGCTCCTATGTGTCCAATAAAGCCATAACTAGCCTACCTATCATCTGTCCCACTTAGGCCCTAATCTAGGGTGGTGTTTAACAGAATAGCTGGTAATCACACACACACACACACACACACACACACACACACACACACAAGTCATGTATTTGTCCTTGTAAATTAGGCCTGTGCATGAATGTGTTTTTTGTTTTTTCCTTTTTTAATACAGTATTTGGGGAGTAATGGTTTGTCTGTGTAAGCACATGCTTCCAGGTCTGTGATAAAAGCATGAATGTACAGCATATCCCATAAAGTTATCAGTATTATTGTTCGCTTTGGAAAGATGCAGTATTTCAGGAAATTTGAATAGTTCAGAATATTCTGCTTTATGTGCAGGAGCGTATCATGGGAAACAGTAACAAGTAAATTTCACCTGAAATTGTGTAACCTATGACCAGTTGCAGATTGCAAAATGTGTAATCCTGTGGGTTTCAGTATAACACTGCAGTAAATTTCTCACCACTTTAATACTGATTTATTTGTGCTTTGAAAGCAAAACCACCTGTGCAAATCAAGACACAGAGATATCTCTGGCACACCAACACCTCGCTTATGAATGTGGGAGCCGGTAGGTCACGGTGACCTTTTAATGACCTTTTTATAATAAACAGTTATTCTGCACAAGAGGAAACTGCTCTTCCTTTTCTTGTCTGGTTCATGTGCAGCTGTTCAGTCTGTAGCTTGGTCAAAACTGGTGCAAAGATCTGCTTTCTCATTTTCTCATGTAGAGATTTTTTTGTAATTGTGCCTGCAAGAACTTTCACATGTCTGGTATTATACTTTGAACTCTGTGCTGATTGCATGCATGGGTTCGCGTGTGCATTGTGTGGCTGTCTCTCTAGCGTCTTGATTTATGGCATTACACTCCAATCAACCGCATTCCCCGCAGAGAACTTTTTCAAAGGGAAGTAAGAGTTTTGTGAGCAATGATATTGTCACAGTGATTATTGTAAGATCAAGCAAAATTTTAATCTTCCTCACAGTGTCAAACAGCAGGTACTGTATTTCATTTATATTGGTAATTATAGGAGGAAAAAGCAAAAAGGAGACTAGTTCTGTAGGTTTATCTGTGAGGTACTGTTTTATTTTTTTTTGTTGCTTGTGTGTTAGTGTTTTGGTGTGTGTGTGTGTCTGTGTATATGTGTGTGTGTGTGTGTTTGTGGTGCGCAGACGGCCCATACATCACGTCCTCTTTACAGTGTTTCCCTGTGAGTCATTTGCATGTCATTACAGCTTTGTTTTATAAGTGAGTGGCTATTAAGGAAGCTGCTCCATAAAATGCCTGTTAAAATGGAGGAAGGCAGCAATACGGATCTTAAAAAGCCAAGAGCATTCTCCATTTTCTCACCTTACGTAGCTGATGAAAACTGTGTGTGTGTGTGTGTGTGTGTGTGTGTGTGTGTGTGTGTGTGTGTGTGTGTGTGTGTGTGTGTGTGTGTGTTAGAGAGAGGGTGGGAGAGAACCCAGATGTCTTTCCTTTGGGACTCACACATCTGTTGGGTTTTTTTAATGACAGCAAAATTCATGCAGTCCCATTTCTCTTCTCACTTTCTCTACCCTCCCTCCTGCTGCAGTCCCTCTGTTCTTCCTCTTTTCACACATCTGGACTTTAGTGTGTGAGCCCTGGTGTGGTCCCCATCTGTGAAGGACGACACAACTGTTGGTAGGATTCTTACAAGCCAGGCCCAGGAATGGACAGGGCATCCAGAGAGTCTGTGCATTCAAACTGTTCCTCCTTGACAATTTAGTTGTGTCTACATTAATCTGATTGTCTGTCTATACTGAGTATTCCTATAATTCTTGTGATTGAAAATTTATTTAATAAAATGTATCTTTTTAGTGGAAAAGTTTTGCCACAAAATGCCCTCTCTAAGGACACACATGTACATAACATTTCTGCAGTGTGTATGTAGAGACTCTTCTACATGTCAAATTACAACTTTAATCACACAAGTGCTTACAGCGGTCTCGCACAAGGACTGCATCTTGGTAATTGTGTGCATTGCACAAGAATAACATTTAAAAATCTAAGGCAATTTCCAGAGCAAATTTAGTCCACAACACATTTATACAATAACAAAACTCCGGAGTACAGGAGCACAGACTGACTACATGTCTGTATGTTTGTCTTTTTGTGAAAGGTGAAACCCTTTTGCTAATGAAACACCAGCGACTGGAGTGTGGGACCTGATTCCAGTTGTTAAGGGTTAGGTGGTTTGGGGTGTAGTAGACAAGCCTCAACTCAGGATTGGAAGCATGTGGCTCACATCTGGATCTGCTTACAGTGTCAAGGAGGGCGCCTTCGTGACAGCCAGGCACGTGGCAACAAAGTTGAACCTTTGCAGAGAAAATGTCCCTGTAACTCACTCGTGAAAGAAATGTTAGTGTTGCAAGCAATTTTGACAAGCATAGCATTGTATTTATTAACAGACAGAGGAGGAGAGGTTGCGCAAAGTTTAACAACTGTTGGCACGAGGAGGAAAGCTCTACACTGCCAGTACAGAGACATGAGGTGTCATTTTTGATTCCCATAACAGATTCTGTTTCCATAAGGTTTCCATCCAGCACATTAATTAAAATTATCTTTCTCCACAACTCGAAATATAAACCTTTGTACATGCAGTATGTTTTGAAATTAGCTGCACCAGTGTTGTGGTGTAAAAAACAAAACAAAACATTGACGGTCTATGAATAATTACGTGTGACCACTTTCCTGCTGGTCAACACATGTTGTAAATACATAATTGCAAATCTTGTGGACTTAAAACTACCCTTTCCATGAGAATACATCTGTTTCTAGGTGTAAATTGCTGTCACTTGAATATTACAAAGTGCTGTTTTTGCCTAAATGGGCCAGTAGACTTTCCTCTTCTTTCTAATACCTGTCTTGTCAAACAGTTAGCAGGAGAGCTGTGGTCAGAACAACTGGTTCTCATTTGTAGCACAAAGGCTGGTCTGTTTGCAAGCGGCGTATTTCTGAGATTACATTCCCTTCCATCGTTACATCCATATGGTGTATTAAAAGAGGGATTTTAAAAGGTTACTACATTGCTTTTTCCTTCCTCGATCATGTGTAAAAACTCTTGCTTGTCAGGCTGCTGCACTACCGTGTGTACTACATACTATTCATATGTCTAGTTTACACTTTGTCCTTTCATGGCTGTTCTTCACAAGCACTTTCTCCTTCCTCTCCTTCTAACTCCTCTGTCCTTCTCTCAGTCCACTCTCTCTGAACACTGTTTCTCACAGCTATTTCTCTCCCTCCCTCTCAGCCCCACTCGCTCTCATGGACATGACAGTGTGGGGGGATAAGGGAAGAGTAATTATGGTTCAGTGAGGCTGCCAGGTGTGATAAATGACTAATAAGGGGAGCGGAGCCCTGGGTCCTCTAAGGAGGACTATTACAGTCTTATCAGCACAGGGCTGCAGCTCACAGCCTGGCCTGGGACAGAGGCCCTTGTAGCTGTGCTCGCTCCTCTCCTAACCCCTTCACCTCAGTCATCCTCCACAGCCAGCATCAGTCCAGCCCACCCCAGAGACAAGCTCCAGCTTTAACACCTTAGCTGCTGGTTCTAAAAAGGCTTCTGAGAGTGCTCGTGCTTTCTTTATCAATGAGTTTTCATGCTATATACATTTTAGTACCAGCAAATTTAAGCGAGGAGGCACCATCAGTATGGTTGTTGTGCTGTTGATTATAAACCTATGAAAACGCAGTGAGATCCTTTAAAAGAAAAAAAAAAACCTTGATGTACCTTGTATGTCAGTCTCAGTCTTTTGGAGTGTAGTCACCGTTTTCCACAAAATTGCAGATACTACCTCTGATAAATGGAGAGACCACCCTCTGCAGTATAAGCACCTCCAACGAAGCAATGCTAACATTTTTATTGGCCTTTTAAAAGCTTAGTTTCCTTGCAAATACATAAAGTGTAATCTACAGTACCAATGACTGTTGCTTATAAGTGACCTATTTTTTTCCCACTGGGTGGTTATCATACATCTCTGGCAATTACTTCATGGAATAGCATTCATTTTCCATCACTTTGGTAAATTAAATTATATCTCTATTTATAACTGTTGAGAGCCTTGCAGCTTGTAGCCCTTAAAGGAGATTTATAGGACTGCGTTGAATAACAATTGAGTAGACGACACAACCGACTCAGGCTGTGGAAACTGTCCCTACAGTGACCTATTCCATGCAGCCAAAGCATGGAATACCTTTACATTCAGTAAAATTGCAAAAGCTGATACATTTAAATTCCATGTTTCCTGTTTATGCCAGTCAAATTTTAATCTCATCATATGGTAAACAGCAGGAAGAATTTTTGTTTTCTCTTGTACCTCTTGCTACAACTGTGCCATACAAGTTACCTCATGCAAAATGTTCATGAAGGGACTGCTTCTCAGGGCACACAATATGTACATTCTTGGGCAACTGAATGATATCACGTCTGGTTTAAATTGCCTTGCGGCCAGTTTTATCTGATGGTAGTATAGCTTTCTCTATGCATTACAACAGAAAGATGGTGTTAAAACATGATAAGGCCTCGCTAAAAAGCCCTTCAATGTGACCAGTTCTGCTGTAAACTCAATCTGTGTGTTCTCCCTCCAGTCCTCACAATAGAAAATTTCACATTCTAACCACTATGTGCTTTTACCAGCTGCAAAAGACAGGATCATTCCTTAATGATGTAATTTCCTCTGTCATTAGCCTTGCACTACTCCCAAAAATTATGTGTTATTCTAACTTAAGCAAAGGCTCTGGAATATACAGCTTCATATGGCCTACATTTTCCTCACTAGAACTGAGTCTTTCATCATTCCTAAAAAGCCAGAATGAGACGTACCTACAGATCATAGAACAGCTTTTTATTTGTTTTGTTCGGTTTTTGATTTTTTTTTTTTGTATATAAGATAATTTACAAAATATTATACAAGGAGAGTAAGTGAAACAGTGAAGTGTGTATGAGAGTGAACAACACAGAGACTAAATTAGATATGAGTGACAGATGTAGCAAAAAGTTTTGTCCATCCATTGATTTTCCTCTGCTTATGCTGTTCCATGCTGGCAGCAAACTAAGCAAAGTAGCCTAGACGTCCTTTTCCTCTAACACATCCTCCAGCTCCTGGGAGATCCCATGAAGAGCTGGAATAATCCCCTCCTCCTCTGAACCTGTCCTTGGGTTGACACCCAGTAGGTTGTCCCCAGAATACCTCCACAGGAAGGTGTCTTGAAGGTGTCTTGAAGTCATCTTGACCACGTCTTTATCACCTCAGCTTTGTCCTTGTTGAGTGAACACCAGTCGATCTCCTGCAGGAGTGAGGACAGATGTAGGAAAATCATTATGGCCGCTCATATCTGCAGTCTTACTTGTTCAGTCGCTATTGCAAAGCCTAAACTCATTATGCTAGATTTACTACGAACTTCGGCCTTTCCTCCAGTCATGATTACCACAGCCTCTAGAGGTCGCCTGACAGTAAAACGTAACTATGGGTCATAGTAAGCTGCTTGCACAGGCTTGTATGCACCAGTATGTATAAACATCTCTATGAAAGAGATCTAACATGGAAAAGTTTATTGCACATGAGTGGCACTTACTCTGTGTTGGTTTGTGCAGTTGTTATTTATTCAGCATTTTTCAGATCCTGTTGGGCGTTCATGCCTGCCTATCTCTGTTTGCCCCACCCCACTGGAGACAGGAGAAAAAAGGGAAAAGAAATGTGCATATGCCTTCTTCAATTTCCCTGGTTTCAATTGCCATCAAGTGCCAGTGCCTCCTCCTTTAACCATAGGTTGGAGACTATAAAGTTGCTTATAGCATCCTCCCTGGACTGATGTTTTCAGAAGGAATGAACGACAAATGAGTTAAACATGCACCCGATCCTTTAACCCCCCATCTAAAACTCACGGCTAATTCATAGCCCCGTTGATTACCCAAGGGAATTCTTTTATCTCCCCCATTTCATTGCTGAAGCGCTCGGCGGACATTTTAATGGCTGCACTTTCATCGTCTGTCAGATATTTAAATGGAGAAGTGCGTGTGTGTGGTGAGGAGTGAGGCAGTGTGAGGGCCCTTTCCGATTCTGCATGTCAATCTTTAATGCCTAGAGATATGGACGAGCTCTGACCTCTCACTCTGTCATTCTACCTGTCCCTTGCATAAATTGACCTCCTGATAATCATTTCCTGCTCCTATCTGCTGTAACGAGTGTTCCAGAGTACTTGGCAGTCACATGACCCACAGAGCCATTAGGGTTGAGAGATTGACCCCTCTGCGATGGGTAGGCCATAGAGCTTCCCTCTGACATATGGACTACACTAAGACTGTCACGGCAAGTGAATTTCACTCGGCCTGTTATGGCCATGAACATCACAGAATGACATGTAATAGAAGGGGCACCCATTGGTATAATGGAACTGCAAGAGCGAGTCATTCGCCATCACTGCTATCTGTCGGTAGTTAGAGCTAAAGGAAGGTGGAGCTAAGGAACCTAAGTGAGAGGGAGAATGAAGGGTGAGTGTGTAGTTTGATAAATGTTAAATTCTTTGTCAGAACTGTGGACATGTTCATTTTGTTTGTAGTGCACTGCTGTCGCTGAGGTATTGTGTAATATTTCTGCTTGACTGCTACATGCCCGTTAAGAAATTGACCCCCGATGGCGCTGCCTATAGAGAACTGCCGCTTACTTGGTTTAGCACCAGTTTAATGAGGCCCGAGTTTCCTGTCTTTTTCCTTCCCAGGCCGCACTGCTGCAGCCGCGTGCATATGGTTACACACCTGCTCCACAGCAGTGGCTGTTCACAGATGACCAGGCACTTCCAACAGGGGCTAAGGCCAATAGAGCCGGTACTAGCAGTGTATTCTTTTTTTTTTCATACCAACTAATACCCTCTACTTCTTGCACCACCTCATCCACAATGGTGCCCATATGCTCTGTTTGTCATTTTTGTGTTCCAGCCACGATCCTTTAATTTCATCTGATTTGTCACCTAACGTCATAAGCCTTTTTCTCTGGCTATAAAGCCACAACTTAAAAGCCCACAATTTTACTGCATCTCAATGGTAAGAAGTAAGGATAAAACAAAACCCTGACCTTCTGGATCTCTCCCATTCTCAATATGTATACAACCAATTAGCTCCAGATGCAAATTCTGCTTAATTAGTTTACTTAATCCTTTCAAGAGTAATGGCCACATGCCGGTGGTCCTCATTTGAACATTTAATCCTTTTGGGGGCACCTCTAATCTTTTCATATTAAAAGCTAAATAGTCAAATGTGAGTATTGATCTAATTACACATGGATTGCTCTGGAGAGCGCTGAAAATAAAATGTGGTCCACATGTAGCACCTAGCTCATGATGATATGTCAGACTGTCTGCAAAAGTGTAGTAATACTGAGCCACACTGTATGGTTAGTATTAAATTAGGCGCTGGCGATATTAGTAGCCAAATTAATTAATAGCCAAAAGACTAAACTTTACATCTTGTATAGACACACTATGAATTGGAACATTTCAATTCTGAATAAAAACATGCATAATTTGGCTTTTTGTGGTTGATGCCCATATAGAAAAAAAAATCACACTCAAATCTATAAAACTGACATTTTAACATTTTCAACTATATACTTGAATTTAAGATACACTAACAACGATGTTTCTGAACTCCCCCATGTGTTCTTCAAACATTCCAGTGTGTTCTTTCTTT
This sequence comes from Toxotes jaculatrix, assembly GCF_017976425.1. Classification (NCBI taxonomy): domain Eukaryota; kingdom Metazoa; phylum Chordata; class Actinopteri; family Toxotidae; genus Toxotes; species Toxotes jaculatrix. The sequence continues at coordinate 15,907,228 of NC_054394.1, read as the reverse complement.
GGTGGCATTATTCAAGGGGGGATTCAGGGCGATTTGAGGTGATGCTTTGTGGTGGCATTGAATAGGGCTGGGTTACACTGAGACATTTCTAAAAATATTTTGCCCACTGCATTTACATATTGTAGGAGGTGCTTTCACCAAAGTAGCTTTTATTACAAGATTGTTCCACTGGATTATATAATGATGTACAAAGGTTTTCTATTTTTTCTGATCAGTCAGTGTAAATCAACCCAGGTCCTGTCAGGCAGTTTGGACATGGAATACATTATTTCACTGGCTTCATCTATCTTTTGAAGTGATGGCTTTCTGTCATTCAGACGTGACTGTTTCATTCCTTTTGGCTGAATTACAGTCATGAGCACAAAGGACGCTCGCCCGCTTTTTTCACAGTGAATCCACAGAAACATTTTTGCATCAGTTTCATCATTTCATGTTATTAGAGAGTGAATTCTGCTGCCTGTTTTATAAGTCTGACAGTGCACAAGCATTAAATGACAGGACCTTAAATTGGGATGTTTAATTCCTGTTTGCACACATGCCGTATGTAAATCACTTTGCTGGATATACACTTGTTCATCCTTGTTCATCCTTGCAGTTGACATGAATGGAAACTGTATTGAGAGAATGCTTTCACTGTGTTTCCTTGTTTATGAAACTGATTTTTATTTTATTTGTGCATACGAGATGAAGATTTAACAATACAATTATTCCAGTGATCTTAGACGGTGCTATCTCTGCATGTTGTGCTGCTCAACCTTAATGTTAATCTGGAAGATTTCAGTTCAGACTTGTACTGCGTTGAAAGTGATACTAAAATGTTTCTAGGCCACACTTAATGAGATTGCCTTTGTGACTTTTACGTCAAAGGGACTTTGGGGTTTGTTGAGACATCAGGCCGACATGTTAAATTGCCATCAGATTGACATAAAGGGGTTCATGTCTTCATGTGAAATTTGTTCATATAGTGATAAGCAAACCTGGGTTTAAATGTCCAAGGACTTACAAATATCATTGGGGATTTTTTTTCCTTTGAAACATTTTGTGTATTGCTAAAGGACACATGTTTTGTGCCCTTGGTAGAAGGAGGTGCACTGGACTGGAAATGTAATTGGTTTTGTTTGTTTTGTTAGGAAATGCAGTTTTGTGCTTATGTAAGTGAATAATTTTTAGACAAATATATATTCCAACTTGGCTGGCTCATAGGAATACCACAGCTGTGGTGCTTGATATAATCGCTGAGCAAGAATAATGTGCAGAGGCAAGGCTCAAAAATCTTTCTAAACAACTGTGTTTGTAGAGGGCCAAACACATCTATAGATCTGGTAAATGATAGCAGTGGTTTGAAAGAACATTTGGCTTTCTAATTCAGTTTCACCTGATCTGATAAGTGCTTCCTGTTATGTGATCATTTAAAAATATTTTTTCACGTGTGATGTTCTCAGTGGTAACATTGCGTGCTACCAAGACTTACTGTATGCGTGTCATAAGGGTATTTCCTTTGTAATCAATACTGTCAAGTTCAAACACAGGGGGCAGTGCATTCAGTACTTAGAAAGTTGTATTTCAAACTTGCTGTTCATTTTCTAATACATAATATACAGTGTAAGATTGTTTGCTGTATTCTCTATCCTTCTGTTACAGGCAGCTATTGGTTTTGCAAAATTGCCAGTTCTTGACGCTTATTTGTAAAGATGCAACAATTAGTCAGTTGCAAGATAATTAATTAGGAACTGTTTTGAATAATCACTCAAGTAATTTTGAAAGTAAATTATCTGATGCTTCCAGGCTTTCAAAAGTGAGAATTTACTGCTTTTCTTGTTCTTACATTAAAGCAAATTGAATTTATTTAGGGTTTTGGTCAAGACATTTAATGACATTGCCTTGTGATGGGCTGTTATCTGTTTTCTGATGCTGATTAATTAATCAGTTTATCAGTGAAGAAAATAATCTGCATATTATACATTTGGTAATGAAAATAATTGTTAGTTACAACCCTAGTTTCTTTTAATGTGTAATTTATAAAAATAATCATTGTTACAGTCACTGTAACAAGTGTACTGTAAGTGTATTGTAGCTGAACAATAATGCAACTTTGAGTGCGTTTTTTTTTTTTTTTAACTCTTCAGTGTGTCACCACGTTACGATGTGATACAATATACATCTTAAGAAGGTCTGCAAATTTTTTTCATGTTGTACAGAAAGTAAATTTACTTATTTAGAATACGGCAGTAGAGTGGTTTACAAAGATGATTCACTGTGATGTGAATTGTAGGAAATGGGCTGCGACATGCAAAACCACTGCTATGGTCCTTTAAAGAAACCAACCCTCAGATGCTGATGAGGTCTGATGGGAGTTCTGAGAAGTCTGCAGCTTTAAACTGTTGATTCCTCAAGCCTGTGAGAGCTCCCGGCCTGTCAGTGTTATCTCCTTCTCCCTGGTGGGAGGAGACATACTCCATGGGAAGGGCTATCACCACGGGCTGGTGTGGAATCAGATTCTCCTATCACAGCCCCTGACCTCACTGTTATATGATAGAATGTGAAAGTTAACCTGGATCAGTGCCTGGGGACAGTGCCTGCCTTTGTCGAGGGAATATGATGTTTCACTGAGTTCTAAGACTTTTCTGTCCTCACACTGTCAGACTTGCATTTGTGTGTACATACACACACACACACACACACACACACACTATATAAAATGTTTGCCAAAGCTAGAGTAGCCTGAAGAGTAGGTTTCTGAGTCGCTGCAGGCCACACTCTTCTGTACACTTCTGTGTTTATTTGTCAAGTCACATTTCTTCTTTCATCACACCCTGCTGACTCGCCAAGGGACATTCCTCTTTCATAAAATGCTTGGTGGTGGGAAAAACTGTCCACAGCCACTTGTTTCTATTGGCGATTATTTCCTTACAGTAGTGATTCAGCTTTAAAAATGTTCATATTTGGTGCTTTAAACACCTACAGTTACAGTGTCATTCTTACTTTTCTTACTTTTACTTGTCTTCTTTTTGAGGAACAAATCCTCTCCACAAAAAGGCACAGTAAAGGGCGATGCAGCTCATTTTGCTTAGTACCCTTGGGTTTGGCTATTTTTATTTCTTTCTTTTTTTTTTTTTTTTACAAGCTGTAATCCTTTCTTAGTGCTGATGTTTATGTTGGGCAAATGTCCTGAGTGCAGAACGCTAAAGCAATGAAGGTTCTCAGCAAAACTGCACCCAAAAACTGGGAAAACAGTGCTGGGAGGATCTGTACATGCACTGTTCTATATAAAGGTTAATGAAGTTAAGCAGGGGGTGGTACGACAGCTGCAGGTGTCCTCTCACACATGTGCACACTTACCAGAGACAGTGGAAAAAACAGAACAGGCTGAATTCTTTGGTTGCAAATTAACTTTATACACTTACATTTGCTGACTGAAAAATCTGCTCATCTCATGGTTTTATACTGGAAGCACAGTGGACCAGATTGAGAGAAGTTATTTCACTGTTACTGGAGTTATAGACGTGATAACATAGACTATTCCCATGATGCCTTTCCAAGAGCAAAAAATTGCGCAATCCGTTTATCATCCCCTTTTAGTTTCTGCTTTCTCTTTACCTTTCTGACTTTTTTTATCTTTCTTCTGATCTTTTGATCTTTTCAGAGAGACTGTGTGTGGGTGTGTACTTGACTCATCAGTGACAGGTCCTGTGTAGTGTTAACAGCCCCTCGACTAGGAACTATGTTCAAAGTATTTGCAGTATTTGTGCTTCATGTCAAGTTCCACTCACATTAGTCAGTGATTAACTTAATCGAAAATATATTTTGACCACAAGCCAAACATAATATTTAAAACATGGAGAAGTAGCTTGTACCTTTTTTTTTTAAACAATTACAGGCCATATGTTTCATAACTTTTTTTTTGGGTGTCTTGGTTTGCTGCAGAAGGTCAAAGGTTGCATAGCGATGACTACGTCTGTGTGCTAGTGGGCAAGAGTGAGCCAAGGATTAGAAGGAGCCAAGATACGAAAATGACAGCAGGACAAAGATATTTAGTTTCACTGTCTTCAGTCTGTTCTCTATTCTTAAAGCTGTTTACAACTATGTCTGATCCCAGGGAACAGATGGTTGTCTCCCCCTCTCTGTTTTTCTTTTTTCATGTATGTTACCATTTGCTCATGCACATTCAGATGTTCGTATGTGTCTGTGTTTTTGTGTTGTATTTGTAATCCACATGTATCTTATTCTGAATATTTTTTCAGTTTTTCAGTTTTTAAGCATTAGAGCTCAAATTTTTTTAGAACTTTAAGTTTACCTAAGAACATTGTCATACTGAGCGACTTGGCACTTAGCAACAAATGTGGTAAACAGTTTTATGTTGAATGTCATCTATAGTTTATTAGCAAGTTAAAAGAACTCCTTTTGGTTTCATGAGTTTCAAAGCAGGTGGGAAAAAGAAAAAGGAAAAGGTCTGATTTCATGCAAGTGAAAATACCAGCAAAGACGAGACACCGGCCGCATATGATGCTGTAGTTAATGATGAGTTAAAGATAAAAACATAGATCGTCATGGCATTGCAAGAAAAAAGAAGAGAGATGGCAAAAAAAAAATTAATAGATTGAAGGGAAAGGTGGTGAAAGCAAAAACAAATGAGATAGAGTTGCATAGAGAGATTGAGTTAGAGACAGCGAGGGCTGGAGGGATACAGGCAGTGTTCTAATGACTTCACACCCCATTAGCCACTTAGTCTGATGCGTCACACCTCATTATGCTGCTGGAGCAGCAGTGCATGAACGCGTGAAACCGTCCACTCAGCCAGACCTGTCCACCCGCTCCAAACGCTCACTCACTTACAGCAATTAGAGTGTGTGTGTGTGTGTGTGTTTCAGTCTTGTTTGCATGCTTGTGTGTATGTGTGTGCAAAGGTAAAATCCAACTGGTCTGCCCGTTTCTGAAAAAAAGATGGTTACAATCAGTCCAGTGAAGACCTTCTCAGCGGAGATGTAGCTGCTCCCACGATGTGGCATTTCAACACAAGTTCACCATGGCTACCCCGCAGCTCAAGCTGGAAATGCTGCGAACAGGCCAGAGCAGCGCTTTCTTTGTCAGCCTACATGAGGGAGGAGGACTGAGTAGCGTGCTCCAGAGGACTCTCCTTAATCACTCTCCCTTTAACACGCGAATGCACATGCACACACTCTAGCGCAATGATGTGCACACGCACTCACACATACACACACACGGGGATAAGGAGATGGGAGAAAAGAGAGGGCTCCCCATACCATTCCCTGCACGGGCAGCCCCAGTTGGCAGAGTGTGAAGTGTTCCTCTCCAGGACAAGGCCTGCTAACTCAAATCCCTGGCCAGCAGCCACACTCCTCTCCATTACAAACACTGGGCCCATTTATCCCAGTGTCCCCCCTCTCCAGTCGCACTGCCACCCCAGGGGGAATGCCACATAATGGCTCTGTAGCCACTGTAACTGACATCTCTATTCAGCTAATGTTTATTGTTTTGCTCTGCTTGGTTTGTTGATATTCAACAAAAAATGAAGAAAAAACCAAAATGAGCAAATAATCATATCATTGTGCCAAGCTTTGTATAATTCATGGATCCCAGACAAATATTTCATATTTAATCTGTGTAGTCGCCTGATTCCAGCCAAGTTAGACTGTGTTAATACCCAGGAGATGACGGAGCTTCTGTATTATGCAATTTACCTCTTACTGGCATTTCACTATGAGGTTGAACACTTGGATTATCTTTTATTGCTGAAGCTGACCTTAAATGATCTGTTCTTTCCCATTTATATTTAATTGTCCACCCTGAATGTTTTTTGTCCCGTGCCAAATCTGGACGGCTGTCTCATACGGTTTACTCTTTGGATTTCATTCATGTGCCAATTTGATAATATTTAAGCATTGTTTGCCTGATCTCAGCAGCCTTTGCTTGCTTAGCCCATGCTGTGAGCAGGATCCTTCCCTGTCAGGCTCCTCCCAAGGTGACTTTCAGTGTTTTTGCAAATGAGGTTATGTATGATTTTTTTTTTTTTTTGTCCTCATTCATTCGTTTGTTCTAATTGAGGGTTCAGATTTTTGGTGTCCTTTGCATTCATTGTTTTCTAATGTACAAACACACTCGATAAATCCTGTCTCATCAACTGCCCTAAAGAGCAGATTGGATTACAGTGCAAGGATGCATCAGGATACACCTGGAAACGGTAATTTTAAAAAAAGGTCTTCACTGTTCATAAAGTGCATAGACTGTACAGAATATATTCAGCCAGCAGCCATGTTCACTATGACTGCATGTAATTACAGTGAAATGCATGTTAGTCTAGAAAAGATAAAAGCTGGCTAACTTTGGTATATGTGATGATCCTAAAAGATTCAAGATGTGTCCAGAGAGAGAGAGAGAGACCGTGTGACTGTCAACAAGAAACAAACAAACAGTTTTCTTGTGTGTATTGCAGTTAGCCTTTAATATCAACAGTACCCTCAACAGTAGGTGCATCATAGGATATGTTAGCAAACCAAATGATTTGTAAAAGCAGATATCACTGTGACTGTATCCAAAACCACAAAACATAACATTTAGAAATAAGATAGTCATATGATGTAAGGTGAATAAAATCAGAATGAGCACTGTGATTATTTTAAGTCAGTCTTTTAGTAAAGTGTTTGGCTGTGCTTGCTCACTGGGGTTCTCCCCTGACCTTCAGCTGCACACCAAGATAATGTAATCATGGTCAGGGAGTCGCTGCTGTCAAGCATGTCTTCTCCATGTGATAAACGCATGCTGTGCGAGCATGTCAAACATCACACACCTGAGCACCTGTCTGTTTCTGTCTCCAGCCCCCTCCACCAGTCACACAGGACAAGTGAGATAAAGGACAAAACCGGGGGGAGGGGCTGTCCAAAAATACGATGAAAGAGGTGAGATCCTCTCGTGCACTCAGAGCCAAAAAGATCTCAGTACTCAGTAGATTACAACCCACAATAATTGCATTGTTAATTTGCTGAAATGGAGGTTTAATTAAAGAGGCTTTATCAGTGTGTGGTTCACATGGCGGGGTACGTAAGTGTCATAATTTGTCAGTCATCAAACCTGGCTGATTGGCAGCTGTGACAGTGGGCACAGCTTGGAGTGTGTTGGCTCCTGCAGTGTCCTGTTACTGGGTCACTGAGGCCTTGCTGCGACGCTGTGCGTTGCAGACAGGGGGTGGCCTTTAGTGTCAGAGTCTTGTGTGACCTCGCTCTTGCATCCTCCTCTCCCTTCACCTTGTTCATCTCTGCCTACTGTCCTCCGGGATAAAACAGGGGTAACTCGTATCAGCTGGAGGAACTGGCATGCAAAACATGTCTCACATTTCACGCTGGGAAAACAGTTTAGAGGGAGCACATTGATTGCAGAGTGCGCACATGGATGCATGTCTATTGCTGTGCATGTGTGTGAGTGCGAAAGGATAACAGGGTGAAAAAGTGGTATCACGCTCTGTCATCTCCAGAAATCCTTAACACGGGCAGGCTGTGACTTCTCAGCCTCTGAACTTAACCGTCGCTGCTGGGAGCAACCAGCATCAACAGACATGTGATGAACATGCCCTTGCCCCGTCCAGATGTCCACAGAATAAATATTACACTTTATTTTGAAGACACAAGCGAGTGGGGGAGGAGTGATAATGTTCTATGGTCAAATATTCTCATTATCCCTCTCAGTTCATTATTCCCTCCACTGCCTCCATTCAACGACCCCAGGCCTGCTCTCTCTCTCTCTCTCTCTACCTCCCCTCCTCCTTCTCATTCATTCTCTCTTACTCTTCTTCTCTCTTACTCTCTCTTCTCTTTTGGACAGAGGTATGGGTGAGATCATAATTATGTTTTGACACATGGCGTTAGCCCCCAGAGCGCTCGGATTTTAACTCAAAGTGGGAGTTGTCAGTGCGACAGCCCTTACTGCTCTTAATTGGAGGGGAGGACCAGGAGGCCCGCCCACAGACCAGGGTGGCAGTTTTAATGAGGTTATGTTTGTACAGGAAGTCAGAGTTATGACAGGAGGAAACTGTCATTGGCCCGTTAAAGAGAGCGGCTGACATCTCAAAGCCTACTGTGTTTGTCAGTGAGAGGGGAAAACCTCTCCACTCCTCTCGCTACAGGTGGAAGCAGGCAATTAAAACAGAAATTAGTAACTAAAAAACACCCAGGGCAGCCACACCAACCTGAGTACGTTGCCAGTAAACACCAATCAGAAAAGGAAAAGCTGCTGATAGAATAGTAATTGCTAAATGAAATACTTATTAACCCCCTTTGCCTCACTTCAACAGGACTCAGTTGAAAAGAAGCAATAATTACCCCAACTAAATGGCAATTAACACAAATCAGCAGGAGTGTGTGTTTCTGTCTTTGCCCATGTGTGCACTGTTCTGTATGTTAAAATGTCTATAGGTTTGTACATGGTGTGTGTGCGTGTGCAGACTTCGCACTGATGTTTTTCAGCCTTTGCTTCAGTCTCAGAAAAGGGGGAGAGAAGGTGTTGAAAGCAAAGCTGCAGACTTCTCAGGTCAAAACACTGGCCCCAGTGTTCTCCAGGTGCACCCTGTAGAGAAAGGGTGCTGTTGCCAGAGGTTTGTGGCTGTTGGTTTTCTGCCCTAACAAACAGGCAGCGTATAACCTTTGATCCGCACCACCCTCAAAGTGAGAATCCCCTGAGCTCCCACTTCTATGAAACTTCCATTTACAAAATGTATTCCACTCTTTCTCTCTGTAATAACCAAAGCCAAAATACTGGCCCAACATTTCATTTCAAACAGACATTTATTTGGAATGGGGGCTGTGTTTATTTTCCTTAGTAGTTTTTGAACAGGTTTGAGTTTCACCGATGCTTTTAAGCACACACACGATGTGTGTCGGTGTCCAACCAAAATCATCAGAGATCAGAGATCATAACCATTTCCTCTTGGCGTGGCCCTCCACAGACCTCTGCGTGTTTCAGAAACACCAGTTTGTTTTGAAGACAAGACTAACTTTGCACGCTAGGAATTTTCTGGGATGTAGAAAAGTGTTTTCTTTTTTTTTCTTCTTTTTTTTACAAAAATGAAAAAACAAAGATCCAAGATTCATAGTATTGAGGCTTGGTTGGACATAGTTCAATTTGTGGGTGTATCAAGAGTTTCCTTTTTGTTTCCTCCTTAGCCATACAAAAGAAAAACAACAGTGGTATACGTGGAGAAATTTGAAGACAAATTTATGTGGCATATACTGATTTCTAAAGCACACACACACATACAACTGGTGCCAGCTTGCTTCATTTTGACTTGTTCATGCTCTCTGGTTTGCTTCACCTGCACCTTATATCATGAACTTAATAGGCTCTCTTTGTCCACCATGACAATATGTGGCTTTACACAATTAGAGAGGACTCCTTCCTGCCATACTAGAGATAAGCATCACCTGCTGGCTGTATAGATTGGAACAGGCTCGTCAAGGTTGTCTGGAGGTCTTTCTGTGTTCAGCTCCTCATTCACACAAACACCACAGAGCTTGCTTCTCTGAGGAGATGGAAAGGAACGCGGGAGGATGTGTCATGACCTTGTGTGGCATGGGTCATGAGGGGTAAGATGGGGATGAGGTAAAGCATTTGGTCCCAAGCAGAACAGGGACAAGGTCACTGTGTTTTTCACTGGGCTGGAGGAGGCTGTTTAGTTAGTTGACATGAACCACAGCAAATGGGCTTATCGAGAGATGTGGACACCAAGGTGAGAAGGGGCAAAGTCCCATTTAAATCCAATCTGAATTTAATGCTATGGTGAACATGATTCTTTCCCATGTTGCACATCAAAGCCTTCTGTGAGTGTTTTTCCTGTGATCCGATCTGAAAAACAAGCGAGCAAGGTGCCTTTTAATAGCTACTCCATCAGGACGCAGGATTTCTAAGATCTAACAAGTCTATTGAGTGGCTGCTACCCTCAGGCGTGCAGCAGGCTCCAGTGATATCATATGGTTTCAGTTTGTGACCAGAGTTCTGCTGTCAGCCCGGTCTGCAGGAACTAAGAAATGTGGAGATGTGACGTTTGAGGCAAAACTGCAAGATGAGCATGGGGCAAGTGTCACTTGAGCTAGATTGTGTGTCTGTGTGCATGCGTGTGTGTGTGTGTGTGTGTGTAAAATCAATGCTTATGTGTGCATGCATGTGAAGAACTTGTCCCACCTACGAGGTATCTGTCAGTGCGCTGTGATCAGGTCTGACTCTTATCTTACCACAAGTCAGGCTCACTCTGCTCGTGTTCACCCCCGGAACACTGTCATGAGTTTCAGTGGATAGCCTTATTTCCTTACTGGGTGAAAATGTTAATGCTCTTTGTGAGCACTTCTAGATGGTGAGATCTGACATACTAATGGTGTTGCACAGTATTTCCTCTGTGTGTTGAAGACGGAAATGAATGTGCAAGAAAAATTATGTACGTTCACCAGTATTATGGTGAATTGTCAATCAGTGCTCAGAACTTTCCTAAGTTCTAAATTTGTTTTACAACAGGTGGAATAAAGTCTCCCAGCTTTTTTCCCCCAAATCTCTCTATGGGTTTTTGCACAGAAATTAATAACATAATCAAATGATAGTTGTGGTAATTGTGGTTATCTATTGCAAACCCCACCCATTCTCGTAAATCTCACTCCCATCCGCACCAGTTCTTGGTCCTTTCCCTTTTGGGAAGTCAGTGTGTCTCCTCCCCCTGCCTACCCAGGAGTCTTAGTCACACAAGCCTACCAAGACAGGGGTCATGTCAAACAATGGTACGCATCAGGACAGGTATCAGGAAACGGTTAAAAAGGTCATAACTGTGCAGTCGCAGTTGAAAAACATAAAACAGTAAGTTTTATGTTTTCAGTAAGGGGTTGAATCGCCGCAGATCCATTTGTCTGCGGGTTTCCAGCAAATCCTTCTGTCACACTCTCGTAGAATCATGTTGTACAGTATAAACTTTGTGAGTCTCTACAGTGATCACCTCTGGTTAAACCAAGAATCCGTAATGCTCTAAGGTCCACTTAGCCCAGCTTCGCTAACATTAATAATGCAGAACATTTTCCTAATGAAGGAACATATTTTTTCTTTTCCATTTTTCTTTCAACATGTTGGATAGCTGTGTTAATCAAGGCTTTACTTTCAGATTTCCTCTCTAATGGCACATCCAGTGGAGGGAAAAGGTCATGGTGGTAATAGACTGATCTGTAGTCCTCAGGGAGATTCTCTTGCTCTCTCTCCCTCTCTCTCTTTCTTTTTCCTTTCCCTCTACACCTCTCTCTCTCTCTCTCTCTCTCTCTCTCTCTCCCTCTCTCTCTTTCTCTCTTTCTTTCTGCTCGGTCCCAGACAGACAGTCTCCTTCCCAGACATCCTCATCTGCCTCCCACGGCGCTCAGCCCAGTTCGCCAGGATTTCAATCACAGGGCCAAATGAAATTATTAAGAGGTGTTAAACTTATTAATCATTAAATTAGCTAAATGATTCTCCAAGTACAGCCCAGATGAATGACATGTCATTCAATAATGCAGTTTGCCACTCCAGCAGGTGAAGGTCAGGAGAGGGCCCACAGCATGGCAGTTGATAGCTTTTTTTTCTCCTTTCCTTCTTTTTCTTTTTTTCTTTTGAATTCTCATTTCATCTCATTATTTCTTTGTGTCCACTCTAAAGCTTTCTCTGAGCTATGAAAGAAGACTGAGGAAAAAGTACAAGAAAAAAACACAAAATAATTTGAAAATACAAAATACAAGATAAATAGCAGCACAGAAACAAAAACTGCAAAAACAAACTAATTTGAGGAAGAAAGAAATTAAATTTATGTTAAATTTATGAATGCCTAACACTTCCTGTCATCATATCTCTTTTGATAAAAGACACGTACCAAACAAGCTCTCAAGTTTCAGTTTCCTTCTTATCTTGATTTGATTGGTGGGAAAGTAGGCAAGCATATATGAAAGACACCTCCTACTTAACACCTACTGTGTGTTCTTTGTGTTTAGTATGCGGTGACATTCTCTTGATATCATACGTACATACATCCCATGAGAACTAGAATACAGATACTACTTAACTGATGTCAGCTCTCTCCTGATGGCTGATTCACCTTTCAGGAACTCACCATGCACTGATGTAGATTCACGTGGTTTTAATATAAATATGCAAAATTCAAAGAGTCAAATCTAGTTATCATGGCATGCATTTTTCTTACTTTTAGTCTGACAACATCTGCGCATTCAGGGCTTATGTGGTAGCATTTCATTTAACCATTTACACATGGGTATCATGAATTTTTTTCTTCTGTTAGCACCAGCACACATTTCATTTTTGATTTATCTTCAATGAAACATAGCGGAGCCATTCAAAATACGACAGTGCCGAGCAATAAGTGACATTATTACAGAATTTACAGAAGGCTAACAAAGCGTACCTCTGGTCCACCAATTACAGCAGCAGTTAAGGTCAGCGCTGTGGATGAACAGGCTGAGAGGATGAGGGTTTGAGGAGGGACACACAAGGTCAAATCAGCCAAAACATACAAGGCTTTGTACTGAAAAGCTGTTTACAATGAAGAATTTTAATTTCGACATAAATGGAACAAAAGATAAAAGTGTTGCATATAAAATGCTGCTAAGTTGGAGTAATAAGTTGTTTTTTTGCATTCTGGTCCATTTAGATTTTCTTTCACAGTTGTCGACATTGAAGTCGATACTGTGGAGATGTGGTCAGAACTCTGTAGCTCCACTGATGTCCTCGCTTATGCTCACAGGTCACATGTATGTTTTTGCTTACCTGCAAATTACAAATCTTGCTACCACCATCCATTCCAGTGCAGTGTTTGCTTCCATACCTGTGTGTGTGTGGGAGTGTATGTGACATACACGCCAGTAGTGCAGATTACAGTCCTGAGGGATTTAAATATCATTTTAATTAATCTGCTCACCTGAATTTAATGAGACATGTCTAAGGGGTTGTATGCATGTGTGAATATGTGCATGTGTGTGTCCATATATGTGAGGACCGCATGTGCATGTGTATCTGTATGTTCAAGTGTGCATGTCTGTGACTAATGAAGTTCATTGCTGGACTTCAAATGGCCTCCTTCATTTGGTCTCTTCAAAAAAATTTGCATATATCCTGCGCCTCAGCCAGAAAGACAGAGACAGGAAGTGGGATCAATAACAAGGAGACTTTCCATGTTTACATTAGAATGAGAGCTCTTTTGTAAAGGCAAACTATTCTACTTTAATATACCAATGGAGTATCTAGAAACCAGTTCTGTCTGATATTAATACAAGCATGATTACATAATTAGTCTGTGATCAATAAGACATCGATTCCAATGCAAACAAGGGATTAGAGCCTTCTGTGTTCTCTGGACAGTTCAGCCGACATGATCTGGACATGTTCGACAGGCTGACCAGCTGGCCTGTGCAACCTTGACCAAGTTTACATCAATACGTGATTGAACAGAACCCAGAGGTTATGGGAAAATATAGAGTTGGAAGTTACCAAAAGCAAATGTCTTTTAACATTATGTCAATACATGTTCGGAGTTTGGCATAATCATGTGATATTTACTGATGGCATGGTTCACGATAGCACATACTCGTGCTGAAAGATCGTGAGATCTGCTGGTGCTACTGTGTTTTGGCAAATCAACAAATGAGCTGTGCGTCTAGTATGAGCTCCACCTGATATTACCACAGTAAAGTTGATTTGGCTTTTGTATAATTCTTAGCCTTCCACAGTGTTCTTGACAGATGCAAAAACAAGACAGAAAGGAAGGAGAGAAGAAGGCTGTTGACAAACTGATACGGGATCGGTGATTTCATTGAATTGTTTCATTCATATAAATTAAATCATTCAAAACATCTATCTAACAAGGGTTTTGGAAAGGGATAACTTTAACCTGTGTGCAGTTTTGCATCATGCAACTTTATACATGTATGCATTACATGCATTAATGGATATAATGTGTAGAATGTTTGGTCTTATTTCCAAGCCTGTAACATTATTGTATGCGTTTGTGTGTGTATCAGTGTGTTCCTGTTTGTGTTGAGTGTGACTGTTGCCAGCGTGAAAGACGACAACAAATATATATAAATATATAAATATGCGAACACATTGCCAGACATTACACAATAGGTATACACAAACCCTCCCTCCCTCTATCACGATTGCCTGTTTCTCTCTGTTCTGCTTTTGTTTCGTGCAGCCTCATTTGTGATGGTATTTATGTTGGTAAAGGATGCAAAAACCTCGCTCTTGTCTGAGAGAGGAGTCATTTACAATCATTTACATTAACAAAAAAAAGCCGTATTTTACCATTACAATAACCTCAAACAATGGCATATATCCGCCTCGTTCATTTTGTGCAACATATGCACAGAGGTACACACGCTTCCATTGTTCTGGGTAAAATGTGCCACAGACGTAATCATCTCCCTTTGCACTTCGCGTATTAGATAATGAGAAGATGCTGATAAGTTCCTCAATACAATCTGCTCCCCACTGGGTAATCCACATCATTCAGTATTGTGAGGATCACAATGATGGTTTATTATTGCTCATTCAGAGCTCAACAATGATTTAAACATTTACAATGTGGGAACAAACACACCGTCTCAGATCACTCATCTATTTAAGAGGATGCCAGTTCTGTTTAGTAGCTGCTGTTTCCTGCTAGGATGGTGCACATGATTGTTAGGTATCGACCGGAGAGCTTTGAGACTATCTTTGAAAAGCCGCATGATGGACCGAGAGAATATTTTATAGAGAGAAAATATACCAAGTAGGCCTGATATACTGCACAGTGTGTGTGTGTGTGTGTCTGTGAGATGACGTACAAGCAAGCTTAATTATACACTTGAATACATGTAGATTTGCAGTGAAACACAGAAAATGAATTGAGAATGGAACTTGGACATGATATGGCTGCAGTAAATGTTCCCATTTCCCCAGGATCTTATAAAGAGAGAACATCTCCTGTTTAGCTCATCTATCCCTCTTCTGTCAGGCACCTGGGGTATTGAATTTCACTGACACTCAGGCCCTTAATGAGAAGCAGAACGACACCTTCATATTATAGCTTGTGCCCTACCTCTCTCCATTTCTATGACTTGCTTTAATAAATTACTGTCCAATAAGAACTTTTATGATCTTGGCATATGTTGCCTTTTATAGGTGAAAATAATTGCGTTCCCAGATCACCCTGCCCATTCTGAACATGAGAATGAGACTAGCGGAGCCTACAAAATGAGATAGTTTCACAGTGTCTGCACAAGTCCTTCTCATTTGGGTCGTTACACCTCCCCCTCCTTTTTTCTCAGTTTCCTGGCATACCTTCACAAGCACCATTTCCCCCCCTCGCCACTCTCAACTCCACTCATGCCTAGAGAGGCCTACACTTGCATGCCAACAGGCACTCTTAAACCCGCACAACCATCCCCCACTTCACAAAGCCATGCACACGCACAGATACAC
Source organism: Toxotes jaculatrix (assembly GCF_017976425.1). Taxonomy (NCBI): domain Eukaryota; kingdom Metazoa; phylum Chordata; class Actinopteri; family Toxotidae; genus Toxotes; species Toxotes jaculatrix. The sequence goes on along the minus strand of NC_054394.1, from coordinate 15,891,751 downwards.
ACACAAACACATACTGAGAGTCTTGTTTTTGAGTTCCCACTGAAGTGTGACAGAAGCCACTTGACAGGTGACACACACACTTGATGTTATCGGGTCAGGGCCAGAGATTCAGCCTCTTGAGTGATGAGAGACTGTCACTCGCATTGTTTATCTATGCTAGAGGAGGGGAGAGAAGGGAATGACAGAGAGAAAGCAAGTGCTTCTTTCTTTCTTTGCCATATATCACTCAAGGGGAAAGGGGGGGGAAGTAAAGAAAAAGACAGAATCTTGCTCCCCACAGAAGCCAGAGTCTTGATGTGGAATTTTTGGCCACAACCAGTGGCAACTTTTGAACTGTGAAATCTGAAAAGATTCTCATGGTATACACAATAATACAGACCATTATATGGGTTTCAGCTAAAGAGCCAGAGCAAACAAGGAGGCCTAAAATAGAAGTGCTCTTCAATCATTTAGAGAAATGTCCTGGAGTCAAATCACAAATTGATGTGGCTTTGTTATCGGCATTGTTAATTGATTACACCTAAGGCATTAATGAAATAACTAATTGAATGTGTCCTCTTGTAAACAATTTGTTGAAACGTACAAAACACAAACAGCCATGTCTTGCCTCTTCCTATGAGACTGAGTGGGTTTTAATTAATTGAAGACTAAGTCTGATAACCTTCACAAAACTGTTGTAGCAGTGCCTCATTGCAGTTCCTAGTTGCAGGCAAGGAGCACATATATCACAAAAATCCCTATTTGTATCTGGCAGATAATCTACTGTGGTGTCATATTTGGTGGTTGAGCAGCAAAAGTGAGAAATAATAACCACTATCTTTTTTTTTCGTTTGCCAAGGCCACGGCGAAGCGATACTTAACCTCTTTGTGCCATCTTACACAGCTGGGAGCCAGGGGTCAAAGGTCATTGTGTCTGAGACTGTGGTTTCTTTGTATTTCATCATGAATATAATGAGTGAAGAGAACAGTTTATCAGGACTCGAGATGCCTCTAAAGTCCCTTTATAACTAAACTACTTCAACCTCTTTAGTTTCTCTTTGTCTCACTGTCTTCATTAGTGTTACCCCTCAAGTCTGAACAATATCACCACAGGAAATATGCAACAACAAAAAAAGAGGATAGCTTAGAACATGACATGTTTTCTTGTTACAATAATTATTTATTAAATTTAAAATATCTTTAGCACAGGTTAAAAATTAGACACTTCCATCTGCCATGAGCGCCTTGGGGTTTAACATGGTTCTAACATGGTTGAAAATAAACACTCTTAGAAACCAAAAACATTTTCTCCTCACTTCTTCCATCTCTATCTTCATAAAATGTCACATTGGAGTTGCTAGGGCAGAGGCAAATTTGGCATATAGATAATTGTTTTCACTGGACATAGTATTACAAATAAGAGAAAAACAAAAAAAACTAACTGTCAAAGTTTTCAAAAATCTCTCCCTTGCATCATGTTTTGGAGAATTTGGAATGAGTCAAAATTGCTTGTTCCAGCTTCATAGTTTATTTAATGGTTTTGCATTCACTTATCAGAAACAAATGTATGCCATTTTAAAATAACAGCACACTTTAAAGCTGGTGATACGTCTTTTTGGTGAGATAACTCAAATGGCAGGCCAGTTTCTGCAGCTTTTAAGCTAAACGGTTTTGCCATGACATTTTATTGGCTGTGTTAGACACTAAGGCTATGTAATTAATTATTAAGTGTGTGCATATGAACGTGCAGTGCCAATGGAAAAACTACAAAGAGTATGGTCAGACTGCCATTCTTCCCCTCATCTTCTTATTCCCCAACCCGACTATTCCACAAACCAGTGATTTATGGTCCTTTTTGCCTCAGCCCTATCTTATGAAACATAAAAAAGATAACAACATGAGCAGAGCACTGTAGTAAATGGCAGGCCAATGCATTAGTCATCAGTAAGAAAACATTAACAGCAAAGACATATATTTTCCAGTTTTGAAGTTGTTTACAAACCATATCTGTGTTCACAATTTCTAATGCTTTTCCATGTTTGCTTTTTTTTTCGTCATCACATGCCATATGAGAAGTCTGGATTACAAAAGTACCTGAACAAATTGCTTGTATATTAGCATGCATAGCTGTTTGGTATTTACATCCTATTTACAGACTTGAACTAAGAAGGGAAGGATCTACATTACGTTTTCTTTCATGTGTTTCATTTACATTTCTAGGATGGAGAACAAAAAGCAGCCTCATACCGGTTTGCAGAGTACACAGGACATGCACATAAAATAAAATGTTTGTTTGACTGAAGGAAATGTTTTGTTTTATTCCCTCTCTCTGAAGAAGGAATAGCGTGATTCTGTAACAGGCTACGTCTCTGTCCAGTGCTACTGCATTGCATAACACAGATCTAATTTTTTTTTCCCTTTGTCTACACTGCGCACCAGTCTCTGAGCACAGGGGACTTGAAAAGGTTAATTTACGATGTTAACCGTGCCGTGAAGGGAAAAGCAAATAGGAAAGAGCATGCACAGCACCAGAGAAGGACATTAAGCAGCGGCTACATCTTTCTCTTTCTCGCTGCCTCTATCTGTCCAGTGCAGTGACAACAGTAGGGCCCCCTGATGTGTACAAAGACACAGGGCTATCACCATCCATCACTGCAGACATACTGAAAGGGTCTTTCACCACTGATCAGGCTGTAAGCAGGCACACACTACTGAGACCTCAGTGTTTTGTTTTTTTTTTTAAACCCTGTCGTTCATAGCCACAGGAAAATGCCCGTATCAATGTCACACGTGCAAAGAAATAAAAAACTGCAAAAAGAAAACCAAACATCCATTTGACTAGATAAAGTTAATAGAATCAGTGTAACACAAAGGAGCTGACAGTGAAGGAAGATTCTGTTACTTACAGTAAACATAGTGCTAACAGAATAAATAATCCCCAAATACAATGCTACATCATATCTAAAAACACGTTTCATGTCTCTTATTTTATGATAGTGTCAGTTTTTGTAGAAAGACTGGAAGACATGGATCTATTTAGACTGCAGAGAATATTTGTAACCTGTAAGCAGTAACCTGCTCATGGGGTGTTGCGGTCATTAAAGATATTGCTCATTTAGTGAGAATAACATCAGTATCCCATCCTCAGTTCTCCATACTACTACTGGTCCTTTGTCCACCTCCAGCTCATTTACACTCAACCTCTAATAAAGGCAATCAGCAGCACTATACCCTCACTGGGGGTCCATAAACACTTGATTTCATAGAACTGCCTTTGATAAAGGAGGGAGGTGACTGCCAGAGCATGTTAATGTGCTTTCCCATAAAGCTTATCTCTGACTGGGGTCATGGAGGCCAAGTGGCAAGGGGCTGATCGCCATAGCAATAAGACCCTAGAAGCCGTTACTGCAGCTTATGACCCCTCTGACAATAACAGAGCCAAAGGCCTACCTTTGGATAATCAAACCCCTCATCCAGGCCCATGTGGGAAATAATGTGGACATTTACTACGGTACAATTGAAATGAGGGGCGAGCACAAATTAACCTCTGGTAACAGAAGGGGGGCTCATTGTGATAGGAATCATAAATTTTTAATTGTCCACCAGCAGCAGTATTTTAAAAGCATGTAAATACAAAATCATGAGCTGACCCACACTTTCGAGGACATGGCCACAGTTTAAACAAAGTAATTCCAGGAAAAATATAAATGTCCCTTCACTGTTCAAAGGCAAAACTTTTCTTAAAACATACTTTTTTAAGAAATGTTTTTTTTGTGTGTGTGTTTGTACATTGAGTTGCATAATTATGTCCCTTCTATTTTTGTCAGGTATATGTGATGATACTGTATAATTTAGTGGACTAAAGACGGGAGCTTTGAAGAACACTTTGATAACATATGGTTACCCCCTGCTGTTTCTCACTCTCTGCTCTGTAGGGGGCCCAGAAGGGATGTATGCGTAACTTTTTGGACTCTACAAACTTTTCACTTCTCTAAAACTGAAGGATTACACCCTGTTCACAGCAGGGAGAACAGCACGTATCCTAGCATCTCCCCTTGAGCCACTTTAATCTCCATTTTACACCCTAAAGACAAACCCTAATGCCCCCCCCTAAACAGAACCAGGCTCAGATGGCAGAGCAAGTGTGAATCACATCAGTGCCATTACCTTTTCTGACTGTGCCATGCACCTGACCATGAGTGAGTGTGCACAATCTTTGCCTGATCACAGTAAGCTCGGTACGGCTATGCAACAGTCCAGTCTGTACGTTAGCTTCATCATTGTTTCAAAGCAGGCAAATTGGAATCTAGTTAAGCTGTTTTTCCTGCCGTTAATTTTCTCTCTTTTCTGGCTCAGGTGCAGGAGACTAAATCAAGCTGTCAGAAACCAGACTGCACAGCTAAATGGTGCAGGCTGAAATGCCACCTGTCCACAGCTTCTGGCGATTTATTATTTCCCCATTTATTTATTTCTATAATGGCAACTTGGGTATTTGTAAAAGTCCCTACTGCTTACTACAAACTCAGCTTGTATGTGTTTTGATACATTCACATCCAACTTTAAAGTGAAGGTTCAGGCTATCTCACCACATCTAAAGGTTGCTAAAAGAATGCATTTTCCTCCACTACCTAATCAGATGCTAAAGATTTGGTTTACAGCATTTATCAATGGTATTACACTCAGGCCAGCCCAGAGCATTTATTCTAATTGAGGCATTTTGGTTAATCCGATTCTCTCCATCCCCCCCGCCTCCCAAATCTTCTTGGGAGCCCATCTCATCTCACTGAGGGGCTTGATGGTTAGCTGCTCACCCAGTGCTCAAGCTTATGTGCAGGCCAGAATGAGGTGGGAGTAAGGGCTTTAAAGTCTATTATTCATCCCTGTCATTAGCTATGTGACATAAGGAGGTCTGCTCTGTCTTTGCTACTGTCTGGCTATTAGAACAATCCTCATCCAATGTATCTTTAGAGTAAAATCCAGGCTACTTCATATGGTACATTTCAAGCATTTTCCAAGTCCTCTTTTAGTTTATGTACACAGATCAGTTGGTATTTCTGTTGGTTACATGGTGATGAATACACAGTATGTTGAGCCCGTACATGAGTCATTTTTTTCCAAAGTCTCGGGTCGGCCCGGAGGTCAGGATTAGAGCAGAGCAGTTGACATGGGTTGCCTCACTGTAATCCTTTCACCTTTTTGCCCCACTCCCATTACCCCAACCATCTCTGGCTTGAGGTCATTGTTAATCATGGCACCCCACTAGACATAGACACACACAGGAACAGAGTGTGTTTGTGGGCATGAGAGAGGGAGGAAGAGATAATGCATGTGTGTGTTTCAAAGTGGGAGGAGCTACTTGTTTCATAAGTGTTTTTTTTTTTTCCCCAGTAGGCGCTACCAATTCAAATTTTTCTTTTAATAATGTCCTTTAACCATAGAAATACAGGGGTCAAAGGGTAATTTTAATGATCCTATAGGTTTATGGTAAAGCCAGCACTTTATTTCTGCTAAAGCTCTGAGAAATTGGCATAGGCATCAAGCAGAGCTTACAAAATGTTTGGTTGTTGCAGTTGGGAGCAAAGTGGCATGATAGTTACTGGATTTGTCCAAAATTGATCAAGAATCCAAAAGCGAATTAATTTAAGCTGCAAATTCTATTACCACTTCTCTGAAGTTATTTTTACGGGAAGATATTTTCTAACACTGTTGTTAATCTTTTTGCACCGATGATTCAAGCAGGAGAGTTTCATGTCCATTCAAGCCGCAGAAGCGCTCCAACTGTGAGTCACACAACACTGTCTGTGGGAAAAAAGAATGAGACTTATACTGCCAGAACCAGAGAAACAGTTCCTCCCACTTCTCAAGCCTACTATGCATTGCGAAGTGAATCTATAGTAGCTTTTTGACTCACCTAAAATGTTACGTACTTCTCATGCTAGCACTTGTCAAAGTTAAACTCTTTGGCAAGTTGAGTCAAAATGAAAAATAACAAGCGTGGTTTAAATTTAGTAACTGTTTGCTTGAACTATTTAGTGTACCATTGGTGTCATTTTTGACTCGCCTCCAAAACTGTATTTTATTACAAAGTGTTAAACTACATCTTAAGCCAGATAGGCAGAGAGTCTTGACTGTTGCTGTCATCATCAGACCAGTCACCTTTGTACCTATTGTCTGTCTTACAGGTTGTTTTTCTCCCGGGTGTTCTGCCTCTGTGTTTACTCTGCCACAGGGCCCCAAAGTGTATCTGCTTCAGTGGCCCACAGATGTATGCAGTACACACAAAAGCTAGCCTGTGATGACACTAATGGAGTGTTTAGTCAGGAAGACATGGACTTATTAACCAGTTGAGAGAATGGGCTAGATGGTAATCAAATAAAGCGGAGATAAGTTAATAAGCTGTATGTGCAATGGAGTAAGCTATACAGGATTTATCCTGACTGACACATCACTTGTATGTTACTACTCACTGATGCACACAAGCATGTTACTTTTCAGCATGGTTAAGTAGAGTAATCATCTCTATCATCTATGTAGCTGTTGTATCTATCACGTTGTTCATAGAAAGATATATATGAATCTAGCTAATTTTTCTCTCTTCCTTGCTCTTTCCCTGTTTTTTGTTTATGTATCAGGCATGGATGAAGGACCTCAATGGCCCAAAATCCCTCAAACCCTCTTTGCTTAACCCAGAACCAGTATTGTAGAGCTGCTTTATCCTGCTACCACAGTGACCACAAAACTTTGCTGAAAGGGATTATATCTATCCACAACAAGAGGGAAATGGGAGGAGGATGGAAGGAGTGAAGATAGGAGACTGGACTGTGGTATTATAGGGGAGACATGGTATTAAAAAAAAGGGAGCAGCGTAGTGTCTAAGAAGGAGATGGGTGAATGAAGGAAGGAGCAAGAAGAGAAGGAAGAAGGCTGATTACATGGGGCCAATACGAGGGAGGTAGAGGAGAGAAAGGCAGCGGACGGGGCCCAATAGGGGGTAAATCTGAATCGGTAGAGCTCTATATCCTTCATATCCCTGCCCCCCTCCTCTCTCCCACATATCCATCATATTAATATACCTACAGCGTGGCCCTCTGGGTAATATATCTTTGACCTGTGATTACGCTAACAGCTTATTGTTTGCACACTGAACAATCCCATTATGTCGACGATCTGTTTACATACAGCCTTGCTGTTTAGATTAGCATGGTGTGTGTGTGTATGTGTGAGAGAGAGAGGGAGAGAGAGAGAGAGCAAGGACGTGCCTCTATGCATTTGTGTCCACTTTCACACATTTTGTATGTGAACATGTGCATCTGTGCGTGTTTACGACTTCTGGTCAGGGTCATTGCCAGATAAATGCGCACTTGCAGCCTGACTCTCAGGGCAGAACAACACAGTACTACCTACATTCAAAAACGTACAAAAACAAATCAGCCTGTCACAGATTGCCGGCAGCTGCGCAGGAATGGGGCTTTGTTTCATTTCTAAGAAAGTGGGAAGCCTTGAGGCTCAGAGAAGATCAACACTTGCTCAGTGTCTCGTTTCTTACCACATACAATGTCTCACGTTTGAGTGACGTCTTCATCCTTCCTGTATTTTAAATCTTCTTTAACTAATCACTTCTAAGTCGTAAGTCTTAATTTCAAGTTTGTTTACGTGTTGACTGTAAATACACCCATGTGATTCAGTATGTTCTGACAGTATTTGATTTAAGAATATTTTCTTCATATAAAGTGGCTGCACAAGGGGGTGTACAGAGGAGGTAACCACTAGTATTTGTATTTTCCTTGGTAAATAGTGTGCCGCGGTTATATTTCAGTGCAGTTTTAATTTTTTTTTGAGTAAAAAGGAAACATACAGATTTTAAATTCCTCAATCAAACGTCTACGCAACATCATTTTTAACCTGGTGAAGCTGGTGGTGTTGCCGTGTCCAGAAAGTGTGCAGCTGCAGTCGCAAGGCATTAAGGAATGGCTGGGCTAGAAGGGTAACAGGTATTTAACCACAAGGCTGAACATCTGGCTGAGCTGAGGGCCGTGCTCATTAACTCAAAGCTAACCTCAGACAGGACATGAGGTCATGGCAGCCTAGAGAGCTGCATGATGCTGTAACAGTTTGAGGTCAAGGGGTTATTGAACTCTCTAAGAGAAGAATTTGGAGAATACTTCAGTATAAGCTCAGTACGGCCTTAAATTTTGGGAAAAAAATGCTCTTTTTCTCTCCGATCCTTTCCCCTGAGCCTCGCTTCCTTTCTCTGCTCTCCTCTGCTCTGCTCTCGGACCTCTCTGGCAGTGCATAGACTCATTGAGATGTGCAAATCCCTTTGACATAGGATGAATAGACAGTTGCTGGCAGGATGCCCCATGCCACTTTGTGTGCTGCCACTTAATTGGAGCGCCCCAGTTTGCCTTCCATCTTCTCTTCTCCTACCCAAACTCACTGTGGCCAGGTTCTGTCTGACATCAAAGGCGAGGTTATGTGTCCCTTCAAAGAGTTTAAAACCCATCAGCAGTGCTGTCTGGCTGACGAGGACCTTTCACAAGAGGATCGGGAGTGGTAAAACCATTTCAGTCATGTTAGTGTACATTTTCAGAAAACAAAGTAAGGAGATGTAAAGTTGACAAAGAGCTTGCATTGGTTTAGAGAGTCAATCCACTGACTAAGCCTACCTGCACAATCTCTTCTATGAATAATGGTCACGTTCCATCTACAAGTCAACATGCAAAGTACAGCATCTGGGACTACATACATAGTGGATATACTGTACATATATACAGCAACATACAGTATTCGAGTGGTGCTGCGTATGATTGTGCATCTGTGTGCATGCGCTTGTATGTGTGAGTGTGTTAAGTCAAAGTGAGCAAGTGTTTGTTTTGTCTTCCCCATTGCCGTGTGTGTCCCTCAGTAGCAGTCAACGCTGAGCGACACTCTCCTCTGTGTGACCCCTCTACTGTGCGGACAGCAGAGGGGTCGCTAAAAAGTCACGGATACCTCGATGCACAATACACACTGAGAGGTAGAGGATGCACAATGACAGAGATGAGGTGTTCAACAAGCTAGTATTTTCCCTGTTGTCCATGCAAAGATTTTTCTGTCTTCACCAGTGAGGGGGTAATCTTTGAGGTTGTCTTTTCGTGGGCTTGGCATATTATCTGTCAGTCCATTTGGTTATCTTCATTGTCCATAGAAGACAGAGGTCAGAGTCCTCATATCTACAATGCAATCAATGAGACCTTCTTCTTTTTTCCCCATGTGTTGGCTCAGGATCAGAGCAATGTTTCAAACCATGCAAAGAAAAAAGTGGCCCTCTCAGGCTGACAGCTTCAGTAGTTCCAACCCAGATTGGGGGAAGGGGAAGGCAATTATTGCAATGGAAAAGCATAAGTAGGTAGATACTGGGAGAAAAAAGTAAATAATAATGTTAAATAAAATTTTAAATGTTAAAAATAATGTTTAGTAGTGCCAAGATGGACTCATGGCTTAGGTGAATTGCCTGCATTTCCTCTTGACCATTTGTTTCCTGGTGGAACTGAGTAATGATACCAAAATAATTGCTGCCTTATAATCCTTGCAAGGTAGTCAAATAATAAACAATACCTATAGCTACCGACTTTATGCATCTATTCAAATACACAGGAAAATGTCCAGATACCTGGGACTATGTCTTTAACTATGAGAAAACAAGTTCAAGTATTTTAAACTTTAAAAAGGTTGTCTGAAATATCCACATACTGAGATGTGTGACCTACGCGGGGAGTGGTAAATATACACTATAGTCTGTTCCATGCTGTTGTCTTTCATTCATCTCTATTTACATGTACTAGTTTGAATATTGGAGAGGAAGACTAGGCCGTTTTGTAAAGAGAATAAGAAGAATAGGAAGTACAATTTTTACAGTCCAGCTAACTCCAAAGAGTGGAGAAATGAAATGGGAAATGATAATTACATGATCTCTGAGGAGGTAAGAAGAATACTGACTTTATATGGAAAATATTGAACCATGAGTACTCTATCCACAGTCTTGAAGGTTTATGAAGTTGGTGAAAGCGACTTGGTATGCTTCCTATGTTAGGAATAAGAATAGGGTTTTATTATGATCTATTTACAGAAGCATGCATCAGTGATCTTCCCACCAAAGAGAAAATAGTCCTTCCAATGCCTGACGTTGTCAACCATCTCATGAGTATGAGTCTGTCTGTCTGTTTAGTTTCTTTTTTTTTTTGTCTTTTTTTGTGTTTTGTAGAAAAAAGCGGGAGGTAAAATATCAGGGAGGGAAACGGGAGTAGTAAGAGGCTTTCAAGAATTTCACTGTAGGGATTTTGAGGGATTTCAGCGGGTCTTGTCTTTCGCTCTTCAGTGAAGTCATTTTTGAATGTTGTGCTTTGTAGGTGCCTTCGTGCGATTGGTCAGCCGCTCTGAAGTCATTGCTGCTCAGCCGTTATCTGGTTATCTGTAGACAGAGAGAGGGAAAGATGGGGAGGGGGTAGACAAGAGGAGGGGTTGAACAAGAAGAAAGAAAAAGAAAAAAAAAGTCATTAAAGTGTGAGTCAGACCACAAATCTCTCACATACTTTAGTGTCTGGCTTCCATACATGTATACACACACACACATAACATGCACTATTAAACAGTGAGTGAAGTCCACATTGTGAGCTATACAGGACCCTTGTCTAAACTCTGTCCCCCCGTCCAGGGTTTATGGTGACAACCAGTGAGTCACAGTTACAGCATTTGGTGGGGGTGGGGCAGGCTCTGCTGTCACTGTTGCCAGTGTAAAAACAAAGGCAGAGTGACCACCCTGTGAGTGTACGTGCCAAGCCCACATGGCTGAGATTCAGAGTGACAGTGGCGTCAGCATGGGGGGTGACTCTTTAATCAGCTTCAATTAAGGCCAAGGAGAGACAAGCAAATTCACTAACAGTGTGGGTGAGTCTCCCCCATGTCTGCATCCCTTTACATTAATCAAACTGTTGATGTTTAACTTCGTTAAAACACAAAACACTGTTCTTTATTCTGCTTTTGTGCCTTGAAAAACACAGAGTTTTGGTGAGATACCTTAGCAGCTTATGCACTGAGTAAAAATGAGTCATGAAGCCAGAAGGGGCACTTTGTGGGTGGGACACCAGATACGCAGACTGCAGTGGATTCCAGACTCCGTCCACTGGAGATCCAGTTGCATGACCCTACTGTAAAGGTGGTTATATACATCATCATTAACAAAGCAAGTATGGACATTGCATCACAGCTTGTTACAGCTTCTCTGACACCTATAAAAGCTAAAGGTGTTATCTTAGTCATAAGCATCCAATTTTGTCTACAGATGTTTTATTTATATATTTAGTGTACTGTCCAACCTTTTGTCTGATTTAGCCCCACAGCCCTGTCACATGAGCTCAGTGTTCAAATTCACATTCAAGCTAATAACACTTGAGTGGCAGAGGCTGGACATCTTAACCATTTCTAACTATTTACTGGACCTTTTCTTGCTTGCTAGTTTTTCATGAATTCTCAATCTCATAGTGGTATTAAGGTGTGGGTGTATATATATGTCTATATAGGTTTTTTTTTTTGACTAATATTTTTCTCATATTAGCCAACCTACTTTGATCTTTACACATACACCCTGGTATCTGTGGAGGTGTCCCATGGGGAGCACATATCCTTGGCTGAGAATCATTTACAATTTTAGTACTGCAAAAGACGTGGATTGAGCGAGAGACAACTTGTGCAGAGTGTTGATAAAAGACACAGTCAAGACTATAATTGCATTCCTGCTGTTATGAAAGAATTATAAACATTTACTTGAAATATTACTGTTATTTGTGGTATCATCACACACACACACACACACACACACACACACACACACACACACGCACACACATACACACATGATCCAGCAGTGTCTGTGGCCTCTCTCCCTGTGACATTGTCTGTTTGCCTTCCACCACTTACAGCACAAATCACCGCAAGCTATATGTCCCTGTTTTGTCCACCCTTTGCGCAGCAGTGAGACATGTTCTATGAGCTAATATTCTTACAACTGAGATCACAGCCATTGCCCCGGGGCACGTTACATCCAGTCTCAGAGAACAGCCAACAGTCAAGTCTCCAGCCCTTCAAGACTGAATGTGGTCCCAGGGTGTGTGATAACAGAGTATGTGATGGGAATGCAGGGCCATTTGGACCTCCAAAGCCAGGTGTTAGCACTTCAGATCACTGCCTCATCAATAATTGACAGAGGCAAACCAATCAGAACAATTTGCTCCCCACAGCGAAGTGCTAGAGCAGCCTAACACCGGTGAATCATTAATGAGGCAATTAGATGAAATGGTTAGACGGTTAGCCCTCACTGGCAGCGCTCCTGTGATGCTTCTGCGACATGGTCCCTATACAGGACCGGCACATGATGTACGGGCCAACACAAGCCGAGTGGAATCACACAGCAGCACCTGGAGACAGAGCTGAGCCTCCTTAAGGTTGGAGTGTAACTTGTGTCAGTGATGCCAGCTCTCCATCTGTTGACCACAGCTCAGAGGGCCAATAATGGGAACAAACCCAATTGGCCATTACCATGGGAGATTGACCTTTATTGGTTGTTGTTACCATTGCACGGACCAACAGAAGCCATCTCCCGGGTGATTCAAGTGTGGGAGAGCCTTTATGGACATGGATAAAATCGACCTCAGTGACATCACTCAAACATGGGGGAAGCAACAGCAACAATAACAGCAAAGATGGAGTTTGCCTTTGAAGAGCGGAGATCCTGGATGGTTGTTTGAGAGGAAAATCAAAGCCCCAAGGGAGCTGCTCACAAAGCCTCATCGATTGGCCATATTGGAACCATTTCATAGTTTATCGATGCTCCTCTGCCTGCTCTCTCAGCCCTGGGTCCAGTACAGGCTCAATTAAACCAGCAACCTTGATCTCAGGAACAAACCATGCAAACACTACATGCTGCATGGATTATTCCCAAACACCCACTCCTTCACACTCTTATCTAAAGTAAATATTTTACACACTGTCCATTTTGTTTAGGCCAGATGAGATTAAAATTAGGTTGTTTACTGTTCCTCATTTACAGCTTTTTCCTGCACACACACACAAAAAGAAAAAGACACTATTTCCCTTGAATTTTTTTTAGCTTCCCAATCATCCTAATGCATTCTCAGTTTCAATATATCTTTGTGATGGAAGGATTTGGAATGAGAGTGAAAAAGCAAGAGCAAGAAAGGGAGGGAGCAAGGCTGAAAGAGAGGAGGGGGAGGAATGCATACTAAACTCTCAGGGTTCATTGCTATAGTATAACACTAATTGTGAGCAGAGAAGGTCCAAGAGTCTGCAGGTTTTCATTTTAAACAAAGACTATAGAATTAGGTTTCATTAAAGTATACCGTATATTATCCTTTCCCAGATAGAATAGAAGCAGTCAGAGTACTTTGTACCCACTAGAAATGAGAGATGTGCAGATAGTCCTTCAGTCCTGGAATATTATTGCCTGTTTCAGTTTTAAATGTCTGCTTGTTTGTTTGGGGTTTTTTCCATTTATTCCAGGTTATCACAGGAGCTGTTTCACCTCAGTCCACACACAAATCTTAAAAAAAAAAAATAGAAAAAAATAAAAAATCATTGTATCCTTTAAAAAAATAAAAAAAAATAAAATGTGTGCACATGGTAGATACAATGAGAACGTCACCAAAAGAGTAGGAATAACAAATGCAATCAGCTGCAGAATCTCAGGCCTACATTGTGCGTTAGGATGCTTTGAAGAGATCGCCAAGAACTCTTCTGTTCTTTCTCTGGTCACAGTTATCTATTCACACTTTAGAGGGTTCACTGTGAAACTGCTGTTTACAGCTTACACGGAAAGCCCCATGTGTGACTATTTGAAGTCACCTTTTATAGCTAATAACTAGATTCAAGTAATGGTGTGTAATGGTATGACCCTTCTTTAAAACGCTGCTGTCAAATTATATTTTAATGCTAATGAGAGATAAAGCAGTTTGCAGAAAAAAATTAAATACCTCCAGTGATCTGTTTCATTATTTACTTTTCTTTTAAAACTCCTGGGCTCGATTTACTATGAAGTCTGAAAAATTCCCTCTGGTGCATCAGTAAGTTAAGATTCACAAAGTGATCAGTTTGGGTAATAATTTCCTTTAAAATCAGAAAATAAGGAGTTCACTAGAGCTAGTTGTAGATAGTGGTTATGTCAAATCATTTGACAATCACAAATTAAGACATTTTTTATCCCATAAAATCAGTGTGTCAGTTTGAGACCCAGGTGTTCACCTCAGCCTTAGATTGCAGCTTTTCAAAGGCAGTCACAAAATATTCACAAAACCTTTTGGCCCCAACCTTCTGGAGAACTATTAAGGCTGCACTGAGATGGATTTATAAATCACCAGAAAGTTTTTGGTTCATCCAGCCACAGAAACATTCAGCATCGAATCAGCCAGAAATTAAAAAAAAAAAAAAAAAGTATTAAAATATAATTTCAGTTAAAACGGATGCTGTAAACTTGCAGTTATTCCAATCATCTGTCAGGCTTTTTCCATTTATTTTTTGATTTGATCATTTTTTGATAATGAGTCCTACCATAACTTCAGTAATTGTAACATCTTTCAAGAATCAAAGCAAAACCAGGAAACATTTTTTAGTTGGCTTAATAGAGAAAAAAAAATCAAACCATCTAGAAAGTTAAATAGCTTTTAGAAAAAATAAAATGTGATTATTGTTTTATTCCCACAACAGTGAAAATGGCTTTAAAAAATACAGTCCTGATTTGCTGTGTCTGTGTCTTTTAACTCAACAGAACTTTTTCTTTTTCTTTTTTTGTTTTGTAGTTATGCATAAGTCTTTCATTTCGTGTGTTTGTCTTGATAATTATAGCCTTTAGGGGAAAGAAAAGAGTACAAGTAATTGATTAGTAGCTGGGTCAACCTGTGTTGCTGATATTGACACTTGTGCAGATATTGTAGACAGCTAGTCTCTGTTTAATGATTGCTATTCACTTTTATAGCCCTCTCAGGATGCTATCCTCAATAAATATTTGCAAACAGGAAATTTGCAGTATGACTTGAGAGAGTCATAACCCTGGCACCTATGTGTTTTGAGATTAACATGTAATTAAAATAGTAAATCAATATTTATTAAGCAGTATTACAAAACAAATGAGAAGTGTAGTCAGGTCATATAATGCCTCACTGGATGGACGAGGGTCCCTGAAAGTAGAGTTTTGAAATAAGATTTATACATAAAGGCACAGGCATCTTAGATACTTACAAAATTACTTCAATAAAAATCATTTAGACAAACCACTATCCACAGACACACACACACACACACACGCATGCATGCATGCATGCACTGCACACAGAGACACAGTCGCAAGTGTAGGTACAGAAACCTCACCTCACCCTGAGACCCCCTTCCTTTCCAAACCACACTGTTTAAATGTGGAGTCTACACCTTTTTTATTTAGTCACCACATCTTTTCCGCAGTTATCATCTTAAGACTTTCATGCTCGTAGTAGCTTCAACTGTGAGTGAAAACACCTGAGAACACCCCCACCACCTCTCACACTGCTGAGCACAAAGCACAAAGACAGAGAAACTGGCCTCACTGCCCATACTATCCAGCATCTACTGGAGTATGAGGAAGAGAAGATGTTAAAAGCTTAATGGACTGCTCCTCTTATTGTTTAAAAATTGCTCGACATATAACTGGCTGAAGAAAACATTGGTTGGCCTCAATTATGCATTGAAAATAAAGTTATGAGCTAGTGGCTGAATTATTGATGCTGGCACCGGGAACAAGAGCATGTTGGCAATGTGTCACTGCTTTTTTGCTGATGCTTCATCTTGTATTGATAATTTTTCATCTAAAAAGCCCATGAAGTCTTGATCTGTGAAAGATGGAAAAACACACCATGAATATTGGAAATCTAATGCAATGTTACTGGAAGAGGAAAACAGATAACATCAAGTAACATAATGGAAAAATAAAAATAATAAAAAGAAATATGTAGCTTTGAGCCAGGACTTAAATCGAGCCTGTTTGAGCAATGTAAGCTCCCTGAAACGTTATGTTTTTTTCCATTTACAGAACTGAGACAATACATTTTCTAACCACTATGTTCCATGCCTCATACAGGTTTTACATTAATGCTACTATTTCTCAACAGCATGTCTGTATACTGCATGTGTGTATGTTTAAAATAGGACATAAAAGCACAAAGGTTCTCGGCCTTGGGACCGTCCCGTACGGCTGACACACTTCCTGAGATGCAAATGCTTGTGGTTCATCTGCTGATGGCCTCTCTCTATCCTATTTGTCTCATTGACTCTGTCTCAGTTAGCTATGCTCGCTCACACACACAATACAGACATGCACCCAAGCATCAGCATGTGCAGCAAGAGCTAGGGAAAAAAAAAATAATAAAGTGAACGAAACATTGGTCTTAAGCACGGTTACTTGATGAGCAGATGAGATGACGTGTGGAAAATTCCAGAAGGCCTTCTACTGATCGTTTCGCTTAATAAAAGACTCTTGGTGTTGAAGTTCAGTGTCTCATGCACATTGTTTTTTTCCCCATTGTTATAAACATTTCGCACCTTTGTTTTCAAAATTACGACCAGCTCCGTAGTTCAGTCAGTGCACGCAGAGACGTACATAAATGCACGTTGTGTATGTTGTTCCGTTAATGTCCCCTGGTGTGTCTGAGAGAGGTGGAACGTGTCTGTATCTTGGAGTCGGATAGCACTTGTTTTGTAGTCCATGAGGTCAAATCAAGCGTGACTCACTCTGCTTGCTGACTGACTCTCTGTTAGTCACCATTCTTTAAGGTCACCGTGCCTCTTTTCACTTCAAAGTGAAGCATATGACCCCAAAATATCACTGATTGGAAGAGATAACTAGTGCTTATCATGATGGACTTTAGAGGTCCACCTATACAACTGCTGTGGAAATTCCCTATTAATATTAGTAGTGTGTACTTGGCTTTTATATTTTGAAAGTTTTCCTGTTCACTGGGGTAAATTTACTGTTTAGGAGGCCATAGTAGAGACACAGATTACCCAGTCAGATTCTATGTTTACAGACTAAGCCACAATGAGAGCGCCACAGCACCATTTAGTGTTTCACAATCTGCTGCCGTTTAGCAGTGTCTGCTCAGCCGGACACATTTTGTCCTTTTTTGTGGTTGTGTTTTAATTTTTTTTTAATTTCACCACAAACTGAGCTGCAGTTTCCCCAATTTCATTTCATTCTACACTGTTTTTGTATGTTGTAACGTAAAAACGCTGTTTGTTTAAATTTCACGTGTACTTTTTCAAGTTATGATGAAATACAGTATGTACAAAAACTTTCTTTTATCACATACTCTCTTGGTTAAAGTATTCAGCATGATTATGGAGATGAATCTGCTGTTAAAACAGTTAAGTTGTATGACATAAAATTGTATTTCTTTAAAATTAATGAACATTTACATTTTTCTTTCTTTTATTGTACTCTTTCTCAGTCTGCATGCTGCCTAAATGAGTGTTTTCTCATCATTTTTTTTTTTTAGCAGGCAGAATTATTATCTATTAGAAATGTGCTATTTTTCATTAAAATTGAAATAGTTTTTCTTTTTGATTTAGTGATGAAATTTTTTGTAAAGACACTTTCTGTGGTTAATTATATGAACTGATTATGATTAAATGATCCTAAATTTAAAACATAAACGGAAGTTTGCCGTGTTAAAGAAAAAAGGCCGTGTAGGGACCTTGGCAGCTGACATTTTCAGGCAGGCATCAAAAAAAGCTCAATGAATCACTTGCTGATGTTTAAACACAGAAAGGTTGAGTGGTTGGCAAAGACAAATACAGAAGTGAAACTGAGCTGTAGAGCAAGTGCTTGCGATATTTCTCACGAAGCGTTATGACTGGCCCCAGTCGGTGGCCGAGTTCAGGCCAGTCCCAGTCAAACATTCAGAATATCTCCTCGCATGATTCAGTGAGCAGCACTCACCGCTAATGTGGTGCTGCAGGGACGAGGGTGTTGTAGTTGGTGTCTGAGTCAAACAACCACAGGTCACATCTACGTGTCAGTTGCACATGCCCATACCTCTCCAGCCTACTGATGTGTGACTTTGGATGTGCAGCTTTAAAAACCAGCATGTGGATATATTTTCTGCTCTGTGTCAGTTTCATGCCGCCATGACTCAACTTCTGTCATGCTTCCGTCTTTCATCTCTGTAACGGTGACTGCTAAGATACTCTTTACTTTTATTTCCGATAAATGACTAAATTTATGTTCACTGGCAGTCAGAGGCCACTGTTAACCTTTCCACACCTCCGCAACAGAGTGTTTTTCACCTCATTTGTGAGGTGTGAGGTGTTTGCTGGTTGAGAGCCGCCCACTCTCTTCCCTTCCAGGATCCCATAATGGTACCCTGTGGAGGAGCCACTGAGGAGATCAATACCCATCAGACTGCTAAAATAAATACATTTATCACACCCTGATACTTGCTACCCCATGCTACTACGGCATGTTACAACTGATTGGAGGCAGAGATAGAAGCTGCCACCAGACTCTCCTCTGCTGTCACTTTACACATGGATTGTCATTTTCTATGGTTCTGAATCGGAAGATGTCATGCTTATGGCTCTCGACTAAAAAAAAGAAAGAACAATACTTTTGACTGTGCGCTTCATCTTCTGCTGTGGGTTGAGCAAGCTCTCTGGGTTTTAAAATCTCATCTGAAGAAAATGTTCCTTCTGTCCTCCCTCTGCTGCAGATAAAGAACAGGCGTTTGAGTAATTATGGTGCATTATCGCCAAGGAACGTTTCATTGCTACATTTTAAGCTGTGTAGTGAGCGGTGACAAACGAACGACCATTTTAATTTCTATCAGGAGGAAAAACACATGGCTGGAGCCAATGAAGTCAGCTCTCTCATTCTGCCACTGACTGAGACCATCTGGACCAAATAAAGTTTTTCCCTTTGAATCAACAGCTGTTGGAAATTACACAGGAACACTCTTTCTCAATATATCAGTCTTTTTTTTTTCTTGCTTTGCACTCCTTTGAAAAACCAAGCATGTTAGTTTTATGGTTTTAGTTTAGTGCCAGATTTGATCAGTGCTCACAAAAAAAAACAACAAAAGAAAACATGACTTTCTCAATGCACCTGTTTCCTCTCTCTCTCTCTCTCTCTCTCTCTCTCTCTCTCTCTCTCTCTCTCTCTCTCTCTCTCTCTCTCTCTCTCTCTCTCTCTCTCTAGGCATGCCTTTCATTCTGTATCTTTCTCCCTCTAACACTGGCCTCTCCGCGGTGGTGATCGAAGGGCTGACCATGTCAGTCAATCTGTCAGTGGCTGACAGTTTTACAACACATGCACTACACTGATGGGTACCATCACTCATGTAACGATTGCCCTCCTCAGTGAGACCAAAAGGCGAGAGAGTGAGAGGATTGAAGAAACGGAAGCAAAGGTAGTTGAGTAAAAATAATGGTTGTGTGTCGTACAGAGAGACGTACATCGACAGGAAAACGAATCAGTTTTATCTCAGTTTCATCTGTGAAACTGTATAGTCTTCTTTTTTCATCATTCAACATTTTGAACTCAAACTCAGAGGTAGATTTTCCCCTCTGTGCAGCAGAGATGGAATCACCGTGGTTTCTCTTTCCACTGGCCGGCGAAGAATTTGTTCCACTCTGCTGGCAGATGTTATTTTTAACACTTAATTTTGTCCTGGATTATCATTATGAGACCATGAGACCCTAAACCATTGAATATGTTAGAATCAATATTATTTATGTTAAAAATTTCTTTTGTATTTTGAACATTCTTTTTTATTATTGAATTCCTGATTCACTGAGTGAAAAGGAACAGAAGTGTAATGGAGAACAAAAGCAACTCACAAGCTCAACACTGTTGTTGCATGCAGCTTTTTCATTGATACCGCTCACTAAGATGGCACATAAAATCATTCCATCCACATATGCACATTTTAATAGTTATTTTCAATGCCCCCCCCCCAACTGCTAGTTGACAGGAGACGGTGAAGGGAAAAGGCTCCTGGTCAAACCTGACAGCACATGCCCTAGACGGCTGGATCAGAAGAAAGCCACAAGTATGCACATTTGAGCCTGGAGCTTTACTTACATTTTCGCCAATTTGAGGATAGAAATGACCTGATGGTTTTTTGGAAAACGTTGTTAGAATTGCCAAAACCTAAACAAGAAAAGTTTTTAAAATTAGTTTTTATCTTGCATCATCTCCAACTCACAACCACTTGCCAACTTATTTATCTAGCAAAACAGTCAAATGGCATGTATAATATATAATCCAGTTCATGCTCACTTTGTACATGTTAAATGTTATACATGACATTTAACAATTGACTTATAGAACAGCTCAGTGTTTTTGCAGAGATCTGGGACAGGTTTATGTATCTATCTCACAGGGTACAAAAACTGCTGCACAGCTTTCTCCAATGAGGAAAATGGGAAAAAGAAGAGCAGTTGTTTGAAATGCAACAAACATGCATACAGTTTTCTGAAAACATTTTTGAATTACTTCATTTCACTCAGTCAGACTCTTAATTAAATTAGTTCAGTTTTGCAATAGAGCTACTTACGGACTAAATGGTTAAGATCTGCTTTCAAAATGAGTTTGACATTTGACAGTGGTGTAGATTAATTAAAAGAAGCCATCCTAGAAATTGAAATACGGCCCTCGCGGTAGTAGCTCCAGAGACCCAGGGGAGGAAAGTCCTAAGCGCTCCCCAGAAAGCGGGAGACAAACACTGCCCAGAGGAGAGAGGCAGACAAGCCAATCTGTTTGTCTGTTTACGGAGAACGGCAGCAGAGGCATCCTGCCACCCCGCACTGTCATATGGGAGCCAGGCTCCCACACACACACATGCTTAATGACTCGATTTATTCACCCCGTCACTATCTCTTCATCTTTGCCTCTCTGTTTTCTCTAATGGTTCTGCCCATATGCACCTCTAAGTTTTATCTTCCCATTGGTAGCTTCAACTTATAGAGCATAAGGTTCCCTAACCTTGTTTCTGTGGAGTGTGGTGGAACTCCGAAAAAGTGCGCTGTGTCCCACTGCAGACTTTGGGCAGGGGTTTCTGGTAGTTCCCCGTGACACGGTCACAAAGGGGTCGGCTGTGTTTTGAGTGGTCGTGTGATGTGTGTCACTGACATCTGGGCCAACATTGCCAGGGCATCGATCAGACTGTAGCTCTGGAAGGTCTCTCAAAAGCTTTATTCTTAAATCTATGCTGACAGGCGATGACATGATGGAGACGGGGCTGCTGAATTGATTGTGTCCTCTCTCTCCTTTCACTCTCCCGCTCACACTCCCACTTCCCTTACCCTCTCTCTTCTCCCTCGTCTCTTTGTCCCATCACTCTTTGCCTTCTATCTCTTCTCTCCCCCCCGCCTCCCTTTTTTTTTCCTCCCTCCTTCTCTCCTCATCGCTTGGATGTGTCGAGCACAAGATGTCAGATTATTTCCCAGCAGACACTGCGCTGTGTGACAGAGGACTGGAGCTGTATATCACTGGATGACACTTCCTCTGCCTCCCCCCTCTCTCGCAGACAACATCAAATATCGCCAGGCCTTTTTGATCACTTAAAAGGCTTGTATTAGGAGAGGAGCCGGTGCTTAAACAAAAGCAAACAAAGTGTTTCATCTGTCATGTTTGTCAGTGGGCCATATGTGCAGCGTAACAGCTTTTCTTTCAGAGAGGTGGAAAACCACACGATATCACACATTATGGCACTCCAAAAACAACCCCGCTCAGACGTTCTGAGATGTCAGAAGAGGTAACATGGCCATTCTTCAGTAACTTTTATTTTATGATTGTGTTAATCTCCGTGTGATTTCTTAAAATTTATTTTATGAAGCAGACAAATCTTTTGAAAAACGAAATTTAGACTTATAATGATAAAATATAAAATCCCTTCAGCCTTCAGGGTTTTTTTTATATTCAATAAAACTGGGCTTCAGTCCATACCTTGTAATTCTAATTGAATGCACTGAGGGCTTTGGCACGGGTGGGGTCAACCCAGTATCCAGGCCAGCCGCTCAGCATATTGTTTCTATGGCACCTGTCCCCTTAGATTAATAACTCCAAGGTCTGTGCTGGCAAAGCATGCATGGATACCCGAAATTACAATACTAATTCAGCACTGGGGATTTATACACCAGCCTCTCCCAGGATTTATGACAAAGTGAGCAAGAGATCAGGGGGGAGAGAGAGAGAGGGAGGAAGAGAGACTAATAATGCTAGCAAAAGTGATTAGCTCAATGGGAGAAATTGTGCGTTTGTAGTCCTGCGATTATTATTGTGTTTCTCATCACATAATGAGTTTGAACAATGCAGTTAATGGTATTATTGGCGGGCCACCAGAAACGGGGTGTATATAAGCTTGATAGCACTTTTTCATCAATAAATCACTCCAGTGCACATGGCAATATTTAAATCTATGTTATTAAAATTGTTGGAACAACACTATCAGATTTATGTTGTGTTATTTTATTATGGATTGATTATCATCATCACAGGCATATCTGATTTGTGTGGAGGCAGCTGGAGCGTGGTTGGTTTAATCCATTTTGATTGCTCTGCAGAGGAATGCCACTGCTTTGCTTGAATGGACAGCTACTTGCCGTGTGCCTCCGATTGGCTCAGAGAGAAATAAAATAAACCAGTGTTTCTCTTTTTTCTTTCCTTTGTTCCCACATATTTGTATTCTTTTCTACTGCAAACAGATGTGATAATCTGTTATAAAAATCACTGAAATATCTCCATAAATTCAAAATAAATTACAAGTGAAACAAAAACACAATACTGAAAACAGTACATCTGCTATTATTACCTCTTTTACTATACTGTAGGTCATTTATCTTGGTAAGAGTTGAGACATAGGGAGTCTTTATAATCATTATTAGTTTGATGAAAGCATTATAAATCATTAAAAAAAAATCCAAAAGCCAATTGTATTCAGCAGAAGAAGACAAATGAAAAATGCTTGCACAAAAGGCACACTGGACTGTCAAAGTAATTTTAGTTGCATTAAAATGGAAAAAAAAGACAGTGGAAAGAAAATGACCAGAGAAACACAACAAAGGAAATAGAAGGAGCAAGAGTGTGACCATTATTTAGACGCACACTCTGCTCTCTGTTTACAAAGTAGTCTGGTATGAATCTAATTATAATCAGTTTGTTTATTCTGATTCGAGATGAATGTATTAAAAAAAAGAGGTGATCTGGACAATGAGGCAAGAGATCAGTCTCAGCACGGAGAGGCATTCGAGTGCGTCCGCTCACCGATGCGGCAGCAGAATTACCGGCTCTCAGACTTGTGACAGCCCTGAAATTACAATTGAGTTTCACTCTTTCCCGCTTTCACACCTACCTCCTCCTCCCTTCCTTGTTCTCCCTCCCTCTCCAGCGTTCTCTTTCTCATTCTCTCTCTCTCTCTCTGACGGCTCAATAACAGGTGCCATGCTAAGAGAGCTGTTACAGCCGTCCCTGAGTGGTTGTGTCAGCAGCAATGTTAGGGTTGAGCTTTCCAACCTGCTCACCATGCAGGAAAAAAGAAAGAGAGAAGGAGGAAAAAAAAACCTCTCTGGTCCCCAAATGATGCCCGCTGGGAGCCATCGTGCGCTAAATTTCGCCGGGTGGTTCTCCCCTGCTTTCTGTCTTGTGGCCCCCGGACTCCGATTTACAGACAGAGCCATATTGTGCCTTTCTGCATGGTGGGGCCCAAGCAGCTGCGTTCAGCAAAAAAAAAATGAAAACAACAAAATAAAGAAATAAATAAACAAATCAACAAACACATAAGAAAAGCTGATTTCTTTGCAAATTCTCGAATAAGGACTTTTTGTGTGCCATCTGCAGAAAATGAACCGTACCGTCGGACCTTGATTGCAGTTAGACAGGCTTGGCCTGACTATTCAAAAAAACTATTAACTGCTGTGGAAAATCCACTAAAGTGCTGGAAATCCTCACATATGCATCAAAACAAATTCATAAAAGTTTTCTTTGTGCCTTCTCTGACTTGAAGAGCCAATTTACTGAGTGCGACTCAGCTGATACTGATATTGCCTGCCTTTAACACAAACACGGCGATCTGTCGTTATGATTGCTCATCTTTAACTCCTCTTTAAGCACACTCCTAAAGATTTGAGAGGTTCTTGGCAAAATCTATGCAAATGAAGCTGCTTTGTGAAAAGCAGCATCACAGTGCATGAAGCCTGAAGCGGGCAATAATCACAGACGGATTGTGTGCAAACAAGAGATGCTAAGCACCTCAAACCTCTGCAAGCGACAGAAACACTGACGGAGAAACACACCACAGGGTGAAAGAGATAAGTCAAACAGTCAGGTGATTGCTCAATTTTTTTTTTTTTTTGCTGATGAGCAACAAAAAGCCATTTCACATTATGTTTACCTTTAAAACTTCCTGCTTCTGTGTGCTGGTACTCTTGAAGAAATGTGCATCATTTAAAGCGCACAGTTTAGATACACAGCTACAAACACTGAGTGGGAACAAAAGACGACGACAAAGTCAAATGTCAAAGATCAGGCTTTTGATATTACCTGCCACAGGCACACTAGCATATGGACTCTGCATCTCAGCATAATTCTTTTTTCCCCCCTTTCCTTTATTTATTTATTTATTTGAACAGAGGAGGGGTAGAGATATGTTAGCATATAGGTACTCTAAATTTAGCTTCCATACCATCATGGGGCGTTTCATTTTACGCACACAAAAAAAATGATAAATTTCAAAGGTGACCTGATGGGTTTCATTACAGCTGATTGATCGGCTTTATGTGAGGGTGTCACAAAATGGACAGAGCAGATATAGTACACCTTCAGGATCCTACACAGGACATATAGGCCATCTAACCGCGGCACCTATATAAGACACTGACGTACAGTACATCTGAGTGATATGTCTACAGGCTTCTTGATGTTTGCTGTTCTGAAACACTCAATCTGAATGAAGGCATGTTACGTGAAGAGTTTAAGAGTTTCATCAAAAGTTATCTTGTTTTTACTACCTGAAATACTAACAGCAGCTTGAAAATATATTTAAGAATGTAAGAATTTAAAGTAATGAGAATCAGAAAAACTGCCATGTCCATCACAAGGCAATAGAAATGTATCTCTGATGTGACTTGCAAATAAAAACACACTCTAAACACACTCTAAACATTTATACTTTTATGACCATGATGCTGTAGAAGTAATTATTTTATTTACTTTATTTTTTTTTAAGTGACAGAATTCTAGAAAGTTAGAGAATTTGAGGTTATTTAGAGCAGATTTAGCATTTCTAATGAACTGTTCCATATTGATGGAATAAATTAAGTCATAGAAACAAAATTCTACTTTTGAAATGAATGACAGTGAAAGTTCCAGCGCAGTTATTTTTATGGATCTCTCTGCATTCTTTGCGAGTGTTTGGGAACAAAGCAGAGATCTGTGCATCTCTCCCATGAACTAGTAAATAACCCCTGCAATTCATCATAAAAACAAGAAGGAAATGTCAAGGGCACAGGAGTCCCTTTTTTGTCGAGGTCACACACAAAACATAAACAGTAACACGCATGCAAACCCATACACACACACGCACACACACACATTAACATGCTGCATTGTGACCACGCTGCACTACGTAGAAGTTGAGGCATTGACAAATCACTGAGACCTGAAAGTGGGGCCGAGGTGGGACTAATTGAAATGAACTTTAGAAAAGGGGGGACACCTAATTAAAGATGAACTTTCTATCCTGTGTTTGTGTTGACATCATGGGGCCTAAATTTAAGCTCATCTTTGTTTGGCCAAACCTGGCGATGCAGGCAAAAGGATATTGTATGTGAAAACGGAGAAGGAATAAGGTCATTGCTTTTCCTCAGTGAAAACATATTTTTCCTTGTCTCAAGTCACTTGCGACACTTTTCTGGAGTGTGTGAGGGGCCCATTCATTATCTACCGCTTTTCCTCTGAGAGGCCGTAGCGCATATGGTATCTTGTGTGTGTTTACGTGTTTATCTGTGCTGGTTTAAGACAGCTATCATGAGCGCTGCGCTTATTGGCATACATACAGCGTGTCCTCATGCACCTGTGTATCTGTGAGTGAATGTGGGTTGTGAGGATAGATGAGTGTGTGAATGCGTGCATTTGTTTGTTGCCGTTTATTGCCTGTTCTATTTTCTGTATTACTTAGTCAGGGACACGGCCCAGTGCAGGAGCTGTGAAGTTTCCCAGTAACAGGCTAATTCCTCAGTGGCTGTTTAGAGTGTCTCCAGCAGTGCTAAGTGTTCTCCTCTCTGTGCCTGATCAGAAAACAGGACCACTTTAGTCAGTTTGTTTAAGGTCCCCTGAGAAGGCTCTCATATCCTCCCTCTACTCACCCCTTCCTTTTCCCTGCTCAGCCTCTCTCGTGCTCACACACACACACAAACACACTCACAATGCTACTTTCAAGCTCCCTAACTTCCATTGCAAATTAAACAGAACATAACATGAGCAAGTGACGCGGTCAATGAAGTTTGTTCATATTTTAGCATTATACTTATTTTTGTTTTCCTCATTTAATATTAAACGGTGTTTAAAATAAATACAAGGGAAACTGAGAAGGATAAGACAGTGATTTTACAGTTTGTTATTCACTGCACACTTATTAAAGCTTGATTTGCTTCAATAGGCTACAGAGGAATATTCAGATGTGTAAAGTGCATCTTCAAAAAGCAACTATTTAGGCTCTACATTTAATACAAACTATGAGTGAACAATGTGTGAAAAAAGAAATCTTAATATGAGGTTTTGAACAGACTGCAGCTAAAGTTTATGCTGAGGATAAATGTTTATGTGGTGTATATTAAACAATACTACAGCACATAAAACAATGCATAACATGCTTTTTTTACTCAGTAAATTACGCTCAACAGGTGTTTCTTTCCTATAAATTAATCGTCAAAACTGTTAACTGTGGACAAAGTCTGTTACATTTTTTTGTCTCCATTCCTGCTTTTGCTACAAATAAGTGCAAAACCTCATAAAGAAACAGTAACATTAAGCTGCAGGATATCAGATGTGTGCTCCCTGTAGGTAGGCATGATAGTGGCCTTTCATCCCCACAACTTGTGTGAAGGCCTGATTCATAAGTGCGTAAGGATTATTAATGAAAAATTGTTCACATCAGGACATAATGAAGGTGGGAAAGGTGCTGTTTAAGAAGAGGATTTAATGAATTTCCTGTTTATACTTCACTTCTCCACCTTACATAATTAGATACCACCTGACGCATTGTGTGAGATGTGTGTGTAAATGATAACTTGTCGTCTCTATATAATGAGGTAATACATAGTGCCCTCATTACAGCTTCACGAATGTAGCTCCCTTTCGCACATTCATATGCTTGCATACATGCACACAGACCTTTTCACTCATAAAATAATTTAATTTATGATTTTTGTAATACATTTTAAGGATTGGCAACTAAGACTGTATGTTGATTAAATATTGTTCACTATTTGAGTGTAAATTCTGCTTTCTTTCGGTACACCTGAGAACAGGATATATTTGCAAGGGAAATTCTTTGCATAGAGAATTTATCCCATAACATGAAGACATATTCTCTCTGTTTTCTATGGCCTGGCCTGTTCTGCTATCCTTGTGTAAAGGTGAAGTTTCCTCACAAGAGCTGACAAGTGTGAAATTACGATAGGAAGTGCTTCATACCCTGCCATTTACCTTCATTCATTACCAAGCTGTACACATACACACACACACACACATGCACACATACCTTACACACTTCCTACAGTCCACAGCTGACTGGCAGTCATTTCTTTAACAGGGAGTCTAGGAAAATACCACACATATTATGCTTGACAGTTTTGCCTTCAGATTCTCTCAAACGTTGGTGGAGTTCTCAAAGGCACCAGCTTGCCTTTGGAGTGGTATCGAATATAGAGGTACAAAGGTATTGGAAAGGAGGTTGGAAGTAGAGATAGACCTACATGGATTATAGCTCATCTATACATCTATACCACTAGTCTCCAGCCCAGGAACTAGATCCATATGATGTTCAAAGGAGCGCTGGACCACAGAGATTTTCTACCCATAGGTGAGCCAGGTCACAGGGCATGGCATTGTCCTTCGAGGGAACTCACTCTCTCACTCTGTCTTTAAATTTGTCTGAAATTCAAACTGCTTAATTTGAAAAGCTCCAAAATTAGGTACACAAAGAGGATTAATGTGGTGTTTAGTATAATTGTTCACAGCAAAATTGAAAATAAATCAAACATTGTTTACCGTGTCATTAGTGTTAATCACAGTGTCATAAATCACACAATGATTTCATGTTGTACATCCAGCTATAAACGTGACATCATTTTGTTTTCCAAATAAGGAAGCAACTTTCTCAGAATCAGAGGATAAATGAAAATTGTCATGCTGTGTCTTTTCCCTCCCTAGTTAATCTGTGTTGTCTGAAGGTTACCCAGCTGACTCTGTGGCCAGAGGAACTGAGGAGACGCTGGGCGGTCATAAGTCTTTGTCTTTGAAGACCGCACGCTGTGTCCATATCGCTGTTGCAGCGTAATTGATACAGGCTCACGCTGTTGAGCTTAACGGAGCCCCATCATGGCCTTACACTCAGATCTCTCACAGCTGTAGGGCTCAGACTACTGAGCTCTCACAAAATCACACAAGCGTGTGCAGGCACACACACACACACACACACATAACACCCAGCTGGCTTCTGGCGAGATCACAGCTAAAGAGATCCAGAGCCGAGCTGGTTACACTAACACTAATGGCGATGAGCTGCCTGGTTAGCTCAATGGAAAATTGAGCAGAGTTGATGCTTATTTCATCACAGCAGTAGTCCGTTCCCCAGGGAATGCACAGTCGACTTACACTGATTTTAAATCTTTCTGAAACGAAGAAAAAAGTACCTTGTAGTGATTGTGAGGGAGCTGGTTGGCCTTCTACAGAGAATGTTTAATAATCTGAAGTGTTATACTGTTCGAAAACGCATGTGATGAATGATTTTCTTCTAAGTGGCATGCACAAAGAATACATTTGTAAGGGCATGCCGTACTCAATCAGTGCGCTTCCACTGACAAGGAGCTCTCATCACTTGGCTCTTTAGTAGCAAGTGCATTAAATCATGTCACCAGCCGGCCTGGTGAAATCTGGGCCACACCTGAGTGCATATGTCCTGCCCGGCAGCACTGTAGCATAGTAAAAACTACTGAGGATCACTGGCAAGCAGGAGGAGGTCCTCTGCTTTTATCCCTCCGCCTGACATTCTGTGACATTTAAGAAGTCGTTAAAGGTATGAGCATGTGGAGTGGGACAGCGTAGCTCCTCAGGCGGAGAAAGACCGTCAGGGCTGTCACCAGATGAAACCTTGTTGGATGAACTGATTATGCCGTCAGAAAAATCACAGCATTACATTACACTCTCCAGGAAACATGTATTTACTGTGTTGACAAATCATTTACGGTGGTGTGCGCCATAAAGACGGCTAGACGCCTGTGGCAGTGTAATATTATAATTTAGCCCTGTGACCCATGTAGATAGGAGGATGCACTGCAATTATCAGATTGAGTGCAGTCCATCTCTAAACTGGACTGGTCTGGTTGCGTTTCATTGTGGTCAGTGCTGGCCGTGACACAAACACGCTGGGTCCGCAGAAGATAAGAGTCTCCTCTTTTTATGAGCCTCTTCCTTTCCACCAACAAACAGCTATTAAAATGCGGCCCGATCTGGCTCCTGCTGGTGCTGCTGACAGCTAATGTCCTGCTATTTGTCCATCTCTGGCATCTGTCTCCATAAAGGCCTTGCTGTAAAAAGCCCTGCTGACCTACATCGTTAGGGGCCGACCCTGTCTTTACAGCAGTAAATGTTTGTTTAGGGGCAGTCCCCTGTTCTGAAGTAGCGATTAGCCTCTGGTAGCGAGAGAAGCCCTCAGGTTCAAAGCCCTTCCTCCACTGAGAGGCTGTCAGCTCCAATACAAACAGAAAACACAGACAGAGAAATGCAGAGGCAGAGACAGGACAGTGATTACAAAGCCTCAGCTCTCTGCTCTGGGCCCTGTACTGCTTCTCTGGAGGAAATAAAAAACACTAACCTTCTCAACCCAATGAACTGACAACTGGATGTGTACAGGCTCTGTACTGGGAAAACCCGTAGTTTGTGTGTCCCTCTGCACATCGGACACGGACTCGTAACTAAACTACTAAAATTAAATGCGAGACAATGAATGATTACCCATAATGATAAATTATGTTAAATAGTATGTTGATCCAACAGATTGAGACATAAGGCCCCTGCAACTTAACTGCAAATCATTTTCCATTTTTAATTTAATTATGTCTAGTCTTACATATTTACAATTTCTGTCATTCATTGGTTACATTTCTCACCAGGCTACACTTTTTTGTCCAGATTTCAAAGTGATCTTTCACTGCGCTGCTACACTTCTAACTAGTCAGAAGTGAAACTCACATTAAATGGTAGATCAGAACTCTGTAAGTGCAACAGGGCTGTGCCATAAAAGATTGAGGCTTATTCATGTTGAAGCAAGTGTGTACAACCACCCACTAGCCTAACGACAATCCTCTTACTTTCCATCATGCTATTTAATGTCAGACTCCACAGTCTGGAGTCTCGTCTCCTTCAGGTAATCTCTCCCTCACCTTTTGAGCGCATTTTAAGACATTGTGCTCATTTAAAGACATTTCGGGAACCGTGCGCTCATAAATCAGTCATCTAAGCCTTCCCCCTTTTACAACATATATCCAGGGACTTCATACTCCTCTCCCATAATGCACAAAGCCCCATGCCTGTACCATGTAAATCTGTCTATGCGGTAAGAGTGAAAGTCAGCCAGGTCACGGTTAGACCTCTGCCCATCAATCAGAGACACATGCTCTCCACACAGGGAGGTCCTGACATTCTCACAATACACACAGAGGTAATGGAGTCCCAGAGATGCCTGAGGGGACATAAGTCACAGAGAAAAGAGATGGTGACAGAGCGACAAAAGCTTGCTACAGTTGGATGCCTCCAGCCTCAGGTACGGGCCCACAGCGGTAGCTCCACTCCCAATTCCTTTGTGTTATCCGTCTCAGGTCTGTCTTGAGCCACATCCCTCATCCCATGGAGAGGACAGGAGGGGTTTGTGACAGATTTTTAAAAGTTGATGGCTGGAGGTTTGGAGGTTTAAAGGAGCACATCGATAATATCCTGTGTGGCCTCTCAACCGCTACAGTATACATTTGAAATCTCTCTCTGTGTCTCTGCCAGCCATGGGCCGACACACTCCTCTGTGAGCAGGTACAGATCAATCTTAGCTGCTCTTCCCCACAAGACAGATATGTAAGACAGAAACCCGGGGAGGCTCTTCATCTGCACATAAACATCCTCTTCTACCTTTGACTGAACAAGAACAGATTTAGTAGCGTCTTTGTAAATCATAAGCAGCTGCACTACTGCTGTACACTGTGCAGCCACAGCATGTAGACATAGTGGAAACAACAGTGAGCCCTAATCCGCTTGTAGAAGACTGTATATGATCATATTATGCATTTAGTCAGGCATCAACAAACCAATGCAGCGATGTCGTTTACAATAAACACATTTAGTCACTACAGTAAAGAACATTAAAACATGGAATACAGCCATACTGAGAGCTTCCCTGGCTTTATTGCCACTTTTGATGAATAATTCAAGTAGCACTTTAAATTATTTACATAAAGGTCATAGTGTAATGTTATGCAAAAAACTAGCTTGCCCGTTAGTGTACCAGTGTCTTGAAGTTAAGGGCCATTTTTCTAACCCTCCATGATAACATATGCTGTACTACACGCGCTTACTGTTGTTGTGATATGGTTTTCATTACAGTAACCATCAGCACCTGGGAACACCATGGCTTCAAACAGAAAGAGATACACAATTTTTAGGAACATAAATTCAGTTGTTTTTTTTTCTGGGAACTCACAAGCTCAGTCAACTCAGTCTGACCTAAACCTGTCTGGGCTAAAGCCAAAACTAAACACAGAGACATCTGGTCCTTCTAATCCTCTTACAACTGCCCCCCGCACATACAGTGGTCCTCGATGGCAAGTCTGTGGTGTCTGTGACATTGTGACATGGCAATTAACTTTAACTTATGTCCATTGATTATCCAGAAGCAGCTTATCCTAGCAAGGGTCAAGGAATATACTTAGACATGAGAAGACAGGTCAAGGGGCAGTCAGACCCATCTGACCATGAGTGTGTGTGTGTGTGTGTGTGTGTGTGTGTGTGTGTTGTATGTTCATGTAAATGACACATAAATGCACAGTGTGCGTTTGGTGTTCATTCAGATATTTTAAAACATTGCATGAGTGTGAATTAAAACACAACAGAACATATAGGACTATTTATATTCATTTCATTTTGTTATGCCTGCGAATGGCAAAAAGGCATAGGACTGTGGACCACTATGTCAAGTCGCTGCACATCCCAGTATTGTTTTGACAGTTGATTTGTAGCAGGCAGTGGCTAAGTCAAGACATTTATTAACAATTTGTTCAGAGATTATATTACCTATAACAACACTGTGCTACATAGTAGAGTAAACATAATGACTCTCACCCTAATAATGCATCTATATCTCCCCCAGTATCTATAAAGCAAAGGCAGAGTTTTTTCAAAGGAAGAGAAGAAAAGAGAAGGAAGAAGTTTGAGAGCAACAGGAAAGCTTGAGTGAGAGCTTTGCGATAGCAAAGAGGAAACTGCAGTGTCCCTGCCACGGTATACGACCCTGCTGTCATCACTCACAGGAACATCCTCCATCATCAGAGTTTGCATCTCGTTGTTTTTAATTTATTACATGTTCCACATGTTAAGTGTGCGAACCTCGAGGGTGCAATTTTAGCAGTGGCAAACTATCAACAAATCTTTGTTTCTCCCCTGGCAGAGCGCTTAGTAGGAGCGATAAAAGCTTTTTGAGAGAAACAGACTGGAACAATGGTGGAGACTATACTCTAAACGGCTTCCTGTTGCGCTGCAGCACAAGATTGAGCACAGCTTCAGAAGAGCAGAGAGAGAGAGAGAAAAAGGCGTTTCATATCATGGGCACAGAGAGCTAAGCAATGAAAGTGAGAGAGACACTTAAAACAAACAGTTTATTGACTCTGCTGGGGAGAGCTTGTGTGTGAAGTGAGAGCAGTGCAAAGATGCATGCGTGTCTACAGAGGCATGTCTTTAGTCTTCTACACAATCCTCTCCCAGTCCTCTCAGCCACTTAGCACCCTGCCCGAGGGAGCTCAAGTGGCTGTTGTTGCAACGTCTCAGGGGTAAAAAATACTAAAGAGCCAGACACTTTGGAAGTAAAGAACAGATCTCTGCTTTTGATGTCTCTGCTTTCTTAAATCATGAAGGACAATGCTTAATATTTGCAACAGTGCTACTTTAATGAAGCGCTAATCAGTGCAGTCATCTAACATATTCATAGAGGTTAAGACTTGCTGAGACTCTTCTCTCAGATGAAAAGATGAGAGGCAGAATCAGCTGTAAAGGCTGGCTTAGAAGATATGCAAACTATGCTTCCAAGGACCAAACAACTTTTTCAGTCAGGCTTTAGAGTTTTGAAATCTCAAAAGTAACTCAGGAGTCACATTGGACCTCTGAGACTACGCGTCTCTGTGCTTATGCAGATTTGCATTCCTGACAACCTAAAAATTATGTTCATATAACTGATGTCGGCTGGATTTTGTGTTTATCAATATAACAAAATGTTCACTCTCTGGAAAAGTGTTTCCATCTGCCTTTTTTCTTTAGCATGTTTTGAATTTGAACATAAGAAGATCTGATTGGAAAAGCCAGAATGTCCAAGAGAAAAAAAAATGTCAAAAAAGTCGTTATACTTGGACAAGGCGGAAAACTTAAGCGTATAAATAAAACAAATTGTGACAAAGTAAAATACAGACACACTTAAATTAACACACACAAATAAATTATGACATCATGTTTACCAAATGGTTTTCCATCGTTTGAATGTTCAGTGATTCTCTTTTAATTACATCTTGTTGCACTCTCTTCTTCTGCCATGGCTCTTGACAAGAGAATTTGTGCCACCAACAGTTTATCTCAGTATATCTGAACACTAATATTGACAGAACAGTAGTGGATGGAAACACACATTCTGATTTTCATTTGAAAATTTTATGGACATTGAGTCAAAGTTGCCCCACATTTACACAGAAACATCACTAATGTATTCCTTTTGTTTCCCCCACATTATCTACTCCTAGCAATGAAAGACATGATATAATTTTTATTTATGTTTAGGCAACTTAAATCTTTTGTTTAGGATCAGGGAAAGATTGTCTTTCAAATCAACCAAAAATCAACACTGACTTCAAGGACAAAGAGAGACATGTTGACATATTTGAAAGTTATGCAAAACCACTATCTTTCCTTAAAGTGTTTTAGTAGCCAAAACCTAATACTATCACATGTGGGACACAGGATGTGAATCCCAGTTCCATATGTCATGTGCTGTGTATGCTCAGTCACCTACCCCAACTTCCTCTCTACAACTTTTGTGAAGTATAAGGATGTCACACTTCTTGAATAACAAAAAAAAAAAAAAAAAATGCCAGTGAATAATATCCAAGGAGAATTTATATATCAGGCATGGTTGAGAGCTGACATTTATGGTATGAATATACAGTGAGCTGTGACTGATTTAGCAGTGTAGACTCATGTAGCTACACAGTGCCCTTCCTAAAGATGGCAACAGTTAATGACTGAAGGGTGATATATTCTAACCCCCATCTCTCATCCCAAACTGGCAGAATGTCCCCATGTGGGCACCCATTGCCTTGAACCAGAATGCTTGACAGGGCCTCACCTAGCTTAAATACAGGGTGTTCCTTATTAGCACAGAGCCCAAGATAGGACTGTGAGGGCTGGATAGGTGAGAACCCCCTCAGGGGAAATAGGAAGGATAGATGACACTTTGGCTTTGACACAGACCTATTTGGATTTAGTAGCACTTTGTCACTGTCTCGACTCGCAGACACAAAAATGGAACTGCCGTGAAGCCTCTGCACCACACATCTGGTTAAGGAAAAAAGAGCATGCATACCCTGACTCAAAAAGAAGAAAAGAAAATATCAATGTAACTTTTAATCAGATCCAGACCTATAAATGTAACTCTGAGCTGGGGTAATGGTAATCAGAAACAGAGTGTTCCCTTCAGGAGCCAATCCACTCTCTGTTTTTCATTAAAATGCTGGCCACTACTTCTCACATCTCTGTGTGCATTTAAATAGTTAATGGACTGCCCATCCGCTCGGCTACTGTAAGCTGGGGGGGCTGGAGGAGGCGGGGTGGAGCTCTTCAAAAGTTTCTCTTTCAGATCAGAAAGAGTGACTTTACAATCTTGCAATATTCATGATGTGTTTAGGAACTCTATACCCTCTCCTGGCTTTGAAGTTAAAGCAATACCAGATTTCATCCGCTTCTTGAAAACCCTCAAAGTCCTTTGACTGATCAGTAATTGGGCACCAACATAAATACATACAGTACAAATCTTTCTTTTTTTTTTCATTACTTCTTGTTGTTTTTCTTCATGCGTTCGGAGAAAGGGTGGACCTAGATGTACTGATGCCAGTTTCCTTTGCTCAGTCTGAGGAATCAGGAACTGTGAGAAATGTGCTTGTCGGCCTCTGAATCCCAGTTTGCCTCGAACTTTTTAATGTGCTGACCGAGTCCTCTCCTCATGTTTCTTCATCTAACCCAGCTAAAAATACGTCTGGTCATTCGTTCACTGACCGTGTTTTGTTGGATTTCTGCTTGTGGGTTCAGTTGAAGTGTGCAGTCACTGTTCTGGAGAGATACAGTAAAGTGTGTGAGGAAGGAGATCAGTAAAGGAAAGAGGGGTAACTCTATACAGGTCCAGGATACCAGGTAGGAAGTCTGAATCCTTGCGCTGAACCCACACAGAGACTTTAGTACAGATGGCAGGGCCTCTTTGAAGGAAACCATAAAATATTAAGGGGAAGTGGATACCTCACTTGACTTAATGCGGACATGAGTCAGGCTACACACAGGCTCATAAGATAAATCCTCTTTTTCTCTCTTTATCTCATTCTTGCTTATTCACTCGCTTACTCTCTCCCTGGGTCTCTCTCTCAGTCTGGGTGGTAAGAAAGGGTCATGGTGCTTTGCGCCACACAGACTTCAAGCTTGTCTGTCTGGTGTTGGCAAGAGGTCAAGTTCCTCAGCCCCCCCCCCCACCCTACAAACATCAGCCCACCCCTAGAACTTCCTCTTAACCTTATCCTTCATTTTAGAGTAATTAAATGAATTAAATAAATTAATTTATGCTGTTTTAATTGAGTACAGTATGTAGAACAAATAGATACTAATTTAAGTGTTAACTGTTAATTAACAGAAAGTTAGTGGATAACATTTTGGATAATCACTTAATTGTTCATGTAATCTTTTAAAGCAAAATTGCCCAAATTTCACTTCTGAAAATGTCAACAGTTTTTTCACTCTTTCCTTCCTACTCTTTTTTTTATATCAACAATTAATCAAGAAAATAATTGGATAATTAACCTATAAGGTAAATAATAATTAGTTACAGCCCTAATACTTCAGAAGAGAGTAAAAGAGAGTACCGATAGAGTGCCAGTTTCAAAACTGACGAGTTTACTTTCTCAGCACACCAAAAGAGAAAGATTGAATGAGAGAGAGAGAGTGAGAGAGAGAGCATTATACAGAATACATCCATCAAATTGGTGCCACTGAGCTCTGGCTGCTTTTAACCCTACAGCTATCTCCCCCTCTGTCTCCATCCATCCATCTCCCCTCCTTCTCTCTCTTGCAGGACTGCTCAAAGTTACTGATACACAGTATGCCAAGCCAGATGGTCAGCCGCACGGTCGAAACATGTACCACTCGGTTTCAACACCCCTCTAACAAACCCTCCTCCCAGCTCCAGATGGCATGCCATGCCTGGTTCTAGTTCCACAGGGGGACTGCGACGGTATCAGCGTGACTCAAGTCCCTTGGGGCATGGTCCGTGTGCATGTGTGTGTACAGGCTTGCTTCGGTATTCGGTGTGTTCTTGTCCCTTAAGTGCTCTTATTTGGTTGTGTGTTTTAGAGAGTCCCAACAATCAGATTTGCGTATCGTGGGCTGCTGATTTCTCCCCTTTGGCCAAATTTGGCTGCTGTGGTTCAATATGGAGTTCCTTCACTGATAATCCTCCCCACTGAGCCTCACTGTTTAAGTAAGTGATTTCAAAGGGGAAAATGGGCCTGTGAAAACTTCTTTGCTAGACCTAATATTATAAGGTAATAATTTTCCTTTCAATTCCTCTCACATTAGCTTGTCTAACAATAACCAAAGTGGCAACTTTTGCAAATAACATTGATGACTGAAGAGATCTTGACCTCCACCAAGGAGGTTATGTTTTCACCCGAAGCTGTTGGTTGGTTGGTTTGTTTGCTTCTGTATTTGTCAGCAGGATTACACAGAAAGTGCTGAACCGATTTGCGCCTTGGTGAAAGGATGGAGCATGGGCCATAGAAGGACCCCTTAAATATTGGTGTGGATCCAGGCATTTTTGAAAAAAAAAAACGTTATATATAGGTAGAGATCCTGATAATAAGATCTTGCGTAAGAAAATTCTGAGTCTGCATTACACACAGAGTTACACTTAACATGTGGCTGACAACAGACATGTGTAGGATTGTCTGGCCTTGGTGGAGGAATGTGATCTACTAGGCATGTGAGTGCCTTTCTAGTTCTCATTGTCATGGCTGCATGTGGAACGTCTTTAAACCTAAAACAGTCAGCTTCTGTCAACACAAATACATGAAGCTCTATATCTCAGGAAGCATAACTAAACTTGTTATCACACCTACTCACAATATTATGCTCTAAATAACCAGTCTGTCTACAACTATGGCTTTAGTATATTTATATTGTACAAGCTCAGACAGATATGATAGAATTACTGACCAAAGTCTCTTGGGGGCCTGAGACCTGAAGGGGCCTCCAGGTTCACTGTGGAGAGTTTTTTTTTTCATCCAGGCAGTGAAGTAGTCTTTCAGTAATCTGTAGATGCTTTACCATCAGTGGCTCATTGGCACGTCAGCTGTTCTTGCTGTCAGTTAACTACTGAGATTCAGTAGTAAATTTAAAGTATACTGTGCCTTACAGGGCCTGGAGTATTTGAGGCCCTTATTTGCAAAGTTTGCATAGTTCAGCATAGGCTACTGCTTGATTCTGGGGCCCTGAGTAAAATTTGTTGGGTCACAATAGATTTTTGTATCTTGTCACCCTAGGGCTTAATTCGGCTCTGTGTTCAGCACACACATTATGCATGATCTTTAGCATTGTATGAAAAGGAAAAGCACCAGCAGAGTTACACTGTTGTGTTTGTGTTTACTGTTAAAATGGCAGGGACTGCTTTCTTCTTCTTTGTTTATCTTCTGGCTTCACCCTGAATGTCAAGGGGCTTTGAAAAAGCAGTGAAAGGGGAAACCAGACGAGGGACTTTGCCTCTGATCTGGGGAATATTTCTGCTGATCACCCTTCTAAATTAAAAAGCAGTTATGAATAATCCTCGCTGGAGACTCTACTTAAATTAATGCCTCAATTAGATTGGGAACATTAAAGGTAGTAATGATTCCACTCCTCTGTATTGTAATTTAAGGCCTGCTTGCTCTTCCTTGGGAAAGCAGCTCTTTGCAGTGAATGTATTAGAGTAGATTAATGAGGGAGGATATGGAGGTGACTAGCAGTGAGAGCCAGGCCACTCTGCATCCACTCTTCTCACACAACCTTAATGGCGTGAAAAGAGGAGGTTTATCAATCATGCAGTCCGTGTCAATCAGTGATTGCAGGATACTTTTTTGCCAAAAGTTTGACATAACTCTTAAATGTAACTTTACATAAACTGCTCCGAATGCCAATTGAGCCAAAGACCTGCGCATAATAAAAAATGTTTTTACTGCTGTCAGGACAAGGGCACAATTCAGTCAGGACCATCACCCCTCTGTGCTGTTGTGAGTCACTCCATGGCTCCACCTGAGCGCTGGGGTGGGGTTGTAACGATCGCTGCGTGTAAGTGATCCATCCCTAATCGATCCAGACTGTCAGCATGGACTAGACATTCACCTCTGCCTGTTATCTCTATCTGTAAAGAAGCCTGCTTCAGTCACGGCAGTGACCACAGTCTAACCCAGCTGGTCAGCTCCAATCACAACCTACTGTAGTGGAAATGAGTCACCTATGACACCTAGCCAGGTTCTTGTGGGTTTGAGTCTGGGTCTAAAGACAGATTTAACTTTGGTGAAATTAACAGCAGAGGGATGTTGGCTGGCTTATATTGCATTAATAGGTTAAATCTATGGTGACCTTATTTTTGGTGAAGCAGCGTGATAATTAGAAGTCCTGCACAACATTGGGGATTACCATGTTTATCCTCCTATAATCCCCATAAACATTAAGACACAACCAGCTACATGCTGATTAGCTTCAGACAGGAGCAATCAATCAGAGAGAGATAAATAGCCCCCTGGCTTTCTGTCCACATGAAAGAAGGGTAAGTAAACAACTAATATCTTGCTGCTCAGGACTTTCTGTGGCTTTATCATCTCTACGGGCACCACGTGAACTGAATGAAAACCCCCTCACTAGTTAAAGTCTACAACAGAACCAAATCACACTTACGTCAATGAAACTTTATAATACTGCATTTTTCAGTAATTTTTCGGATGAAGTTTGTAACTTTAAATTAAAGTGGATTTTTTTTATGCCTGTAATTCAAGTAAATAGTCAATTCTTTCCAGAACTCCTAGTTGACAATCAAAAGTGTAAACATTTATCACATGCCCCAGGCCTGTGGGTAGGATGGCTCCTTTGGCAGACAGGAGGCCATTTTGCCATGCTGCATATTTGCCTATTCAGACGGGGAATGGGCAGAACCCCTCAAGCAGAACATATTCAGGAGGTGCGTTTTGAGGACTTCATGTTTGCAAATGACTTGCAGGTACACACATAAAACCCCCTACCTGCTCTCGATAAAGAGACTTGTTGAAACCCAGACAAGCGCGGCTGCACAGCGACTCTTAACCAGATGCAGGATGGAGGAGACAGGTTGTGTGGTGAGATGGAAGAGGGAAGGGGGTGGGGAAGGGGGGCAGGCATACGCTCTTTCCTTGTCCGTGCGACGCCATGATAAGGAGACACTAGAGCTTGTTTACATGCGGCAATGGGAAAACAAATTGAAAATTCCTGCTGGGACGCAGATGCATATCAAAACAGGATTATTTTAGAAATAATCGCCCATGCCACAAACTGTCACCAGCTAATCTCCACTTTGTTAGAATTCAAATTACTTTCCCATGTTTACAGTACATTGCCATTACTGCAAGGGCAGGGACCAGGGACTCTATGGGGGCCTATTTGCACAAGAGTAGCAATAAAAAAAAATAAAATAAAATAAAAAAAAACAGATAAAATAAACTTTCCATAAATATTCCAGACCAGAGAGAATGCTTAGGTCCCGTTGGTGCAATAGGAATGTTGAATAGGAGAAGCTTTTGGAATAATGGAGCTAGCCAGCTTTAAAGCGGAGACTACAGACAGATTTAAATTGTGATGGTCCATCTATATGGGGATGAGGTAGGCTGGCAAAGGGTGGAACCAATCAGAAGTGGTCAAAAAAACTGCTGGAATTGCCTCCACTGACCTCCACCCCGCCAGGCCATGTCAGACTCAGCAGGGTTGAGCCAAGCAAATCTGGAGTTGGCTAAGAAGAATATAAGTGCATTAAGTTTGAACTCTGTCAGAGGCAGAGGCGTCTCTTGTCTCTGGATCAGGTTGCCGGTGTTTATCACTTCTAGCTGTGCTGGCACTGAGGGCAGACACACGATCCCTTATCCAGGGCTGTCAGTCAGCCGGGCCGAACTATCTCACACATAGCGGCACGGAGCATCAGACTGCTTCAGCACTGGAGGGAGCCATGGAAAAACACACAAGGCTTATTGCCCCATATCCAACCGATCAATGGGGCTTGTCCTTAAGTGAGAACGGAAGTGCAAACCTGTGCGAAACAGTTCTCATGTATCAGGAGCCTTGCAGAGTCATTACGATGTTAATTCTGAATATGCAGGGGGAAAAAACATTCAGATTTACACCTCTCAAATGGAATTGGACTGGAAAAAAAAAGCAGGCCAAGAATCAAACTGTGCTCTGTGAATGTCATAAATCTGATTTAAAGAGGCGTGCTTTGAATCTCTGTACATGCAGAGACAAGTAGTCCTTCCTTATGCAGCATTAGAGATACCATCAGTCTGCATGTTTCTCTAAAACTCCTTTCTCGCGGTCAGAGTCTCTGCGCTAGTCTATTTGTTGCTTTGCCGTGCTGTCATAGAGGTTGGCCTTATGGTTCCCAGAAGGATAGGGGATGTGTCTTGTGGTGAAAACCACAGTATGTGACAGACACAGAGGAGACATGAGGAAGGCAGTTCTCATCCATGTTCACTGCAGCAGTGGTCACATCAAAGACTATTAACTTGTTTTCCTTTTGTTCTCCAAAGGCTCCGACATTCTTATTCTAAAATTCTCGGCAAATTCGCAAACAAATTCATTTACAAATCACGCATTCAGAATGTACTCGGAAAAGAAAAACAGTGTCGTTTTGGAGGCCTAAATATATTGATGGGTGACCAAACACGTATTGATGGAGTTAACCCAGGGTGTTCAGTTCACAATGTGGGCCTGTTCCTGTGAAGCAAAGCATGCAGTCTGAGAGGAGACACTGTGGTGGTGGCTCGAATCTGCGGCTCTGCTGTGACTTTGCTCTTATGTTCCCAGCCCTTGCCTGAGGCTGCAAATGGCTTTGCTCACTAAGGGAGGAGAGGGGGGTGGTGGTGTGGGATGGGAGAGGAGAGCAGACAGAGGTAGGTTAGATTAGGTTTGACAGAGTAATGCTTTGAAAAGGGGCCTGTTAGATGATTTATTCTCAAACAGCTCTCCATAATGGGCTGGTGCGTGTTTCTATTAAGGCTGATAGAGACGGTGCAGTGCTCACTTTCTTAGACACGCAGTGGTCCTTCCGTGCTGTCTGTCCCGCCTTCATGTCTTCGAGTCTCTTCATCTTTTCATAACTCAACTTTTCTCCCTTTTGCACTCCCACAGAGATGCACACATGCAAGTTCTTGCCACTCCTCCTCCTCCTTTCTTTCCTTAACATTATTCACTCATCAAAGATTCCCAACAGATATTTTGTCAGTTATTTCAACTTTGGATCTTTAACAGCGGAACAGACACATGGCATCATAGCGCAGGAGACAGAGCTTTGCTGGAGCTCACGTCTTCTGTCCTCAGACTCAGCGTGAGACTTAGCGCCTACTAGCTGTGTGTGACTGCTCTTGTAACTAAGCCAAAGGAGGCCTGTCTTTTTAAATTTTTTACTTGTCGTCTCACCCTTCAGCTGCAGCGCTCCGTGTGGGAGTGTAGTGGTTTAGAGTACACCAGAAATGGAGGAGGATGGAGGAGGCCGTCAAATAGAAAACATCTCTGAAAGCGTGAATGAAAGATGATGGTTATACCGCAGATAGACTCCAGAAGCAATCGAAACCTTAAGATGTTTGTTTAATTTAAATGGGAAGAAGACTACAATACAATGCATACAGACCCATACTGTGCAACATAAATTATATATAGCCTAGAGAAACCACTGTCAATTTGTCTTCATATATTACTTTTCTTTGTTTCTGTTTTTAGTTTTTACTTAAAAAAAGTCTTTTGTTTTTCTCTTCCTTTCTCTGAGCTCTTCTCTCCTGACAATTGCGTTTTTACTAACAGAGCTAAAAGGACACACTTGTGATACTACAGGCCTCCTCAGTTTAAAGTATTTGCAAAGTGTCTGTGTTAAATGTTCTGGCTCGGTGTTGTTTTTACTTCTCACAGTTTTTACCTGCTTTGGCAATCATCTCATGAGGCCATGAGTTCAGAGCATGACTTCCTGTGGCTGGGGCGAATGAGGCTGATAGCAGTGGTTTCAGTTAAGTAGGGTCAAAGTTGACATAGGA
Source organism: Toxotes jaculatrix (assembly GCF_017976425.1). NCBI lineage: Eukaryota > Metazoa > Chordata > Actinopteri > Toxotidae > Toxotes > Toxotes jaculatrix. The sequence goes on along the minus strand of NC_054394.1, from coordinate 15,848,626 downwards.
ACATTAGAGCAGCCAGTAAGAGAGAGCTGGTACTGGTTGGACAAACCAAACAGGAAGCAGCGTTTCACTCTTTGAGGCTGACAAAGATATGGGTCTAGAGAGAACTACGATGGGGTTATGGTAAGATATGGATGCTTGCTCTAAGCCATGGCAGGAAGGAGCAGAAATAGATACTATTCTTTCCGCAATGCTGGGAAGGTGCGTCTCATATCGGACAATCATATTACAGAGGAAAATAAACACAACTGTAAGACAAGAAATTAGACATTCGTGGGTACATTCTAGACTCTCTGTGAGTAAGTAATACTAATAGTTCTTTAAATAAAAACTGGATATAAATACACTTTTGTTAAAGGTGATGATCACAGATTCCCTTGTCTCTGCACCTGTGACAGCACCAGCAGCAGCAGACTGCAGTCTAGATTGACCATCTGCTGTAATCTGAGGCTTGAAGAAACAGAGTAACTCATATCCTGTAGCCATACTTTATTTTGGTAATAAAAGTAGTCATAATTAATTTTTTGGGGGGAGAGTTTATGTTTTATTTTGCAGCCACTTGGCCAGTTTTCACTGTATCAATTGTTTTCTTCTTTCTTCTGCTTTTATTTAATTTTTTTTTTACATGTGTGAATCTCCTAATCTCACACACGTATACGCAAATCCCTACAAAGGCTGACTTAACTGCGCTCAATGCTTGGACTAATTGGAGGTTTTATTTTCATTTGTGCTCAAGGAAGGAGGAGTGGTTTGTTTTCCTATGTGCGTCATGAGTGTAGATGGTGCAAAAACCACCTGCGATGTTCAGCCCACAAATACTACACTCCATCCTAATTCTCATGTATCAACATCTGTGTATGGGCCTGACAACAGTACCTCCAAGGCAATTCAATACACCCGTTTCACAAATAATACATTTTTAGAAATGTCAAACAATATAACCATAAATAAAACACCGTCCCACAACACAGACAAATACACACGACTACTAAGGCAGCACACCTACATAACTGGATGCATTAGTGTTTTGTCTCTAACAGCAGAAAGCCTGGGTCACTATGTACCATTGCAATAAATCCAGTTAATTCATTGTCAAGACAGTTTGCTGAAAACCAACATTCATTATGTAAGCTCGCTCAGTGGAACATGTCAGCGGGCATTTTAGATGTTTGGAGTTTGTTAGTGTTTCTGTTTGCACAGCAGCCATAGTAGCTGCAGTTTCCCATTCCGGTGACTTTTGAGGTGCTGAGAAATGATACATTATCTGTGGCAACAGAAGCTTCATTACCTTCCTCTCTTTCTCTTTTCTTGGCCCCCCACGGATGTAGGTATGCGTCTGCAGGTGTGCACATACACAAACACGATTGAGCTGTCACACACATTTGTGAACCTCTGTGTAACCACCTTTACCACAGGTCCTCTTTGGAACCCCCACACCTTGGCCTGGATGGGGCCTAGAGGAGCTGTGGTTGCTGTTATTAAGTGCAGCATAGAGATGAACATTGCAAACCACTCATCAGTGCTCCACGTGGTAATTTAATTAGCATTTCCACTATGCATGCTGTTGAGGGGACAATTCCTTAAATAAATACTGAAATGCTGCTGTTTTTTAAAGAAGAGGCACGATCATAATACGTATAAAGAAATTGGGGAGACAAGAGGATAAAACTTGTTTCTTAGTTGGCTCACACATTACTAGAAAACAAGGCTTGAGCGGTCACAACCCCCATACTGTCTTCCTGAGGGAGGCAGAGTGTGATGATGATGAAACAACTGATGATTCACACTTTACTGTCAGAGGTTGTAAAGGGAATGCTTGCTCATACGCCTAGAAAAACAGCATGCGATTGCACCATCGCGGCCGGCATTGAATCACATCTCCTCCACCGTGTCACTCGGCCAGTTGCATTTAGTCATGACAACAGGGATACACGACATTGTTTTTAGATTAACATTGCTGTGAGATGTCCTTAAAACAACAATCGTGTCTTTCAACGCTCATTGCTCTTGTTTCATCAGCTTTAATCTGCATTTGTACTATGTGACTGTGCATATAAACTGTATGTAAATGTGGGTATCTAAGTGCACCTGTGAGTGTGAGTGTGTGTGTGTGTGTGTGTATGTGTATGAGTATCTCGGTGCCTTGGAGCTGCAGATGGTGAAGTCTCTGCTCTCCATCAGTGGGATCTCAGTTGAAACAGATGCCCATGCAGGCCTGTGTGTGTGTTCCCATTGTGTCTAAACCTGTCTGTGCTCCTCGCCTTGTCTCTCCTCCTCAACCTGGTCCCATTAACTCCTTACCATGAGGAGGTTGGGACAATGAGGATTACTCTATAAAACACCGTTAAACTTCCTGCCAAGTGGGCCACCTCCAGTCACAATGAAAGCTCGGCAAACAAGGGCAACACACACAGTAAAAAAATCATTGGCTATGTTAAAACACTCCTCTGCCTAATGGTATTTGTTAGCGATGAAATGGGCAGGGTTTACCACCAGTCCATGCAAAGGGTTTTAATAAGCGATTCAAATTACAGACTAATGTAAAAATAAATGTGTTACTTATACTAACTGAAACAGTCCTGACACAGTAAAACTACCCATCTGGTGCATCGGGCAGGGTTTCTGTTTTTTTTTTACTCTCAAATTATTTGTCATTACTAGTTGACTATAGTGTGGCTAAGCATGGCATCCGAAATTCTGATTGTTAGAAAATGTTTCAGGGTTTGTTTTTCTTTTCTTTTTTTTTTTGTGGACTATGCCTCTCTCTTTGAGCAGTGTACTGAAGGCCTGGGGATAGCGTGTCTTTCACCCAGTAGCATCTGTCTAAACACTGATACAGCTCGCCCAGAGCTTCCTCTTGTCATCCAAAGACCTGGCTGATAAAACAAACACTGACCCATTCATCTGTGGGTGACATGCCACAGGTATGTGAAAAGCAGGAAATCATCTTTTCTTCTAGCGTGTCTGTGCGTGTATTTCACTTGTTTGCATTACATGTAGTTCTCTATTAATCTGCCTGTAGAAAGGTACACTCTTAAATTTGCTGTGTGTATGAGTTTAAGAGTAGTGTGGCCACAATTTCATACAACAGTCATTGCATGTATAAATCTATGCATTAGTGGGTTATAGAAGTAACCCCCTTTCACTCTCTCTACTGTGAATGGGAAGACACGGCTCAGATAAGAATGAACTCTGACCAAACAGGCATCCTGTCCCTGTCCCCCATGCTTTTCTAACCTTAACACAGGGAGCAGCTGACGGCCTGGAAGCCTGCGTCTTTATGATCCCCCTGGGCTCATAAAGCTGCCAGGCCCAGGATACAGCACACTCTCACTCCACCAACCATGTCACTCCCAGCTCCCTCCACATCAGTAGAGTCTGCTTATGTCAAGTGAGGAGCTGGATGTTTGATGGTTGTCTCTTGCATGCTGCTGGGTGTTAAGATAACAAAAGCAGGTAGTTTCTCACCCCCTCACTCTGCAGCAACCCTCTAGGAAGCCATTTACTATCAGTCATTTCTGAGACAGAGAGAGAGGTAGGAGTGGAAAGGATGAGGAGGCAGAGTAAACAGGATCATAAAAAGTTTTAACAGGAGGCAGACAACAAAAGGGTAATGTCTTTCTTAAACGTCTTTCGGTTTCTTATGTGTAAGTCCTCCAGAGCACACATTTTGCTCACAATGACTCCCATTTCCTTTAAGCCTGTCTTTGTGACCTGAAGCTTGACTATATGTGTTTGAAGATTCTCAAGGGGGAAACAGGAGAAACTTTGGTCTTCTTTGGGAGCTATCTCAGTCAGAAAGGAGGCCATGCAAATCACTCAAAAGCCCCTCACAAACTCCTCTTCAGATGCGCTGAGTGCTGAGCGCTTGAAGGCCACAAGAGTAGAACCAAGAGCCCAGAACAGACTCCCATGGACCAGGTTAAGTTACAGCACAACTGGGGACAGACCTATACACTTTCATCACACACACCAACACACGCAGCGATGAATCGCACAAGCCTCACAACCGCAAACCAAATGCTTGGGTTTAGTTTTAATGAGTATACCAGGTTCAAGCTTAAGCTGGAATGCTGTTGACTGACCAACTGAGTGGAGGATCCTATTGATAGAGACCTGGGTTGGGTTGCTCTCTAATTAGCAAGCAAGTGAAAATGATCTTACACAGTACTGTGTGTGTCTTGACTCTTGCCAGTTTATTAAATGGATAATATGAGCTTGACATTTTTGTGTCAGATGCGCTTGTAGAAAAATGTATTTATTTTGTAGTCATTTCATAAAACAACCACAGGGTGCACAGTGATTGTGTGTATTTATCTGAGGATCTGTATGACTCACAGAGAGGAAGAAAGAGACCACACAACACACACACACACAAACCAGAGGGTCATATGACGATCAGTGATTGGTATTTATATTATTATATATAATATTTTCTATAGTGGGAATCATGTACATTTTTGGAGACACGTGAGTGTAATTAACCCACGTGTATCGATTCATCACATGATGAATATTTGTGTCCTGGAAACACAGTATATAACGCTGAAGGAGTCAAACTGCAGTAAGAGAAGGTGATTAAGAGAAAGAGAAAGAAAAGCTGAAGGCCCAAGAAGAGTAGAGTTCAGGGACAGTCAGTATTTCTGAGTCTATGCTTGACAGCTGCTGTGATCAACGTAAATAGCACCAAATGGGTTGTTAGAAAATTGTCTAGAGTTGCAAATGACGCCCAAAGACAAAAATGAAATATAAAAGGGCACAAACTTGCACAAGTGCAGACATGCGGCCAAACATATATTTCCAGTACGTACCGCCTCCCACCCCCACCACCACTTTCATACTGAAACACCCACATGCAGTTGATTTCTGATTGGCTGAGCAATCAGGAATACTATTACTGACATCTGTGTGGACAAAAAAGAGAAAGTGAACTCAACAAAATATGCTTTTCTTAAGTAAATTGCTTTTTTTTTTTTTTTTTTCAAGCAAAAAATACTTGGCAGGCACACACCCAAGTGAACATGTATTTTTAAGAAAGCATGCATGCATGCACACACCACTGCTTAAAGCTGACCTAAGGCAATACTTTTCCTTCAATAATGCAAACAAACATCTTTATTGCTTTGTTTGGTGGATGGCATGATTTATGAGAAAAACTTCCGATCAGCAGTATTTCAGTTGCCGTATACCAGGGGACAGTGAAAGGGCTGACTGTTGGGGAGAGGAGAAGGAGACACTGCAACCTGGTACCTGAGACAGATGCCCAGTACACGCTGTCCCTTGTGGTGATAAGTAGAATATTCAGTTTTAAAACTCATTAAAGAGAATGAGATTTTACTATTTATTTTGCAATAATTAATTTTATGTTTGCATCATTTTGTTTTTCCCCTTTTTCTCTCCCTTCCTTTTTAAACCTATGCATTTATCCCAGGTAAGTCGAGAGAAGGGGATCCAATGATTATAGGACTTATTGTATTATAACTCAGCCAAAGATTAAAGGGAGAAACGGGGGTGGAAGGATGAGGGAAAGCTAAAGTGCTGCGCTGGCATTTTATACACACAAAGACTTTTTAATGCATATGCATCCCCCAATTCTTCTTCACAAATGGGTGCACCTTGAGCGAATATATTCCAAGATATCTTTCCAACTAACTTTTGAGGTAAAACAAAAAAAAGCTGAAAAAAAAAAATGCCAGAGCTGGATTCCGGCTGCCAGCAGAGGAGCGTGTGTGTAACCACTGGATGCACTCGCTCCGCCAGAGTGCTCCCGGTGACGGTCGCTAACAGTAGCCTTGAATTGGCGGATATCACACAGACTGGCTAATGAGCATTAGCATTATAGCTAAGAGACGCACAGGTAAAAACACAGATAAAGGAACCTCCTGAGGATATGTCTAACTTCTTAAATCCCCTTTTTTCCCCTCTCCTTTATTTTTCCCCTACGGACCATTAGCCAGTAGATCCCTCCCACCTCCCCACTCCGCCTCCCTCCCTTTTTTCTTTCTTTCAGCACGGTGCAATTAGCGCTCTCATTGAATATTGAAGGTATGAAGAAGAATGGGGCTTTTTAGCCGTTTCTCTTCCGCTAAGACCATAGCTCCGCTGAGGGATGGCTGAAGGCTTCGACTAAATCAGGATGCTGAGCTACAGCAACAGCACTTAGAGCCAAACAATCACTGATCATTTATTTAGTCAGCCTTATTTATTCATCCCCGTTCGCTGTTGCTCAGAGCTGTGATTATTTCACTTAGGATTATTCTCATGTGATTCTCTCTTCTTGAAGCAGACAACTGGTCTGAGCTCCTCAAATTAATGAGAATCCTTAAGCTTAGTTTTGCCAGTTCAGATGATTTTATCACATCTGACTGTTCTAGGTAGGAAAATCAGAAATGTATTGCATCAGGTGAGAGAAGCATTTTATTGCAATCATAACCTTTTTATCTCCTTTGTATTTGCAGTGTATCATTATGATCTTATTTTCTGTGTTGTGTGTGTGTTGCTCTTGTGTTACACAGTGCTCGCAGGATGTATCATATCTCTACTTTGTGTAATTCAGAACAGAGAATAGCCCTGCTGCACTCGGTAGTGTTGCGTGGAAGTTTGCCTGAGGGCTGTATGGCAGGTTACTGGCAGAGGGGCCAGTGCAGATCTGCCAGTAGACACACCAGTCTTCCAAGGCAAAACACCAGCATTGTCTATAAACCCGCCATGCCCTGTGGCCACAAAATCAGACATGATCCTGATTAACACTAGCCTGCACCATGTATAAACATCCACATACACAATCACACTGCATGAACACACTCACAAACACATGCACGTGTGCTTTCTCCTCGACTTCGTACTCCATTCACACGCACAAATACCAGACATCGATTCTCACACATGCTAGATTACAACGTCTCATTCTCTCACAGTCTAAGACCCATATCCAGCTCACATTGCACTCTATAAATACATTTACAGTCCTAACAGGACTCAGTATCAGGTCTGGTATGCTGCTGAACTCCACCACTTGTTGGTTGTGGGGCAGATCTCTCAGGGCATGACACTAATTTTGAATCTTAAAAAAAAAAAACAATACCAAAAAAAACCCAATTATTTAATTATATAAATGTGTCATATGTCATATGCCAATTAAGCCACAATTTGAGAAAGTAAAGTAACATCACAGTGTTGATATCATGCTCTGATGTTGTGCAGCAGTACTGGAACATGCATACACACACACACATACATACACTGATAGGAAAGAAAGTATTGCCGTCTTGTGTCTCCTACCACTTCCTTTCATATAGCCGTGCTCTGTGGTAAAAGTCATAATGCACAACATAAATGCACCACACATAGACAGTGATGCGAATACAGGAATCAAATACACACACACAGTCATTTCCAGGAAGTCGTGTCTCACTGCTATGCAACTGGCCACAGGCAGCAGACACTTATCACTCTCATTTCTTGAGATCTGATGTTTCTCCTTTCACTGAGCAGCACTTGCTGCAGACAGCCGTATTCAAACCACATTCAAATAACCAGAGCAGTAGCAAAGATATAAATCGCAAAAGGAGGGACAGAAATTGAAAGGAGACAGGGTACCGCCAGTGACGAGACTTGCTATAGGCAAGGGCCAGACCTCAGTAGGAGACAGGCTCCAGCCTTCCCTTACAGCTCCATCAATGTTTAATGCAGTGGGGCAGAGAAGAGGCCGAGCCTGGGCTGCCACCCTTATAGAGGAGGTCAGCTCTGGAGTCGACAGGCTGGAGGAAGACCACAGTGATTTTAAAGGAGAGTGACGGGAGACAGGGGTTTGTCGCACAAGGCGTCTAGTGGGAGACACTCCATCTCAGAGGTCAATGTTAAGCTCTGTCTCAGCCGAGCAGCCCTGTATCCTAAAAAAAAATACGTTAATGTTTAACTAATTTCAGTTAGCAAATGTGTTTTGTAGAAACATAATATCACAAGAAAACAAAAATTTTACTGACAGCTCATTTCATGTATTCCATAGCCTATAATATCTGTTCCTTTTATTTATGGTTATGTTTAGGTTGCTCAAAAAATTTGTTTAATGTGAGATGTAAAGGAACATGGTGGTATTGGTATTGTTGACATGAGCTTTGTACACTTGCAAGCGAGGTGCTAGGAGGCAGATTTTGTTACTTTTGGCAAGACAGCAAAGAAGTGCATTTCCCAAAACGTCTAACTACTTGTGCAAGCAAAACCACAGTCTTTGCCTAAACTTAATCAAATAGTTTAGTGTCATGATTAGCCCTAAGGGGGCTGTTTTCTGTTTTGTTAGAATACACTATTATTTTTGCTTACGTCTGTGAGTCGTGCGTTTGGGTCCAAGTCCTTGCCCTCAAGCCGTGACAGTTTAGTAGGCTAAACATATGTGATGCAGGACACAATCTCAATCATCTCAAAGTCCTGTGCTTTGGATTGTCCACCCTGATCTTCCTGGGTCCAAATCATGAATAAAAAAAAAAACACTTCCACTGAGCAATTTTATAAAAAAAAAACAAATAGTGTATAAATCTTATTTTATAGGAAACAGTGTTGAGCAGGGTAATTGATAATGATCAAAACCGACTCTAAATCATATGTGACTGCAGGGTATATGAAAATGTTTCCCGTCTACCTAAACTGCAACGATAACATGTGCAGATATACAGTACTTACCCTCTGGCAGGCACATGAGAATGTAGAGGATAATACTTAATGAGTGGGATTTAGCGAGAGGCTAACAAAGTTTGAGCCTGTTTGTGAGAGGACATCCTGTGATGATAAACACACAGCAGCAGCCTGTGGCCAGCCAGACACCTACTCTGTGATCAGAACAGGAAAAGGCCTGCTTTCTTCAGGTCCACTCCAACTCAGTGGGATACACTTCACAGTTATCTCCTCTCACAGTATGAAAAGGCACACACACACTCACAGAGGAAGCAACATTTTAGAGCACAGACACCTACAAGCTGTGATTACCTGGACTGGAGTCTACCTTCTCTGTCATTGGGGCAATCAGCCGAAGTATGGTCGGTTTGTTTTGAGGGGAGAACATAAACATGACCTTGATCTCCTGCACCCACGGAGAGGGCTATGGCAGACAGATACAAAGGACAGAAGGAGACAATGACGGACAAGACAGCAGGTATAGATGGATGGATAAGCAGCAAGGCGTAAACACTTCTACACACTGAGTATGGTGCAGATTTCACAAGAGGAGTAATACACTTAAAGTTAAACCATTTTAAAAACATGATTTTTGATGTTTTGTTTTTAAAAAAAATACATTTATAAAATTGTTTATTTGTCAAACTGGCAGCAGCAGTGACACGCCCAAGTTCTCTGTCAACATACAAACATCCAGCAATGTACATATTAGCTCAGGCATGTGTCCTGAAGGGATGTCAAACCTGCGGCATCTGTGGTTGGCAGGCAGGGATGGATAGAGAAAGGGAAAAGGAGAGGGAACGAGGGAAGAGGGAGGGAAAGTGCTGACTCTGACACCGTCTCTGTGTGCCGCTAACACAGGAACCAATTAGCTGGGAGCCAGCTTCCGTTGCCTGCGCTGTTATAAGACCTCCTCTCTGAGTCCCCAGGGCTGACTGCAGCTTCAGGGCTATGGTGGCACATATACTGTATACAGTAGACAAGCTATAGGAGAGACACAGATACTCAACAGACATGCTTCGGACAGGGATGTGGTGTGGCCTTCCAGACGGAAAGGGACAAACAGGAGAGCAGACGGATGCAGCAGGTCAAAGGGGTAAAGGGCAACGTGTAAAATGGCAGAGCTGGAGTTATAACACACAGTGACTAACCTCTGTCATCTCACCATTACATAAAATGCTTCAACACATCTAGAGACACCTCACAACCTCACATACCACACTGCCTGCAGCTCATTTCCTTTGTAAAGTAACAAACATATTTCACAATTGCTACACTTCTTGTCAACTCCACATCTTATTTTAATATAGAAACGGATGCAAACACACACGTACAAATGTCCCTTTGAAGTTGTGCACACAAAGACCCAAATATTCACTCATTCTTACGTTCTCACATGGTTAAATATAACCAAAAGTTTATTCTTGCACATGTACACACACATACACACACATCCCTAACCTACACACACCACCTCACTGTCCTGCTCAAAGAGGGCACCGGGTGACGCAGTCTTTTTATGACAATTATTGATCCTCTGGAGCGCAGTAAAAACTATCCCCAGACAGACAACAAAAATAACTGTAACCATATAACAGCTTCCTGCCAGGGGAACAGATCCCACAGAGCGGCCACGTGACTGGACTATTCCTGGAGCATACTGTAGACCCCTAGCAGGCCCAGGGCACTGACCAGGCATACACTCACATACAGGACGAGGAGAGGAGAAGGTTATGGAAAAGTATACGTTTGGAATTTGTCAGTTCTTCTGGCTGAAAAATGAGCATTTCATGTATTTCTGTTCACTGAGAGGCTTTCAATTTGATTGTTTATGTGCAGCTCCTCTCCCTCACCATATGGTGCTGCTCACTTTTAATTATGATAATATCAAAGTCTTTGTCTTGCATAGTCCATTTGTGTAATAACATTTTCTCAATGCCGTACTGACAACATACACCCCCTTCATGCCCACACGCACACACTCCCCACATTTCCTCCAGTGGAGACATAACTTATCAAATCAATCCTCTTCGAAAGCCTTAAATAACTCTGGAGTATTACTTTCACAAAACACCAAAAGAGAGGAAGCTGAATACCAGCCTTAGTTCAAGTGTAAAAATGTGCTGTTGTAGTCATTGCTCTGTGGCTGAATTTGTACCGCAGGGACAATGGACAAGAAAAGTCAGTATTTCTCCCTCAGAACAATTTGGCTGTCAGTAGGGAGGAATTACTGTAATAAAGCTGTCTTTGATTCTGCCACCCTGTCATTAATAGAGTCAGCTAAAACACAGTTCCTTGGACGGATGGTGACTACCTGAGATGAATTACACAATGACAGTGGGAAACAGATAGAGAAAGCGGAGGGCTAACAGTGGGATGTTAGTCTAAATACTGTGTACTCTGGATAATCCCAGAGCTCCGTCAGATGGGCTCGTGTAGCCCTTCATCGTGCACCTTCCATAGGAGGGATGGCTTCAGAGAGAGGTTTGGAAATATTTCACAGCAGAGAAAAAAAACAGTTGATGGGGTGGACCTGTGGCTGTGTTTGTGAATCCATACAAGACATAGTGATCCTGGATTGTCAATGTTTAGGCTTGGCTGCTCTTGTCTTTTCTTGTTTCCTCAAGGTGTTACAAGGGACTCAAGTTGATTGGGAACTGAAGTGTTTCCTGTGCAGTCAGCCTGGCTTAGATGGACAATAAGTGTAGGAAAGAGCTGACTCTTACCAATTTGTAATTTTATTTCTGGTCATGCTCAGTTGCATGGAGTAGCTTGAGCATCCCTGACAAAATTACATATTTTGTGGATCTTTGAAGTGAATAGAAGCAAATATAACTGCTTCAGCAAACAGACATTAAAAATGAGAACAGTAATTGTGGCATGAACAACAGTGTGGGCCCCCCACTAAGTCAGTCCTAACTATCCCCTCCTTTGGCAGATATCGCAGCTTGTAAACACTTTTTGTAGCCAGCTAAGACTCTCTCTGTTCTTGATTTTCACCCGCTCTTCCTGCAGATCACTTCAAGTTCTGAAATATTTTTAGTCTGTCTTGCACACACAGCATGTTTAAGATCTCCCCAGTGATGTTCAAATCAGGGGACTGTGAGGGCTGTTCCAAAAGCTTCAGTTTGAGTTTCTCAAAGTAGTTCATGGTGGATTTTGAGGTCTGCTTTGGATTATTGTCCTGTCGTTGAAGCCAGGCCTGCTGTTTAAAACACTCTTTCCATCAAATGCACACATTTGGTGATTGTGGCCAAGAGCTCAACTTTAACTTCATCTGTCCACAGCACTTATTTCCAAAATGACCCCAGCTTATCCAGATGTTGCTTTACATACTTAAGATGCTGACTTTTGTGATAAGATTGCAGTTAAGGTTTCTCTCTTCCACATAGACCCTGTCTGTGCACCAGTGAAATGGTGCACCACCACTCCAGGTCCATCCTGTAGGTCCTTTGCAGTCAAATGGGGGTTTTTCGTTGCTTTTCTTGTCTTGACTTCCATGTTCCCCTGTGATGAACATTTCTCATTTCTAACAAATTTCAAACTGGACCTTGCCTCCCCTGCCTTGATATAATATTAATTAGCTTAATTTTCAGATCCTAACTTGTGTAGAGGAGCCTGTGGTTGACAGTTTCTAACAACAATTCCTGACCTGCTTTTCAATCCAGTCATGACAGGAGTTCATGAGATGCTACAAGTAGAAGGCTGTCCAGTCATATTTGAGAAGGCTAATTTTTTGCTTACTTTTTCACTTCAAAATTTAACAAAATATGTAATTTACCCAGGAGTCCACAAGCTTTTGTATACAGATATCTAGATGTAGATGTATAAATCAAATCAAATCCCAATTTCTGTCTTCTCAAATTAGATGAGCTATTTCTGAGAATCACAGGGCAATGGGATGCAAGAGAGAGATAGAGATACAAAGAGTTTGACAACAATAACCAAAATTAAAAAAAAGAAAAAGGGAGAAGTGAAGGGCAGATCTGAGAGAAAATATGAAAGTGAACTGCCTTGCAAGACTTTGTATAAACATGATTGGCTAAATGCAATTGTGACCTTTGGTAGAGAAGAGAAGAGAAGGAGTCAAACTACATTTAAAAAAGGGGAGAAAAAAAAAGCACGGAAGCAGAAGTGGTCTGGATATGATCTGGTCTCAGATACAGAGCAGTGAGCTGGCTGTCAGACAAACAAACAGCGTTCAGTCTTGTCAAACTCTAACACTCCACAGTCCACATTAGGTTCTGGCTCCCAGCCAGCCTAGTGACAGAAACCTCTCATCAATGCCATTCCTCATCAGTCCTCAGAGTCTCATTGTCTGCTATGTGAACTACTTAAAATCTGCTCTCACTTCAGACTTACATACAGACTAATATATAATATAGCCACTCAAGTACTGAAATCATATTCTGTATTCACGTAGTGTACATATAGAATTTATTCTGAAAATTGCTATTGAATTCCTCACAGAGTAACACACAGAACAAGCAAAGAAAAGTGACATAACTGATCTTATTTTTCTTTCTAATAACTTATCATCTGTCCGTGTTATCACCTCATTAGCGGTTGCGGTGCTGCCTCCACTAAATGAGACATACACTGAGTAGTGCTTTGGCCCTCCTGCCCCTCTAGGGGAGCTTTCGACTGGGGGAGGCCTGTTTGATCTCAACACTTATCTGCTTCATTTCTGTTCTCTTATGTGGTGCTCACCAGCCATCACTTTGATTTGTGGTCAGTCTCAAGTCAAGTGCATTAACCACCTAACACACAGATGTGCACATTTAGCTGCATAAACACACACACACGCACACACACAAATACACTCACCATCAAAAAGAAATGGCCCCTTTGCAAACCTCAGGCAGAGTGAAATGAATGTGCTTGCTTGCAGAGCGTTTGATAGCATTTCAGAAACTGTTTGTTTAGACTGTATTCATGTACTGCTGAAGAAAATACCAGCATGCTGTCGGTGCTGTGTTACGTATATATCAACAAGTCCAGAGCCCAATAGATTTTTTTTCTTCTGCTGGAATGACTCATTTGCTCAGTATTCACTTGCAGACAAATCTGTAAATTGCTCCCTTTCTTGCATCCAGATGTCCAAACCCATAATTATTCCAAATTAGAGCAAAGTTCTACACTAAAACAGAATGATTCACAGCTATTTTAATGACTCTTGAAGATTTAAAAATGAACCACTTTTGCAAAACAGACAACAGAAGCTGTAATCTGAGAATCAAAGGCAGTGATTAAGAGTCGCCCCTTCAACAATACACTGGACGCGTGTTTTTGTGTCGTACTGTGCAATGTTTATTCTTTCATGTTTGTGCTTAAAAAATGCATTCATAACCTGGCACATTTACAATACGTACTGACCATGTCTATCTGCTAATGTCTTTTGACTTGTGTTCACGCATACTTCCAAGAGGGTAAGCCCACTGTAACCGTGTAGCCGCATGATTTAACGCACGATCTTTTGTTGTGTTATGTGTTTGTGGCAGTTTGCTTACTACTACAACTTATACAAAGAAAGATTTAGCTCTTTTTAAGCTAACAAAATCAAAGGAAAGAAAAAGAAAGAGATTTGTTTAAAATTTATGCCATGATATTTACTCTGATGTTTAATGCTGTATATTCTGTCCGTATAAACAAGCAAAGTCAAAAAAAAAAAAAAGGTGCTTGAACACTAGTATTAAACTTACCAGACAGTGAAGAAACACTCAGATAAATAGAATTAGACAGCGGATAACCATGGCAAAATACAAAAGAGGGTCAGTGAAATTGAAAACACACTATTTCCCTGCTCTATATCCTATTCCTGTACGCTAGCCTTGTGCATCTATATGTGAAATAGATTCCTATGCCATCCAGAGTCCTTCACGCTGCTTGGTAGCAACGTCCCTAAATATAAGGAAGGTAAGTATGCATGTAGATTAGGTCGAGCAAGGGAGACGCTCCCTTAGAAGGAGTTGGCCTGTTTTAGTGGAGAAAAGTATTTTCGGTTGGAGAAAGAGAAACACTGCAGGGTAGGCTTTTCTGCAGTGTCTGCAATAACAGCGTTAATTTCTGGAGGTGTCTTCTTTCAATGGGGTTTGTTCTGAAAGACTGCAAGGCATGAAGAGGCAGTAGGAGGTTTTAGGGATGCTGGGGGCCTCTAGTAGCAGGTTATCTGTTTAAATAAAGCCCTGCAAAGCTGTGTGATCGCAGAGGTAAAACACACATGCAAGAAAAAAAGGTTTTAAAGGTATCTGCGCAGACACACTCTCATACTCATGCATAAAAAGCAACACATTTCAGAAGTTAGCATGCAAGAGTTCACATGCAAACAAACACAAGCAGTATGCCTCTTTTTTTTCTTAAGCATTGCGACTGATTGTTTCCATCCTTTCGAGATTCTGTGTTGTGTTTGTCTGTTGTGTGTAACATGCTGTATAGTTGAACAATAGTAAGCAGACGGAAGCGGCAGTAGGAAACACCAGATTTCTCCTTGTGGTTTTGCTTCTGGATTTTTTTTTTTCTTTTAACTTTAACAGCTAAATTAGGACAATAAGCCGAGTTTACCATCACAAATGAAACAGTCATACAAGACAAAATGCTCATTTCGTAGGCTGCAAAAGAAAAGAAAAAAGGTGTGTTTGTTTATTACCCACTCACTTATCTTTATGTCTACAAGAAACCTAGTAGGAGCAAGAAGAGATACCACAGTGAGAAAGAAAGAGATGAAAAGACACTGATAGACAAACAGATAATGAGTGTGAAAGTAGTGTAGATAAAGAATGGAGATTTCAGATATAGCCGTTAGCAGTTCAGCCATGATGGTGGCTGAACACAGCTGTCAGACCCAGATGGTGAGTTGCTAATAACATTCAGAGTTTTGCAGCGCACCGTTTATTTTCTAATAATAAAACTGTTAGCGCTTGCTAATAGCATAGCCACTGCCTGCCAAGCACACGTTCCGGCTGACACTCACACCACTCCGCTGCCATTTATGTGCCATACTGCCGAGCTGAATGAGTCTATAGTAGGCCCTAACACAGTAAGACAGACAGACACACACACACACATACACTCTCTTTGACCAGCAAGCTGTTATGTGTAACCAAGCAGAGCAGAATGACCTCAGGTAATGAACAAGTGGATGAGTTTTATAAGCATGAAAAAATAAATATACATGTGGAGGTGAACATAAACACTGATGTCTGTGGATAAACACATATAAACACATACACACTCACTCATATCCTTATGAACATATTTTTGAAAACTTGAATGTGTAGAATGTGGTTTAAAACTAAGTGATTTGCAGAAACGTAACCCTGCACTATGAAGAGGGCCTCTGGCTCTCATTATAAATCATATTTAAAGGAATAGCCTTTGCATTTTACTTTAAAAGTGATACATGATACAGCACTCAATTCAAACAATGTCAAGATTTAACAAAATGTCAGCAGCTCTTGTTATTGGGAACTTCCTGGGTGGAGCAGAGGCAGTCTGATCTTTAGATCATATACAATTAAGCCTGTGATCAAATGGTTGTATGTTTGAATCTTCTCTTTTCTAGAAAAAAATATTCATCCTTTAACAAATGCTGCTGAGGAGTCCTTGGGCAAATCAGCCAGATCCACTGCAATATTGTATCAGTGCCAGACACTGACTATTCACGTGTAATTTTCTTAAACTGAAGATTATATTTTGAAAGTTGTTCAAAATGTTGATTTTAAAAGTAGCTTTTTCTCAATTAAGTTCAGTGATTAATTAATTTAAGGAATAGGAAGTCAAGGAAACACTAATAGGTGCAAACTGAACAAAATCTCTCTAATGCGTTCAGAATACCACTATGAAAATTAATGAAAATATGGAACGAGTAATAAATGAAACATTTTTAAAGAAAAATCAAATTCATGAATGGGCTGTGTCTGGACAGTGGTTCTGGGCAGAACACCCAGACTCCCAGGGACAAAAACAAAAGGTGCTATTCTGCGAAAGCGCTGACTCATCACAGTGCGTCCTACAATAGAGAGCTACTGTGGCGTGACACAGTATGTCACTGACCCTAAAAGACTGCTGCTTCCTTTTACAGACTTTCCCGTTTTAGGTTAGGTCGATAGTGTGCTCCCATACGTAATTCAAAATAATTTCACCTGCCTATTTTTTTTACACCAATTTTACACTCTGTTTTTTAAAAATATATTTATATTTCAACGTTCTTACTTTTGTTCAGTATGTGGCAGTAGGCAGTGACAGGAAATGTAGGGAGAAAAAAATGGGGGTGATATGCAACAACGGTCCACACCTGGAACTGAACGTGCGATGTCAAGTTTTCATGTTATTTGCACCTTAAACTATTGGTGAGTGTGACACCACTCACTTTTCCCTAACCCTTTGTATCTAAGTTGTATGTGTGTGTCTCTGTGTAAAAAAACAGAAAAGAGCAGGCCACTCTTGTCAGTATCATACAAGGTTGTTTCAGCTCGCAACTTATATATTAAATATTTCAACAGGAGCCAATTTCCCGTTAAGTGTCATTACAGTGTTTCTGCACACACGTACGCCTGCAAAGTGCCACAATTAATTGGACTTCATTTCCGGGAGATAATTTCCGACTGTTAGGCAGGCTGTAAAAGCACATCACCATGCACATAATTACATAGAAAGGCAGGAGCAGCCTGCAGAATTTATCTTCCACCCCAAATATGAGAGGCTGGTGAGTGGGCCTCCGCTATATCCTTTGAAGAGGCGTTTATGTCTGTATGCTAACGGTCTGTAAATGAGCTAGCACTGTCACATCACTGAGATGCAGCTTCATTTAGGTTTAAACTCAGTGAGTCAGGGTTTCTGTATCTCTGACTCCCTCAAAATATTTAGCGAATGAATAAATTACAAAGATGCTAAATTAAATTACAACACCCAGGTGGACAAATAAAAAAAAAAAAACTCAGTAGACAAACAGTAAACCAGAATAGTAAAAAAACCAACATGAATTAACTCCAAATTAACTCTGTATACTGCGCCAGGTTTCCAGCTGTCTCGTGTAGCTGAAAGCAGAAACCTGTGTCTTGGGTAATTGAGCTCCCCTCTGCCAGAGTTATCATTTTGCTTATTATGCAGGGATATGTAACACAGCAAAGCAGCTAGATTCTCTTTAGTTGGCTCAGAAGTGAAACCACCTCTTTACTGCAAGGTTTGAAATGTGCAACACTAAAGACAAGATGGGGAACGTGTGGAGGACAGGGGGGCCGCCAAGTCACGCAGCAGGGGTCTTTTATTAAAGGTCTTTCCAGTCAGAGTTTGTGGAAAACTGGAAGAGAACAGAGAGATGAGAGAAGGAGTGACATAAAAAGGAAATTAAATGATTCGTGGAAGTCTATGAGGTGGATGAAGCACTGGTAGGTTGTTAACATGGAAAAATCTTGTCTGTGTATGTGTGTGTGTGTGTGTGTGAGAGAGAGAGAGAGAGAGAGACAGAAGGTTCCGGGGCTGCTGTGTGCAGTACCGGCTGGCAGGGTGGCTGTCAGAATGGCCCTATTTCCTGTGTCAGCTCTAAAATAGGTCCAAACACAGCAGAGATGCACAACACACTCTGGCTATTTACAGCACTCACACCGTGTGTGTGCGCAGGATGCTGCCAAGTATATGGAACCAGACGCATTCTGTGTTGTACTGTATCCGCTCACAGGCTGGAAAAAAAAATGTAGTCACTTAAATAACATACAATATGACAAGGCAAAGAAATGTTGCAAGAAAAATTGCCTTAAAATGGATGACACAGACAGTTAATATTCTTTTGTGGAATGTTTTATGTGTGTGTGTTTGTGTGAGTCAGTGTATGCGCGTCCTTGACCCCTCCATATGTAGGTGTTATGAGAATATTGTGTATGGTAAGGGCACTGCGCCCTGCTTATGTCACTGCACCCACCTCCTGCTCACTGGAACTTCGCGCTCTCTGTGCCCGTGACAACCAGTAAACTTCCCAAATGACGCAGACATGCTGCTACCTTGCCGCTTTGCTCTGGGCATGCACAGTAAAGCTTTCCATGTGCACACACAGGTAAACAGATACTCTACACTGCAGTGCACACAGTACGTTTGATCGTTCCCCAGGGTGGTTTTTAACAATGCACACCAAATTTAGTCTCATTTAAACAGTAGGAAAGAGTTAGTTCTCTTTTTTCTCCCTCTCTTTTTTCTTTTACTCTTTCTATCTCTTTCACAGACAGTTACATGCTGATGGTGGCAATTTGGAGCCATGTGTGAATAACAGTAGGAGGCCACTGGTTCACACATGACCCAACGCTCAGAAACCAGGCTAACACACTACCTGACACACTGTCTCTTTACCCAACACACACTCATTCATCCATAACTGCCACTGACCATTTCCTACCGCAATTGTTTATGCAAAGTTGCAGAAAGTCTGTAGTCAGTTGTCACATCATATCAGCTACCAAGAACAGTGTCAACAGTTTGACCACAATTCCACTGCAGACTGTACATGAGGAACTGAGCAATTATCTCAAATGAGATTCTTGTATCTCAAGGGGGATGCTCAGTTTATCTGTCTGTGTTAAACCATCACTATAATGTTGGAATTCTTAGCTGCTCGCCACCCAAAGACCTTCCTGGTTAAGGGAGGCACCCCTTTACAAATAAGAATGACTCTAGTCAGGTTTAACACAGGCTCATGTTAAATTGTCAGGACATACGTTTGACAGCGGTGCGTCGCTGCTCTGTCCACCCCCGCCATTCCCAAGCAATGCAAACGCAACTTGATCAACTCCCATCCACATATCAAACAAATATTTTCAGGTAGATTCACCTGTTGGGTCACTCTGACCATTTTAGCAGTGTTTCTCATTACGTGCTGCCCATTACCCCATGTCGTGAGTTTTATCTGCAGTTATTTTTAGCCCCCCGTAAACAGAGACAACATAACATTAAGTTTCGGTCCCTGTTTGGTTTTGCTTTGCCGCTCACCCACACTTTCTCAAGTGTGCGCTCACTCTCCTCTCTGTTTCTTTTTCTTTGTTTTTTTTTTAATCAAAATTTCCATCACTGGTTTCAGTTAGGAAGCCAAACGGTTAACGATTACTTCTCGAGGTGAGGTGAGACACAGGGAGAGAACACACCTGAAAAGCAAAACATACATGATTTTTGAAAATGCATGCTATGCTGTACGGCAAAAACTGCATGCACACATTTCCCAAAATACACTGGAAGATGCATAGGAAACAAGCTGGTGCTTACTTTTAGATGTGCCTGCTACTCTTTGGGAATCTTGGTACTGTCTGTTGGCCGACCTCTGTGTTTGCGTTCATTTGTGCATTAATGTGTGCATCTGTAAGTGCTTGTGCAGGAGGAAGAGCTGCAAGTGAAAGGAATTAAATGGAGAGGAGGCGGCTATGGTAGCAGCTATCAGTGTACACTATATTCGTTTTCAGTCACGGGGGCCTCTCATGCATTCTGGTTAAGGATGAGGAGGAGGAGAAGGAGGAAAAAGAGGAGGTGGAGACTTATCTGGAAACTGATAAGACAGCTGAGTCTTTTCTCAAATTATACCAAAATTATTTTAATTGCTAGTGAGAGCAGCAGCGCTTTGAATTTTATCTCCCTGTTTCTCTTTGCTTGCATCGGTTCCTTTGTCTCACACTATCCTGCCCCATATGCTTCCTCTTCCCTCCTGACTCACTTCACCTCATTGTCTATCAAGTTTTCCAGAGAATATCTTTTTAAACACATACAATCGTCAAGCCCCCATCAGGGCCTGCTGAGAAGCGTGGGTGCTTATTTGTGTCAGAGTTTCACTTGTGTGTACCTGCATGTGCTTGGAGCGTGTCAATAGAAAGAGATCACTGGGCCAGTGATTAACACCCAGGCACTATATGACCAAGCTTTGAACCAGAAAAGTGAACCAAAAAAATTATAGTCAATTTGTGTGTGTGTGCGTGCATGTCTTGTGTGCATTTGTGCTCCATGAACCAGAGAGCTCAGGTCAGATGCCTCCAGTGTTGGGCTTAAAGCTGCTTTGAATGGGCCAGGCTGTGCTCATCTTCTGTCTAATCTTCCTGCTCTGGTGAGTGTAGGGAGGAGGAGAAAAAATCCATAGTCTTTTCATCCTCCTGTGACCACTGTGCCTGTGAGACAGCAGCCGTGGGAATGGAGATGGATACAGGCAGCCCTGCCTCTGACCTCCCTCTACTCCAACACAAGGGTGGAGATAAACAGGGCCACAAGGATCGCTAACATCTTTCTTTCTCAGGCACACACAAATGCGTACACACACACACTCTCATAGCGACACACATACACAGCACGGCACAGACATCTCATTAAAGCAATAGTAGGTGAATGTTGCAACAGCAGTGTGCCACTGGGAGAGAGGTCTATTAGGGATACTATCAAGAGACGGGGGAAGGAAATAAGAGTCAGTGTGTTGGTCCTGTGTGCATCTAATTCTGGTATGACACATGTGTTTGATGTATGTCTAATTTTGACCCCGGGGATCCGGCCAAGGAGTCCGTATTAATACTTATTGGCTGAATCATTATGATAATGTAGTGACTGGAGAGTTAGTAAAAGAATTCCTACAATAAATGTCTATTACCTAAAGTGTGAGTGCATGTCCAAGAGAGAGAGTGAGACTTGTTCACATTCGATTCTGTGTGTATGTCCAAAAGTGAGAAAGACAACTTAAACAGACAGCCTGAGAGTGTGTATACAGCAGGCAGTTCATCCTAAATTACTCTTCCCTCCTCTCTGTTTCCTGGGGATTTTGGAGTGATACTCCCCTCTTGCTCCCTCGCTCCCTCAGCTGTCAAAACCCGTCACCACAACTATTCCACTTCAGCTGCCGGGATGGAGAGAAAGCTTTGTCTCTCTCCATCACCCTCCTTTTACATCCCTCTCTCTAATGGCAGTTGTGGCATACTGGGTTGTGTATTGAGAATGTGTTTGTTTTTTTTTGTTTTTTTTTGTTTTTGTTTTTTTAACCATGACCTATTGGTTTAAGGACACAACAGGAAGAGAGTCTCTTACTGCAGAATGTCAAACAGCCATTCCTTTGGTCATGGCTTGTATCCATAGAGATGCATGTGTCTTATTATGGTTTGTCAGGGGTCATTAGTGTAATCCAAGCAGACAGAAGTTTATACTGAGAAAAGTGCACCATAGTATTCTCTTTCTGTTTGTGTGCGTGTGTTTTTTTTAAGTATCTATATGCAGCCACTTCCGATAATGTCATCCTACACTGCTCTCCGCTCCTCGCAACCAGAGACTATCAGCTGTGAACTCATCGCTCTCCTTTAATGGCCAGGTCGCTCAGAAGAAAAAAGAAGAAGAAAGAATAAACTAATAGCATTGCAGAACAGTGAGGATGTTGTGTGTGTTCAATAGAGAGGCTGTACAACTGTGTGAGCAAGAAGAGACAGTTTTCTTAGTTCAGAGAAGGAGTAAGTCAACCAGGACTGTGGGTCTCTCTTGATTTCTGTTTTTGTCTCTGCCACAACATTCTTTCATAGGGGTCTCACACCCTTCCAAAAGAAAAGAAAAAAAAAGTTGACCAATGGAGTTCACAGCTTGGTCTGGCCTGGCGTGCCTGTGCTACACTTCAGAGAGTAACCTCACGACACATGGCCATTAACCGAACATGCCTAATCAGTACAGTGGTGACATGCAGAAGTGTGCCGCTCCTCAGCCTCCACACTTTAAGGCCCTCTCACTACATTGTGTCTACAGGAAGCCCTCCCCTGTCAGGTCTCTGAAGCCATGTGCTCTCCAAGGGTGACACTACCCAAACTCTGTAATTATAGAACGCAAAAAAGCATTCCTCAGCCTGGTTAACCAGAACTATGAGAGAGAGGGACAAATATTTATTCCCCCCACCCCTTCCCTCTGTTCCTCCTCCTTTAACGCGCCCCCACCCCAATAATTTAACAGTAAGAGCAACTCAGTCTTGTAAACACAATAGTTATGTCTGCGCTCACAGAGCCATGAAGCAGACATACAGGCTCCACTACCCCTGCAGCTACCACTAATACAGGCTCCTCTCCTCTCTCTCCTCACCTCATCCTGTATATGCATGTTACCACACTATAAAGCACAAGTTTGGATCTCTTGACATTCAGCTTTCACAATATTTTATTTATTCATAGATTAAATGAGGAATGACAGAGACTCGAAAGGATATTTACAGCGGTGTACATTTTGTATCAGTGTTGTATTTTAATTTTTCTCTATAAGTAGACACAATGTGTTTCACAAGGTCTGGAAAGGTTAAAAAACAACAACAAGAAAAACATCTCTATAGAACAATAACTGTGTTTATGTCTTTCTTCACTATCAATATTTATTTTCACATGCTGTGTATTTAGTCTACAGAGGCTGCAACAGACCCTCTGGGAATCCATTAACTGCCAAAGATGTCAAACGACAAGAGTTGGCACAAATAATACTTGAGATACTGAAATAAAGTGCAGTGCAATACTGAAGTTGGGTCCTAAATGCTTCTCTCTATCAAACCGAAAGGTCAAAAGGTAGTCCTTTGACTTTCACACTGCAATAAGTGTGAGGAACAAAAGGCTTTCTCTATTATAAAGGGAAATCACCCATATTAAATTTCTAGCACATTTGTACTGTACACTGATTCAGTGAGACAGTCCTATGAAGCTGAAATCAATAATTAGTGAGGTGTCGAGACTACACCGACTACTCTTAAGGAAGTGTTGGCCTTTATAAAATCTGTAAGTTTATTAATATGATACCAAATACCGTTTTAATTGTTGTAGCCAAGGCAAGCATAAGCCTTGTAGCATATGTGTGTGTGTCTCAGACATGTATTAATAGGATACACCACCAGACTGTTTGTCTTAACACCTTGTAAACAGTGTGATGAAAACTCAGGCTTTAATTTCTGTGCCTGTGCATGCATTATGGTGATTGTAGATTGACTAAATATCCTAACTTGTTTTAATTAAATACATAAAACAGAGAATAACAACTTTTGGTGCAAGTGTTTCTGTCTGACAGCGAAAAAAAAAAAAAAAACGGAGAGAAACGCATTGTCTCAAAGGCTGTTTGTGTGTGTGATGTTAATGGGCAAGCACAATGCATTAAGCCTGGAATGTAAGTAATGTGCACTTAGACACAGAGTGCCAGCCACACTGTGTGGACAGCATCGTTTAACGTGCGGCAATAACTCTGTTAGGCTGCTGCTTCTCGTTGCCTCTCTTTCAGCCTGCATCTTCTCTTATCTCTCTTCCCATTGTCACTCCCTGTATACATTTCTTAAATGGTGCACTGGTGTGAAAGATGAAAGATGAGAGGGGACACTGCAGGTCTCTTCAGAGCTATTTACTTTGTACCATTCTGTCTCCCTCTGGTCCTGTTTGTCTGAGTGAAGCAGGAGCATTACTGAAAATACTCCAGAAACATTTGATATGATGCAGCGGTACCACACGACTTTTACTCTTCCTCTAAAAAATACTGAAACATGCTGTGATTCAAGAGTGGAGCTGAACTCTATCAGTGTAAATGCAGGTCTGGCCTCCACAGAGGACCTGCACCCTGGGTGAATGACTATGAGAGTTGCTGTATGGCAGGATGAAGTGTGTTCATTTCCTTATTTATTGACTCACTTGCTTTTCTCTGAGTGTTTGAAATTAATAACAGCCAGCAGAAATCAGACAGAGGGATGAAAATCAGCACTTTCCCTGCAGTGAAGCCATTCATCAAGCTAACGAGGGGGAGAATAGGAGTGGAGGAGGCGAGGAGGGGAAAAGTGACGTTTGGAGAGGGAGCAGGGGGAGAGGGAGCAGGGAGAGCGGGAGGGAAGCAGGTGCAGCGTGAGGCGGAGGGAGGGAGGGAGAGAGAGAGGGGGAGGGAAAGTGACGTTGGGAACAGGCGAGAGAAAGGAAGCTAAGTTTGTTTGTGAGGAGAAGGAGGAGAGTCATTTGGAGGATAGCAGGGCACACAGAGGAGGAGGAGCTGTGTCACTCTAAAAAGAGGGGTAGAGATGGAAAGAAAGACAAGTTTGACATTGGAGTATAAATAGAGAGGGAGGAGAGAAACAGAGACAGCGTCCCCTCGACTGAATGACTGAGGGATTGGCACAGAAATCAAGGCAGCACAGAAACAAACGAGGATGTGTTTATATGTTTTTAAGTCCAATGCTAATGAGTGGCTTTTTAGACTTTAATAACAACTATGTCCACAATGACTGGGTTCCTTAGGCCTCTGCGAGTGGCATTTGGTCTCCACAATCAGCAAACTACCAGCTCTACCAGCAGTATTGTCTCATGATGCTGAGGAGCGAGGCAGATACAATACAGAGCTCTCATTCACTGTCCCCAACAGAAGTGTTTTACACGCCTTCCTTTCACTGATGGGCGATGATGGGCCTGCCCTCTCCTGAAAGCCTTCGCCCTTGCGATGACTTGGTCCCATGCTGCTGCGCCTCCCTGACAGTCCACCAGAGACCCAACAGTATCTCACACCCAGAGTAGGGCTGACTAAGCACTTACCGCTGAGCCTCTCTTCTCAGAGCGAGAGAGGAGTGCCATGCTGAGAACTCTGCCACAGGAAAATAATTAGCAAAGTGGAGCTCTGCCCAAACACACTGGGCTAAATCTAGTACCACTTCACATACAAATGCAGCCATAAATCTTTTTTCTTTTTCTTTTCTTTTCTTTTCTTTCTTTGCAAAGTATCATCCTCACAATCAGGTGTAAAATTTTAGTTTCTTGTTTAGGTTTTGTGTTTATTCTTACATATTTTAATGTAATCATTTGTACTAATACTACGGGATAAATTTAGGATAGTTCCAATGAATGTGTGTCACAGTTAGCCCATACAGTCTTCTGTGATGAAAAAACACCCAGTGAAAGCTTCAAGCTGCTTTGCTGTCTTTCCTCAGTCTGAGTGTGTCCAAGCTAAGAAACGTGTGCTCTGTGGCTTGTAGTCACGCAAACTGTACCCATCTCACTGTACATGGATATCTGTATTTTTAACTTTAAAGTTAGACCACGGTGTCTTTGGTCACCAAGACTAAATATAGTCAGTTCCTCCTGACCAGTCTCCAGTTTCTCACTCCTTTCCGAGAGGCAGGTGGAGCAGAGACGGGGAGGGGAAAGGGAGAGGGATAACACCCAGTCTTGAATAAATCATCCCTCGACTTTTGACCCATATGGAGCAGGAGGTTGTTTTTGTACTTTTGTACTGCCCCCCTTCTCTCTCCGGCCTCTGCACCCCTCCTCTATCTCATTCATTATTTCCTCCTCATGACAGGTCAATCTGGATCGATTTCATCTGCCCTCGATGGCTGAGACCAACATCCTGGCACCCAGAAATAGAGCTCTGTGTGATAGAGGAGCCTGTGACCAACCGTTACCGTTAGCACGCAGCTCTGAGAAGGGGTGAGCGAGAGAGGATAGGGGAACAAAACTATTTTTGAAAAACATTCAATTTACTGTACTTATGAACTTCACTGATATACAGGTGCAAAAGACACTTGTGCAGACGGGAACTGGATTGTGTGACTAGTTGTGGTGCGTGGGTGACACTGCTTCAGCAGGTTTCACCTAAACCACCCTGCTGTATACCAGACAGTTGGCTGGTGGCCTTGCCTACCTGCTACATTAGGCTTATGTGATCACAGATCCATGTGCACATGCACTCAAAACATGCAAACACACACACACAATCATGCTTCCCCAATCTATATTTGTGCTTCCTTCTTCTTTCTCACAGCCTCTTTCATACACTTACAGTGCATATACGCACACCTGGTGTTTTATCTTCGTCAGCACATTCTGGGTGCTTCAGCTCCCTACTGGGCCCTGAACTCCAGTGTCTCTTTGCATGGCAAATCCCTGAGGTGTGTAACATACACACCAGTCGCAGGTGAGACATCCTGGCAGTCTCATACAACGTTAACCTCTCTTTATCTCTTTGCCAGCTCAACATCTGACAGAGTAAATACATTTGCGCCTGGTAAAGTCTTTTTCTTTTGCAACGGTGGGGTAGAGGTGCAGTGACACAGAGTCCTGGTGTTGTCTAGGCTGTCCAGGCCGGAGTCAGGACACTCTTTCCCCAGGCAAGGGCACCGAGACCTGGCTCTCCGTCTCCATCACTCAGCCTGTCCTCCTGGAGCTACGTGGCCAGACTGCACATTACCCCCTCATATGCATGGATTTGCATAAAACAAAGACATGGCTCTGCCTGCAACGTCTGCCATGGTTGAAACCGCTCGGAACAGGTTCGACCAGACCAGACCACACACAGCCCCTCCAAGCTTGGCTGGCAGGTTGTCAGAGCGCAACATCACTATAGCGCAACGCCATGGCAAGGGAACTGAGATTTACGAGGCTGACTAAGATAGACACCCTCATGGTTTTCCACTTTCATTCGTTTAACATCCGTTCCCCTGGCGTTGTTTATATTCTACACCCCTTAACAGTGAGCAGAGGGCACCTAATTCACAGTGATGACGTGGGAGGAGAATCAGAGTACTTAAAACACTTCATCTAAAGATGATTTGTCCTTGTCTTCCCTGATGGCTTTTGTCCTGCTTCTCCTCCTGAAGTTAAGTGGAGTTGGAGAAAGGCCAACCACTGATCCCGCACCCCACTTAGACACAATCAAGTAAATAACACTGGACACAAATACATGTACGCACAAAAACACATACACACATACTTTACTCCGCCAAGGTGGAAAGTCGTGAACACAAGCTCAGACCTTCGCTCATTCTGATGTGTCATGACCAAGCACATCATTGGGGTTTGCTATGGAACAGTCAGTGAAACCATTACAAGAACAATTGGGTTTGCAATATACATTTGCCCAGGTTCCTCTCTGTCTCCGTGAATTGATTTCAGGACTGGATGCTTATTCTTCACTCTGCCTCTCTCCTGTTGTCCGAGACACTCTGCCTTTTCTCTCTGCCTTTCTCATACACAAAATCTGAACATGTAATTTACATTTGAATGAGTAGCTATAATCTGCTGGTTGTGCTGTTGATCCAAGACGACAGAAAACTTCTGTGTTGCATGTGTATGTGTGCTATTTTTTTCTTTTTTCTTTGTGGATTTAAATGAGGTGAGAAAATGCATACAGTACTCGGAAAAGTTATGGCATTGGGACAGAGATGTGATGGAGAGAGATACTGTCAGCAGGAAGAAGGTGTATCCCCTTTAGCATATGAATAGGAATTGACACTATGGTACATTATGTATCGGTTATGGGGGCCTTACAGTTTTATAGCAATATGCTATGAAAAACTCAATGCTAAATACTATATGTGGTGACTACATCCTCTCCCTATTTAATGTGAAATTCTAATGAATAATTAATTAATGATTAATATAAATATCATTGTGTAGTGATATAATAGGAAAACAACAACAACATTACCAGTAATAATACAGTATATGTTACAATTAGGCTGATACCATATGTACGGCTGTGTTTTACAAATTGGACTTCACTCACTGTTTTGAGGTTGGAATTACAGGGTAAAGCAAAACAAAAAAGCTTAAAGAGATCAAGTAAGAAGTGTTTTACCTCAGGAAGCCAAGGGCACGGAGGAATGGGGCTTGAAAATCACAGATGGAGGAATTTTCTCGATGACCTAAAGGAGCAGATAAGATTGGACAAAACATATCAGAATGGATAAATGAGTCATAAATACACATAGTGTCTTCTCTCCTGTTTCTTCTATTGCGTGTCACTCTCTGCCACCCTGTCTTACACACACACACACACACACACACACACACACACACACACACACACACACACACACACACACACACATACACACATACACACACACACAAACAATCACAAAGAAACAAGTAGATTCATTCCAAGCGAGATTCACTCTCACCTTGTCTTTCTGCTGAAATACAGTACATGTATCATAGTAAGCGTTTGATGCGGAGGGAAATGTAAAAATTTGCATGCAAATAGATTCTACAGGCAGAACCCATGCATCAAAACACTGTAACCACAAGAGACAAAACTAAAATATCTAAGCACACAGTGTGCCGTTGCGCAGAAAAGGCAAAATAGTTTTATGCCACGGCCTCTATTCCTGTTCATTTCATTAAATCACATAATTAATTGTTGTAAAAGGGAAGGAATTTATCGTGCAGAAAACTACACAGTGGAGGATGGTAATGTTTGCCTTCCCTACTACCTCATGAGCGGCACTTTCATAAGCACCCCCCTCAAGACACACGCAAGTAAGCATTGCTCTGGGCAGGTCCAGATAGAGCTATTCATATTCCCTGTAAATGTTGCTACACAAGTGAAAACATTAACTTAGCTCTTAGCCTCCTGTGCACAGATGCCAAGCAGGGTCCCTTTAAAACGCTGTGGAAAATGACAGTTGTGGAAATACTTTGCCCATACACCGCAGTGAAGGAAATTTTAAATCACTGGATTTTCAAATAAATGCCACATAACTCTACTTCTACTGAGTATATAGAACTGCAGGAAAACAGAGGTGATGCAGCATGATGATATTAGTACTGCAGCAGAAAAAAAAGTCATTGCATCTGCATCACAAAGTATAAGCTTTCATCAGGGTGACATATCATGGTCTGGAGGAAAATTTAAAAAAGAAAGTCGCCTCTTCACTAACATACCAGAGAGCAGACATGTTGGTGCTTATCACCTGTATGTATGGAAATGACTCCTTAATGATGTTAGCTATGCTTTATCTCTTGTGTCATTCATGTCATACTGTAATACTCATTATATAGTTGAGTACACTATAGGTGTTAAGGAAAGAAACATATTGTTTATTGTTCATCTCTTAATGACTAAATCTTCTTTGGATCAGCCTCTCACATGAATTGCTGTGCTGTAGTTTTACATTTCATGAAAAGCATACTTTGAAAGCTTTGGGAAAAATTAACTTACAGTGCTGGCAAAACCCATCAAGCAAAACCCTTCTCGAGTGGAACTGTGATTTTAGTCGTATTTTTTTTTTTTATTCATTTGCAGAAATTTGAAAACTTTATGCCATTTTGAAAGAGAATAATCCCTCTAACATTTTTTTCAGCTGTCACCTTTTGCGCAATGGGACTGCTGAGAGATGGTGTTGCATTTATTTAAGTCACAGGCTCTTGGTTTGGGTCCATTTACAGACATATAAAATTACCCCAGCAAGTCCCGACCACCTCATTACCAACATAACCTGCAGCCAGTCTTTCAAGGACAACTCTCTAATGACACCACGCGTATCCGCTTAATGTCTATTTGAAGCACATAGTGACTTTCTGCCACAAAGAAAGAAAGGAATGTATAGAAAGAGCAAAACGTACTCTGATAAAATAAGCAGCTTAATTGATCCCCTATGTCTGCTTAATTCAGAAGAAGGGAGTGTTTCTGTATTGTACCTCTCATATACACTGTAAAGAGAGGAGGGTTTTTTTCTGTCTCTGTATCTGCTGTGAATCTGGACAGACCATTGTGAGACCAGATGTGGCTGCCACCTGGTTGTGCTGAGACACCTGACTTGTGTTTCTGTTAACTCTCTGCAAATCCAGAATATCTCCTATCAGCACTGCTGTTTTTTTTTTTCCAGAACCAAACTCATAAATAGTCTTGAGTTATTTAATTTGTCACTGTGGAAAATAAAAAAAATTGACTCTCATATTCTTATACTGAGGGGAAAACTACTATATGACTTCAATATGTATAAAAAACAATATAAATAACATGAGGCAATGGTGGCCTTGTTTGTAATGTCATTTGGATTTTGACCCTAGCAACTACAAAAAGGATGAAAAAGGACAAAAAAGGAAAAGAGGGAAAGAATGGGGTGATCTTCCTGCATAAGTTAACCTCAGAGAATCACTTTTGATCATAAATACTCTCTGCCCAGTTACAAAGCTAAAGTAATTTTTATGCACTTAGTTTGGCCAGCGTTCGTTTTAAGTACAGGAACAAGCAAATGCAAAAAGGTGAAAGCAGATAACATTTTTAATTTTTCTGTGTTCTAAGTATTTTGGATTTGTTGCATCACTTGATAGATGATAAATACATTGTTCTTTCTAAAAAGATCTTGGAATTGACTTTCCTTGTTATAGGTTTTTTAATTAAAGTGTGTGAACTCAGAACTGACACTGACAATCCCAGTCACACCCAGTCTGAGTCATGCCTGGTTTTGTTGTGTCTTTGCAGCTCCCACAATGCAATCCCTGCATAATGTGCGTGTGAAAATAAAATGAAGTGCTCTCCGTGACCATCGTGGGTGCCACAAACACAACCGGACAATTCCCATAACACTTCCCTGATTAATTAAACTACTACAAAGGCTGCCTTATTTTTATCATCCTTATTTCCACTTGACAGTGACTCTGTGGCTTTTTCTGTTCAGCTACATGAGGTGAAAAAGAAAAATGTTTGGCAGCGTAAAACTAAACCTGTCAGGCATCAGCCAAGTGCCACGTCTGCCCTGTTCTACACAATTTAAGGTAACAGTTGTGCTGCATACATAAACACCTTCTGTGTATTTCAGCCTGCCCTAAATGAGTCATCTACTTGGAGCTAAGTCATGTTAACACATTAATTAATAATATAGCTTTTACATAGTCAAAAAAAAAACAAACTTATACTAAAAGTTGTTTTTGTCTTAAACTAATTAGACTTTGTTCATATCCTCAGAAACATACTTACGTAACAAAAAAAGCATGCTGCGAGAGTGTAACTCTAAGACAGCGGTGAAATACAGGAAATGGGTAAAAAAAAAATTGGCAGTGAGTAGTCTTGAATTTACTGTGTGCTGTACCATGTCGGATGTGCATGTACATCTCATTCAGTGGGTTCTGGGCAGAGGAAATGAGCATGAGCTCCCCAGGGCAGGGATTACTCTAATGACTTTGAGAGCAGCCTTGTGCGCTGTAACTTTTGACCTCTGCTCATCCTCTTCTCCAAAAGACGACAAGAGAGACTCACACGTGCAAGCACAGACACATACTCACACATCTGAACGTATGAGCACGCATTTTATCTACATAGACACCAGTCGACCTCTCACACAAGCCAGTGTGAGTTAAGAAATGCAGAATCACACACAAACAGCAACACAGCAGATCCTCTCCAGCTCATTCTCTGGCACACATCAAAAGCCTGTAAGAATTCCGACCCCCAACCAGCCCTTATATTTGGGTCTGTCAACTGGTGTACTGCTACTTGACTGAACATTGTGCTGCATCTTATGCTGTCAGCCCGCCTAGCGCCAGCGTTCCATACGAGTGCATCATTGGAAGATCGATAGATTTATCACTTACATAACCATTGCGCACTGGTGCCACAGATATAAGGGGAAACATCTTTTGCAAATTAGATCTGTCTTCACGCAAATGTCATTTAGCTTGGAGACTGAAGTATTTGAGTTGTGTAAATGCCAGAATACAGAGAAACACAAGGAATATCATGCTGTGAATCAAAAGGCTGGGGCAAGTCTTTGCAGGGCCATTTATTGTTTCTCTGTGTGTTGGTGTTTGTGTTGGTGTGTGTAGGCTGGCAACTTTGTTTTCATTTCTAGTGTCTGTGTGGTTAGTGTGTTTTCGGTTCTTGTGCATTGGCATTAGAGGTTTAACTGATCTCTCCCAATAAGGAAACAATCAAAATAAACAAGCTAAAGAGTCTAACGAGGCGGCCTTATACAGAAACCAAATTTTCATTTTTTACATACCACTCAAAACACATCAAAAAAACCCACCACACAACTGCACGGCCTTTAGAGAAGCAAAGCCTAAATCGAAATTATTTCTCTCTTTGAAATGGCAAGCACAGAAACATGTTCTTTAAAGGGGGAAAAAAGCACACGGTTATCCTCCATGAAGTCCTTTAATACAATGTTGTGGTTAATATGAAATATCAAAATATAGCAGCACTATGGCTTAGATCAAATAGATGTAATTAGATAAATTGAGGAAGAAGGAGAGCGGCTTGGCTGTAAATTGCATGGTGTGTGCATGCTAAGACCCAACACTGGCACAGCTGCACGGAGCTGCACTCACGATTTATCATCTCTACATCGCAGGAGCCAGTGGCCCACACCACTATTAATCATCAGCAAAATCATTTAATTCAGCCCAAGCCCGCCTATTGTCTCAGTTTCTCCCCTCACTCTGGGCAAATCAGCCACCACAGCAGCAGCACGCACCTCAGAGGAAATCGCACAAAACAGAGTGGGATACAAGTGCTGGGTTAAAACCATCTTTTTTTCTGTTTTTTTTTTTTTTGGACAGCCTATGTAGCACATCATGGCTGGCAGATGGTGCAGAGGGTGGCTTTCTTGTTTTGTAAATTTAAAAAGTATTAAAATTCATAACTGCAAAGACTGCTGTTTATAGTGTAGAATAACAGTTGATCACTCAGTGCTTTGTTAACACGGTGTCAGGGTGGTAAATTTTTATGAAAGGTGCTCTTTGTGTATATCCTTTGCTCACAGCCACACACACACACACAAACTGTGGCTAAGTTGCAAAAAGCTGACAAATCCAGACAGAATCTGTCCTCAGAAACCTTAGTGTTTCTTCAAAGTGGATTTTGGCACATTGGTCTTCCTGTTTCAACAAACAAATTGTTCTGGAACAGTGAAACAAGATGCCCACAAGGCTATTCCTTGTCCCAGAACTTACAAAAGAACTTTTCCTCTTGTGTTTCAGAAGAGTGGACCTTTCAGTTAGTGCACCAGCGCAGTGAAAAAGTAATGCTGAAAGACATCAAAATGAGAAGTCTAAACACTAGCTGAAATGCAAGATTGGGTACAGCAGAGCTGAGCCTCTTTTTGCTCACCGCAGCGGCTGACTTACATTGGCACCTTCTCCAGTGCCCCCTCACATGCCTGTCATGACTGTGCCCTCCCTGCACCCCTCTCCGAGAGCATGTCTGCTCCAGGCCAACATCCAGGCCCACTGACAAACAGGATAAAGCGGGGTGAAATTGGGAAAGCCAAACGATGACATGCTAATGACATGATGTTGATGTGAGCACACAGTGTCCGAAAAACACAGACGCAGACAGTGGGCACGCTACACACACACAGATCAGAGAGCTGGCAATGTGAAACAGGGCAAATGGAGGGTGCAAATATGGAAACACGCTTAGCCAAAGGAAATTCACGTAGAGATGTCATCCTTTCATACTGTCATTCAAAGAAAAGACACACACACACACACACATAAGGACACACACAAGCACAGACAGAGAGACTGGCATATACACACTAATCACAGGTAATATTTTGCAATAATATATGAGACCATATTGGGATTCCATAATCACAAATGAGGATATAATTCATGAACCAAAATCTTTTAAATAGACAATGCAAATATAAAAATTCATCGTGCACAAGAATTTGATTGTTAAGATGATTTAGAATGGAAATGGAATTAAAATCATTAAACAAAAATGGCAACAAGTAAGATTTCAGTCTAAGTCTACACTTTGGGATTATTATACTGTGAAAAGGATTTTTCATTCACAGTTACTTTGGGGAGTTTGAAGAAAAAATTTGAAACCTGTGTCAAACAGTGGTGTGTCAGAGTACATTCATTTGTAGGCCACTGCGTGTCTAAATCTTTTTCTTTTTAATTTCTTTTTTTTGGTTTCATCAACTTGTCTGTAACATCGAGCTTAAACCTCCACAGTTTTACATGCAGTACTCGTGCGTCAAAATGGATGCGTCAAAAGC
Organism: Toxotes jaculatrix; assembly: GCF_017976425.1. NCBI lineage: Eukaryota > Metazoa > Chordata > Actinopteri > Toxotidae > Toxotes > Toxotes jaculatrix. Next base: position 15,814,248 of record NC_054394.1, on the reverse strand, counting down.
GTCTCAACCCGAATTGCTCATCAAATTTTTGCTTTATTGTTTTGGGTAAATTTGTCGATAACTTTGTTTTTCATATCATGTTGCTGATTCGTTCAGGGTGGCCGGTTGTTAAATTGGTGCTGGGAGAAAGCACATTAAATTGGGCGAAAACAGCATATATAAAAATGTAGTGCAGCAATCTCCACTCTGTTTTGATTCTAGTTTCATGTTTCGATCACAAAAGCAAAAATTCTCAGGACAAGTCAAAAGAAAAGTGAGAAACTTATTGAATTGATGACAATTACATACATTTATTGCATATCATTTAATTGTATGAAATGAAAAAACGAGCACATATGAACATCACATATGGTTAGTGAGTGAAATAATTTTGCACAGCAAAATATATATATATATACTATATATAAGATGAAAGATTAATTAACATATTTTCAAGATTTATTGGCGAATGGTACTCCCTCATTTTTGTACATGCAGGGTGTCAATCCCTGACGATCTAACAATGTCCAGACATTATTGATTATAATAATTGTTATTGCTTTGCGAATATTGACTTCGCTCAAGACAAAACAACAGACTCTCCTGAACTGATAATAAAGTATCAAAATGTTACGATTAAGTCGTAACAGAATGCCAAACTTATCTTCTTGAGATGTGGAGAATACTAACTTTTCCTTAACTTCTACATGATTACAGGCGATATTTGTTTATTTATTTATTTATTAGTTTATTTCAGTCCAAAATATGTCATTTGGTTGAAGAAACACGTTTCCAAAAGCATGGCAATTGACTTTGACTTCGGCTATCAGAATTATCTTCTCCAACAATCCTTTCTTTCTTTCTTTCTTTCTTTCTTTCTTTCTTTAAATACAGTAAGGAGCCGTGTGGCGGAGACCAGTAGAGCTCTCACACATCTGTTTTAAGCACATGCTGCAAAAGCGCTGTTTATGCACTGCACAATACTGCTCATTTTGGAGCCGAGCCAATTTCTCTAAACCAGCATTAAAAAAATACTTTTCTGCCGCAGTCTCCTCATTAATTGCCCTAGTAAATCTATCCGCTCCAACCTGTAGCACGTTATCTTTTGCAACTTAGATTATAAAAAACTTTGTACTTAAATTACGCTTTAAAAAATATTCAAAGGTTGACAAATGCACAATGGAATATCTTTAAATAACAATATAGGCTTTAAGCAACAGTCTAAACTTCCAGGAAAGGGATCGGTGATTTCCTGAACAGTGAAGTCTTTTCTTTCCCCCTCGCACCAGGATCTCCGCCGATCAACTTCCATCAGGAATGCATAGCGCATTCACTGCAGCCTAATGACAGCCGGTGGTGGTGCACTTCAACACAGCTGAAATGCACTTGTATAGATTACAAGGGGTGGGAAGTCCTGTCACTTTTTTGTTGCTGTCCCAAAAAAGTGAGGAGGCCATAAATGAAGTATGAATGCCATGCTGGAGTCATCCGACAAAAAGGACATCTTCAAGCACAGAACGAAAAACCATACATGTCCAGCATGCAGGGCAGTTCAATAACACATCTCTTTAAAAACAATGAATAGTTTGTAATGAATATAGTCTTTTGTTGCTCAACACAATAACAAGCAAACGCATGAGATGAGGTGGCGTCAAACGGCAGGCTCGCAGTCCTCCAAGTTTGGCAGACAAAAAAAAAAAAAAAAAAAAAAGGAAAGGTAAAAAAGACCAAAAACATATTGTCGATGGATGCAGTTTTGACAGGAATCTGTACACTGAATTAAAAGTAAAATGATGAAAAAGGGCAAGTTGATGAACTTCGGATGAGTATACTTAGTGCTTGCATGCACACTTCGTATACTGCGGCATAAAGTTGGATCAACTTTCAAAAATCATATTTTACTCAAACACTGCAAATCTAATGAACAACGATGAAAAAATCTCGACAAACAGGCTATTCATAATATACTGAATATGACAGCAAAAAGTAGATGAAAGTTTTCTGAATATGACTCTCCAAATTTAAACACACGGATGACAGAGCCCTCCAAATCTAAAAACAGTCGCAGACTTGAGAAAACTCTTGTTTAAAAAAAAAAAAAAAAAAAGTATTAAAATAAAAAAAAAATAAAAATAAAAAAAGTTGACAAATTAGTTCTTGGTCTAGTGGGCTTTGCGCCAAATGAAAAAAAAAAGTTCTATAATGAAAACTTTTTTTAAGCGGGGGTGAGTAACTCATCTGATATTCTTTTTTTTTTTTCACGATAATGTCGAGACTCACATGAAAAACTCCGGGGATGAAGGGTTGTTGTCACTGCTGGATCCATTTTCTCTGAAGCCGTTGCTGATGAGCTTCTCATACTTTTCTTTGTACGCGTCCCTCTCCCGGACCAGCCTGGAGATCTCCTGCTTTAGGTGGTCGACCTGCTGCATGAGTTGCGTCTTCTCTCCCTCCAGGACGTGCCGCTGCTGGACCCGCTTGAACCGGCAGGACTGAGCGTAGCCTCTGTTCTTTAGGGTCCTCCTCTTCTGTTTCAATCTGATCACTTCTTCCTTGCTGACCCCCCGTAGCTGCCGGTTGAGCTCCCGCACTGACATGGTCACCAGCTGCTCGTCTGAAAACCGCTCCTCCAAGCGCATGTGTGGGTGATTTGTCCCAGTGCCGTTGTTCTGGACGCCAGGTGCCTGGTGGTGGCTGCTGCTGTGGTGGTGATGGTGGTGGTGGTGGTGCTGCGCTCCGTTCTGAGCGGCTGCCGCAGCGATAACTGCCGACACCACCGCCGCGGCAGACCCCATCTCTTCCCCGGCCATGGTGCCTCCTGCTCCGGCTGCGCCAGCAAACTGCTGGCTCCTGGCATAGCCATCGAAGGACTGGAGCTGGTGACTGCTGTTGATCAGCGCCTCGACCGCGTCTTCGGGGCTGAAGCCCAGCGCCTCTGGATTCAACTGCTGTTGATAACCGGACATCCAGTAGAAATCCTCTATGTGTGTCTTCTGCTCGCTCCCCGAGCCCGGACTGGGCGCCGAGAAGCTTGGGGAAGGGGGCACCGAGCTGCAAGGCGTGCTCATCGGGGTGGAAGACAAGGATCCCCCGGCGATAAGGCGACTGCACTGGCTGATGTTGCGATCGGGCTCCACCGGCTCCTTTTTCACTTCAAACTTCATCAGATCGAAGTCATTAACATATTCCATGGCCAGGGGACTGGTGGGCAGGTCGGAGTTGCTCATTGCCAGCTCTGATGCCATCCTCTTGCTGCTGACAGTCCTCCAAATGGGCTGAAGAGCAGCTGTCAAACTGGGTTGGTTAGGAAGAACGTGAGCCAGTTTGATTTTTAAGCGTTTGTCTTGAAACTCAAAAAAAAAAAAAAAAAAAAAAAGAAATAAAAAAATAGGTTTTCAGCGTCCCTTTTGCAGCCGCGGACTTGCAAGCGTGTGAGAGTAGTTTTTCTTTGCAGAGTCTATTGCACAGACACACCAGTGCCGCGCGCACGAGTAGCGGAGTCCTTTTTCAGCATGTGAAATTCGGCGGTTTTGTATTTCAAACATTTAACACTTTACGGTTTTCTTCATGAATACATTGCGCAAGCGGAGAGGGAGAAAAGCCGAGAGTAAGGGAGTAAATGCAGCCTCGCACGTTATATGCCGCTGACTGGTGGGGCGATATTTTAGAGGGATCACACAGCAGATGAGTTTAAGAGCATTGTAGCTGCCCTGACGTCAGGCTGGAAGGGGGAAATTGACTCGGACGAAGAGCCAATAGGGTCGCACACTCCGAGAGCTAATTAACATATTAGTACCAGAAACAAAAGTTTTCTTAACTGTCAAAGGCCATCAGCTGACTGTCAGCTGGGACAGAACCTCTTAACTCTTTGGCTGCTATGACCGTAATTTTAATCATCGTTTTTTTGTTTTTTGTTTTTTTTTTCTTTTATATGGAGCAACAATTTCTACCAGATCCATTTATTTTTATTTCAATGAAAGGAGGCGAAATGGATTACTTAACATGAGAGTCCCAATGCAAAGCATTTAGAGAACAGAAAGATAGAGGAAAAAACAAACACATAGATAGATAGATAGATAGATAGATAGATTTTTACATCTCTAAGACAATGTGTATAATAACCGTTCTCGTTTTAATGAAAGCTTTTAACCATCTGCTTATTTATGCTTCTTAATGTTATAGTTTATAATTTTTATATATTTTTTTATATTTTCAATGCAGCATATTAAATGTAAATTCTCTCCTAGAAAAATCACTTCAACTTATAAATGACAGTATCTTATTTTCCCGTTATTTTGTAGCACAAATGACTATACAGAACACAAGTGGCAAATATTGACGATGTAAAGAGATGTAACTTCAGAGACAATTGACCAGAAATATGAAAGGTGGATTGAAGAGATTTGTCATGCCTTTGCGCATCATTATAAAACTCAACACTGCCACCTTTTGGTCGTGCCTGTGCATGGGATCCCCCTCTCAGTCACTGTAATAGGCCGTACAAATTTAAGTGAGAGAATAAAAGTGATTATAAAGGGATGAAAAACATGCTGTTTGCAAAAGCCACACATATACACGAAGTCTATCCTTATTTTCCTTATTTTATTAAGGCAAAAACGCCAAATACTCCTTGTGACTCTCAAAGGAGTTATGTAAGAAGATCAAACCCATACTGTGTGGAAGAAATCATGTCAGTGGAGGTGAATACCAGTGAACCCAGTGTTCCATCCAAACTGATATTATGTCGTACAGCCATAAAAATCACTTTATCTAAGCACGGGCCCAGTCGTTGCAGTGGAGTCATATAAACCACTCTTGTACTTTGCACTTTATCTCAGTTCAGAGGTCTGCTACTTTTAATTGATCCGTGTACAAGAATAACATGAGGCAGTCTGGGTATTTCTGTTTCCCATATTACTTGTGTCCTCTCTAGTTAAGTGGTCATAATGGGTTTATTTTTTTCCCCTGTAGATCAAACAGGTTTTCTGTCAGCACTGTAAAGTGAGTGTGTTCCAATATGTCACTTTGGCCAGGGGGGCACAGAGACTATTGTGATGCTATTTCATAATATATATATATATATATATATATATATATATATATATATATATATATATATATATATATATATATATATATATATATTAATTTCATACATTTGCAGAACATACAGTTTAGTTCACTGCTTGTGTGAAGTGATACTGACACACACAGTTTCAACAGTCTGGCTTATGAGTGTAACTATGATAAAGTTCTTGATATACAACCCTGAAATTCTAATTTATTCAGCTTTATTCCTGTGGATTAACCTGAATTCATCAACAAGGATGACATTTTGTATGGGATTTATACCCTTAAGTTTGAGTTCCTCAGTGTATCTGCATTAATGGCAAAATACAATTAACTGATGACACATGGCAGTTTACTTCAATAATAATGCAATTTGGGAAAAGAGTGATGTAAGCTGCATTAGGGCCTGGTCTTGCTGGCCAGTCAGAGTGTTGATTTCTTGTGGCCTCTTTTGACATGGTGCTGACAAATAACCATTTCTTTCCTGTGACAAAAGCCTATAATCATAGTCTGTCTCTCCCTTACTCTCCAAGTGTATGATCTCATCGTTGCAACCATGTGTATTTTTAGATTCCTGGGTGCACACTATTTAATGATAGGCCAAACCAGTCACGTCCCTGCTGCCAAAAGCTATGGAAGACGATCCTGACAATCAGCCAGATATTTTCATAACCATAAGGAGTTCAACACTTCCCTATGGTTGTACAAAACTGTAGCTCAGATTGCGTCTCTCGGTTTTCTCTGTTTGACATTACGTGGAAACACTCTATTTTTCTGCCTCCGTTTTGTGTGTTTATGGGATGTCACAATTGTTATAGTAAGTGCACAAACATACCGACAGATTCTGTTTATCAGAACCTAAACGGTGAAATATTGATCACAATGAGGACACAATTGTGAAACTGAACAGAATTTAATGTTTAAAAAAATTTTTCTGCTACCGTTGCATGTGTAGAGGAAAAGGTTTGCAGTCAGCTTATGATAAACACAGAAACAAAGTTAACCAAACACACAAGTATCACTGGCAGTTGCTAAATGTTCTAGTAAAGGGATAAATGAATGCGTCTGTTTGCGAGCTAACACAACACTGTGCGTGTGGCTCAAACAAACTCAGATAGAGCCCTATTGTTTCTATTTCCATTCTGTTGCCTTATCATCCGTTTGGGCTTACCTGTTCATAGGAAGGCACAGCAGTGGCCCATTCCCTGGGGTACAGCCACAGCAGAGCGAGACTAATACACAAACGAAGGGAGAGCTCATTAGTCATGACAGAAGAAAGTGGCGGACCTAATTTAGCTGCTTTTGTGCCTTTGAAGTTATTGATGATGCAGAGCTGAGGGAGATCTACATGGAGAGAGATCGGGCTTGCTGTGAAGAGAACTTATCAAAACAGGAAGGAAGAAGTTCACATGATGAGGTGGAGGAGCAATGTAGGTGATATGAAACATTACAGTATCATTTAAAGGGTCAATCCCATTTTTCAGACTTTTTAGTCATCTGTAAAACTGAAAGATTTTTGAAACCATAGCAACTGCATGAAACAGAGTAGTGCAGTTGTTAGAGCGCTGTGGCAAATATGGCGTTCTCGTCATGAACGCTACTTATGTTTGGTGCATTCGCCGTTGCAAAGCTGAGAGTTACTATGTCAAAGTTAATACAAGCTTTTGGCAACATGATGCATGTACATGTACTATGTATTTAAAACCACTGTGGCAAGTATTGGATCGACAAATGACAAATGATCATGTGGCACTGATTGAATTTAGATTTGTAAATCTAAAATAACAGCATCTTCAAGAGTTACTGTGGAGCATTGTATTTTTATTGAAGCTTCTTTTAAATAGGCCATTAACCCCTTTGGGATTACAGAACGTGTTATGTACATTTCTTTGACCATCATCTTTCTTTTTAAGATGTTGGTCCCAGACCCAAACTCAAACCCAAACTTTCTCAACAAACTCTCGTCCGGCTACTGACTTAAACAGCATACTGCAGGCAGGCAGAGGCAGAGGTATGATCTTCTTTTAAAGTGGTCAGGGCCAGGTTTTAATGTCCCCTCCTTATAGACTCAACTGTACAGACTCTGATGTGCACTCCCGATGAGTCTGCGAAAGCTCAGGGTTGTCCTACTGTGAAATTGGAAAGTGTGTGTCGGCTCCCTGATTGACTTTTTGAGCCATGTATGCACAGTTTCCATAAGTCTGCAACTCTGCAAACTCTGCTGAAGGAAAAACCCACAACACATGGCATTGTGGCATTGGATCAGCAATTTCATGATGCAATTGTGCATCATGTAAGGAGTTGGTAAGCAATATGCATGTGTTCTTGCTTATCTGATGACGACGGGATGATGACTTCCAAATATTTGGTTTGGTTCAAAAGAAGTGTTCTTCTTACAAAAGGGGAGCAAACAACAAACACTCCAGTTCAGAAACACGTTACATTATCACATAATGTCAGATTTATTAACCAATTCCACATTCAGATTCCATTGTACTGAATACTTGTCCATGGTGACACTTAACTTATTTTAAGTTTGAAGAGATATGCAGGATACCTGTCAGTAGCTTGCAACAACCTTCTCAGAAAATACTTATATAATATATATATAAACTAATTTTATCCTTAAACCCAAACTCAGCAGTAACATGAGGAGTGTCACATATTATTATTGTTGGTATCAGTCTGAACTCCTTGTTTTGGGGAGCGATAGAGGCGACTGAGTGGAAAGAGCAGAGGTCAGTGAGTTATTTGTCGTATGTCTGTTAGACTGTGTGTGTGTGTGCGTGTGTGTGTGCGTGTGTGCTTGTGTGGTGGTGGTGGTGGTGGGGCTTGCTCAGTTCCAGACAGGGCTCGATAAGGCCATCTAATCAGCCTCTTTGCATTCCAACACTTTTGTAAGCTGCCCCTAACCTGAGCCTATTACTGTATCCATGTCAGCACTGGTGAATACCTGAAAGCTGATAGGACCTGCAAACACACAGGCAATGTTGGTGAAAGAAAGACACACGGTTTTTAATATGACAAAAACATTTTGTTTGAGCGCTGCCTTCCAGTTTAAAATGAGGAAGACAACAACACTACCCGTGCTTTACATCTCTACTAACATAAAGAGCTGGTATCGCTCTGGGGAAATGCAATTTCATCAACAGTTTAGTGAGAACAACAAAGCTGGAATATCAATTTTCACCCCAGCAGCAGAATGTGGGCACAGCCATGTCATAATTACCTTAATCCATTAGTCAGAAGGAGGGTGAGGCTGAGAAGGGTGCGACAGAGGACAGAGCAGACAAAACAAGGTCAGGAGGAGAGCAGATCTGTAGTCTGAGGTGGATCTTGGATGGCCTCTCTGACACTGGTGGAAAGTATTTGGTAGCCTACAGCTAGTGGGCTCTGTGTGACTGGAGATCTCTGGCATATGACTCCGAGCCAGTATCAGTTCTGTGGCTTGATAGCGAGGGACCAGCAGTAAACCAGTGAATGTGTTGCAGTGCTGTGAACAGCAGAGTCACGCATGTTTTCTAGACTGTCTCAGTGTCACGTGACCCAGGGTGACACAGAGTTTTAATCTCTTGTATTCATTCTCCTTCCCCTTCCAGCTGAATATTTGTCAAGTAAAATAACATAGTTGCTAATTAATAGTGTGTGGCCCATAAATGTAGGCTTGTCTGTTCACCACATTCAGAGTAATCGAAGAAGACTGGTCAATATTGCACAAGAGTTGGCAGAGTGGCTTGCATATTAGACATAATTACATTCACATGGATGTAATGTATTGGTTTACTGTCATGTGTAAAGTTAATGTGTATAGCAATTTATTGATATATTAACTGTTAGATGGCTTTCCAGGGTTATCTCCTTTGGACATCCACAATGCTTTCACACAACTTATACTTTTAACTGTGTGTGTGTGTGTGTGTGTGTGTGTGTGTGTGTGTGTGTGTGTGTGTGTGTGTGTGTGTGTGTGTGTGTGTGTGTGTGTGTGTGTGTGTGTGTGGTGCCCAAGTGTACCTCTTTACCCATGTGTCTACTTGTGTGCCAGTGTTTGCAGCCAGCATGTTGGTGCATGCATTTCTAAACAGAGTATGTGTGTGTGTGTGTTGAGTTTTTATTTGACTTAAAGTTAAAACAAACAGTTACAGCACAATGACACAGTTTTCTACTAGGCTAAACTGATGTATAATTTGCCGGATAACAAATTTTAGGCAATTCTGAGAAAGCAGAGAAAATCTGAGAGCCATGTTTTGTAAGAGGAGCCATGGAAAAATTTCACATTTATATTAGAAGTAGGTAGGTGGTATTTTAGTGTAAAGTGAGGGCCGACATATTTGTGGCTATAATGCAGTTTAACACAGATACTGCTAAAAATGGACACAAACATTACCATAGATTTACCAACACTTCTCTTTGTCAGTGGCTAAACAAGCACTATAAAAATGTAGTTTGCTGCAGGGATACTGGACTACTTTAGACTATATATGCGTTCATAATATGGCATACACCTCTTATCTATGCTGCGCCAAAAGGAGTTGCAGCTCTATTTTCAGGAGTTGTCACCTCTTGCACAAGTCTCTGGCAAATCTTTAGCCCCCCCACCCCCCAGCCCCAGCTGCTCCTGTGCCCCTGAGCTACTGTAGCCTGGAACTGACACTAACAATAAAGTATAATTTTCACAATTGCAGTTTGCAAGCTAATTAGAGCAGAGATCCAGAGCAAAAATCATCAGAAAACAAGACCTTTAAGCCTCCCCAGCTGAAATGTCTTGAAACACTCTGTCATCTATTGTTGAACAAATGATGGTGGTAGTGGTGGAAGATAATTCACCACCTTAAATTAAACATTATACCTGACTGAAAGTCCCCATGTAAATAAACAATCACATTGGCTTAATGATTTATTTTGTTGCTCTTTAACTTGCGGATATCAACTTTATCTGTGGTGTTTCATTCATCATCTGTTACATGTTCATTACACTGAACATAATGAGACCATCTAGCCATTGTGTTCAACATAGTGTTTGTCAAATATGCCAATACGGACTATTGACTTAGTGAAGATATACAGGAGAAATGGCTGTCTGCTACACCAAACTACAGTTTGATAAGAGCCAAAGAATTTCTAGAAGGGCAAACACAATCTGTCAAAGGGCCTCATGTGCTATTCCTTCATTCATACATCAGGGAAAGTAGAATGAGATACTATAATAATTTTCTTTAGAAAAAGTAATGTGTGCGCATAAAACTTTCTCTTTTCAGTCTGTCAGACAGATGACCACTCACTGATGGGAGATGGATGGATATTTCTGTATGGAAGTTCAGGAAGCTGTTTGCCCACTCTTGTCTCATGTTCTTCTGATCATGGCCATCTCCAGTCACAGTGAACATGCAAATCACCCCCCCCCCCACTAACAAATAAATAGAAACACACAAGCAGACACAATGACACAAACCCATTCCCAAATGCATGCATGCTCACACAAATGCACATAGAGGGGCATATGTGCGCATGCTCATAGCCTAATGAGAGATTTTCTGACCTTTCTTCATGTACCCCAGGAGAATATTGATGAATCCCCATTTAAAAATAACTCTCGCCTTGTAGGGTCATTAAATGATTTACAGTTATTTCACCAACACATAATTATTACATTTATTATGTTGGACTGTACAGGGTTGGGCCATTGTGGTAGAAGGTGGACCTTTTAACACACAATAGAGACGATTAAAAGTTTATTTTTTGTGAATACACTTTATTCATGTTCCACTCTGAAGTTAACATCACAAGAAAACAGTTTATAGCTTTTAGAGTTGTACACTAGCCACTATAAAACTAAACCTGTAGCATTTATGGTGAAAAAAAGATATGAGTGAAAGGAAACCTGTTAGAAGAGAAGAGGGGAACACAAAGTTTGAGAATGCACTGGGACTAATCATATTTTACTTTCCCATAATATTCTGCATTTTTAAAGCTCTGGTCCAGAATTTCAGAACCATTTCTAACTGTAGGATTTGTGATGACATTTAAGTCTTTTATTATCATACAGTCTAAACCTTTATGACAAAAACCTTTGTCACAACGAAACGTGAGTGGATGAATTTTGTCCCCTCTTAGATCATTCCTATTATCCATGTCAAATCAGACATAATCTGACTCAGTGAGCTAAGTAATCACAGGTAATGTCACATTTGCTCTCATGGCAAAAAGACTAATCACCACATTCAAATTGCAAGGTTATGGAATTATCTTTATCAGAGCCGTCTATGACCTGCAAATGTGCATCAGCTGCCTCACTATACTGCTAATACTAGTACCAATATTGTTAGGCCCTTTGTGTGTTTGAATCCTGCAGCCTAGATCTGTTCCTAATAACAATATCTTCTCAATTGTTACACTGCTAAGCTGGTTAAAATGTCCTCTGACTGTGATTGTGAGCATGGCCCTTCACACACTCCCAGTGGGTGAGATGTTTATGTAGCCCTGTAATGTTTATGTGAGCCCTGCGTTCAGCACTCGACATTAAAAACCCGACTGAAGCCCAAATGAAGATGATTTAAATGAACTCATTTGAGGAACATTTAATTACCATTGGAGCGTAATTGAATGTTTCTCTGAAGTGCTGAGTGATTCCTAATGAAATGAGAAAGACTGGGCAGATACTGACGAGGCTGAGCACAGAAGCTGATAGTCAGGCCTATTCTCTGTCTACAGGACACATAAAAAAGATCCAAGAAGCATCTGCTGGACAAATAAATCCATCATTGCTACTAAATTATCCTCAAAATAGCCCAAAAAAAGTGACAGGTTTACTGATCCCCCAAAGGCGGGTTTTTAATTCATTTTTAAGTTGTATTCAGTGATTTGCTCCAAAAACTGTTGATGAGTGTGAACAATAATAAATTACAATACAGTGTAAAGCTAATGACCTCAAAAGTTCAAGCAGCTGTTTAGTTTAAACAGAGACGTTATTGTAGAGATGAGTGAGGTAGAGTCACACGTTTTAACAGAAGAAGAGGTGAGTCAGTATTTACAGAGCAGGTGTGCTGCTTGGCCAGTAAAAGCCTCTTCCTTTGGACACTTGTTGTTAAGCTAGGGCTACTATTGGTCCTGCCATTGTAGCATGCATATTTCATGGCCTTTGGAAATTCCCGCTTCAACATCCTCACACCTGCACCATCTATTACAGGGGATCTCACTCTCCCCCTGCTCTCTAAGTGTGTATTTGTGCATGTGTTGGAAGAGAAGAAGAGAGAGGCAGTGAGTGCCTCCACATGTGTCTGCAAGTAAATATGTGTCAGTCATTACAAGTGGCAGAAGCAGCAGCTGCTCTCCCCGTGGCCCTCTCAGTTTCTGGAAGCCTAAAGGCCTCAAGGCAGAAGACGACAATAAGTCTACCTTTTAGCTTCTTGTAAGCTCGAAGCAAACTGTCAAAACAAAAATACAGATAGAGTGTTTTATGTTCTGTTGCCTGCTCACTTCCTTTCTGTCTCTGTTGAACTTTTCTGAGCCTAGCGTTTGTCAAAATCCATTTTGTATTTGTAGCAGGGCTTCAACGTAAAGCAAACGGAAGCTGGTTGGTTAAATGCTGGTGACGCTATTATAAGGTTAAATCTAGAGTATACAAGCCTGCAGTCTGTATGGTGAGAGCATTTCCTGCAGAACAATGAGTCTCCAAGCTCGTCTGACAGACAGAGACACAGAGGGAGATAGGGGAGAGAGTGAATGAGGGAGAGAGAAACAGAAAGAGAGATTACCATTGCACAAAGTGTGCATTTGCATCTACGCTGCTTGACAGCTAACCTGATAAAGTTCAAATTTCTTCAATTGCAAACATGACACATGGTAGTCATTCTGAGCCAATGTGGCGATCAGTATTTCAGAACATCTTGATAACCTCTGCATCCTGTCCGCCTATCTGTACATGCAAACGCACTGTGCACATAAGCTGAAGCTGAGAGTAAAGTCATAAGATGATAAAAAAGAAGGCTGTCAGTGTTACTAGGATCTGTCTTGAACGTTCATGATTTCGACCACAACCTCTGTTCGCCAGCTCAGGCGTAGATTCGTGAAGAGATTGGCAAGCACATGTTCTGCAGTGCTTGTTTTCTACTACACTTGACATACATTAATGCAAACTGACTAAACTGAAAATCGTCTGCTAACTAATGTCTGCATATGTCTGCAACTTTGCCAAACAAACTGTCAGAAACACTTGTGGATCCATCATCAACCTTATGAAATCCCAACAAAAAGTTCAAATGTTATGATTTGAAGTTCCTTTTTTTTTTTTTTCAAGCAAATGCAAGCAATACTGAGCAAAGTTGTTGATACTGATGTTGGAAAAAAATCCTGTTATAGCAATGTGCTCAAATGTTTGTGTAAATCCATTGTACAGTAATTATGAAAATGCAGTCTTTATGTGTTTAATTTGGGATTAGGACATGACATTGGCTAATTTATTGTGACTAGAAACTATTGTTTGGTATAATTTCAGGATTTAAAAGGTTTTTTTTTATTATAAAAGGCTGCATATGATGTCTGTATTTATCCAAGTGGATTATTGTCCCCAGCAAAAATAATAATATGAAGATGTTCTGAGGCTGACACTGTCCATTTGTCCAGGGCCTCTTCCATATTTCCAAGTGGTGCCAGTGGGGCTGAATTTTCTGCAGAAACATACTTAACGCACATAATTTACATTAATGGCTAATGTTTTCTGAAATGTAGTTGTGTAAATACAAATATGTTTTTGTAGAAAAACAAAACAAATTTTCATGGTAATACGGAACATTTTTCTGTCCAGTCAAGTTTAAAGTGTCTCATGTGTCAGGTCTGGATATGACATGTAGGTGTATGAGGTACTGCTTCAGGAGAAGGCGATATTCAAGGCAAATATTCAACTCCTTGTGAGCACACACGTGCATCCATACTCTGACTTTACGCACACTCACATGCGCACACATATGTATAAATGGGTGAACACTTAGACACAAGTATACTATGCATTTATATTACAAGAATTAGCTTAATTCTCAAGATAGACATCACATGGTTGTAGTACATTCTGACCAGTCAGACCAGTCTGTCAAATGACTCTTTGTGCTGGATGCACTTCCCATGGAGACATAGGGACTAAATTGGCTAATAAAAGCTCATAATCTAAATTGTGGTTCGTGACTCCAGAGTTCTGGCGTTGGAGTGCACACGGACAATGACACCCAGTAGTCAGAGCACATCCTCTAACCAGGCTGACATTCCAAACAGCAATTACAGCACCGGGCCCACCAATCCAGACCAAAACACCTACTTACAAAAACAATGGGCATCACTGTTCACACACAAGGGCAACCCTCTCTGGACTCTCTTCATTCCTCTGGCCTGCCTCACCCGCTCTTGGTCCAATCTTGCTATTAATCTTAACTCATTCATTAGAAAAATTCTCAGTCATTGCATGTTCTCACATTAATGTAATGGCCATGACAGCAGGTCAGGTCCTGGCCGTGTGTGTGCTGTCACGGAAGACTTGATTGGAATGCATGTGAATCATTTGAATCGAGAAAGTTGCTCTGTGATGATTTCCAGCTCTAACACATTTGCATGATTGGTTTTGTTTGCTTTTGGTTTTCTGAGCCCCAAGTGAGATAACAGAAGGCACATCAGTCTAGTCACATTAGTATTTATCAGAGTTCCTATGTGATTTAAGTGCTTGGTCTGTAGCATAGCATTGTAACTTTTTAGTCAAAACAAAACATATTTTCCAGTGCATATGGGCTTGGACACTGTCTACCTTTCCCCGACAATTCCCAGACATATTCCGTTAATTTTCTCAGTTTCTTTAAGACACATAAAACTAAAAAACTCAGTGGTGTCCAAATGCTTGTATTTCATACACACGGCCATTATTCACACCACATAATTATGTGTTAATGGCCTGCGCTGCAATTTTGTGAGCAAAATCTGGTTTGTAATTCAGTGTGAGATGAAATATCCCAGATGTAATGGAAATAGCATTAGTACTACTGAAGTCTTTAGAAATGTTTTTTATACCTTTTCTCTGAAAACAGTGCATGTTGACCAAACACAGAGCCACTAGCAGCCATTTCTCATCACTACTAATTTCACAGGTTGTAGATTTTTGTTCCAAATTAATACGCATTACATGAAAAGCCCCTCAGAGAATGTAGCAGCTCCTGCAACTGAGTTTAGGGTGATGATGTTGAAATAATGAGGCTAATTAGTTCACTATTAACTGGGCAATGTCTAAGCTGCTGTGATCAATACAGATCAGTGAGTAAAATGATTTGGCAAGTGCTCGTCCACAAACAAAGCGTAAAATGCAATAAAGCAAACATGCATCCCACTCTTCAAGTTGCATTGCATCACATATTGATGGAAGAAGTCATGTTTGCCATGAGCGTGTGTGTTGGTGGCTGCTTTTCAAACCATCTGCAGCAAAGCTAGCTCGCTGCTGGGCCGTGCAAGAACCAAGTCTTGTGCAACGCTCCCTCAAAAGAACATTTGTTCACCATCTGTGACTGCTGCTCCCACTCCATGCAGAGCTGAAGCAAAGATGCAGCACCGCTGACTTTCTTACAATGCAGAACATGTTGCCATTGGATTTTCTAACCTCCTAACTCCCACAAAAAAAAGAAAAAAAGAAAACTCTAAATCGACTCTTTTAGTGACAGTGAATCACCACCCTTTTTTGGGATCATGAAAACACAATCACTGCATAAATTATTCCCCCCTGCCCCCTTTTTTTTCTTCTTTTTTTTATCACCAAGACCCCTGGCAAGTTGAGTATGTTTTGATGACAGCTATGTGTTTCCTGTTGCGCCCCATTCAGGCTGCAGCTGGCTGTTAAAGGCATTAGTACAGGCTGGAAATATTGCAAGGGTGCCAGGTAGACTCATATGTCCACACACAGATCTCAGACAAACCTCAGCTACAGAATGAGAGGAGAATTGATCCATTAGAGACCTCTACATTTTATATAATATGTATATGATTAAATTAATTAAATTAGTGATTAAATGCCCGATGGAGTACAGTGTTGATTTAACATGCAGCAGTTTGCAAAATTATGCACAAAAAGGCAGAGCAGGTTTCTACTTACTAAATATGAAAATTTTAAGCATTTTCAACATACTACGTAATTTTTCAAAAAATCTTTGCCCTTTCAAAAAATGTTACCAGTGCAGATCTAAGAGCATATTGCAGTGCAAAGTACAATTAAGGCAAGTTGGTAAGAAAAAAAGTTGGTATTTTTGAATATGAATGAATAGTTAGAACTCAGGCTGGAGTGCCTGACCGTGACTCAGACTTGTGTGACGTTGTAGTAACATCAACAGAGAGAGCTAATACAGGCATGCCTCTTCCCTGTTAGCGCTCTCTCTTTCAGCACACTCACATTCACACATGTCCAGTCTACACTGTGTCATTGTCCAGCGCTGTGGAATCTCTCCGCTCATTTCTGTCTCTCCTCTTTTGTTTGGTTAAGCGGGGGCCATAAGTTTGGCTTTGTCTGTGTAGGTGGAGTGTTGAGAAATCTAACTGGTTTAAACTGCCTAGTGACAGTTTGCTGTACACCAATCAGAGGCTGTTCTTGGACTAAGCACATAACTTATGGGCCTATTGGACATATAGAAAGTGCAGTCCTGACTTTGCGTGTGATGTTGACTAAAATTATGATCATCTTCCACACCACTGGAATACATTTTGTGCTGTGGCTTGTACAAGAATTTGATTTTTTTTAACTACAAACATAACAGTCAAGCATGTTGATAACTGAATTAGTAAAGCAAACAGCCAAAGTTCAGTGATACTGCAATATATTGATTCTTGTTTCGTTTCTTTGTTTAGTTACATGTTTACTTTCAGGGGAAAAAGTCACATTCTTCTTAATTTGTTGTTGTAAAGTTGGTTGTATAAATGTGTGAATGTCCTTCTACCCTACAGCCTCCATGAAAACCCACTTGGCTCCTCTTGAGATATTGACACATCTGAGTTTCCCCAGTCAAAGGAATATTTCCCTTCTCATTACTCACAATTCCTTTTAATTTCCCATAATTCCTCTTCATTACTCAGCCTGGGGATGATGAGCTCAATTAACCACGGCTGTAGCTAAATCACCCTGCGTCAATCAGAATTTACTAAAAGAGGAGTTGCGGACACTAAAGACACGGCTTTGGTGCCTGTTTCATTGTCAGGTCTAAAAGTCTTCACAGGTTTAAAATTTCAGACTGATCTTAAATGGACCTGCAGAAAACCCACCTGAAAACCCATAATATAATATAATATAATATAATATAATATAATATAATATAATATAAATATAAATATAAATATAAATATAAATATAATAAATATAATAAATATAATTCAGTCTTGACTGACTTGACTATAATTTAGATGTGTACAGTTGATTTTGGTATAAAACACTGTAATAAACTGACACTATGCCCTTTAAATCATCCACATTAAAATGCCATGAGCCTCATGAGTACATAAACACACGGTGTAGTGACTGACATGTATACTGCGTCATGTTTTGCTCAAGGGCAGGGTTACAGTCAAAGGCAACAAAGTCTGAAATTTGGGCCAGAAGACAAGGAAGAGGCCAGGAAAGGAAACCAAAGGCTGGTTTAATGAGAGGTCAGAGGTCATTCTGGGTCAAGTAGCCTGCCTGGGGACTACATGTTAAACACACTCCTCAGGGACAAAGAGGGACAACACAGTGTCTGACAAGATCAACAGTGCTGGCCTAATTAGAACAAACACAGACGCCAGGGACCAACCATATCTTGGAAGAACAAAAGGAACAAAGAACATCTCCTCGTACGTTGTTATTGTTTTGAAATAAACTTATTTCCTTGAATTATTCTTTCCTTTCCAGTTAGTGCAGTAGTCCTCACCACCAACAAGGATTTACCGTCTGGAGTGTAATTTGGAGAGGCTCCTTGAGGAAACAGCCTCCTCAGGGGGAAAGACAATTAGTCCTTCAACAAACAGCACGGATCAGTCGCTTTAATTAAACACCCTCCCCCATCATTGCCTCATCCCTCTTCCCTCCCATTCCCTCCCCTCCTTTTCATCTCTACTTTTTCTCCCCTCTTCTTATGCGAAGAAGTCTGGATTTTAATCCTAGGCCAGATGACACCCTAATAATTTGTTGTGTGGCTTGGTGAGCTCCTAACCAGTGGATTAGATGGATATTGGTTGGTGGGTTAGTTTGTGGAGTTAGCGCTAACAGGATTTACTATCTACTGAGTATATCAAAGGCAGAGTCCTGTGCTAAGCACTGAGCACTCCACCAAATTAAAAAGTGACCCACAGGTGGGCTCTATGCGCTGTTTGTGCCGATGGGCCATGACGCTAATTGCTTTCTAACTCTGTTACGAGTGCCATCAAATTACACTCGTCAATTAGAGTGAAGAGGGGTGTATGGAAGGTCTGAGAGCTTATCCCACTGATCACCGCTGTGTGCTTTACTTCTGTCATTATTGCACACTGGGCATTGAGTCAGATACAGACAAAGCAAAACTGATCTCACTGTCTCTCACTGGATTAAGAGGCCCATTTTTATAATTCTCGCTAAATTCCACAGTTTCCTTTAAAGAGGCATTGTAACTTTATTCTCAAGTTCTGTCACCTTTTTTATTTCATTTTAGGCCATTTAGGAAAAACCTTGCCAAGCAATCTTTCAGCTTTTTCAGAAAAATGCTGAATAGAGGTCATGTTCTACATTATTCACATCATATTCTCGAAGCTCAGAGGGAAGTTGGAGAGGTTAAGCTGCAAACAGACAGCAAAGAGAAAAGCCTAGAAAGTAGGTGAAGTACAGTAGCTGAGAAAACAAAACTGAAACACCACAGGAAACTACTCAGTTCATCCTTTGTGTGGGAATTTGCTCAAGTGTATCTGAGCATTTTTGTGTATGTGCCTTTGTGTAATAGTGTGTGCATTTTCTTCAGTGTAATGTGGTAAAGCAGTGAGAGGAAGGCAGGATGTGATGCTGCATGTTCATATATGACATCCTGTGTGATGTTGGGGAATCCCACTGTTGTCTTTCACCTATACACAGTGGAAAGACACTAGAATATTTCCTGTGGTTGTGTAACTATGTGAAATAACCATTTGTGAGTAGGACTCCTAGAAAATGAAAAAAGAAAAAAAAAACTTAGCTGCTTGTGATGGTAGAGCAATTGTTCCTCTCAAGTGTCCATGAGTAACCTAACTGTACCAGCTTAAGGGCTGCAGGGAGTTGCAAAGACGCATTTCCGAAAATAAAAAGACGCATTTCCAAATAAACTTATCTCATACCTCCCAAACAGCTAATATTTCTTTTGTGTTTGTGACCAGCTGATTGATTTAATCATGATTTTCTGGTCTGACACGTGTTCTGTATCTTTTCTTGTAAAGCTGATGCAACATAAACACTTTCAGGGAAGTTTTCACCGAACCCATAACCTCAGTTTAGTGAGTGACATGAGCTGCATTGACGGATGGGGGTGTGACATCTGTACACAGTGCTTTACTGGCAGTGCAAGGCGTACCTTTCCTGGAGGAGTAACAAAATAATGGGGGAAGAGAACAAAGAGAGAACTGACTCCCTCAGACAACCAGATCAGACAACACACCTGTAGCAGGAGATGAGCGAGTCGAGTGGCATGGTCAGAGTAGTAATTCCACTTGTACTGTACCCCCTGTGGGCAAAATATCGACTCTGACAGCCTTCAGCTGGGAAAGGCAATGAGTCTGAGATACAAGTACACAGACATATCATAGATGGGGTGAGAGGTATCACAGAAGGAAAACAGTAATCTAGTTCAAAATCCTTAATGTTGATTTTCTCAAATGTATTGTTTTGTAGGCCAGAGAACTATCCCCTCTCAGTTTTCTCAGTTTTGCTCCAGCAGCACGTATGCACAACAGCTGTTTCTCTGAGCTGCTTTCAAGTGTTGTGATTTTAATTTACTTGATTGCTTCAGGGCACCACACCTCTTGAGTGGCATACCACACGTCTGGCATAGTGGGCCTTAAATAAACAAAAGGCCCCTGTTATACACCACGCAACACATCGTTCACATTTGGAAAATGGAAGATTGAGAGAGGAGGGGGAAGAAATCAATCTGTCACCGAAATTAGTGGATTACTGGAACTAACCATTCAGTTGTCACTTTCTTTATAAATGGTGTAACCTTAAGTATTGCCCTTTCATTTTACCAGTGCTGTGGCTGAATCACGCAGACTAAAACGAATCATTTACTGTAACTCAGCTCAGAATAGCGTAATCTGATCTATAGCGGATACGACGCTAGCATGGCATTGCGATGTCACTCAGTGAGATGGTAGCTGCAAGAGACATGGGGAAAGTGTTGGAAAGTGTGCCAAGTGTGAGGACATTACTTCTTATTATTACTTTAATGCCACCAAACCAAAGGTTGCTGTATGTGGAATTTGTGATATTGGGGCTATATAAATAAAATCTGACTCAGCTTTGATTTGTTAAACCATGATTTCTTGTTTTCTATTTCTACATGTTAAATATAGAAGATGCAATGTGATGGTTTGGCGACTGAAATTTTTTAACAATAACTTTGACAAAAACAGACTGAGTAAAGGAAAGTAATGTTACTAATTACCTTTTGTTTTGAGTAGTTATTGAGGCAATGTCACTGCTTTTTTTGCTGAGAACTTTGGGTGTATGCTGACACTAACTTTTGATCCTAAAAGATAAAACAGTAAAAAACTGTAAAGAGAAAAACAAGTGGAGATATATGCCGCTTTTGGATTCGCACTCATTAAATTATTATTTGAAGAGGAAGACTGAACTAAAAACAAGTATTTTACCTGGCCATTTCAATCCCTCAGTCTAATAAAGACGGCGTTACCCCTTCTTATTTTAGTATATCTTGATGGTTATGGTAGCCTCTCCAGTCTCTAGCTTCACATGACTTGACAGTTTGCAATGCGAAACAATGAGTACTCATGCATCAGATTTGGTATAAATTGATGAGTCACATGAATATTGTTATCTTAACGTCTTGAAACATGAGAAAAGGCAAGCAAGAAAGCAAGCGAGATTTGTGGGGGTGTTTTTGTGCATACAGTATTGCAAAAGTGTGTGTGTGTGTGTGTGTGTGAGTTAGTTACAGTGCTCCTACACAGATGTTTCACAGTCTGCACATCTACATGTAGAGGCATGTCCTAGTCTGGGATGGCTGCCAAGACAGGAAGTCTCTGTGTTAACCCTTTGTTTTCTGGAGGCACAAAGGGGAGAGATACATCCAATGAGTCTTCACTGAGGAAGGGTCAGGGGAATGACATCTCCAGTGGGAATGGGAAGGGTTAATTTTACAGTAAATGCTGCATCTACTGAGCTGATATTTCTTTGCTTTGCAGCTGGTGCCAAGGACCATGAGGGCTTTTATACATGTTGCATATAAAAATATACAGTTTATGTTATGATCTAGAGATGTTAGAAATATGTATTATTTACTGAAAGTAGTACTACAAAAGTAGCACAACACACACAAGTGTCTTCTCTGACAAAAGTGAACAGCATTGGCTAATATTCACACTATTGCAGCTCTTGACCACTCTCCAGTTTAAAACTGTAACAAGTTTAGGCGTTTTCGTTAAGCTTCGATATTCTACTATCATTATTGCAATTAAGTAAGTAGCTGAAATCAGGGTAGGTTTTCTTTGGCAATGTAGTGGACAAAGCCGCTCAGTCTTCCAGCTACTCCTGTTCTTACTTGTATCTCTCTTTAAGGTGCTAATGCTCATTTTAACCATCACATTTAGCAACAAACCATCCATTATTCACTGCAAATCATTTTACAGTTAAGCTGAAAGAGGACATAATCCAAAACTACCACAGTAGCGATGCCTTCTAGCATCACGGGCCTAGCCATTCTCCAGATATGTTACAGTATGTGTCTTGATATCCTGTTTATAAATCTGTCTCTTGTCGGAGTTGAGTGTCCATGTTAAATGTGCTATTATGAAATGAATACCTGAATACCTTCAGTGCTGAAGAGCCATTCCTGAGCAGATACCACTTAGCTTTATTAGCTTAATTAACTCGTGTATAGTTATGTTCACAATTCACAGATACAGCAGTTAAACTGCTACATGTGCTCATTGCCAAACCGCTGCTGTATGAAGCACCATGTTCTGCCAACCCAGAGATAGAAGTACATCTAATTGAAAAAGACATGGTGTTTGTCCTCACGATTTGGGCCAAGGCCAAATGGTGAGCATCAGGGGGCAGGGCCCCTTCAGGCCATGGCGGCTCTAAGATTACCTCCCTCTGCTAGCTTACATCTTCACTAGCTCTGCAGCCCTCCCCCTATCTCCTTTTTTCCCTCTCTCTCTCTACATGAGGCCAATTTGTTGTGGCAGGCGTGCGTCTCAAGGTCCAGATCGTGTTACACAAATTTAGGTTTTGCTGGAGGATTCTGGACCTGGTCCAGACCAGATAGACGAGGCAGTGTGTATCTCTAAGGAGTGCCAGGCAGAGAAGACATGATATGGGCTGTTATGTTTGATGAGATTTAATAGGGTGGCCTTGTGTGGCGTACAAACAACATAATCTGAAAGCTATAATGTTACAAATTACTTACTAAGTGCCATCTGAAAAGCATTATTCCACTGTCTTCCACTTCTTGGATCAAATAACCAAAAAAAAAAAAAAGGTCTGATAATTAGGTTTAGATGAAATGCACAAAACTACACATACTACACAAAACATGAAAATTATCAATCTAAATTAATAGGTATTCATATTGTCATTTCAGCTGCTGTTCATTTCACTTCTTTATATGACAATCCCACTGTGCTCTTTTGCGACACAGTCAGGCTTGTCCCACCAAGACCGCAGAACTAGGATTAGCTAAGAGAACATTCATCCTTTCCTGGATGAAATCCTGCTGCAATCTTTGACACGGGAAGCGGTGGCCATGGGTTTTGTGCTCAAAAGGAAGAGAAGCTGCTGTGGTTTACACAGCACTGCTTTTATCTCCCCTATTGTTGTTTTAGGGATTGGTTGATGAGGGTGAGCTGGGGTTGGAGTGTTGAACAGGGATGTCCGGCAGTGATAACCATCTCTAGACAGCAAATTGCAAGTTTGATGATGGTACTGAGACCTACAGATGAGATAGCTCATCTTTTGTGGTTCAGCAGTGTGTCCTGATCTGCATTTTTATGACATCTGACGTAAGGACTTATAGGATCTGTAAAGATTTAAAGAATTAAATTACATTAGCCATGAATGCCTACACAAATATCAGACTGCATTAAGGTAAAGCTCTAAATTTGGGGCATAATCTTTGTTAGACAAACAATATTTAATATCCATAAATTTGCACAAATATGAGTCCTTTATGTTTTTATAAAAGATTAAGTTTTCTTTCAGCATTTTTGAGAGTTGTCACATAATCGTTGCTCATTTATTTGCTGGAATAGATGTTTTTGAAATAAATTCAAACAATAAAAGTAAAGTGAAGTGAATGAAAGTGAATATTGAGACAACTCAGTTTATTTAGCTGTATTTTCTTGCTGTAGTTTTCCATGTTGTTACAAGTTAAGCTAATCTGAAGAGATACAAATGGTTTTCTGCTCCAGTGCTTGACCAGGGAGACCTGGACATTCCTCAGTATGTCTGTATCTTACACCGCAGGCCTTGGCATCATTGGGAAGTTCTGCATCTACTCCATTCTCCATTCCTCTCCTACAGAACAGTGGGCAGCAAGGCTGAGAACACAGGGCAGAGAGAGCCCTTTAGAAAGTAAACAGACATAGAATTGAAGAAACAAGGAAGAAGGAGGCATCTGAAACACGTGGGCATTATGGGAATGTCAGATTGGATAGACAAAGGCTAACTGTGATGGCTGGAAAGTATGGAATTGCCCCTCCTTGTTTGGAAAAGATTGCACGATTATGACCCAAGTCATTTTCCCACAGACCTTAGGTAAAGCATTGTGAGTCCATTTCACTGACAGACCTTTCAGTATACAGACGGAGAGTGGGAAGACATGTTGATAAACTGGCTGTCCATTGTGAATGAACTTGCTGTCTGAATAGTAATCAGTTCACAGTCATAAAACCACTTTTTCTTTCACTTTTTGGGCTTCTTCAGGCCATATCAGATTCTTTCATGTAAATGCTTCCTTTGGCTTGACATAGCCATTAATGCAGCGTCATCTAAGCTGTAGTCAAAACAGCTGAAGACTGCGCTGGGACGCAGATAAAAGAAGCATGAAAGTCTGCTGAAAAAGTGACATATTACTGTCATTAACAGCATTATCATGCTGGACTATAGTTATAATGCTGTTACACTGGCTGACAAGCAGAGGATTTAAAGAGAGCTGTATTTCTCTGCCAGACTCTTAAACATCTCATTTTCCATTAACATGAGACCTAGAGCAGCGTGTGTCACAGAAGGACATAAATCTCCTGTTTCCCTTCCCCCTCCCTGGCCCTCGCACAGTGTGGAGGAAGAGAATACAATCCAGCCGGAGCAGCTCTCTGTTTAACCCTGCAGTGTTCTGCTGAACAGGAAAGTAACAGTTACTAAAACTCAAAGATCCCATCCTTTCACTCACTCATTGTCAAAAATGTACCTCTTGTCCCCTCTGTCTCAAAATATGTTGCATTTAACCACAGCTCCAATCGCACAATCAAAATCATGTCCAGTCCCCCAAATCTCAGTCTGTACCCCAAGAGAGGGCCCAGATATACCCCAGTGCTCCAACCCCAGCCCTAGCAAAGCAGTCATTAGCCGCTCATCCCCTTGCGAGAGGGTTTCACAAAAGCAGTGATGGATGACTCCTCTCAGTCGTCTCTCCTGTGGCAGAAGGGAGTATGCTGCTCCACCAAAGACCCTGCCGCCTGCTGTCTTATCTGCTCCAGAGATGACACGCAATCAGCTAGGAAAGAGCCCATTTAATGCACTATCCTGTGCTCTTAAAGCGGTATTGGAGACTGGCAAATGGTCATCCAGGGCCTTTTTAATAGGTGTATAGTTCTATGCTCTCACGAGGACACCAAGCACTCTAAAGAGTAGTAGAAGGCTATTCCTGGGGGTCTATTTAAGTTTTGGTCAAAGACCCACCTCCATGTTTCCAATTTTAAACAGATCTAAAGAGATCCTCTGGGGATGAGATAAAGATTGGGGAGTGATAAAGAAGGAGACTGAGATCAGAGAGTGATATCCTATACCCCAATAACCCCTTTCTCCCTCTCACACACACACACACACACACATTTTTCTTGACTTCTTGTTATCATTCATGTTTCAAAGCTGTCAAAAGATAAATATTTCAAATTTTTTTCTTTATTATTTGTGTGAACAAGTCCATCTTTCTGCCTCTCTGTGAAGTCCCATGCACTATGGCTTGTGCTTGTGCCAGCCAGAAAACATGTCCAAGCTAAACTTCTGAACTTTTTCATTTTGATAACACCTGCACTGTCAACTTTAACTTGAACTTCAGCTTTCAGCTTCATAATCTTGATCTGACAAAAACACGTTTGCGTAGTGTTTTCTCTGTTTTATTTCTTTACAGCAGCAATTGTAAATCCATTACTATTCTGTAGCAAGCATGAAGTTGTGGATGTCTAGCTTTTCACACCACTAAGTGAAAGCAAAACACACACAAGCATATGGATACAAAGCAGTCTGCTCTGCTATGTTGTGATTTTGAGACACCGATGGGTCTTAGAAGAATTATAACGCTCCAAATTGTATAAAATCCACCAATTTTTCTATATGAAGATCAGTTCAGGCTTTCCCCCCAACAGGCACACCTACGTCTCATTCAAGTGACCACACAGCAGCTGAAATAGATATGAATGAGATTATACTTTTCTCTTTGAGTGATCATTTTACAAGTAAATATAGCTGAAATCACAGCACAGCCACTGTCTTTAACTTATGAGTGTGGTGACTTTGTCAGACCATGTCACTGTTATATAATCAGGAATTTAGCAGTACAGAGCAGCAGCTTGGAAATGGCTTGGAAGAAACTGCTAGTTAACATGTAGTCTAAATGGGCGGCGTTTCAATCACTACTGAACAGAAAAACAAGTAAATGAGAACAGTGTTATTGGGAATCCCTGTATAAAATTACTGTATATGTGAGCACAGAGAGTAAGAAAGAAGCAAAGAGTTAAAGGGCTGAAACTGACTGACACTAGGCAGAATGCAAATACAACACAATGATGTCATTAATGTGCTAATTAGCATATTACATAATCTAGTGACATTTAGTGACTTTTCAAGCAGGCTTTAGGTACTTTCCATTGAAAGTAGTTGTTTACAGCACACTTTTCAACCATGATCTCAATTTTGCACATTAACTATATGCATCTAGCCATATACTAGGCAACCTAAACTTGTCTGTTCAGCCACACCGGCTAATGTTGTTCATGAAGTACATGAAGAGCAATGACGTTTCTCTTAATTTTATTTTATCAAAACTACAGTTGTGACTGCCAGACAGTAGCCTATTTTTTTTTCCAAAAGCTGCTTTTTACCAAGCTGTTACTTCATTTAGTTTAGTTTAGTTGATTTTCCCAGGTTTCTTGTTCATTTCAAGCTTTATGCGTCCCCCACCTTACTGACACGCTGACCTACGAATGCAGACACACACACACACATTATTTGGTCATTAAGCGTATTCTCATTAGTGGTGAATGGGTCTTGATTAGGGGCAAGTTCACACAATCCATCTGATGGCTATCCACAGGGACTGGGGGAGGATAGAGGCAGGCAGGAGAGCACCAGCCAGTCAATTAGATAGCCTTTAGAGTTGGATGGTTCTGCTGAGGGGGTCACATTTGGACACTTCTGCCTCCCATTGCAGATTTCTTCCCTCCCACAGGCGCACATATCCTTCACTCTCAGAGCATAAGCACCTACATTTCAACAATCCTCTGTGGCACATTCTGTACTGTGGCAGAAAACACCCAGTGTACTGGTCAGAGTAGTCAAGAGTCATTAGCCTGCTCTGACACTTGTATGTTCCTGTCATGTCTGCTTGCACAGGTACAGTAGGAATATTCTGTGATACTACATCTGCACTCAGATTTTGTGTTTTTCTTCATTCATGAACTGGTTTTCTTGGGAAAAGTGGGATCCATGGTAAAAACAGTTAAAAATACACAGTGTATTTTATAACTTATATACTAAGTTTACAAAGTGGCCTAAATAATATGAAGATCCTTAAAGAATAATATGTTTAGATTCATCACCATGTTACTAAAACATAACTTCTTTTAAAGGAAGAATTGAGTTTATCAACTTAATGCCTGTCTCAAGTTTTTTTCCAAATGACATCAGAGTAAGAAAATGCACAGAAATAAGTAGGAAAAAAACTTTTTTATGGCATATAAAATAAACACACTAAAATCTACTGTAAACAAAAGCCAGGGTCCAAACTTATACGAGGTGTTGCTTGAATGGAAACAAGACAGCGATGTTGCAATGTAGTCGAAAGCAGAGCGCAAAGTTCGGAAAATGTGCGGCTGACTTCAGCTTATCCTGAGGTGACACCAGACTCAAACGGCATTCTCATATGTCTGGACTGGACGTGGGGCTTGGGGCCCAGCCAGTACCCATCACCAGACACTGCCGCTGGGCATGAAGCTAGAGGCTCCACTCTGAACTCAGAGTCTCATAGACAACTATGAGCAGACTAGTTTTGGTGTCTGCCAACTTAGTGAAAGGAGCCGCGTGGAACAGATGAAGGAAAAATAGTTTATAGAGGTGCAGGTAGGTTTAAGAAAACAGAGTAACATCAGCAGATGAACTACAGTATGGCAGTAGGAGTTGCTTTCAATCTGTTGCAACTCACCTTCCTCGTATGCCAATGGCTGATTAGTATTTTACCATAAATAAATAAAGGAAAGGCAATAGCTGGGTTGGAACAAGCCAGAACCATGACAAGCCTTGGGCAATCAAAATGAAATGAAGAAAGGCAAAGTGGGTGAGTGAGCTGAAAAATAGACAGACATAGTGAGACATACAGTAGACGTAGTGGAGAAAAAGAAGCAGAGAGCGACAGGGCGCTGGCTAGGCCATGTCCCACTGAGAAATCTCCAAACCGCTACGTCTCCAGAGGAAAATGTTTTCACCATCCTCTAAGTGCCCATTAACTGTCTATTCCCATTCCAGCTTCGCTCTGCACAGTGCTCCGGCACAGTGGGAGCTGTGGCCGGAGCCGCCCACGGTATTCCAGGGAGGCCACGCTGAGCTGAGAGCTGAGGGAGACTAAGAAGTGTAGAAAGCTGTGCAGGCTTCCTGATGCTTAAAGACATGTAGGTCAGCCCTTCTTCACACAATGTACAGAGAAAAACTGGGAGACCCAGCACTTACATGGATCTAATAAACAGATGGTGTACCCCAGCTAATGTTCCCCTGCTCTCTTAGTTTTAAATTAGGATGTTCAGCAATTCATTCTTTCTTTCTCCTCTACAAAGTAGAGGAATAGAAATTAAAGAGC
This sequence comes from Toxotes jaculatrix, assembly GCF_017976425.1. NCBI lineage: Eukaryota > Metazoa > Chordata > Actinopteri > Toxotidae > Toxotes > Toxotes jaculatrix. The sequence continues at coordinate 15,785,695 of NC_054394.1, read as the reverse complement.
ATTGTTATTGGTGTCAGGGCAAGTTGCCAAAACTATTTACAAGTATTATTAGCTTATTTACTTTCTGCCATTTCCATCATAGACTTGAACATCTGAGGGTGAGAGACACTGCACCCCAATTAGGGTCTGATAACTAATCAATAGCTGCATATTCTGCGAGCAGGAAGTAAACGATTAGGCCCCTGGGAAAAGCAGTTCAAATTACACTGTTGTCAGTGTGGAGAGGGGAGAGAGTAAGACAGAGACAGAGAGTACAGGGGTAGGAAGGGCACAGAGATACAAAGAAAGGATTATAGAGTACTGAAGATTACCCGTGTTACTTCTATTATTCTGCTTGTGTAAAAGAAAATGCGTCAAGGCCCTGAAATATGTTCCCAGTTTTTAAATGTAACAACTCAGAACTTCATGACCCCAACTCTTCTCCATCAAAAATAAAGGAAAGGAAGACAAGTAGTGGAAGAGTGGAGGAAATGAGTAACGTCTTGTCACTAGTTTGCTGTGGAGGGGGGCGGAGGGGGGATGGGGGGTTCTGTACCTCCCAGGCTGAATTATGTGGTGCACATAGTGAATAACTGGTAGAAGGAGGCTGTTTCTACAACAGCCAGCGCAGCCAGAAGCAGACCACGGACAAGGACACCACAAGTGGAAACAGGAAGAACCGCTGCAACCTCTCCAACCCCATGCCTTTATTTATGTATTTACTGTGCCACGCTGAAACCACAAGTATGAGGGAAAATATGCAAACTGATGCCAGTATAGGTCTATTTTTAAGGGCTTTCCTTTACCATTAGTGTTGTGCTTTCATAAATTTATTCAAATCTCTATATTTTCAGAGCTAAGAATCATTTTTTTTTGGCACCGTACTTGGCAAATTCTCTGAGGGCTTGATTAATTTTAGCCTATACATAAAGGAAAGGTTCAGTTTTGTAATTAAACATATTTCCACGGAAATAACAGCAAGTGGTGATATTCAAATGAGAATGAGTCTTTGAGGAAACAAAAGGGAAATCCTTTCAACATTCACATACGTAAACCTCCCCTTTAAAGTATTATAAGTAGTAATCCTTTGATTTTATCTTTCTCTTTGTCTTTTCTTTTCTGCTGTCGTATGTCATCTCCAAGCCAATCAATAGTTTAAGGAATCATTCAAAGCCCTTCTTATCAAAGTGTGGTTCTCTGGAGCATGGTGCATGGTGAACTGCTGAAAGGCTATGTGTGGATAGATTAGTCCTGTCTTCTATGGCTCTCAATCAACCCGGTGTGATGGAGCCAGTCCAGTGTCAAACTGAATGGATCAAAGGGGAAAATTTCAAAGTGTCTTTTTAAGAAGAATGTTAAAAAAGTGGGAATTAGCATATTAAAAAACATTTTTTTACAATAATCACAGCAACACGTATTTTATCATTAGTTTTATGTGGTAAATTGCTGAATGCTTAATATGATGATGTTGATAATTTCATTGTAGGGTCTGTTACAGTGTATGGTCATACAAAAAAGGCAACAGACAGTAAGTCTGTGTAAGTAATACTGTATTTGTAAATTACAACTATTGTAATAATATAATACAATAATAACTTTTTTTTAGTTAATTGCTATGAGAAAGCAAGAAGAATCTGAAGTTTTACTTTTGATGGAAGAACTAAGAATTTAAAAAAGGGAAAGAAAAAAGAAATCGATTGATTACAGTCTTCATCCTTTGATGCAAGCTAATCCATGTCTTAGTGTGAGGATGTTGGGAGCAAAGCATGTGCATATCGAGAAGTTTTGGGCTCTGGGTGCTGCTTTTTGCTATTAGTGATGCGTTGTATTAATCTCTTTTGTTGTCAGATGATAAATGAAACAGGGAGACAGATGTATGTGAGATTGCGGACATACTTGTGTATCTGAGTATGTGTACTGTATGTGTTTGCCCATGCTCATGGCTTCTGCCTGTGTTTGAGTTTGTGTGTGTGTGTGTGTGTGTGCACCCTTAACACTCTGGCTCAGTCTCATGGTGGGTTTGTGTGACGCCTATGGAGGAACTCAGTGAAAAGGGGCATTGTGCTGAGGGAGTGTTCTCCTGGTGGGTAAAGCTTGTAAGCTGCTCTCCTCCACATGGGGCCTGCAGTCAAGGCTCCGAGCTGTGGTCTGGATGGCACTGGAGACTGCTCCCTCTGAGACAATACCAGTAATAGCCATGCTTGTTGCCCAGAGAGAAGATGAAGGACAGAGAAAATATGTGATACAAATATGATACAATACGGAAAGACGTGAAAAGAGGAACAGCGGAGACAGCGAGAGACTGAGGCAGAGAGAGTCCACATGTGTAAGACAAAGGGTGGGACAGCTATGTTTATACCAGTTTATTTATTTAAAATTATTTCACAGCTTGAATGTCTGTTTAGCCACAGAAAAGACCTTTCCTTTCACAGTAACCTTACCACTGTTTGCACTGTTGAGTGAGAAGAAGTGTTTTTTGTTCTGCTTTTTCATAATTTGTCTGGAAAAGCCAATACCGTTAAATAATCAGGTTAGAGCAAAGGTCAGGTCATGTAAGGTCATGTTTTTTTCTCCCCCAATTGTTAAAACAGTTTGTCCTCAATTGGTTTCTCCTCCTCGCAATGTCACAGAGACATCAGTACATAAACTACTATAGTGTAGATGGCTTTTAAATGTAGTTGAAAAACTATATCTGGACACACTCTTATCTACTCATACATCATCTTGTCACATCAGCAATCAAAATTTCATCCTCACTCCAATCGCAAGTCCCCCCATAGATGGCAACGGGACTGTCAGGGATGAGTTGAGAGAGGTAATACATTGATATGGTTCGCCGCTAAGGTCAGATATAGTACACATGAATGAGTGTGTATTTGTGGGAAAGTTTATTTCACACCGTAACACCGCATCCCAGTCTTTGCCACGTCTGTGGCTTGTATGATGATAAATTCAGTGCAGGTGTCACCCTGGTTATGCTAGGTGAGGATTGATGGTCTGCAGAGGCTGGCTATCCATCACCATCGCATCGGGATTTCAGGAATCTGTTCCTGATCACACCCCACGGCAGGGGCCATGTGGTAACGACCCCTCTCAGTGCGACACCACAGGAAATCGATACCAGGCACTCAAGGTCAATGTACTGTTGGAAAACTACTTAAGCCCTGACGGATGGAGGGCCCGCCTGCAGATGAGACAAGCTATTGACAGTTCCTCCTCCTCCCATACTCAAAAAATACACGCAAATGCAGACATAAACAATGTGTGTCCTTTGAGGTTCGAGGTTTCTTTGTCTGTCTCCCTCTAGCTGTGTCTTTCTTTCTCTGTGATCTGAACTAATCCCTTGTAATTTAAGACACCAAATAATGGTGACCAACCAATGGGATGACATCATGTGAAATCCAGAGTGACACAAGGATGCAAATACATAAGAGTGACCCTCTTATGTATTGCCCTGTTTTTATCCTGTAATTGAAAGATTGCGGAACATCTTCAATACAGGACGCTTTCTAACAAAAATTGTGCTCATGTAATTCACATTAATGATTCTAAATCTTTAAATCTCTTTTTCAGAAGCTACTTTTCATGGATGCAGCTTGATTGTTAGCTAGCTATAGATACAAAGGAGAGTGTAAAGGAGCCCTGCACAGTCAGTCCACCATGCTGTCTATCTTGAAGAAGACAGAGAAATACTTTTTATTTCCCTTTTATCTGAGCAGAGGGCAGAAATATATAAGATGGTAAAGATGGTAAAGCTTGTTCTTGTCACATCTGTCTCTTCTTCCCTCATAAGTTTCCCTCTTGCAAGTGCTTTATTCTGCTCTGTAAAACCTGTATACAGGAATCTTCTATTAAAAGTCTTACCATACTGTATGTGCATCTGTGCATACACATATATGTAAATTTCTCTAAGTTTGCTTCTGTGTGTTACAGCTATCTGTTAGAGATACTATGAATTAAGAGGCTAAATTCTGGGTGAATTGCTGGGTTTGTCTCAGGTTTGGCAGCTACCGTGTAGCCACAAACCCAGAAGCGGTTTAGCTATCCTTTCTTTTTCCAAACTCCTCTTTAGGTTGCCCTCTTTTGCGTCACATTTGCATTAGATTTCCAGCTACTAGCGTAACACAACTCCATCATTGGACTATTTTCAACCAGCAAGGCCAATGAGAAACCCATGCGCACTTCAGTACAGCTACATATATCTATCTGCATTTCCAGCACAACAAATTATTATATCACTATAGAAGACACAAGATTTGTTTGTTATAAACCAAGGAGTATCAAATTGTTCCTCCCTACACTAAAGCATACCAACTGAAATGAGCAGGGTGTCCTTGCTAGTGCAGTGCTTTTACGTGGAGCACAATGCGTCAGAAATTACCCTCCCACCTACCTAAGTGTTTCACTTTATTGCCAGGTTTATTTAATAATATCTGCAGCCCTTCTTTGTATGATTCATATTAATTTGTGTTACATGTAATCCACTTCTGAAATCACATCTGCCCTAAAAACAATGAAATTTAGAAACATGTACAACCTTTCTCTCACCAATCCTCAAGCTTGAGGAGACAGCAGTAGGATTCAGATGTCACCTCAAACTGCTTGATGTGGAGGAACATGAGAATGAAAATTGTTTTAAGCATTTTCGCCATAAACAGTCTACTATACATTCACCACAAGGCCACAGGGTATTTTCACTGAGTTTACATGTAAGTTGTACGTGAAGATACCAAAGCTCTACATCCTGTATTGCAGTAACAACAGGCTTTCATAAGAATACCTCAAGAAAAAGTCCAGGTTCATTGAGAAGTTGAGAACTGGCCTGTGTTCATCACACAGGAAAGCCACAGAGAGAGGCATTTCTAGTAAGAGATAAACGGCTTTTCAGTGCAGTACTTAACAGTTTCTTTTTCAAAGCAAAAGAAGGTTTGATGCATGTGTACTGGATGTGTACTGGATGTGGTTAAAAAAAATTGCAGTGGCACTGTGTGTCATTTTGGGTGTTCTAGTTTTCATCATTTACAAATGCTTGTATTTTATGATGGTGAAAATTGATATGTGGCTAATAGGAACCTTATAGCAACAAATGTTCCAATGACTTCATGTCTTTCTGACAAGATACTGGTGGAAAAAATATTGCATCAGTATGATAAAGCAGTTTTTTCCTGCAATGAATTCATTATGAGGGCATTTGTCTTCATCCTATTGCTTTATCTTACCTTGCATATTAACTTATTTAAACATTTATAGGAAAAAGTACAATAAGGGGTAAGGATGATTATAAAATGTTCAGTTCAGTTTCTTTGACAAATCGATTTCAGTAATTTATTTGGCACCCAAATAAAATCTGAAAAGTCCATATGATTTGAGGAATTCTGAAATTATATGGACTTTTACCTGTCATAGCAAATAGACATCTTTTAAACACTTTGGGACAAAGTCCACTCGTGGAAATGCAGAACTTTTCCCATTGATGTCATTTATATGAGTCTGCAGGTTACACGTGCAAACACCACATAAAGGTGAGGCGGTGATCACTCAATCTTTAAGAGAGTAGTAAACAATTTCTTGGGCAACAGGATATACTTGGTATACTGTATATATGGTATAACTATAGTGGCTATCCTTCATTGTGAATTTATGTTACACCTTCTGTTTTTCTCACAATAGACTGCACGCATGAAGATGTAAAGGGAGAGTCATACACATGCACACACAGGAAATGAATCTAGACAGTTGTGTTGTGAACTTCCCAAGGACCCACACAACACACGCATTGAATGTTGCCTTCATCTACATAATGGATTATGTGGGTCACCATAGAGGTGGTCTATTTTTCTTACTCCAGCTCATTTGTGTGCCTTATTCTTTTTATACCTACGAATAATTAGTGCATCTAGACAGAACAACACATTTGTGTTAGCGGCTCTCTTCCTGCTAACCTATTTAAAGTCTGAAGTCACTCACACCTAATGTAGCCAACTCTGTGTTTAACAATCAGGATGCACTGCCTTCCCAAAGCATATTCCTCTTTCTTTCCCATACTGCACTGAGAGAAGTGAGGCTATTACATTTAGGATGTTTATCTTGTATTTGTTGGAAGCATGATTTGCGTGCAGTTTGTTGGCGCAAAATCATGCAGAATCAAGCCAACAGCAGCGTTACCAGGCTTGAAGGCGAGTGACAAGCTCAGGCAACAGGCCAGAGGTAGAGCAGCTGCTCTGTAGGGAGCTCAGGTCAGAGGGAAATGTAAATAAACGCCCATTGGTGAGATAAAGCTAACAGGCCAGGGTCCAGAGTAACAGCCCTGGGTGTCAGATTACATGGACAAGGGTGAACTGACCACAAGAAGAGCAGCCAGGAGGGGAAATAATGTGACTCCCCCTTCTATGGAAATAAGCTTCTACTGCTTCAAATCTCTTGAAGATGAGGTCAGAGTACAGCTAGAGACAGGATACATTGCATCACCCAAAAATGATGTGTTCACTGACACACATAACTACTCATTTGTTCAAAAAAACACAGATCCAAAAGTTTTCATCATGTTGAGCAGACTTGCTGTAATTTCAGTTGATAAAACCATGACTTTGTTTTGATGAACACATTCAAGATAACATCATATACATTTGGCTGTTTCATGACCCCTCATGTGAACACTTCACACCACAAATGCATGCTGTATATGTTATTAGTCATTAAGAGAAAATGGAAGAAACCTCTTGAATATTCTATTTTAGCTGTCTAAAAATCATACTAGTAGGCTCATAATACTTTACTGTCTATAAAGAAGTTGTTTGGAAAATGTGTCTGACATTTTTATGTGATTTGGTATATCTGTCACTGCCACAACTAAAGGCTGTCCTGCAGTTTTTGCTGTAGATTTTGTAAAAGAGATCAGAGGCTCAGGTTGCCATGTTTTATAACCCCCGGAGGGCACTGACAAACCTTACATTAGCCCTAGTCTGGGCCTAGTAGTCGGCCGCCTGTTTGAACATGAAAAATTAGCCAGGCCCTCAGACACCGGTCATTATGTGGTCGCCACTCGGCTTTTCCACCATAGCTGGGCCAAATGGGACGTGGTGCTGGGCCAAAGAGCCAACCTCCAAGGCTGGCTATTCATGGTAGAGCCTCCCTCAGGAATGGTAACAGCACACAGGGAGCTATGCAATTAATGGAAGGAAGAGTAGGGGTGAGGGATATGTGAGAAAATTAAAAGAAGGAAGAGCAGGAGAGGACAGAGACAGACAAGTGATGCAAAGACAAAAAGAACAACAGGGGATGTGGAGCAGAAGGTAGAGGGATAGAGCAAGTTGCTGTCTGAAAGCCAGCTAAGTGTCTGGTGTGGAGGCCAGCTCAGTGTCTCATTCTGGGATCCACTGGCATGAGACAAGGAGAAGCCATAAAAGTGCTAACCAAAATTACCTTTGAGTAGTTAAAATACATTTAATGAATAAGTAAAACATGTAATTACAATGCGACTTAATTTTTTCCATCTGTACCAGCCCTAAAAGAATAAAAGTTCTAATACTTACATCTTCATTTATGGTGTGATGATGAAATGATCAAATAAATGCTTTTATGTAAATTGTGGACTGGCTACAACAAGAAGGCGCACAGTTTGTAGTAAATTGAAAGAAATGTGCTTTTTAAAATCAACATTTTCTCACTGCACTTATTCAAGCCAAGGTAGTAAATCAACTTCAGATTAATTCATGAGCCACTGGAAAGTAACTTCAATAGCGCTGATGGTATAGTGTTATCATATGCATGCTGTATATATATATTGTGTGTGTGTGTGTGTGCGTGCGTGTGTGCATGTGTGTGTGTGTGTGTGTGCACGCGCACTTGTACTGTTTTCCTGGGGTCTGAAAACTGGTAGCCCACTGTTATCTGTAGAAACCAAGTTTCTGGACCCCATTGTTTTAAATGGCTGTTTGAGTGTTAAGATTTGGTTTTAGGGTTCAGGCTAGAATCAGGTTTAATTTAGGGTTAGGGTTGAGGCTAGGTCAGTTGTGGTGGTTAAGGTTAGGGTAGGGTAGGGTAATAGGGAAGGCATTATGTCAATGATGGATGCCTGCAAATATAGTAAAACAAGGATGGCGTGTGTGCGTATGCACGCTGCACGTAAATAAGTTGACACTTTGGCTCCTAGACACACAGATATGTGCACATGGACACACAAAAACGCACATATAGCACAAACCTTATTTTAACCTACTTTAAAATATTTTTCCTTCACTCTGATGGAATCAGTACTTATGAGGTTATCTAGGGGGAGCTGACCTGCTTTTAAAAGAAGAAATAAAGAAACATAGAGTTCTTTCTACAGCTATTTAGAATGTCAGTGTAACTGCAGAGGCTTGTATGAGGCCATTGTTTCCAAGTTACAATAACAGACAGCTTTGTCATAGTTGTTTTGTGTAAAGCTCATCTTTCACCTCAACCTCACATGGCCTCTGATGATAATGTTCAGACTACCCAGAGCCTCAAGGGCTTCAGTGGGTGTTTCAGAGGAAGGAGACACCGAAAGACAAGAGAGACAGAGGAAGGAAAGAATATTAAGTGAGTAAGAGAAAATATAATGGGAAAAACAATAAGGAGAGCTGGATGGAGAGGAATGGAGACCAAGGGGCGTTGTTTGTGGCCTACTCTTGTTACTGTAACCGCAATGCTAAAATTCCTCATTATTGTGGCTTCCCTGTCATGACAGTGGTCAGAGGACATGGAAAAGAGACCTCCTACTCCACAGTGTCCATGCCAACCTTGGCCCACTCACTGTGAATAACAATACAACACACAAGCATCCATAAACGTGTACATAGAGACAACCACGCACACAGACTCCAAGAGAATTATAGATATACTGTCTAGCAGAAAAAATATTATATATAGGAATTAGGGAGTGTTCTCAAATGTGCATGGGATAGACACAGAAAAGATTTTCATATGGTGTCACCAAAAAAAGTTGGGCCATGTCCAGTGTAACAGCTAATAATATTACATCAGTTCTGTATGAAGACGCTATTAATTTGTATAAATTATAGGCAGCTTAAAGACATATATTAGGTGACGGTGGCAGGCCACTGTGATGTAAGTCTCCTTTTCTTAAATAATAATATGGTGACCAGAAGAGGGAGAGGAAGAGAAGCACCTGGGTTAAAAAAAAAAGAAAAAAAAAGAAAAAATATTTTGAAGAAACATGATTCTTAAAAATCTCAAACTTACACAGACAGTGTATAAATATTCATAGGTGGCATAAACTGAAATCGGTGATAGATTTTATACAGATGGGGTGGTTTAACTAAATGGTAACTTGTCTTTGTTGGCTTGTAACTCATTTATAACACTGGGTACCAAGGTTTTGTGCTTTCCATTCATGCTGAGGGAAAACCTCTGTAGTACGCATTATGTAATTAAAATGATAAATGCTGTTGCACTATTCTACTAATTGCTGTAATGAGAAACTGTGATGGCACTTATGCATGCATGTTTTTATGTGTATCTCAACAAATGCATGTATTACTTGAGCTGAAAATGTTTCAACTCGCAGTGAGTTGTAAAACCACAGAAATGGCCTAATGTAACTGTAACAACAGGAGCTTCTGGTGAGATTAGATTTAAGTCTGTCTGAGCTGTCACACACACTCTCTTTCGTTCTCACACACACACACATACATTTACAGATGCACTGGCTTTTTGTGTACAAAACACAAACTGCAAAGACATCTCAGTTATCAGATTGACATGAATTAAGAGAGATAAAATATTTGCACAGTAATATGGAGCAAGAAAGGATGCAATACTATGATGTTTACTGTAAAGAAGCCACTCCCTGCTTACAACACCCTGCCCACACAACATGCGTAAATCATACCCTGTGGGTTACCTGAGGATGAGCTCACAAAATAAAGTATTACTTGTGTTAAATAAAAAGTGAGGTTGATTACAGGTTGATACAGTATTGAAATCCTGTCATTATCAATGTGATATCTGATAGTCATCTATACACGGTAAAACATTAAGCTCCCCTTGAAGTTCTGTGGGTTGCAGTCATGCAGCAAACGGTGCTCACCCATATTGCAATTCTTGTGGCTTAAGGCAGTAAAAGCTGGCAGAAGACCACAGCACAGAAGCTCCTTCCTTATAGCTGTCCGACCCCACAGCTTCACACACCAGGGTGAATTTTATATCATTAAATAAAGACTTTTAAAGCCATCTTTTACAACCCCACGTGACCTCACTTCATGAAGGATCTCCTTTGTTTTTGCGTCTAATCGCAGCCTCTTAAATTTTTAATAGCAGCCAGTAAAATATCGATAACTAATATCAGCTGGAGGCTGGGCTGGGTTTTTGGCAGGTAGCTGGAGGCCCCCTTCTGGGCTGTGTCCGCCCTAACTGGCATGTGTACAGCAGCTTGAGGGCGTACAGATGTGCACGGGACCCTAATATTCTCCCTTACAGAGAAGAAACAATGAGTGATGGCATTTTGTAACCTGTGTAAAAAGTATCTTATTATGGTAGTGTTTCTGTTTGAGACTGTAATGTCACAGGTTTTTTACTGACAGGTGAGGTAAACAGAAGAAAGGTCCATAGATCAGCAGTTCGTCCCCTGTAGGGTCACTTCTGTGACAAAAACATCATGCTGATTCTAACAGCCCTGAGGCAGTATTTACCTCCATACAGCATACACTACACTGGCGTGACAGGCAAACGCAGCATATTCCCTGGCTTTTAGCCCAAAGGCACCCAAGCACAGGTCCCACCTCAGTTAGAATTATGCTCATCAAGTGTCAAAACTGCAATGAGTTGCAGAATGCAGCCATGATTCAATTAATACAAACATTGGCGTGGCTGCAAATATGCAAAAACTATCTAGTCAATATTTGTGTGTCCATGTCTGCACAGTTAAACAAAAACCAGCAAACTGACACGAGTTAACTATCACAAGCAGTTCAGCAGCAAGAGCTGGGATGGGAAAGAGAGTGGCTGTGGCATCAAAATGTGTTAAACCATTTCAAAATGAAGAAACCATGTATGGTGAAAAGAAAAGATAAAAAGACTATGTTTACTCTCTTTGTAGATTCCAGGGAGATCTCTCATTTATCTCTCTCCTTAAACACAGTGGTTCACCCTGCTGCTAAAAGCCCACCTCAGCAGTTTCTCTCCCTCTCCTTACCCTTTAATATTGATGATTCTCACAGGATAAAATAAGTTAAGTGGAGATATGGTAATCCCTCCTCTGCTTGCTGAACTCGTTTGTTTACTCTGGGGTGACTCCGGTGATGTAGCTACGCCTTTCTAGTCGCATATAATTTCACGTTTAGCAAACGCTCCCCTCTTTAATGTGCCCACTATCAAGGTCATGAATAGCTAAATTTTTTTCAGCCTCTGGAATTAATTATTCACAGATAAAAAGCAAATGAGGGTTCTCCCTGAAACAGAGCTGCGCTTGCTTCGTTGTCCAGCATATATTCAACCACTTTCAATTGCCCCATGTCTTTTTGTCGCATAAATTTAGTTTGTGTTTGGAATTTATTTTTTGTTATTCTTTTTTTTCTTTCCTTTATTGGTAGTATTAAAGAATATGTGTCTAGCATGCAAGGAGCATGTTGGAACCCTGAAAAAGTAAACCACAGTAATGGAATTTATCAGAAGGTTTTGGTTATGGCTGTGTGGATATGAAGATCTTGAAAAAGCTTACAAGGCAAAGAAATTTGAAATCCAATATTATTCTCCAGCCTGCTGCTCAAAGAACTGAACATTTTGTGTTCAGCCACTGTCAGACTGAAGAACAAACTAATTCAACATGTTCGTGTGAGAGAAGTCTTCAGCTGAGCATGAAATAAGTATAGACCAGACTTATTTCTTGGTAATAAGAACAATTATTGTGGATGGAATAGCTGGGTTCCTACTCAAGGTTATAGCAGTGATAGGCCAGGACACCCCTGTGGATCCACTCTGCCCAAACATTGGAAATGGACTGTGAATTCCCCTAGATTAGGGCCTAGCTTCATTGTATAGTCTGTTTGATAAGGGATTAAACTCAGTAAATCCGTTACTTCATATGGAACTCCGTGTTTGAGTTATCCTCTGCATTTTAGAGCTGTTATTCTCCCATTTCTCACTTTTCTCCTAGTTTATAGTTTGGTATATTTAATAAAAACATTGGCACACATACCATAATTGACAGAAAAGAGCGATAAGGGACTTTTTTCATCTGTTTGTCATTACCAGTAATAATTCTTAGATGCATCCAGTTGTTCATGGGTAGAATAATTAGGGAATAGTTACTTCCTGTTCTCTCCTATAAAATAACCAAGGCAATGCGACACAAGATTTCTCTGAGAACAGTTAAGGCCATTCGTTATTTAGAACTCCTAACCACTGGTCACACGATTATGGTGCTCAGGTTGTAAAGAGAGTGAGCTGTCAAGTTAATGACATTAAGCCATTTTAGATCAGGATTCAATATGTCTCAAATCACACAGTTCAGGATGGCATTCCTCCATTTGAAAGTCATTTTTATGAAATACACTGAGCACAGCTCAGCAACAATCACTGTTAGGCTGTGCAAATGAGAACAGAGGAGATCATTCAGATGGTTTGTGAAATTCTCTCATCATAAATACTTAAGGAAAGAGGACTCCAAAAATTTCCTGTATGTGACTGGAAATAAGGAGGGATTCATCCTGCCATTATATTGTATGAGTTCATATCATCAAATTGATCAAGAAACAAATCTGATGAATGTTGCATAAATCATTGTTATGTATCAACTGCATGACTCATCTTTAAGTAAAGAAAAGAGATAGATGTGTGCTTTGCATTGGCTATCACCTCCTCTCTGTGCTATTAGTTCTGAGAACTTGAGTTAAATGATATTGACTGATTTTCTATTTGCACAAGTATACACACATAAAGTAAAAGCAGTAAAGTCTCTCAGAGATAAACTCATCCTCACAGCAAGGCCTCTGCTAAGACAGACACCCCTGTAAGAACAATTCATTTTAGCTACAGCCAATGTTTGCAATTAAGCTTCATCTTCACTGCTTGTCACATTCTCATGCACTCCCTTCTCTTTGAATGAATCACCTGTACAGTTTAATTACCGAGTCTCTTTCCCCAAGCCCACCCACCACCATCAGCCTACCTCTTGCAGGCCTCATTATCAAACTAGGGCAATTTCCCCCCAGCAACCCCATCTCTAATGCATGGTTGCTTTAAGGAAGACTGATGATGGCCAATAAAAGTGTTAGTCTGAAGCAGTATAAATGATCAGGTATAAATGGGTGTTTTGAAATCCAAACAGAAAGCAAGGATGAGTCTGTGATGACCTGAAGCCAATGACATTACGCACCTTCCAGGTATATTAGGTTAAGCTCAGGATGCTGAATCAGCCCAGATTCAGAGGTGGGTTCTGCCATATATGATTTATCAAAATCAGACTTTAATCAACTTGAGTACTCAAAGTTCCATGGGTTTTACACAGATTGCACTCATCTGAAGTGTTGCTTCTCAGACTTAGGCTCAGCCTTAACCAGTGAGGGCCTCCTACTCGTGCTGGGCTCATTCAAAATCTTTATTTTCTCAGTAGAATAGTGAAATAACATGCCCATTTCCTCTCTCCTCTCACATATTTATACTAATTTCTGGTCTTTCTGCACATATGTGACATGTGGTTTAAAGAAATTAATTAAAGTCTGTCAAACTAATATGACATGATAAGTGAATGACATCAAATCAGTGTCATTACATAAAAAGTTATAGAGTTTTTTGTCACTGCCTTGTTCACATAAACGGCAACTTTATAAAGCCTGTGTATGACAAGACTGTGTGGCACTTCTTAAGGCACAACACAGACTCGAGTGGTGAGGGAAAAAAAAGATGAGTAATCACAACAAAGAAATGATGGGATGTGGCATGTGAGAATTTGGCAGTTTTTTTGTCAGCAATGAACAGAATGACAGTAGGGACATTGTTGTAGTTTTACTCTGACTAGAGCTCATTGGCTGTGTTGTAGGAGCTTTTTTGCACATTGCTTCAATGCTGAAGCTAAGTGCAGCTTGATGACAGTGGTTGCTACAGCTTTTGGTTGTTATGGCAAGCGTATCTCACGTTTCCAAATTAACCACAGTAAATGAGACAAAGGGTATGCTCTCTACAAAATGCAGAATAGTGTGAGTATACCCTGGAGCCGTAAGCATCAATATGTGTATTGTTTAGACCAGGCAGCTGTGTATTGTGGCAGGGCATTCTTTAACTCCCCACGGTGTCACTGACAAAGCTGCAGACTTCTCAAAGGAACCTGCTGCTCATGTGAGGGATGACAGATACATGTTGTTGAGAGAGTATGTGGAAGGGTTTGCTAATAAGCTTTTCCAGATCAATAAATGACTGCATGCTGCAAATTAAACTGTAAATCTCATCAAAGATGGTGAATAATTCTTATGTCAAGCACAAGGTCTAACGCATTGCCTCTGGAGATAGACTGAAAATCATAACCTCACATTCATTACAAATGGGCCAAAGCAAGGGAAAGTACAGTAATTCTGCCTTATACAATTGTTTTGAGTATCCTTCCCAGATAGCACTTGACCAGTAAAAGAGTTGCCACTGGAACATGATAACAGGGCATCTAATAACTGAACCATGGAAACCAGGTTCTATGGCAAGCAGGAAAGCACGATGCACAAACAGAGTCTGATTAAAAGAATGTTACCCTCTGTGATATGAGTGGCACAAGAGTCCTGTATCAGCTTACATTCAAAGTTGTATATTAAACTAACAGGACATGTTTTAACAAGGAGAGAGCGTTAAAGTCACTCTGGAGTGCGTGCAGAGTAGACTGAAGACAGCATTGACATTGTGGTTTGACTTGTTATGTAATGACTTAATTGTGGCCTTGTGACTGGAAAGAAAAAAAGAAAAGTATGTTTTTTTTTGTGTCTTTCCACTATGCTTTTAGTTCTGTATTAGTACAGACACTAAGCGCTCTCTCATTGTGGCACATTAACATGTATAATGAGATGGCCTTGGTGCAATCCATTCTTCACTCTTCCTAGAAATACACATTATTTTCCTTTCAAGGATTTGGTGAAACTGAATCCTTTATTTGGGGAAATTTGGAGTGGCAAGTATTATATTAAAAGAAGATCGTGTTCTCAAACCATTTCCAACCACTGGTACTCCTGGTTGTCCTACTTGGGAGTATCCCTCAGAGCTGTGGTCATGAGACCTCAGGAGAACATCTCTGCCCTGTGGCTTCATACTGACCAGCAGACCACGAATGTGAACACGGCCGGGCAGCCACTGGTCAGAACTGTGCCTTTTGGCAAAGACTGACCATACTCAGTCTGGAGAATAGAGAAGTTAGTACAATTATATGAAGCTTACCATAGCAGTACATATGTCATGTGTTGTCCCACTTTCTTTTTGTGGTGTTTGTGATGAAATTTCTTTTGCCTTTCCGCTCTGCGGTGTAAGTCCTGAGTCCAGAGGCCAAATCTCTAGTGGGTAGCCATAAGTCACGTCTGGGTTTAGCACATTGCTGAGGCTGGCTGAGGTTCGCTGAGGAACCACAGCCTAATTCACCCAGCACTGTGAGGAGACGGTCCGTCTACAGCCCAGAGCCATGACCAACCAGTGGCTTTACTGTGGGGCTGCACGCCAGAGATATTATCCCCCTTTCCCATATTACTGTATCACCCCCCACCCTTCTTTTGGTTCTCTTATATTTAGGTGTTTTTCTGTTTCATGGCTGTAGAGTTTTGGGGCTGTAGTTACACATGTTTTTCACTGTATTTCCTCAGGTTAATGCGTTATTTAATATTCTATTTTTAAATACACTCTAGTAACACTTATTAACCTCCAGATCTCTTAGCTATCCAAGCAGACTTATTAAGTTGTGCTTTATCTACCACTATAATAAACACATGTGGCAGGGTTTCACTGCCAAATGACAAGTGAGATAAATGTGTGTGTGAACATTTCATTCAAGTGCTTTACAATACTTAAAAAGATAATCCATTTTCAAGGAGAGAGAAGTGGGTGGGAGAGTTTGGGGTTTAAACAGCACAATAATCTCCCCATATCGCCTCCTCGACACGGCACACTCTCTCCCCGCCACTTACTGGAGATGTGTGGATGTGATAACAGAGAGTAAACATACTCGGGCTGCATGTTCCAGCATACACACACACACACACTCACGCTCCTTTCAAATCATTCCCTGGTGCCACCGCAGCTACTTTACAAATAATGGCCCCCATGTGTGTTCAGGGCTCCAAGGCTGTGTGAGGCAGGGGGACTGGGCTCTGTGCCCAGTCTGAAACCCTGTCAAGATCACTGTAAATTTCTCCTCGTTTTCAGCAGCTGTAATTTAAGGGCCAGATGTGCAGGAGACTGAGCGCAGAGTCAGATAAACAGCTTGTTACATATATCTTTTCCATGCATACCAGGGTACATGGATATCCGTTCACCACAGAAAATTCTTTTCTGTCTAAATCTGATGTTGATATGCAGTATACATAGGGTAGTTTGTTTTACAATATTTACTTAGCATTATATCACTCCATGTCTGAATTTATGTCTTTTTTTTTAAAAATAATTATCTGCCTGTTTTAACTACTGCTAGTGTTTGTATTTGCATGTGTGCATATACAATATGTTTTAATGTGGCAGCAAATAAGAGTGTATACAGGATAAAATTTTACACTGCTTCACACATCTGTTGGGATCTAAAGCTTACCCTCCTCATTTCAGCAGAACGGCACAGTCTTTTACTAACACTAACACAACACCTTGTGTCATAAATATTAGTACAGAGGCTCTATTACTGTGTATGTGACAGTAGGTTATGTTCCCCTGCCACTAATGGTCCAAGTTTTCTAGGCTTGAAATATTCACAGTGACGACCATAGAGACATTGGCAGTGTAAACAGTGGGTTGTACGAGGGAAAATGATGTTAAATCCTGAAAATCCACCCTAATTGGAAATATAATGGAGTATGAAGGGACACTGTTGGACTAGGTGGGAGGCCTGATGAATGTGTGTAGACTGGATATGTAGAGGAATCTCTCATGTGTTTTGGCAAGGACAGGCAGCATACTGCTCAGGCCGTGCGTGAAAAGTCACACTTTATAAGTCAAAGTGATCGGGTCAGGACATAGTTCTGTAGGTCACAGCGGATTTTGGATCTGAGCAAGTAAACATAGAGCAGTATATATTAATTCACATGACAGGTGCTTATATGAAAACTGAATCATATATACAATTTGTCTCAGCTAAAGAAATAACACATGATCACACTCAAAGGTCTTCTCATATTTTAATTTGATTTAAAAGCTGATCAAGACAATCGCTTGCATATTTATTGTCTCGGAATGTCCATATCCAATGGAGATTATTATATGTATATATTATATGTCTATGTCCTAATCACCTCTTTGTCTGTGTGTATTGAAGCGTGACCTAAAGTACAATATACCAGGTCCAGGCCCAACGTGCACATTCCAGTGCACCCCCCTCCACCCTTTTATTTCATTTCATCCTGTGGTGCTGCCAGTTTCAGCTCACAGCTTCTACATACACACAAGATTAATGCTGCTTAATTAAGAGTACAAAGTGACTAATTGGGGGCGCATGTCAGAGGTATATGTGTAATTTGCACATCAGTAATGATAAGTTTGGGTAGATCCCATGTGTCAAAACATATTTAATTGCAGCTGGGATTTATAGCATTCGTTGTTAATGCCAGGGCAATTACTGATGTAGAGAGACACATGAAAACACACACACAGACACACACCCACACACACACACATACAGTGCGCACACAAGCATATAAAGTAAGCATTCAAAAATCCAGTCTATGTCTTTAACCTTTGTGTATCTAACGTGGTCTTATTAAATTTCATGAAATGAGCACAAATTTAGTTCTAAATCAGACATTGTTTTATGCTGTGGACATAAATCATGTAGGTATTATATTCTGCTACCACAAAGTGGATTAAGGCCATTTTTCCTAGACTGTTTTGCAAAGAGGTAAGCAACATCACGAAACATGAAACTGTATATATAGAAAAGTTTAGGGGTGTAGTTCAGGCTGTAGTTTAGTTGAAAACGTTTTTTGCATTTGGGTAAAATGGGGTTTTGGGGTTAATTCAAATGCTTCCTCCCGACTCATGTTTCATGCCCAGAGTCCACATTAGAACATGATGATGCAAAATCTGTTTCACAAAGTTTAAGGCCACCACTGTTCATCTGTAACAGAAAACGGCCAGTGGTCTCACAGTTTTAAATGTAATGGCAAACTTTTTCCAAACCACATTTGTGCAAACAAAACGTACGTGTAAGGAGGAAGAATCCAGTCTTTATTTATTTTATTTTTTTTGTTTTGAGTAAGTGAGTCATTATGATACTGCAATTTCTGTTGAGAGATGCATCATGTAGTCCACATAAAACCTTAGTTTTATACACATACACCCACTCAAGCGGTGTCTTTCTGTCTATTATGTGTATGCTTTGCAAGATATATTGTGTGCTTATATGTGTGTGTGTGTGTGTGTGTGTGTGTGTGTGTGTGTGTGTGTGTGTGTGTGTGTGTGTATGTGTGTGTGTGTGTGTGTGTGTGTGTGCATCCTGTAAAAATGGTTGCTACATTGGCCATGGCCAGACAGTCTGTGACCACACAGAGAGTAGCAGCAGGAGGTCGACACCTCCCTGGTTTACAGCCTTCTGAGGAAGGAGCCTCATTTTCTTCTGGTGCTGGCTTCACTCTTTATTTTTCTGCTTATAGTACGAGTACTAATATTAGATCAGCCGGGACTGCTGCTCGATAGAAAATGCTTTATGCTTGTTAAAATAATTGCTCTCAGTTTTCCAACTCATAAAATTGCCTTTGTAATTCGGTGGGGAATGTATCTTCTGAGACAATCACTCTCACGCCAGAGCGATGGCAACAGTTTTAATTAGTGGCATCGAATTTCCACAGAAATGAATCCTGGATGCTGCACAGAGCGGTAATTGTTGAGGTAATAGTCTTATTAATTCTGCCACACTTAAGGGGGCAAACAGCAACTCCAAAACCCTCCCCACACATACACCTCTTCAGGCGCAATTTCGGCATTCCGACTTAATGGAATTCCAATTCAGTGAATACATGGATAATCATTTTTGTTCTCTTTTGCTGTAGTTCAGTATGGAAACATGCAGTCGGATGCCGGCAGAGACCTGCTGTGCTGCTTACAAAGGCCACGGCTCCGTTAGTCCTCCTGAAGAATTCCACCCAGAATTCCTTTGTGCTACGGGGCTCCTAGCTGTACGTTGGTTGCTACAGAGGGCTTTCTCAGGCATGGACCCTACTGGTGTAATCCCATAATCCTACTGCACAGGGGTCTCAGAACTGGGGTGGAAAGTGGGGTGGAGTAGTGTGCTTTAATTAAGAACTGAAAAGGGGGCAATAATGTTGATGAACAGAGTAAAGAAATTGAAGTAATGGGTGAAACTTGAGAAAAAGGGCTACATGTAAGAGCAAACATGCCACTGCATGCACACTTGTACTTGAGATCTCATTTACTAGAGTGTGATTGTATAAAGATTACTTTGGATGTAAAACAGCACAGCTAAATACTTGATGACTTTCTTATTTTGTTGAGGACAATAGCCGTCATGGAATAGTGCTGATACAGAATATTTTGATTTATTATTGGGGCTTACACAAAAAAAAAAAAAAAAAATCCCAGAATTAAATGATTAAATGATGCAGGCCAACACTCACAGGATCTGTGCTTAATGAAAAGCCTACTCTTCAATACAAATCACCTTATTTACTTCTGTCCTCTCTTGCTGTGTCTGATTTCATTTCCTTCAGTTAGCTTGCATTATTGCCTTCTCTCCTGTGCTATTGATTTTGGTGAATATGGTTATTACAACATAAAAACCTCTGAGTCTCCATCCATTCACTCTACACTAGGAGGCAGGCAGAGTAGTTACCAGTCTCATCTCCAATTTACATTCACTTTAGCTGGAAAACATTTATTTCTGTGTCGACAATCAATATCACGTACAGAATAATCGCAATGTTATTAATTTAGCAATGTCCCTGTGTGGATGTATATTAGCCTACTATGGGTGTTTGGTGCTGGCAAAGAGGAAAACAGATTATTATCTCTTTAAGATTGGTTTCACTTTATAATTTTTAGAAAAACATATTGAAATGATGAAACATTCACAAGCGAACATTGTGTGTGTGTTTTTTTAACCGTGAAGCTGCCCTTAAAAGTCTATACATTTTCCTTCAAACCTATATGCAGCTGAGAGTATCTTGGGGCAATTTTGAACTTGGGTAAACTGTCAAAGGCCTCCAAGGCTAGGCAACAGGAAGCACCTGGGGTTCTCTTGTAGTTGGCAGCCATGCCAGACCAAGTCTAATCCAATCACAGAATGACAGCAGGGCGGCTTCAGCTCTGCCTGATGGATATTGCTCCTGTCAACACCAGACCATAGATCCATAATTCTCCTGTTTTAGCTTGACTCTCTCACTTGTATTTCTCAATGTACAGTATTTGTGTCTGTGAGTCCATGCACACGTACAAAGAGAAATTTCACATGCAAGTAACCCTGTAAAGGCTTTATTTAGTCAAGCCCACGGTGCTGGCTTTGCTGATCATCTGGTCAACCCTCATCTGTGACCACAGGTGACTTGCAAAAAAAGTTGTGACCCAAAATCCTTTGTCAAAGACAATGCTCTCTTACTATGTTTGAACAAAAGTATATGGTCATTAAAAATTTCATGAAATACAGTGAAAGACCACAAGGTAGAACCAAAAGAAAATGTCTTGCTAGTGACAACAATGAATTGACCTAAATGATGGGGCTATGCTTCATGACATGGACCTATTGACATGATAGCAGGAACATAGGGTTAGCTTATGCAGTTATGCAGCACCAAGTTAATAAAATATTAATTTGAAGTTTGTTTAAATTATAATGATTGTTTTTATTGTATTAAAGTATAATTATTAGCACCTTTGAGGTTATTTGAAACAGCTTGTCTGTTCAACAGCTCACAGCAGTACATAATGAGACTCATCATGAAAGAATCATACAAGGCCACAGGCCACATGTTCATTCATACTGAAATACCTTCCTTATCAGAGTACAATGTTGTAATCACATGACACGCACAGTTGACCCGGACAAGAAGGTTTTTTACTGACTGATAAAATCTAATTACATTTCAAAGGTTCAAAGCAGGACCAGCAAGAGGAAACACCCCTGTTACAATCATGAGATGATAGAGTGTTCCTGTCTTCCTGTAGATGGTATGTAGACACTGAAGCTATGGTATTGTATGAAAGGCCACTGAGAGATTGGTTAGGTGTAAATCTCATACATTTACTATAATTTAGAATTATTATTGACAGTCTGTGTGTTTTGAATGATATCATGTCAATTCCCAGTCATTTCCCACCCACAGTAGAACATGGAGCCAGTACTTTGAAATGTATATGCTTAGAAAAGCCTTTTTTTGTGGATGGAAGGCCGAAATGGATGAAAAAAAAAATCAATCCACAGAATGTGAAAATGTCCTCAAACCTGATTTAGTCTATGAAAGTCTCATTGTAACAGTTTGGCTCAGGTTTCGCTATAACACTCCCTGACAAGTCTATGGGGTAAAAAACCCTTGATTCAGCCAGGAACCCTTGTAATTAGGTGTACTGCTGGAAAGGCCTATTGTAATACAAAACTACATGACTACTAATTCTAAAGTCTTGCAAACCCGCAGCTAAAAGGATAATAGCTGGGCCTTAGAAAGAAACATAGCTGAGCCACGGAATAAAAGATATTTAGTCCAATTGCTCTGCTGAATACAGAAACTAAATCAAATAGGTGTAAATTAAGAGATTGGTTAATTACACCGACTGTGAGTGCGAACCAGTTAATAAGAGTAAGTTGAAGACTAGATGATTCCCTGGTGAGCAGGCAGGATTACCTCTGTAATCTCTTCTGTCACATATAGTGATGCCCCAAATCTCCCTTCGCTCTGAGGAGCATTCAACCCGTCAACTGAAATGAAAGAGGCCTTAACGAACACCTCTCTCCCACTCATGGAGCACTCCCATCCATCCATTCACTGTTTAACATGGGCTGTGTAACCCCTGCTGATGGTGTGTACGCCAAAGCTGGGAGATCAGAGTCCAGGCTGAGCTTGATTCTCATATTCCTTTAAAGAAAAGAAAAACTTGCACTATTTTGGTTGTGTGTGTGTGTGTGTGTGTGTATGTGTGTGTGTGCGTGTGTGTGTGTGTGAGTGTGTGTGTGTGAGAGAGAGACAGCAAGTACACTCTCATTGAATAGGCTATGAGTTCCTCTTCACTACATCAGTTTCAGAAGATTTTACTTAATCTACTACCACTACCATATTGTACAGAACAAGCAAAATGATTCAAATAATTTCACTTAAAAATGAGCTAAAATGAGATGATACAGATAAGTCATGTTTAATGTGAACTGAAGAAATGTAATAGTACTAGCAATATGCTAATATTCCAATCCCCACTTGGAGTTAAGGGACTGAGGGTAGGAACCCTGTTTCTCTTATGCATTATCATAAATCATAGTAGGCCTATTTAGTCATTCAATACCACACTGTCCCCCAGGACCATAATCTGTTTACAGGAGCAATGCACCTTTGCATAGTACTTTCAAATCCATACCAAATGCATTTTTAATTGGTAAATAAATGCAAAATGCATGCTAACAGGCAATTGTAGCAGTGCTCCTGAATGCTTAAATATGGTTCTAAGCATGATGTTCACATTATGGATTTTGCATCACTGTGTGTTTCCAAGGTGATTTATAATCAGCCAAGCATCCAGTCTCTGTTGTAGCATAATGGAAGGTCTTGAACCAAGCTATGACTTCATCACATTTCAACATGAATATTGAAGATTTCACCAAGTCTCTGAAGGAGAACCCTCATAAATTGTGTAGGAATATATATTTAATTCTATTTCTTTTTTTTTTTTTAACCACTACCATAAACATGTCCTAACTTGTTCTGCACAATATCAGCACTCACCAGGGGTCAATGTCATCCGTGCCACAACAGATGAATACAGTAACATGTGCACCCATAATAGGTAGCCAGCTAAAGTTAGTTTTAAGTGATTACAGGGGTTCATGTGCAATTTCACTTAAGAATGACAGCAAAATGTTTTCATATTTTCAGTGAATGGAATTCATAAAATTAGTTGTAACTTAGAAATCCATGGAGCCCATCCATGTAGTTTTGAATATTACCTGAGTAAATAACACTTTCCATCACCACATATAATTACCCGCATCTGCATGCTATTAGTTTATTCAGAATAAACCACATTGCTTTTCAACTGAGCATTTATGGGCAGTTTGTTCATTCAGCCTGTCTTTTTTTTTCTGCAGTGACTGGGTTAATTATTTTTTAGCAGGACCAAGAGCATGCTTTAAAATGTGACTGCTGTTCCAGAGCCACCCTGAGATCAAAGGCCAAGGCACAGCACCATGTGCGGGAGCACATGATTCTGTTGCAGGTTAGGGCGTAAGCAGCATAAACATCTGTTTGATTGCACAACAGTTACTGAAGGAAGATGGCTGGGTGATGATGTTTAGGGAAAGGAAACCAAAGTCCTTTCTGTTGTTTCTGGGCAAGAGAGACACTTGTCAAGCTTGATTGATTTAGACAAAACTTGGAATCCCATTGTCTGAGTTTAGCACTGTTAAACGTGTGATACTGTATTTATACCATCCATCTACTTTCTCTTGAACATTGTTTACTAAACACTTACAGTGTGACATTTTAACTGCTTTTAGTCTTCTTTTCTATTTACTTCTTTTCTATTTTAGATTAAATTTGTTGGAAAATTCATGCAAAGAAAGGTGCGTATTTATTCAAGCTGCAGCAATTTTCATGTGGGCCAGTTTAAAGTGCCTATGTAATTTATGAATATAATGACTTTACAGCAATGGGTTTCTATTATGGAACCATAATACTATCCTGTCAATAATCTTGGCAGTACTCCAAGAGGATACAGTTTCAGCAAATTAGGTCCAAAGTTGAGACATTGTCGTTTATTACTCAAATTGGGGGAAAATGAAGATAGAGATTTATAGCATTGCAAGAACAGGCAGTAGTTAATGTGACTTTATAGTTTAACAACTAGTTTTGTTTTACAATAAGACACACATAATAGGTGTATGATGAAAAGTAAATTGGTCTGAAACTTTGAGGAACATTTGATATAAAGTTTGCTGATATCACACTGCAGATGGAGAGAATACAGAAAACAATAAGGAAAAATACAAACATAAAACATTTTTTATTCTGACCACAAAATGCTTTACTTCTTTAGCCGTTCAAAAGAATGAAAATACATTGACAGTCTATTAAGCTGTTGACTACAAATATTTAAAATTATGTAGAACTGCCAAAGGAAAAAAAAAACATATTGTCAATAGCATGTCATGTTTCTTTTTCTTGTTTAGGGGGAAGGTCTGTCTGATTTTGGATTGTAGATTTAGTGCAGATAACAGCTACAGGTGCAGCAGAATGTGTCTCAGAATTGCTGTGTATAAAGATAGATGTTCTACATACAGTCTACCCAGACAGTGTATGCAGACACAAGAAATTTAACATATTTCATTGGTAATTACAGTGAATAAAGAAGAAATCATAATTTTATCTTTTCTATTATCGGACTCAGTCTCCTTTGACTCTATCCAAGAAATGGTTTAGGAAGGAAGAAGGTGGTGGTATGTCATTTGTACGCACACCAGCAGTAAATCAATACAGCCAAAGATTTAAGATATTGTCCTTATCATGCTTTTATCACATCCTTATCAAAATATGAGCTCCTACAGCCTCATGGGTGATCAATGAACATTCCTCCTGCTACTGAAACAAACACAAGGGCATCTATCTGTGCTCTATCCGCTCTTATCTACACAAGTAATCACATGGTCATCATCCATTATTTCATCAGTGATCAAAATCAAATACTTTCTTTAACTCTGCTTCTCCTCAGCCACTGGATAGTAAAGCAGTTCAAAAATAATTATAACCAGTCTAATTTAAGCAAGGGTGACTAAACACAACTCTTATGCACTGATAAAATTTACAGGACCACAATAGTATACACGAGTGTGACTGTACTCTGTGATACCATTACCAAGAATCTGTCCGTGCCTTATCTAAAGCTGTGTAAAGCTGGTGTCAAGCATGAGTTTACTGGTAAATGATCAACCACAAGGATATGACAGTATGGTTAACCTGGTAAACACCCAAAGGGAAAAAAGGATCCTCAATGATATTTTGTAAAAGTATTCTTAGTACTTACTTAAGATAAGTATATTCAAAAGTAGTGTACTGAAATGTATTTAAATTTACCTTACACTTTTGCTATTTCTCATTCAAATCAGAAGCTGCATGCTTCTGAATTTGCTGCACATAATTATACTGAAAACACCATGGATACAGTATAGTAAAGTAAAGTTCTTGTATAGGCCATTTTTCAAGTCATTCAATCACAGCAGATTCAGTTAGGTACCTCTGTTGTAGTAAACTAAGTGGCATTCATTGTAGCTGTAACAGCAAAACTATGAATAGATTCTCCCTGTAAAATGACTGAGTGGGTGTATAAAAGTCATTGTTACTAGTTACAACTGGTTTTAGTATAAAGAGAACAGGACTTGCACAAATATAAGCAACTCAGTGGGTGAATTATTGTACACAGTTCTTTGGAATGTATTTTTATTTAATAAAATTTTCCAATGATAAGAGAATGGTAACTCTTTAACCCTGTGAGACCTGAACTATGAAAGAATGGTCAGAAAATTCTAATTTTTCAAATATGAACTCTTTATTTGTCCCTTTGACAAAATGTAAAAAAAAAATAATTAAAAAAATAAATTCTAATTATATTTTTTGTTTGTATCACACATGTCAAAACATTTGGAAAAGTGAGGGGGGTCCACCAGGAGTCAGTATACGAGCATAAGAGTTCATCTAAAAGGGTTAAATGCAAAGTTTATGCTTGATGGTGATGCAATGAGTCCCAGAAATGTGGGTATCATATATGATACGTACGGGCTCACAGGGTTAAAGAACATCAGAACAGTCTATTCCCTTTTCTGTTACATTGTACGTGTTAATACAGATATAACTGCGAGAGGCCCAAAGTCATTTTAACTACCAAAGATGAAGTATTTGATTGTTGGGAGGCTTGTTTTACTATACCCATGAGGTGCGAAAGCCTGGAGCCCAGTCTGACAGTTTCGTGAGAACCAAAATGGCGCACACCATGAGTTTAAATGGTTGTTTAAAGGTTAAGACATAGTTTTAGGGTTCAGGTTAGAATTAGATTTAGGTTAGGGTAAAGGATGAGGTTGGTTCACTTGGCGTTCACTTGTGATCTTTAAGGTTAGGGTAAGGGGCTAGGAAATGCATTATGTCAGTGATAGGTCCCCACCAATGTAGTTAAACAAGGATGTGTGTGTGTATGTGAGTGTGTGTGGCAGTAAGGGTGGTAGACAGCTTGCACAGACCCAACAGCATATCACCTCGTCTGTCAATCAAGCCACAGGGGAGGTGAAGGGTAAGGAGGAGACAGGCACGCTGGCTAATCATTTTGTAATCAGGCGTCAAAACAAAACAAAAAAATGTTTATCTGATCAGTGCAGGCGGCTGCCAGAGTTGACATGGATGTTTTTTTCCTCCTGTGTCATCATGTCAGGACTAATGGACAGTGGGGAGGAGGGGAGTTAATTACTTTTGACGATGCTCCCCACTAATTTCCCATTTATATGGAGCCTCTTTTCTCTTCTGCCATCGGCCAGGCAGGCAAAGTGCTTGGCCACTGTTTGCATCCGAGCCATCAGAATATCTACACCATCTCTGTGCATATCAAAACATTATGGACACTATTGTTTCCTTCTCCTTCCGTAATTGTTTTTTTTTTTCTTGCAACGTGTTCAAAGTTAGGTAAAGGATGCGGCTTTGTTCCACAACAGCGGACAAAAAGAACAATTTCAACAAACACACACATTCACACTCTTACACACGTGGTGGAAATGCATTGTTTTTCATGTGTGTTGGCCTTTTAGAAACCAGCCTTGGCTTCTGGTTTTGTAATGTAGTAATTATTGGCCAAGTTATAGTGGAATCATAGTAATTTGTTCATTAGAGTTCTTTGTGGCCCAGTTGCCAGGCACCCACCCACAGCTCTTGTGATTTTGTCTCAAATACAGGATATAAATAAAATAGTAGTGGGTACCAAACCAAGATAGCTGATCAGAAAAGACAAAGAAATTAAATATATAAAATACTTCACACTCCACATAAACACACTGGGTTGCAATGTTCAAAGATTTTCTCTTCAAAAAGTAAAAGTTGGTAGTTAAACACTATTTTCAGCAATAGATTCCTTCCAAAGGTGACCAGTGCAGTAACACAGGTCTTCAGTTGTGACACCAGCTGTCTCACACCTAAGAAAAGCTCTTTGATTGGTAGACAGGCATTGGAGAGGTCGCTGCTCTGAATAGAGGAGGACTTTCTTTCACTGTGTGTGAGTGACACTTTGTCATCTGGGACATAGTCACTTTTCTTTGCTTCAGCTGGACTCATGTTGATATCACATCTTGAAAGGCCCATGCCACTGATTTCCATTTCATGTAATCCACAACTCCCTCTCAGCCCAAGGTCTTCCTTTCCCAGTTGTTATTTTAAACTCCGGACTCCTCATTTTGTTCTTACCCTGGTCTTTGTGAACTCTTCCATCTGACCCTGCTCAAAGCTTGTTAGAAAGATGCACAAGCTAACTGATAACTGCATATGTGAAACTGGGATGCTATAGGGTCAGTTGGTTTTTGTATAAAAGTGCTACATACATGCAGTTTAAATATGAATAATCTCTAAATAAATTAATGGCTGTGCTGGCTTGTGTGCTCTGTATTTCTGACACTACAGTTTATATTTATATATTTATTATACCAACACCAGATAGCGGTTCAGGTAAATTCTGATAGGATCCCTAACAAATTTACCTCAAGTCTGTGACCTCATCTGTGACCGTGACAGCTGCTTCTGAGACCCAGAGATCCCCTCCTTAAACCCTTTTGCATTATTATATGTTATCCTAATGGTAGCAGTCAGCATACTTAATACTAGCATTGGGCCTGATAAACGATGGGCCTCCTGGCTGATATATGTGAAAGGGCCAAAAGTGAAGAGGGACATTTTATACTGGGCCATGAATCTGACTGGGATCTGTGGGCGCTAGTGAAGACGGTGGTAATTCATTTTAAAAGGGGCTCAGTGGGCTACGTGGGGGCCCTAAGGGGTGGTGATGGGTCCTCACCCTATGATTGAGACCCAGTAAGTGGAGCTGTTTTATGGGCTTCTTAATTTAGAGAGGCAGGGACTGCCATAGATGTCTTGTCTGTGAAAGAAAGGGGCATTTGGGGCTGACCTCTGAGAGGGACATTAATTAACCACGTTAACAATTTCAGTACTTTATACATGTTCATGTGTGCATACCCTCAGGAGAATAAGGAGTGAAAGATGTGTTACATATACATACTAGAACTTTTCTAGACAAAAGGAAAGAATCTATTATGGGCTGAGGAACTGTGAGCTGTGTAGGTGTATTCAGAGTCTTAAATGATTTATATTGGTCATCTATCTTTGATTGACTGGGAAGTGGTGACATCCATATACCTTGTAGGTCATAGATATAAATGATGATACACAGACAAGTATGTCCCCAGCGTCTCCTCACAGTCCATATGGGGAATAATAATCAATCTTTCTGCCACAGACCCTCTGGAAAAGTAGCTGCTGTTGAAGTTAACAGCACTACCTTGTTGCTCCAAACAGTGGGTCTGTGCGGGGTTGATTCTTTCAGGAATGGCTCTTAGAAATCAAGAGATTGATGAGCATTTAAGCATGACACCAATCAATCAGAAAGACAAATCCTCTGTGTCACTCTGTGCTGTGTGCTATTCTATGGGAGACAGGCATTCTCCCTGCATGCAAACAATGTCCCCGATTTGTCAGGGACACAATAACAGCCCTGGCAGACCCTATTTACATCACTGTGCGAACAACAAATGTAATTGATCACAATATTGATTATTGTATTTTGGAGAAAAGAGATGTCCCAAGAGGGCAGTTGAGACAGTTGAACAATCAGATCCTTAAATTTATCTTCTTTGACCTTTTTTGAAGATATCTAAAATTACTTTAAGTAAGAATGAGTAAGCATAATGAAATGTCACCTGGTTTTGACTCCTGAGGAAAGATACATCTGCAGAGGAAATGAAAATGTAGAGTAAAAATTCTGTTCATTAAGAAGTGGTGATAACTGTAATACCTTGTGTCATCATAACTGTCATAGATTTTATCTTATCATGTAAATCCTAAACCAACAAGGAAATTAATTACCAATAAACAAAGTTTATATTATGTAATGTAATTAACTTCTTCAACCATGTAGTATTGTAATTAAGAATGAAACTGCACTGTGACCACGAAAATATCAAGAACAAAGTTAGATAGTTAGAAGGAGTAAGAGACCAGGTCCATACTCTGTCCTCCTGGCACCTGCAAATTTGAAGGTAGATCAGGTGGATCGAGTTGTAACTCAGTCCCTTCTTGTCTAGTAAATAACCACATTATCTGATGAGTTAAATGATTTATTAAAGAATCTATGGAGGATGTAGCTGAAATGCATTACACTACATAGGTTGTTGAACCAAGAGGGAATGGATGGCTGGATGGATTTAAGAAGACTCAAGAATCTTCTGCAGGAGCAGGCCTTTATTCCTCTGCTCTGTCTGTAATAATTTCCTAGAAAAGAGGAAGAAAGAGGGCGTACGTCACATTCATCCACTTTAGTCAAAATGACCAGACTAAAGTTATGAGCTGCAGACAACGCCCCTTTCATCCAAGAGCCTTCTTTGGTTCTGCCACCAGTCCGCAGAACAGATGATGCAGTCACACCACTTGTTTGAGCCAGCCAGCACTCAGAGTAACACTCTAATTGAGGATGTACATCACACTGCAACAGTTGCATATTATTAACACACAAAACAAGGGCCAATTGATCATTAGTGCATCAATACATAGTTTGCATAAAATTATTTCCTTTAAATAGTCTGTGTTTGAGGTGACACAGGGTTGGCTCATCAATAATGTAAATGAGCCATTAGGGCATTAAGAGGCTGTCTGTGGGAATGACAGACCACCAGGCATCAGTGAGTTAATATCCAATATAGCATTCCCTGCCACACAGGCCAATGGCTAGGCCAATTATACACACAAATTACACCCACCTAAGGCCTGGCCATGTCTATGTTTTAATTCAAAATGTGCTTTTTTGGATAGTTGTGTCAATTTACAGGGAACAAAATGTCTAAATAATCTTAAAGTGTGACACTGATTGATAGAAGCTATTCAGCTTTTTGATTTCAATTTAACAATTTTCAGTATCTTATGCTCTTGCAGTTCACTTACAGCAGACTGTTACCTGTGACACAATTTCAAATAAAAAGCGATTAGAGATGATTACAAATGCGATACACTCCTGAGGAGAATTCCCAATGAGGCAGTCAGAGCTCATCTCAGACTGTGCCCTTTGCCTCAATCCATAAGTGCTCCTGGCTGCCACCTGCAACCTTGAGACTCCCCCTTCTCTCCCCTGTCTCCCTCCACTCTTCTCCATGTCTGCCAATAATAAGGAGCCAGATGAAGTGGCGGTGGGAGGAAATGTTTACCATGAAATTAGTTGTGCCATCTCTAGAATCTGTGATGCAAGCCACAGAGAGGGATATCAATGTAATCCATCACACCATTGATTCTTGTAGGATAAAGGATTCAAATTCACTGCATAAAGGTTATTTAGACAAGAAAAGTCTGTCGGGCTGCAGCAACCTGCTGTTTTTAGATGATGGTATAGTATATTGTCGCTATAGCCACAGTACAATACAGTAAACTCAACCCTAAATACTGGATACTTTTGTTTAAAAGGAACGTCTCTCTCTGTGTGCTTACTTTTACAAGAACAAGCTTTTTTCCTATCTAGTGAAGGACATGACTGAAGTACAGCACATGGCTAACTGTGTTGGTGTTGGTGTCAGATTCCTGTGGAAGCCTTGCCGATATGTGTGGGGGGGTGGAAATTGGGGTGAATTTAAATCTTTATACAATAGAGTCTTGTATATTCGACTGGAAAAAATGTATGGCCTGTGTTTATTCTGTGGACAATAAAATCCGACATGTCATATACACCCACACATCAGTCTGTATCAGTTCACGTCAGAGTGGTAGTGTTAATCTAGCCTGTATTTGGGATGTTAGGGTGATGATATACAGTAATAGCTAAAATAATAGGATCATATGTCTCAGTATGACTGGGCCATATCTTTACCTGCCATGCCACTCAGTGCCCATGCTCTGCCATCATCTCTGAATGCTAGCACACGAGGGGGCTCGTTAGCCCGCTATTACAGATGTGACAAGCACACCATAATAGCCCAATTATCCCAAAATGCCAAATTTCACTCCAAAGGAAAAGGAGTGTGTAGTGATTAATGGTGAACACTTAAGGGGAAGAGTTAGACAACGCTGTTGGATAGGAGAAAATATGTATCAGGCTGCCACCACTACAGATGCTTCCTCCCCCCTGACAACTGCAATTCATTTGAGATGCTATTAACATGCATAATTATGCTAATCAAGCAGTAATTAAGTGCCAATTCATCAGAGACCATTTTTGTCTGTAATTTCATCAAGCATGGCTGTTGGGGTTTGTTTTTTTGTGCATATTTCTTTATACAATATTGCTCAAATGAGGTGCTCTCATTTCATGTAACAGCCCGTTTGCTGGAGGCTTGTGAAGTTTGTAAACAGGATGTGTTAGTGATCCATTCTTAGATTCATCAGCATGTCCCTTTCAGAAGTCAAATGCTAAAAGCCTGTTCAGGTCAAAATTTCCTTCTATCTAATACTCTGGTTTAGAACCAAATACGGTCAAAATTGTATGATAAAAGCCTCAGCTGTATTTTGTGTTTAGTGCTAATTAGCCAATGTTTGCATGCCAACACGCTAGCATTGTCATAGTGAGCATCTTAGCATGCTGATGTGAGCACTTGAACTCAAAGGAACACTTTGCCTACCTTAAGTGCAGCCTCACATGTGCCATGTTTTGAAAAACTAAATTTTTTTACCCATATTTTACACTTTCAAAGAAAAGTACACCCCATTAACTCCAGGGGCCTCCGTATTAGCGGCACTTGCACTTGTGGTATTTCAGAACTGCTTACTTTGCATACGACCCAGAAGTCACTGTTCTCAAATAGTTATGCCGTCTATGATTGTGGTCGGCTTCAGATTCATGCATTGACCTGTTAAAACTAACTACTCTTTATGATGCTATCTTTATTGCAGTATTATAATGGTATGTTGTTTTGAACAACCAAGGAAAAAGTATCTCTTCTGCAAGCTGCTTTTCAATCGATGTTTGAAAACAATGGGAGCCAATTACTTCTGGTAAGTGTGGTTAGCCTGCAGTGGAACAGGTCCTACAACTGAAGGTTGAAAATGCAGGGCATACAGTACAGTGTATATATAAATACATGCATTAATCATGTCACTAGATTTTAGCAATCAACACCTCGTGAGTGATTCCCAAATAAGTTTTGGGAATAACACTCAACAAAAATATTCATTCTCCAGAATTATTTTCCATATCTATGCCCCTCTATGGTGCACAATGCCGCCATGTATTCTGAGGCAGTGTGGCACATGTGAAATGTTATTTGCAATGGCATTCCTCTGTCCAGTTTCACCCAGAGAGTCAGACAGGTGTTCTCATTGGACGTGAAAGCCTGTGGTGATGCATGTCAGTCTTGATCACCCATGATGATGGCCTGGGGTAAGGAAACTGCTTCCATTCGTCTGACATGGGAACTCTTTTTAGTTTCAGCACTTTTATGATAGTTTTGGCAGCCAGAACAGCCATTCAGACATTGAGGTGGACAGTTGTAACTCCCATTTTATCAGCTGATTACACTTCTGTTTTCTGGGTCCTTTTACTTGGCTGTGATAGAATTTGTCATTTTGCTCTCTCTGTCAGTCTGTGTGTATGTCTCCGACCACCAAATTTTGCTTCTCTGATCATATCCCAGCAGTGTCACGTGACCCTTACGGTTGACCTTTGTGTTTGTCACATTGTCCTCTCAGGTTCAGCAGAGTAATAGTAAAGTTTGAAGGTGGTTCAACTGGTTTATGGTAATGGCTAAAACTAATCATTCTCTTGAAGTTCCACTAGACTTTTAGAGGCTGTCCTCCCTTTGTTCCAAGTTCCAAAGCCTTCTAGGGGCCGTAATGATTGTGACAGGAGCAAAGGGGGATTTTAACACTGGAGGCTGCAGTTTGTTTCCCTTTTTCAACCAACAGTCAGCGTTGTTTCATCACATCAGAAATGCCTTTATGTATTGTTTCAGAGGGCGTGAATGGACAAGTGACATTTTCTGTTGTTTTTGTGGAGGATTTGCTGGATTTTTAGGTTAGTGTATTCAATAAGACATATTGCTATTTGCTAACGTGCACAATATTTTGTGAAATATTTTGCACCACCCTGACATAATTGAATAGTATATATAGTAGTAATAATCATTTTCCTTTGTATTTATTCAGAATAAGTCATGGCTTGATAATGAAAGGTTATTATTTTTATTTTTATTATAGCTTTAATGTAGATTTTTACGTTAAATTTTTTAAGCAAGTGTATAATCTCATCCTAAAGCAAATCTCCAAATGCAATGCAGACTAAATGATCAAAGAAGTGATATCATGCTAAATCTTTCGAGGGTTGGAAGACTCTTTAAGTGTCTCTTTAATTGTCCTATAGTAACTGATCTCTCTCCTGTCTCTCAATGATTGACCACATTTTTCAGGCAATGAAAAAGACAACAGCATCAATGCCAAATAAGCCTGTAATGTACTCAGAATGGAAAGCAAACAGAGAGAAACAGCCTGGTTGATGGTGGCAGACTGTACAGGATGAGATGGGCTCTGAGGTTTGATGGGGCACAAGAATGCTCATGCAGACGGCTGGCTGCTCTTTTTGACGGCGTGTCAGGGTTGGCTTGCAAGCTGCTCTGCCGCATCTGGGTGATGCAGTCATCATTGTGGCAGGCCTGTCAGAACAAACTGGTGTGCTGGAGACAGATACAGTTTTAGTGGCTGGATGGGGAGTATGTAACACATGCACCACCCTAACATCGAATATGTTCCCCAAACTGGCAAGCTGGTGGCAAGTTAATGACAGGAACGACCAGTGACATCATATAAAAACATGATTACGCTCCACTAAAGACATCTGAGCAAGTCCATAGATCAAACAGACAGGGTGATGACTTAAAGCGCTAACACACAGGCTACTGGCATTACTTTAAACAGGAGAGCCTTGGTAACAGAATTCAAGTCTGCCTCTATAATTTTAATGGAAATTTTCACAACAAAAGTTATACAGTATAAATAAACATTTTTCATGCACACACACGCACACACACACACACACACACACACACACACACACACACACACACACACACACACACACACACACACACATACACACACACACACACACACACACACACACACACAGAAAAAGATGAGACAGAGAGAAAAGAGAGAAGGCATTTCCAAGAGGGGGTTTACGTTGCATCACCAACACAGTGTTTTTATTTGTGATGTATTCAAATGAATTGACAGTCACAGTGGGGGAATAATGTGTAATCATTAGCAAAGGGTTTGCAAATTATTTATGTAATGTAAACCATGATAATTTACTTCCATTTTTTTTCTTATACTGCCATTAACAAGTAACTATGAAACCAATAAATGTCACAATTGCTTTCACTTAATTAAAACAATAGATATCATATTGCAAGGTAAGATGTCAGTCATACCACAGTCTCCTGCACATAGCAATTTACTGCTAAAGTGTTATGAGAGAGGGTGACACAAATAATAGCTATTAAACTGTCAGCTAGTGGAGGCTGGATCACATTACTGAAATTAGCTAAGATGCACTATTATAAACAATGCCATCCTCTCTTAACACATACATGCATACACACAAATAACCCACCCGAATACACACACGCAAGAGAATGGAGGAAGCAGTATAAAATAGAAAGGAATTCAAATACACTTGCCCTGTGTTTAAATTGTACAGCCATGTTAAAGCTGTGTTTACTCT
Organism: Toxotes jaculatrix; assembly: GCF_017976425.1. Taxonomy (NCBI): domain Eukaryota; kingdom Metazoa; phylum Chordata; class Actinopteri; family Toxotidae; genus Toxotes; species Toxotes jaculatrix. The sequence continues at coordinate 15,750,409 of NC_054394.1, read as the reverse complement.
TCACAATGCTATAATGCATGTCTGTCTGTAGCTAACATCAAATCTAATATAATTTGATTTTATTTCTAATCCTGGACTGTCCATCAACCACCTGGCCAATGCACAAACTCCAAACTCTAATTTGGAACTTTATCAGGCTGAGCCCAAGATATGATTAATGATGGGACATCCTCTCATGTCCTTTGTGCTGGCATGACATCCATGTTCCAATCTGTCTGGCTTAAAGAGTAATTACAAATGTGGCAATGCAGTCCAACAGGCCACACTCTTTTAAAGCCAACTAATGGCAAAAGCAGTGCCACCAAATGGCAATCATACCCCTGACTGGCAAACACTGACAGTACAGAGAAGGAAAATTAAACAATAATGCATGAAATACAAACAAGCTTTTTTTTCTATTTAAACATGGAGCGGTACACCTCAATGAGTCAACTGTGAAGGTTCAACGCTGACAGTCTTTGTGGCACATGACACATCCAAAGGCAACACTGACATCTGCTGGTTTTAGATGAGGACTTACAAAAAGCTTTACAAAACTTTGTTTTTTTTTCTACATTTGTTTAGTCTGTGTGCTGCCTTTTATCATATATATCAGATATTTATTTGTAATTGATAAAACACTAATACTTGTGGTAAAACCACCCTCTTTGTATTCACAACAAAATGCAAAAATTTGCAAAATGCACCAGCCCAATCCTCACCCCTGCATCCCTCTAGTTTCCATTTAACAGTGATCAATTGAGTGCTGTTACACACTTATCAGCAGGACTAATTTATTTATGAACCTGTCATTTGTAATCATTGATCAGGATGTTCTCCGTTAGGGACCTAATGATATGCAGAGGTAAAAGATTCCCTAATTATTGTGTTTGGTCTAATTGAGGCTGTGTGCTTCTGCAGGAGGGTTCAGAGGGGAGCTGACTGCTGCCCTGTCTGCCACACAGGCACGCCAGCAGAATCCTAGTTGATTCACTGGGCACTAGGACTGCCACAGATGGAAAAAAAAAAAAACACACACACACACAGTGTCATTTATTGAGACTCTGTTTCATTAAAGCACTTAGTCTGTGTAAAATGGAATATTTGTACCATTACCGGTTCTATCTCATTTGGCAAACACAGTAACTGCATAGCAATTAAAATACGGTGGTATTAGATGAAATGGACTTTAGATAAAAGCATGCAAATAGCAAGCCATGGGCATATGTAGCCCTAATAAAGGCATAAATGTCTCCTAAATTTTATGTAGCCTTTGAGCTACAGTATCTTAATAGATGCCATTTCAACACCGCTTTACCCTGCTAAAAATGTCCATTCAGAGCTCTCCCTTCGCTCCAGTCAAAAGAATAAGCTAGAGGTTAAAGAGTTCAGTTCAATCCAGAGGTCCTTTATGTGGTTTGATTTGCTCATAAAGAAAACTATTTATTCTGAAGACCAAGAATGCAATACAGCACAACATGGCCCTTAGCTATAGCTGACTAGTGATATTGTTACAATTGTTTCCCTGACACTATTTGTGTCTTTTATTTAAGATGCATAGACGTAATATTTACTTTCCAAAATGGTCTATGAAGATTGTTTTTTCTGAGATAGTCAGAAATAATTGAAAATAGTTTAAATTTGAAGCTGTATATTGTCCTACATCCCTTTGAATCAAATCACAGCATATTCTTCTGGGGTCAGCAACACTCACTGGATAATAACTGACTAACTCTATATAGGCAGACAAAGCTACTAAACCCAAATCATGTTTTAGAGAGGCTGGCAATGTATCACATTTTCTTCATTACTACACACAAGCTCTGTGAAAACAAGCCAAACTTAAACCAAAGCTGTTAATATTCACCTCCATTTTTAGGATCAGTCTGTATCAGTCTTGTCAGCAGCATTAAAGCAGATTTTCAGGCTCCTTCAAGAGACCAAACTTCTAGATGTGTTCTTACATTTTTAATTTTTGACCAGTAGTGGGCAGTCTTGGATCAACTACCAATTTGAGATCCTAAGCTCCATCCTGAGGAAGTGATGCCATGCTTAAAATATTAAAAGTCCTTGGACCACACGAAATTTGCTCCCTGGCTATAATGAACCATACTTTATTAATAATAATTTTCTTTAAGTAAAAAGATCTCAAAAAGGTAACTTAAAAACATATATTACTCTCATACTTTTATTCATGTATACAATTCTGTAATTTAGTTAAAAGTTAAACATTGTCCAATTGCTCAAATCGTTGTTGATTTTTACCGTTTCTTGTAAAAAAAAAAAAAAATCCAACAAGGCCAAATGTTGACCTGACGTTTATTATATTACTGCAAATTCACAATGATCTTATGAAACAAGGCAGCTTTTGGATAGGAGAATCATAAACTATTCCAACAAGCCTCATTTGAAGGTGCAGAAGACTACCATTAATGTACCATCAAGAATCAAAATTATTTCATTTTCTTTTTTTTTTCGTCACTCATAAAGAAACTGCATGAGAAACATCAATGCTCAAAGTAACTGGTGTCAATTATTATACTGGAGAGTGAATCCAGATACATAAAAAGAAAAGGTCATCAACATCCAAACTAAATCTACAAATGTTTAGATACAAAATGGTCAGTAAAATGTATTGTTTTAAAGCTAAAGTATAAGCTTTGGAATCTGACTGTATAAGGAATGCAGAGAGCAGCTTTCATAAAAACATTTCACACAATGTCATCATTCATTTCCATTTTAGGTGAACATTGTATAAGCGATATGTGGTTAAAAATACATCAACAACAATAACATCACCTGCTAAACACAGCATCTTTGCAGCTCATCCAGCAAACCACCACATCGATGCATCTTCGATGCATTTCTGCGTTAGAATTTCCACTGATTCACAAAAGTCACTTGAGTGTGGTGTCTTTATGGTAGCTTTTAAATTATTGTTTTAGGCCATTAGCCTCAGCTTTTATCCCAAGCTGTTCCCGTCTCTCAGCCTGTCTGTCCAAGCTGGGGCTGAGGCCCCTGAGTGCTGCAGAGGGCAATCGGGAAACCCCATTCACTGTCAGCGCCCCACTGTCTATTGGGCAGATATAGTCTGCAGATTCATCAGGTTTTCTCTTTCTCAGGTGACTGAATTGGGTGAAGCCCAGCTTCTTTGGCTGAAAACACACAAAAAAAATCCAAACCATTAATAAATCATTTTAATTTTGTGCTGTAATAACCACAGAACATTTTGATTCTTAGATTTGTTCTTACCTTCACTTTAGCAGTAGTAGTGAGAGGAACGTGACCTGTGGCATTGCCATACTCTCGCTTCTCCTGCGTGGCTTGAGGCCCCACCAGGGCAGAGAAGGCAGTGGCAAGGTGGCGACGGAGCAAAGTCTTCTGAGGAGGAATATTTAACAGCAGAGCCAAGGTCTCTGAGCTGAAGCGAGGCTCCAGGATCTATATAAGAGGATGTTAACAGCAAACAGCAACAAGTTTAGGTCTCCAGGCGTGTATTGTTACCATGTAATGCTAGTATGCTCTGATAAACTTGGACTGAAGTTCAGAATTTACAATACTTACAATAAGCCCACCATGGACGCCACTGCCCCGTAGATTAGGAGCATACTCAGCTAGATCCACCGCTCTTAGCCACTCCATCACGCGATGGTTAGACCACTGCACCACCTCTGAGGGAGAGGGCTGTTTCTGCAGTTGAAAATCAAAATATTATTTGACTTAGTAACTTATTACTATTATACCCCAATCCATCTGACTCCTACAGTTTGACTCTCCTTAATCTTAATCTAGAAGTGGACAGAATGAAGTTTTAACAGCACCAGGACTTTGGATGCTTTATGTGAAAAATGCTCTGTTTTTGGAAGCATTTGAAGTCTGCCCCATCTTGTGGGCAACTGATGTAATTACATCTGTTGACCATCTAAGAGCAGTATCTCAGTAACACACTTCTCATAAAAATGTCCTTGTGTATGAATGTCTGTAACATGTAACATTCTCTCAACTTTGAGTGTTAACATTTCAAATTTACACACAGGATGTAGCATTGGTGTAGCATACACAGCTACATACCACAGAACACACCCTGACACAGGCCACAGTTTCAGCTTCCACCTACTCCTTTCCATCTTGGCTTACCTCTTCCCCTGGCCTACGTCGAAGGCAGTAGGGGTTGAACTTGTTGGCATGAAGGACATGAATGGCACATTTAATACTGAGATGATGAAGCTGGCTGGTGACCTTTAGAGTCAAGAGGTCATTCTGGGTGAACAGCAAAAGAACATCAGTGAACTTACAAATTCATAACATTATTTAATGTTATTAAATCTTTTCTGAAATTGAAATAAATGTATTTTAAGACTTCCACCTTAACAGAAAAAGTTATGGTACATGCAAGGTTAAGTCTTACCACTGTGAGGTATTGTATCATTCGACCATCCACTCGAGCCTCATGGAACTGGTCTTTATACTGAGGCAAACCAATATCATCCAACCAGCCTAAATGGATGAAAAGCAGACATTAATTTACTTCACTTCCTGAACATTTTAATGGTGATACAAGCTTCATCATCCGTCAGATGCCAAAACATGATCCCTGTAACAACTCAGTTAAGAAACAGTTCCTGGCTTTGAATGTTGCCTACATTTGCATTTTTTTCTAACACATTTCCATCTCACACACTACGTTTCTTTGTTTGGTTTGTGACATGAGAATTCCCACTCTGTGTGGAAGTCTGATTCAAATGAGAACACATAGGCTGAGAAGTTAAAAATATTCCATGTAGAAAGAGTCTTACGGGTGACCCAGATGTGGTCCAGGTCTGACGATTTCTCTATAACTTTAGTGGTGAATGCCCTCAGAGCCAGCTGCAGCTTCTTCCTGTGCAGTGGATTCTTCATACCCATCTCCTGAGGTCAAAAAAGTCTGTTTGTCACAATAAAACTGAACATTGGGGTAAATAATTGGTGGTTTACTCACACACCATGCAATTATATTTACCCTGACAGACTTTTTATGTGTATCTGACCTATAGAATTTATATATATCAATAATTTTGATTTACAATTTTTAGTTATACATTTAGGATATTTCGGAAGTGTTTAGTTTTATTCTCTGACCTTCTCAAAGTCTTGAGGTGTAGCCGACAGCAGTGTCTGTCCATTTTCAACCCACTGTCTGGTGAGACTGACATACTGGCCCAGTCCATAGTCCTCTAGCCAGCCACACACCTGCTCCTTGGTCCACTGGCTGAATGGAATATTCATATCACTGACAGAGAAAAGAGAACAAATCAGACACAAAACTGGTTAAGTTATTCATAATGATAATCTTTTAAAATACTCACAGTAAAATACACAAAGCACACCATGCATCCATAGCTACTTCTCATTTTGACCATGTAGAAAAAGATGGAGGTGGCGATGAGATGAGAGAACTAAACCATTTTAAAGAAGCGAAGTATAAGGGTGACCTCACTGATACAAAACCTTCTAGTTCTGAAGAGTACTGTGCTTCTAAGCCAGGTAGAGGCACACAGAGCTTTACCGTGCAGGGTCATATGATTCAGGGGTCCTGGTCAGTCTGGGTCCTGCTGTAGCACGCAATCCCCCTCTTCTAAACTGACCGCCATCTGGATCTGCTGCCTGGAGCCCTCCAGACTGGGTTCTTCGAAGTCTGTATGGATGCGGATAAACTCTTTGGAGCCACTTTCACTCTCAGAGTACCATAACCGAAAAACAGATCTAACACTTTCAGTAATAGTTCACCTTTATTTTCCATTTTTTTGGATAATAAATACATAATAAGATTTAAAAACAAAAAACAAATAGAAATTCTTTATTCAACTCAATAATTTTTGCTGTTTTATTAGATTAATTTTAAACTGCTTTTTTTAATCCCCATTTGTACAATACATTATTATTTCCATGCACCAAATACGTTCACATAAGCCACCAACTAATATGTCACATAAACCCATACAAAATATGTTGTTTATACACAATTTAATGTTATACTTTATACTCTATATGTTGTTTAAACTGATACACATTATTTAAACTGCCAGTTAAAGTGAGTGTGTTGGCTTTATTTTTCTTCTACTGATAGTCTGTGTTGATATAATTATTACCAAATTAATTAATACCAAACTCACTTTCCCCAGAGTCTCTTGAAGCTCCTGTTATTCTTCATGTATTCTGGTGAGCCCACAGCTCGTTGGCCAGGTTGTGTATTTGCCCCAGAATGAACAGGGGAATTATCGCTTGACGTGCTGTCATCAGCTTTCTCCAACTTTCCTTGAAAAGGAAAACACAGTTAGTGCAATACCACTACGTACAAATTAGGTAAATTTGATGCAAATTGTGTACTGTAGAGGGTTACTAAGATTTTGCAGTCTTTTATAGATGCATTTGATTAGTTAAAAATGCAGTTTACTCATAATAATTTGAGCTCGCAGAGCCCCACTGCCATCTTGCCAAATAAGCATTTCAGTAACAACCTCTCTGAAAAGATCTGATCTGTCGAAATTTGTAGTTTGCTGTAGTTGTGAACTGTTGGAGGCACAATCTTGATGACTGAGTAAAAAGAAGCCAAAAGCTAAACAGAACATCAAGATTTACGTGCCACATGTTTGGTTGTGTGCCTTTTTTCACACTGCTCTATTCAGGAAAGAGAGCACAGGTTACAGACCATTGAGTTCAACGAGTAATTCATCAGTTAATGTCCCATGAAAAAGAAGGGATTTAAGCTAAATTTTACAAGGTGTGATCTTTATGATATAGTTTGCAGTCAGTCTCTGCTCAACAGCAGAACTTGGCAAAGAGAAATCAGGGTGGGGCTCAAGATGAAACTGGTCAGTGAGGCTGAGGAAGGGTGGAGCTGGGATGAATGTGGTCAATCCGAGCAAGAGAGAGGGTGTGTTTGGTGAGAAAGTTTATCCCATGATCCATCTGCTCTGTCAGGAGACTCTGCAATTAGTTGTGATCAAAGGTGTAATGGCCGTTTGGTCAAAGGAGGGTGGTTTGCTTCAAATATGAATAGTGCCTTTGCCTTATGGGAATTACTGCCCTCGCAACGATTCCACAGAAATAGGAAGTCTGATCCTATACTGGGGATTATTACTATGCACGATCAATCATATCATAAATAACATAGCCTGAGTTAATAAGTCTGGATTTACTTTGGCTGGAGTCTCCATCTTCACTCCCATCTGGAGATCTTTGGCTCTGGATTTCACTGCTGCTGCCTTCGATCCCGTTTTGCTCTGACAGAGAGGAATTCACAGGCAGTGTCTGACTTCTGGTGTCACCCAGACCACTCTGGATGAACCACACATATAAATAAAAAAAGACAAGGAAATAGCAGAATCAACAAACTACTGTAGTTATATGTATTATAGAGGTCATACAAATGATTAAATTATGAATTATGTCACACAGCCTGCATGTAAAAGTACAGTACAGTAGCTTTCATGAAAAATAACAAGGGAAGCATTCAGGTTTTATGACATGTTCAAAGATAAATGGCAGATTGTTAGCATATCAGATTTGTGTGATGATTAAAAAGTACCTTTTGTGAAGGTCCATTTGTTAAGTCATTCATGCTACTTGATAGAGTCTGTGGTTCTGTTCTAAGAAGATAAAAGCACAATAATTTCAGTAAAATCCAACTAATAGGTATTGGAGTCATCAATCGATGAACAGATGTTTCACTACCTAGAATCACTGTCCTTCTGGATTGATAAAAGCGATGTTTGCTGGGAGGAAGAACTGTTTGTGGAAACCTGTGATGGGTAAAAAGTAAAGTTAGAGAAACTAAAATGATATTCAAAGTCGTGTTCACACAAACAGCAACCTCAAATTAGTCCGAGACCTGTTAAGCTTGTTTCTACCCACTTCAGACTTTACATCCTCAGATTTTGCGCTGGCAGAGTCAGTGTTCTTCATCAACCCCTGCTCTTCTTCCTCACTGCTGCTTGAAGGAGTCCTACCATTTGGCAATGAATGAACAGCAGGTGGAGCTACAGTAACAAAGAGAAGCAATATTTTTTTCTTCAGCTCAAGCAGCGGCACATATTTCTGTTAAAGAAAGAAGTGTGGTGGCTTTTATTTAGCTCAAATGTTGTTGCTAAGATAATAGAAACATGTCGAGGGAAGGATGAAGGAGTGAATAAGGTGATTACCTTGCCTTGTCGTGTGAATGACCTCTCTGAATTGCCTGCACTGATTCAGGAGCAGAGTGAGCTCTTCAATACGTCGGTCCTACAGAAAGCAGAGTCGGGGAGGTTCAAGGTCAATGAAACCCAATTAAGATGTTTATCTAAGGTTAGAAAACACATACAGACTCTTCTCTCTGTTACTGACCGATATGCCACACAGACCTCCCTCTTTCACCATATGGCCTTTACATCAAAGTAGTGGATTGGGAGGGGATTGACACAGGCCTGGCTGGAAATCTTAGTTGTGGTAACCAGCTGCGAGGAGTGTGTGTTTTTTGAAGTGGTGCCCATGTTCTGGTTTTGCCATGGTTCTCTTAATGCAGCGCACTCCAAAATTAGGCTTGGCAGATCGAGGCCTACTTAAGTGTGGCTTTGCCTGAAATGGCTCGCCTTGGGGTGTGTGTACGTGTGTGTCTTCACTAGTGTGCCACATGTAGGGCTGTGTCTGTAAGTCTTTAAAGTCCAAGATTCTCTGGGAGGGAGAATACAAAAGCCCCTCTGTACTATAAATGGTTGCAGGGTGGCGCCTCTAAGAAATGACAACATCTAAAAACAGTTACCTTCTGACCTTCCAAACAGCAGTGATGATAGCATTGCTATGTACGTGCCAGTAAGATGCTTTACACTATAGGAAACAACACACATGCTGCTCTATACTGCTTAATGACAAACAGCTGTACTGACCAGAAAGAGAAAGGAGAGGTTTCCAGATTCTTGGTAACTTACCTTTTCATCATTGGCAGCAACCAGTGATTTCATTCCACTCTTAAGCCTCTGCAGTTCCTGATCTATAAAGAGAACCCCGTGCTGATTATTAATAGGCAACTGCTAATGTCATATAAATGATCATTTTGTTTAGACATGTTGAACTGCATATGCTTATTTAGAAAGAAAGGAAAGGCAAAAAATACATGCTAACATGTTGTAAATTTATTTCTCACTAGAGTGCCATCTAAATCATGTATTTATATATTCATATATATATATTTGTCCATGGATACTTCCTTTATAACAGTTGCAGGCATACAGGCAGCATTGCTGGTGAGTGACAGTGATTATACTAAACAAGTAACCCAGAGTACTGTTCATCTATCCTTGACAGACAAAATTAAGAACAAACAAGAGATTATGCTTTCAGGAATCCACAAAGACAACAAAGAAGCCAAAGGGAAGAGAGAGAGTGCATCAAGTAATTTTGGAAATCAGGTGGTGATTGTCAAATTTGCCCCTAAGAGCAGAAGAAAACAAAAGATAATAGAATAAAGAGGCATGTCTGGAGAGAGGAAATAAATGAAAAATCAAAAGTAGACATGGCCCATGGGTTTAAAACAGTTTTCATTAAATACTGGCTTACATTTGGCGTTTAGCCTCTTCCTGTACATCTCCTCTGAGAGAGAGAGAGACAGAGACCCATGATGAGACAGACTGTTAAGGGCCGAGACACAGTTTTCCCACAGCTGTTACTACAAGTTAATGAATGCAAATAGGAGTCATAAACTGTGTCACCCGTCAGGCTGGGTAACTCTGAGAGTGAGAGGCTGTTGTTGGCAGGTTGATCGAGGGATTGAAGCCGGGTGCTTTGCTTACCTCTCTCTGAGCTCTCGGTGGATAGAGAGGGTCTGGCCAGCAGCTGAGTGTGTAAGCTCTCGATCTCAGCATTCTTACTGAGCAGAAGCTGCTGAAGGCTGCTGATCTCTGCCTGCGGGTGCCACACAGTGAGGAAACTTAGCAGAGGGGACCTGCAACTCTGCACAAGTCTACTGTATGTGCCGACACACGTCTGTTTAAACATGCACAGCTAAAAGCAATTTCACAATCACAAAAACAAGACATGTACATGCATCTTAATTTAAAATGCCAGCGCATGTCCTCACTTGAAACCTAAACTGTGTAAGATACACCATTATCTATATATAAAACACCCACAACAAAGCACATAAATGTTTCTCTGAATTTTAGAGAACCAAAATATTAGGCCACTTTATAAAGTTTATAGCTTGTTTTAAAGTAAGTTACAGAGTTTAAGGAAAAAACAGATGGTAATAAAGTTCAGGCTGATCTATTTACCAGTGTGATCTGACTATGTAGAGGACAGAGGAAGAAAAATAAACATGTGCCACGTCATACCCTTTTTTACTTTATCAAAACATTACTTCCAACTCATTTGTTGAAGAAGGTAGAGTAACTCACTCACTCACTCACTCACTCACACATAAAAGCATTTTTATATAGCTCAATTTTTAACATAACATCTCTAGCCAATTATTCATGTGTGCATTAAGATTTTTTTTAACTTGATTTAAAGAATATTTGTCTACCAATCTGGAGGAAGATACTTCTGTGAACTGTAGCATTTCTTCATCTATTTGATGGAAAGATGCCAACTGGATATTTACTGGTAATGAACTTCTAAAAACCAAAACTAAAGAATGGTGATATGACTTTGAGTAATGCAGTATTTACAATAACAAACCAGTTGGATCTTCTGGTGGATACTTTCTACATTAAAAAAAAAATCTTCACTTTTAACCCTGAAGTCAATCATGTTGTGACTGTAGGTTGACAAGGTAACACCCATAGTAATTACTGTGTTAAAAGTGAATCAGCAGATGTGTCTTTTCAAATGGTAGATTAATAACTGCAAAATTAAATATAATATAATATATTAATACAATACAATCTAATACATAGGAAGCTATTGTACCGGAAGGAAAAGCTCAAGAAAGACTAATAAAGAGAGTTGATGAAATAATGGGAGAGCTAATGATTTTATCCTAAAAGAGGACAAGAGACTCTAGAAAGTCTAAGAAGTAAATGCCATGGGATCATGCCAAAGTATACAAGTAGGACATTAAAAAAGAACTAAGCCATTATTAACTTTATTTCTACAGTACATTAAAATAGAAGGTAAAATTGCTCTCAGACTTCTTAAGAAAACATAGGTGTCCATGAATGAGTGAGCGTGTGCAAAAGAAAATGACTCACTTAACTGGCTGGAACATCGGATTGGACAGCGTTTAGGAAAGTTGAGTGGACAGTTAGCAGTGGAATTTGGACATTAGCGGTGTATTTCAAAGTCTAGACACCAGGAAAATCAGAACTTTCTTTTTTACCTTTGTTGCTTTGAGTTTCTTCTCATACTGTAACTTCTGATCCTCCAGGTGCTCCACTTTGTCCTTCAGAATCCTGAGCTCCCTAAGTAAACCCTGAAACAGAACATGTGAGAGAAAACGTGCCTGTTAATTTCAGCTGCAAGCATTAAAAATACATACATGCACACATAAAAAAATAAATAAATACATCACTCCAGGATTAAATAACCAGGTGATGTTAGTAAGTCTTCACATTGTTCTTTCATAGCACACAAATTACACTCAAATTACATGAAATGTACCTACAGGTATTAGTTGTGTCACACACAGATGCATAACAGATAGATATGATTAACTCTGCCGTTTTACCAAACAAATTGACCAAGCTGCACAGTGACAGGGAGCACTGCTGAGGATATCTGGTGAATCTGTGTTTCGTTTTCTTGTGAACCAAAGGATGACACACGGCAAAGTGAGACAACCCATGCTGTACGCGGCATTACAAGTCATGCAAGCAGGCTATGCCTACGCTTTCTCCTCCACACTGGTGCTGCTGCTCTCCATCTGAGCTACCGGCTTCCATGCTGTGTGTGATCCCATCAGGCCCAACTTGAGCCTCTTCTAGTTTGTGGATCACCCCTGAGGTTCTGTCACAGGACGGCCCGGGATTTGAGCCCTTGCCCTCACTGGACTCAGTGCGGCATGCCACAGAGGAGCTGCTGTCAGCTGGGGTCTCCAAAGCCTTTTTCTCCTGGATCTTGCTATTGATCTCCTTCTGAAACCTACACATCTGCTCTTGCAGCTCACTAATGAAATTCACTACAGTCTGAAAGATGCAGTGGGGGAGAAAGAATTGAGAGAACTGTTTAGAAAGTGAAGAGGTAGCACTGTAGAGAAAGTATATATGTCTGTGTTTGTGTGCGAATACAGCATTACAGAAATGACCTTTCAATTCAGTGTTTTCCTCTACTTCGTGTCTAGTTATTCTGATATTCTGCATTCTGAGAAAATGTAAATATGACAGTAAACCTGTGCTAGAAACACACACTAACTGGCCAGTTAGTCTCATCTAGTCTAGAAACACATACTGTTTTGTATTTAATCATGAACCTCAACTAGCCTTTTACTTTGACCATAACATGCATGTCCTGTTTATCAAATGGGTAGTTTGCATTGTAAATAACAGCCAAGTTATGCTCGGACTCTGGACAGAGGAAGTCTCACTTGGGGTCCAGCACAGCGGATATGACAGATGATATGAAGTGCCTCCATGGCTAAATTTAACTATGGGCTTACTGGCTTCACAGCGAGGAGGCTTGCACATGTTGTATGCGTGTGTGTGTGAGTGCAAACATGCACATGTGTGGCCATGTTTGTGTAGTAGAGAAAGCACGTGAGAGGCCAGTAAAGTGTTGAAAGCAGATTTTTCCTATTCTCCTTAAGTTCAAGGAGCTGTTCTAGGGAAAGTTGGGTTTGTATACATAGTATAAGCAGAATTGAAAAGTGCTGAAAAACTGCTGTCTACTAAAACACCTATGCTATTTCTTCCTGCTTAGAAATACAAATCAAATCCCCATAAATGTTCAAACATATTCAAATGAAGTTAATTTTCTTTTTCTTTTGCTGTATAAATGTCAAATGCTTCTGGAAATGTGGCTTTAGTTAGGAAGGGAGTCCTTTTTTTTCAGAATGGCCAACGCAACCTTTACCCACCACCAAGAATAAAATTCTCTGGGCTGAAGCCTACACACACTCATATTTGGCCCACCATCCATCATGCCAACTCCGCTATGCCTGAACTCTCTTAACCTGAGGACACAAAGGCTCTTTGACCGGCTGTGTTTTGACGGTAACTACATACATTACAGTATCCTGTCTAGAGATATTGCAGCTTTTCCTGCTTTCCCTTTCTCCAGTTCATATGGTCACTAAATGCCCAGGATGTCTGCTGGTAACCCAACACATCAGTCTTAAGCAAATACATGATTCAGTTTAAACTGACAAAAAATTTAAACCCCTTGGAGACTTTTTTTTCCTGTAGTCTTTGCCCAGGAACAGCCAAGCCAGGATTTTGGTGAATGTTCCCCTACATCCATCCAGAAAGTGTTTATGGTCTTCCATAAAATCAGCAGCTGACTTCAAGGTTAGATCCATCAGAACACAAGGCAGATTTTTGTGTGTACCCTCGTCATTCCTGGCAGAGTTAGGTTCAAATTTCCAAGGACTGAAGCACAACTGAAATGTTCCTGAGGATTTTAGCTAAACTAATTTTTCATTGCAAGTAGTCCTCAGTGAAACAAATGCTTCACAGATTGTGAGCCTGTCACGTTCACATAAAACAAAAAAAAAATAAACAAGAATATGAAGTGGTAAAAGCCAACAAAGCAACCTTGTTTTGATGGATACCCATTTAAATAAGTTCTGACAAACAAAACAACCAAACCTAGAAACTATAAATAAAAACTTTCTGACCACAAAGACTTGTCATATTCTGCTCTGTAAAAATCCCTACCTCGGCTTTGTGCTGCCTTTCAGCCCCATGGCCCTGTTTTCCCTCCATGTCTGCCAGCTTTAGTTTCAGGTAGGACACCTCCCCCATAAGACTCAGCTTCTGGTTCTCCAGTGACGTCCTATGTAGGAGTTCCTGTCATCAACAACATACAGCAAGAGCATGAAGCAACACAAACAGACATATAGGTAAATAAAAGCATACATAAACACATTATCCCTTCAATGATACACAGAACTCAGTACTTACTGAACAAAGGCAACATTAAGTATGAGGCACAGCAAGCTACCAGTTCTGTAATGACAGTCCCCTCAGACAAACCCACTGGTTTCAGACGCTGTTTGAGTGGCTAAATATACACAACCCATGACCACTATTTATAATGCCTATTTCACAGCTCACTCAAAGTACACAGCAGAGGGGGGAGAAAGAGTGAGAGAGAGGGAGAGAGGTACCAAAAGCATACCAAACATTCATAGAAAGAACATTAAAATAACTGTGACAGGTGCATTTTCCTGTCAGTGTGTGAACCTTTGCCAATCAAACCTGGTGCTGAGGGAGACTATGGTTCTGCTACACAGCTCTGTGACCATCTCGCTTCAATAGCTGTCAGTCTTGAGAGTTAAACCAGGCTATGCTGGCAGATGTATTACTAATTTGGTTGATGTCAGGCAGGTGCTAAATCACTTAAAGTCCAGAAATGTGCATCTGAGGCAGGCAAACAGTACATATGGATACGTCCATTTAAAACTCTGGCTTTGGAAAAAATCTGGGCTTCTGCTCGTGTGCACATGGAAAATATTAGAGCTTTGTCACCAGGAAGAGATTTACGGCTCAGGTCCAAAGCCTCATAATGACCATGTCTCCAAGAAACCAGCCTTGCCTGCCCGTTGATACACTGCACACATACAACATTGCACGTAGAAGTAGACACTGAGCATAAAGTTCACAGCTCATCAGACAGCTAAAAAACATATTCCTGGCACTTGTGCACTTTAGTCAGAAAAGGCTGGAACAGCCTATTTCACAGGAGCAGCATTATAAGAATGACATACATTTATTCAGTGTAGTACCTGGTTCATCTTACTCCAGTGCTTTCCTTAAGTAAAGGAAGCGTAAGTGTATTTCCCTCATGGATGCAACGGTTTCAGGTGTCTTGGAGTTTCAGCAGATTAAAGTTTCATACATCCGTTCCACTCAGTGTCCTTCGTGCTGTCCAGCAAAGTCTCTGTTGTAGATTTGAAGCCAAAAGCAAACAACTGAAAGTTGTAGACATACACTTTTAACTTCTCTTAAAGGAGCACCACCCCTATTCTTCCTCCCTCCCATCTCTCCACCTTTTTCAGTTGTTCCTCCCTTCCTCGTTTGTCCCTCTCTCCTTCCCTCTGTTGTCCTCTCTCTCTCTCTCTCTCTCTCTCTGCACGTGTGTGTGTGTGAGCATGCAGGGACTCAGTCATGGTGGTTACAGATTGTGGGTGTGGCTAATTCTGTAATCACCTGCCCAGACAGACCAGTCTGGCCCTGCATAAACCAAGCATACACTCTGAGACACTGTCCTGGAATGAGTCTGAGCGTCCTAAATATTTCGGTTGTCAAGGTTATGTGCAGCCAGATAGACTGGAATCTTAGCAAGGAATTTCTTCCCAGGAAGCAGAACTCATCCCGAGTTACATACTGCAGCTTATGAAAAAAGATTGGCTCTGCAGAAGAGTCACATTTAAAAGATAGATGGGGCCCTGTCACATCTCATTAACTGGAAGAACAATATTGATATAAAAGCCCTGGACGTCTCCTGGTAAGAGTCAGAGTTTCCTGACTTTGGTCCAGTAATACATCAAGCATTTGGTACTGAGAAAGTCCAACGTAAGATGTTATGACTCAAGTCAGCGAGGTCAGTAAAGTTGTGTACCTGCTGTAGCATCTCCTCTGTGGAGTTGAGTTTGTGCTGATGCTCCACCAGAGAACTCTCTAGATCGCTGATCTTCACCCCCTGAGCTTCCACCTGGTCTGTCAGCACACTCACCTGTGCATATTTGTGTGGGGACAGAATGATGGTAGAGATGAGAAATTTATTTTTACATAAAACTGGGCAATAAAACTGTTTAATCATTACTTGGTTTCACATTTTATCTCACATTTTATCCCATAATTGCAGCCTAGGTCTAGTAAAATTCTTTAGCCCTCAGATTTTCTCTATTGCCACAGAGTTTCTCACAGTACACATTCATGAATATCAGCTATTTTTCACTTAATCACTGGTACTCTGGTACTCATTTTTGTTGAAATTTCTATGTCTGCGCCAGACCAAACAGTGCACACATTTCCTTTGAAAAGAAATGAGTGATCCTTTGTGCCTCAGTAGGTGGTTGCGACACTTCGTTGGCTGCAGCCATGTCAGCAAAATGCAGGTTAATTTTAAATCTGCAGAGAAACTATCAAGGCCACATAATAACTAATCACATGCTAAAACAGCAAACCCAACGAGCCAACTAGAGCGGATTTTGCAAAGAATGATTTTATCTGAGGCCTAAAGAAACAAACAAGGCACCTGCTCTTACCCACACCTACATACTACAGCTCATAGTGCTGCTAGCCTGAACCTGTCTGAGATAAGCACTTGTTCAGCGGTCCTGAGAGCCACACACACCTAGACATGTATATACGTAGATAAACACATCACACAAAACAAGACATTCTAGTGTTGTAACAGCACCAAACCCACTTTATAACTGTTGCTTCACCTGTTCAGTGGAAAAGAAACACACATTACGCAATATTTATAACACAATACTCTGACCTACCTTTGCCCTGTCACCTTCCTTTCCTGGTCTCTTTCCTCTAACACTGGAATGTGATATGGGCACTGTTTAGAATCAGTTCCCTCTAGCAGCATGGTGTCATATGTCCTCTTTTATTTGAGCTTGACTCACATCCAATGGAATTAATTCACCTTTATTAAATGGAAGTGCAGGCATGCTTTGGGCTTAATGTTTTACCACCACAACAGCTTTTTTAAAGGTCATATAAATCTTATACAAAAAAACAGAGATAATATGGTTTTGTTTTCAACAAAAGTAAAGTACGACCAGAGGAGTGACTTATCTCACCTGCAGAATTAATGACTCTTTGTCTCCCTCCAGACGTGATAACCGCTCCTGGTAGGACTCACTGTTGCCGTTTGAATGGAGGTTTACCTTCAGAATAAAGGTCAGCTATTAAGTTCAGTAAGTACACAGCTAATACAGAACAGTTGCCCAGTGGGTCGAATTTGGTTTCCTTCAGTGAGGTTGCAGCCTTAGACTCAGACCGTACACACACACACACACACACACACACACACACACACACACACACACACACACACACACACACACAACTTACCACTCAGTCTCACACTTCCTTTTGTGTCAGTGTGTAAGAGGTTTACAGGTCCTAATCCAGTATTAAAAGTTGTGTACAACATTTTATACTGGCTGATTAGTGGGGAAAAAATGTTGGGTGAAGTCTGAGCTCAGAGCTGTCTTTGTAGTCAGGAATATTTCAGAGCCATCAGCATGAAAGGGAAGTAAAGTGCAACCAAATGAGCTCAAATTTCTCAGAAATCCAGGCATTCAACCACAATCATGGAAACATTATGTAGCCCATCGTCCATCATCCTGAACTAGCCAGCTCTAGTAAAATACATTTAAGCCTTTAATAGACTCTTTGCATCAGATTTTAAAAACACATAAGCCATGTTTTAACACTATGTTTGACTAAATCCTATTTGCCAAAATTAAGTGTTATTTCAGATATATACTTTTTTTAACATTTGGTGATCAGTAGCATTTGTTTCCTACAAAAGTTCCTCCTCCAATCTACTTGATATTTTTCTTAGTTCAGTATTTGGCAATAACAAGTCTTGGCTTAGTGGAAGAGTTCACATAATTCTCGTGCTTAATTGTTTCAAGCAAGTTTTTCTTTTTTTTTTTTTTTCTTTTTTTAACCATTACCTTCACTTACTGCTTTTATGGAGAACGATTTGCCAAAGTGCTTCATGACTTCAACTACAGTAATGTTACTACTCTCCTGGTCTAGCTCTAGAGAGCAGCACTCACAGTGATCTTCCACAGTTACACTGAATCAAACTCCAATATCTGGAGTTTCATTTTAATTAAGCTCAATTAAAAAAAAAAACATTCATGGAGGAAACTTCAAGTTTGAAATTATTGTTGACACTGTTAGAGAGATTTTAACTCAGATTAACAAACTTCTTAAAACTCCAGTTTTTGATGTTGATAACCTGAGATGATGAAAGAGAAGCTACATGGCTTTTGTACAACATAGTACAGGTGTTTCTATTTTTCTTAATGTGTTATCACATTTTTGTGTCTGTAATTCTCGTACACCTCATGTATTCGTGTTTAAAAGTATTTTATAAATAAATACCTATTGAATTACTGTACTTTCTTCCTTTTTAAGATCTAAGCAAAGATACAGTGTATTTCCAAACAATATCATGAAGATTTGTCATGTGTATGGTGTAGAGAAAACTACACAAAGTTTTTCCCTTGTAGATTATTAGCTAATAGCTAACTTGTCATTGATACAAATTTAAATCATTGTTATGACAATGACTGTCAAGTATGTGCATGAAGAAGCTTCCTCTGTAGATCAGAGTGGGTAAGAATTAAAACCTAATGGAGGCAGTTAGGCCTAATGGCTTCTTAATGGCAGTAAGATGGTATGTGCTGTCCAAAGACTCCCCATAGGTTCAAGTGGCAGGAAATGATCTCAGCTGACATGTGTATCCATTTATCATTCTCCTCAAACAATTTAACCTTATGACCAGTTTGTCAGACTTGTACTGTCAACAATTCCCCCACGTGTCACCACCAGTAAACCATTTAACCCAATGCAACGGTCAGACTAAAGATTAAGTTCCTATACTGATACAAACATATTTCAGCTATCATGTCAAAATATTTCATTTTTGTTTTAATACATAATTAACTCCAAGTTAACAAAGCTTTGTTCAGTCAAACTGGGAAGTTTTGCCTTTGAGACTTTGATAGAATCTTAATAAATACATTTAATTACCTTATTCTGTTAAATTTACTTTTCCAGTCCACACGGGGCTTGTATATCAGAGTGCATGTGTTGCAGATTCTGCAGCACACCTCTTCAACTCACAAACAAAACACGTCCTCCCAAATTATCTACCATGGCAACTGTAATTACACTGTAAAAGCAGCAACACTGCAGGAGCACAATGAACAAACACAATCTTTTGTGCAATTATGGTGCAGTATGAAGGTATGAAGAGGAGACATGCAAGTGGAGAGGGTCTTACCTTTCTGAGCCAGGTGAAATGTTTGTAGAAATCAATATCATACTCCATTCTGCAGGCCCATTGTACTGTAGGTCTGGCTTTCAACGTCAAATACCAACAGAATTTAGCCCATGCAATAAAGCACCAAGGAGGCTCTACAGAGACCAAACTCCACAAGAAATCAAAACAGTGGTTCTTAACTGTGCCTCACTCTCTATCTCCCTGAATTCAACTGTCCTCCTTTTACAGACCCACCATATTGCAGTTGTAGAGCATGCAGAGAGGACCTTGGTCCGTGTGGTTTGGAGTCTGGGCCGCCTGAGACTTTTAGAGCTGAGCCGAATTACTCAACTATGCCAGTTGGCTGTACTCCCTTTCTTTCTTCTCTTCACTTTTTTTCTACCTCTCTCCAACTCCCCCTTTTTTTCTTTCTCCTGCTTTCTCTCTCAAGCAAGCTCACACTGCTTCAATATTTACCACATCTTTGCATTTTTGCTTCACCTCATGGTCATTCATCTTTTTCTGTTTTCCCCTATCTTTCTCCTCTACCTTTCTCTGTTTTCTAGCCCGTGCTCTTGCGCTGTCTGAAGTACCTCTCAGTCAAGCTGATTTTGCGGGGCTTCCTAAAGGGGCACAGGGGAGAGGAAACTTTCTGCAGCACATGCTTGTCAGATGTGGTGCCGAGCAAGAAGTCAGTAAAGACGACGGAGACTGGGAGGAGGAGGCAGTGGGGGAGATTGAGGGAATGTGAGTGTAACATTGACGATACCAAATACAAGAAAAAGCAGAGTGGAAGAGGGTCAATTCTGGTGGTGGGTAATCTGGATTAGACAAACACAAAACTGTTGCAGGAAACAGTAAACAGGAGTAATGCAAGGATGATAAAACAAAGGAAATAAGAAAGAACAGGACAGTATAAAGGGGGTGCAACTGCTTGTACTTTAAACAGGAGCTCTGGATCTCATTACCGGTGCAGTTTGCAATAGATCCAGTTTCCTGCTCACTACTTTTTAGCAGACAGGAAAAAGCCCTCCAGATGTTGATGGCCAGGTTCAAAGACCACTGTATCACGCAAAGAATAAAACCCATGGACTCTGAAGTGGTACACTGCAGTAGACTATAGAGGTAACTAACAGAGCCCTTTCTCATGTATTGGGTTTTGGATATTTCCAGCATTATATAATGCTGTTATGGTCTGTCATCCAACCCTGTCTGAGTGTTGAAGGCCTTCAGATGTCAGTGAAGCAGTACTCACCTCATCTCTCTCCAGCCATTTTAGTATAACATTTGCTGTATCAGTGGAGACTTGTCTCCTGAGAGAGTCCTGTTCTTCCTCACTCCCCTTTCCCTCCAGAGCTGCCCTGAGGGCTTCAGTCAGCTGAAGAGTCTTGAGGGCGGGGTCCATGGGTGGGGGAAGGGTCTGCTGTTGGGTGCACTCTGAGGACTGGTAATCCTGGCCATCTAATTGCATAAGAGCACTGAATAGCCCTTCACCAATTTTACCTTAAGGAAACAATAACAGGAAATCAAAAATACTCCACAACAGAAAAGTATCTCAGATGACTTTGTTATTCTACCCTCCTAACTTTTGGGCATCATCAGTATTGAGAACACAACTGATCAAGATGTGACTGGCAGGCAGCAGAATAATAAATAGTTCCTGAAATTACCTCTTGAGGGCACTGTTGTGCTCCAGTGTGGCTTACTGGATGTAAATAGCATCAAATAGCCGTGTGCTGTACACTGTGGCTTCTGAAATCCACAAATTAGAGGTTCAGCTTGTAGGCTACTGTAATCATCATGTCTAAGTTGCAGAAAGTACTTTTCATATGTGCTATCTGAAGTTAAATCAAAGGTACAGTAAGGCAGTCTGGACTCAATGTGGACAAATGCATATGTCTTGTAATGTGAATCATATCTACTTTCACTTACAGCATGTGATTATTAGCTGTTGCCTGTGGTGTAGTTTCTCAGTAAAGTGTCCTAATGGTTGGACTGTCACCTCTATGAATAGAACTGTCCCTTCTGACCCTGAGCAAAAACACTGCTGTGGTTGTGACAAACAGCACTGACTAAAATGTATCACCTCAGCTAGAAAATACAGAAGGGAAGACACTGCAAAGTAACTTGGGCTTTATGCAACGGGCACACTGCAGGAGACAACCAAAGCACAATAATGCACAAGTGACTTCAAAATATGCTTCTAATCAAAAACCTGCTTACTTCTATTTTAGTAAAACCTCTCCAACTGAATCATATACACATAGACATACATAGACATACACATAGCCTACTATGCCCCAAAGTGAATTCATGTGGGCAGTGCCGGTTTTATGGAGGCCTGCAATTACAAAACTGGGCAGTCTATTTAACTTTTGATAATGAAACAGAAACTCTTACCAGCAATAATGTCGTCCATTTGCTCCAAGGCAGCCTCCAACATGTGGCTGGCATTTGACGCCATGGCAACACTAGCACTAATAGATTCTCAATCACTGGTATGTAGAAGACAGAGAGTTAGTTGGTGGAATGAGAGAGAGCGAGAGATCTTGAACAGAAAGACAGAATGTCGCAGACTACTCCCCTTCCTAGTCGCACTTAGATCCTTTTGCAGCAAAGCTGCAACAGCTGTCCTGAAATGTGAGTGACTTCCAAGTAAATAACCTCCTGAATGTGGTTTTTGGGTTTAAACTCTCCTCTCATTTTGTGGTCAGAGCCTTACCCATTGTCAGTGCTGTTATCCACATGAGGCTAAAGCTCATATTTAGAATAGTTTGTTTCTTTGTTTTCTTAAGTTTTCATTGTTTGTATATACTTAACTTCCACACCAGCCACATTTGTGAATGAATTTAGAACTTGATGTAAAAAAAAAAAAAAAAAAACACTTTTTTTTTTTTTTGCACAGGTGATGTAAAAAAACAAAGCTTCAGTGGAGCCACTGAGGTCACATCAGCACATAGGACTAGAGTAACCAGATTTTGATTGACACTGATAACAGAGAACACACTTCATAATGATAAGCAAAGCATAGTGAAGCTGGAAAAAGCAGCAGCTGACTGAGCAGTCGCACCCGCAAGAGCTAGGAGTACGGTAATATTTCATTTATTGATATTGGTATTAGAGTTAGTGCTTTGACTTGCATAACATAACTACAGCCCTGACACACAGCAGTAACTTAGGATATGTTGACATTTTGTATGCTACCATGTTTTATTACTGCTCTTTCCACAGTGAGTTCAGCAAACTGAAAATGAATGCTCATGCTGCATGTGATCTGATAAGAAATGGCATGAGGTTACAGTTTAGGTTTGAAGCTCCTTCTATGTTATACCATTCTAACCTCTATACAGAAACTTTATTCTAACACTAAAAGTACTAATAAATAATTTCTACATTTCTACATATTTTACTGTGAGCCCTAAAAAATAAATGAAAGGCCAAATGCAAACGGAAAATTAATCTATACTGTTAAACTAAATCAGAGTGGAAGAGATGCAGCTTATTCATTTGTTTGTTTTCGCTGAAAACATGAACCAGCCATTTATTACTTTTGCATCTGTTCATCCATTCTCTTTTGGAAGATAACTATACAATTGCTATTAAGAGTATATGTGATCAGCTGTAGCTTCTTATTGAGTAATTTATTTGACTGGTTTAAGTGGTTCAACAACTTGATTACCTTTGATTTATTACCTTACCTTTCATAATTTGTTTCAGTTCACAAATGTTATATTCAGTGTGGCCAACAGGGTGCATCACTAGTCAAGAAAAAAATAACATGTTTTCATACAGAGTTCATACGGTATGTTCACTGTTAAAAAAAAATAAAACATAACTATGCTGCTGAAACCATTAATAATATGGTTTGGGAAATGTACAGTAGGTTTCCAGTATCTATATAAATGTTAGACAGTTTAACAACTGCTGCCATCAGGGTCCATATTTCAAATGGGGAGAAAATGTAAGAATAGAAATTATTTGCTATTCCTTCTGAAAGCCTGCAAAAGCACATTCATGTTCTCCTTTCTCGAGATACTGAATGAAAGTTTTATCTTTTCAGATCTTTATTGAGAATATGCATGTATCAAGTAAAGAACAGCTACTATTAATAATATACTGTACCCATATATTTTTCAAACATAGTGTGTACATGTAGTATTTATGTCATATATATTTAGTGTCTATTGATTTCCCCACCTACAATATCAATCTGTCCAGCCACGCCATGTGAAAGCACATCAAACTGTTTTATTTTTATTAACACTGCAGTGCTGCTTAGTCTCTGAATTCCCAGAGCACATACAGATGTTAGAGGCGAGGAGGTCATGGCTATGCCTTATGGTTTGTAAAGCTGAACAAACTCTGGTCGCTTCCCTGACTCATTAGAAGTACCCCCATCGAAATCCAGAGACAGGACAGCAATAAAGAGAGAATAAAGACTAGAAAAATAGGTGTTTAAAATCACATACACCAGGAAACATATTTGTACCTATTGCCAGGATTATGAGACAGACGTTCCTCATGAGCCTGCTGTGAATACAGAGACTTAAAAATAAATGGTTTCAAAGGTTTAAAAAAGCTTCATGACCTTGCCAAATAATGAAAAGCTTTGTTTTCTATTGATGGAGGATAAAAGTATGACTTGGAGAGCTTTGAAATAATTCTTATCCTGCCATAACACGAGACAAAATACGTGAGAGCTTTTTTTTTTTATTTTTACTTTTTTCATCTCTTCTGTCATTTCTTCAGTATGTGTATAAGACATAGAGATATATAACAGAAACAATAGAATTGCCACAGTTTCTGACATATAAATGCTTTTATACAAATACCCTAATGACACAACATGTAAACTCAACATATATTGTAGTGTTACTCTTCATCTTTCAAAACATGCCTTTCATTATGTAGTGTATTTTTATACAGTCAGATTTCATAGTTGGTAAAATTATCTTTCCTTTTCCTTTATCTGTTAGTTTTTTGATGTGCTTTGGCAACTCAAATGTGTTTATGTCCTGCCAATAAAGCAAAAACAATTAAATCTGCAGTTGTGTGCCAGTGCATGCCAGAAAGAGAGAGATACCTGAAGCAGGGTGGTCAGGTGTGTTTATTAGTTTTTGGAAATATAAGAATAATATGAATTTTGAATGTTTGACTGACTTGATATCAGGCTCTATGCTTGATTTACTACAGTAACTTATTTCTCTCTCGCCCTCATAGTGTAAAGTGTAAAGGCTGTAATTTCTTAGTGTTGTGACACTAGCATCAAGATTTATATGGAATAGAATGTAATTTAAAATGAGATGATATCAATTCTCATTATTTAGCCAACTTTAGGATAAGTGTATTATAATAACAGACAATGTATGTTTACTGTATTTTGTGGACTTGACATGGACCAAATGAGAGACACTGACTTTGGTCTCTCCAGTATCTTCAGGCTAATGCAGTTTCTTCAGAGCAGAGAATCGATTGTCTTGAAGATGAGCTACCAAGGCATGGTCAGTTTAAGGACTGCTCTGAGCAGATCCTGTCTTGG
The DNA here is from genome assembly GCF_017976425.1 of Toxotes jaculatrix. NCBI lineage: Eukaryota > Metazoa > Chordata > Actinopteri > Toxotidae > Toxotes > Toxotes jaculatrix. Next base: position 15,725,763 of record NC_054394.1, on the reverse strand, counting down.
CTGTTTGGAGCAATTATTGCACCAAGGGTGAGGGGAAATGCACAGAACAAAAGGTTACACTGTACACGGTTCCTTCTTCATATCTGTCACACTCACACAAGACCAACATCACTGCAAGACACTAGAAAATGGAAGAGACAGCTCATTCTGAGCATGACATCCAGACATTCTCTCTTAGTCAGCCCAGTCTCCCTTTTCTATTTTTTGGTTTTGTTCGTAGTTTTTCTGTTCCCTTATTTCTTTTTTCTCTCTCCAAGTGAATTACTAAGCAGTAATCCAGATGTAATTAAGTGACAGTATTAGGGGAGCGCTCTGGTGGACGAATGGTTACAGCACATGGCACATAACTGCAACAGCCATGGTTGGAATCTGGCCATGGATCTTTATTACATGTCGTACCCGTTCTCTCTCTCCCCCACATGTTTCCTGTCCACCTCTTCACTAATAATTGTCCAATGAAGGCAAAAAAACCTCTCATAATAGAAGGATTAGGGTAAGAAACTGTGATTAAACAGTGATGTTTTTCAAATTGAAGTTTTCATGTATTGATGGCCTTGATACAGAAAAACAGCATATGGAATTTTAATGTGAGATTCAGCCCACTGGACATTTTCTTAACATCAAAAAACATGCACAAACAAAATATAGAAATCAAAGACCCATAGAAGACCCTAGAAGTAATTTAATCTTCTGCTATCATTAAATGAGACTGTTCAGTGGCAGTGGTATATAGTAGACCATAGGCAGAGATTAACTGCTGCAAAAGTGTGGCTGGTATTGTTTTCACCTTTTTCACCTTGTTTTCAGCTTGTGTTTGTCACGATGGTAAAATGTGCTCCTGGAGACACAGACTGCCACAGAGGCGAGTTTGATCACTTTGGCAGGTGTGCATGTCTCTTTTTACCACAATTACGTCACAACCACGACTGTATAAAAAAACCACAACGTTACAACCGTGCAACATACACTCATGAAACTTTACAGGTGTGTAGATGAGATCAAAGAAAGGCGGAGTTCGAAGATGGGTATGGGGGGACCCATTAGTGCTGAGTAGTCATGCTATAATGTAGTAAAGGCCACTGAGTAGTCATGGGTGTGAACGTCTGGTTCATCACAAGATGGTTTCTAGTGAATTAAATAGTCAAAGTGTACTTGAGGTTTTTTTTTTTTACTCATTGTTAAATAATAATTTGTTCTCACATAGACCCTGTCTTTCTGTGTTCAGAGGGTGCACAATTCAGTCCACAATCCACAATGTCATGTTCATGTTTAAATTTAGGGGATCCAACAACTGATTACTCTTCCAACAGTTTTCTAACAATGAAAGATGGCTTGACTGAGTCACAACCAGTACAGCAAGACAGCTTTACAATTTACATAGAAGGGAATTGACCCTGCAATCATGTGAAGGAGTTTGAGCATTAGCATTATCTCGTGAACAGTCAACCACAAATGGCCTTGTAGAGCTCACGTGTGCTCCAGTTTATCATACATGCATGCAGGATACTGAAATATGCAGCCTGAGGGGCAACACATCTGGAGCAATACACCCCTCTTTTGCATGGCGTTCACACTCCCTACAAAATATATTTCTGCAGGTTATTCAGTTTTAGTTGATTTTCAACTCAGACTTTAAAGAAAACTGTGTGCACACAGACCGAAAATGTTACATATTCTTTATGGATGCTTATAAACTCAGGCAGTTTAAATATTATATGTGTCCACAGTCTCCTTTCACAACAGTAATTAGACACTGGCATAATTAGACTAGCATACCACAACACAGAATGGAAATGGTAAACACTGTAAGTGTGAATAACGAGACACTTAAAACCTCATCAAAATGTAAGAGAGCAAGTAGAAAAGGCCACCCTGGCATGCAGCTCAGATTGTGATGTGCTTTCACCTCTATTACAGATGTTATTCGCAATTAACAGTTAATCACATCATTGAAGAAAATTGACCTTGAACCTCTGCTCTCTCAGTCTCATTTTGATTTCTTATGTATGCACAAAACATCTTGTCTATTTCACAGGTTTTGAAAAAAGCTGATAGATGAAACATTATGTTCCATCTTGGAATTCTGCATAATTCAATGAAGGGAGGCAATTAAATTCTGTAATATATTTGTTTTATTTATAAGACACTATTTTATTCATGCATTCTCCCTGTTTTTGTAGTCTATGATACACAGGACTAACAGAAGCAGTTAGTTCCATTAAAAGTGTGGGTTCAGTCTCTACATTAGCAGTAGGCACAGAAGACACAGAGGCACAAGGTTGTTGCAGCTCAGAAATATTTATGTTGTTTGCTTTAAGAGCCTTGTGCCCTGGAGCAGCTTGCAGAGGAGTCTAACATACAGTAGCTTGGATGTGAATCTGCACCTAAAAGTCCGTTGTTCTCACCTAAATAAAGGCAGATTTAAAAATTCAGGGAAAGGTGGAGAATCTGCTTCAATGGGAGGGAGTCACAAGTAAGAGTAAAAAGGAATGTAAGACTGACCACCAGATGAAGTGGTCGGTCACATTAAAGAAAGGTTTTGGTGAGATTTAAAGGACAGTTGGAATCAGTGATAATCAAACAGTCAGCCATGAATCCCTGGTCAAAATCCCCCACCTTGGAAAACCTAACTGAATCAAAATCTGTGAGTCCAATGTGACGGTTGTAATGTCCTCTGTGACCGGTATTGGTTAAATTTACAGGTGCATCCCTGTAGTTTAGGGGTTGAGATGCCAAACATGAAATGTTATATACCCAGTTCGAGTCCAGCTGGGTATCTTTATTGTGTCCCTCCACCTTGTTTTATAATAAATGCAATTATGAAATTCCAAAAAATAATTCAAAAATGGTCCAACCCCTGTAAAACCATGACCTGTTGTTAAAAAAAACATTATTCCAAAAGACTGACTTTGCTCATTCTCTGTGGAAAGGACCATATCTTCCTCACCTGTTGTCCTGTGGTCTCCAATCATAAGGCTTTTGATGCAGAGCATCATAAATGTCTGTGTGAATGATACCTCTATCTTCTAGCTGCATTAACCACACAAATTTAAATGAGAATACACAACTGCTTAGAGTTGTTGCACATAAGAAACAGCACTGACTTCTCAATCATCATACTGCTTGCCTATGTATAGTAAATGTCAGACAGATAATTATATCACCAAGTAAGATGATTCGAGAAAAGTGTGCTGTCCCTTCCTTCTGACCCTCAGTCTGGCTAGATTAGTCGTACAGCCTACCAGAAATGTGTTACATACAGCACCCACTAACGAGACCTTAACAAGCTACCCACACACCTCTGTCTCTGAAATGACAACCCACACCCATCCTCTCTTTTTCTCCCGTTTAGATGATATTCTATCATGATATACACTCAGGGTGAGTTATAATCAGGGGCAGAGTGAGTGGACAAGGTCATGGTTATTAACCAGATGGCAGCAACTGAAGGCTAGCTGTTGAAAGCACTAGGGCACCCTTGACACTCACTCTAAGGAGAGCTGCATTATTCATCATTGGCACCAAAACATCAAACCATCCATAAAAACCAGCCCTCATGGAATCCTGGGTGAGATAACTCATCTTTGAGAGTGACAGATAGAACGGTTCAGTGGACAGGCAGACATTTAAACTGGGAAAAGGAAATAGCTTTTTGTTTGTCTTGTTTCTGTAATGTGGCATACATTGTTTGTCAAACATCTGGAATGCAACCACGGTGTCTTTGGAAATGTCAGTGAGGAATAGCATCACGTCGTTGTCAGTTGTGTTGATTGTGGCGTTACAGATTTTAACAGCAGATATATATGTGTGTGTGTGTGTGTGTGTGTGTGTGTGTGTGTGTGTGTGTGTGTGTGTGTGTGTGTGTGTGTGTGTGTGTGTGTGTGTGTGTGTCCAAAACATGAAACCATACACTCATAATCTGGGCATTTGATTTTTAATATATGAAATAAATAATGCCTTCCTTTCTCAGTGTTTGGACTGCAGTTGGCATCTACTCTGACATTACTCACAACGTACACATCTGTTAGCACAAAACTGAGCAGCTCAGCTTTTTAGAGGTGTGAAGAGAAGAGACCACAGATCCCCAATTTCTGGCCACCATACTGGCTTCCGATTAATTAACTTAGCAGTCAGTAGTCTGGCTCCATTGTGTATTTGCCCCTCGTCCCTCAATGCCTTAATTCAGTACGGCTTCTCTTACAAAAATTTCAAAGAAAGTTTGATCTCTTACCCCTACAGTATTTTAATACGCTGCCCTTTGGGTGTGAAATTCTGTGTTAGTGCAACAATACAAAGCAGTAACAAAGGAGAAAATCCTGTTCTTACAAGAACTGACTTTGACCTACATGCACACTGTCTACCACAGTTTGAAAGCATAGAACATATTTGTTTATATGGCTGCAATGTTTTGATGAAAAGGCAGTGTAAATGGCAAATGGTCTACAGTTTAATGTGTTTTGCTACTGGCTGTTTTGAAAATGCAATTGCTTTGAGGATTGTGCTTACTGCAGCCTTGAATTCTCCATTAAAACTGCATACACCACATTGTATGTAGCCTGAAGGATACAGTGTCTGCATGTAATAATAAATGAAAGAAATTTTAGTGCACTTAGAAAAATTTATTGTAACTTCCACTCATTGCCAGGGCTTTCCTCTCACCAGCACGCGTGGCAAAGGAAACCTCAGATGCCTAAATGTAACATCAGCACAGGCACAGTAGAGATAAGTGCTGGCTGTAAGTGATTTAAGCAAATTAAATGAGAGAGGAGCATGAGGGGAAGTGAACTGTTCCACATGGAAGAAAAAGAGGGAAAATATTAAAACAGGATAATGAAATACCAGGTGAGCAAATCCACACAGTGAGTCAGACAGATTCCAGGATGCAGAAAGATTATATCAAACTCACAGTCACTTCCTGTTTATGTGCACACGCTGTGCTCCTCCATGGGTCTGAAGGGTCATTCTGAATCCCACAGTTTGCCGCTCACCAACAACCTGCCAAATAATGAGCAACACATTTGACAGCTTCCAATCCTGTGCAAAGTCTAAAATTAAACTGACTGCTCACCGCAAGAGGAACCACTGCAAATGTGTGCTGTGATAATGTAAATCCAAGGTTGTTTTTTTTTTCTTTTTTTTTGCTAAACTGCTTTATAGTAGTTTCTAATTTGGCAAAGGTTCATTTCAGAGCTGTGCCTACAGGGATTTATAATCTGCTTACACCAGCAGCCTTTTCTTGCCTGATTCAGAAATCCACTTGGCTGCATTTATGTGGATAGTACTTCTGATACACTAATCTTAAACAGTAATAGAACTGACAAATGCTACAAAATAAATGATAGCTTTCTTACAACATAATTGTTTTCTGACTTTCAATTTGATTGTTTTACAGATGTTCTTTTTGTCCACTGTGTAGAGCTGTGTGTTTTTCCTTTATTTCCTGAGATGAAGTGAAACAAACAAATAATTAATGACCAAAACAGGCCTGTAACAGGCAAAGATTACCAACAGTCTTTTTTTTTTTTAACGGAATAATATTTATTGATAACATTTAACATGTTTTACTTACAGATACTTTGCCTAGAAATTAATGGTCACTGCACATCAACTGACAGAACAGCACACTGTATTCCCAAAACAGAAACGGAAACAAATAAACGAGGAGAAGATATCCCATCAAACCACGACCTCATGCACCAATTCACCACCGAATTAAAAACACAGTATGGCAGTTCAACTGGTTTTAAGTACATTTGTGCAAATACAGACTCACCTCATTAAAACAAATAACAAGACTATGTAAAAAAACAGTAACTACTGTATAAACCCAGGAATAGCACAGACTTAAAATGTCTGCATATGCCTGTTGTTTTTCTCATGGAACATTATAGAAAAGAAAACATCCATCTTTGCGGTCATTCAACATGCAACGGTTCCAACTGAACAGAACTCAAGACAGTTTGTCTCTCTTTTCCATAGTAGTTTATGGATGTCTGCGTTCTTCTTTTAGTGCCATATATGTGCAGCACTGAGCAGCACCACTGTCCAAAGGTACAGCCGAGGCTTCAGGTTGATTGGTGTTCTAGTGTGAATTGTTCCTCAAGGCTACGGAGAGGGAGGCGTCTTCAGAGAATTACAGGATCCTCCCTGGCTACTGCCTGTGGTCCCCTGGTACTGCAAAAAAAAAAGAGAATAAAGCAGAAATAATATAATGATTGTGGAGTCGTACCACGCATGCACTAAAAGTCTCTTCTCACACAGTAATATTAACAGATGTCACATTAAATAAAACCAGAGCCATTTTTTTTAAATCACAGCTTTTCATCTTGGAATCTTCAAACAAATGTACGAACCACCTACAGAGTTATGAATTGGGCAGTAAAACAGACAGTGAATGTCTCCCATTTTAGTTTTGATTATTGTGAAGTCAGTTTTGTTTATGTGTTCTCTCAAAATTATTGGAATAGATTGCACTGCTGTGACCGTTTTGTTTTCCAATCGCAAGCAGAAGGATAAAAGCTTTTACAGACAAAGTGGCTTACTTGGCAAACAGACATGTAAATATATCTGCATTTCAAACCTATCGGCACATTAGGACTACAGTACTTTGCAGTTTGGGAAGTAGCATGAGGATGAAGGGCTTGTGAAGAGTGAAAAAGTTTGACTGAAATTATTGGGGAGAAAGTAAATAATAAATGTGGTTTCTTGAGTTTCCAATGAAGATTTGAAAGTACTACATACTCTAATAACCCCGGAAGAAACGTAACAAGCTCCGTTTCCAGTTTTCTCCAACTCCCACTGTCTCTTTGTATTTTGCAGGCACATACCTTTGATGTGCACACAAATACACACAATAAAGCCATTTTTCCAGGCTGAGTGCACAGGTCAGAGATATCATCCTTCAATTCTCAGCGTGACTTCTCGGTTGTCAGAATATCAGTTCTATAGCTTGTCGAGCTCTGTGCCTCATCCACTCTCTATTTTCTGCATTTCACAATAAATCTAAAGTTTTTCCAAGGTTACATAGTTGGCTAATTGTATTTATTTTATTTACCACATGTTACAAACATGACCAGCCCACACAGAGCTGAGTTGGTTTTCGTCTGGAACCACATGCACCCTAACATGCCTGGGGCTGAATCTCATCAGAGCATTGTCTACTTTGTCTACCTCACTTGTTTCCCACTGCACTGTCTAAAAAGTGAAAGGTGATAAAGAATAAAGATGAGTGAAGTGGTACACTGTCAAAGATAAGGGGCCTGTCCTGTATAGGGACCTGTCATACCAGTAAGTTACCGTAAAACTGGCTTTTTAGTCTCCAAAAAGCTAATTTTGCACTATGTGCTGTGCATTAAAATTGTCCTCCTATGAAAAAAAAGCCCTGTGCAAGCACCTTATTAGAACCAGCAATTACGTTTTATTGTCAGGTGACCTCTAGCAGCTATAGTAATTATATCAAGAGAAAAGGAGTAACTCAGGTGACGTAGTGTAAAGAGTGATAATTCCAGCATTGGAGTGGATGTATGAGTCGGCAAAACACTGGACTTTCACCTGAGAGACAGCTCTTTGTTTCCTGTGTGAACCCAATGGTCAGTGTTTTCTTTTACCCATGACTGTTCCATAACCTTAACTGTACATTTATTGTTTTGATTGTGATGACAACTTAGAGGACTTTTGGATATTGCCATGGCATTTTTTTTTTTTTTTAACTTCAATGTTCGGTAGCGCACAAGAATATTCCCATTACTGCTAAGCAAAAAATCTTTCTCACAGCCTTATTGTAACAATATATTACTCTATCAGTGAACACTTACGAAGCCACTGTGACTTAATGACTGGGCTTTATTACTTATTCATCAGTTCTTTTTTCTTCTATCAGTCCTCTTTTTTGCTATAAAATCCTTTTGTGGCTCATACTTATTTTTCATCTCAGTTTGTTTGTCAGGAATCAGTTTATTTGCATCCAGTAATCTCCTTTTCCCTTTACTGTCAAATGCTGCAGTTCAATATACTTAAACTGCTGGTGGCACATTATTACACATTGTATAAATTGTATTTCATTTCCTTCACTGAATCCCCTTAATAGCCCTTCTGGAATTACCTATATTCACCACAAAGCTAAATGAAGCTTTATATCCTTCTAGAAATGGACATTTTACATGCATTGGCTATTTCTAACAAACCCTGCCTATAAAAGCTAAAATAAAATAAAATGATATCAGAATTGTGCAGCCCTTCTTTCCTGACTGAAATGGTTCATTACTTTAGACTTTTAAAAGTCTGGGGGTTGTGATGGTAGCACATTACAACCAACTACCCAAGTTTGCACCATTAGATTCAGCCTGTTTCTGCCTGAGGACTGAAACCTGCAACTGTCTCTTTTGACAGTGTTTGCTGCAAATTACCCAGAGCAAATAATAAAATGTGTACATGTTCAAAATCTGGTCATTTGTACGTACATGCATAGAAACATATGTCGCACACGTTACACTAACATCACCTCACCTCAACAAGAGGATGCCAGTGGGCGACAGGTTTTCGGGGATATGTCAGCATTTCGCTCCAATGGTCTCGTCCGAGGTTGTCTGCATCGTTGCCGACTCGACACACACCAATGACCTCATTATGGCCTACGCTGTAGGTGCAGGAGGGAGAGAGAGAGAGAAAAAAACATGATCACCACCAACCCTGTATTCCAAAAATAATGTTACGTTACATCTTGAGTGTGAAGAAAAAAAAACTGAAGCTGTCAGACTAGTTGTGTGACAGAAAGAGCTTCAGTCAGAGTTTATGGAATCATCACAAAGCTCTTTGAAAATATTTCATCCTTTTTGTCCTGCAGCATGTATAAATTAAAAAATTATTTTTGCAAGCACTGCAAAATACTGTATGACTTATGTGAATGAATATGTAAAAGTTCCTAACCGGTCGTAGTCCATCACTGCAATCAAAAGGCTGATCTGCTCTATGTTTTCTGGAGGGACATCAAAGACAATGGCCTCATTATAGACTGGATTCAAAGTGTTCCTCTTCGTCGATGTCTTCCTCTTCTTCAGCCTGCGACCATCACACATTAGTGAAACTTTCACGTATGGGTCTGTGAGAGTGAGAGAAACAGAACGCTAAGACATTCATTCAGGATACCAGCGAGACCCTGTAGTTGTAGACAGTATCAGTTTTTAATTACCAGATGCACCAGTGATATCCATGGCCTTGAGATTACGAGCCTTTATCATGGTAATAGTCAATCTGCCTGCAGTTGGCAAGTAACAGAGCGAAAACATCAGATCCCCAAGGTCCACATTATCCTGAAAGACAACAAAAAACACATTTACTCTACCACAGGCTTTATCTTTATGATATATTACTAGTTTTTGTCATACAAGTGGTCACTCTTTAAATAATAATAACGATAATGCAATTATTTCTAGTACTGCTGCTTTTCATTGCAGCACATTAGCTGAAGGTGAGGAACAATGCCATGGCCACCAGACATTTGGTTTGAGCTGAAACGTGTTTCTGTTAAGGAATACTCTCCCCTGTCACATGGCTCAAATAAAAGCCTCCCACATTTCACCCAACAGAGAGATTTCTCTTCAACTGCAGAAAGGCAGAAGCTCACTTATCACTTGTTCTTAAAATAACTCCACTAAAGAAGTGAGAACCAGGAAAGTACACAAACGTGTCTGGTGAAGACAACAACTCCTACAGTAGAGTCTCTTGCTGATATGTGAGGATGATTGCTGTTAACTTTCACTGTAATAATTTGTAAACAGAAACTCAGTCTAATCAGCATGAATATAAAACCTGAGAACTCAGAATCTGTGGTATCGCATTGATTTCAAGAGGCTGCTCCATTAATTGTGACTAAGATAATGAGATCTACTTTCTCCAAAGTACTGGCAGATGAAAGTAGGTTGACATGAGACTCATATTGTTAAAAAAAAAAAACCCTGCACATGTATATCAACATAAAAGTCTTTTGTTTCTGAAGACATTGAATTATAATTTCATTCTGAAAATAGATCTGGATTACAAAATTGTATGTACTTCTTTCACTTACACACATTTTTTTCTTTCTCACTTTTAAAAGCAAGTCAGTCTTTTCTACCATTTGTCTGAATTGCTAAGCATCAATGTCCTCTTCTGTGATCTCTATCCGTAAACGTGTGTGTGTGTGTGGGGGTGAAAGCCAGGCAGAGAGAGAGGGAGAGTTTGGGAGATACTGAGAGAGAGACTGAGAGAAAGAAAGAGAGAGAGAGAGAGAGAGAGAAAATAAAGAGTTCAAGATTTCCCTCCCTGAGACCTAAATTGCCTTGTATCTTGATATGGGTCTTTTGTTACAATCAAAGTCAAGTATTCAACAAAGCTATGGTATAGGGCATTTTAATTTGCATGATGGATTAACTGACAACCCCTCCAGAAAATGCATTTCACATCCTAGAAGGAACCCGAGGGCTTTACATGCTTCATGGTCCATGGTCTTTGTGCACACTCAAGATACAGGTGGGAAGAGAGAGATTAGCACTGTGTTTCATGTGCTCCAGAGTCCCTCTAAGGCAACAAATGGCATTTATTACCTGCAGGTTGAATGTTACACTGCACTGCAAGTCTACGATAATAATAATAATACAGATAATAATAATCGGCTGCATCCCATTATTCACAAGTGACACGTACTTTACTTGTGGTTAATCCTAGAACATTAAAAGCCAAAACCATTGATCAAACTGATAAACAAAATGAAATAAAAAATAAGCCACATTAAATAGTAATACAATGGACTGCTTTTGTTTGTATTGTCATTGCAATCCATTTTCAAAATCATAAAAATAACATATTCTTTTCCGTTAATTTACAATCTGCTTCTACTGCAGAGAAAAACAAGCCAAATCTGGCAATGAAACAACCCATATGGTCAATCCCACTGGCAATCATGACTTAATGATAATCATGTCATTTTTACCAATTAAGTAAATGAATCTTTACAGTGATTGTGACAAATGGGCTCTGCTGCACTGGTTACAAAGTGCCCTTCCTCTGCACTGGTGTCCAGAGATGGTTAGCTCATTTATGAGGATACGTCTATGTGTGGAATGTGTGCCAACGTCTGAGAACAAGCATTTGTGCAAGTGTAAGAGTCCGTGAGTGCTGGTTGTGTGTGTGTGTGTGTGTGTGTGTGTGTTGTGTACTGAGTAGTGTGAAACTGAAAAAAAAAAAAAGAAACTGAACAGTGTGAGAATGGAGCACTCCAGATACTGTGAATCTCTGATCCCCATCACCACCTGTCACATACTATTCTGTTCTAACTGGGTAACATTGATTAACAATCAATGATTCAGGGCACAAGTGTCAGCACTGCCTCACAAAACAAACAGAAGTTGAAAATTTACACAACAATATCAATACTTTTGTCAATATCAATATTTCCCTCAAGTCTCTATTTGGTGCACTGATAGAGCAACTATCTGACTGACATTTTATGAGCCTCTCCTCCTCCCTCACTAGCTGTTCATTTCTCTTTTATTTCTCTCTATTAAGAGCTAGATAGACCATTCCGTTCACAAGGTAACCTTATATAAGCGCTGCCTCGATGTTTATGACACATTTCTAAATTGCTGTGACTTTTCGTTAAAGTCTTGGCCATTGTCAGCATTTAAAAGCAATGCCGGTTCTGTTAAATGGAAAGCCTTAAGCTTTTAAGACAAGTGCCAGTGCCAGCGTACATCCCTGTGATGGCATGGTCACTCTAGCTGCAGAGAAACACACTGAAATATGCATGTACTTTCTCAGCCATTCTGCTGGCCTTGGCACTAACTGCACGCAGCGCAGGTCAGGATCATGACTTACTTGCAGTGAGGCATGACCATAGGCGACTGTGGGTATCACCCTCCTAATGTAGGGGGAGTGTTGTTGCTGGGTTTGCTGTGTGAAAGGTCAATGATACAGTATTTAAGCTGTCACGCGTGACCATTCATGTGTCTATTACTCTGTCAAGTTGGTGTTAAGTTGGTGTACTTTGCCCCCGAGCACTTACAGGGCTCATTAGAGACTGAGGCCTCTGAGAACCAGAATGCTTTTATAGTGACATACTACACTGTAACACAACGTATAACACTATACAGTTGTGTACAGTGTACTGTTTCTGCAGTTAGTGTGCAAGAAATTAATCAGCTTTATTTGCGTATGGTAATAGTTTTATAGAGTTTTATTTACTTTAATTTTTAATTTACTTTGTCAACTGTGTTGTGTTCAAAGGCCCGTATAAATGAAGCTGAGCTGAGCTCATTTGAGTTGAGGAATGTTCTTTGTTTTCTAGGATCTTCATGGCACTATGTCAAAACTGCTTTTCTTCTGGATGTGAATCCCTCCTCCATTACCTGTGTGCACTGTATTGTAAAACATCAGAGTCCATCAACACCACAAGTATTCACAAGTGAATATACTTTGCATGCAAACATCTTTGAAGATGCTACTTACTTTTGTCACTTGTACGTTCTCAAAACCCAGTTAGAATTTGTATGTATCATGAAAGTGGGACACAGCTGCGGATGCCAAGTGGGGTTATGATGGCTGTACATAGTACTGACGAAAGGGACGATCTTGGCCTGGTTGACCAAAAACCCACGTTTATTTCAGCGCAGTAACTATCTTCTAAAGACTGTTGGAGGGATCCATGCAACTTTCCTTTGCTTTCACCATTCACAGGTTGCACAAATATAGCAGCTGGCTAAAGCAGGTACATATAGTGTATATGTGAGAGACAGAAAGACAGAGACAGACAGAGAGAAGCAGAAAGCTTCTGGCTGCCAGTATTTTTAGAGGCCATGAGTAGGAAGCTGTTAATGCTCTCCAGCATACTGTATGTGAGACTTTGATGCATTAAACCACTGGTTGGCAAGTTGATATCTGTGGCTATCAGTAGCCTATAGAATAGACAGACACACACCATGTTATGAACTTGAGTTCCACACCCAAGTCACATGGGTTTGAAAAACAGAATTAAAAACATCAGATGTCCACATTCCAATAGAAAACAGGGTAAGATCAGTAAGGGAGAAAAAATGTTTACCATTCCTTTACCATGGAGTGTAGATTATATGGTCAAATGCAGCAGCCTTAATCAAGCAAAATTAAGAAAAATACAACTGCATACCAGCCTTACAGTATGTTGAACATTGTTCAAATAAAATCAGTCCTGATATAGCTTTCTAATATTGCCAAGGATCCCAAAATGTGGACTGTTTCTACTTCGCTGCCTGCTTCCTCATAACTAGCTGACTGAAAGACCACTCCTGTATTGCTTTGCTGCTTGTCAGGCATCTGCCATTATCTGCAGCTGCCTCCTATTGCTTGGCTTCCCTAGATGTTATTTTTTTCTGGGCCTGGCAGGAGTGCTCCCCTTACAATTGGGCAGAGACATGAGTTTGACCTAAGGCAAAGTAGCCACCTTTATTGTAATGAAAGGTGTGTGTAGTCAAGTACAATACATTTTATCAGTAAGGAATTTTGCTACATTTGTTAGGGGTAATGAAGTTTTAACGACATGTAATAGTGATCGTGAAACTGCATAACCAAAACTAGTTTTAAAATGCTTCATTGCATTAAAATTGCAGTGAATTGCAAGTATCAGGTTGTGCACAGCAACTCAGTTGCCAGTATAATAATAATGTGACTGATTGAATGTGAATGTGACTGAAATGCTGATTCAGGCTGATCTTTTGTTGCATGTAACCTTCAAAAAACTCCTTGATTCGGGAGAAATTCTCAGCATGTCAGTGATTTTTAAAATATATATAAATAATATATATGGCAACAATGTTCAGTTTCCTTAACCTGAAGGTTTTTTTCTTCTTGTTCTAGGTGATTATATGACTTTGACAGAAATTTACTAATATCAAAACATGTTCAGCAGTTGCTCTTCAGATATATTTTTGCTCTTGTAAAGCAAGACTACCATCTGGCAGGTACACCAACATTCATACAAAAAAAAAGATACACAGTGGAGCAGTTATTCTGAATGAAAGCACAAATGACCATGAAAATGACTATGAAAATTAAATGATAAAGCTGTCTTATGCGAGAGAGCAAAGCAGAAAAATATGTTAACAAGTATCAAGGTTTTAACAGTTTTTTTTTTCTTTTTTTGTCTGAGTAAATTACATAGATCAAATTACTATGGTGACTATATTTAGCCTGGATTGTCAAGGGAATCAGTGAGGAACACAAACTCAGGTTACGAAGGTACAAAGCTCATTAAACTGAAATGACTGCAGTGCATACTAGTAATTTGCATATGCTGCATGGAAAAGGAGACAAGCCTGGACATGAACAGAGGATGCTTTGCTTATTAGATACACAAGAGACAGACGCACATAGACACAACACACATACAGCTGCTCAGCTCCCATGTTGCTCTCTACACTGTAAAACTGACTCAATGTTTTTGCTAAAGTGTGCTAGGTAATTGCTATTATAGTTCAGTAATTAGCAAAGATTTGTTGAAGCGTTGTCCACTTGGGTTGTGTGGCTTCAGATATTAGTTGTATTGGTTATGATAATATTCTATTGCTTCTGAAAGCTGCAAGATTGCTAAAAAATAGGTTCAACAGGGAAACAAACTTGAGCAGGTTATAAACTGACTCCACTTGTTAGTCAAACTTATTTGAAAGAGAAAACAAAGGTAAAATATGATCCAGGCTGTGCATTGTGAACATCCAACACTACTTACTGATGCTGATTGTTGCCACCACTGCACCTATTTTAAGTAAAATATTATCATGTTACTTCAGCTGTGATAATTTAGCCCATTAAAAAAAACATAGCTTTCCTTTAAACAGCTCTGCCTCATTGATCTTGCTTCACTGACCTGCCTGGGATGAAAGGAATTGTCGGTATCAATCAATAGCAAGGAGTCTTATTAATGCCACTTAAGCATGCCTGGAAGAACGGGATCAATTGCACATTACAGCTGTTTAAGCTCACACACTGGGATGCCTGTCAATGAAACAATCACTGAAACCATGTACCCCGTAAATATTTGCGTACATTGTCCATGACACAAAAGATTTGTCAGATATTTCTGACAGATTCAGCTGCTTCATGCATCACTAACAGGGATCAGTCAAAAAAAATATTCCACAGAGTTGTGTGGACAGTGACAGAAAGTAGCAGGGGCTGGTAAAGCTAATAATAGCGGCACTAACCCTCATGCTTAAGTTAGAAAACTCTCTCTCTCTCTCTCTCTCTCTCTCTCTCTCTCTCACACACACACACACACATGCACACACACTTTTTTTTAAATTTCTGTGCTTGTGAGAAGTAGATAATGTCATAATACATAGCCCAATGAGGACCAGCCAAACTGTCCTCACTCCCTGGGAGTAAAACTCAAACTGGTCCTCACAATGACAGATGTACAAGAACACACACACACACACACACACACACACACACACACACACACACACACACACACACACACACACACACACACACACACACACACACACACACTGTGTGGGCTTTAAATCCCATTGACCTTGGGCAGACTCACCATGGATTTCACACATCTTTGAAAAATGTGTGGTCACAGCAGAAGGATTTGAATTTAGATAAGTAGTGATATAGGCAGTAAATATGTTTCTTAATGAAAATGTCTCTGTGTCCTACACCTGTGTTGAGTGTCTGTAATGTGGATAGTAATAAACAGCAATCTCAAACAAAATGGGTATCTGCACCTTTTCATTAAAAAAAAAATACTGCTCCTCCTTCAATGTTTCTTGGCTACAGAGCACATTTGTTACAGTTTGTTCCATGAAGAATGAAAAGACAATAAAGCAAATGTACAAAAATATTATATATCAGACAGATGCCTGAGTATTGTCTGATATAGTAGTATTGTCTGTGGCGGCTAGTCTGTAAAATACGGCAGGGGGGTACTTTGACTCTTGACTCCCAATTTCACGATAGTGACAGACAGAGCAAAGTCATCAACAGAAGTCTTTTTAAAAGTGAGACCTATTAACCTTACCTACCAACTAATTTTTGTCTTGTTTGTTCAGAGGTGATAGCTTAGTGTGTTTTAAAATCACAGACACATTTGTTTTATACTTTATGCTGTCAATGTGAGACACTGCTGAAATGAAGGGCTCAAATGAGGACCAGATATGTCGCCCTCAGTGAAGTTGTGATAAATCTGTCAGATGTAATAAAACACCTCCTGCCTTTTGTGGCAATAATTCAAAAATATATAGTGCAGCACATCTATCATTTTGAACAGGAGTGCTGACTCACCGAGGAGACATACTGGATGTCCCGGCAGAGTTTTGTCTCCCTGGGGAAATCTGCCAGATCCAGGAAGTTGTCCACAACCACTTGGCCAATAATGTCATGACGTGAAAAGCGGTCGAAGTCATAGACACTGAAGTGCAGCTTACGTGTGGGAAGCTCAGAGTACGCCACAGGAAACAGGAAGACCTCATCAAACACAGGGTTCAGCGTCTTGCGATGCACCTTGGTCTGGTGCTTGGTCTTTCGATCAGGCAGCAGGTAGATTTTAACATAAGGGTCAGAGGTACCCGAGAAGTCCTTAGCAGGGAGGTCCTCTGCTTTGTGTATCTTCACTATTAGCTGTTCCAGGTCGCAGTCAAATTTGAGGATGAAGTGGAGGCGTCCACAGCCTCCTCCTCTGCGACTGCCTTCGTCTCCCTCAAGGGAGCGCTGTTTGTAGAGCTCTGGTTTGAGACGGCCGAGGCCCAGCCCCATTCCAGTGAGGGAGTCCTGCCTTTGGAACTGGGCCACGTTGAAGTCTGGGTTAGATAGGTTCATATGTCTGCGAATGGACCCTTGTCTGTAGGCAGAGGAAATCAATAAGAAACATCATCATACAACATCAACAGCTTGAATCAGAAAAGACATGTAGACCATTCTGCACTTCACAATTTAAACCCAGTGTGAACACTGCCAGTAGAGAAAGTAAGGTGCCCTGTATGAAGCCAGGCAGAAAAGGTTTTACAGAGTCATGTAATATTGATGTTTTGGTCTGACATAAGTGTTGAGAGCTATGCAGAAGAATCCAGATCAGTTCAAACACAAATGAATATAAGAGTTGGATGGAAGCAAGTTTTTAGTAAGAAGTGTTACAAGTTTCTGAATAATTCTGCCTAGGGCAAAAAAATCAAAAATCTTATACTGACCCAATTTCAGACATTGAGCGACCAGACGGTGGGGGTTCAGTGGTCTGTCTCTGCATACGTGGGGTGGTGTGAACCCCATTTTCCCGGCTTTTACTCTGGGCATCCAGCGGGATGTCTGGAGATGTGTGACTTATCTTCATAGCTGCCTCAGGCGTGGCCATGACCACAGGTGGTGGTGATACGGGAGTCACAGGAGCTTCCACTGACACAACAGATGCCACAGGAGTGGGCTCTCTGGCAATGGAGCAGTGTGAGGATTCACGGCGGTTGTGCGTCGGGGGGTCCACGGCTGTGTAAACTGGCTGTCTGGGTGCGGGCTGCGAGGGCAGAGGGCTCATGGTGGGGTTGAGGTGCCCATGGGCCTCCTTGGTGGTGGGGGAGAGCCCACGCTCCCTCCATGGTATCCAGCAGAGTTTCCAGGAGACAAAGAGGGAGACCCCAAACAGGGCCAAGCCACAGGCAGTCACTACCAGTGACAGCAGACTCACTGATATGTCTGAGAAGGTGACAACAGACACAGGAAATAAGGATCTGACAGTGAATTCAGTTTGTTTTCTTTTTTGTTGCAAAGCTTTACCATTAACCCAATTACCATTTACCATCATTAGCAACGTTTACATTCTAAGTAGTTTGAAACCCTTAATTAATCATAGTGTTATTAAAATACCATTCATGTGATATGTTAGGCAGGTTTTTCATTCAGCTATGATGTCACATTAGATGAGTGTGTTTGGACAAATCATGCTTCTTTGCACTACCTAACAAAAAAACCTGATATGTTATTACTGTGGAGTTAGCTTACTGTGGGGTTTTCCTCTTTTCTATTGTTACAGAGAAGATTAATTAGGATTAAGTACATTTATTTAATTATCCTCTGAAGCCTCATATCTGCCCCACCCCCCCCCCCCCCCCCTCCCCCCATGTGGAGCGTGCCCCATGCTGTAATTTTCAGTCCTTTGCTGATAACAGCAGAGTAATAGTGTGTTAAAACAAAAGCAGCATTAAATTCTTATTCATATCCACACATTGTAATGCTGAAATACCGTCGAGGGCTTGAGCTGTTATTCTAACAGCTTTGGGGATCCTAGGGGGAATTAAAGTAAACTGAGGTTACAATATATAATTTTATTTGTTTAGATTTTTTTAATTTCCTTATTTCATTTTTAATTTAACCTTTATCTAATCAGGAAAAGTTTCATTGAGATCAAAAATCTCTTTACCAAGAGTGTCTTGGCCAAGACAGGTATCACCACCATAAACAGGGTTACATACACATAACAATTTGCTAAAAAAATAATAAAGAAATTACAGAAACATGTAATAACATATAAGTCTTTGGTTGCAACATAGACTTAAAAACAGAAACCTAAATAAAACACAAGTCTGTGGTTGCAACTGTATTATTGTGTAAATAAATGAACACAGTAAAAAATGGCCAGCAAATCAACATCAACACTGACAGTTAAAAACCAGTTATTCTCATTTGCCCAGTAGAAAGGCAAAGCTAGATGATCATTAACACCAAACCAGTTCAAAACAGAGAAATTCATGTTGGAGTAACCTTTAAAGCTGTCAGATTTAGAAATCGATTCACAAAAACAAAACTTGACTGCCTTTTTTGTCCAATCTGGTAAGAGCTGATTTTAGCTCTGCAGGTCTGCTTTACCTCTTCTGCAATGTGTAAACCAATAAATGGAAGGTGTCTGTGTAAAGACACCAATTTGGTAAAATTAAGATTATTATTTAAACATGTTATAAAACCCAACCACAAAGTCCTCTGTAGAAGTAGTTTAGCCAGATATTTCCCAGTAAAAATTCTATGGTAAATTTTATGCACAACATAAATTTATGTTAATGTACTTGTAGGCAAGAGCAGAAACAGTGGCTGTGGGAGTATAAAAGTTTTATAGCAGTATCACACCAAGTAAGAGTTTATGGTTTCAAAGCACGACTCTGAATACTCATGCAGTGCATTTGTTTTCAGCAGCACAGGGTGTCCGAGTCACCATGGGGAGGGAGGTGAGGTGTGGACCAACAGAGTCATCAAGGGCTTTCTGAATCATCTCTGGTCTCAGGAAGTGGGTGACTTTCCCCAAAAACATTCATTTTTGAAAGGTAAATCAAAGAAACTGCTGCAACTCAGCAGTGCTGATGTTCAGTCTATGACACGATGCAGTCATAGCATGAGTTTTGTGAACTTTTCGACTAGTCAAACATTTTATTCTTTTCTCCTGACTTTTTTTTTTCTTTTCTTTTCTCCTGCCTTTGCACTGTCAACAGTGTCAACACACAGAGCTGTGTGTAGGAAAGTACCAAAGTGACAAGCCTTTCCTTTTGCCACAAACTTGCTGGCACATTTGACAAAAGTGATGTTACTTGTGTTTGAGGACAGTTAGGACCCAGACAGGTGCAACTCCCTATAATACCTCCTGTGTATTGACTGACATAAAACTGCATGAAAAGAAATCCAAATTGATTTGGGACGGGCTGTGATGTGTAAAACATATTGCTGCTATATTCTGTCCATTTTATGTAGAAACAGTAAATTAAAGGTACTAATAATTAAATTAAAAGCTTTCTGTGTCAGTGTTTGAGCATAAACCAAGTGTCATTTATACCTTTAAAGCCACATGCCTTCTTTGTGCACACTGATCTGGCATCGGTGGTGGACAGATAAAACAAGAACCTGTACAGGATTCGTGATGTGAAATCAAAGAAATTGTTTTCTAATTAGTGTAATAATATAATTTCAAGTCATATTCACTGTGTTCTGCTGTGAAAAATTGCATAAGGATGATTCTGAGATGATTCTGAACAGTCTTTTCATGAACTACTAACATCATCTAATAGAGCTGTTCAGTAGAGGTTAAGTTAGCATATAGTAGGTCACATTATAATAAGGATGGAGCACATGTGTGAGATTAGTTTTTAGGACTATCTCTCACTATGTGAAATTATGTAATTATCAAAGGCATACACCCCGCTATATGGTGCGCCTCTTCGCTCTCTGTGCTGGTAAGCATGCTTGAGTTTTTAGTAAGGCAAAAAATGATCAAGTGATGATTAATGAAATCACTCAAACAACAAGATAACAGCAGACATGAATTCAGTTCACAAAATGACTGTTATCTTTGCCAAAACAAAGTCTGCACATGAGTAATTTGGTGTCTTACCACTGCATCTTAATTAAATCTAACCGTGAGCAGTACCTTTCACATACATCCACGGGAGGCAAAACTACAACAAACAGTTGCTTAGCCATTGGCAGATAATGATAATGTGGTAGAATAATAACCAGCATTACAAATATTGTTATGAACTTTAAAGGGCCACACCAAGCCATTTGGTTGCCATCAGGAGCAAAGGGTGCATGTATTGTTATGCACTCCTATTTTCAGTGCATGACACGTTATTAAAGAGAGCAGCTGATGCATCCTGAGAGTCGTGGCTTCATTTAGTGCATATTATGTTTTATTACCAGAAGGAAAGTTGTGCTCCTGGAGATACCTACTGTAGTGAGAACTACCACAGTGGTGGTTTTGAGTACTTTGTCTGTGGACAGATTTTGTCACCACAATACCGTCACAACTGTCCAAGATGCAGTCACAAAATTTTACAAGTGTGTAGTTAAGATCAAATGAGGGTCCAACCCATGAGTATTGAGTACTCATGTAATAATATAGTAATGACTACTGAGTCCCTATGGGTCAGAATGTCAACATCTTAAGAGGGAATTTTGTTCTAAAAAGACTGCGACTTTGGAAATTAACCACTCGATGTGGCTAACTCAGATCAGTGAAGCATCATATTAGCTTTGTCTGAACTATGTAATTCAGTTTTTATGGAGGAGGAGAGCAGAGTTGCAATTACATCACAATTAGTATGGGCAGGAGGAGTGAGGAATAATCACAATGGCCATTAACTCATTTTATTTTTAATGTGCACAAGGGCATGCGAGTACTGTTTGAAGACAGACTTCATATCCTATCAATCCTCTCACTGTCTTTTACCACTTTATTTTGTTTTTTTACATCAGACTTATTTATGATGGTAAAGTAAAGAACTAGTGTACAGGATTTAGGGGAATCTGTTGGCAAAAATGGAATGTAATATTCATGATTATGTTTTCATTAGTGTATAACCCTCTGAAACTAAAAATTGTTTTTTTGTTAGCTTAGGATGAGCCTTTCATATCTGCAAAGTCAGCAGGTCCTCTTCCAAGGAGCCCACCATGTTCTACAGAGGCCCAGAAAGGGCAAGCCAAACACTGGCTCTAGAGAGGACCTTTAGCATTTTTCCATCACCTTAAGGCCACCGTACGTTCTCATGCACACTTGTAAAGGGAGGGATGAGGGAGGGGTATTCCGTTAATAGCCCGATTTCCACTACCTCGCAAATTCATATTCGATACAATATTCTATAATCACATAATTTACCTTTCATGAAAATGCTGTCACTTGTGTTACATATTGATTGTATATTGATTGTATATTTTCCTATGGTGCCAACTAACACTAACAAATCCAAATTAAAAATTTGCCTAATCTGGGGAAATTGAGAAAGTGTTTTACTATAATGTTAATATGCATGTGCTGTGAACTGTTGCCCAGCAACGACTGTTGTTGGAGAAGATGGTTTGAAAGTGGGAGGACAGACAATGTAGGTGAAGATTATCCTATTTTATTTCTAGAAAAACCTGCTCAGTGATGGATTATGCATCTACTGAACCACCTCTTTTATTATGGTACATGTTAGTTAATGATTCTGTATATTGCACTACACTCCTCTGCTTACTTTTCTGTGTCTAATATTATGTTAATTAACTTCCATCCAGCTGCTGTAATGTGTACTTTCACTTTGTTTTGAAATATCTTTAGTCTTTGAGGTAAATCTACTTTTTGACAAAGTCCAGGCTTCTGCACAGTGTTTTTAACAGTATCAGTCTGATGTATCCCTCTGATCATGTCAACTTTTTGGCTGTGCCTTGTTCTGTCTGACTGCAGTGATATTGTAGCTGGTTTAGGTGCTGACAAGATTTATGTGGATTTAAAAAAAAATCCAAAGAAAAATAATTAATGTAATTACTTTAATTGTAGTAATGAGTAAAATGATGCCATTTCAGTTTCAGCTTTTCCTGAGTGACTGTCCTGTCATTGTTTAGCACAGCGTGTTGCTTTATTAGCTTGAAAGAAAACTCTACAATTTCAAAAGAAATGGATGCTGATATGGTTAAAAAAAAAAGATAATAATCATAATGATCATAATGAGCATCATAACAAGTAAATATTCTCCTCATGATTACCAGAACAGAGAATTATTTTTATAGATAATAACAATAATGTTTTTTTTGAATGAGGTGACAAACTTGCCATGTAGCTTTTCAGTGACTCACTGACTTTATGAAGAGCTTGGACAAATAAGGGAAACAACCAGTGACTTCAAAAGATGCAGTAGCAGTGGCCAATATTTTGTATTTGGACAGTAATTTTAATTTACTGGACCAAAAATATTGTATATAAGGGTACATTAATTTGTAACAGTGATATGGTGTATATAATAACAAGTAGTAAGTAGAAACAGTTTGATGTGATGATCTCACTGTTGCATTGTTTTTGCTTGTCAGATTCAAAATGTGTGACATTATTTTACTTACTTGAATTATGAGTAAAATAAAGCTGCACAATATTCCCGTCCTGGGTTACAGGTGACAGTAGTATAGTGCAAGATGAATTAGTGAAGTGAAATGAATAATTTCCTCTAATAATCGCATTTAATTATTTCATCTTTGTTATTATTTGTTTTATTATTGAAGTTTAGTATTTACACATTTTTAAAACATTCCTGAGCTGTGTGCAATATCAGTGGCAGAGTCTTTGATGATACTTCACTGCTAATTGATATGAAGGACACAGGATTTCTCATCAAGAGAAAAAACACATGTTTATAAGAGTAACTAAAATCTAAAAACTGAAACATTTACTAGGGAATGCTGTAAAACTTTGTTAGGCTTTTTTTTTTTAGTTTGGCCATTAACATGCTTATCATTATATAAGTAAAGTAATCCATCCTCCAAATCCAGCAGTGCTGTCTAATACTGGACTGGCTCTCTCTCTCTCTCTCTCTCTCTCTCTCTCTCTCTCTCTCTCTCTCTCTCTCTCTCTCTCTCTCTCTCTCTCTCTCTCTGTGTGTGTGTGTGTGTGTGTGTGTGTGTGTGTGTGTGTGTGGGCGCTGTCATAAGACCAGTAACTCAGACAAACTGTCCTTTCCGCGCTCCGATTCTGTGAGTACCAGTGTATGTGTGATTTGGGAGAATAATGTGAAGAAATTGAGGGACTCGCCATCTGAGGACACTGAGCCCACACTCAGCTTGGCAGGCCGCGTGAGTGCTGCCTGGTGGAGAGGAATCTATAGACATCTGGAAGGATTCAGAGACTGCATCACAACAAATAGGCTGGACCAAATTTAGAGCACAGGACCTTCAAAGGTGCAGTAGTGTAGGAGGCAAGCAGGTTCTGAAAAAGCGATACATGGAACTTCTACCTACTGAGATATTGTTATTCGCCTTAAATCTACCTCTGCAAGTGTGAACTGTATTCATACAATTAGTATGTTACTCATGATGGTTCTGATTGGTGGTCCTCAGGGGCCTGCTGGTTTCTATCCTCACGGGATGCATTGACCTGGTTCCTGCTTTAGGAACCACTATTAAATGTTGTGCACATGCTGCACACCCTTCAAAGTACAATTCCACATTTAGGGAAATACACCTATTCGCTTTCTTGCCAAGGCTTAGATGAGACAATCGATACCCCCCTCAGAGTTGGTTGTGTGAGGATTCAAAATACCGCACAGTGACAATATAGCATAGTCCTTTAATGTGGTTTTAATTATCTTGGACGTCAGATTCTGACTGATGTAAGGAATCCATGTTTGCTTGGTTTTCAGGCAGTTCCATGTTATTAAGTGTTAAGTTGGGAATAATGGAGCTGTCAGAAAAATCAGTTACCAAGTCGTAATTACGACTTGGATGTTGCACTGCCTGCCATTTACAGCTCGGAAATTGGTAATTACAGGGATGCCAGTATAACATGAATGCAGCATAAATCTTGGCAGGGAGCAGTGACTTCCAGGAGTCTTGTTGTCACTGTGAGGTTGCCAGGCAAAATGCACAGATTCCAGAAAGTCTGGCCAAGAAATAGTCCAGCACATTACCCCCAGTAAAACCACGACTTATCATTTTCTCACCTTGGACAGAGCCAGGCTAGCCGCTCCCCACTGTTAACTGGCTGCTAACTGGCCGTGGCCTTATACTTAACAGACAGAAGTAAGAGAGGCATTGATTGTCTCATCTGACTCTCATTAAGAGCCATTCCTTTAAAGGTTATACAGACACATTGAGTTTGATCACCATGTGAAGAAGGGAGGAATATAATGATTCATCTTTACACTGTGTTGCAGTTACTTGACTTAAATGATGACTGATTATTTTTCATCTGACAGACATATCTGAGAAGATGCTTACAAATATATCTCCATTAAAAATAACTTTCAACAGTATGGGCTCAGTTTCCATGTGGACTTTAGGTTTTATGTCCAGCATGCCTGTGAAAAACACATAAATGTTCATGAGCTGTGCCCTTAAGAAAGACACTGAATCCAACCCAGCCCATCATGAACTCATGGTCACATGGTGTTGGACCTGCTCTCTCTCACTTTTATCTTCTTCCTTTGTCATTCTGTCATGGGTGTAGCCATAAGGCTGGGCGATAGCCTACATGTGAGCTACAATTGAAATTACACCTTACAGGCAAGCCACACTGATAGCACTCCTCACTGCTGCACAGAAGCAATTCCACTTTTGAGACTGACAAAGTGCAATGGAAAAGACAAGACGTGATGGTCCTATATGATGGATGAGCGAGAGAGGAGAGAGCTGCGAGATTAGGGAACAGAGGAAATCACGAGGAAATAAAATGTTGTAGAGCGAAGGAGTGGCAATTTACAAAGGGCTTTCATGTGGTGAATACCGATTATTAACAGTAATGCAAACTAATGGAAGGAGAGTGAATTGAGTAGGTATGTGGAGGATTGCAGTTACCCTGCTTTCTCGATCCTTCAAATCATCTGCCTCGCTTTTTCTCTGGTGCCCGTGCGCGCACACACGCACGCATGCACTCACACACAGACACACACACACACACACACACACACACACACACGCTCACTCATTCACTCACTCACACACACGCCATTCAGATGAAGATGCTAAGCCTCCGTGGTAGTGCTGATTAAAAGTGACTGTCGTGACATTAATTCTTCACATGTTGACCGAATGGTATCTTAAAAATAGGTAATTTTCTGCAATACAGTTATGTTTATAAAGTTTAGTACATGCATTTAGTAGATGTTTCATGCAACCTGCGCAGGCTTTAGGGTAAACTTTCAAAGAAGTAGAATGCAGTAAGTGTGCCACGATAGTAACTGTTACCGGCGAGCGCAGGTACAGGAGCAACTTATGGGAAGGGAAGAACAGCCGACACATCCAGTTTTATATGATGTGTCATTCTCTGACTACACGATATCACTGCTGGCATCTGTGCACGGGTGTCAATGATGAACTGGATTAAAACCAGACATTCTGAATCTTGCAGATCGCGGATATAGAATTTAAAATGTCAAGACAGTGAATTTGTCTGTCAGTAAAAAGAACAGGCTGTCGCCGAATAAGTACATTTCCGCTGCATGAAATATTACATAATTAAACAGGATAATTAGTGAGCTAATTACTGTGAGGGGGGGTGGTTCAGATCGAATTTTCAGGAGAAAAAAAATGACAGTTTGTGAAAGCGCTCAAACCAACAGCTCAGAACACCCATTGAGTTTTAGGCGCAGGATGTTCAATGAAAAAAAAAAAGTCACATGCGCGTTCACTTCAGTTCAAATCCAATGCGACCCTTGGATCAAGCGTGCAAATGATCACCTCACCTGAATCCGTATAGCGTGGCCTGGCAAGGTCTCGGAAATAGTAGATAAAATCCAGGCAGTTCTCGTTCTGCACTTCCCCCTTCGAACAAAGGTCTGACAGGAGTTCAAGTGCCTTTTGACAAATCTCGTCATCTCTGTCTCCAGGCATTTCCCACCAGCATCCTTATAAATGGAGGGTCTCTTAGGCACCACCACACCGCTCCGCCCGCCTGACAGTCACCTATTCCACGCTGCTCAGCACGGTTTCTAGAGTCAACCACTGATCCAGCGACACGCCTACCCGCACGATGGAATCGTCGGAGACGCTCTGTGTTGGTAAGAACGAAAAAACACTAGTCCAAGTTATCCAGAAAGCAAGCTGCCTTCCCCACATGCGGAAAACAAAGAGTTTTCACGATTCAACGTTCAGTCAAACGGTCCACATCACACTGCTGCTCCGGTTGAAAGCCACCGGTTGAATCCACGCATCGCCACTGCGGCGCCGCGCGCTGTCCAAGGTGCTGAGATGTGTGCGCGCTCGCGCGCTTTAGAGCCGGACTCTCGCTACAGTGAATGTTTGCACCAGGTGGGTGTCGTCTAATGTCTTTACGCCTTCAAGCGGCAACAAGCTCAGGAAAAGTTGAGCAGCGTTTTACTATATGGAGAAATAACTGTGACAGCAGTGCTCCCTGTGGCAGAGGCCGATCTGATGAGGCGAACTGGTGTGGTTTTACGTGCCTGCACGTGGCCAATCAGAGGATAGCATTTTTTTTTTTCCGTTGTGTGAAATCAGTTTCTTTTCTGCTTCTTCTTTTTTTCTTTACAACAGTACTCTCATACAATGTTACATATGTAAGTTTAGTGTAAATTAACTTAAAAGGAGCTGCACCATTAAAACCAGAGCAGTGTCAATCCCCAGCTGAGAGATTTATTTATTTATTTATTTATTTATTTATTTATTTATTTTTCTGTGAGCTCTTTACGTCGTGGTCCTGCCAAGACATTAGCCGCAGCTATGGATTCATCTGCAGTGACATCCATGATTTCTTTCGCCACTGAGCACTGAACTAATTAGAAATCAGGAGCACGCCCATGCACGCAGAGAGAGGGTGTTTATTTAGCTATCTTCCTGTCTTTATTTTTATATTGTTCCTAATCGTTTGTGGAGTAGCTCAGGGCATAATTATAATCAACGGCTCCCTATATTTCTCTTGGGACAATCAATGTCAATATTTCAAAGAGTGTGCGTTGTTGTGCTGTTATTCCTTTTATTAAGTAGTCTTTCTGAAAGAACACAGTCAATTTCACCTTTACTGAGTTCATTTCAGTGACTGACAAGCCCAGTAATTATGCCATAGATTCTATGTGGTTTCAGGGTGTATCATTACACTTGAGTGGAAAAAGTAATAGCCTGAGTGTGTGTATCACACCATAAGTGAAACCAGTTTGTGGCATGCATCATATAAAGACATGCTGTAGGCTAAACTATATAACTGAGAAATAATCTCTTGTAAGATATAAAACATTCCTTTGATGTAATGGGGATGTATAGAAATCATTAATGAGGTTACTGGGGTAAAAAAGTAAGTTCAAAGAGGATGCCAAAGGAGGGCACAGTGTAACAGAATTTCCTCATGTAAATACTTTTTATCAATATATATACTTCAGAAGGGACAAACAGAACAAGAGATACTAAGAGAAAGAGATGACAGATAAATGGGCTTGCTGTGCTGGTGATTTTCATTCTTGTGCTACCAAGAACAAAGAGCCCAGCAGTCATCTCCCATCAAAGATAAACACAACTTCTAATGAGCTGTGCCCTGTGTGCGTTTATCTCCTTGCTCTGCTGTTTTACAAATGCTGTGTTGTATTCTCCTACCTTGTAATAATGAGAGCCTAGCAGGCATCCAAAAAGACTTTACCTCCACCCAGCTGAACATTTGAATGTGGTTAGCATGCGATTTATGTAAAACACATCGGTCTCCTTTGAACAGTTAAAGAGGTTGGAGTGTTGCAAGTGGAGAGACAAGTAGATGATGATACCTATGATGGCAGTAATGTGCTGTCATTGTGCGTATGTGTGTGTTTTCCATTCAAAAAAAAATGTTCACACAGCAGTAAGTCAGCTTTCTTGGTGTCCATGGCAACTGTAAAAGACAGAAGGCACTCTTCACCCATTTCTTCTCTTCAACTCTCATCCTGTCAGCCTCTCTCCTGCACACCATCTATTAACGGTCTAGCTTTTTTTCTGCTCCCTTCCTCCTCATTTTCTTTTGCTTTTCTTTCTGATCAATATATATATAAATATATTTTGGTTTACCAGTTGGTGGCTCAACAGATGAACAACATTGGGGGCAGTGTTCATAGAGTGAACAAAGGTCAATATCCTCAGTGCCAACAGACGCTCTTGAACTATCTCCTGAACAATTCAGAACTCGTGCTGGTTCAGTGAGATGAAGATGATGATCCAAATTAGGTGAAGAAAAAATAAAAAGTTCCTTTCTGAATTGCTGTGAAACACTAAATCATTCATTCACAGTGTGCAAAGGACTGAAAGAGTTTATTCTCACTCTACTGGTCCTGCCAAGACACTCACTCTCACTCTACTTATGTGAAGCCAATCAGTCACTCAGTTAACCTATCAATGCTGCTAATCGACTTTGGAGAACAAAGTCGAGATTTCCTCCACTGAAATGGAGAGATTGATGAAAAAAGAATCCTTTCTTTGGATCAATCTGCTTGCTTTACAAAAACTTGGGATGCCATCTAAGTCTCAGAGAAAACTGCAGAGTGTCATCAACATATGGGTGGTATGGAAAAGCATGTGACAGCATTAGATCACCAAGAGATCTGGTGTGCAGGAAGGAAAGGAAGGAGGCTGTGCTGGGTCTTCCTTTCCACATCATTTGTCATAAGCAACAAATGATGAAGGATTGAAGACATTGCCTTGTTGAAACCCAATTCCAGCACAGATAGGAAAATCTTATTTGTCAAAGACAGCAGTGAGGCCTGAGAACGTGACCAGCTGTTGTAGGAAAGTCAAGTAGCCTCAGTGACTGGCTGTTTCTGTGCTGCTATGAACCATGATTGGTTTGGACCTTTGAGATAGTGGACTCAATATTCAAAAGTGTAACTATGGAATGTGTTGTGGGTGATAGGTGTGTGTGTGATTGAGTGAGATTGGATTAAACTTAACACAATTTTGCATTAGTGTTTGTTTAAATGCAAATAGGCCAGTTCCCGTTTTATCCCTACATAAAACTCTAATTGATTTTTCTGGTCTGAGGGCCTTCTGTAATGAGGGGTATTTATTGTTTTATGGATCTGTCTTTCATCCCATGTTTCCTGTGGTGAAATGGTGTGAGTTTCTGCCCCTGGCTTTGCAACGCAGAGCAGATTATCTCAATAAAACTATGGCTTGCCTCTGCTGCTGCAGAATTCAATTCATTCGTTTCAGAGCTTTGGTGCATTGGCGGTAATGATCTCCTGAACATGTGTTTCACAGTGAGTGAAGCCCTGAGATGGAGATACAACAAATGTTTCCTTTGGTTTCGATGTGTTAAACATAAAGAGGATCATCATCAAGCAAAAGAATCCCCCAGTTCCACTGTGATTACAGGATTATTAGACAATGTGTGTAGAATTAATTTTTCAGAATACAAAGTCAATAGCTTTTCAAACAGGAGGGATACTGGATTACAGTAGTAAAAGGTATGGATGGAGAATATGAAGCGCCGCTTTGACAAATGGATCCATCAACCACAGATAGGGGAGAACAGCATTTATGTGACTAGATGAGCACTATAGAGATTCAATACTAGTTATTTTCCATGTAATCTCACATCTGCTGCCCAAGCCTCTCAGCATTCTTTGAATCAAACAAAGTGTGGTTCATAGAGGAGCTGAACAGAGAGGAAGATGGGATGGAATTCTCTCTCTTCTCAATTGCTCTTTCTCTGCCTCTATTTTTCTCTATGGCTAAAAGAGAGGCCTTGAGGGTTTGAGTAATGGGTCTCAAAAAACAAAGGCACAAAGGCAAAGCCAATTCAAGATATTTTGGTATGTGTGTGTGAGAGACAGCTTGGTGAGACAGTATAAGCGAGATCATGCTGTGTATATGAAGAACAGAATAATGTAGGGTGTTAGTGTGTGGGGGGAGGGGAAAAGAAGGAAAAACTGTAAGTAAGAGAAGAAAAACACACTCAGGCTATACAGAGAGACACATTCACCATAAAGCCAACAGAGGCTTCTCAGACTGAGATTTGTGTGCCATACATTTATCATCCATAGATGACAACACTGCTCGAAGAACTTGAAATCTGAGAACTAAAAATGTAAAATTTGAATGCACATTTTTGGTACATTTACAAGTCTAATCTCAACTGCTAAGTAACACAAAATGTTTTTTTTTTAAGTATTAATTTTTATGTCAATTAATCTGAGAGTAATAAATGACAATGACAATAAATTACAATTTATGGTGTTTAGTGACAGGGTTTCTTTACGAATTCTTTATTTACTTAAATGTCAAAGACCTAAAGAATTTCCTTTTGAGTATAAAACAAACTGATAATAACACTTATAACTGTGAATTTAGCAGTTTGTCTCTTGAGCTGCTAAGGTGCTGAAAGGTCAGAATACATGTATGTTCATGCAACACAGGAAGGAAGCACTTGCAACCAGAAGCAGACAAGACAGATACACGGCACTTAACAAGACTGTTAGTCAGGTTTCTAGTTGGCAGGTTTTCAACTGATGGGTGGCCAGTATCAGACAAACATAGCTCCTGAAAGCTGATCACAGCAACATGCAATCACATAGGCTGATAACATGCCAGGTAATTAGAATGGCCCAAATACTAAGGCTGCTTCGATGATGTGACAAGTCCCCCTGGAAGGAGATGCCTGTAATAGTTACAGGTAACATAATGAGCGAGTGAGGGACAGCTGTGCAGGAAGGGAGCAGGTCACAGGGGTAATCATCTGATGGGAAGCAGGTGTGTAGGAGCAGGAAAAACTTTCCAAAGGGGCCGGTGGGCAGGTGAGGTGCAGCCAAAATAACACAACATAGCCCACAACAAAGACTTAAATAAAGGAAGTGTACGCAGGTGCCGCCATGACAGTTTGATGTTTTGAACCTCAGCTGAATGGTTAGTGTTGTGCTTCCCAAGATGCAATGCTTCCAACTCTCTAAACCATTTACAAGAAAACACTGACTCTGAAAAGAAAATCTAGAAAATGCAAAACTCAAATTGTCCCATGAGACACTGATACCACATAAGGAGACTATGGTGACTGTCCAGAGGGATGAAGAAAAGAACAGAAAATTTAGTTGTGAACGGAAGAGAGGACAGAATTCAACAGAAGTTGAGGTGAACTGAGTGTTTATCAGTGTACAGTAATACCTTTCAAGAATTTATACTTTTATTTCTGTGTTGGCGCTTTGATATACACTCCCAAGTTGTTTCATTGCTTTTGACCCACTGTAAAACACACTTGGCTATTCCCTTGTGGCCCTGAGGAGGATGAAAACGATATCTGAAAAGGGTAAGGTAAGAATTAAACAGCTGTGCTTCCTAACTATCCTTACATCAAACTGGCCAGCATGTAATAATCAGATTTGCCTTGGAGATTTCTATAAGTGTGTAAAACAGTCTCTGAGATCACAGCTGTATTGCTGGTCGCTTTACAAGGATACAGTCTAACCCCACTTATACTGTAGGCCTTAACAACAGAGCCCTCCACTGTCTACACTTAAATGATACAATCACTCCTGCACTAATCCCCTGTGCATCAATTCACTATCCCTTGGCTTTGTTGCTGAGCTAAGACAAAAAGTCTCTGCTTCTCCCCAGGTTTTGTGCCTTTCCAGGCCTGCAAAGAGACAAAGAAAGGAATAAAACGCTGAGCTCAGCTTCTTCCAGTTAGTAACCTACTGTTAGTTGGTAATTATGCAACTTAACCGTAAAGGCCAAAACACAAAGCCATACATTTGTCTTTGAGAATTAAGTGCAAAGGCACAGCATACTGTCCTGTGCCACATGATGAGCATTACAAGTTAGCGACCCCTGTCAGACATGAGCACATGAGATCACTGTACTGCAGTATTTTCCCTGTAAAATGTTCAGTTTTCATAAGTAAATTTACAAAAAATGTTAAAAGCAAAACTAGTGTACAGTATCTTTTTTTCTATGGACATACTTTTATGCTCTGTATCATACTTACAATTTTTTATCCCACAAGACTTAAGGATGTTCAGTGATGCTGCAGCCAGTGCACTATGACACCTGCTGCTATAGTAGCAGCACAGCCAACAGTGCACTAATGGTACATGGAAAATGCAGAGTTGTCAAACAGGCTAAGAGTTGTCAAAGCAGCATCTGCCACACCAGTGAATCACTTTCCACCACTCTGTGTCATTATGTGTACAACAATCAGACTTGTGTATTCCCAAGTGTGCAACAAATTGCCCATTAAAAAAAAAAAAAAAACAATCATCTGATGTGAAGATAAGTGAGGGCGGAGGCCGAGGAAAAGATATACAAAACATCTGCTAATTAAAAATAGGCAATTAATTTCAGCCATGAAAGCATCAACTTGGCCATGAACCTGCCTGTATGCCTGCATGCAAAACAATGTGTGAATGATGCTGAAAACAGCAACAAAGACACATGCTATTCTCTTTAACCACAGAGAAATGGATTAAACAGAGCTATTCAATATTCAATATTACACTCACTCCATCTTGCTTTTTAAATTTCATTAACTGCCAGTGATACACACAATCTATGTACTCCTATATTTGTAGTAGTCTGCATTCTCTAATGTTTCCTCTGCATGGATATCAACCCCAAAGGACTTGTAAATGTCTGACTGTATCAAGGCAGAAGACATAAGGAAAGAAAAATTTTGTCCTAGGGACAGTGTGACTTCCCTTCGCTCTAGTCTGAACTTCTTTTTCTAGCATAGTTCACATCTAATGCAGCCATTTTGATGCTTTCTTTATTAAAGTAACACAGCAGCATGTGCAGTACGCGGAATGAAGCATGCTTTGGGCCTTCACATTATGCTCTCCAGCTCCCAAAGCAAATATCCCGCCACCATTTCTGGTCAGTGTGCTATCTGAGCATCAGATAATGACAATTGTATCAGACAATATTTATTTTTTCCTATATGAGGTCAACTCATGAACTGTGAGGAAATATTTGGCTGTGATGATGACATCATTGCTGCTGAGGACCAATTTCTGGAGGTCCAACATGCAAGCTTCTACAAACAAGGGATATGTAGGAGGGGACCATGTCAAAAATATAAATGTGCTAGGTTTTCAAAAACTGACTCCTTCTACCTTAGACCACAAGCTTTCCAATATCAATCATTCCTCATAAATTAGGAGTAGAACATAATAGAAATGATTTGCAAAATAATGTTAAATAATACCTCTTCAGTAAATCAAACACCACAAATCAAATATTAACCCCACCTCATAAATACTGGACCATGATGATCAATAATATCTGCAGTTACAGATAGTGTAACCTAAAAATCTCCAGAGTCTCCAAAGTCAAGTTTTCACCCCAGGGATCATATGGTGGCCTCCCTATTGTGGAAATGATTATTGCTGCAGAAATCTACACACACTGTTTGTCAAGCTATGAACATGGATTATTAATCTGTACAAAATATGTCTGACAGCAAAACTGTTGAATGACTACAAAGCCATTTTTGAGGATCAATCAATCTGTTACGTCCTGAACGTACAAGAAAAAGGAAATGCATCAAAATCTTGATCCTGCATCCTGTCTGAAAACATAATGTATGTGCAGCTGAATGAGCAGTCCGTGGAATCAGAGGTCTCACTGAGCAACCTGGAGGGAACCTTTGCCCAGGGATCTCTACATAAGAAAGACACATCAAAGATATCCAAGATTAGAAAATTAATAAGTTATCTTATGAAAAAGTCAAGTTGTTGTGCAGTCACGTTGTTGACTTACTGGAAAGTTGAAAGTGCTTAGGTTTTTTCTTGGTTTTTTTTTTTTTTTTTTTTACCTGAACAGGAGCAGAAAGTAATATTACTTGGGGACTGAGGGAGGCTCATCTCCTTGTCCATCATCTCTACCTGTGTGATTGGCAGACTGCAAGCTGCTCAGGGAATGAGAAGTGTTGAGCTGCTAGACTGTGTGTTGCCTCAGGAGGGAGCCTCCCAGAGAGAGGTTAACACTTGCTAAACCTGTTGTGGCTCGTGGGAGAATGCTCCTATAAAAAGGATTTAGATGGGAGAGAGAAAGATCAACAGAGGAGCACACACAGGTACATACACTCAGTTTCCAGGCCCAGCTGACAAGTCTGCTGTACTGGGCAAAGATAAAGTGGCACTGTTGTGTATATATTTTGTGCTATGAGATGTCAATGTTATTCAGGGTATTTGACTTATTACCTCAAGCACAGGCCAAAACAGAAAGCCTCAGAAGTGAGAAGTAAGCTTTTAACAAACCTCTGGACACAAGTCTACAATATATCTCTGCAATCACCAGTTCTGTGGCTGTATATCAAAACCCATTGTAAAAATCTATACATTGAGTTTTCATATGACACCTGTTGATTGTAAAATATAAACTGCTTAATTAAATCAAAGTGACAATTATTTTTCCCTTAGATTACCACTAGTATATTATGTGACACACACTTTAACAAAGTGTTTATATTGCTGGTGTTTCTACACAGCCCCAGAGCTGTGAAATTAAATTCCTTTATTTGTAGACAATGAATTGAATTTACATTTGAAAGGGATGGGACCATTTTGTGGTGTTTAGTTGCTCTCTGTTTCATTTAGCCACAAGGCACTGGGGAATATCAATGCTTTGCTAATCATTATTGCAATTTGAATCACTGGCAAAACATAAAACTGCAAGTAGTCCCACACTCTGTAGCAGACTCCCCCGATGTTCCATATTTGGTCATGGTACATTATAGCAATTAGAAAGTCAATAATTTGCATAAATACGAGGAAACAGCTGAGCTGACATTACCAGATTCTCTTTGTCACAGTTTGATAAAACAATCAAGGGGTGATTAAGAGCTTCCTGAGCAATATTTCCATCCTGGAGAAAAAAATAATGTTGACAGCTGTCATTTCATCTCGTTAATATCTAATAAAACACATGATAAAATGTCCTTTGTCCTATACAAAAGTGTTAAATGCCCAAGTCCTGTATGTAAATGGAGGCGTTCCATTCAGCAGGAGGATGGTTGCACCTCATCATTAGCAAGCACTGACACTTGTAACCACACATAATATTGTAGAAATGTTTTGTGTGCAGCAGCCTTCGATTGATTATCTTTGAGTGATATCCTTATCCTGAGGGTGGATACCCAGTGCGAACGATGTGGTAACTATCCTCTCTGTTAGTCTGACACATTCCCAGAGCATCAGCAGGTTCACTGCATCTTAGTGAGAGAGCTCTGTAAGTAGACTCATGGGAGCAAGTCAGACCTAAGGTTGACAGTTGTGTTTGTGTGTGTGTGTGTGTGTGTGTGTGTGTGTGTGTGTGTGTGTGTGTGTGTGTGTGTGTGTGTGTGTGTGTGTGTGTGTGCATATGTTTGTGTTACTATATAATGCATGTTTTCTGCACTCATATTATACTGAACATACAGTATGCACCGAGGGACAGTAAGCTATCTCATTTTTGTGACTGGGTTACCGTGTCAGTAATAATTTATCGAGTAGAATCTGTGAGGCAGGATGAATGTATTGCACATGTGCCCCCAGGGTTCAGTATGGTGGGGGGAAATACAACAAGCTTTACTGACTGAATGTTCCAAAACATGTCAGTGGTCCAATTAGGGAACATACAACTATATGCAAGATATGATGGAGATATAAATATTTAATTTGTTCATCGTCATAAAAGAAAAAAATCAATCAGCTTTTGACAGGTACTTTACACTAAATGTGGAGAAATCAGAAAAAGTGGAGATTTGTGATGCACAGAATGAACAGGATGCTTCTGTAATGGTGAATTCTGAAACGGCTGTTATGTAATTGAATTCTTTTCAGGCTCCTGTGTGATTATCCCGGGCTTGCAATTGTCAGATCTATAGTCTTTTCCATCTTCCCATCATAAATCTGCTCCATTTCCACCAGATCAAGGTAGATTGAAAACCAGTGAACCACTTTCTGTGTCTCTCAGAGGGCAGAACAACCAACTAAGCTGAACCATTGCACCAAACCACCAACAGCCAATCTCAGAGAGCCGACGATGATGCCCCCCCTCACGGCCTGTTGCCGTGGTAACAGTGCGGCAAGTACCTCTATAGCTCTTATGTCTCTGGTTATGGCTGTCAGTTTCCATTCTTAGGTGGAGGGATTGATCACTATTCTGCTCACCAAGTGTCGAATCAGAGTGGCACTGGTGCAGAACAGCTGGGAATGGCCTGGACTGACGCCGATTACCTGTTCCTTACTCTGCAAACCACATGGGAGAGAAAACCTGGTGAATCTACTGATTCTTTCTGGGTGGAAAATTTGTTCCATCCATGTGGAAATGGGCCATGTGAGGGCTACTTGAGGGATACAGCTAACCAGTCTAATTTTGACTGTGTTAACTGCAAAGTTATAAATTCTTGTTCTATCTTCTGTCTGAATATTGTGAAACGTTTTTAGATATAAATTTCCAAGCAGAGAATAAGAGCTAGCATGCTTCAGTAAGTTGATCTTTTGGAAAAGCTGAAATTTTTTTGCAGCCAAAACCGTGTATGACTGAGGATCTGCTGATTAAAAATGATTATTTTCTGGCTTGTCTAACTGCCGGTACAGTTGAAATTGCTTAGCAACACAGAAGAAAGCTAATTAAGAAATTATGTGTTTGGGGTATGGCTGTGAAGCACAATGTTATCATATGATAAAAGTGTTAGTCACAAGGGCGGCAGAACCTGTTAAGATGCAAATAACCATGAGAAACAGCACAACTGTGCCTCCTGATAGGAAGAGAAAAGCTGCCACAATACATCATTTTGACAAGAGGGATCATATCACCATCACTGAGCTTTATTAATTACATAATCATATTTTTCTCAGTTCATTACAGTATTATTTCATTCAATCCTCCATGACTGAAAACTACAGCAATATGAAATATTCCACATGCATTTTATGGAAGCTTTTCTGTGATAGTGATGATATTGAGAGACCACTTGCTGCTTGTGTTGTTTACACTTGAAAAGGCATGTTTTCATCAGCAACACAATATTTCTCGTGATAGAACAATCTGTTGTTTGAGTCGAGGCGCATGCTTCCAGTGTGGTCAGAAGATGCTCCGTGTCTGAGTAATTCATTCCACCAGCTCTATTGAAACCTTCTGGATCTGACACCATGCTCTGTGATTCCATTAAGTTCTCCTCATGCTTCATTTACATCTGCACACTCTAATTATTTTCACAAAATACTTCCACAATACGGAAAATTCAAAAGGAAAGAAAAAAAAAAGAAAAGAATATAAGCTCCCATGTGTTGATGATATTTAAGACAGATTAAGATAGACTTGAATCCTTTTTGGTGTTCTGCTGCAGTATCATCCAAACATTAGTGTGTGCATCATCATCATTCAGTAGAAACAGCACGGCCATCAATAAAGCACCGACCTGCATCACTGTATTGACAATTGATGTATTGTTCCACTTTATTGAATGTTGGGGGTAGATGGAAGAAAATAGAGCCATTTTTACAGAAGCTTGTTTGCTGATGACTCTTCTTCACCCAGTCGCTTTATCTTTGAGTTTGCTTAATATGACATAAACATAAATATGACATACTGTAAGCAAACACTGTGTACACATGCTTCCCATTTCCCCTGTAAGCCTGCAATTGTCAAGTGATAATGAAGTCATAAAATAAAAATAGCCTGGAGCCTTTAGGTTAAAGGGAATACCACTAGAGCCAATTCAGGAGAAATAAACAGGATTTGAAGAAGCAAGACTTATACTGCCTACGAGAAAGTATTCCCTGGGGAGAGTGAGGGTAAGAGAGAGTCACAGAGAGCAAGCGAGAGAGAGAAAGAGAAAGAGACAGAGTTTAAAACGATGTGATAAAACATTAGTGGGAACCATTACATGCTTTGGCATTGCTCTGGGAGCCATTAGCTCATATAAACAGGTCATTCCTCCACTGAGCACTACTCATTGATTCGCAGATAATCTGTCTTTGCTCCTACTGCTCGCACTAACTGAGCACAGTCTGGCCAGCTCTACAGTACATGTTAGCACTGCCAAAAATATTGTGGCAGACCTGTAAAGTCTGTCGCACAATTTAGTACTTTCAACTGAATTCTTAGAGCAACAGCATTGCTATTATTGTGTTTTTTTTAGTAATTCAGGTTATATCTATTGCAGAGAATCAGTTTGGACAGTAAGTATCCCCAGGTGATGATGATGTAAGCTATAAAAACTCCCCTACTGCTGCAACCATAGCACCATCACAATGCACTACATCTCAGGCCATTTCTTCAATGTTTATTTTTTTTACACCTACGGGGCAGAAAAGCACACGGGAAGACAAGTTAACAACAACATATTGCAAGATGCAGAGAATCTGCAGGTGCATCTGCTCATTCAAAAATCATGTATGTTTTGGCTGAGGTGATCTCTCCCCACTACGACATACATTTTTTCCTATTTGCTGGGTGAAACTACAGACGGAAGTTCAGTTTTTGAAAAGTGCATGAGAAAGGGAGCCCACAAAAAGGAACAAGTGGGTTAGTGAGACAGCGAAACTAAACAGACAGTTCACTTTGTCCCTATTTTATTGCTGTGGCTTATGAATTTAAGATAGCAGCAGAAAACTCTCCACAAACACTCAGATAGAGTGCTGATGGAAAACACTGCTGAAATTTTGGCACAGCATCTCTCAGATATCAAGCATGTTTGATACATGTGGGACTACAGTGTCTCAAGAGGCAATTTCTGTACTCAGGAAAGCATCTCCCAGTAGGGAGGCAACAAAACTGTGTTCACTGTGACAATTTGACTTGAGTCTGACTTGGACCACCACTGAAACAAAAGAATAGCAGTACTGACAGCATCTCTCGGGATGTGGGTAGATGTATATCAACTGCCCACTGACTTGGACAAAGAGTGTCTGTGGGGTAACAGACCTGTGTCGTGACGGATGGCTTTGAAGTGGCTTGTAGGTCACAACAAATTTATCTTCTTTTTTTGGTAACTTTCTGTTCAGGGAATATAGATGAAAGTCTGTTTGGACACTAATCTGCTTTGGTGAGCAGGTGTTTCTACAGGATAGAAATATATGGGCATGTTAACATCATTTGAACGGAAATATGATGTAAATCTGTTTAAAGATGTGACAGCAGCCTCATACATGCATATCATGTGGTGGGAAAGGCTGAAGGAGACATGTCAGAAGTGGTACATCTAGAGGTGGCACACAGAGCGAGAAGTGGATATTTGGATCCTGTCGGTCTGGCAGGTGCCAACATCTTTAAGAGAGGAGGCTTTGTCACAACCTTTAGGTCTCAAAGCTTTTGTTGAATCTCAGCAAACACTGAATGGAGAGAGACCTGCAAGAGGATTACCAGAAGAATAAATTAGTCTGCAGTCAACCTTATAACTTCACAAAATGCTTTTTATATCCATCACATGCACCCACAAAAATAATTAACTCTACTGAGGAGGTCATATTTTGTGTCTGATAGTGTGCAGAATATCTCAAAACTTGTGTTCAGACTTC
Source organism: Toxotes jaculatrix (assembly GCF_017976425.1). Classification (NCBI taxonomy): domain Eukaryota; kingdom Metazoa; phylum Chordata; class Actinopteri; family Toxotidae; genus Toxotes; species Toxotes jaculatrix. The sequence goes on along the minus strand of NC_054394.1, from coordinate 15,685,861 downwards.
CATGAAATTCAGTAGACAGACAGTCCTCAGGCAGTGGAATAATTGATTCCATTTTGGTGGTGATCTGGATCTGGGATTTCTATCCTGAGACAATTACCCTATTTAGCCATGACTATCAAAACTGTTGTTTTCAGCTATAAAACTAACAGAGATTGAAACATTAATCCGAACCCTATGGGCATGTTTCCAGGGTGAGCAAACTATTAAACCCAATATTTCAAAAATAGGTAAGTTATCTATTGGTACAGGCTAAAGTTAGATCATTGGCAGAGTTTTTGTACTCTTGTGGTGTCTCCTAATTACCTGATTTTATGTTTGTAATACTTTGGCTGACAACAATAAGAAAAGAGTGGAGAACAATAGTGATGCTCGTTTTCTGTGTCTCCCTCTGATTCATTGTGACCCAGACCAATCTGGATTGGGTGGGTGTGAAGTAATCCACAGATCCAGTGAGAGAGGAGGGTTCAAGCTCTCTCTGGATGTAACCACAGAAGGATATTGTATACACACCCACATATGGACACACCAACAAACAACAACAACGTAATCTCTATTTTGGAAGCTGAGGGGAAAATCAAAACAATTAAGGCTTGTTTAATTAGATAGTGGATTATTAATTCATCTCTAAAGAAAACAGCAAATACTTAATTACTGATGTAACACATGCTGGCATCATGTTTTAATAAACATTCTACTGCACCATGATCCGTGGCTCATTATATTCAAGGCTGAAATTCCCATTTTTAATTACCGCAATAAAAATTGTGGTATCTGTTGGAGTCAGTACATCCAAGACTTGGAGGCTGAGTCCAAACTCTTGGAAGCTAAATTTGAATATGTAGTTGAAAGTGTAGAGTTTGTCATCAATTGTTCCACATTATCTCACAGTCCTTAAGCAATAAGGACAGCAATGCTGAAACCTGGCACAAAGTACACTGAACTTATTTGGAGGAGGAGGATTATCTGGTGTAGGCACAGAAAATCTTGCTGTTGGCTTGAGGTGGTCTGTGACACTGCTGATGAAATCCAGTCTTAAAGGCAGGAGATTTTTTTTTTGAGAAATGTGTGAGATATTCCTTTAAAGATCATATGGTAATTCAAGAGTTCTAACTATTGGGATGGCTGTGTTGTCATGGTAACAATGAGACCCTAAAGCAGAATTTTAACACTGCAAAGCTTTCAGTTCGCCATTGAGATCTTGTGGTGAAGGGGAGCACTAAGGGCAACACACCTTTACAAATATTCTAATTATGCATTTTTTTTCTTGATTCATGTGTTTGAAACAGAAATAGAAGAACATGATGATAAAGAGGGCATATGCTAATTTTCATTCAATTTTGCAGTTAACTAAAGCTAATAAGTTCTGCAGGGTTTCAGTATAAAGTATTTGCCACCACCATGTGTGCATGCATGCATGGTTAGGTATAATGGACAGTATTTGGACATCACTAGTATGAGATTCCCACAAGAAATCTGCCAATCCACCACACTGCACCCTCAAGCTAATAAAGATTCTGGCATTCAAAGAAGTGAATATCTATCCACCTACCTACATTACCAGTGTATCCCACTGGACTTTAGGGCTATCCTAAAATAGAGTTTATCCCAGGCCTTTATCTTGTTGAAACACGAGACAAGTGTTAGAGTAAATTCAAGGAAGTAGCAGCAGAGAGGTAATTTGGGATTAAAATGCCTAAACTACTGAGCATGTCTGACAACAATCCTATATTATCCAGAGCTCTATTTTTCATTTGTGTTGTCACCAACTGCAGCTTTAATTTACAATGACAATCAGGCTCTACTGAAGCCTCATAGTGAGTCTCTATAGCCTTGCAGTGGAATGCCAGTCAATTTCAGATTACCGCTGTGCGAATCCCTGCAAAATGCGTTTCCCCAGCAACGGGAAGATAACATGACAGGAAAATCATCTTGTGCTATCACTGTAAAAGGGTTTTCCTACTCTTTGCCAGCACTAGAAAGGGGTGACAATAAATGAAAGAGAGAAAAAAATGACCAGGACAATGCAGAACAGCCATTTCAGTTTTGAAATTAAACATGCATAACCATGGAGCCAGATAATGAGCCATACCCTGAGGGAGGCTATATCTGCAGCCTGGGGCTGCAAACTTCACACAGAAAGGCCACGGTTCTGCCTTACAGACTATAATTGTTTATTTAAGTAAATATTCTGAATATGCACTAATGCTAACTGACATTTCACAGATTCCTCCTGTTCCAAGTCTGAGCAGGTTATAAACTGAGGACATTGATTGTTGCAGTGGCCTATAAATTTGTGGAAAAGAGCCTTTGCAGGGCTAGCCACCATATTGATTTTTCCCTCTGAGGTTTATTAGTTTATGAAATCCTATATTTCCTCTGTCTCTCTGTCCAGGCTGCAGAACTGCCGCCGAGGCCAATAAAAATGGGAGCTATACTATACCTGTATTTTCTTTCTCATTAAAAAAAAACCGGAGGGCTGCAAAATTTACGTTTATGCCCCCCTTTCTATTGTATATTTTGTCAACGAATAGACTGACCCTGTCCCATTCAGAACACACTGAATCAAATTAAAGCAAACAATATTTGCCAACTCAATCACCCCCCCTATCCCCCATACTTTTGCACAGCCTTTCCCTCTCATGCCTCACTGCCTTTATCAAGCTAAACAAAAATATTGGCTGTCAATATGAAAGAAAACAATAATAATCCATTTTATATAACCAAACCCTACTCTGTTGAGATTTCTCCCTGTCATTCAGATTAATTTAAAGAGAGACAGATGATTGTTTAAGCTGCTCAACAAAAATTAGAGCTTGTCACATCATTAGACAGATGTCAAACTAGTGTGGGACATGCCTGCAGCCATGCAACAGTTTGAAGACTAGGCTTTGTTTATATGGACAATGATTCAGAAAAAAAGGTGTAATTAAATGATAAAATATTGCTGATATATTGAGCTTCAGTATATTATCATGTAAATTACCAATGTGGGAAACGGGGCAATTATGTAAAGCTTAAATTCTTGAATTACTTCATGATGATATTAGGTTGTGTAATCATGCTGATTAGTGGACAACATGTTTTGTTTCATCAGATTCAGTTACAGTTCGCAGGTGAATTAACTGAAAATAAGCTTGTAGGAGATTTAGTAAGCTGAAGAACAAAATGAAAATTGTAAAACATCAAGTAATAATAACTCTAAAGCTTTTGTATTTGAGCATTTCCACTTTGATTTTGATGAAACCACCACAGAATCATAGCTAATGTGCTTTCCTTCTCATTCTTTGCTCACTAGGATCTGCTTTAGTCACATTTTTTCCTCTAAACTCCTTGTATTGTGCTTAAAAACTGTCAGTAAATCTTAACCCAGGACCAGAAAACCACACTTGTTCTTGGAACTCCAAAAAGCAGAGTTGATTTAAGTGGTTACTATGAAATACCTCCTCAGTTTCTGATCACTGCAAACAGACGTAATATAACTGTGACACAGAACAAAGACAGTGAATTTTTTCGCATACTGAAATGAAAACAAAGGATGGCTACCTGCAAGGTAGGAAATGAAAATAAAACCCTAGGGTGGCTGATGTTTTCAAAAAAGATTGTCTTAGGTATGCAAATTTGTAGTTACTGCAAATGATTAAAACAGGCAAAACCACCAGTCCATCCATCCATTAGCTATACTGCTTATCCTTTTCAGGGTTGCTGGGGGACAGGAGCCAATTCCTGCTGTCAGTGGCCCAGAGATGAAGTACACACTGGACCGGTCGCCAGTCTAAAACCACAGTATGTTCCACTGATAATATGCAAGGAGTTTTCTTAAGACTTTGCCTCAAAAATCTCTTAGGACATGAGGAAAAATGGTAGAAACTTTGTGAGAGAAAATTCAGAGAGACATCGTCCCTCCTTCTGGATGTCCTACAGGATGCGTGTAAAATGACAGATGACATAAGGACAGTGATTGGTGGATTAGAAGGCAGGGAAATGTAAACGATGGAGGAAGGTCAGTTATTGTTGTCATTATGGTGAAGATAAAATATTAGAAACACCTTTCAGGGTGACACAATATAACACAATATAGCTAACAATCTACAACCCACAAAATTAATGAAGATAAACAAACTAATTTTTGAAAAAGTTTGGACAATTACTGAAAATGAAAACCTTCGAGTTTAAAGTTAGTGCTAGTGGCTGTAGTACCTCGTTTTAGTGTATCAACTGGCAACTAAGTGTAGTGTATTTGAAAACATGCACACACACACACACACCTACAGAGGACATGTCACAGAGTTGGACTCTGGCCGCCTACAAAGTGCTAAACTGAGATAGTGTTCATGGCAGACATTACTGCTACACAGTAGCATGTCACCACAGTCACTGTGGGCATGTTTGCATGCTAAAGTTAGCATTTAGCTCAAACAATTACTAAGCCTGTACTAAGTACAGCCTCACAGAGCTGCCAGCGTGATTCTGAGTCTGTGTTCCCCTAAGACATTCATATAGACATCTAAAGACTAGCTGTATTTTTTGTCCAAAGTCCCTGTACGTCGCCTCAGCATTAGATGTGTACACAGATGTTGATAGTTTAAAAAAATGATAACTTCTGCTACAGATGTGGAACACTGTCCAATTTGATCAAGATGCAAAATCTGAGGTTATACACAATATATAAGAAACTGGTTGTGGATGTTTGAAGAGTTTTATAGATAGCCCTACTGTAAAACCTTTCATACATAAACTCACTGTACACTGCTTCCACCACACAGTGTTGTGCCTGTGTCTGTTGTTGTGCCTGAGGCATTTCTGAAATAAGGAAAGCATGTTGAGGTACAGTACTTGAAACTTGCCTTACAAAGATTTTGAGGCAACAAAACTAAAAGCAGTCTATAAAAGGGTGATGGATCAACTGAGTGACCCGAAAAGATACTGCCTATTCCTTGTGGCAGAGATGTCTCAGTCGCTCTATCCCCCACATCATGGACCTGATTTTCTTCCTCACAGTAACTGAAACCTTGGAAGCTCGGTGAGAAACAGGCTAAATGAGGAATAGGTTGGAGAGTTCAGTTTTTATGTCAGCAGTGTGGCCTGCCCCCAGAATATAAATATTCATCAATGTGTCCACAGACAGAGGAAGCTCATTATAATATCACAGAGACATGGAAGGTCTACTTGCATAACTGCATCTTTGAGTTGATTTCCAGTCTGAGTCTGATCTTGGTACTGCAGCTGGGCTACATAACCACCAGCCTCCACTGCACTAGACTGGATCAGGTCTAGAGGGGTTTCCAATCAGATTACACACAGAGATAAACAAACACACATCCTTCAGCCATTTCTTTTTCTTTTTTTTAACCCATGCACTTCTTCTCAGCCTCCACAGTTCTTTCTGTTTTAACAGCTCAATCAAGCCTATAATAATCCCCCCTCCATGTTTCTATCGCCTGTGAAGTGTGTAGGCTTCCCCCATGTGTGGTTGTGTTGGCATGGAAACAGGAATGGCATTGTAATGTGTGTATTGAATTTTTCACCCCTGTCCCCTGAGCTCCACAGTGAGGAAAGCTTGACACTACCCCCTCCCCCCATCCACTACACCAGAGAAGAGGAGTGGAGGGCAGATTCTTTCATGATTTTAGCCAGTACCCAATGTACAAAGGGGAAAAAAAAAAAAAAAAAACTCTCCAATATCTGTGTGAGAGTGGAGCCTCCTGTAGAGTAACAAGATTTTTGTATTCTCCTCAATTTCTGTCTAGAAGGCCATTACTGTGAAATTATTTCTTTCTTCCTTTGCCATTGACTGGAAATTGTACTCCTGTATGAATGGTAAGGTGCTGCAAATGATCCTAACCAGTTTCAGGCAGTTCTCAAGTATTATTTGCATACAAAATCACCACACAAGAATACATAAATGAATCGGTTATTTTAAATTTATCTTCAGTTCTTCACACTGCCCCCTTGTGGCTGTTATATATCAAAGGAGAGATATAATGGAGCAAATGCATAAGTCAGCTGGTACAGCATGACACTGGAACAAGCAGCCTCAGGAATGACCAGTCTCCTAATAAAAGGCAGAGGTTTTAAGCTTGTTACCGCCATCTAGTGGCAACAAATGTGTAAATCATCAACTACCCACATCACATATTAATGCCCACGAATAAAAAGACAGATCCAGGTGACAAGTTGTCACATTTACTTTTATTGTAAAGGTGATATTATTCCAAAATATTAATATGTTAGAGGAACAGAGATAAAGAAAAGGAAAGGAAGACATCGAAAAAACATCTACACAAGACTTTGGTAAGAATCTTGGGACACATTCTTATCAAAAAATTCCACAGCAAAAAATAACAAAATCTTCTAATAATGCTCCAAATCATACAGATCTCAATCATGGTGAATCTACATGTATAACAATATAGCTGGGTAAAAAGTCAACTGGGCATTTTGTGTCCTAGAAACAAATGAACAATTGAAGGCATATAAAACACTGGAATGGCTGGGCACCTGTGCTTTAAAGTCTGGAATACACTGTACTACTTAAGGAAACCACAAGATATAACAGTTCTTTATCTTATTATTAAATCCATTTTTATTTAATAATTATATTTTTCAAGATATATTATACCACAACAAGTTTACAGTAATCTTGCAAAAGAGTCGTATGTGTGTCAGAGCTAGTTTGAAAGCACAGAAGAATCAGCCTAGTTTAAATCCAGAGTTTTTCAGTGAGATCTTTAAGTTTGTCTTCTCTTGACGACAACCAGCCTGAGCTCTGGATTTAACCCACACAGATTCAAGTATGTGCCATTTCAGCCCTAAACAGAGTGCATTGGATCATTGTGCAACAGTGTGCCATGCCCTGTCCTGTTCCCAGCCCCCCCGCCCGCTCCTGTCCACATCAACCCTGTTCCCCTACTCTTTCCTAGCAGGGGTGCACATTACAAGCCCTGATCTCCTTCCTGTCCTTGCAGCTGGACAGCTGGGCAGTCTTAAACCTTTGCTTCACTGTCATGAGCCGTTCTTGAATTCCTCCACCACACAGCTTGGTACATTCTGTCCAACTCGACCACGGTCTCATTTTACACCCTGAAGATAAAAATCAGGAAAAAAGGAAGAATGGAACAAATGACTGTCAGAATAATGTGTTACTTAGATTTTTTTTTATTACCTGTCTGATGGTTTAGGTCTGAATGGAATAAGGGCAGATACCAACCTGGATGCTCTGAAGCAACCTCAGCTCTGCCCTGTTTCCTCTTTTCGCGTTGTTCCTTGCGTCGTTTCTTCTCATCGCTGTTGGCTTGTCCTCGGTTGCACTTCCTGATCTTACACTTCTTCCTCTGGATGGTTTCGGGACAGGGGTCTCCACCAAACTGGGGCTCCAGCTTCACCATGCGTGTCCGGATTGTATGACCCTTCCCACAGGACTTATTGCACTCTGACCACTCTGTCCACTCTGACATCAAGCAGTCTATGGCTGAGGAGGCAGAATTGAACAGAAAGAGACGGGTTCAGAAGAAGTTGTGGCATAGTAAACAGCTGATGTAAGAGTTGTAACTGATGAGACAGAAGGATAGACAGTGAAGACAAAGTAAGGTTATTATAAATCATGCAGATGACAGAGCCTTGATGAATCACACTTTGTAACTTTTTGATGCAATGTCCTGTTTATTGTGCGTCATGCATTATATATGAATCCATGTCAAGGGAATATAGTGGGTTTTATCTTAAATTATACAGTGGCACCACAGAGAATACTCTTCTGATTTGCCAGAGGGTGTGATTTGTTTTCACATAACCACATACAACTGGTGTAGAATCCTCACCACTGCTGTAACCTTATAAGAACTGACATGAAAAAAAAAACAGATATAGTATATATCAACAACTTTAAGGCCTTTTGGAGAACACAAAACATGAGAAATTGTGCTTCTCGTGGCAGGTTCATGGTTTTGTCTGGTTTGGCAACAGCTTCTTCTGCCTCTGGGAGTAGTCAAGCATCATTTATCTCAAGATAGTGAGATAAAGATGCCAACACGTTTCTTTTTACAGAAAAATATATTGCTTAAAAAGATGCCTCTGCTTCATGCATTGTTTTTTGAAAACCACACAGCTCAACATGGAAAATCCATTATCTAATGAATGCATAATATATTACCATACATAATTTAATGAAGAAAAACAGAGACAATGAATAAAAAGTCTATCCAAGCCAATACTATTTTTTTTAAGTTTTAAAACCCAATATAAATATATCAACCAATCCACTTTTTTTTAAATAAAAACATGCAGATCCATGAATTAGTTTTTTTTAAGGAACTGTGACAAAAATATGTTCTGAAAGTCATTTTACAGTTGAACTTATCAGCAGCTCAAATACATTTTAATTCAGGTCTTTTAGCTCTAAATAACTGCAATTTTTCATTATTTTAATGATTTTTTAAAATCTCTTCCTAATGTCAGTTAACGCTTCTCATATCTGTCAAGTCAGCTGCTGACAAGCATTTTAATTCAGGCTACAATGTAAATAGAGCACATGAACTCTCTCTTATCCACCAGCAAACTTTAAATTAATGTCAGTAAGTACATAAGACAGAGGCTGCTGACTTCCTTTCCCTGCCCTGTGTGTATATCTGCATCAAGACACCTAGTTGCATAACAAAGTCAGCACATGATCATCACTTTCCATAAATTATACATAGTATGTGAATACATGAATCGTATGCGGATTTGTAGATAGATACTTACGGCACTCTGGTAGCATGCACTTCTCCACCTGCTCTAACTCTTCCGTACACTCTCCCAGCTCCACAGGGGACTTGAGCATGCGCTGCCGTGTCCTCAGACCCTTCCCACACGTCACACTGCAGTCGCTCCAGTCCGACCATGGAGTCAGCATGCATGGAATTGTGTCTATGTACAACAGGAATCTCTCAGTAACACAAATATTCAGTGAGTTACAGATAATATGATGGTATGTTGTCATATGCGCTTAACACTTCTAGACTAGAATGAAATGGATCAGATCAGGTTTTGCATTTTGATTTTGCTTTAAATTTAATGTTAGAAAGTAAAATCTGAAAAATATGTCATTCTCCATTAGTTACAATTCTCAAATGCTGACAACTGCTACCAGTAAACCATTTGTAAGATTGTCTCATCAGAGCAACTTTCAAGGAGCTACAGTAAGGCTACCGCCAGCTTTTGCCCAGTTGCTTAATGGGACAGTTTTCACCAGATTTGAACTGTAGGAGGTGTCAGGATAGTTGTGGTCCTGAAAATGCTGCTACTCACGACATTCTGGCATCATGCACTTCTCCACTTCTAACACCTCTGCCTCACAAATGGAGCCATCTGCAGGAGGCATCTTCACCATGCGCTCTCTCCTCTTCATGCCAAGACCACAAGTGGCACTGCAGACATCCCATTCACCCCACTCAGTGACCAGGCAACTGCTGGGAGCTAAGGCCATTAGGGAAAGCAAGGGTAAACCTACAGTGCTGTTTACATTACATCTATAGTACGAACTGTGTCAATGGAAACCTACAGCATTCCTCATTGACCACGCAGTTTTCGGTCTCCTCTGTGGGAAGGGTGCAGACTGAGCCATCATCAGGGAACTGCTTAACGTAACGCTCCCGGGAACGTGTTCCCATTCCGCAGGACAGGCTGCATGGAGACCAGGTGATCCACTCTGACATCATGCAGGTGGAAGCATCTAAAGAGTTAAAGGCCAAAGGGGAAAATGTCAGCAAGCTTCAAGAAAGATCAGTGTTTCTGGTAACTAATAAAAGTGATTTAAAGACAGGAAACTCAAAACTGTGAACATTAGTAGGTGTTAATTGCGAATGCCTTCTTGCTATGAGCACATACAAATGTCATGTTTCTATAATGTTTCTTTACCCACATTTTTATTATGTTTACTTCCTGGTTTAGACATTAACGTGAAATGTATAACAGCTTGTAGCATCATTAAGTTGTTCCCCTCTCTCTCAGTAGCACCAGAATGCAACAGAAAACCAAAGTTTTTGTCATTTTTGGGTTTGTTGAGTGGATCTGAGTATTGCTATTTAGGTAATTCATATTCAGCAAACATATATTCTATTTGGTCTCTTACTGGGTCAAACGTGGTGAAGTTGCTCTGTACTGTTTTCAGTTCAGTTTCATTTCAGTTGAGGGCTCATCTGAGTCTAATACATGGCCAATGCCTATGAGAATCCTGTGTTACATTCGTAGTGTGTGCACTGTTGTGTATTCCCGTAGCAACGGACAATCAGAGACATAAACCAGAGATGTAATGAAAACAGCCCACTGCATTTTCTAACATACAAAAAATCTACTACATGAAATACAGAGAAGATTATAAAATGCTTTAAAGCTATTCATGGACTTGCCCACTGTCTACATTGCTCCCAGATAAATCCCTGGTAGAGCGAGCGGATCTTTTTCTCTACTGCTCACTGCACCAAAAAGTGAGGGACAAAACAGAGAACGGCAGTGACCTCTATATCTAAGGACAGAAAATCTAACTAACATGCAATTGTATACTATGTCTCCTCAATTTCTCTTTTTACACTCTTCTTGTCATCATATGTTTGATCATAATTGAAACAACACACACTCACAACTACAAGAAGGCAGCAATGCAGCTAAAGTAGGCTCATTAAAATGTCCAGGTTCTGCACCACATACAGTAAATCAACAGATTTTCCTTCTTGTCAACATAAATGTAGAGAACATACAGGGAACAGAAAAAAAGAGAAAAAACTCAGATGTAGGGGATTATCTACTCTCATTTATGCCTGTTATTCAAGCTAAAATTTTAGCTTGAGCAGTGAGTTAAAGCTGTCACTGGGAAATAATATGGCAGTGACATTATTTATTGTGTTGGCTCTGTACTCCAGCTCACTGGATTTGAAATGAAACTATTAAAAACTGTGACAGTTAAGTTACAAAGCAAACTTTAATCTTTAATTCGAGGGTGTTGACAGATCAAATAACATAAACCACAGAGTAATTACAGCCCGTTTCAGAAACAAACATCCATAGTTTTGCCACAACGTTATTTCTGTGCTGTTGACGTGTGAGGGAAGTCTGCCAGGCTACACTGAAGAAGGACATCAGTGTGCTTGTGTTACAGGAGGAAGCAGGAGATTCTTTCTCAGAACATGTAATTGGAAAAAATGAGCAGAAGGGTTTCACAAACAGACAAAGAGACACGAAGAGACAAATTCACTGGCAATGTCCCTTAAATTGCCCCCTGGGGACAAATAAAGTTCTCTGAATCTGAATCTGTGAGGCTGAACCTATGGCAAGTGTCATTTTTTGGCTGATTCAAACCTTTTGTTTATATTTTTTAGCTCATTCCATTGTGTATTTTATTCTGTTTCATTTTCTGTACTTGTATTTGCCTGACTTGAACTCTAGTGCCGGGTGAAATGTTTTAATCATTTTCCCTACTAAAGCACTTAGTTTTAAAAGGTGCTATATAACTAAAGTTAATCATATCAGGGGTTGTGTGAGGGTTGAGTGCATACTCAGCAGTCAAGGTGAAAAACATGACACATATAATTAATCTCCTAGAGCACAATCTGTCTGCCAATAAACAGGCCATAAAGGAGTTCTTTCACAGGCAGGAAAATTCTACCTTAATGTGCAACCAAGTTTGGATTCCTCATTACATCATTAAATCACCTATGTTAAATGATGATACTATAAAACCTCCATAGCTGGGCATAAAAAGGAAGTAAACCTTGAACAAACAGCAGGCATAATGTCCTGAGCGATTTACTCTTAACATCTTACAAAATATATTTAAAGGCCTCATGCAATTTAACTTGACTTGCCATAAAATTTAAAAGGCAGCCGTACAAACAAAGTGCTTTCCTTCGATGCCATTCTGCTCTAATTTAATAGCTGCAGCAGAATGGTACCTTGGATATTACAAAGACTGGTTTTAAAAAGGCAGGTTTTAAAGCATGCCTTCTCTTTTTAGGTTGTCACACTGATGGATGCAATAAACCTAAAACTTCAATAAAAAAAAGATCAAGGAGATTAAAAATTTCTTATACACACGCTTCAATGGATGTTGAACCTTTAGAAAACTAATTAATTCATATGTCTTTTATGTTGTGGTCTATGTAGGTTTTTGTTTTCCTGGCAAACATAGTAACGTTCAGTCTTTAGAGAGACACTCACCCTCATCACTGCATCCAGGCCCCATGCAAGGCTCAAAGTCCTGGGTGTGTGGGCAGGGAACACTAAGATCCAACTGGGCCTTCAGCATCCTCTGCCTCATCCGCTTGCCCTTTTCACAAGTGGCTGAGCTGCAGGCGGACCATGGAGACCAGTTGGAGTAGATACATGTCTCAGGGGTATCATCTGCAAAATGGTAAATGGAATAAAGATACTTTAATAGTCTCCCACTGCTTTTAATGTTGTGTGAGTGAGAGAGAGAGAGAGAGAGAGCGAGAGAGAGAGAGAGAGAGAGAGAGATGGAAACCAGATCCAGACCTTCCTCTTTCTCCTCCTGGGCAATATCTGCTACAATGTCATCCACATTGTCTGGCACAATGTTGCACTGTTCGCCCTGTGGACACACAGATACACAGTGATGTGAAGCATACAGGTAAATGGAAGGTCAGCACAGACTTACAAATTCCCTTAACTGTGTAACAATGTGAAATACATAAGAATGTATGTCCATGTATTCTGAAAGTGTAAACTATGTGTGTGTGTGTGTGTGTGTGTGTGTGTGTGTGTGTGTGTGTGTGTGTGTGTGTGTGTGTGTGTGTTTATGTGAGTGTTGTTTGGATAAAGAAAAAGATTAGAAAGGTGTTGTAAACCCCCCAAAAAAGAAAAAAAAAATCCACCAAATTCCCTACATCTGCCTCTAGATGCCACTAAAGGACTGCTAACATTTTATCCCTTTCTGCTCTGCAGCCAGAGTTCCCAGAGAAATGTTTTTCACCTCCTATCAAACTATAATTAGAAATCTGTATTTTATAGAGTGAATTTTAATACCTGTAAAAGTGTTTTAATTTACTTGTTGCATCACATGAAATTTGAGGTATGAGTTTAATGTTCTTGATATATGTAAACTTTGATATTGGTGATGACTGGTCAAAATTTTACCCTCACATAGTGCTATGAGATAAATTTAGTGGTTATAATCACAATGTTTTAGGTGATCACAATGTCATTTGTGTAATTACCTACTATGAAATAGTTTGATGTTCTTGAAACTGGACTAACAACTGGCATTTGATAATATAAATTGTATATTAGTAGGCTCATAATTAATTTTTATTAAATTTGGAAATCAGCATAATTGTTGACAGGACTCCCACAGGTAAAACATTTTTTCACCAATGGCTCTGTTGATGGACAGGATTGAACTCATTGTTGTACCTGCCACTGGTAAAGAAAAAGAAAAGGTCTCATTCCATCTCTGTTTCTGCTATTGAAATATTTAAAGGCATCTATACTTCACAATAATGGAGAATGACAGTAAAAGATCAAATTTTACGTCAGTTAAATTGGGCTTATTTATCAGTGCATCAGAGAATCAATAAGAGATGAGTGTGAAATGAATAAATGCATAAAGAGGAGGCACAGAGCTGAGATGAAGCAGAGGAAAGATCACCTCAAAATACAAATAAAGCAAGGGAAAGCATTTAAAACAGTAAATCTCAACTCAGGGCTTTTTGCTTTTTACTTGCCGTGCAACTGTCAGTACTGCCCTATGATGTAATGTGCATAATACAGTTTGCCAGAGCACACTGACAAGATGAACTCTTGTGATGACATGTAAAGTCTTGTTAGAACATACATAAGGGTTAGTAAACCCTGAATATTTACCCGTATCTGATGAAATATACTGTCATAATGTCACTGCCCATCATTATCCAGTCAAAGCTATGAAGTATTTGCATTTGCAACAAGAGTTGACCGATACAAAAATAGACTGACCTTTCTGGCAATGCGTTCCACCACCACCCTGGCCACAGGAGTGATAGCGCCCCCCTCAGGATCATAAAATGGGCTCTGTGGATGATCCAGACTGGTCAAGGGACGGATTTTGTCCTGGGGCACAGTAGGCTTGTTGGGAGACTAAAAGAACACACAAAGACAAAAGCACATGGACCACAAAGCCATGGATCTTTTGGTACAGGATTTGTTTGAAAAATACATTACAGTACAACAAAGTCACTCAAAGTTACACAAAGCACAAGTCACACAAAGGACAAGTCTCAAAGTCGGTGAGAGGGTGAGGAGGAGTGCTGTAGTTTGTATGGGAGATACTCTTATTAGTCAACAGTAAAGGTCTGCCAGCATGGGGTTGATAGCAGCACCACCGCCAGGGGCTGTCTGGAGGCAGAAGACCAGCTCATTCTTCACCTCCCAGTGCAGCCACCCAGAAAAAAAAAAACCACACACACAGGGAGAAAGAGGTGCTGTATGTGTTTGTGTGAGAGAGTGAGAGAGGCAGATAGGGAGAGGGGTAATGAGTGGCCACTAATTAAAAGATACAGTAAAAGTAATGGCACAGAGGATGGACCTCATTACTCTGTTACAGCCCTGTGCTTTTAACAACTTTGTAACACAAAGCCAAAGTTCCACCCCTTCACCACAATAGCCACAGTTTCACTATCCCCTGCTGCACAATGTAGTTTTGGAAAGAGGGTTTCTTTCATCGACCTTCCGGCAAAGCTTCAACATGATACAACTTTTTTCTATGATTCCTAAGTGGATTTATGGTTTATTTGCAATGCAAATCTGGGATAATGATACCTCAGATAAAAATGTAAGATGTGTATCATATCTGCAAAGATGCGCAGGGATGTGTATCATATCTGTGCGTTCAGATTTGACAATGTTGTGAATCCGAGTAGTGCAATTTTGACACTAACTGCAGCAGTCAGGCACTGAGAGTTTCAAAGTACCTTCTCTGCCCCCATGAGCTGTGTTGTGGCCACTGCTCCAGCTGCTGACTGTGTTGGTAAGTGGGCCAAATCAATAGGTCAAACTACAATAATCAACTTCCCGTTGTTTTTGAAGGACCTGTCCTTTTCACCTCACATCTCCTCAAGTCATATCTCTTCCTCCATGACACATGTGCGACTCGTCTCAAAAAGCTCTGCTGTATACGAATCCAATTCTGCATGGTCAATTTACTCTTTATTTTTCTGTGACATCTTTTTGCTTTTGTTTAGGATTATGGCGTTTTCCAAAAATTAAAGCATCAGACTACACAGCAGATAAAAAGCTGTGGAAAAATGAAAAATAGCAGTAAGACCAGGTGTGAGTAATTTTTGACAGTTCCTCAATATTCTTGCTGCCCTTACAGTACAGTTTGATTTAACACGTGAGCCACAAAGTGTCTGTCAGCAAAGACAGGCGTACAACAGGCTGCGTGTGTGTGTGTGTGTGTGTGTGTGTGTGTGTGTGTGTGTGTGTGTGTGTGTGTGTGTGTGTGTGTGTGTGTGTGAGAGAGAGAGAGAGAGAGAGAGAAAAAGAGAGGGGAAGAAGAAGTCAGCCCAAACAAGCAATAGAGCACAGTTCAACGGGTTCATCTGTGAGTTTTGAGTAATCAACCAAAGCTTTCACACATGTAGTCACACAGTTTGGTCAAACATGCGCACACACACATTAATCTATTAGCACTGACTGGAGACACTGAGCACATCACCTCAGGGTGAGCGCGGGAGGGGAAAATGTTCAAAACTGTTAAAGGAGAATTGGATGGGTGATGACACTTGAATTGTTGCAGACTGGCAGTATGTGAAGAGGTGAGAGAGGGAGTGATTGTGAATGTAAGTAGACAGGCAGATGAGGAGGAAGAGGTTGGTGTAATGACAAGGTCAAAATGTGAGTGTGAAGGGGGAGACTCAGCTGGCGATGAGAGCAAAAAGGAAGGTGAGCAAGGGGATAAAAGGTGGCGAGAATAACAGTTTGCGAAAGGCTGTGATTGCCATGGGACTGTGGGGCTGTGACCTGATTGAGTCACACGTTCATCATGTGAGGGACACTGCTGTTGTTTCTGTGTGATATGATAGAGAGTTGCTTTGTAACGGTATTTTTAGGATTAAAATAATGATCGCTGATATATTTTAAAATTATTGATTCAATAAATTTGAAAAGACTGTTTTTACAAAACATTTATAAGACAATTAACAAGTAATGCATAAAATCTACATTTCAATTAATAAGATAGAAAACTACTGTTACAGTTTTTCAATATATATATTTCAAAGTGCTTCATCATAAATACTGGATATTAATAACAGTTAACTAATGTTCCACCCTAGGAATCTGTAACATCATAACTAATTTAAAAAGACAGAGCATAACACAAACACACAAGTGACAAAGCATGAAGAAACATTCCTGATACGTTTCATGTCAGTATGTGTGTTTGGGGAGCAAATTACTGAGGTGCTTTAGTTTAAAAATAATATCAAAATGCTTGAATGTCTTTACAGACCTCGTATGTTACCCCACTGTCAGTGCCTGCATCCCAGGGGATCAAGTCCTGGACCACCCTCTGGGCCCAACCACACTCCTTGGTACACAAGTCCTCAGCAGACAGACCCACATTCCAGTCTGGACTAGGTCCCAACATGGTCAGGAAGGACATGAGGTGACGAGTCCGGTCCACCGAGAATTCAGCTGAAGGGGCAGCCCGTCTGAGAAGAGAGCGAGCAGGAGGCTTGAGTGAGTAAAAATAGTTTGTTAATGTTAATTAGGATAAGAAATGACATTAGCTGCAAGTCACTGATGCAAGGGAGCTGCAGTTTTTTAGTTGACGTATTGTAGGTCACATCTATCTCCACATCACATCTGCTCCGTTCCAGCACAGGAGACAAACACACCTTAGGCTATCTGTCTCGACCAATGACTGACAGCTGAACCAATTACAAGAAATTTCCCAGCCAATACAAGATTAATTAGGAGTGGAAAGATTCTTGTCGTAACAGCTACAATTAGCCAGTGATTCTTTTTCAGCTGTCATTGTGCCCGTATAAACCCATTTGACTTCAGCCATCTCAGTCCTTCCCCTGTGCACTCCACTAATGATGGCCTCTGAGGATGTGAAATGGCCGTTATCCCCTGGGAACACACAACTTGACTCGACTCTCCTGGGCCTCTGCTCAGTGAGTACTGCAGGTTTGAGGTTTATCTCAGACAGCCACCTGGGCGCTACAAAAAGGTAAAGCGTAATTGACAGACAGGGAGAGACAGAGAAAGTCTAAGTAGTAAATGAGGAAGGGATTAATCACCGTAGATGCTGTAACCCCAGTGAGATGCTTTTTTTAAAAAACTCCAACATGCTTCTGGTTTATAAATGTGTGCAGGTGTATTTTGGGAGAGGTGTTGATATGGTGTCATGGTGTTGCTACATGAATATTTGGCACTAGTAATTCCTTCCCTTATATTTGACTGTGCCAAAAATGTTTTGTGTGGGTGGCAAATCAGTGTTTTCTGATGATTATGATCTGGTAAGTTAAGGTGACACAAATCACAGAACTTCATTAAACAAAAAGAAAAAAAGAAAATAATTTTCTTAGACCAGTTTCGGGGCACACATGGCAATTCTGATTGGTTTAATGAATCCTTTCTGCCTGAAAAATTTCAAATTAACTGGCTGTGGAGTAAGTAAAAAAGGGCCAAAATAATTTCAACTGTTTTGTTGAAATTTGGAACATGTTCTGTCCAACAGACAGACTTGCTTAAAGCAGCAGTGCTTAGGATAGTGAAAGCTCAGTACTGATCACCCAAAAATTATTGCAGTGCTAGACAACTGCAATATTATGATTCATATGTTACTTGTACCCCAAAATACTTGGTTGCACAGTAGCTAATAGAACAGGTTAGAAGAGGTTAGCCCAAAAGTGAGGAGGCAACACTCACATAAAACATGGTTATCAACCTCAAAAAGTCATCCTGTAAGTGACAGAAATAAAGAAGGCAGCTCATTAACAGCTGTATTCTTGTCTTCAAAAGCTTCTTATTTCACACTGTTGACAACCAGCTTTTTTTTTTTTTTTAGCTGCTAATCAAATGTAACCTGCAGAACACCAAAGTAGTCCTCTGGTTATTAGGAAGACGCCTGACAAGAGAGAGTGGAAGTGGGAAGACAACAAGGAGCCAGCTGAGTGTCATGGAGGCTCTGTAGCTGTCATGGACTATTTTCATCTGGTATAAAGTGGGAAAAGTGGCATAGAGCGGGGGTGAACTAATGAATAGAAATTTTGTGAGGAAACTAAAGGAGGAAGAAACAGTAGTGTGGTGTTTCTACTGCAATTTGGTAGCGAGTGGGAGGATACGGTGAAACAGAGAGAGTTAGAGAGAGTTTTCCTTCAGAATCTGTGTGAAGGCTTGAGGGTGATCTATTTTTTAAGGAAAACAGGTTGTTGAGTAATTGTTGTGAAAGTGTTTTTGTGTAAGAATTTGGTGCTCGTGTGGGTGACTGGGTGTGTGTTTGAGTGAGTTTGATTGAGAGAGGATATCATTTGTTTTGTTACTAACCAATGTGTTTGAATTGTGGGTTTATACTGTAGAGTAGAGTAGAGTCTGTCTTTCACTCACTGTAGGGAGGTTTTTTTTTTAGTAAAATTTTAAATGTTAGGTGTCATACTAGACAATGTTGAAAACAGTTTATAAAACTCAAATTGGTACTTCAAGTAACACACACATGCAGTGCGTCTAATGTACTGGCAGTTCGGTTCAGTTGGCATTATCAGTACATACATATACATGCTGCCTCAGCTCCGCTTGCTGATACTCTTTGTAGATAGTCAGTGACATATCTAAAAATTTAAATGTCAAGTTCTGAATAAAATTTCTGTCCCTGTTTTTTTTCTTTAAACTGTACCTCCACTTCCTCTGTGTTTACAGAGTGAAGAAATGAATCAACTTCAGCCTCTGCCTCATCTCCTACAGTACTAATTTAGACAGACATCATAACATGCCATGCTTTTTGTCTGAATAATTACAGGTTGAAGGGAGCTAAAGCAGGGTGACTACACTGGCCTGACTTTCAACAAGGCTCCAACTGAGTCTTTTAAACTAAAAGAAAAAAACAAAAGATTTTTTTATGGGGTTTTTTTTTGTACAGTTGTCCTCTAGGCATGACAAGTCAGGCATTTCAGAGGAGTGTCTATCGAGCATTGTCCCTGACACTTAGGGGTCATGAGTTTTATTAGCCCTTGTTCCTTTCGTTTTTTTTGTTTTTGGTCTGTTCTTATGAAAAGGACATTTTCATGTAGGCTACAGCAGAAAAAAAAACTTTTATGTGTTCGCTCCTTTGGCTAAACTGCCAGTCTGACTGCATCTTGAGACTCACTTGATCCCACTGCAGCCAAGAGCACTATTTTGAGTTTGTGAGGAGACAGACAGGAACAATAACCGCCTCAGACACCATGTGGTCAGGAGGCCGTGATAGATAGTGACATTTACTGGTTGCTTCACCTGCAGTATTTTAGGATCACTGCCTTTTAAGACCACAGGCTGAGTCATTTGTATGGTGCGGCAGAGATCAGATGGAAAATATTAGTGATTTAAAAATATCAGAGAAAGGCATCAGCTTTCAAATTCTGAAAAAAAAAATCTCTTTGCTCAAACTTATTTCTCTGTATTTTGGCTGCAAAATGATATGGTTATGAAAAGTCTATCAATATAGACATATAGACATGAAAGTCATCTTAAGAACATGTATTTGTCAGCTGAGCTGGTCTGGTACATGTAGACACTATGGAACAGGCTCGCTTAACTAAAGAGCAGCAATTTTTATGTCAATATGCAGTTTGGTGCCAAAGAGGTTATAGTTTTAATGGGCTACATAGATTGCTAGAGTTTGTTTTATCATTTTTATTGATGAATTACTAACTTTATTTATTTACCAAAAGCCCAGTGACCCAGTTCATATGGAAATAAGCTGAGCAAGGATATATCTAGCATACTTTCTCTGCTGGAAAATGCATTCTTACCAAATCTATTTATTTTTTTGCTCATTACAGTATGTATCAGGTCTCAGGAGAGCGACTGCCATACACATACTGCTGTAATATGTGTGATAATGGCTGTCACCTCCTCAGCCTCATTCTTTTCTCATCTCCCACCTCTGCTCTCTTGTCTACATCTCTGCTGCTTTGCCCTTTGTTCCAGCGATCATTTTTCTCTCTATAGTCCAATGAAATTGAAAGTTTGGTTTAATAGAAGCTGATTCATTTCACAGAATGAAGTTGCAGTACATTTACTAGTTCTTAACCCCATTGTTGACCTAAAAAAAAGCGGCACCACTAATGTAATTCCACCCCAGTCTTCTCAGAAGGTTTATTTAATCTTATACATTCCAGTCACTGGTCTCCTTTCTCTCCCCTCCATATTTCTTTCTCTCCATGTCTCTCATCCTCATATTTGTCAAAGGAAGGAATTTGGAAGCTTTAATTGACAACCACCCTTTTTAAAACACCGCTGCTTGAAAAACTGAAGGATATTATTAACTTATTTAGAGAAAAAACTGTTTAAAAAAATCCCTCTTTATACAGACATACCTGTGTACATACAAAAAAGCACAGTACGCATGGATACACACAACTAAGCATGTTTACACTGCCCTACTAGGACCATAACGCACACATCCAACTATGAAACATGCTAAATATGCATTTATGCATTTTTCATGCAGCTCATATATAAACTTAATGAACTCTCTGAAGACTCTTTTAAAGCTTAACAAGGTGCATCCTCCAGTGAGCTGAGTGAAACTCTTAACTTTCTTTCCTCATTCCTTTTCCATAGTGAGGACACTTCCATGTGATTATCCATACCAAATATCCTTTCCTTTTTTTGACCTTTTTCCAAACCAGTGTAACTGATCTTACACACTCCTGCACGTGCTGCACAAAATCAGTGTGCAGAGAGTAAGCTAATTAGCCCTAGTGGATGTCATTACTTCTATTCCTGGCTGTGTTCTCGCCTTTGGAGATTAAACCCGCAGCCCTCACTGAGAGCCTGTGGTTGAGAAAACAACACAGACCAGGCCTTTACCCCCAAAGTTCTTCTGTACAAACTGAGTCAACGAGCTGCTTGTTGTTCTCATGAATAAGAGATTAAATGGATCCTGTGAATTTAGGAGCAAATGAGCATTCACACTGTAAGCATGGTGTAGCTGGCAGTTCCAGGGCACTTTTGAGCTGGGTTTTCAGTGATCAGCAAGCTCTGGGTCCAACTTTGGATACTAACTTCTTATTGCATGTTCTGACACCATAAAACCCTAAAACCACAGAACCTGCTGTATCCTATATGTAAAATATTTCCTAATAATTTTCAACCACTGGTCCTATCACTGGTGCTTTATACTGTACATCTATGGACTACAATATTTCTAGATTGATTGATTTCCTACCTTGCGGGTCCAAGTAGCTTTCCCCTTATTTTAATATGTTTTAAAAGTCATTTTTCAGAGATTTGAAAAAGTCTATAATAGGTAATCCATTATAGCAGACATTCAGTATCTCATAGGGAGAATGCTGAACATATTCTATGTGTCCTACAATTCAAAGAGAACTTCAGCTTAAAGGTAAGTGAATGATTTACTAAGCCTTCAAATTCAAACACACATCAAACACAACCGTCAAATTAAAATAGCGGGGACACGTACTTATCATTGATCCATTACAGACCCTACAGAGTTCCTTAAGAATGATTAAAGCTCAGCCTATTACACATTCACTGCAGGGGTGAGACAAACACTAGAAGAATTTCAAAAATTATTGGCAAAGTTGGCTGAAGCAGAGGCCATTGCAATCCCAGACTTCACCTATTTTAGGTCTGCTGTGAGTGAACAATGTCTACTTAAAGGTAGTCCTGTTTCTACATATGCATTAAGTTAAAATGTATGTAAGTGTTATATAATGTATCTGAATTAAAAGACTGAAGTACAAAAGAACACCATGACCATTTGTTTTACCTTTAAGCTCCATATACTATAAGCATAATAATCATTATATAATAATCAAGATACTGTATATTACTTACACATTAAGTGGTTGCCAGGCCGGCCACTGTGCTTTCATTTTGATGACCGTCAGGACCTCATCACCCTACGGAAGAGAGACAAACAAAAAGACGCAAAAGCTCAGTCTGAATTCTCTGATATAATCAACATTTCACTACTGAACCGTCACACACCATGGCTGAATGATTAAAAAGGATCTTTAATGTATAAAATTATTATGGCCGTAGGAGCTGAAAACACACCTCCAACTAGACAGGGGAAGGACTAAGGCAGATGCAGCTGTGAATTTCTGAACAAAGATTATTTTCAATTTACATTTAAATAGAATTATGGCCCAGAGGACAAAAGAGAACCTGACACCAAATGTTCTCAACAGAAGATGAGTGAAGAATGTCAGAATTATGTCATAAATGCTGAAATCAGTACCGAACAAAAGAAGTGCATTTAGTTTCTCCTAAAATACTGAGATCAAACCCAAAATAACTGTTATGACAAACTGTGCCAAGGAAATTTAATTTCAAGAAAAGTTAAACATTCAACCTTATATGACAGAAAATATATACATATACCACAAGACTCCAGGAATCTTGCACAAACTCTAAAGCATAACTTGAAAACAATGTCAACTTTGCATGAGATGGATGTCACTGATGCCAAACAGGAAAAATGACTCAAGTTGCTCTCAAGTTGACAAATCAATGACAGTGCCATGCCTGTGTGCAATGTTCACTTCCACTGATGTTGATAGTCATACACCATAAATGATTTCCTTGACATTCATGGACCTGACGACTACAAAGAATTCCACATGGATGCGATCTGGTGAAATGTTTTGGTAACAGAAGACATTATGGTGTCAAGAAAGTGTTTCAAACATGTTCTATTTGTGCTTGATGTTTTGTTTCCCCCTGTGTCCCTGAGTGGGCTTGGAAGCTTTGCAATAAAGTGGGCTCCTTTTAGCTGCTTTTCATGCAAATGAATAGTAAAGTATTTCCAGAGATATGCTTTAATGTTGCAAAGGTGTCAGTAACTCTACTTCCTGTGGCCAGTATATGGTCAGAAAATAGTTTTTGCTGCTGTAACCAAAATGCCAGCATCCCCATCTCTTGCTCTCTCTTATTGAATTCCATTACAGCAAATCTGACAGGCTGATAATAGGCATAGCAGACTAATCCTATTTCAGATTCAAGGATGTTACTGATGGGCTGTGCCTGCGCTATGAATTCAAATATTATACACTTATCCTCTTTGTGGGTGTTTTCACAATCCGACACAGTATGGGATGCTTGGGGAAGCTTTACACTTTCGAGTAAACACTTCAGTCAGTCTTAAATCATATTTAGAGAGGCACTAGCAAACTTAAAATGAAAAGCTGGGAGTATGTTGACATGTGAGAAAATGAAAAAAAAAAAGTGCTGCTCAAGGTGCTACTTTTGGACCAGGCTCTCAGCTGAATTCAAATAGTAAAAAAATGTTCTTCTAAATATGGAAATGTTTCTTTTTTGAAGATGTACTGGTTACTAATTAGTATAGTTTATATGTTGTACATTGTTTGTATAGCTGTGACAGTAATGCAACTTCTCAAGTTATAGCAGGTAAATATATAGGAAGAGTAAAAGCCCTTGCTTATTTTGTTTTTACGAGACCATCTCTCTTTTAAATGTGATCTAGGTCAGAGGTTTTCACCATCTAATTTCTCTGATAAAAAGTAAAGAGAAAGGAGCTTGGAAATATGTGACTGATGAGGCATAAAGCTAGCAAATATTGCTGCGAGACCTTTAGAGAAACAGATATCTCACAACCAGCAGCGTCCAAGATGGTGACAAGGATCACTACTGAGAGTGCCAAAAAAAGACCCCCTCCCACAATTTAGTCTTCTGGCAGCCTTTTGCAGAACAAATTGAACTGTCAAGATGCGACTCATAAATACTGAAAAAGGCACATTTCATGTTCTGCACCTGCAACCCCAGAAACAACATAACGTCTTTTTCTGTCCCTCTTTCCCCCTATTTTTCTCCATTTTGCTCTTGAACATCCAAAGGTAACTATACCTGAATTGCCGTACATACAGCAGACATAATTCTTGGGAAAGGCCTCCTTTGAATCTGCCTAGCTTCCTAAAATTTTGTAAAATTAGCATGATTCTGCTTTGAAGGTGAGAAAAATGTGCTTCTCCCCCATAAAGTGATTATAAAGTATCAAAGTGAAGAACAGTGTGTGTGGACATTAAAGTAGTGCAACTCTGTCCATCTCTGAAAAGACTGTTTCTTCTTAGGAGAAGATGGCCCGGACTCTCTACTCCATTCCCAAAGTGTCCCTAAGTCATGCTGCTGCTGAGGGCACTGCTTTTAACAGGATCAGAGGAGCTGATATGATTGAATGTAATTGATGCCAGCTTTTAACCATTCATAAATTATCAGTAGGCAACAGTGCCTCTGGTCATGAAAACACCATAAGAACACGGCTTTAATTATGTTGGACATTGTTCAATGACAATAAAGGCTATTCTTATTCTTCTAAAATTTCAACCAAATCTAGTTCACAACACACATTTAAGTGAAAATTTTAAATCACTTGGAAATCCCAATGAGGTGTTTTGTATCCATAATGAAGATGTAACATATTTGACCCAAAAAACACCACAAAGTTTTCTTTGATTATGAAAGTAGTGTGCCATGTTTCAGGCTATCATGTTCATTACCTGCATCACACAGTCCTTCAATCAGCCCTAAGACCTCTCACACAAACAAATACAATGATATTCACATTTTATTGTTGACTCTCAATGTAATAATAAAAGAAACTGTGTATAAAACATGGTACAGAGTAGAAACTCACAGTTGCCTCTCATTCCCTTCAGCCACAACTGAGTCTTCAGTCGTCTGTATAAAGTCTCTGTAGGATCAATACAGAGGATGTGATCCAATATTTTTCATCATCACTTACTAATTACCAGAAACCCATCACTTAGAAACTCCCAAGACATTTTGATGGAGTGGATAACTTTCATAATTAATTGCAAGGTTGTCCATAAGCTATGCAACAGCCAGAGGCACATCTGCCCCCTGGACACAGTACTATTAATTTTTTATTTCCTAATTATTGACATCATCAGTGGCCTCCTCCTCGGGTGAAGCTCGAGCATTAAAAATGTCATTTTTACTAAACTAAAAATTTCTTAGTTGTTACATTATATTTCATGGTATACAGCTGCATAAACACTTAGAAACACAGACACATGTAACTTCTGATACACTGGGTTAAGTTTCACTAGGTTTCAGTTGCAAGGGCAATTTCCTTTTGGAATTTACAATTTTTTTTTTTTGTACCTCTGTTGCTGGAGCTGAGCACTCAGAGTTTTCATCTTAGTCACTAAAAAGTCATGCAAATCAAGAACATTACACAAGCAAATAGCCTCCTTCATCACCAAAAGCACAATTTATAAGCTTCAGCTAGAATATTAATCTACCTAGTCAGGGACTCTTGCACCCTAATGGACTCCTTTTGACATAGATATAAATTGCTCTCTGTGTAATACAAATCCTCAGACATTTCCTCCATCTTTCTTGGAACTGCTCTAATAGAAAACAACTATGTTTATTGTGTTATTTTCTCCATTTTAAAAGATTTATACTTTCCACATTCACATAAGACAGAATAAAATGGAAACGATTTCTAGGGATGAATTTTGTTGTACATATATAATACATGTGTATTCCCACAAATGTACTTTATTTTTTGTGTTTACACAGTTCAAGTTTGGTCATTTCTGCGGCCCTCTGTGAAGGCTTGTTACACTTTGTGCTTGCAGAAAGATAAGGCGTGCTGACAACTCCCCAGATCGATGGTCCATGGTCCCCAGTGGATGATTTCTAATACATCTGGTGGCCCCTGACCTTTTATCTAACTACATTTTCAGGTCAGAGCCTCCTTTTGATCATTGATATAGGGACAGGGGTTCTATGAGTAGTTACAGATGGGTGGCAAATTAAAGGATAAACCAACATAAAGTGCTAAGGTGCCACCACGTGCTGTCAGTGGTTGCACCTTTGTTCCCGAAAAGTTAATTTTGCTTTGTAACCCTTGAAATAAATTAGAAAAGTCCTAAATCATCAGCTGAAAATAAGAGGTTTCCACACCACAAGCAACAATATCATGTGGATAAAATAATAATCTAAATGTAATAATATACATATGAACAATCAAAACAGGTACATAAAGGCTATTTCTGACAAGTCCTCAGAATGCTTTCCACTCATTAAACTCTAGAGTGTTGTGATTTTGTCATTTCTAAACAAACCTAAAACATGGAAAGAAAATAATTATAATTAATTTATTACAAATATTTAACTGAGTTGCTCTCCTCTCATGTGTATGCAACTGTAAACCTCTCCTCTTTTTGACTCAAGAGAGAACTCAACATATTTTAGCTGTGTCCATCCATTAGAGACAAATATTAAAGTATGAAGCCATAAATAAACTCACTTTTTCCATTTCACACAACTTTGCCCTCAAGTTTAATGACTGGTAGCACAGAGATTTATTGGCTTAATGACAAAATGTGCAACAGATCATTACCTTAGCAAAGAATCCAAAAACTCTTACATTTCTCAATTAACAAGTGTAACTGCGCCTGCATCCAATCATTCAGTAAAACCATCAGTATGCCAGACTAAAATGTCAACTTATGTTAACTTATGTTGCTGACAGCGTAAGCAAAAGGAAGAAGAAACTCACTTTCTAAAGGGTTAGCTCTCTAGAATGACATATGCAACATTCAGCGAGAGAAATGCACAAGTTTTGCAAATCTAATGTAGGAGCAGCCTTCTGAGTGAGAGCACAACAGATCACCTGTGGATCATATGTCAGCTGCTTATAAATACTTTCACATTCTCAGCCAAAGTTGTGGAACTGTGTGGCACTAAAACAAATTTGAAACTTAATTTAACAGATGATGGCTATGGTCACCTTAGTCACAATAGACAGGTTGATCATTTTACACATGGACCAAAGGAAGAGCCTTCCTACACAAATCACTGATTTGTAAAATAACACTATCTGTTTCAAAGTACAAAAAAAAATCCTGACTGCAATAGCTGAGCTACCAAAACAGTACACAGCTTTTTTTTCTAATAGAAGATCTGTTTTCCTGTCCAATGCACCTATCATGGTTTCTCATGCTGTGATAAGAACAAGACTGCAAGAGGCATGGTTTCAAACCACTGTATGTCTCATCCTCTCTTCATTCTAAAATCACAGAGGGAGGTGTGGTACATCATAATAAATTCCTGGAACCATACTCCTGCCTGCAAATGCAACATAATGTGCCTATAATTTATGCTGTAAAATCTTTTTTTTTTTGTTGTTGTTGTTGTTGTTGTTGTCATCTTGTTTTCCATCAAATTTTAATTCTAGTTCATTTTCTGTTTTGCTGTTTTCTTAAATATTGTATTGTTGATTTATTAATTTGTTTTTGTAAATGTTTTTTTGCACATTAGGGCCACCGTACTTTTCTGGTTTTAGAAAACTAACTGAAAGATTTACTGGTTAGCTATTAATTAGACAACTTACACCGCTAATTAAACCCATTCCAGTGGCAGAATTATTTCTCAACGCACGCCCTGCTTTTCCTCATGCATATGTCAGAGGCAGACAGAGAGGGATAAAATTTCTAAGACTAAGTGTAAGCAAACCTTGTGCTGCTCAAATGGAGTGTATTTCCACTAATGACAGGTCTAAAGCTGAACCTTATTAGCAATGCAACTTGTCCCTTGCTTCTCCTGCCAAACATGTCTAGCAGTTAGCTTTTCAGAGAGCCTGTCATTTCCCTCTACTAATTTAATATTGAGAAAAAGCCAATCTATAGCTCTGTTGTATCCTGTAGGATGGTACCTAAGGGACAATCTCTCAAGAACTCATTAGAATAGGCTCAAGATATGCCTTTTCAATTTATATGCTTCAGTAAAGCAAGCCATTAGTTACTAATAAACCCACATACAGTACTGCTTCTCACTGCTTTTACAGTTTGAGTTTCCAGTTTTAGTGTTTTCTCATTTTAATTGAATTACTCATTTATGCCATTGCTTATACTAAGTTCAAGACCCTGAGTCTCATCAAGCCCCTTCAAAACCTGTGCTGCTTCAAAATACAGTCACTCAAAAAAAAAAAATAATAATAATAATAATAAAGCTGATTTATTGCAATCTTGAATAGATGCATTTAGGAAATGGACTTGTGCATCAGGCTAGATAAATGAAAATGTGCATTACAGTTTATCTCTTTCTCTCTTTTCCTGTTTTGTTGTTTCTCTGAGCATTCCAGTGCTCAGAGAAACCTTTGACAAAAGATCATCAAAACAGTCTACAAGATGTGAATTTGAAACATTTTTGCCCTTTTTGTCTAAAAGGTTTTTGACTCTTTGTCATTCCACTGAGAATCACCATGTCTCGCACAATTTCCGCAAAACATATTGAAAAGGAATGCAAATCTGTTTTTGTAATCAATCACATTGTATTGGCGCATCTTGTTGTGCATCACAATCCTCCTGTCATTAATCACTGCCAGACCACAGCAGCCAAGCACATCTGCCCACCTGGACAAACACTGTGGCACAAATCACAGTGCAAAGTGTGACTTATTAAAATATTCTTTACAACCCAACATCTGCTCCAAGTCCATTATCTTACCATAGTCCAGTGAGGCAAGGGCACATTTATCAATGTCAGGCTAGTTTAGTTTAGTCCTCCTGTGTCTGTATGTTTTTATCTTTCTCTTTCTTTTTTTAAAATCCAAAAAAGCACTTTAATAAACTGGGTGTTGTGTGGCAGCAGATTCAAAGATCATTCTGTGTAATAATTGGTAATGCAAATTTCACATCATTCGACTGAGAATTATGCCACTCTGAATTATTACCAAATTGTTATAAACTCTGAAGAGACTAAACAGAAAGCAGAAGTATTTCATATTATTGGTGGATGTTACTAAGTTATACACGCAAACTGTTTCATAAAACTGGTTAATATTACTGCTCTTTTTGATTGAGACTTACAATTTAAACACATCCTGAAAACGTCTCTAAAAACTGTACTTCATAGGTAAATACACCTGGTTTTCCATTAAAAGCAGAGCTCTGCAGCCCCACGGCTCAATTCCCTTATTTGATCATTCCTCACTCCAGAAATAGTCCTGGTCCACCATTATGGAGGCCATTCTAGTGGCCTAATTTCTGCTCAGAGGAGCAAGGATCAAGGAGCATGAAGGGATCCCTGAAGAGAAATGAGCGAAGGTACATGAGAACAGCCCACGCAGAAGTCGAAATGAAATCAGTTCATGATTGGATACACAGCTGATCGGACTGCTCTAAATATGCATGACAGACACTGCAGGAGATCATGTTGGCTGGCTGTGGTCTATTGCTGCTTGGTTTAGAATCTGAATGAAATATAGTAATAATAATCAACCAAAAACACAGTGTCACTGAGTTTGGTTAAACCATCAGATGTTAATCAGATTGTCATTGAGTCTTTTGGAAAATGCAAGATATCATGATAGTATTTTGCGGTACAACTCCCACACTTCTGGTGTCTGTGAAAAATGTTTTGTTCTCATCCCAAGTTCATGTGGTTTTATTTCTTAATTTTTACTTGAAGGAAACTTTTTCTTTTGATTTAATCTTTAAGACTGCAGTTCAGAATCAATATATGGTTCTGAAGTATGCAGACAACTCACAGGGAAACTGATGAATATCTACATCAGTGTTACCTCTGCATTAATGCATAATTAGCCTTCTCCTTAATTTGTATTTGATTTTGCTTTTGACCCGTTAAATAGCAACACCATGTGCTGGAAGTGAGCCCGTTGTCAGAGGCCCCCTTGAACCTCACGGGCAAAATCTATCCTGCTGGTGTGGAACTGATTTGTCGCAGTTCCTCACACTGAGGAGATCAGGCATGAAATTGGCTCAAGGCGAGCTGAGGGTATAGTCTTTAAATACTGCCTTGGCGAGCTAATACCCAAGTAGTGCACGGTTCTCACACTGGCACAAAGAATCTTAGCAACCCTAACATCTTTTCCTTCTCTTCCATTACCAGGACAACTGTGCAGGGTGGTTGTTCTTCATGCCCACAGGGAACCTTTGTGTTTTTCGGGCATAACTCTGCTTCACAGTGATGAGGTGGAACATCTTAATGCAGGATTTATTACAGGATACTTTTGACTCTTTTTGCATGGTTCATCTATGACCCTCTGGCCTGGTTCTTGCAGTATTTTCTTCTGCTTAATATACTTATGAGTGAATGATCTTGTTGAGATGTCCCAAGTGAAAGTCAAATTAAGTTCATTTTGTGATTAGCTCAGTATTTTTTCATTTAGTTAATTTACAGGGGGTGGACAAACCCAAAAGATTTTTGTTTGTACTTTGATATCATTTGAAATTAATAAATAAATTAATAAATTATTAATAAATAAATAAATAAAAGGCTGCATGAAATTAAAGTTCAAATTGTGAATAACTTGAAATATCTGCATGGATGGAACAACAATATAGGACAAATTACTGTGACTGCTTGTGAATGCAATGCTGCTTGGCAGTCATCCTCAGGTGCCAGGTTTCAGCACCTAGACCACCAAAAATAAACCCAACCTGAGAGGAAACACTGGTACACGTGTTGTGTTGTCTTATCGCTGGTGCAGGTGCTGTCTGGGGGGAAAAAAGGCTG
Source organism: Toxotes jaculatrix (assembly GCF_017976425.1). Classification (NCBI taxonomy): domain Eukaryota; kingdom Metazoa; phylum Chordata; class Actinopteri; family Toxotidae; genus Toxotes; species Toxotes jaculatrix. Next base: position 15,655,129 of record NC_054394.1, on the reverse strand, counting down.
TAGTGCTTAGGAATATATTCTTGTTTGTTTGCATGTAAAGCAATGTGTGTTCATTTCCATATATGTGATGTGTGGTGTTGGTGTGCAAGTTGATCTGTGCTGCACCTGGGTCTTTTACTGACAGGGTGGCGTGATTACATGCTTGCTCATGCATTAATTGGCTTTCAAATGCCAACCTGGTCATACACTGTAAGTGATTCTGAACATCTGTGCATATCTGTGTTTACGCATGTGTGTGTGTTTGTGTGACCAGTACTGAAACCGACACAAGCACTCTATGTACAATGTCAATTATTGTAGTGGATCACAGAAGGCTGATGGCTGTTGTCAGGCAAACAGGCTCATCTCAACCATATTTTCTGGATGAGGCATAGCTGCTGCAATCTTAACCTCACTGTTTGGCACCATGTGACCACATCATCATTTATTGGTTCATAATCATTTCAGTCTAGGCTTGTGTTTTCATGTTCATCATACTATGTATATAGTATGAATAATTGCTGCAGTTGCCGGACAATCTAACCACAGAGACACATGTTTCATATTATTATGTAAATTACAAGTTTATCTAGTGAACCTGTTCAACCTAATCTAATCCAATACTACAGTCCTGCATTAAATCTTATCTTTGTGAAGTTTATAATGTTCACATGTAGGTGATGCTGTACCAGAGGTGTCCGCCGGTTGTATGCAACTACTAATTACTGCCTTAATAAGGTGCCCAAATGTTTGCACATGCCACAATTGCTGTTTTTGTACATTAGCATCTGATGAAAGACTAATTTTTAATGTTCACAATGGTTATACTTACTGCTTTTCATTACAAAAGTCAACAAAATATGCAATGTGCCCAAGGGTGGGCAAATGTCTGCATACATCTGTATACAACTGTATACCAGAGACACAGAACATTAGAAACAGCCTATGTACAGCCTCACTAAGACCTGACAACTAGAACACTGAAGATAGTTTAGCATTGTTGACAGTTCAACAACAAAATATAAAGTAAAATATTGTATAAAAAACATGACTGATACTTGTACCAGAAGTAATTATTTATTAGTGCTAATAAAGTAGGAGGAGTGCGCTGATGGCTTTCATCCCATTTTTTATATTCTATTCTTTTTCTGTGATTGTATTTTATGTCTGGCTTGGAGGTGCAGCATCCCAGCTCTCAGTGGATAACTGAGAAGGATTCAGACTTCTTGTAGAGTATATACAAGCTGTGTTTCTACACATTCTGTAAATCACAATGAAGGCACCGTGCCAACATGTTGGTGAAATAAAGAATATTCCTGCAGTGAGTCAACTGAGTTAACCAACTAGTTTTTTTTAACTACTATTTCTCTGTATCCACCATTAAAACCAGGCGTACAGAGGTGAAAATGTGTTTTTTTTCCTGTCATTTTCTGTTTTCTATGTTCCATTAAGCAAAACTCTGAACTGACACACCCAGAATTGCTTCAGCAGATCTATCAGCAGAAATCTGCACTGACTCTACCAGAGAGCTCCCTTTTGTGAATACAGTATGTGTAAATGTACAAGGACTGCTGATAGAGGGAATGTGACGCTAAAAAATGAGTACACGCTGCCATCATATCAAAGCTACAAGTGCTAAACGAAGCATAATTATTCTTCTGTGGAGATGCCTCTCCATGGGGCAAAGGATGTCACAGTTTTGTGTTTCATTATATTTTGGCTTATTATATTTATTTTTTAGTTGCAGTCTCAAGACATCCTCAAAAGAAATGTAACTGTGAATGCTTATTTCTCAGCATGTTACTGGTATTTTTTAATCTACCTATGGTTTGATAATCTTCCTAAGCAGGGAGGTAGGCAGGATGGCTATGCCCTCAAACAATTATTATTGCCTTTATTCATATAATGGAAATCTTGTGTTTTCCCACAGCTTGAAATGTGTTTTGGCTTTTTTCACTGAATCAGCTGTTGCAAAAACATGAGTGTGAGAAGATCATTTTTGATGTGCGCTACAGAGTATGAGAGGTCACAATGAAGGCTTTGAGAGGATTTATTTCTGCAAGCTTGTTATTCCTGAAACAGACTTCTCTGTGACTTCAAATTTATTTATACATGGACACCTGCCCAAACTTTATCCAACAGACCGATGGACAGACAGACCAACCGAAAGGTGAATACTTATGAGAGATAAAACTTTCAGCCACTGTGTTAAGATTTTGAAATGTTTCTCTTTTGTTACCTTCCTAGAGTTACATCCAAAAAAAAAAAAAAGAGTGGAAGAGTGTTTTTGGATTCGACCCAAATACGCAAACACATAGACTGAACTACTTTTTACATTACAATAATTTGAAAGTTGCAGAATTAAAATGCCATGAAAATGCATATTCCTTACTCATCTTAAAAAGTAATATCACAGTTTTAAACATAATGTCACAATTTTAAACATTTATTTCTCATGAAACTCCCTCTTCAAAACCCTCATCCTTCAATCAACAATCCTGCAGACTGTCTGTCAGATTTACTTCCTCTGGCTCTGAATTTGGTGGTAAGGAACACTGGGAGTTTAGATAAGAAAGCAGACAGAGACAGACAAAGAGTGGGCTACTGAAGAAACGAGCGCCTCAGGCAGCAAAAGATGACAGTTGTCTTTCACGCTTTTGTCTTCTCAGAGAGTCATTAGTATCACAAGTGTAGATGATCACTGGAATTACTGAAAGCAGGTTTTCCCCCTCCTGGAAAAACATCTGTGAAGTCATTCTGAATTACATTCTATTCTATTCTAAACAAATGCATTTTAGTTTAGTGCATGGGTGAGACAAGTGGAGCCTACATCACTGAAGATGAGGTAGAGCAGAAGACAAATAAGGAAAAAAGCATAGTTTTAAGTTACCACTTGCAGCACATATTGCACTGCCATGCGGAGAGACAGAACCGTCTTAAATGTTACTTCCCAGTCTTGCACATTTTTACAGACATTGCAATGAACATAAAATTAATCAAAATCTATATCCATCCATTTTCTGCCCCCACCCAGAGACTCTGAGTGGAAAAAAGAGGTAAAAAAGGACTCTGGGTAAAAGGGTCCTACATACATACTTACATATAAATTCAGTATAACAAGGCAAACAGTTCCTTCAAAGAAAAAACAGCAGTCTATGACATTAATTACATTTACATGTTGCTCCACAAAATTACTTAATGGCATCTTTTAAAGTTCAAAGGAAAGACTCCACTCTAAGGGCCACTCTGCTTTCTCTCCAACAGTCATACCAGATATTGGTCCCTCAGCAGCCCTTTATGTGGTTTTATATAGCTATAGACTTGTTAAGTGCTTTACAAATTGGCAGACATTAGTAAAAGAGATGAAGCATGGACATTAAAGCTAAAATTAAGGTGTGAGGTTAAAAAGGATAAATAAAAGTTAAAAGAGCAAGAGCACATTGAAGAGTTTGCATTTCAGACAGTGAACATTCCAGGAATAAGTATGCTTTAAAGCTATTTTCCAAAATGAAAAAAAGAAAGAAAAAGGTGCAATATCCTAATCATACACCAGTCTTAACCTCTGGCCACTAAAAACCTCTGACTGCAGTGCCTGAGGGATCTTATGGTATTGTGGGAGGACTGGGGGTTCAGAAAGGCACCTGGCAACACTACTACATCTGTGAAAATTAAGAGTTTATGGTGAGAGACTGCAGTATTGTAGACAAACAGGAGAAGGGAAATACAATGCCTAGCTTATATCAGAGCAAAGTGAAAGTGTTTATAACTGTTACTTTAAAGCCAGTGTAATTTCAACAAATTGAGTTTTTAAACTTATAACTTTTCCAAAACAAAAAAGCTGTGCCCAGCATTACTGTAACGTTAATGTTATTCTATTTCATTACTAGCTTACAATTGCAATCTTTTACCTGTGGTTGGCCTGGCTGTGTGTCACTCAGAAAACACTCAGCCAATCAGAAGAGAGGCTGATTACTATAAGTGAGACTCCATGTTCTTGCAAGAGCTCCAGAGAAAAACATTCAAGAGAAGTAACATTCAAATAAAACACTGCAAAAGTGTATAATATGTGACATTTAGCTAAAAACATAATTGGATTAAGACCATGTATTAAGGTATTGATAGGTTTCTTTACCACCCGTGAGTCCTGGAAGCCAGCAAATTCAGATTACGTAGTACCAATATGTATACAAAAAGTTTACTTACAGCAGGCAGCTTCTGTGTAGTCTAATTTGCTTTTTTCTTTCTTTTTTTTGGTGCTCACTGCAATGAACTGCCTTAAGTTGTAAAGAACTATATATTATAAAAATCTCAGGGGAGTCATTTTCAGAACAGAGGACTGCTTGTATCCATTAGAGAAGACACATCATGCAGTGTAGATGACATGAGATACTTGCTTGTCTTGGAGGGAAGAGATTCATATTGCATGAATAATTTCCATCTAGTTCTGACAAGCGCAGTGAACCTTCATTTGCGATGCTTGATTTAGCATTTGTAATTCCCTGTTAGGCAAGAAACAGCATTTAAACTGGCATCATTGCAAATGCAATGGTTAGGAACAGAGTCACAGTGTTAATATGGTTTAATACTGCCTGCTTGCTCCACTGACTTTTGTAATGGTTTAATATGAATATTGGAGGAAAGGCTGCCATACATTTCTTGATCTGATGCTTAGAATGACATGATTTGTCTGATGATGATATTATTTCCAAAACTATTACACATCATAACTGAAAAACAAATCCATTTTATTATGTGACAACACTTTGGTTAAGGTTTGGTTAATTTTAGACACAAAAATGATCTGGTTAGGTTAAGTGAAACATTGCGGTTTAGATAGAAATGATTATGTGACTAAGGTTAGGGGGCCTTCGTCGTCATGGCTACTACAATAAATACTAACCTTGGGTAACTTTGGGGAACAATTACTGTATAACAACCTCATAACAGCAGACTCACAACAGCAATCTGACTTCCTCCCTCCCTCCCACCATGATCATATGTCATTTTGGGGCACCTGCTGAAACAACTGAAGCTGTTGTCCCTCTTCAGAGGACAATCTTGGTTATAACAGCACTCAGGACAGATGCTTGATCATTAACTGGAATGACACAAAACAGCAATAAAACCAGACCTGAAAATGACTTGGAAAGCCAATACAGATGCCCAATATGCCAAAGCCCAGAAAAGAACTCTGTTATGAGGATCCCCAAGAACTTTGATGTAGATATAACATCAAAATACAGCTTCACACATTCAACATCCCAAGCTGGATAATTCCAAAAAAAGGTAGCCACAGCCACCTCTCACTGTCGAAAGCAATAAGAGGTGTCACATCATTTGTGCCTACAGGTATGCACCTTCCTAACAGTGAATAATTATTATTGAAAGGGAATGTTGTGTTCTGTTTTATATGTGATCACTTGTTTAATGTTTGACTGCTTTACTGTCTTTCAGTTGAATGTTAATTAATTACTTTTAAATGCCAATTGTTTACTGTTTAAAGCAAATTGTATAAGATCAGGACACATTAACAGCTATAACTTAAGTAAACTTTATTTTGCATCAAGTTAAAATAATCCCCTGGCTATGTACCAAGTACACATTCATACACAATGTGTGTGTGTGTGTGTGTGTGTGTGTGTGTGTGTGTGTGTGTGTGTGTGTGTGTGTGTGTGTGTGTGTGTGTGTGTGTGTGTGTGAGAGATGTTTGAAATTGTGCATTTAAATTTTGATCAGCATTAGCAAGGTCCCTGGCAACTCCTAGCTATGAAATACACAGAGACTCTTCAGGGTTGAGCTTTCATCAAACAGTGATGATGGTAATGTTTTCCTGAGTTTTGCTCCAGAAAACAGATGAGGTAGTGCAGATAACCAGGTTCCCAATGCAAATAAAACTGTATTAGCATCTTTCATGCCAACAAAGCAAGTCCTGACAGTGAAGCAAAAGCAGAGAGGAGACTGCTATGGAAATGGCCTATATCATTCCCACAGTTCCTGGTGAATAATGATACTAATGGCTATTCCCAGCTCCTGGGGGCTATGCTAACAACACGAGGGAGGTAACATCCCTGTAGTCACTGAAATAGCAGGAAGACCTGCATGTAACGCAGAAATAGCTGGAGCTTCTGCCTTTTCAGACCCCTTTGGAATATCAGCCGCAGCAGCACATCCCTGTATAATAATCATGCTAAAAAGATCATTAGTGCTAATTGCTAGGCAAATACTTATTATTTTTTTCACATCATTAATATTATCGGGAAAATTTTATTTCCTCTGAGTATAGAACTATGCAGACAAGTCATTCATATGCTTTGTCACTGCTATAATTAGGGATGCACCAATCCACATTTTTTCACTTCCGATCTGATCCCGATACCTGAATTTGGATATCTGCCGATACTATTCCAATACCAGAGCTCCATTTGCTTTAAAATTATCATTAACATTATTGTTGATTTTATATGATGCTGTAATAAATCTTCTCTACAGGCAAGTATGATATGTAAGAATGTATGCATGTATGTCACAAAAGGCAACTTGAGGTAAGTATAAGGTCAGAAAAGAAAGTCAGAAAAACAGGAAATCCTGTTAACAGTCAATATTTATTAAATTCAAGAGATACCCATAGTAATCTTCTTTTAGACTACCCCTTTCCAAATAAAATAAAAATAAAAAGGGCTGATCTGATCAGCACAAATTAAGTATACTGACTCTTGTAGCAGCAACAAATCAAGGTTTTTCAAATCTCAAACATCCCGAGGGGCGGAAGCTCACTCACAGTTCATTTTCTTCCTGCTGAATAAGACATAAATCTGTAAATAATACATTGTTGGTGTATGAATTACTGTGACTGTGTGACTTATCTGTCATGCAGTGGTGGAATGTAACAAGATATTTGTACTTCATTACTGTACTTAAGTATTTTTTACGTATCTGTACTTTAATTAAGTGAAAATAATAATGCAAACTTTTGGTTTTACTGCATTACATTTTGCAGCAATTATCTGTACTTTCTACTCCACTACATTTCTACAATTTACAATTTATGCTATTACTCGTTACATGTTATGAACATGATTTCCTCAAAATCTTGCATGGAAAAAAAAATAGACTGATTGCGTTGAGGCATTGTTTGCCATTGCCAACCAATCAGGTGGCTCTATTACCCCCGATGACCGCAGAACACGCATTTGGTAGCAACTCAAGCTAGTGGAATATGACGTTTTTTATGACATTTTGAGGTCAAAAATTTTTTTGACTTTTTTTGGCCGGAAAAAACGCCTTACTATACTATGACGTTTTTTATGACATTTTGAGGTCAAACAAAATTTTGACTTTTTTTGGCCGAAAAAAACGCCTTACTATACTATGACGTTTTTTATGACATTTTGAGGTCAAAAAAAATTTTGACTTTTTTTGGCCGATTTTGACGCCTTACTATACTATGACGTTTTTTATGACATTTTGAGGTCAAAAAAAAATGTTGACTTTTTTTGGCCGAAAAAAACGCCTTACTATACTATGACGTTTTTTATGACATTTTGAGGTCAAAAATTTTTTTGACTTTTTTTGGCCGGAAAAAACGCCTTACTATACTATGACGTTTTTTATGACATTTTGAGGTCAAACAAAATTTTGACTTTTTTTGGCCGAAAAAAACTCCTTACTATACTATGACGTTTTTTATGACATTTTGAGGTAAAAAAAAATTCTGACTTTTTTTGGCCGAAAAAAACGCCTTACTATACTATGACGTTTTTTATGACATTTTGAGGTCAAAATTTTTTTTGACTTTTTTTGGCCGATTTTGACGCCTTACTATACTATGACGTTTTTTATGACATTTTGAGGTCAAAAAAATTTGTGACTTTTTTTGGCCGAAAAAAACGCCTTACTATACTATGACGTTTTTTATGACATTTTGAGGTCAAAAAAAATTTTGACTTTTTTTGGCCGAAAAAAACGCCTTACTATACTATGACGTTTTTTATGACATTTTGAGGTCAAAAATTTTTTTGACTTTTTTTGGCCGATTTTGACGCCTTACTATACTATGACGTTTTTTATGACATTTTGAGGTCAAAAAAATTTTTGACTTTTTTTGGCCGAAAAAAACGCCTTACTATACTATGACGTTTTTTATGACATTTTGAGGTCAAAAAAAATTTTGACTTTTTTTGGCCGATTTTTACGCCTTACTATACTATGACGTTTTTTATGACATTTTGAGGTCAAAAAAAATTTTGACTTTTTTTGGCCGATTTTGACGCCTTACTATACTATGACGTTTTTTATGACATTTTGAGGTCAAAAAAAATTTTGACTTTTTTTGGCCGATTTTGACGCCTTACTATACTATGACGTTTTTTATGCCATTTTGAGGTCAAAAAAAATTTTGACTTTTTTTGGCCGAAAAAAAACGCCTTACTATACTATGACGTTTTTTATGACATTTTGAGGTCAAAATTTTTTTTGACTTTTTTTGGCCGATTTTGACGCCTTACTATACTATGACGTTTTTTATGACATTTTGAGGTCAAAAATTTTTTTGAGTTTTTTTGGCCGATTTTGACGCCTTACTATACTATGACGTTTTTTATGACATTTTGAGGTCAAAAAAAATTTTGACTTTTTTTGGCCGAAAAAAACGCCTTACTATACTATGACGTTTTTTATGACATTTTGAGGTCAAAAATTTTTTTGAGTTTTTTTGGCCGATTTTGACGCCTTACTATACTATGACGTTTTTTATGACATTTTGAGGTAAAAAAAAATGTTGACTTTTTTTGGCCGAAAAAAACGCCTTACTATACTATGACGTTTTTTATGACATTTTGAGGTCAAAAAGTTTTTTGACTTTTTTTGGCCGATTTTGACGCCTTACTATACTATGACGTTTTTTATGACATTTTGAGGTCAAAAAAAATTTTGACTTTTTTTGGCCGAAAAAAACGCCTTACTATACTATGACGTTTTTTATGACATTTTGAGGTCAAAAATTTTTTTGACTTTTTTTGGCCGATTTTGACGCCTTACTATACTATGACGTTTTTTATGACATTTTGAGGTCAAAAAAAATTTTGACTTTTTTTGGCCGATTTTGACGCCTTACTATACTATGACGTTTTTTATGCCATTTTGAGGTCAAAAAAAATTTTGACTTTTTTTGGCCGAAAAAAAACGCCTTACTATACTATGACGTTTTTTATGACATTTTGAGGTCAAAATTTTTTTTGACTTTTTTTGGCCGATTTTGACGCCTTACTATACTATGACGTTTTTTATGACATTTTGAGGTCAAAAATTTTTTTGACTTTTTTTGGCCGGAAAAAACGCCTTACTATACTATGACGTTTTTTATGACATTTTGAGGTCAAACAAAATTTTGACTTTTTTTGGCCGAAAAAAACGCCTTACTATACTATGACGTTTTTTATGACATTTTGAGGTCAAAAATTTTTTTGACTTTGTTTGGCCGAAAAAAACGCCTTACTATACTATGACGTTTTTTGTGACATTTTGAGGTCAAAATTTTTTTGACTTTTTTTGGCCGATTTTGACGCCTTACTATACTATGACGTTTTTTATGACATTTTGAGGTCAAAAAAATTTTTGACTTTTTTTGGCCGAAAAAAACGCCTTACTATACTATGACGTTTTTTATGACATTTTGAGGTCAAACAAAATTTTGACTTTTTTTGGCCGAAAAAGACGCCTTACTATACTATGACGTTTTTTATGACATTTTGAGGTCAAAAATTTTTTTGACTTTTTTTGGCCGAAAAAAACGCCTTACTATACTATGACATTTTTTATGACATTTTGAGGTCAAACAAAATTTTGACTTTTTTTGGCCGAAAAAAACACCTTACTATACTATGACGTTTTTTATGACATTTTGAGGTCAAAAATTTTTTGAATTTTTTTGCCGATTTTGACGCCTTACTATACTATGACGTTTTTTGTGATATTTTGAGGTCAAAAATTTTTTTGACTTTTTTTGGCCGATTTTGACGCCTTACTATACTATGACGTTTTTTATGCCATTTTGAGGTCAAAAAAATGTTTGACTTTTTTTTGCCGATTTTGACGCCTTACTATACTATGACGTTTTTTATGACATTTTGAGGTCAAAAATTTTTTTGACTTTTTTTGGCCGAAAAAAACACCTTACTATACTATGACGTTTTTTATGACATTTTGAGGTAAAAAAAAATTTAGACTTTTTTTGGCCGAAAAAAACGCCTTACTATACTATGACGTTTTTTATGACATTTTGAGGTCAAAAATTTGTTTGACTTTTTTTGGCCGATTTTGACGCCTTACTATACTATGACGTTTTTTATGACATTTTGAGGTCAAAAAAATTTTTGACTTTTTTTGGCCGAAAAAAACGCCTTACTATACTATGATGTTTTTAATGACATTTTGAGGTCAAAAAAATTTTTGACTTTTTTTGGCCGAAAAAAACCCCTTACTATACTATGACGTTTTTTATGACATTTTGAGGGCAAAATTTTTTTTGACTTTTTTTTGCCGATTTTGACGCCTTACTATACTATGACGTTTTTTATGACATTTTGAGGTCAAAAATTTTTTTGACTTTTTTTGGCCGAAAAAAACACCTTACTATACTATGACGTTTTTTATGACATTTTGAGGTAAAAAAAAATTTAGACTTTTTTTGGCCGAAAAAAACGCCTTACTATACTATGACGTTTTTTATGACATTTTGAGGTCAAAAATTTGTTTGACTTTTTTTGGCCGATTTTGACGCCTTACTATACTATGACGTTTTTTGTGACATTTTGAGGTCAAAAATTTTTTTGACTTTTTTTGGCCGATTTTGACGCCTTACTATACTATGACGTTTTTTATGCCATTTTGAGGTCAAAAAAATGTTTGACTTTTTTTGGCCGATTTTGACGCCTTACTATACTATGACGTTTTTTATGACATTTTGAGGTCAAAATTTTTTTTGACTTTTTTTGGCCGGAAAAAACGCCTTACTATACTATGACGTTTTTTATGACATTTTGAGGTCAAACAAAATTTTGACTTTTTTTGGCCGAAAAAAACGCCTTACTATACTATGACGTTTTTTATGACATTTTGAGGTCAAAAATTTTTTTGACTTTTTTTGGCCGGAAAAAACGCCTTACTATACTATGACGTTTTTTATGACATTTTGAGGTCAAACAAAATTTTGACTTTTTTTGGCCGAAAAAAACGCCTTACTATACTATGACGTTTTTTATGACATTTTGAGGTAAAAAAAAATTTAGACTTTTTTTGGCCGAAAAAAACGCCTTACTATACTATAACGTTTTTTATGACATTTTGAGGTCAAAAATTTTTTTGACTTTTTTTGGCCGATTTTGACGCCTTACTATACTATGACGTTTTTTATGACATTTTGAGGTCAAAAAAATTTTTGAGTTTTTTTGGCCGAAAAAAACGCCTTACTATACTATGACGTTTTTTGTGACATTTTGAGGTCAAAAATTTTTTTGACTTTTTTTGGCCGATTTTGACGCCTTACTATACTATGACGTTTTTTATGCCATTTTGAGGTCAAAAAAATGTTTGACTTTTTTTGGCCGATTTTGACGCCTTACTATACTATGACGTTTTTTATGACATTTTGAGGTCAAAAATTTTTTTGACTTTTTTTGGCCGGAAAAAACGCCTTACTATACTATGACGTTTTTTATGACATTTTGAGGTCAAACAAAATTTTGACTTTTTTTGGCCGAAAAAAACGCCTTACTATACTATGACGTTTTTTATGACATTTTGAGGTCAAAAATTTTTTTGACTTTGTTTGGCCGAAAAAAACGCCTTACTATACTATGACGTTTTTTGTGACATTTTGAGGTCAAAATTTTTTTGACTTTTTTTGGCCGATTTTGACGCCTTACTATACTATGACGTTTTTTATGACATTTTGAGGTCAAAAAAATTTTTGACTTTTTTTGGCCGAAAAAAACGCCTTACTATACTATGACGTTTTTTATGACATTTTGAGGTCAAACAAAATTTTGACTTTTTTTGGCCGAAAAAGACGCCTTACTATACTATGACGTTTTTTATGACATTTTGAGGTCAAAAATTTTTTTGACTTTTTTTGGCCGAAAAAAACGCCTTACTATACTATGACGTTTTTTATGACATTTTGAGGTCAAACAAAATTTTGACTTTTTTTGGCCGAAAAAAACACCTTACTATACTATGACGTTTTTTATGACATTTTGAGGTCAAAAATTTTTTGAATTTTTTTGCCGATTTTGACGCCTTACTATACTATGACGTTTTTTGTGATATTTTGAGGTCAAAAATTTTTTTGACTTTTTTTGGCCGATTTTGACGCCTTACTATACTATGACGTTTTTTATGCCATTTTGAGGTCAAAAAAATGTTTGACTTTTTTTGGCCGATTTTGACGCCTTACTATACTATGACGTTTTTTATGACATTTTGAGGTCAAAAATTTTTTTGACTTTTTTTGGCCGGAAAAAACGCCTTACTATACTATGACGTTTTTTATGACATTTTGAGGTCAAACAAAATTTTGACTTTTTTTGGCCGAAAAAAACGCCTTACTATACTATGACGTTTTTTATGACATTTTGAGGTCAAAAAAAATTTTGACTTTTTTTGGCCGATTTTGACGCCTTACTATACTATGACGTTTTTTATGACATTTTGAGGTCAAAAAAAAATGTTGACTTTTTTTGGCCGAAAAAAACGCCTTACTATACTATGACGTTTTTTATGACATTTTGAGGTCAAAAATTTTTTTGACTTTTTTTGGCCGGAAAAAACGCCTTACTATACTATGACGTTTTTTATGACATTTTGAGGTCAAACAAAATTTTGACTTTTTTTGGCCGAAAAAAACTCCTTACTATACTATGACGTTTTTTATGACATTTTGAGGTAAAAAAAAATTCTGACTTTTTTTGGCCGAAAAAAACGCCTTACTATACTATGACGTTTTTTATGACATTTTGAGGTCAAAATTTTTTTTGACTTTTTTTGGCCGATTTTGACGCCTTACTATACTATGACGTTTTTTATGACATTTTGAGGTCAAAAAAATTTGTGACTTTTTTTGGCCGAAAAAAACGCCTTACTATACTATGACGTTTTTTATGACATTTTGAGGTCAAAAAAAATTTTGACTTTTTTTGGCCGAAAAAAACGCCTTACTATACTATGACGTTTTTTATGACATTTTGAGGTCAAAAATTTTTTTGACTTTTTTTGGCCGATTTTGACGCCTTACTATACTATGACGTTTTTTATGACATTTTGAGGTCAAAAAAATTTTTGACTTTTTTTGGCCGAAAAAAACGCCTTACTATACTATGACGTTTTTTATGACATTTTGAGGTCAAAAAAAATTTTGACTTTTTTTGGCCGATTTTGACGCCTTACTATACTATGACGTTTTTTATGCCATTTTGAGGTCAAAAAAAATTTTGACTTTTTTTGGCCGAAAAAAAACGCCTTACTATACTATGACGTTTTTTATGACATTTTGAGGTCAAAATTTTTTTTGACTTTTTTTGGCCGATTTTGACGCCTTACTATACTATGACGTTTTTTATGACATTTTGAGGTCAAAAATTTTTTTGACTTTTTTTGGCCGGAAAAAACGCCTTACTATACTATGACGTTTTTTATGACATTTTGAGGTCAAACAAAATTTTGACTTTTTTTGGCCGAAAAAAACGCCTTACTATACTATGACGTTTTTTATGACATTTTGAGGTCAAAAATTTTTTTGACTTTGTTTGGCCGAAAAAAACGCCTTACTATACTATGACGTTTTTTGTGACATTTTGAGGTCAAAATTTTTTTGACTTTTTTTGGCCGATTTTGACGCCTTACTATACTATGACGTTTTTTATGACATTTTGAGGTCAAAAAAATTTTTGACTTTTTTTGGCCGAAAAAAACGCCTTACTATACTATGACGTTTTTTATGACATTTTGAGGTCAAACAAAATTTTGACTTTTTTTGGCCGAAAAAGACGCCTTACTATACTATGACGTTTTTTATGACATTTTGAGGTCAAAAATTTTTTTGACTTTTTTTGGCCGAAAAAAACGCCTTACTATACTATGACATTTTTTATGACATTTTGAGGTCAAACAAAATTTTGACTTTTTTTGGCCGAAAAAAACACCTTACTATACTATGACGTTTTTTATGACATTTTGAGGTCAAAAATTTTTTGAATTTTTTTGCCGATTTTGACGCCTTACTATACTATGACGTTTTTTGTGATATTTTGAGGTCAAAAATTTTTTTGACTTTTTTTGGCCGATTTTGACGCCTTACTATACTATGACGTTTTTTATGCCATTTTGAGGTCAAAAAAATGTTTGACTTTTTTTTGCCGATTTTGACGCCTTACTATACTATGACGTTTTTTATGACATTTTGAGGTCAAAAATTTTTTTGACTTTTTTTGGCCGAAAAAAACACCTTACTATACTATGACGTTTTTTATGACATTTTGAGGTAAAAAAAAATTTAGACTTTTTTTGGCCGAAAAAAACGCCTTACTATACTATGACGTTTTTTATGACATTTTGAGGTCAAAAATTTGTTTAACTTTTTTTGGCCGATTTTGACGCCTTACTATACTATGACGTTTTTTGTGACATTTTGAGGTCAAAAATTTTTTTGACTTTTTTTGGCCGATTTTGACGCCTTACTATACTATGACGTTTTTTATGCCATTTTGAGGTCAAAAAAATGTTTGACTTTTTTTGGCCGATTTTGACGCCTTACTATACTATGACGTTTTTTATGACATTTTGAGGTCAAAATTTTTTTTGACTTTTTTTGGCCGGAAAAAACGCCTTACTATACTATGACGTTTTTTATGACATTTTGAGGTCAAACAAAATTTTGACTTTTTTTGGCCGAAAAAAACGCCTTACTATACTATGACGTTTTTTATGACATTTTGAGGTCAAAAATTTTTTTGACTTTTTTTGGCCGGAAAAAACGCCTTACTATACTATGACGTTTTTTATGACATTTTGAGGTCAAACAAAATTTTGACTTTTTTTGGCCGAAAAAAACGCCTTACTATACTATGACGTTTTTTATGACATTTTGAGGTAAAAAAAAATTTAGACTTTTTTTGGCCGAAAAAAACGCCTTACTATACTATAACGTTTTTTATGACATTTTGAGGTCAAAAATTTTTTTGACTTTTTTTGGCCGATTTTGACGCCTTACTATACTATGACGTTTTTTATGACATTTTGAGGTCAAAAAAATTTTTGAGTTTTTTTGGCCGAAAAAAACGCCTTACTATACTATGACGTTTTTTGTGACATTTTGAGGTCAAAAATTTTTTTGACTTTTTTTGGCCGATTTTGACGCCTTACTATACTATGACGTTTTTTATGCCATTTTGAGGTCAAAAAAATGTTTGACTTTTTTTGGCCGATTTTGACGCCTTACTATACTATGACGTTTTTTATGACATTTTGAGGTCAAAAATTTTTTTGACTTTTTTTGGCCGGAAAAAACGCCTTACTATACTATGACGTTTTTTATGACATTTTGAGGTCAAACAAAATTTTGACTTTTTTTGGCCGAAAAAAACGCCTTACTATACTATGACGTTTTTTATGACATTTTGAGGTCAAAAATTTTTTTGACTTTGTTTGGCCGAAAAAAACGCCTTACTATACTATGACGTTTTTTGTGACATTTTGAGGTCAAAATTTTTTTGACTTTTTTTGGCCGATTTTGACGCCTTACTATACTATGACGTTTTTTATGACATTTTGAGGTCAAAAAAATTTTTGACTTTTTTTGGCCGAAAAAAACGCCTTACTATACTATGACGTTTTTTATGACATTTTGAGGTCAAACAAAATTTTGACTTTTTTTGGCCGAAAAAGACGCCTTACTATACTATGACGTTTTTTATGACATTTTGAGGTCAAAAATTTTTTTGACTTTTTTTGGCCGAAAAAAACGCCTTACTATACTATGACATTTTTTATGACATTTTGAGGTCAAACAAAATTTTGACTTTTTTTGGCCGAAAAAAACGCCTTACTATACTATGACGTTTTTTATGACATTTTGAGGTCAAAAATTTTTTGAATTTTTTTGCCGATTTTGACGCCTTACTATACTATGACGTTTTTTGTGATATTTTGAGGTCAAAAATTTTTTTGACTTTTTTTGGCCGATTTTGACGCCTTACTATACTATGACGTTTTTTATGCCATTTTGAGGTCAAAAAAATGTTTGACTTTTTTTGGCCGATTTTGACGCCTTACTATACTATGACGTTTTTTATGACATTTTGAGGTCAAAAATTTTTTTGACTTTTTTTGGCCGGAAAAAACGCCTTACTATACTATGACGTTTTTTATGACATTTTGAGGTCAAACAAAATTTTGACTTTTTTTGGCCGAAAAAAACGCCTTACTATACTATGACGTTTTTTATGACATTTTGAGGTCAAAAAAAATTTTGACTTTTTTTGGCCGATTTTGACGCCTTACTATACTATGACGTTTTTTATGACATTTTGAGGTCAAAAAAAAATGTTGACTTTTTTTGGCCGATTTTGACGCCTTACTATACTATGACGTTTTTTATGACATTTTGAGGTCAAAAATTTTTTTGACTTTTTTTGGCCGGAAAAAACGCCTTACTATACTATGACGTTTTTTATGACATTTTGAGGTCAAACAAAATTTTGACTTTTTTTGGCCGAAAAAAACGCCTTACTATACTATGACGTTTTTTATGACATTTTGAGGTAAAAAAAAATTCTGACTTTTTTTGGCCGAAAAAAACGCCTTACTATACTATGACGTTTTTTATGACATTTTGAGGTCAAAATTTTTTTTGACTTTTTTTGGCCGATTTTGACGCCTTACTATACTATGACGTTTTTTATGACATTTTGAGGTCAAAAAAATTTGTGACTTTTTTTGGCCGAAAAAAACGCCTTACTATACTATGACGTTTTTTATGACATTTTGAGGTCAAAAAAAATTTTGACTTTTTTTGGCCGAAAAAAACGCCTTACTATACTATGACGTTTTTTATGACATTTTGAGGTCAAAAATTTTTTTGACTTTTTTTGGCCGATTTTGACGCCTTACTATACTATGACGTTTTTTATGACATTTTGAGGTCAAAAAAAATTTTGACTTTTTTTGGCCGATTTTGACGCCTTACTATACTATGACGTTTTTTATGCCATTTTGAGGTCAAAAAAAATTTTGACTTTTTTTGGCCGAAAAAAAAACGCCTTACTATACTATGACGTTTTTTATGACATTTTGAGGTCAAAATTTTTTTTGACTTTTTTTGGCCGATTTTGACGCCTTACTATACTATGACGTTTTTTATGACATTTTGAGGTCAAAAATTTTTTTGACTTTTTTTGGCCGGAAAAAACGCCTTACTATACTATGACGTTTTTTATGACATTTTGAGGTCAAACAAAATTTTGACTTTTTTTGGCCGAAAAAAACGCCTTACTATACTATGACGTTTTTTATGACATTTTGAGGTCAAAAATTTTTTTGACTTTGTTTGGCCGAAAAAAACGCCTTACTATACTATGACGTTTTTTGTGACATTTTGAGGTCAAAATTTTTTTGACTTTTTTTGGCCGATTTTGACGCCTTACTATACTATGACGTTTTTTATGCCATTTTGAGGTCAAAAAAATGTTTGACTTTTTTTTGCCGATTTTGACGCCTTACTATACTATGACGTTTTTTATGACATTTTGAGGTCAAAAATTTTTTTGACTTTTTTTGGCCGAAAAAAACACCTTACTATACTATGACGTTTTTTATGACATTTTGAGGTAAAAAAAAATTTAGACTTTTTTTGGCCGAAAAAAACGCCTTACTATACTATGACGTTTTTTATGACATTTTGAGGTCAAAAATTTGTTTGACTTTTTTTGGCCGATTTTGACGCCTTACTATACTATGACGTTTTTTGTGACATTTTGAGGTCAAAAATTTTTTTGACTTTTTTTGGCCGATTTTGACGCCTTACTATACTATGACGTTTTTTATGCCATTTTGAGGTCAAAAAAATGTTTGACTTTTTTTGGCCGATTTTGACGCCTTACTATACTATGACGTTTTTTATGACATTTTGAGGTCAAAATTTTTTTTGACTTTTTTTGGCCGGAAAAAACGCCTTACTATACTATGACGTTTTTTATGACATTTTGAGGTCAAACAAAATTTTGACTTTTTTTGGCCGAAAAAAACGCCTTACTATACTATGACGTTTTTTATGACATTTTGAGGTCAAAAATTTTTTTGACTTTTTTTGGCCGGAAAAAACGCCTTACTATACTATGACGTTTTTTATGACATTTTGAGGTCAAACAAAATTTTGACTTTTTTTGGCCGAAAAAAACGCCTTACTATACTATGACGTTTTTTATGACATTTTGAGGTAAAAAAAAATTTAGACTTTTTTTGGCTGAAAAAAACGCCTTACTATACTATAACGTTTTTTATGACATTTTGAGGTCAAAAATTTTTTTGACTTTTTTTGGCCGATTTTGACGCCTTACTATACTATGACGTTTTTTATGACATTTTGAGGTCAAAAAAATTTTTGAGTTTTTTTGGCCGAAAAAAACGCCTTACTATACTATGACGTTTTTTGTGACATTTTGAGGTCAAAAATTTTTTTGACTTTTTTTGGCCGATTTTGACGCCTTACTATACTATGACGTTTTTTATGCCATTTTGAGGTCAAAAAAATGTTTGACTTTTTTTGGCCGATTTTGACGCCTTACTATACTATGACGTTTTTTATGACATTTTGAGGTCAAAAATTTTTTTGACTTTTTTTGGCCGGAAAAAACGCCTTACTATACTATGACGTTTTTTATGACATTTTGAGGTCAAACAAAATTTTGACTTTTTTTGGCCGAAAAAAACGCCTTACTATACTATGACGTTTTTTATGACATTTTGAGGTCAAAAATTTTTTTGACTTTGTTTGGCCGAAAAAAACGCCTTACTATACTATGACGTTTTTTGTGACATTTTGAGGTCAAAATTTTTTTGACTTTTTTTGGCCGATTTTGACGCCTTACTATACTATGACGTTTTTTATGACATTTTGAGGTCAAAAAAATTTTTGACTTTTTTTGGCCGAAAAAAACGCCTTACTATACTATGACGTTTTTTATGACATTTTGAGGTCAAACAAAATTTTGACTTTTTTTGGCCGAAAAAGACGCCTTACTATACTATGACGTTTTTTATGACATTTTGAGGTCAAAAATTTTTTTGACTTTTTTTGGCCGAAAAAAACGCCTTACTATACTATGACATTTTTTATGACATTTTGAGGTCAAACAAAATTTTGACTTTTTTTGGCCGAAAAAAACACCTTACTATACTATGACGTTTTTTATGACATTTTGAGGTCAAAAATTTTTTGAATTTTTTTGCCGATTTTGACGCCTTACTATACTATGACGTTTTTTGTGATATTTTGAGGTCAAAAATTTTTTTGACTTTTTTTGGCCGATTTTGACGCCTTACTATACTATGACGTTTTTTATGCCATTTTGAGGTCAAAAAAATGTTTGACTTTTTTTGGCCGATTTTGACGCCTTACTATACTATGACGTTTTTTATGACATTTTGAGGTCAAAAATTTTTTTGACTTTTTTTGGCCGGAAAAAACGCCTTACTATACTATGACGTTTTTTATGACATTTTGAGGTCAAACAAAATTTTGACTTTTTTTGGCCGAAAAAAACGCCTTACTATACTATGACGTTTTTTATGACATTTTGAGGTCAAAAAAAATTTTGACTTTTTTTGGCCGATTTTGACGCCTTACTATACTATGACGTTTTTTATGACATTTTGAGGTCAAAAAAAAATGTTGACTTTTTTTGGCCGATTTTGACGCCTTACTATACTATGACGTTTTTTATGACATTTTGAGGTCAAAAATTTTTTTGACTTTTTTTGGCCGGAAAAAACGCCTTACTATACTATGACGTTTTTTATGACATTTTGAGGTCAAACAAAATTTTGACTTTTTTTGGCCGAAAAAAACTCCTTACTATACTATGACGTTTTTTATGACATTTTGAGGTAAAAAAAAATTCTGACTTTTTTTGGCCGAAAAAAACGCCTTACTATACTATGACGTTTTTTATGACATTTTGAGGTCAAAATTTTTTTTGACTTTTTTTGGCCGATTTTGACGCCTTACTATACTATGACGTTTTTTATGACATTTTGAGGTCAAAAAAATTTGTGACTTTTTTTGGCCGATTTTTACGCCTTACTATACTATGACGTTTTTTATGACATTTTGACGTCAAAAAAAATTTTGACTTTTTTTGGCCGATTTTGACGCCTTACTATACTATGACGTTTTTTATGACATTTTGAGGTCAAAAAAAATTTTGACTTTTTTTGGCCGAAAAAAACGCCTTACTATACTATGACGTTTTTTATGACATTTTGAGGTCAAAAATTTTTTTGAGTTTTTTTGGCCGATTTTGACGCCTTACTATACTATGACGTTTTTTATGACATTTTGAGGTCAAAAAAAATTTTGACTTTTTTTGGCCGATTTTGACGCCTTACTATACTATGACGTTTTTTATGACATTTTGAGGTCAAAAAAAAATGTTGACTTTTTTTGGCCGATTTTGACGCCTTACTATACTATGACGTTTTTTATGACATTTTGAGGTCAAAAATTTTTTTGACTTTTTTTGGCCGGAAAAAACGCCTTACTATACTATGACGTTTTTTATGACATTTTGAGGTCAAACAAAATTTTGACTTTTTTTGGCCGAAAAAAACTCCTTACTATACTATGACGTTTTTTATGACATTTTGAGGTAAAAAAAAATTCTGACTTTTTTTGGCCGAAAAAAACGCCTTACTATACTATGACGTTTTTTATGACATTTTGAGGTCAAAATTTTTTTTGACTTTTTTTGGCCGATTTTGACGCCTTACTATACTATGACGTTTTTTATGACATTTTGAGGTCAAAAAAATTTGTGACTTTTTTTGGCCGAAAAAAACGCCTTACTATACTATGACGTTTTTTATGACATTTTGAGGTCAAAAAAAATTTTGACTTTTTTTGGCCGAAAAAAAACGCCTTACTATACTATGACGTTTTTTATGACATTTTGAGGTCAAAAATTTTTTTGACTTTTTTTGGCCGATTTTGATGCCTTACTATACTATGACGTTTTTTATGACATTTTGAGGTCAAAAAAATTTTTGACTTTTTTTGGCCGAAAAAAACGCCTTACTATACTATGACGTTTTTTATGACATTTTGAGGTCAAAAAAAATTTTGACTTTTTTTGGCCGATTTTTACGCCTTACTATACTATGACGTTTTTTATGACATTTTGACGTCAAAAAAAATTTTGACTTTTTTTGGCCGATTTTGACGCCTTACTATACTATGACGTTTTTTATGACATTTTGAGGTCAAAAAAAATTTTGACTTTTTTTGGCCGATTTTGACGCCTTACTATACTATGACGTTTTTTATGCCATTTTGAGGTCAAAAAAAATTTTGACTTTTTTTGGCCGAAAAAAAACGCCTTACTATACTATGACGTTTTTTATGACATTTTGAGGTCAAAATTTTTTTTGACTTTTTTTGGCCGATTTTGACGCCTTACTATACTATGACGTTTTTTATGACATTTTGAGGTCAAAAATTTTTTTGACTTTTTTTGGCCGATTTTGACGCCTTACTATACTATGACGTTTTTTATGACATTTTGAGGTCAAAAAAAATTTTGACTTTTTTTGGCCGAAAAAAACGCCTTACTATACTATGACGTTTTTTATGACATTTTGAGGTCAAAAATTTTTTTGAGTTTTTTTGGCCGATTTTGACGCCTTACTATACTATGACGTTTTTTATGACATTTTGAGGTAAAAAAAAATGTTGACTTTTTTTGGCCGAAAAAAACGCCTTACTATACTATGACGTTTTTTGTGACATTTTGAGGTCAAAAATTTTTTTGACTTTTTTTGGCCGATTTTGACGCCTTACTATACTATGACGTTTTTTATGCCATTTTGAGGTCAAAAAAATGTTTGACTTTTTTTGGCCGATTTTGACGCCTTACTATACTATGACGTTTTTTATGACATTTTGAGGTCAAAAATTTTTTTGACTTTTTTTGGCCGGAAAAAACGCCTTACTATACTATGACGTTTTTTATGACATTTTGAGGTCAAACAAAATTTTGACTTTTTTTGGCCGAAAAAAACGCCTTACTATACTATGACGTTTTTTATGACATTTTGAGGTCAAAAATTTTTTTGACTTTGTTTGGCCGAAAAAAACGCCTTACTATACTATGACGTTTTTTGTGACATTTTGAGGTCAAAATTTTTTTGACTTTTTTTGGCCGATTTTGACGCCTTACTATACTATGACGTTTTTTATGACATTTTGAGGTCAAAAAAATTTTTGACTTTTTTTGGCCGAAAAAAACGCCTTACTATACTATGACGTTTTTTATGACATTTTGAGGTCAAACAAAATTTTGACTTTTTTTGGCCGAAAAAGACGCCTTACTATACTATGACGTTTTTTATGACATTTTGAGGTCAAAAATTTTTTTGACTTTTTTTGGCCGAAAAAAACGCCTTACTATACTATGACATTTTTTATGACATTTTGAGGTCAAACAAAATTTTGACTTTTTTTGGCCGAAAAAAACACCTTACTATACTATGACGTTTTTTATGACATTTTGAGGTCAAAAATTTTTTGAATTTTTTTGCCGATTTTGACGCCTTACTATACTATGACGTTTTTTGTGATATTTTGAGGTCAAAAATTTTTTTGACTTTTTTTGGCCGATTTTGACGCCTTACTATACTATGACGTTTTTTATGCCATTTTGAGGTCAAAAAAATGTTTGACTTTTTTTGGCCGATTTTGACGCCTTACTATACTATGACGTTTTTTATGACATTTTGAGGTCAAAAATTTTTTTGACTTTTTTTGGCCGGAAAAAACGCCTTACTATACTATGACGTTTTTTATGACATTTTGAGGTCAAACAAAATTTTGACTTTTTTTGGCCGAAAAAAACGCCTTACTATACTATGACGTTTTTTATGACATTTTGAGGTCAAAAAAAATTTTGACTTTTTTTGGCCGATTTTGACGCCTTACTATACTATGACGTTTTTTATGACATTTTGAGGTCAAAAAAAAATGTTGACTTTTTTTGGCCGATTTTGACGCCTTACTATACTATGACGTTTTTTATGACATTTTGAGGTCAAAAAAAATTTTGACTTTTTTTGGCCGATTTTGACGCCTTACTATACTATGACGTTTTTTATGACATTTTGAGGTCAAACAAAATTTTGACTTTTTTTGGCCGAAAAAAACTCCTTACTATACTATGACGTTTTTTATGACATTTTGAGGTAAAAAAAAATTCTGACTTTTTTTGGCCGAAAAAAACGCCTTACTATACTATGACGTTTTTTATGACATTTTGAGGTCAAAATTTTTTTTGACTTTTTTTGGCCGATTTTGACGCCTTACTATACTATGACGTTTTTTATGACATTTTGAGGTCAAAAAAATTTGTGACTTTTTTTGGCCGATTTTTACGCCTTACTATACTATGACGTTTTTTATGACATTTTGACGTCAAAAAAAATTTTGACTTTTTTTGGCCGATTTTGACGCCTTACTATACTATGACGTTTTTTATGACATTTTGAGGTCAAAAAAAATTTTGACTTTTTTTGGCCGATTTTGACGCCTTACTATACTATGACGTTTTTTATGCCATTTTGAGGTCAAAAAAAATTTTGACTTTTTTTGGCCGAAAAAAAACGCCTTACTATACTATGACGTTTTTTATGACATTTTGAGGTCAAAATTTTTTTTGACTTTTTTTGGCCGATTTTGACGCCTTACTATACTATGACGTTTTTTATGACATTTTGAGGTCAAAAATTTTTTGACTTTTTTTGGCCGATTTTGACGCCTTACTATACTATGACGTTTTTTATGCCATTTTGAGGTCAAAAAAAATTTTGACTTTTTTTGGCCGAAAAAAAAACGCCTTACTATACTATGACGTTTTTTATGACATTTTGAGGTCAAAATTTTTTTTGACTTTTTTTGGCCGATTTTGACGCCTTACTATACTATGACGTTTTTTATGACATTTTGAGGTCAAAAATTTTTTTGACTTTTTTTGGCCGATTTTGACGCCTTACTATACTATGACGTTTTTTATGACATTTTGAGGTCAAAAAAAATTTTGACTTTTTTTGGCCGAAAAAAACGCCTTACTATACTATGACGTTTTTTATGACATTTTGAGGTCAAAAATTTTTTTGAGTTTTTTTGGCCGATTTTGACGCCTTACTATACTATGACGTTTTTTATGACATTTTGAGGTCAAAAAAAATTTTGACTTTTTTTGGCCGATTTTGACGCCTTACTATACTATGACGTTTTTTATGACATTTTGAGGTCAAAAAAAAATGTTGACTTTTTTTGGCCGATTTTGACGCCTTACTATACTATGACGTTTTTTATGACATTTTGAGGTCAAAAATTTTTTTGACTTTTTTTGGCCGGAAAAAACGCCTTACTATACTATGACGTTTTTTATGACATTTTGAGGTCAAACAAAATTTTGACTTTTTTTGGCCGAAAAAAACTCCTTACTATACTATGACGTTTTTTATGACATTTTGAGGTAAAAAAAAATTCTGACTTTTTTTGGCCGAAAAAAACGCCTTACTATACTATGACGTTTTTTATGACATTTTGAGGTCAAAATTTTTTTTGACTTTTTTTGGCCGATTTTGACGCCTTACTATACTATGACGTTTTTTATGACATTTTGAGGTCAAAAAAATTTGTGACTTTTTTTGGCCGAAAAAAACGCCTTACTATACTATGACGTTTTTTATGACATTTTGAGGTCAAAAAAAATTTTGACTTTTTTTGGCCGAAAAAAACGCCTTACTATACTATGACGTTTTTTATGACATTTTGAGGTCAAAAATTTTTTTGACTTTTTTTGGCCGATTTTGATGCCTTACTATACTATGACGTTTTTTATGACATTTTGAGGTCAAAAAAATTTTTGACTTTTTTTGGCCGAAAAAAACGCCTTACTATACTATGACGTTTTTTATGACATTTTGAGGTCAAAAAAAATTTTGACTTTTTTTGGCCGATTTTTACGCCTTACTATACTATGACGTTTTTTATGACATTTTGACGTCAAAAAAAATTTTGACTTTTTTTGGCCGATTTTGACGCCTTACTATACTATGACGTTTTTTATGACATTTTGAGGTCAAAAAAAATTTTGACTTTTTTTGGCCGATTTTGACGCCTTACTATACTATGACGTTTTTTATGCCATTTTGAGGTCAAAAAAAATTTTGACTTTTTTTGGCCGAAAAAAAACGCCTTACTATACTATGACGTTTTTTATGACATTTTGAGGTCAAAATTTTTTTTGACTTTTTTTGGCCGATTTTGACGCCTTACTATACTATGACGTTTTTTATGACATTTTGAGGTCAAAAATTTTTTTGACTTTTTTTGGCCGATTTTGACGCCTTACTATACTATGACGTTTTTTATGACATTTTGAGGTCAAAAAAAATTTTGACTTTTTTTGGCCGAAAAAAACGCCTTACTATACTATGACGTTTTTTATGACATTTTGAGGTCAAAAATTTTTTTGAGTTTTTTTGGCCGATTTTGACGCCTTACTATACTATGACGTTTTTTATGACATTTTGAGGTAAAAAAAAATGTTGACTTTTTTTGGCCGAAAAAAACGCCTTACTATACTATGACGTTTTTTATGACATTTTGAGGTCAAAAATTTTTTTGACTTTTTTTGGCCGATTTTGACGCCTTACTATACTATGACGTTTTTTATGACATTTTGAGGTCAAAAAAAATTTTGACTTTTTTTGGCCGATTTTGACGCCTTACTATACTATGACGTTTTTTATGCCATTTTGAGGTCAAAAAAAATTTTGACTTTTTTTGGCCGAAAAAAAACGCCTTACTATACTATGACGTTTTTTATGACATTTTGAGGTCAAAATTTTTTTTGACTTTTTTTGGCCGATTTTGACGCCTTACTATACTATGACGTTTTTTATGACATTTTGAGGTCAAAAATTTTTTTGACTTTTTTTGGCCGATTTTGACGCCTTACTATACTATGACGTTTTTTATGACATTTTGAGGTCAAAAAAAATTTTGACTTTTTTTGGCCGAAAAAAACGCCTTACTATACTATGACGTTTTTTATGACATTTTGAGGTCAAAATTTTTTTTGACTTTTTTTGGCCGATTTTGACGCCTTACTATACTATGACGTTTTTTATGACATTTTGAGGTCAAAAATTTTTTTGAGTTTTTTTGGCCGATTTTGACGCCTTACTATACTATGACGTTTTTTATGACATTTTGAGGTCAAAAAAAATTTTGACTTTTTTTGGCCGAAAAAAACGCCTTACTATACTATGACGTTTTTTATGACATTTTGAGGTCAAAAAAAATTTTGACTTTTTTTGGCCGAAAAAAACGCCTTACTATACTATGACGTTTTTTATGACATTTTGAGGTCAAAAAAAATTTTGACTTTTTTTGGCCGAAAAAAACGCCTTACTATACTATGACGTTTTTTATGACATTTTGAGGTCAAAATTTTTTTTGACTTTTTTTGGCCGATTTTGACGCCTTACTATACTATGACGTTTTTTATGACATTTTGAGGTCAAAAAAATTTTTGACTTTTTTTGGCCGAAAAAAACGCCTTACTATACTATGACGTTTTTTATGACATTTTGAGGTCAAAATTTTTTTTGACTTTTTTTGGCCGAAAAAAACGCCTTACTATACTATGACGTTTTTTATGACATTTTGAGGTCAAAAATTTTTTTGAGTTTTTTTGGCCGATTTTGACGCCTTACTATACTATGACGTTTTTTATGACATTTTGAGGTCAAAAAAAATTTTGACTTTTTTTGGCCGAAAAAAACGCCTTACTATACTATGACGTTTTTTATGACATTTTGAGGTCAAAAAAAATTTTGACTTTTTTTGGCCGAAAAAAACGCCTTACTGTACTATGACGTTTTTTATGACATTTTGAGGTCAAAAATTTTTTTGACTTTTTTTGGCCGATTTTGACGCCTTACTATACTATGACGTTTTTTATGACATTTTGAGGTCAAAAAAAATTTTGACTTTTTTTGGCCGAAAAAAACGCCTTACTATACTATGACGTTTTTTATGACATTTTGAGGTCAAAATTTTTTTTGACTTTTTTTGGCCGATTTTGACGCCTTACTATACTATGACGTTTTTTATGACATTTTGAGGTCAAAAAAATTTTTGACTTTTTTTGGCCGAAAAAAACGCCTTACTATACTATGACGTTTTTTATGACATTTTGAGGTCAAAATTTTTTTTGACTTTTTTTGGCCGATTTTGACGCCTTACTATACTATGACGTTTTTTATGACATTTTGAGGTCAAAATTTTTTTTGAATTTTTTTGGCCGATTTTGACGCCTTACTATACTATGACGTTTTTTATGACATTTTGAGGTCAAAAATTTTTTTGAGTTTTTTTGGCCGATTTTGACGCCTTACTATACTATGACGTTTTTTATGACATTTTGAGGTCAAAAAAATTTTTGAGTTTTTTTGGCCGAAAAAAACGCCTTACTATACTATGACGTTTTTTATGACATTTTGAGGTCAAAAAAATTTTTGACTTTTTTTGGCCGATTTTTACGCCTTACTATACTATGACGTTTTTTATGACATTTTGAGGTCAAAAAAATTTTTGACTTTTTTTGGCCGATTTTTACGCCTTACTATACTATGACGTTTTTTATGACATTTTGAGGTCAAAATTTTTTTTGACTTTTTTTGGCCGAAAAAACGCCTTACTATACTATGACGTTTTTTATGACATTTTGAGGTCAAAAAAAATTTTGACTTTTTTTGGCCGATTTTGACGCCTTACTATACTATGACGTTTTTTATGACATTTTGAGGTCAAAAAAAATTTTGACTTTTTTTGGCCGAAAAAAACGCCTTACTATACTATGACGTTTTTTATGACATTTTGAGGTCAAAATTTTTTTTGACTTTTTTTGGCCGATTTTGACGCCTTACTATACTATGACGTTTTTTATGACATTTTGAGGTCAAAAAATTTTTTGACTTTTTTTGGCCGAAAAAAACGCCTTACTATACTATGACATTTTTTATGACATTTTGAGGTCAAAAAAAATTTTGACTTTTTTTGGCCGATTTTGACGCCTTACTATACTATGACGTTTTTTATGACATTTTGAGGTCAAAAAAAATTTTGACTTTTTTTGGCCGAAAAAAACGCCTTACTATACTATGACGTTTTTTATGACATTTTGAGGTCAAAAAAAATTTTGACTTTTTTTGGCCGAAAAAAACGCCTTACTATACTATGACGCTTTTTATGACATTTTGAGGTCAAAAATTTTTTTGACTTTTTTTGGCCGATTTTGACGCCTTACTATACTATGACGTTTTTTATGACATTTTGAGGTCAAAAAAAATTTTGACTTTTTTTGGCCGATTTTGACGCCTTACTATACTATGACGTTTTTTATGACATTTTGAGGTCAAAAAAAATTTTGACTTTTTTTGGCCGAAAAAAACGCCTTACTATACTATGACGCTTTTTATGACATTTTGAGGTCAAAAATTTTTTTGACTTTTTTTGGCCGATTTTGACGCCTTACTATACTATGACGTTTTTTATGACATTTTGAGGTCAAAAAAATTTGTGACTTTTTTTGGCCGAAAAAAACGCCTTACTATACTATGACGTTTTTTATGACATTTTGAGGTCAAAATTTTTTTTGACTTTTTTTGGCCGATTTTGACGCCTTACTATACTATGACGTTTTTTATGACATTTTGAGGTCAAAATTTTTTTTGACTTTTTTTGGCCGAAAAAACGCCTTACTATACTATGACGTTTTTTATGACATTTTGAGGTCAAAAAAATTTTTGAGTTTTTTTGGCCGATTTTGACGCCTTACTATACTATGACGTTTTTTATGACATTTTGAGGTCAAAATTTTTTTTGACTTTTTTTGGCCGATTTTGACGCCTTACTATACTATGACGTTTTTTATGACATTTTGAGGTCAAAAAAAATTTTGACTTTTTTTGGCCGAAAAAAACGCCTTACTATACTATGACGTTTTTTATGACATTTTGAGGTCAAAAAAATTTGTGACTTTTTTTGGCCGAAAAAAACGCCTTACTATACTATGACGTTTTTTATGACATTTTGAGGTCAAAATTTTTTTTGACTTTTTTTGGCCGATTTTGACGCCTTACTATACTATGACGTTTTTTATGACATTTTGAGGTCAAAAAAAATGTTGACTTTTTTTGGCCGAAAAAAACGCCTTACTATACTATGACGTTTTTTATGACATTTTGAGGTCAAAAAAATTTTTGACTTTTTTTGGCCGAAAAAAACGCCTTACTATACTATGACGTTTTTTATGACATTTTGAGGTCAAAAAAAATTTTGACTTTTTTTGGCCGAAAAAAACGCCTTACTATACTATGACGTTTTTTATGACATTTTGAGGTCAAAAATTTTTTTGACTTTTTTTGGCCGATTTTGACGCCTTACTATACTATGACGTTTTTTATGACATTTTGAGGTCAAAATTTTTTTTGAATTTTTTTGGCCGATTTTGACGCCTTACTATACTATGACGTTTTTTATGACATTTTGAGGTCAAAAAAATTTTTGACTTTTTTTGGCCGATTTTTACGCCTTACTATACTATGACGTTTTTTATGACATTTTGAGGTCAAAATTTTTTTTGACTTTTTTTGGCCGAAAAAACGCCTTACTATACTATGACGTTTTTTATGACATTTTGAGGTCAAAAATTTTTTTGACTTTTTTTGGCCGATTTTGACGCCTTACTATACTATGACGTTTTTTATGACATTTTGAGGTCAAAATTTTTTTTGACTTTTTTTGGCCGATTTTGACGCCTTACTATACTATGACGTTTTTTATGACATTTTGAGGTCAAAAAAAATTTTGACTTTTTTTGGCCGAAAAAAACGCCTTACTATACTATGACGTTTTTTATGACATTTTGAGGTCAAAAAAATTTTTGACTTTTTTTGGCCGAAAAAAACGCCTTACTATACTATGACGTTTTTTATGACATTTTGAGGTCAAAAAAAATTTTGACTTTTTTTGGCCGAAAAAAACGCCTTACTATACTATGACGTTTTTTATGACATTTTGAGGTCAAAAAAAATTTTGACTTTTTTTGGCCGAAAAAAACGCCTTACTATACTATGACGTTTTTTATGACTTTTTGAGGTCAAAAAAAATGTTGACTTTTTTTGGCCGAAAAAAACGCCTTACTATACTATGACGTTTTTTATGACATTTTGAGGTCAAATTTTTTTTTGACTTTTTTTGGCCGATTTTGACGCCTTACTATACTATGACGTTTTTTATGACATTTTGAGGTCAAAAAAAATGTTGACTTTTTTTGGCCGAAAAAAACGCCTTACTATACTATGACGTTTTTTATGACATTTTGAGGTCAAAATTTTTTTTGACTTTTTTTGGCCGATTTTGACGCCTTACTATACTATGACGTTTTTTATGACATTTTGAGGTCAAAAATTTTTTTGACTTTTTTTGGCCGATTTTGACGCCTTACTATACTATGACGTTTTTTATGACATTTTGAGGTAAAAAAAAATGTTGACTTTTTTTGGCCGAAAAAAACGCCTTACTATACTATGACGCTTTTTATGACATTTTGAGGTCAAAAATTTTTTTTAGTTTTTTTGGCCGATTTTGACGCCTTACTATACTATGACGTTTTTTATGACATTTTGAGGTCAAAAAAAATTTTGACTTTTTTTGGCCGAAAAAAACGCCTTACTATACTATGACGTTTTTTATGACATTTTGAGGTCAAAAAAATTTTTGACTTTTTTTGGCCGATTTTTACGCCTTACTATACTATGACGTTTTTTATGACATTTTGAGGTCAAAAAAATTTTTGACTTTTTTTGGCCGATTTTGACGCCTTACTATACTATGACGTTTTTTATGACATTTTGAGGTCAAAATTTTTTTTGACTTTTTTTGGCCGATTTTGACGCCTTACTATACTATGACGTTTTTTATGACATTTTGAGGTCAAAAAAAATTTTGACTTTTTTTGGCCGAAAAAAACGCCTTACTATACTATGACGTTTTTTATGACATTTTGAGGTCAAAAAAATTTGTGACTTTTTTTGGCCGAAAAAAACGCCTTACTATACTATGACGTTTTTTATGACATTTTGAGGTCAAAATTTTTTTTGACTTTTTTTGGCCGATTTTGACGCCTTACTATACTATGACGTTTTTTATGACATTTTGAGGTCAAAAAAAATGTTGACTTTTTTTGGCCGAAAAAAACGCCTTACTATACTATGACGTTTTTTATGACATTTTGAGGTCAAAAAATTTTTTGACTTTTTTTGGCCGAAAAAAACGCCTTACTATACTATGACGTTTTTTATGACATTTTGAGGTCAAAAAAAATTTTGACTTTTTTTGGCCGAAAAAAACGCCTTACTATACTATGACGTTTTTTATGACATTTTGAGGTCAAAAATTTTTTTGACTTTTTTTGGCCGATTTTGACGCCTTACTATACTATGACGTTTTTTATGACATTTTGAGGTCAAAATTTTTTTTGAATTTTTTTGGCCGATTTTGACGCCTTACTATACTATGACGTTTTTTATGACATTTTGAGGTCAAAAAAATTTTTGACTTTTTTTGGCCGATTTTTACGCCTTACTATACTATGACGTTTTTTATGACATTTTGAGGTCAAAATTTTTTTTGACTTTTTTTGGCCGAAAAAACGCCTTACTATACTATGACGTTTTTTATGACATTTTGAGGTCAAAAATTTTTTTGACTTTTTTTGGCCGATTTTGACGCCTTACTATACTATGACGTTTTTTATGACATTTTGAGGTCAAAATTTTTTTTGACTTTTTTTGGCCGATTTTGACGCCTTACTATACTATGACGTTTTTTATGACATTTTGAGGTCAAAAAAAATTTTGACTTTTTTTGGCCGAAAAAAACGCCTTACTATACTATGACGTTTTTTATGACATTTTGTGGTCAAAAAAAATTTTGACTTTTTTTGGCCGAAAAAAACGCCTTACTATACTATGACGTTTTTTATGACATTTTGAGGTCAAAAAAAATTTTGACTTTTTTTGGCCGAAAAAAACGCCTTACTATACTATGACGTTTTTTATGACATTTTGAGGTCAAAAAAAATGTTGACTTTTTTTGGCCGAAAAAAACGCCTTACTATACTATGACGTTTTTTATGACATTTTGAGGTCAAAAATTTTTTTGAGTTTTTTTGGCCGATTTTGACGCCTTACTATACTATGACGTTTTTTATGACATTTTGAGGTCAAAAAAAATGTTGACTTTTTTTGGCCGAAAAAAACGCCTTACTATACTATGACGTTTTTTATGACATTTTGAGGTCAAAAATTTTTTTGAGTTTTTTTGGCCGATTTTGACGCCTTACTATACTATGACGTTTTTTATGACATTTTGAGGTCAAAAAAATTTTTGACTTTTTTTGGCCGAAAAAAACGCCTTACTATACTATGACGTTTTTTATGACATTTTGAGGTCAAAAAAATTTTTGAGTTTTTTTGGCCGAAAAAAACGCCTTACTATACTATGACGTTTTTTATGACATTTTGAGGTCAAAAAAATTTTTGACTTTTTTTGGCCGATTTTGACGCCTTACTATACTATGACGTTTTTTATGACATTTTGAGGTCAAAATTTTTTTTGACTTTTTTTGGCCGAAAAAACGCCTTACTATACTACGACGTTTTTTATGACATTTTGAGGTCAAAAAAAATTTTGACTTTTTTTGGCCGATTTTGACGCCTTACTATACTATGACGTTTTTTATGACATTTTGAGGTCAAAATTTTTTTTGAATTTTTTTGGCCGATTTTGACGCCTTACTATACTATGACGTTTTTTATGACATTTTGAGGTCAAAAAAATGTTTGACTTTTTTTGGCCGATTTTGACGCCTTACTATACTATGACGTTTTTTATGACATTTTGAGGTCAAAAATTTTTTTTGACTTTTTTTGGCCGATTTTGACGCCTTACTATACTATGACGTTTTTTATGACATTTTGAGGTCAAAAAAATTTGTGACTTTTTTTGGCCGAAAAAAACGCCTTACTATACTATGACGTTTTTTATGACATTTTGAGGTCAAAAATTTTTTTTGACTTTTTTTGGCCGATTTTGACGCCTTACTATACTATGACGTTTTTTATGACATTTTGAGGTCAAAAAAATTTGTGACTTTTTTTGGCCGAAAAAAACGCCTTACTATACTATGACGTTTTTTATGACATTTTGAGGTCAAAATTTTTTTTGACTTTTTTTGGCCGATTTTGACGCCTTACTATACTATGACGTTTTTTATGACATTTTGAGGTCAAAAAAATTTTTGACTTTTTTTGGCCGAAAAAAACGCCTTACTATACTATGACGTTTTTTATGACATTTTGAGGTCAAAAAAAATTTTGACTTTTTTTGGCCGAAAAAAAACGCCTTACTATACTATGACGTTTTTTATGACATTTTGAGGTCAAAAAAAATTTTGACTTTTTTTGGCCGAAAAAAACGCCTTACTATACTATGACGTTTTTTATGACATTTTGAGGTCAAAATTTTTTTTGACTTTTTTTGGCCGATTTTGACGCCTTACTATACTATGACGTTTTTTATGACATTTTGAGGTCAAAATTTTTTTTGAATTTTTTTGGCCGATTTTGACGCCTTACTATACTATGACGTTTTTTATGACATTTTGAGGTCAAAAAAATTTTTGACTTTTTTTGGCCGAAAAAAACGCCTTACTATACTATGACGTTTTTTATGACATTTTGAGGTCAAAAAAAATTTTGACTTTTTTTGGCCGAAAAAAACGCCTTACTATACTATGACGTTTTTAATGACATTTTGAGGTCAAAAAAATTTTTGACTTTTTTTGGCCGAAAAAAACGCCTTACTATGACGTTTTTTATGACATTTTGAGGTCAAAAATTTTTTTTGACATTTTTTGGCCGATTTTGACGCCTTACTATACTATGACGTTTTTTATGACATTTTGAGGTCAAAAAAATTTGTGACTTTTTTTGGCCGAAAAAAACGCCTTACTATACTATGACGTTTTTTATGACATTTTTAGGTCAAAAAAAATTTTGACTTTTTTTGGCCGAAAAAAACGCCTTACTATACTATGACGTTTTTTATGACATTTTGAGGTCAAAAATTTTTTTGACTTTTTTTGGCCGATTTTGACGCCTTACTATACTATGACGTTTTTTATGACATTTTGAGGTCAAAAAAAATTTTGACTTTTTTTGGCCGATTTTGACGCCTTACTATACTATGACGTTTTTTATGCCATTTTGAGGTCAAAAAAAATTTTGACTTTTTTTGGCCGAAAAAAAACGCCTTACTATACTATGACGTTTTTTATGACATTTTGAGGTCAAAATTTTTTTTGACTTTTTTTGGCCGATTTTGACGCCTTACTATACTATGACGTTTTTTATGACATTTTGAGGTCAAAAATTTTTTTGACTTTTTTTGGCCGGAAAAAACGCCTTACTATACTATGACGTTTTTTATGACATTTTGAGGTCAAACAAAATTTTGACTTTTTTTGGCCGAAAAAAACGCCTTACTATACTATGACGTTTTTTATGACATTTTGAGGTCAAAAAAATTTTTGACTTTTTTTGGCCGAAAAAAACGCCTTACTATACTATGACGTTTTTTATGACATTTTGAGGTCAAACAAAATTTTGACTTTTTTTGGCCGAAAAAGACGCCTTACTATACTATGACGTTTTTTATGACATTTTGAGGTCAAAAATTTTTTTGACTTTTTTTGGCCGAAAAAAACGCCTTACTATACTATGACATTTTTTATGACATTTTGAGGTCAAACAAAATTTTGACTTTTTTTGGCCGAAAAAAACACCTTACTATACTATGACGTTTTTTATGACATTTTGAGGTCAAAAATTTTTTGAATTTTTTTGCCGATTTTGACGCCTTACTATACTATGACGTTTTTTGTGATATTTTGAGGTCAAAAATTTTTTTGACTTTTTTTGGCCGATTTTGACGCCTTACTATACTATGACGTTTTTTATGCCATTTTGAGGTCAAAAAAATGTTTGACTTTTTTTGGCCGATTTTGACGCCTTACTATACTATGACGTTTTTTATGACATTTTGAGGTCAAAAATTTTTTTGACTTTTTTTGGCCGGAAAAAACGCCTTACTATACTATGACGTTTTTTATGACATTTTGAGGTCAAACAAAATTTTGACTTTTTTTGGCCGAAAAAAACGCCTTACTATACTATGACGTTTTTTATGACATTTTGAGGTCAAAAAAAATTTTGACTTTTTTTGGCCGATTTTGACGCCTTACTATACTATGACGTTTTTTATGACATTTTGAGGTCAAAAAAAAATGTTGACTTTTTTTGGCCGATTTTGACGCCTTACTATACTATGACGTTTTTTATGACATTTTGAGGTCAAAAATTTTTTTGACTTTTTTTGGCCGGAAAAAACGCCTTACTATACTATGACGTTTTTTATGACATTTTGAGGTCAAACAAAATTTTGACTTTTTTTGGCCGAAAAAAACTCCTTACTATACTATGACGTTTTTTATGACATTTTGAGGTAAAAAAAAATTCTGACTTTTTTTGGCCGAAAAAAACGCCTTACTATACTATGACGTTTTTTATGACATTTTGAGGTCAAAATTTTTTTTGACTTTTTTTGGCCGATTTTGACGCCTTACTATACTATGACGTTTTTTATGACATTTTGAGGTCAAAAAAATTTGTGACTTTTTTTGGCCGAAAAAAACGCCTTACTATACTATGACGTTTTTTATGACATTTTGAGGTCAAAAAAAATTTAGACTTTTTTTGGCCGAAAAAAACGCCTTACTATACTATGACGTTTTTTATGACATTTTGAGGTCAAAAATTTTTTTGACTTTTTTTGGCCGATTTTGACGCCTTACTATACTATGACGTTTTTTATGACATTTTGAGGTCAAAAAAATTTTTGACTTTTTTTGGCCGAAAAAAACGCCTTACTATACTATGACGTTTTTTATGACATTTTGAGGTCAAAAAAAATTTTGACTTTTTTTGGCCGAAAAAAACGCCTTACTATACTATGACGTTTTTTATGACATTTTGACGTCAAAAAAAATTTTGACTTTTTTTGGCCGATTTTGACGCCTTACTATACTATGACGTTTTTTATGACATTTTGAGGTCAAAAAAAATTTTGACTTTTTTTGGCCGATTTTGACGCCTTACTATACTATGACGTTTTTTATGCCATTTTGAGGTCAAAAAAAATTTTGACTTTTTTTGGCCGAAAAAAAACGCCTTACTATACTATGACGTTTTTTATGACATTTTGAGGTCAAAATTTTTTTTGACTTTTTTTGGCCGATTTTGACGCCTTACTATACTATGACGTTTTTTATGACATTTTGAGGTCAAAAAAAAATTTGACTTTTTTTGGCCGATTTTGACGCCTTACTATACTATGACGTTTTTTATGCCATTTTGAGGTCAAAAAAAATTTTGACTTTTTTTGGCCGAAAAAAAACGCCTTACTATACTATGACGTTTTTTATGACATTTTGAGGTCAAAATTTTTTTTGACTTTTTTTGGCCGATTTTGACGCCTTACTATACTATGACGTTTTTTATGACATTTTGAGGTCAAAATTTTTTTTGACTTTTTTTGGCCGATTTTGACGCCTTACTATACTATGACGTTTTTTATGACATTTTGAGGTCAAAAAAATTTTTGACTTTTTTTGGCCGAAAAAAACGCCTTACTATACTATGACGTTTTTTATGACATTTTGAGGTCAAAATTTTTTTTGACTTTTTTTGGCCGATTTTGACGCCTTACTATACTATGACGTTTTTTATGACATTTTGAGGTCAAAAAAATTTGTGACTTTTTTTGGCCGAAAAAAACGCCTTACTATACTATGACGTTTTTTATGACATTTTGAGGTCAAAATTTTTTTTGACTTTTTTTGGCTGATTTTGACGCCTTACTATACTATGACGTTTTTTATGACATTTTGAGGTCAAAAAAATTTTTGACTTTTTTTGGCCGAAAAAAACGCCTTACTATACTATGACGTTTTTTATGACATTTTGTGGTCAAAAAAAATTTTGACTTTTTTTGGCCGAAAAAAACGCCTTACTATACTATGACGTTTTTTATGACATTTTGAGGTCAAAAAAAATTTTGACTTTTTTTGGCCGAAAAAAACGCCTTACTATACTATGACGTTTTTTATGACATTTTGAGGTCAAAAAAAATGTTGACTTTTTTTGGCCGAAAAAAAACGCCTTACTATACTATGACGTTTTTTATGACATTTTGAGGTCAAAAATTTTTTTGTGTTTTTTTGGCCGATTTTGACGCCTTACTATACTATGACGTTTTTTATGACATTTTGAGGTAAAAAAAAATGTTGACTTTTTTTGGCCGAAAAAAACGCCTTACTATACTATGACGTTTTTTATGACATTTTGAGGTCAAAATTTTTTTTGACTTTTTTTGGCCGATTTTGACGCCTTACTATACTATGACGTTTTTTATGACATTTTGAGGTCAAAAAAATTTTTGACTTTTTTTGGCCGAAAAAAACGCCTTACTATACTATGACGTTTTTTATGACATTTTGAGGTCAAAAAAATTTTTGAGTTTTTTTGGCCGAAAAAAACGCCTTACTATACTATGACGTTTTTTATGACATTTTGAGGTCAAAAAAATTTTTGACTTTTTTTGGCCGATTTTGACGCCTTACTATACTATGACGTTTTTTATGACATTTTGAGGTCAAAAAAAATTTTGACTTTTTTTGGCCGAAAAAAACGCCTTACTATACTATGACGTTTTTTATGACATTTTGTGGTCAAAAAAAATTTTGACTTTTTTTGGCCGAAAAAAACGCCTTACTATACTATGACGTTTTTTATGACATTTTGAGGTCAAAAAAATGTTTGACTTTTTTTGGCCGATTTTGACGCCTTACTATACTATGACGTTTTTTATGACATTTTGAGGTCAAAAATTTTTTTTGACTTTTTTTGGCCGATTTTGACGCCTTACTATACTATGACGTTTTTTATGACATTTTGAGGTCAAAAAAATTTGTGACTTTTTTTGGCCGAAAAAAACGCCTTACTATACTATGACGTTTTTTATGACATTTTGAGGTCAAAATTTTTTTTGACTTTTTTTGGCTGATTTTGACGCCTTACTATACTATGACGTTTTTTATGACATTTTGAGGTCAAAAAAATTTTTGACTTTTTTTGGCCGAAAAAAACGCCTTACTATACTATGACGTTTTTTATGACATTTTGAGGTCAAAAAAAATTTTGACTTTTTTTGGCCGAAAAAAAACGCCTTACTATACTATGACGTTTTTTATGACATTTTGAGGTCAAAAATTTTTTTGACTTTTTTTGGCCGAAAAAAACGCCTTACTATACTATGACGTTTTTTATGACATTTTGAGGTCAAAAAAAATGTTGACTTTTTTTGGCCGATTTTGACGCCTTACTATACT
Organism: Toxotes jaculatrix; assembly: GCF_017976425.1. Taxonomy (NCBI): domain Eukaryota; kingdom Metazoa; phylum Chordata; class Actinopteri; family Toxotidae; genus Toxotes; species Toxotes jaculatrix. Next base: position 15,616,244 of record NC_054394.1, on the reverse strand, counting down.
ATGACGTTTTTTATGACATTTTGAGGTCAAAATTTTTTTTGACTTTTTTTGGCCGATTTTGACGCCTTACTATACTATGACGTTTTTTATGACATTTTGAGGTCAAAAAAAATGTTGACTTTTTTTGGCCGAAAAAAACGCCTTACTATACTATGACGTTTTTTATGACATTTTGAGGTCAAAAATTTTTTTGACTTTTTTTGGCCGATTTTGACGCCTTACTATACTATGAAGTTTTTTATGACATTTTGAGGTAAAAAAAAATGTTGACTTTTTTTGGCCGATTTTGACGCCTTACTATACTATGACGTTTTTTATGACATTTTGAGGTCAAAATTTTTTTTGACTTTTTTTGGCCGATTTTGACGCCTTACTATACTATGACGTTTTTTATGACATTTTGAGGTCAAAAAAATTTTTGACTTTTTTTGGCCGAAAAAAAACGCCTTACTATACTATGACGTTTTTTATGACATTTTGAGGTCAAAATTTTTTTTGACTTTTTTTGGCCGATTTTGACGCCTTACTATACTATGACGTTTTTTATGACATTTTGAGGTCAAAAAAATTTTTGACTTTTTTTGGCCGAAAAAAACGCCTTACTATACTATGACGTTTTTTATGACATTTTGTGGTCAAAAAAATTTTTGACTTTTTTTGGCCGAAAAAAACGCCTTACTATACTATGACGTTTTTTATGACATTTTGAGGTCAAAAAAAATTTTGACTTTTTTTGGCCGAAAAAAAACGCCTTACTATACTATGACGTTTTTTATGACATTTTGAGGTCAAAAAAAATGTTGACTTTTTTTGGCCGAAAAAAAAACGCCTTACTATACTATGACGTTTTTTATGACATTTTGAGGTCAAAAATTTTTTTGTGTTTTTTTGGCCGATTTTGACGCCTTACTATACTATGACGTTTTTTATGACATTTTGAGGTCAAAAAAAATGTTGACTTTTTTTGGCCGAAAAAAACGCCTTACTATACTATGACGTTTTTTATGACATTTTGAGGTCAAAATTTTTTTTGACTTTTTTTGGCCGATTTTGACGCCTTACTATACTATGACGTTTTTTATGACATTTTGAGGTCAAAAAAATTTTTGACTTTTTTTGGCCGAAAAAAACGCCTTACTATACTATGACGTTTTTTATGACATTTTGAGGTCAAAAAAATTTTTGAGTTTTTTTGGCCGAAAAAAACGCCTTACTATACTATGACGTTTTTTATGACATTTTGAGGTCAAAAAAATTTTTGACTTTTTTTGGCCGATTTTGACGCCTTACTATACTATGACGTTTTTTATGACATTTTGAGGTCAAAATTTTTTTTGACTTTTTTTGGCCGAAAAAACGCCTTACTATACTATGACGTTTTTTATGACATTTTGAGGTCAAAAAAAATTTTGACTTTTTTTGGCCGATTTTGACGCCTTACTATACTATGACGTTTTTTATGACATTTTGAGGTCAAAATTTTTTTTGAATTTTTTTGGCCGATTTTGACGCCTTACTATACTATGACGTTTTTTATGACATTTTGAGGTCAAAAAAATGTTTGACTTTTTTTGGCCGATTTTGACGCCTTACTATACTATGACGTTTTTTATGACATTTTGAGGTCAAAAATTTTTTTTGACTTTTTTTGGCCGATTTTGACGCCTTACTATACTATGACGTTTTTTATGACATTTTGAGGTCAAAAAAATTTGTGACTTTTTTTGGCCGAAAAAAACGCCTTACTATACTATGACGTTTTTTATGACATTTTGAGGTCAAAATTTTTTTTGACTTTTTTTGGCTGATTTTGACGCCTTACTATACTATGACGTTTTTTATGACATTTTGAGGTCAAAAAATTTTTTGACTTTTTTTGGCCGAAAAAAACGCCTTACTATACTATGACGTTTTTTATGACATTTTGAGGTCAAAAAAAATTTTGACTTTTTTTGGCCGAAAAAAAACGCCTTACTATACTATGACGTTTTTTATGACATTTTGAGGTCAAAAATTTTTTTGACTTTTTTTGGCCGATTTTGACGCCTTACTATACTATGAAGTTTTTTATGACATTTTGAGGTAAAAAAAAATGTTGACTTTTTTTGGCCGATTTTGACGCCTTACTATACTATGACGTTTTTTATGACATTTTGAGGTCAAAATTTTTTTTGACTTTTTTTGGCCGATTTTGACGCCTTACTATACTATGACGTTTTTTATGACATTTTGAGGTCAAAAAAATTTTTGACTTTTTTTGGCCGAAAAAAAACGCCTTACTATACTATGACGTTTTTTATGACATTTTGAGGTCAAAATTTTTTTTGACTTTTTTTGGCCGATTTTGACGCCTTACTATACTATGACGTTTTTTATGACATTTTGAGGTCAAAAAAATTTTTGACTTTTTTTGGCCGAAAAAAACGCCTTACTATACTATGACGTTTTTTATGACATTTTGTGGTCAAAAAAAATTTTGACTTTTTTTGGCCGAAAAAAACGCCTTACTATACTATGACGTTTTTTATGACATTTTGAGGTCAAAAAAAATTTTGACTTTTTTTGGCCGAAAAAAACGCCTTACTATACTATGACGTTTTTTATGACATTTTGAGGTCAAAAAAAATGTTGACTTTTTTTGGCCGAAAAAAAACGACTTACTATACTATGACGTTTTTTATGACATTTTGAGGTCAAAAATTTTTTTGTGTTTTTTTGGCCGATTTTGACGCCTTACTATACTATGACGTTTTTTATGACATTTTGAGGTCAAAAAAAATGTTGACTTTTTTTGGCCGAAAAAAACGCCTTACTATACTATGACGTTTTTTATGACATTTTGAGGTCAAAATTTTTTTTGACTTTTTTTGGCCGATTTTGACGCCTTACTATACTATGACGTTTTTTATGACATTTTGAGGTCAAAAAAATTTTTGACTTTTTTTGGCCGAAAAAAACGCCTTACTATACTATGACGTTTTTTATGACATTTTGAGGTCAAAAAAATTTTTGAGTTTTTTTGGCCGAAAAAAACGCCTTACTATACTATGACGTTTTTTATGACATTTTGAGGTCAAAAAAATTTTTGACTTTTTTTGGCCGATTTTGACGCCTTACTATACTATGACGTTTTTTATGACATTTTGAGGTCAAAATTTTTTTTGACTTTTTTTGGCCGAAAAAACGCCTTACTATACTATGACGTTTTTTATGACATTTTGAGGTCAAAAAAAATTTTGACTTTTTTTGGCCGATTTTGACGCCTTACTATACTATGACGTTTTTTATGACATTTTGAGGTCAAAAAAAATGTTGACTTTTTTTGGCCGAAAAAAACGCCTTACTATACTATGACGTTTTTTATGACATTTTGAGGTCAAAAATTTTTTTGACTTTTTTTGGCCGATTTTTACGCCTTACTATACTATGACGTTTTTTATGACATTTTGAGGTCAAAAAAAATTTTGACTTTTTTTGGCCGAAAAAAAACGCCTTACTATACTATGACGTTTTTTATGACATTTTGAGGTCAAAAATTTTTTTGAGTTTTTTTGGCCGATTTTTACGCCTTACTATACTATGACGTTTTTTATGACATTTTGAGGTCAAAAAAAATGTTGACTTTTTTTGGCCGAAAAAAACGCCTTACTATACTATGACGTTTTTTATGACATTTTGAGGTCAAAAATTTTTTTGACTTTTTTTGGCCGATTTTTACGCCTTACTATACTATGACGTTTTTTATGACATTTTGAGGTCAAAAAAAATTTTGACTTTTTTTGGCCGAAAAAAACGCCTTACTATACTATGACGTTTTTTATGACATTTTGAGGTCAAAAAAAATTTTGACTTTTTTTGGCCGAAAAAAACGCCTTACTATACTATGACGTTTTTTATGACATTTTGAGGTCAAAAAAATTTTTGACTTTTTTTTGCCGAAAAAAACGCCTTACTATACTATGACGTTTTTTATGACATTTTGAGGTCAAAAATTTTTGACTTTTTTTTGCCGAAAAAAACGCCTTACTATACTATGACGTTTTTTATGACATTTTGAGGTCAAAAATTTTTTTGAGTTTTTTTGGCCGATTTTGACGCCTTACTATACTATGACGTTTTTTATGACATTTTGAGGTCAAAAAAAATGTTGACTTTTTTTGGCCGAAAAAAAACGCCTTACTATACTATGACGTTTTTTATGACATTTTGAGGTCAAAAATTTTTTTGACTTTTTTTGGCCGATTTTGACGCCTTACTATACTATGACGTTTTTTATGACATTTTGAGGTGAAAAAATTTTTTGACTTTTTTTGGCCGAAAAAAACGCCTTACTATACTATGACGTTTTTTATGACATTTTGAGGTCAAAAATTTTTTTGAGTTTTTTTGGCCGATTTTGACGCCTTACTATACTATGACGTTTTTTGTGACATTTTGAGGTCAAAAAAATTTTTGACTTTTTTTGGCCGAAAAAAACGCCTTACTATACTATGACGTTTTTTATGACATTTTGAGGTCAAAAATTTTTTTGACTTTTTTTGGCCGATTTTGACGCCTTACTATACTATGATGTTTTTTATGACATTTTGAGGTCAAAATTTTTTTTGACTTTTTTTGGCCGAAAAAAACGCCTTACTATACTATGACGTTTTTAATGACATTTTGAGGTCAAAAAAATTTTTGACTTTTTTTGGCCGAAAAAAACGTCTTACTATACTATGACGTTTTTTATGACATTTTGAGGTCAAAAATTTTTTTGACTTTTTTTGGCCGATTTTGACGCCTTACTATACTATGACGTTTTTTATGACATTTTGAGGTCAAAAAAAATTTTGACTTTTTTTGGCCGATTTTGACGCCTTACTATACTATGACGTTTTTTATGACATTTTGAGGTCAAAAAAAATTTTGTCTTTTTTTGGCCGAAAAAAACGCCTTACTATACTATGACGTTTTTTATGACATTTTGAGGTCAAAATTTTTTTTGACTTTTTTTGGCCGATTTTGACGCCTTACTATACTATGACGTTTTTTATGACATTTTGAGGTCAAAAAAAATTTTGACTTTTTTTGGCCGAAAAAAACGCCTTACTATACTATGACGTTTTTTATGACATTTTGAGGTCAAAAATTTTTTTGACTTTTTTTGGCCGAAAAAAACGCCTTACTATACTATGACGTTTTTTATGACATTTTGAGGTCAAAATTTTTTTTGACTTTTTTTGGCCGATTTTGACGCCTTACTATACTATGACGTTTTTTATGACATTTTGAGGTCAAAAATTTTTTTGAGTTTTTTTGGCCGATTTTGACGCCTTACTATACTATGACGTTTTTTATGACATTTTGAGGTCAAAAAAAATTTTGACTTTTTTTGGCCAAAAAAAAACGCCTTACTATACTATGACGTTTTTTATGACATTTTGAGGTAAAAAAAAATGTTGACTTTTTTTGGCCGAAAAAAACGCCTTACTATACTATGACGTTTTTTATGACATTTTGAGGTCAAAAATTTTTTTGACTTTTTTTGGCCGATTTTGACGCCTTACTATACTATGACGTTTTTTATGACATTTTGAGGTCAAAAAAAATTTTGACTTTTTTTGGCCGAAAAAAACGCCTTACTATACTATGACGTTTTTTATGACATTTTGAGGTCAAAAAAATTTTTGACTTTTTTTGGCCGAAAAAAAACGCCTTACTATACTATGACGTTTTTTATGACATTTTGAGGTCAAAATTTTTTTTGACTTTTTTTGGCCGAAAAAAACGCCTTACTATACTATGACGTTTTTTATGACATTTTGAGGTCAAAAATTTTTTTGAGTTTTTTTGGCCGATTTTGACGCCTTACTATACTATGACGTTTTTTGTGACATTTTGAGGTCAAAAAAATTTTTGACTTTTTTTGGCCGAAAAAAACGCCTTACTATACTATGACGTTTTTTATGACATTTTGAGGTCAAAATTTTTTTTGACTTTTTTTGGCCGAAAAAAACGCCTTACTATACTATGACGTTTTTTATGACATTTTGAGGTCAAAAATTTTTTTGAGTTTTTTTGGCCGATTTTGACGCCTTACTATACTATGACGTTTTTTATGACATTTTGAGGTCAAAAAAAATTTTGACTTTTTTTGGCCAAAAAAAACGCCTTACTATACTATGACGTTTTTTATGACATTTTGAGGTCAAAAAAAATGTTGACTTTTTTTGGCCGAAAAAAACGCCTTACTATACTATGACGTTTTTTATGACATTTTGAGGTCAAAAATTTTTTTGACTTTTTTTGGCCGATTTTGACGCCTTACTATACTATGACGTTTTTTATGACATTTTGAGGTCAAAAAAAATTTTGACTTTTTTTGGCCGAAAAAAACGCCTTACTATACTATGACGTTTTTTATGACATTTTGAGGTCAAAATTTTTTTTGACTTTTTTTGGCCGATTTTGACGCCTTACTATACTATGACGTTTTTTATGACATTTTGAGGTCAAAAAATTTTTTGACTTTTTTTGGCCGAAAAAAACGCCTTACTATACTATGACGTTTTTTATGACATTTTGAGGTCAAAATTTTTTTTGACTTTTTTTGGCCGATTTTGACGCCTTACTAAACTATGACGTTTTTTATGACATTTTGAGGTCAAAAAAAATTTTGACTTTTTTTGGCCGAAAAAAACGCCTTACTATACTATGACGTTTTTTATGACATTTTGAGGTCAAAATTTTTTTTGACTTTTTTTGGCCGATTTTGACGCCTTACTATACTATGACGTTTTTTATGACATTTTGAGGTAAAAAAAAATGTTGACTTTTTTTGGCCGATTTTTACGCCTTACTATACTATGACGTTTTTTATGACATTTTGAGGTCAAAAAAAATTTTGACTTTTTTTGGCCGATTTTGACGCCTTACTATACTATGACGTTTTTTATGACATTTTGAGGTCAAAAAAAATTTTGACTTTTTTTGGCCGATTTTGACGCCTTACTATACTATGACGTTTTTTATGACATTTTGAGGTCAAAAAAAATTTTGACTTTTTTTGGCCGAAAAAAACGCCTTACTATACTATGACGTTTTTTATGACATTTTGAGGTCAAAAAAATTTTTGACTTTTTTTGGCCGAAAAAAACGCCTTACTATACTATGACGTTTTTTATGACATTTTGAGGTCAAAAAAAATTTTGACTTTTTTTGGCCGAAAAAAACGCCTTACTATACTATGACGTTTTTTATGACATTTTGAGGTCAAAAATTTTTTTGACTTTTTTTGGCCGATTTTGACACCTTACTACACTATGACGTTTTTTATGACATTTTGAAGTCAAAAAAAATTTTGACTTTTTTTGGCCGAAAAAAACGCCTTACTATACTATGACGTTTTTTATGACATTTTGAGGTCAAAAATTTTTTTGACTTTTTTTGGCCGAAAAAAACGCCTTACTATACTATGACGTTTTTTATGACATTTTGAGGTCAAAATTTTTTTTGACTTTTTTTGGCCGATTTTGACGCCTTACTATACTATGACGTTTTTTATGACATTTTGAGGTCAAAAATTTTTTTGAGTTTTTTTGGCCGATTTTGACGCCTTACTATACTATGACGTTTTTTATGACATTTTGAGGTCAAAAAAAATTTTGACTTTTTTTGGCCAAAAAAAAACGCCTTACTATACTATGACGTTTTTTATGACATTTTGAGGTAAAAAAAAATGTTGACTTTTTTTGGCCGAAAAAAACGCCTTACTATACTATGACGTTTTTTATGACATTTTGAGGTCAAAAATTTTTTTGACTTTTTTTGGCCGATTTTGACGCCTTACTATACTATGACGTTTTTTATGACATTTTGAGGTCAAAAAAAATTTTGACTTTTTTTGGCCGAAAAAAACGCCTTACTATACTATGACGTTTTTTATGACATTTTGAGGTCAAAAAAATTTTTGACTTTTTTTGGCCGAAAAAAACGCCTTACTATACTATGACGTTTTTTATGACATTTTGAGGTCAAAATTTTTTTTGACTTTTTTTGGCCGAAAAAAACGCCTTACTATACTATGACGTTTTTTATGACATTTTGAGGTCAAAAATTTTTTTGAGTTTTTTTGGCCGATTTTGACGCCTTACTATACTATGACGTTTTTTGTGACATTTTGAGGTCAAAAAAATTTTTGACTTTTTTTGGCCGAAAAAAACGCCTTACTATACTATGACGTTTTTTATGACATTTTGAGGTCAAAATTTTTTTTGACTTTTTTTGGCCGAAAAAAACGCCTTACTATACTATGACGTTTTTTATGACATTTTGAGGTCAAAAATTTTTTTGAGTTTTTTTGGCCGATTTTGACGCCTTACTATACTATGACGTTTTTTATGACATTTTGAGGTCAAAAAAAATTTTGACTTTTTTTGGCCAAAAAAAACGCCTTACTATACTATGACGTTTTTTATGACATTTTGAGGTCAAAAAAAATGTTGACTTTTTTTGGCCGAAAAAAACGCCTTACTATACTATGACGTTTTTTATGACATTTTGAGGTCAAAAATTTTTTTGACTTTTTTTGGCCGATTTTGACGCCTTACTATACTATGACGTTTTTTATGACATTTTGAGGTCAAAAAAAATTTTGACTTTTTTTGGCCGAAAAAAACGCCTTACTATACTATGACGTTTTTTATGACATTTTGAGGTCAAAATTTTTTTTGACTTTTTTTGGCCGATTTTGACGCCTTACTATACTATGACGTTTTTTATGACATTTTGAGGTCAAAAAATTTTTTGACTTTTTTTGGCCGAAAAAAACGCCTTACTATACTATGACGTTTTTTATGACATTTTGAGGTCAAAATTTTTTTTGACTTTTTTTGGCCGATTTTGACGCCTTACTAAACTATGACGTTTTTTATGACATTTTGAGGTCAAAAAAAATTTTGACTTTTTTTGGCCGAAAAAAACGCCTTACTATACTATGACGTTTTTTATGACATTTTGAGGTCAAAATTTTTTTTGACTTTTTTTGGCCGATTTTGACGCCTTACTATACTATGACGTTTTTTATGACATTTTGAGGTAAAAAAAAATGTTGACTTTTTTTGGCCGATTTTTACGCCTTACTATACTATGACGTTTTTTATGACATTTTGAGGTCAAAAAAAATTTTGACTTTTTTTGGCCGATTTTGACGCCTTACTATACTATGACGTTTTTTATGACATTTTGAGGTCAAAAAAAATTTTGACTTTTTTTGGCCGATTTTGACGCCTTACTATACTATGACGTTTTTTATGACATTTTGAGGTCAAAAAAAATTTTGACTTTTTTTGGCCGAAAAAAACGCCTTACTATACTATGACGTTTTTTATGACATTTTGAGGTCAAAAAAATTTTTGACTTTTTTTGGCCGAAAAAAACGCCTTACTATACTATGACGTTTTTTATGACATTTTGAGGTCAAAAAAAATTTTGACTTTTTTTGGCCGAAAAAAACGCCTTACTATACTATGACGTTTTTTATGACATTTTGAGGTCAAAAATTTTTTTGACTTTTTTTGGCCGATTTTGACACCTTACTACACTATGACGTTTTTTATGACATTTTGAAGTCAAAAAAAATTTTGACTTTTTTTGGCCGAAAAAAACGCCTTACTATACTATGACGTTTTTTATGACATTTTGAGGTCAAAATTTTTTTTGACTTTTTTTGGCCGATTTTGACGCCTTACTATACTATGACGTTTTTTATGACATTTTGAAGTCAAAAAAATTTTTGACTTTTTTTGGCCGAAAAAAACGCCTTACTATACTATGACGTTTTTTATGACATTTTGAGGTCAAAAAAATTTTTGACTTTTTTTAGCCCAAAAAAACGCCTTACTATACTATGACGTTTTTTATGACATTTTGAAGTCAAAAAAAATTTTGACATTTTTTGGCCGAAAAAAACGCCTTACTATACTATGACGTTTTTTATGACATTTTGAGGTCAAAAAATTTTTTGAGTTTTTTTGGCCGATTTTGACGCCTTACTATACTATGACGTTTTTTATGACATTTTGAAGTTAAAAAAAATTTTGACTTTTTTTGGCCGAAAAAAACGCCTTACTATACTATGACGTTTTTTATGACATTTTGAGGTCAAAAAAAATTTTGACTTTTTTTGGCCGAAAAAAACGCCTTACTATACTATGACGTTTTTTATGACATTTTGAGGTCGAAAAAAATTTAGACTTTTTTTGGCCGATTTTGACGCCTTACTATACTATGACGTTTTTTATGACATTTTGAGGTAAAAAATTTTTTGACTTTTTTTGGCCGATTTTGACGCCTTACTATACTATGACGTTTTTTATGACATTTTGAGGTAAAAAAAAATGTTGACTTTTTTTGGCCGATTTTGACGCCTTACTATACTATGACGTTTTTTATGACATTTTGAGGTCAAAATAATCTTTGACTTTTTTTGGCCGAAAAAAACGCCTTACTATACTATGACGTTTTTTATGACATTTTGAGGTCAAAAAATTTTTTTGACTTTTTTTGGCCGAAAAAAACGCCTTACTATACTATGACGTTTTTTATGACATTTTGAGGTCAAAAATTTTTTTGACTTTTTTTGGCCGATTTTGACGCCTTACTATACTATGACGTTTTTTATGACATTTTGAGGTCAAAAAAATTTTTGACTTTTTTTGGCCGAAAAAAACGCCTTACTATACTATGACGTTTTTTCTGACATTTTGAGGTCAAAAATTTTTTTGACTTTTTTTGGCCGATTTTGACGCCTTACTATACTATGACGTTTTTTATGACATTTTGAGGTCAAAAAAAATTTTGACTTTTGTTGGCCGATTTTGACGCCTTACTATACTATGACGTTTTATGACATTTCGAGGTCAAAAAAAATGTTGACTTTCTTTGACCGATTTTGACGCCTTACTATACTATGACGTTTTTTTTTATGACATTTTTCAGTAAATTCACCCATCAGTAAACTGACCCGTCAGTAAATTCACCTGTCAGTAAACTGACCTGTGGGTAAATTCATCTGTCAGTAAACGGACCTGTCAGTAAATTCACCTGTCAGAAAACTGACCCGTCAGTAAATTCACCTGTCAGTAAACTGACCTGTGGGTAAATTCACCTGTCAGTAAACTGACCTGTGGGTAAATTCACCTGTCAGTAAACGGACCTGTCAGTAAATTCAATTATCAGTAAACTGACCTCTGGGTAATTTGACCTGTCAGTAAATTCAATTATCAGTAAACTGACCTCTGGGTAAATTGACCTCTCAGTAAATTGACCTGTCAGTAAACTGACCTGTGAGTAAACTGATCTGTGGGTAAAATCACCCATCAGTAAACTGACCCGTCGGTAAACTTACCTGTGGGTAAATTCACCTGTCAGTAAACTGACCTGTCAGTAAATTCAACTGTCAGTAAACTGACCTGTCAGTAAATTCACCAAATTCAAAATGACATTTGGGTAAATTCACCTGTCAGTAACCCAACCTGTCAGTAAACTGACCTTTCGGTAAAGTCACCCGTCGGTAAACTGACCTCTCCGTAAATTCACCCGTCAGTAAACTGACCTGTCGGTAAATTCACCAAATTGAAACTAAACTGTCTGTATTTTTAATTGCATTGTTTCTAGTGCAAAATATTTCCACACAGCGGACATGTTGTGCTGAAAATGGATGGATTTTGGAAGATTGGCAGTGATTTTCCTGAATGGCGGTGTGTCTCATTACTCAACGTCACATTGAGACATGCCCTTGTTCAGGAAATCCTTTCCACAGTTTGCAGCCAGTTAGCAGAGCAGCCGGCAGGGAATCACTAGTGGAGTAATTTCAGCAGACAACATTAAAGCACAGAAATGGTTCATGGATCGGAAATCACAGCAGGTTGGATCGGAAATTTCCGATCCGTGAATTATGTTGGTATCGGAACCCGATACGGATACTGGATCGGATCAGAGCACAACAAAGCGACACAGGAAATCATTCCTGCCTGTCGCAATCAAGATATATAATTCAGAACTCTAAAAAAAAAAAAGAAAAGAAGACTCAGATACTGTGTATACATCATTTTTTAAACAGTTAAACCACATACCTCATGTATATAATGCAAATAAAAAGATGTCTTTATGTTTTTTCTATTTTCTATTTTATTATATTTTCTGTTTGATATTGGATTATATATATATCTTAATCTTTCTCTGTTCAATTTTCTTCTTCATTTTTCATTTGGGAGTGTGTAAGTAAAAAGAGAATTTCCCTATGGGGATTAATAAAGTTTTTTCTGATTCTGATTCTGAATATATCAAAGCAACCTCACATTGAAGATTGTGGCATGGAAACATGTAATATGTAGCAGGAGGAGAATAACTGCTTCAAGAATTTCAACTTTACGTGAATGTAAGAACAAACTCCTGAACAAATATTTTTACAAAAAGAATCTGCCACCTAAAATTACAAAATGCTTCTTTCATAATTGCATAACTTTGTATTTACTTATTTGTCAGAAGGATACTGCTAGGCCTAATGATGCCAGAATACTTCAATTTATATTCAAACTGGTCAAACTATTCCCTAGGACATGACAATTATGTGAAATTAAGAGCTGTTTTCTGTCTGCAAGCCAAAGCTCCACTTGGTCTAAAGGAGCCTTTACCCTGGGTGAGATAGGCGCTCCTCTGATGTTGTAATCAAAGTTCTGCTCAGGAATCTCTGATCTGTCTGTCCCAGCACGTACTCTAAACTATTAATAGACATAAAAAAATTGCTTCGAAATTCCAATGGGATGCAAGCTGGCTGTTATCAGTGCATAGCGTAAAGGCTTACACAGCCTTCAGGTGTTAATTAAATCTTCACTGACATTCCCATATCCTGCCCTGCAGAATAAGCTGCAGTTCAGATACTGCATAGGTGAACTCACTTCAGTCACACAAATCTTGCTCAAAACAGGACAGGAGAACATCCCGCAGGCGAGGGAGGAAATGTGGTGACAAGAGAATCTTCCATGCTTAAGGCAGATGAGTTTGTAAGCGCTGACTACTTCTCTAGAGAGCTATGAATTGATTTGCTGACCGCGGCTGTCCTCGGTGGCAATCTCTGAGCCTTGCAGTGTAGTCTGGAAGCCTATAGTGCTCCCTGGCACACTCATTCATCAAGCAGCCTGAGCCATCATACAGGCAACTCCAGCAGACCTGAGCCCAGGGCTAGGGGATATTATTAGAGATGAATTGGGGTAACTGCCTTTGATGACCCAGTTCAGGCTGTCTGTCGCTCTCTAAGCTTTCCTTTCATTTTACCAACTTTCATTCTTACTTCCAGAATCCTTGCTCTGTAAGGAGGTCAACGGTCATTGAGGCTGCAGTGCAGAGAGTGTGATGATCCTGAAACTGCCACAGTTCGTAAGAAAACAACTCTACCAACTCAGGATGAGCCCCAAAGTTTTAAATGAAACCCAGATATAATCAATCTACATGTTTATCACATACACATACAACATCAGACACAACTTATACATCCTCACTGAAGCATTGTATCACACGCAGCTATGCACCGGAATACATAATTTAGTCCAAAACTCACAAGAGGCTTTAACTCAGCATTTACCTCCAAGGGAGAAAACAAAACAAAAACATGCCAAAGGCAAACCATTACTTTGCATAGATACACAGTATGCAAGACAACAGAAACAGTCAGGGATACATCTGCATGCAGAATTTATAATGTGTGTCCATTTGCCTTAACACACCACATTTAAGGGATTTATCATTTCAAATAACCAAAAATTGATCAGTTACTACAGCTATTCTTAAAGTTAAACAAGGTGCAACACAAAGTAGAGTGCACAGAGGTCATTATGTATTTACCTTACAACACAATTTACAGTTGACAAGCCAACTTTCCAATACACTGCTACAAGGACTGGCCAGTTTCCTTGCCCTTGAAGTCCACCATACACTATGAAGCCAGCCTGAGCTGATAACATAAATGTTGCTGCTTTTGTTAGTTCTCTCTACAGGCAGAGAACAATCATATCCACAGAGTAACTATTATTACTGTTTGTGTGCAGAGCTCTCACACACACACACACACATGAAGTAATGAGCTTTTTAATGTATTTGAGGCAAAATAATGCAACATTAGAAATGAAAGATGCTGCACTAAAAATAATGGAATGAGCAATAACCTGGAATTAGAAAAGGCTGTAGCAGTACAAAAACAGTGATTCTAGGTAATAAATCACTGCCATCTCTGTGATGCTTCTGAAAAGCTACTGTAGACTAATAATAGTAATAGTATCATATTATAATAGTGTTTACAACAGACAAATGTAATGATAGTTAGAATGTGTTTACATGCTGTATCATATATCAGACTACATTATCCAGACAAATGAGGTATGAAAATGCATTCCACTTTTATTTGTGTGTCAGAAATCTGTGTGGTTATGTCTGACTGCTTTGCTATGTCCTTAACTGTCTATCAAAATCTGTCTCCTGTTTGACCCATGCCTGGGTCTCCATCATACCAAATGATATGGAGATTGCAGTGAATGGGGGGACCCTCAGAGCCATGGTCTCATTTACATAGGACAACATAACAGGTAGAGCTGTTTCTGAAAACAGATTTGTCAAGGCCACCTCATGAATAAAAGATCACACAGATTTATAATGAGGGTTTATTGTATTTAGCTGGTCTTGATCCTATGGGGAATCCATATCATAAAAGTTCATCCGGGAGAATCAGCTTTTGTAACAGGAAATAATTCTAAGATACTTTCCAAAGTGTAATAAGAGAAGGCACATACTGTATATCTACAAGAAACACATTTAAATGATAAAGAACATGAAAAAAGAAGAAAAATGGGTTTCACAAAATATTTTCATCATAGAAATCTAATCGTAAGCAGGGGGTTGCCATCTTGATTTCCAATAAGATTGCTTTTGAACAGACATATGAACAGAAAGATAAGGCAGGCATGTTTATCCTGGTTAGGGGAGCAATAGAAGGAACTGAAATTTCCCTACTTAACATTTATGCTCCTCCAGGAAGTAATTTCTCCTTATACATAGATATATGGAGAGAAATACTTCCTGGTACAAGGCAGTACACACACACATACACACTCAATTTGGAGAACTGTGCTGTCAACAAAATACAACATGGAGGTTTCATTCCAGTTTTCTTAATTGACCTTCATTTAAAAAGCAAATGAGTAATGAAATTCAAATGTACATAAAAGAAAATGATAATAGAGAGATTTCACCACCTATGAGGATATTATAGCTCTTATATCAAAAGATATAGATCATATAAGCTCATTTGGACCCTTAATACTTATTATCATATACACACTTCTAAAATGGCTAAGAGGATAAAAAATTGCTCAATATTGTCATTCACAAGGATCGGATAGGATACACACATGCGTCAAACACAAGATAATGTAGGGTGCACTTTCCACATTATGGATCCTGTACAACAACATAAGGAAAAAGCAATAATACCAAGCTTAGACATGAAAACATCTTTTCATTCAGTCAGTTGGCAATATCTTTACAAAGACCTAAATAAATTTGGTTTTGATGAATTGATGATAAACATTATTAAGACTATCTATGACAAGCCCACAGCAAGAATCACGATTAATGGTCTAATGAATTTCTACACTAGAAAGAAGAGAGAGAAAAGGTAGTGTTTGGTCTATGCTTATTTTTGCATCGTTTCTACAACCACAACATAATAGACAGGAAAAAATTAAGTGTGCTAAAATTAATGGAGTAGAACATAAAATAGCATGTTATGCAGATGATCTCTTATATTTAAAATCTGAAATATCTCTACCAGAAGTGATGAATTTATCAAAAAAAAATTGGTCCCTTATTGGGATACAAACTGAATGTAGTTAAAACTGAAATTCTTATTTATAACTTAAAAACGGAAGAACATTTCAATATCCATTTAAATGTAAAACAGAATCTTTCATATATTTGCATGCAATTTTGCTTAAAGACCTATCAAGAATCTTTGAGAAAAATGATGACCCTCTGTATTGTAAAATGATCTTGCAAGGTGGACTCAAGATCAAGAATTGAAACAACTGAAATCATTGTTCTACCAAGAGTTTCATATCTTTTCCAAACCGGTTACAAGTATTTGTGTGGCTCAGCAAGGGTATTATGTGTGCCATTAAAAGTTTAATGGCAAGATGGTTAAAGTCAAAGGTAGAGGTGGAGACCATGTGCTCGATCTTCACAGGATTTAAAACTAGTTTATGCTTACGGAGTGACAATTGAAAGGCAGACGGAAGACAAGTCAGGGCCTAGGCTGGAGCGGAGTCTGGGGCATATAAAATCATATCATCACTCTGATAGTAAGATGGTTTGACAGCAACAGATAAACACATAGTGCTAAGGTTAGGCTGAAAAGCACTCATGCAGATAAACACATGAAACACAGCATGAGAGGCATTAATAGACTGGATTTATAACTGATTAAAAAAAAAAAGTGGAAAGATTTCCCTTAGAGACCACAGATACAACACTAACTCCAAACATTTCAATGTTTAGCATAAATTTGAATTTTAATTTCCCTAAACTGTGTCATCTCACACTCACAGGAACAGACAAATATTCAGAGAAAAGTTCTGGCACATTCAAATAAGACAAACAAGGCAAATGTTTAATCTTCAAATGCCATGATGCACTGCAACAGGAGGGACTGGAACAGTTGCCGGTCCTCTCTGCTTTGCATGCTATTGCTCTCTTATTCCATTTAGTCCTCTGGACACTGGGATGGCTTTATCAAAGCTGCCTCTGGCCAAGATGTCTGAGATTCCAGAATAATCCATCTTTTATCGCTGTGACTGTGTATGTTGCTCTGATTCCTGAGCCAGCCAGCTGTACCAAGGACCGGTTAAGTCAACATTAAAGCCCACAAACATATATATATA
This sequence comes from Toxotes jaculatrix, assembly GCF_017976425.1. Lineage (NCBI taxonomy): Eukaryota > Metazoa > Chordata > Actinopteri > Toxotidae > Toxotes > Toxotes jaculatrix. The sequence continues at coordinate 15,599,274 of NC_054394.1, read as the reverse complement.
CACACACACAAATGCTGGACACATGCATGCAAAGAGATATACATGAAAATGGACCAAATTATAGCACCTGCATGTAAGGCTATTGTGACCTGCGTCCTCCTAATAATATACTCACACATTTCTCTGACTTATTCATTATGAGAAAAATAAAGAACCCACTCATATGCCCACACTGCGTGCAAGTGCACACACACACAAAGCACATATTGGCTAACTCTACCCCACTGCATTTCAAAATGTTCTTGCCTCTGGCTGTACTGCTCGATTTCGGCAATCATAATAACAGTCCTGGGAACCAAGGCAGGCATTAAGGTTTTTGAGAGCTTTGTTTTCCCAAACAGGAATATCTCTGCTAGCCTCATAAAGCAGACTTGACAGGCCAAGAGAGGACTGCCAGCCAAAATTAAAGAATTATTCCCCACTAAACACTGGTGTTTGCTTTTTTCAAAACCAGGAGCCAAGAAGATACCAAGAAAACAAAACAGAAGAGTGGTGTAGCAAGGGAGAAGTGGCTATGGGGGGTTGATGAAGAGCAGTGGGAATATCTGCATGATCTTACAGCCAGTAGGGTTTGGCATGGTACACCATGGTTTGGCAAGGCTTGATGCAAAGATAAGGTCAAGACTCCATCCTCTGGGAGGCCCCTTTATAGCTAATTGCTATCCCACTGTGACAAACCTGACCTCATGCAGCACCACAAGCACAGATAGATACACGAGGAATACAAGCAACATGACAAATGGTACGTTCAAAGAAAAGAGAATGAAGACAGGAACAGGGATAGATGGAAAAAGAGCCTGCATCTTATGTGTGAATTAGCGTTACCTAATGAAATTGTCACCATTGCACTCTGATTATTTTGTGCATAGGAGAAACAGTTTTTACTGTTTGAGAGGTACCATGTTTTACATCACTTAGTCCACATTAAAGTTAAAAGATAGTTACTCCTCGGGCAAAGATTTAGTACATGGCCTCCTTTAAGACTGTTTGATGAGTTTCCTCTCTGTGTGCTTCATTATTTTATAACATGGCTGAGAAAGGATTTAGCTAAGAGGCACTCAAGAGGAAAAGTCTGAACCACTGTGAATCCAAACAGCATTTAAAACCCCCAGCCCCTGCACAACTTGACCCCTTTCAGCAAACCACTTGTCCTCCTTTGTCAATGACTTCTCACAATGGAGAATAAAGCACAATGCCTCCTGTATTAGAGCACATTGTCTCATAAATACATTCCCACGATCATAATTATCTCAAATACAACTGCCAGTAAAGGGGCATTGTGTAAGAATTGACCAACTGTCGAATGCACATTCCAAACAAATAGCGGACAGCATATTACCAGAAAATTGGTGTGTCCTCTCCTACCTTAAGAAACACGGAAAAGCACAAAGATGTAGTGGTGGCAGGAGTAGAGGACAAGCCACGAGAGGTTGAGGAATGTGAGGGAGAGCAGCTAGAGCAGCAGCATCGATAGCTGAGTTTGAGGAAAAAGTGGAGGAATGTCACCGATAAAGGACGGCTGCAACACATATATAGCCTACTTGCAGTTACTAATTCTTCATCCTCTCATGTTGGACTGACGGCAGACCGGACACTCTTCAGGTACAAAGTGGTATTATGAGATAGGACAGCCTGAAGCTAGCTGGTTAGCATGTTAGGATTCTGCATCTCTGCAAAACAATACATGGATGTCTGACATAACATCCAAAGCTTTAGTTCTTCACATTCTGTTTATAATCTTAGTTCATTTTTGAATGTGTGAGGTATTTGGAGTGATCATGAACTACACCCTTGCATGGAACATATAAGGGAGAGCATTTCATTGATGTATCGTGCATGCTTGTATGCTGCATGGGCCACCAGATATTCTCTTATAAACCTGGGCTCAAGATAATTAGTTGGCCCAGGAATTAATCAAATGTGAGGGTTGAAACACCAATTCCAAATGACATCAAGGTGAAGAACAGTTTGATCTCTCACTGTTTGATGAAAGATTGGATCTTAAAAAGACATTACAAAACTTAATGATGCAAGAAAATAACTGAGCCCAAGGCATTTAGTCTTTTCTCATGTGTTGGCCTTGTGTAGGTCTCATAGGAGGCATGTGCAGTGGAAAAAAAGGAAATTTACAATCACTCATTATCAAAATGTCAACTATATGTCAACTATAAGTGTTTACTTAGACAGGGGAGAGTGTGCTATTGTACTGTAGGTCTACGTCAGAATTTTTTTTCCCACAGTTGTGCATTCATTGGAATGAACAGAGTGAATTTTGTGTGTGTACCACATGAACACACATTCGAGCAATAACATAACCACTTCTTTCAAAGACAGTGTTAAGTATGCTGCTGGATCAACAATAACAAGAAATTAAACCCATTATGACACAAGTAGATGGTCTCAAACCACTCTCAGATACATTCCTTAGACAGAAATAACAAGAAAAAGAAATCAACAGACAGTAACAGTTGATCAGTCTAATAAATTGAAATTGTTTTATTTGGATTCCTTCCCACAAACCCCCTCAAATCTCAGAGGATCAATACAACAGACACAAGCTCTTGTCCCTGACGCCATTTGTCCAGACATAATAAACTCTGACACGGTTTATGACTAGTCAGTGCTGCCACAAGAGGTAATTAAAAGTGTACCAAATGACACATGGGGAAAACTGTATGCAAAGAGAAAAACACATGCACACCTGCTCATTTAGACAAAGACAAGGACCCAAAGGAACCTGGATATCTATGATTCTCTAGCCACACTTCTGAGTACAGGCCTCCCACTTACAGATGGCAGAAATTACTGCTCTCACTACAACTCAACTCCAAAATTAACATTTGAATCATTGTAAGGTGCACAAAAAGAGGAGCAGAGGGAGAAAGATGCTGCTATTTTATTCTGTAATACCTGTTGTTCTTTTGCTCATCATGCAAACTAAATGTGAGAGTCTGCTATGGAGCTCCTTGTAGACAGTGAAAGAGCTTTCATCAACCTGGCAATCTGACTGTAATGAAACACCAGTAGCAGTAGGCATCACAGTTTTAAAAACTTGAATGAATCCTGCTCAGAAATACCCTGTACTGAGTTCTTACATTCAAAAAGGTATCCCAGCAGTCATTTCATACCATGAAAGTATCACCTGCATGTGTATCCTTGTAAAATAAGAACCACAGCTGTATCAAGTGACACGGATCTGTATTTCCTGTCACTAATCTGTAATGTCTCTTTTTAACTCCATCCTGAGTTGTGTTGTCTCTGCTCTGTGGCACAGCTGTGGAGCTGAGGATAATAGGGGATTCCGTAAGCGTCCGTACTGTGCAATAATGAAAAACACCCCACGCTGCAAGAGGAAATAGGAGATTTCATAATCCGTCTGAGGCCTTGGCCCTGGTCGCTGGTCCATGGAGACAGTCTCATTAAACTTCTCATTAGTGACACACTGAGCTTCTGTAATGACTGAATGCATATACAAATCACCTCAGACATGAAAGGAGGAACAACAACGGACTCAAGCTGCATCCCTGTGCTGCCAAGTCCTCTGATAAGAGTATTTGTAAATGGCAAATGAAACAGTATTGCACATCTGTTGACAGTCTAGCAAGACAATCTGTAAAAAAAAAAAAAAGAAAGAAAGAAAAAGTGCCTGATTACATTCTGTAACTCACCTTTTCGACCCACTGCATGCACTAAACCTCAAGGCACTTCCTAACTGGGGAGGAGATTAAACAAATACAAATTTGATCTGCATCTTTAGCGGCAGGCTATCATAAATCAAAACAAAGCACCCTCTCCTGCGAATGTGAATATGCAATTCTATGCTGTTCATTTCAATATATGAATTCTTAAAAGGGTAGTAATGGTCACACTGATAATCTCAGACCGTTACACCGTGATGAGTGGCATGGTGTTATCATTGCTTGTGTGCGGTGGACAGGTCCTGAGACTGTGTGTGGGTGAAGGCTGTGTTTGAGAAGGCTCTGACATGCAATCATATTTTTATTACCAGCCGGTCACATCAAAGCCACTGAAATGAGCAAGCAAAGCAGAATGCTTGTATGCGATGGAGAAATAAAATTCAGCAAACTGTGCATGTCATATCCTTACTCATTGTTTTAATATACGGAAACAGCCTTTCAAGAACTCTTAGAACATACAAAACACCACCACTGCTGTCTGTAGTTTTGCACTTTACCAAAGCTCCATTTCTAAAGATGTCTTTATACCCAGACGACAGGGACATGTAAAATACTTTGCGCCACACATCTGATGAGCAGTAGCAGCAAGACAGATGGCACAGCATGCCCTTCTCCCAGCTCTGAAAGAGTGACAAACTCTGGTATAAAATAAAGCCATCACACTCTGAAATGACATAAGCGGGATAAAGAGGGCTCTGTGTGTCTGTGTGTGCGCACATGTTTACGCGGCCTGCATGCCTGCTTAGCTCTGCAAATGGAACTTTGTATGAACACACTGATCAGTGCGCCTTTTGGCTGGAGTGGAGCCTGGCTATGAATATCAATTCTGCATTCATCGCTAGTTGCTCCCCCTGACGCCCCACCTGACATAAAAGCGAAACAGTTTTCTGTTTGTGTCAGCGTTTACCAAGAAGCTCTGCACGGCTCAAAAGAGGGAGCCTCCTTCACTCAGCCTCCTTACCTCAAGGGCATCGACAGACTCTCTGTGCTGTATGAGTTGTAGAAAAGTGGATGTAATGAATGTGTGCAGTAGTTGTCTCGGGAAATCAAACATTTTTTAGCTTCTAGTTATTAAAGGAACAGTGAATGTCAACCATGAAGAACCGAAATGTCTTGTAAGGCAAAATGACATGACAAAAGCTCAGTGCGATCACCTATTTACAATGTCATTATACTGTATGTCCACTTACAAACACTAACACAAACATATGTTGCACTACTCAAGCCATTTACAGAGTATTCAGTATTGAAAAAGGCAGGAAAAAAAAGAAAAATTCTTTGGCTTTTTCCAGGTAGTGAATAATTCCATGCAGCTTCGTATCAGACCAGTCAGGGTTTATATTGATTGCTTGTGTAATCATCACCCTGTATTCTTGTGTCGACCAATTTCACTTCACTATTGAGCAGTTATTCTTGACAACCACACCTTGAGCCATGCCACCCTTGGTGGCATGGCCAACTCCTCATTTCTTCCTGTTCAATCGTTCAGTGTATCCACTTATATGAAGAGGGACATACACCGTACAACCTATTTTCTGTCCTGTACATAATATTTAACCTACCCACAGAAATCAGAGGGTTGTCCCTCTGGGTAGACATATATGATTGATTGATTGATTGATTGTGTGGGTAAATCAATTCTCGTTTCACATGCTCCAGAAATTATAGCAAGTACACTGCAAACAATGTTTTTCAGCACACCTTACTGTACTGGTCAATGGAATCTCGTACCATTTCACTCTCACCTCTTAAGCTTAGAAGAAAGTCATCTAATGATCCTGGCTGAGAGATAAGACTAATAGAAAAAAAAAGTGTGCGCTGTAATAGCAGTGGGAAGGCGGCAATGACACAGAGACCCCATTGCTCACACTATGCTCTCATTATCTGCTGTGACTCCAAGTCTTCAATATTAGCCAACAATAAGCACTCTGCAGGACCATCTGCTCTGCCAGCACGGGTTATTTTAAGACTGAGAGAGACAGCCATGGAGGAGAAGGAAAGAAGAAAGATATACCAAGCTATTTGTGGAAATAATAAAGAGAAGACAGGCCAAGGATGGAGAAAGAAGTGGAGTACAAGAAATATCTAAAAAATAATAAATTAATATTTAAGTATGTAACAGAAAGGTGAAAGCCGTGAGGGGCAGTTTAAAAGTGAAACTAGTGAAAATGTCCCTTGGGCACTATAGGGAAGACAATTCAACACAAGCATTAATTCTTATTTAACTGAGATTGTGACAAAAATAACAGCTAATGTGCTAAAGCACATACTTAGCATTATGTGAGTTGTGTCAAGACCCAAAGTCTGATCAAAGATGAACTGATATGCAAGAATCTAATTCTACCTTTTGGAGGTACAAGAAGCCTAATTTCATGGCACACCACAAAGTTCCTGCAATCTTTTTCTTTTAACATCTAAACCAGGTCCTACAAAGGTACACCCCCTGGGTCCTGTGTATTGGTGAAGTGTGCACAGTAGATGTAGAGAATGGCTAAGAATAGCATAGATGGTTGAAAGCACTAATCATGCTGGACAACAACGTCAAAGCAATTCATCCCATTCTGAACTCAGGTGTACACAACCTGGAACATCCTCTGAGGCCCCTGTGATGTTACGCAACTCATTTCTTTCCATATTTATTCACCGCTAAAAAGCAAGCTGCATATTTGTATCACTGAACACATGCATTTGTTGAATACCCTGGCCCCGTTTCTTGCAAAAAAGGTTGTAACAATGATTCTCTTGCATCCTATTTCCTATGAAACATGTAAGTCAGTCATCCTCCAGCGGTGAAGAATCTTACCTTCTGTCTGATCTCCTCCTCCATTTTGACTGGGGAGCCCAGCTCAGCTACCTGTTTAACTCCTTCACTGGCAAAGCCACCGTATTCCCACAGCACATAGTTCTTAGAGTGGGATGCACCGATTATGGCTGACCAGTGATTGGCACGACCTGGTGAAGTCAGACAACAAAACACCTAATGAGTTCAATACTCTCAGCCATTATTACAGTATCTCAGCATCATTCAATTAGTAAATATTTTTTGCACCTCTACCAGCTCTAGAGCTGGTAATGATTGTACATCTGTTGATTAGTTCACCATCCAAGCATCTCTTTTTATGCAACATAGTTTTTATGATGAAAAGTGGTTTGTTTCAGTCTAAAAATCATTCCATGCTGCAGCAAACAACCTACCGTGTACTACAGAATTTTATGTTCCCTCATAATCCTTTCATTATCTCTTTCTGTTTCTCTCACTCAACACAAAGGTGTGTGTACCCATGTGACATACAGAAAAAGGGCTAGTGGAGCTCTATGTCTGCTTTTACAATATACCTACAAGCTTACAGAGAGTGCAGCAGTGGTAGTATCTGTGATGATCCATCAGAGGTGACAGCACAGGCTAAAGCAAATTTGAGCCTTACATAATTAACTTTGAGACAGTGGAAGGTAAAACGCTGCAGCAGTTTCCACTGTTTTGTTAGGTATAATAAGGAATGTAGTACTGCTGTTCATCTAGCTTTGATGAGCTCCCTGTTGATGTTTGCAGGACATTTTGGGGTACCCTAACTATCTCAATGTGGGCCCCCAGTGGTCTGACATGTCTACCTCAACAGCAGAGAAAGCGGTTGTCTCATATGCCTTTATTATCCCCCTCACTGTCATATTATCCCCCTGCCAATTATGTTATTATGTACATGGACCGGAATGACATCCAGCTTTATCTCCCTGAGAACACAATGATGATTTTACTGCCCCAATCAACATAAAATGTATGTCTGAATCCTGGTGAGTCCCCTATTCCCAGTTATTTTAGATTATTGGAATGGAATCGTTTACATTAACAACTTCACCCTTTCTCTGAACACTATTATACCACCTATTTAGTCAAAGTGAGGTTCAGTCAAATAGGCCACAGGTATGGCTCTCATCTTTATGCCCTAAATAGAGTCCTGTCGCTGCAGTTCTGTAAGTCACCCTTTTCAGCCTTTTGCTGGTTCCCAGTGTAAGTCTTGAAAAAGATTAATCTCCCTATCCCCCTAATCCCTGTGTTTCCAGTATTCCTGTAATAGAATATTGTGGAATCTTAAACAGTTCTTCATGGCATGCAGCAGGTATGGCTTATGCTAATGTAGGACCACTTTCACTTTTTACTTCTACAAAATTATGGGTGATTGTGTCCCCAAAACAATGGTTGTATCAGCTTTCTGTCCATGGTGGTGGACTGGCTGCTGTTTAATAAGTCAGAAAGGTGAAGCTCCTTGGTGGCCAATACATTTTGCAGTTCTCAGGTGCTAATGTCAAGGTTTGCTGCAGAGACCCTAATATACTAAACTTGATTTACATGTTCCTCATCTTGCACTGAATAGTGTTATTAACTAAGCAAGGTTATTGAACATGCCAAGAGCACTCTTCTGTTCTGCATCTTAAGTGGCCAAAATTCCCTACAGACCTCACTGACAGTTATGAGCAGAGATTCTAATAAAAAATGTCTATAGATTTCTAAGATTTCTCTTCCCCTTTAACACTCAACATAATTGATAATTGTTTGCTCTTCCTTGTGTTCCTCCTTTCTGCTAATTTTACACAATGACAGAGGACATCTATTTTTTCAGCCAAGGGAACTAATTGGACTAAATTAGATTTTAACTGTAACCTCTATCAACGACAGTAAGTAATAATTTCTCAAACCCTAGGACAAACACACACACAAAAACAGAAAGGTTGCTGTCTCTGGCTTTCAGCATGTTTTATCTTTATATTCAACCTGTCCTTGCCTGGTTCTTTCAGCACAATGAGCCTACCTTGAAAAACTTAACAGCATGAGCCTTAATTTAGAGTTAGCAACATAAGTTTATCCATGTTTGCTTTTTCAATTTAAGGAATATGAATTATACTGGTAATATGCCACTCCATATTGCAGTGAAAATGTGAGGTCTGTATGTAACCATGTTCTAACCATGGAGAGATACAAGCATTTTCAAAATTCTGCAACAAAGGTTTAAATTTTTTTTATATTCTCCTATTTTCACGTATTTTCACTGGTTGTCTGGGTTAGAATTCTATGATTTTACTTATTACGTCAGCTCATCTGTCCTGGCCTCTAATAATCTCTCTTAACTTTTAACGACCTTCCTGACGAACTTGGACTAGCAATTTCAATGTCACCTCTTAGGGCCTGATCTGAATGTGTTTTTAGAAGTGTAAGGTGTCCTTTTCTTATTGCTCTCAATGGTAAATGGTTAAATGCTTTTGTGCTGCAGGTGTATTACATTTATCTGCCTAGCAGCTTATGTGAAAGCACCCTGAGAGCCCCAATCTGAAACTGAGGTTCATGGTGCCTGGCTCTGTTTGGGCTGTGAGAGGATATCAAAATGTAATATCGGTCTTCAGCTTGGACATTCATTTGACAAATGTCAACAGTACATTTGTCGGTCTTACTTTTTCAAATAATGAATGCTTACGTGAAGTAAGAACCATGTGCCATGTAGCTTTAGCAACTTTATGAAATGGTAAAGATTACAGAAGCAGAGGATATTATTTCTTTTCTTACAGCAGCAGCCCCATCCAATCCAATCAGAAGGTCACATTCATTTGTTATATATAGGGAATGTTAAACTCTTCTCTCTCTCTTTCACTCCCGTTAATCCCATAAAAAAATCTTTGTTGACAACCAGGCCATTCTCCATCTCCCTAAGTCTGAGGAGTGAGCTGCAGTTGCTTAGGTTGAACAGCCATGCACTGCTGCATGACATACTACAGGGACAAAAGGGAGAAAGAAAATAGAACTGTCAAGGTTATCATGTCTGCATTTAAAAAAAAAAAAAGGTCCCGTTGGCCTGTTTTACAGTGAATTTTTGGTCTGGAATATGTGTCACCAAAGTGGTCTATGTCTCTAGCACTTGAAGGACATATGTTAAAAATAGAAAGTATGACATGTGAGAGTGGCATTTCTCAGGCAGTAAAAATAAAGTGCTACTTGCTACAAAAAGGCAAAGTCAAACCAAGAGAATCCAAATAAAGAGATGCGTTTACTGTGTTGTAGTCAGTGAATAATATTGTCCAGTGCAATATGTGCAGTGTTGTAATAACCAGTTACCTAGGATATGACTTTGTGCAAGGAGAAATCCAACTGTAGCGTTTCCAAGAGTCGGGATGAAACACAAAGCACACAGCTTGCCCTATCTTCTTTTAAGTTGATCTATCTGCAAAGAGTGTGTGTGTGTGTGCGTGCGTATATGTGTGCATGAGTGAGTCACATACCAACTACTCCCTCCACAAGACAGTAAATTAGGGCTCTGTTCGATCTCAGGGTTTATCTTACTCCACTCTAATCAGTATATTGATCTGACCGGCGAGAGCCTGATTTAAACAAGAGAGCCGGTGTAATCCTTAAGTCCATTCACATCCTGATAGTGTGGCTCAAGGTTATACAGACATCACACCCAAGTGTAGTATTGTAGCTTACCACCCACATGACTACTGTGAGCCACGTAATAGGGCTTAAACCACCCACATGTGGGGAACATATCCTAGAGTTTTTGGAGCTACTGTACCACAGTCAAGATTAAAGGAAAAGGCTCCCAGTGTTCTATATTTTTGTTTTAGTCAAAAAATCTGTGTATATATATCAACAATGTGTTAGTCCTTCTCTCAGTACATTACAGCTTCTCTATCCAGTTTGTGGCTCTCAGCCCAAAACCCATTTGGTCCTTTTCAATAAATCTTTGGAAATGGGTCATGAGTGTGTAATTTTTTTTAAAGCTAGAAAAAAAAGCTGTGTACTGTAGTTTTTTGAAGAAGTTATTCAAACGGAAGCAAATAGCATATTTGTTGGTGACTTATTTCAGATATGTATGTGAATTAAACTGAAAATAAACTTAGTGCCCATGTTCATCATAATGAAGAAACATGTAAGCCAGAGCAAAGGTGATCTTCACTAGTTTGTTTTCAATAGTATATGGAAAACAGTATTTACTATGCAGTGGTAGTGTACATATGAACTAAAACAGGCTTTGGCTACACAGACAATTCTTGTTTTTTCCATAGGATTTTAAGAAAAAAATAATAGTATATCACCAGTCTTATTCTTAAACAATGACGGGTAGAGCAGAGGAATTTGTGCTTACGGGGATAGTCTTTAGGATGAATCTTCTCTGACCAGTTCCCATAGAAGGTGACTCTGTACTTTGCTGTTCCACAGGCGCAGCAGTCGAGCAGAGGTTTATCTGTAGTATCACCATACAGGGATTCTGTACAGAAATGAGGGGAGGGTGGAGGTGTGAAAAAAGAAAACGAGCCAGAGAGAGAACACCATGAGATAGGCATTGAGACATTGCTCATTAGTACAAGTAGCAGATGAGAGTGATGCCCATCATACAGGAGATGGGTGGTTTAAGAAAGTGGGAAGCCAAAGGGAGGAAGAGAAGGAGGGCATCAGAAAAGCGGAGGATGTGCAGCACAGTTCTTTTGATCTGTTGCTCAGTGTGGCATCCAATGTCATGCACAGCCAGGGGGTCACACTCATTTACAGTCATTCACATGCCAGAGCATAACAGCAGAGAGGAATGTCCCTGCATCAAAATCAAGAATGAAAGAAAATAGAGTAAAAGAAGACAGACAAAACAGAGACTATCAGTGGGGAGCGAAATAGAGAACCAGCAGGGAGATCGAAGGAACAGGAAATTCATGGTAAATTATTTATTCCATGTCAATAAAAGAAGCCTACCTTTCTCGCACATTCGTTTGGTGAGTGAGCCTTCATCCTGGAAATAGATTATCCTCTTCTGCACAATGCTTGCCCTATACAGAGTGAACAAGAAGAGATGGAGGCGGTGAGCAGAGAAGGTTATTTGGGGCAACACCAAGTTCAAATGTAGGCATAAGGGGCAAACGTAAGAGTGAATATCACAACAGGAAAAGACTGGTAAAGATGCATTTGGAGAAGGTGTGCGGTTTTAAAAAGAAAGAGAAGACAACAGACAGCAGGAAATGTGTAAAATCATGGTTTTTCACATCTGATAAGTCTGGATAGTGTCTTGTGGCAGATGGAAAAGGGTGCAGAGTTATTCATAATCATCTTCCTGTTTTGTTTTGTTTTTTGTTTTGTTTTGTTTTTTTCAGAAGACTCTTAAAAGCAGGTATTAGAGCCCACAGGGAAATTGCTAAATCAGGCTTCTTTCAGCAGAGGCATTCATTGTCATACAAAGACCACACAAGGCATCAGTATTAAGATACACACATACATAGAAATGAGAGGTTGAAAAGCTGAGGGAAAAATGAAATTGAGAAAGACAGCATCTGAAAGAGTAATTTTTGCACTGAAGAAAGTCTTTAAAGGAGTTTGAAAGTATACACAAAAATGCACAGGCACCCTATTTATTCGCTTCTTGCACAATATGGCGACCGCTGACGTTAGAACTTGAGTGTGTGGGCCAGTATTTCCGGTCAAAACTTCTGGTGATATAACAGCGAGCAAGTTACATTAACAGAGAGATATTTTCTTTTATTTACATAGCAGCAGCCATGTAGCTAACATTTAGGTCAGTTGTCCTGTATTTGTTTTAGAATTATCAGTTGTTTTTTTTTCAACGTTTGACGCTTTTTAGCTGAGGTGCGTACGAACAAAACAAAAAAGCACGGCACCCTGAAAAAAGCGCTAACTTTTCTCAACCAGAAGAAACTATTCAATCTGGCGCAGAGGAAGCATAACCTATCGCTATCGGACACTACCAATGGCTGCGATCAAGATTATTTACCACCCTTGTCCGTGCATCAGGTGTTTGATCTGGTGCATTTAAAGTCAGTAAAAACCCAAAGAGAATGTACTGATGACAGTAATACAGATGATGTTTTTAAGAAGCAAGATATATTTTTAATTCATTGCTGAGTTGCCCATGCCTTCACTAACAGTCACATGAAAATCAGTCTACTTAAAATGCCGGCTACAGACCCGAGTGTTTTTGGTCGGGATTAAGTCATCCCTCCGGATCTTCTGCATCCACTCTGCCTGTACCGCAGCGTTAATGGGGAATGCATGAAAGCTGACTTCTTTGTTGTAACGCAACGAAACGGTATAACGGCACACAACAATGAAATGCGGCCATTGGTGAGGGGTTGCGCTACTCTCTCGTTTTCTGAACCAATACATTACAACACAAACCAAAAGAAATACTCAAACAACTATTCGGTAGGCCCGCCTCTGACAATCTCATACTACTCCTAACTTAGTGATAGGTTATGCTTTCTCTTTTGTTTTGTTCGTGTGCACCTCAACTAAAAAGCGTCAAACGTTGAAAAAAACCAACTGATAATTCTAAAATATCTACAGGACAACTGACCTAAATGTTAGCTACATAGTACATAGTACACTGCTATGTAAATAAAATATCTCTCTGTTAATGTAACTCGATCGCTGTTGTCTCTCGCTCTCGCTGTCTTCCGCTGTCTTCCGCTGTCGCTGTTAGATCACCGGAAGTTTTGGCCGGAAGTACTGGCCCACACGCTCAAGTTCTAACATCAGCGGTCGCCATATTGTGCAAGGAGCGAATAGTAATTATTGATGCACTGAATCAATAAGAACTGATTGACAGGCCAACAGAAATCCTTCCCAAAATATGAGGCAGAGGTGAGTTTCTCTAGATTGAGCTGTCTCTTAGAGGCTTGTTCCTCTGGATGGTGGGGGAACACAGGTCTGAGAGGGGCCTTGACATGTAAATCAGCCACAAACAAACCTTTTCAGAGGCCAGCAGAGTTAGGAAAACAACAACAGAAAGCAAGCCTCCAGGCATCTAACTTCCTCACAAACACCAGCCTTTTACACCAAATATGGCTGCAGGAAGGTTTCCATGGGGATAAAACCCAACACTGAAGTGTTGGATGGAGGTGCTGGGGTAATGTCTGATCCAGGTGGGCCCCATCCAGCTGGACTGTTTGGATGCGATTTATTCTTGAGTAACTAAACCGAGCTATGTTGTGTTCTGTTGAGTTGAGTTGAGCTGAGCTGATACCAGAACTCTCACAGCAAGAAAATACAATACAGTGACATGAGGGCAGAAAATATGCATTCAGCTAGAAGTATACACCTCACTTAATTACCAGTGTTGTAGGGAAATATTATTGGCTTTTTAAAAACATTATGAATGATGATTTATTGGTTTGGGGAAAGGCATTTGTACAGTCCACATCTCAACTGTATCAGTGAATGATAGTGATTTTAACATAACAATGGGCCTCACTTTTTAATATCCTTTCCAAAAACTCTCTTGTTTTATGCCAGGTTTGCTCATATGACTGTTCCAAGTCAGATTCACACAAATCTGTCTTAAGTTTAGAGAGAGAGAGAGAGAGAGAGAGAGAGAGAGAGAGAGAGAGAGAGAGAGAGAGAGAATCAGAATGAAGTTTCAGGCCCTGCAGGTGACCTGCAGAATAAAGGGTTTGCCATCACCTCAGATAGAGAACCCAGCCAACTCCAAAACCACATAAGATGGTGTGGGAGAAAGCACGAGACAAGCGCTACCAGCAAGCATCCCGTTCAAAGCAGATACAACAGAGGCTCCACCCTTTCTGCCGCAAACCTCAGGAGACCTGATCTCAACAGTGGTGAAGTAGCAGGGCTGACACCATTCATTTACAGGTGGTCTGACAATCTGGAAATGTTCTAGCTTTTAGCCTCTCCTTGCTCTCTTTCTGAACAGACATATTGACTAAAACTGGTAGAGTAGAACTGTACAAAATCCAGTAGAACAGAACACAATCAACTGCAGTTTATTAGCAATCCTACTACTTTCTCCAGAAAGGGGCCCTTAAAACTACCTTAAACCAGGTCTTCCCCTCAGATTTAAGGAGCACACGGGTTCCCCTGTTGTGGAAGTCAATTTGTTTTATAGTCACTGTGTTGTTTTGTTCATATTTTTGTAGCTGTTTATATTCAAGTTGAAGGGTAATATGTTTCAGGTTGCAATGGGACAACGAAGACAGAAAAAAAAAAGTAAATGCTCTATCAGGAATACAGGGTAATAACACTTAATGTGAATGGGTTATATAACCCATTCCTTCAACAGGTTCATGCTGAAACTGTTGAAGGAATCTGGCATGATAGATGTATCAAGGGACATACACCCCACGGAAAAGCAATTTACTTAGTACTCCCCTCACCACAAAGGATACTCCAGACTGGAGGAGTGTATTGTACACTGCACCTAGCTAATAAAAAGGATACACTATGGAGACTCAACACCAGTTTACTGAATGATAGAATATGTGAGGAATATATAAAGAAAGGGTTGAAAGAGAACTTGCAAAATAATGACAGTGGAACAGTATCACCATATGTCCTGTGGGATCCTTGGAAGGCAGTACTAAGACATAAACTTATTGCTTTCACTTCTTATAGGCAAAAGGAAAAACAAACTAACTCAACTGCAGTCAAAAATGAAGAACCTAGAAACTCAACACTCAAAGAGACCAAGAAATGTTGGCTCAACTAAAATGTATCCAACAAGAAATAAATAAGATCTATGACGAAGAAAATGAGAAAAAAATGAGGTTCATGAAACTAAAATATTATGAAACTGTTCCTTAGGCTATGAAGCTTCTGTCATGGAAATTATGTACACAACAAATCGAGAGGACAATTTATAAAATAAGACATCTAAGAAACAATAAAATGTGGCACAAACTAGAAGAAATTCAGCAATACTTTGAGGCCCTGGATTGAATATGGGATCCTACAATTATCTAAAGAGTGGAATCTCGCTTCCATGCGTCGAGGACTATTTCACTGCCATACAGCTAAGATCACTGGTATGCAGGTGCAATCCAGACTATCCAGACAGCTAAATGGAAAGATTTGGAACTAATGCTATTTGAATTATAAGCACAGCCTATATTAGGTGATTACCAACATCAGGATTTTTATTTGGATAAACCAAACCAAAGGACCAAAGTAGCCCTTTGGGCTTAAGGGTTAATATCTGCAAAAGGTTTCACCTTGAGAAACACGCCAGAATACTGACATGGGTGGCATACGGTACAAAGTCTAGTTAAGCAATTTATATGATTTAATGGTTTACCTTACGTAACTATAGCTGGGGTAATGGCTTGTCTTTTAACTTCCTTTCAAATGCATACAACCATAATATCATGAATATAAAATAGACTATCCAATCTCCAAAAATTATTCTAATGTCCAGGTCAAACAGAAACAGGGGAGAGAACTGGGCCTTGAGATATCTGAGGCTAGGACTACCAACTCAAGCTGCTGGATAGAATTCTGCTGGAAGAACATAATACAACATTTTGTCCAAACTTTAATTTTATACAGTAGGGTTGTCAGGAACAGAATTAATGTTGGACGCAGAGTGGTAAATCAATAGCAGACCATTTTCATATATTTTGGGGCTGCACTCTAGTCCGTTCATTTTGACAAGAAATTACCAAAGAAATAAGGAACATGTTTGGAACAGAGGTTGACTGCTCTTTTACCACATTACACCTGGGCAAAATCATAGGTAAACACAAGGCTCAGGATGAATATCTTTACAAAGTACTTTTGGCTGCAAGGAAGAAAGCAATCACACAGAAGTGGCTACTGGCAATCCTGCTATCAAAGGATGATTGCATCGCAACTGTCAGTGAAATACAAACTGACCTTTTCCTTAAGACTACGGTCTGAGTAATATATATAATACTGGAAAAAATGAATGCACTCATATGAGTAGTTCTTGTATAAGGCCCATTATGAATGATGATCAATTGGCTCGGGAACAGGTAATTGTATATTCCACGTCTCCATGGTAACAGTGAATGACAGTTAAATGCACCCACTAACATAACACAGTCTATTTGCTTCGTATTTCTAAGTTTCACTTACCCTTTAAATGCAAGAAGTGTGTGTGAGACAGATGGACAGAAAGGAAAATAACAAAAGATCAGAGAGCGAAAGATCTGTCTTCTACAAAATGGAAGAAATGAGAGGTAATCATTGCAAATCTTCCATTTCAAACAGAGAGACAAGGAAGGTTATATCCTGCACAATGAGTGGAGGAACAGGATGGACTTATACACGTGTCTAGAGACGCAAGCCTGTCTCAACGTATGAGAGGTCATAAATCATACAAGGTTTCATTCACAGTATTGTATCCTGATCACAACCTCTCATACTCACCACCAAATTTTTCTACATAGCCCTCTAACCTAACACATACAGCTACACTTTGGATACATTGTAATCTCACCTTGTAGCATACCACCCTTTACTGTGTAACAGTATATCTGTAAGATATATGAATACATGAAAGACTGAGTGTCTATGTAAGGTACAAGGAAAGTACATGTGAGAGAGATTAGCTGTGTGTAAAGAATCTTGAATGAAACAGAAGTAATAAAAAAAAAAAAAAAATTTTTCACGATTGACAGATTTTTCAAGAAGAAGATGAGAAAATAAATAATAATTTTAAAAAATGGTGACCTTCCTAACAAAATTTGTTGAATTTTAAGTTGTGGCACTAACTTCAACGCACCAGATAAATTCTCCTCAATTTAGCTTTTCAATAGTGCCAATGTACAGGTTCGGGCTTTGATTTCAGGAGGCTGTAAACCACAATAGCCTTCCTTTTCAGTCAAAGAGATATTTAGTTAAACACTGTCTTCTCCAACACATGCAATGTCACTCCTTCAAAGAAAACCATTTCACTCTCACATGCTGTCAAACTCTCACACGTAATTCTATTCTCAGACACAGTGACACATGCATTATACTAATTCACTCACACTAATATACCTGCTCACATATACTATATTTTCTTTCTTGGACACATTGTATTTTCAGTCTCACTCAAACACACCCTAATTCACTCTCATAAAGACATTTTTCTCTCATAAACATCACTATAGTGTCTCATATTGTGAAATTAAGATGGTGTGTGTGAGCAAGTATGATTTGCCATCCATGTGATGCCTCTCATCACATGGATGAAATGATTCAAGGTAAGAGACACCACCAGCACATCTCTAATTGTTCACACTTTAATTCAATCTCACCCCAATTTCACATATCTCCCTCAGAGAGGGGAGCACACTCTGCCTCACTGCTTGCCCACTTTCCTGGGCTGGCCAGACAATCAAGTAGAGTAATGCTTATTTAACATCCAATTTAAATTCTATCTCACTTTGCCGGATCCACACCACCGCTGATCCCAATCACCCCAAAACTGCACTGATTTGGGTGTGCGTGTGTGTGTGTGTGTGTGTGTGTTTATATCTGTATGTGAGAGCTTAACAAAAAGAGAGAAAGAAGAGAGAGACAAAGAAAAAAAAAACAAAAAGAAAAGTGAGAAATATTTTTTGTGCCATTCTCTGTGGCTACATTTCCATTTACATGCCCAACAGATGTGTAAAAGAGGAAAATAAATTCTCATTTTGTTCTGTTTGCTCCTGCTACAACCAAAGATGAAATAATTCTCATTTCGTTCTATCTGCTCCTGCTACAACCAGAGATTAAATTAATTCATTTTGTTCCATCTGCTCCTGGTACAAACAGAGCTTACAAAAAAAGAAAAAACTCAGCGACAATATATAAATCCACTGCGCAAAGGCAAATGTATTTACATTTAATTTCCATGGGTCTCCTTGACTATGGTGTCCTGAAGTCCTCCTATCATTGTTTTGATGAAAATAAACAGGTTCTGACAGCTGCATGAGGTTGTGACATTCATCTGATCACTGATACACTGTCTCACTCAGACAACCCATCAAAACACATTGCACTACCCTCCATATCGCAAGCCAGGGGGAGATGACAAATAAATTGCTTCCCACCTACAAATGGAAAGATAAAAGATAGAGGCAACAATGGTGACTGCAATATATGGATTATATTCTGATATGACTTACTCTGGCTCTGCTGCACAACCAAGATGTAGCCGACCACAAGGATTCAGCTGTGACATTTGATCCTGACTAGAGTTTCCCCCTTTTGTTATCAGACAACTGCAAATCAAGCATGATTTTATCATTATTTTATATCCAATCAGAAGTAAAGCAAAGCATTTGATTTAGAACAGAGGTGGGTGAACACCTTGACCATTACATGTAATATTGGTCTAAAGAACA
Organism: Toxotes jaculatrix; assembly: GCF_017976425.1. Taxonomy (NCBI): domain Eukaryota; kingdom Metazoa; phylum Chordata; class Actinopteri; family Toxotidae; genus Toxotes; species Toxotes jaculatrix. The sequence continues at coordinate 15,580,462 of NC_054394.1, read as the reverse complement.
ATTGGTAAAAATCAATGAAGCAGAGATGGGCAGGTTGAAATAAGTCTCACATATTAAGGATATTTTGTGGTCAATCATTTCTTATGTTGAATTAAGCAGTAGTAGAAGAAAACCTATTTCATGCAGCTCATAGTCAGGAAATAACAGCTATATAATAATAAATAAATAAATAATAAATAATAACCTCAGCCAAATTAACAGAAAAAAACTATGACAGTGTTTTGTTATCCCAGTTAAACCTGCAGGAGTTTCTGTAGGCTGGTGTAAGGTGTTTTGCTGCCACGTAGGAGACAGATTTCTGAAGACAGAAAATGAGTTTGTAGAGTCTCCCTGATGTCTTTACTGCAGAAATCAATCAGGGAGAAACTCTGTCAAATAGCCAAGAATTACAGCTATCACATATGAGCTCAAAAAGAAAAAATGCTCAGATATTTATTAGGCTGTTGTGTTTTAGATAGATGTCTGCTGATTTTAGAAGAAAGCTAAGCCTAACTAGATCTGATAGAGAATTTGAAACAACTGGATTCCATGAGCAGATTTCATACTGGATTTGAACTTGATAAAATACTACCGAACCCCATCCCCACTTCGGACCACACCCAGCATCACGATTTTGGTGTTGTCTGGAGTGTACTCTGTGACCCCATGTATCAACGCCTAACAGTGATGTCAAATTGTACCAAACACACTACGTGCATATGTCTACATCACTGCAGGAAAGTGAGAAATTCAACTACTGAAAGTCAGCAAAAACAAGATTTTCAACTGACATTAAGTCAGTAGTTAAGTATTGAGGGAAAGCAACATACACCCATCATACACACCGAGACATCAATGTATAGAATGCAATTTCACGAAACAAAAGAGGGATGCCAGTAAGAGGGAAGGAAACCTTGGTATGATTTCATTCTACCACATAAGAGAGCTGAAAATAACTGGATTTGATGGTGAGACTTTCAAAGTCAGTGCTCCGAGTTCAGGAGCTTGAATGAGCATCCTCGCCTGACCCTATCATCACAGACCAACCTTAGATGAAAACAAACCACCAAGCTCTGTCTTTCCATCTAAAAGACAGCAACTGCCCATCAATTATACTGCAGCTAACCACCCGGGAGGAGCAAGACTCCTAGGACAGCATGCGAGTCACAGGAGCTTTCTGAGAGAAACACATATCATGCACACGCTTCACGGCCAGATGTTGTTGTTTTTTTTGTTTTTTTTAAATGACCATAATATTTTACAGAGAGGCAGACTGACAGGCAGTGACAGAACTCTGCTGGGAAATGAAATTAAATTAAATTAAAAACAAACATTTACCCTGCCTGAGGTGGTAATGAAATTGTCCTCTCTGAGCTAATCTATAATAATAGCAATCATTTCATATATTTATGCTGTTTCTTTCTGTGCATATATGTTGACTGTACAGTGTGTTATGTGTGTGTGTATGTACCCATATTTCTCTGCTAGTATAGGTTATATGATAACACAGCCATAGTGTACACAAGTGTCTCTCCCTCCGCATAGTTTTCATATAAAAAGACCTGCACTTGTCAAGTAGTTACAGGAGTTGTACTTCTTCAATCAATAAGACTTTATTAAAACTTTTGTTGCGCTGCAGCTCAGAGGCACACAAAAACCTTGTCATCTTTATGACTGCCAGGGAGGAACAGTAGCAAACACCCACTGCTGGCCTGTAATTTTCAGATTTTCAGAGGCATCTCTTTTGAACTGCAAGGTTATCGTTCTCTCCCTCCCCCATTGTCTGTGCGTTGGTATTACAGCCACATCTTTGCACTTTCAAGTATCTCTTTCTAGGCTGTGCACTCTGTCACACTTTGAACTTTTTCCTCTATCCATGTGCTTAACTGAATACCATTCTGCCATCATCCCAGTGGTCTCTATGAGGAGAGCAGACATGAGGTAAAACCTGCTGTAGAAAACTATGACAAAGAGGAGAGGGATGAGAAAAAAGGGGGAGGAGAGAGCAAGGAGCAGAAAGAAAGCAGAGACAGACAGAGGAAAGGAAAGCTCAGGGGTTATTGAAAGGGCAGGTCATGAATATGCTCCAGAAACATAAGGACAAGGCAAATGGAAAGCACAGAGACATTGGAGAGGGAAACCTATCACTCTGTATAACAGTCACATAATAACATTCATTTCTAAAAAAACAAACAAACAAAAAAACAACCCTAATCTTCACTTTGTATAGCAGACATGTAGACCTTGCTACAGAGAAACTGACTGGGCACATAAACAGTTAAATAAAGCATTGATCAGAAGGCCTTGTGAGTCAGAGTCCCTCAGTATCTTTCCACGTCCTGTACTCTCATTATTTCCCCACAGAACAGGATTAATAAACACATTTCTGCCATGATCTGTCTTCAGCTGAACATGACTACTCTTCTGCATGCAAGCAATCCCAGAGGACACACAGCAGAAGAATTGATTGGTGTCAGTCAGCTGTATAAGTAATAAAGGTAATGAATAGTTTATGAAGCCAAGTGGGGAGTAAAAATTTGATAATACATTCTGAATTTAACTGTGCTTAGCTTGGGGGAGGAAGGAATGTAATGAAACTGAGTTACTATACCCATGGACTTGATATATAGTCCCAGAGAGATGTGGCACCATACATTAAGTGATTAAAACTCTGGATAAGCCAGAATTCTTGGAAAAACATTTAGTTTTAGGATTAAGTTCAAAACCAAATGCTTAAAAATCATCCTAATATGTCTTATATCAAAGTGTTAGTGCTAACTGAGCACTAACACTTCTCTTTCATTCTGTGAAGATGAAAGAGAAGTGGACCTGAAATTCAGAGAGGACAAGACCCTGGTTGCAACACAAAACTGCAAGTATTAGAACATAACATTAAAACTGAACGACCTAAAAGGAGAGTTTGATGTATTTTTGACCATTGTATCTATTTGGATTACAGTATAATCAGCCCCTCACAGGTCAACAAAATCAAATCAACTTCACTGTTTGTCAAAAGTTCACCAAAGCTGGAGCAGGAGACTGCCAGACTGCCATGGATGTTTTCCAAAGCATACCATTTATTTTTAAATAAATGAAACATTTTTTACCTTCTTGCAAGAGCATGCATCAGCAACAAAGGATATAACAAAGCTTAACTCAATACAGTGTCTGCTGTTAAATGTACTTCCATGCAACACAGCAGGAGTCAATCACAAGTCAAATCTACCCTGTTTTTGATACAAGAGTGGACTTGTAGCCTAAGTCTGTGTATCATCCATAGATCTGCAGGGGGTGGTGCAGGATGAAAAAAATCCTAATTGAGAATTTGACAGAAGGGAGCAGCCATTATAAGACCTCTTATAAAATAATGAATTACAGATCACCAAGTACAAGGACCAGTTTATCCAAAATAAAAAATATGTCATCAGTAGTATCAGTATAGTGTATCTCTAAGCATCTGAGCTGAGGACTGCTGGGCAGGCTCAGTATCAGTTGCTGATTACAGTACATACTTGAGGACGACACAGCCGGAGCCACTTGGGGGTGCAGTCCAAAACACCTGGATGCTGGTGCGTCTGCGAGGAGTGCTCTCTGTCACTGCAGGGGGGCAGTTGGTCATAAACTGTGTTTCCTCCTCGTCAATTATCTGTAACACACACACGCACAAAGAGATTAGTGATGAATAACAAAGACTTGCCTCAAAAGCACTTGAAACATCTGCATGTGATTTTATTCATTGTCAGCTTGAGGGCCTATAAACATAATTAGCAGCAGAAACTGACAATAATTACACATTTTCAGGACACATGGAGGGTTTTAACACAAACAAAAAATAAAAAAAAAACCCGAGAGTTGGGCAATTACTGTAAATTAGATTCAAGACAGAAATAAATCATGTTAGTCCTAAACCATTTGTGATTATCTGCTGTTTAAAGCCTACCTAACATTGGTACAACAAACACACCCAGCTGGGCAGCTATTGTGCTGAACTGAACAGAGGTGTCTCACATGCACTGGGCACATCAGTAAGAGTATGTGTGTGGTGGTGACATGATTTATGGGACACGAGAAAAGAAAAAAAATGTCCTGCCACATGAAACACAAGCTCATATAAATTTTCCTATTTTGCAATGGTTGCTTTATTTCTTGTAAAATTACTTAAAATGGTATAGATTTATCTTTTCTAGTCTGATTTAAAGTAAACACTTCTTTTCATGGGGTCACAAGCCAAAGTGGTTGGGAGCAAGAGTGAAAGAAACAGAAGTCAGTTGTCAGGTGGTTGTGGCTGGAAGTTAAAATGTTCCCCATTTCAGTCCTTGTGAAACTCTATCATTGTCATTTTTTGGACACATGGACACAAGCTTCTTCAGACCCTCCAGCACAGTATCATAGAGCTGGTTCAGACATTTAACACCAATCAGCAAGGCAATTAATCCAGTGTAGTAAATGGTCAGCCAAGTGACAAGTTGTCATCTACCTGAATCTGGAAGATAAATGTAGCTGTCTTAGTGGAAAGCAGTATTGACCTTGTGTGGATTATCCTGATGAAATAAAGTCAATTAAATTGAATTAATCAATACTCAGATCAATCAGAAAGTTGCCTAATCATCACACTATCGCTGTAGGCAAGTTAAAAAAAAAAAAAAAAAAAAAAGTCCTTTTGGCTCAAACTCAGGAGTCTAAATGCCTACTGCCCTCTCTACTCAGGTGCACACCTGACATACTAAGTATCTCATTGATTTTAACTGGACAGAAAATTAGCAGAGTGGGCTGCAGCCAGAAAGCTGATATTCACTGCCCAGAGACTCAGGATCTGTTTGATAGGAAGTGACATCAGCGCAGTAAAGATGGGGAACTTTCTCACTCCATAAAGCTGTCAGCAGAGAATTTCCTTTGTCATGCCATGTTATGAATGAGTTCCTTCTGAAAGTGGATTGTGTGTGGATGTGCATGCCTTTGTGTGTGTGTGTATCTTAGAGTCAGTGAGACACAGAGTTACTAAGAAGGGGAGCCTGGGAGTTGTGTGTGCGCATGTGTGTGGGCATGCGATTTGTGTATATGTAGCCTATCTCTTGTTGACGGATTACACCCCCCCCCCGGCCCCATGTTCCCATGGTTTCTAACAGGCATCCTGTGCTGGCCTGACTGGACTGCAACACATGTTAAAACCAGTGAAGTCTCATGGGAATGCATTAAACACCATCTGCAAAAAGAAGCAGCCAATTTGCTGCAAAATGACCTACGACCCACTTCTTCTTTTATGTGTCTAATTCCAAGTTTTCACATCTTCCACCAATAGACAACCACTGAACCACTAAGTGTTAGGAAAAGAGAGAAAATGTGACACACTACTGGAAAACTAAGTTGTGCCTCTGGGTCAATGCAAAAGTGTATGCATCAGGGTAAGTGCTTGGCTATACAGTAGCTGCTGGTCAGAACTAAACAATAACATGTCTTGCATAGGTGAAATCTTCGTTGTCCTAATATCAGATCATCTTAGTGGAATTTTAATGTGAAGAGGATGCGCCCACGATATCTATCTGTGTCTATGATTATGTCATACGTTGCACTCAAAGTGGATTTCACCCCTCACATAACCACACAACATTTTGCCTTTTCTTGTTCTATCGTCCCACCCTGCTGAGAAGTAATGTCTCATCAGACATTGCCAGCATTGCTGGTTTACACTCCTGCCAACAAGCACACACACACTCATATACACACACAACGGCAGCTGACCTCCCCAGAGAGCTCAATAAAAGTGCTTTTCATCAAGTCGGGAGCTGTCCTAAGACAGCTGAGATGTAGCACACCAGCAGATTTCAAATGAGCTGTATGTTAAATAAAGCCTGACGTCTTCTGTTGCAGCTTCTTTTCTCTTTCTATTCTCTCAGTGCCTGGAGGCCGGCCCACCCAGAGCTCTTTCAGAATGGAGGAATGGGATTGTGTGTGTGTGCGTGTGTGTCTGTGAGTGTGTTTTTTTGGGGGTTTTTTGCCAAAAAACACATAAAACATGAAAGACTAACTGAGCCGGTGATGATACAAGGATATCTCTCTGGACAGCAATGTATTCCTTCTGCACTGTCACATGCTGCTTATACCTAGACAGGTGACCATCTGCAGCTGTGAAAGAGACCTTCAAGTTCAGGAGTCCGATCAAAGGCAGGTCCGAGTAAAAACCCGTCCATTCTATTTGCTTTTGATGCTAACATCTAAAGGCTATGGTCACTCATCTATTTATCACAACTTTCTCTGCACACTCCATGCTCAGTGTCATCCATGTGTGGAGCAAAGTGACTTAACATGACTAAATGACGCAGTGTTTCCCCTCTTTACTCCCGACGTTTAGTGCCCTGTCACACCCTGCCGCGCTCCGCCATATGGCTGAGGAGCAAGCTCAAGGCTGGCACTAAATAACAACAGCATGAAATCAATTGCAAGGACAAATAAAACAGAAAAAAATCCTGCCGGTGCTAACACTGGGTAATGAGATGTGAGGAGCACACAGGACAAAAATAAAATGTTTCAGTTTTTTTATGTCCTCCCATATTCAAGGTTCACAGAGAGTGCCACAGCAAGGCAATAACTATGATCAGAGCAGCCTGAGGGCTGCTGTGCAAACCTCCCCATGTACTGTACTACAGGTTCAATAAAATAATAGGGTTTTATGTGGGAAGCAACTGAAACCGACAGGTTCACAAGCGTCTGAAAAAGAGAACTCCACACACGCTGTCAAACCCAGTTAACAACTGCTCCTTTACAGGGTCTGCTCCAAGAAAACATATGATTTCAAGTTTAGGGCAGGAAAGGGATTTTGGCTTGGGTTACATCTAAGCACCTATATGTGTGCCTTTCATTTTCTTATTAGGAATACGCTGTATCATGGTGTACCGGCTTTACTGTCGTCAACCAAAGTCCAGTATTTCTGCAATACTTGGGTACTTGACAAAGCTAAAACCAATTCCTCAGTTGCTCACTTCTTTTCAAATCCTTTGAAAACAGGATGTCATCTTGTGCACTGTAAGCTCTATGAATTTCTTGACACTGCTGCCTTGACTTGGGTGAAATAAGCACTGGCAGAACGTAGTTCTGCTGAAAGGCATGAGAGCAGAACAGGAACCAGCGGAGAGGAATGAATCTAAAGGTTATGAATATAAAATTGAAGTTTAGGTTTCATAGTTTCTTCACTTTATGACGTAGTTCTACTCTGTCAATGTGTTGTAATGGAATCTATGGACATTACCTTCTGCTGTGTGCATAGCTCTATATGTATAATACTCATAAAATCTAAAAATAAAATCAGTGTATTAAGTTTATCATTGTATTACATGTTTATCATTCCTTCTCTCTCTGTACTCACACACATACACCTAGCCTGTGAACCAGTCTTCTTCTTCTTCTTCTTCTTCTTCTTCTTCTTCTTCTTTGTTCAAGTAGACTCCTCTCACTGCATTGCAATTACAAAAGGCCTCACATATTTGTCCATTATCACATGTAACAGCACCAGTTTCCTTGCCTTCCCTCTCTTCCTTTCGCACTCTCGGCCTCACTTCCTTCTCTCCCTCCTTCCTTACAGTACTCCAGCTGGACCTGCCTGTATAAAATGCCAATTAGCCTCTTAACTACACCAACTGCACACTTCCTACATACATGAACTGCATATCTGTCTGTGAGAACGCAACTCCTCAAATTCCACGAGTATTTTCTCGGCTACATGGAGCTCAGCTGAGAGGATGCTCTTTTCATACGCTATATCAAGCCTATTAGAGGAGGTGAGGTGAGAATAATCACACACTGACGTGAAGACAAGAAGGCTGTGCAAAAAAAAAAAAAAAAATCTGTCAAGACCCCCACCTCTTTTCACACACTTCTTGCATAGTGCTTGTGCTGGAGTCCAGAGGGAGGATGGTACTGATATTATGGTTAAGCCAGTTGCTGCTTTGCTGTCTTTTGAGGTTGCTGTGTCATAAATTAAAATGTATTGCAGCAGCAATATGAATGATGGACATTAAATACCAGGGTTTAACCACAGATGTGTCAGACTGGGTTAAATAGTGGATAAATAATTACCATGTAACAGCACTGTGATGAAAAAAATGATATACTTTTTGTGACTACGCCAATATAGGAGTACCTTACCTGGAAATTTCCAGCGTAGTCCTCGTCCTTGTCTCCTTCTGTGCCCTCCTTCAGGGCAATAAGGGTGAACCCTCTAAAGTAGGAGGGGGGGGATGCAATCACAGTCACTAGATGGAAGCAAACAAGAGAGACAGCAGGCATCAGTCTACAGAGAAAACCACTAAACAACAAACCTCATTCCAAACAGAAAAATAAAGTGGGCCTATTGAACTACCTGCCTAGGAAGTGTTGCATTTAAAAATAAAACTACATGTGTTGAGCTCTGATGGATAGAGGATAACATATTCTGATACAACCATTTTTTTTTCCACAATCAAACGTTTCACCTGTTCTTGAGGATGTAGTTCAGATAACAGTTAATTATACTGGCTCATTCTCAGCCCAGCAGTATTCCTATAGGATGTTTAAGATAGTGTTTTAGTACACTTTGCAATCCAGCAGAACATAAAAAATATCTTCATTCACTAGGGAAAATTTAATTTGCTGAACTTGACCATTTTATCAGCAGTTTGACATGACTTCACAATGACTAATTTCCACTATAGATGAGCGGTTTTAATTGAAAGAAAAAGTTAATTCCCACTTCGAGTTAATTTTGCTATACTATCTGGATCATATCAAACTATTTCTGATCAAATCCGACAAGAATAAACCTACGTGCAACGCTTTGTCGGCACCAGAACGGCCAGAGCCTTTGAGATTCACAGAGCAGATGGTACAAGCCCATCGACTGCACCCACCCAACTTTCACTTTTGACAAAGACAATAAAATCAGGGACTGTTGGCTTTGTCGGAAATTGTTATACCTATGAAAGAGAATACCAAAATATCCAAGAGAGCACAGGAATATTTAGCTTTATAAAACTCTTCAAAATGTTGACCATAAAGGACTATTTAATGAGTACTATTTACTCACTCAAATCAGGTAAAGTTGTGTCACATTTGGCTTTAATAGTTTAAACTGCGTATTTCTTCATTGGGATGCAGGATCGTGTCTTCACTCACCAAACATAGTTGACTTTTAGGGCATAAATGCTAACAATGAGTCAAAAACAGACTCTGTAGAAACTTATTTTGAGTTTGCATAGGCTTATGACTGCAGACTGGTGTTTATTTGACAATGCGCACACAGTGCCAACCAAAGCACTGCGCGTAAATCGCGCAGACAAACACCAACCTCTGTATGTGCTCCCTGGCTGATAGCTCTCGGGGTCTCCCTCAACGCGGAGGCGAAATTCGTTGTTGCCCTCCTTCCGATTGCTCTGAGCCCGTAATATCCGACTACAATACCCGTCCGCCTTCCCGGCTCTCTCAGAGGGCTCCTCGGTGAACGCGAACATATTGCACGCTGTGGTGGAGACGAAGCAGAGCAGGAGCAGAACGCGCGAATGTAGCCCGGTTGGTGACATCTTGTAGGTTTCCGACAGCCAAGTTAATGCGCGTAGATGAGAGAAATCTTGTCAGAGAGGTGAAGAAACGTTTGTCTGCAGCTCCTGCTTCACTCCTAAATGAGAACCCAACTTGCCGACAGCTGAAGTAGACTTCTGCTCTGCTAAGAGGGTAGATCCATCCTGGTGTGTGAATGGAAGAGAGAGGGAGAGAGAGAGGGAGAGGACTAACTGGGATGTGCTGTGCGTTCGCTTTACGAGAAGTGCACACTGCGTGCGGTTTAGACTGAACAGGGATAGCAGGGGTCCGGGGAAATGGCCAAGCGAGGAATGAGCCGTGTGTGGCTGTATCCAAGGCCACAGCTATTTACAAAGCGACGAGCTGAAGAATACTCTGAACCAACAAAGTCCTACCAATGAGTGCTGAGAGAAGGCAGCATGTTTGACATACTTGGACTGGACTCAGTGCAGCCGAGTGTGTGTGTGTGTGTTTGTGTGTGTGTGTCATCACTCAAATGCCGTAAGACAGGAACACACACGCACACAGAGACACACAAAGAAATTAATAAAGCTTGCTAAACGGTTGTCTAGGTGACTAATTAAACAAGCGTTAGTCACGTGAGTGTTGAATTCATTAGCTGGACAGTGACTGCTGGTTTCTTCTTCTATTTTTTTTAGTGCACGAACGTTAACTGATGAAATTTCATATTTCAGAGGTTATGCCAGTACGTGAGCTTCTGCCTGATTTAGCACATCAGCAAGAGCTGTCAAAATAAAAAGGGTAGATATGCGCTATAGTCACATCCCAACAAAGTGGGGTTTAAAGCATTAGGGACTGAAGGGACATGCTGTACTGTCATTATCAACACAGGGAATGAGATTTCACTTTTTTTTCCCTTTCTTTTTTTTTTTTTTTGGACACTAAGGACCTCACGGAGAATACTGATCCATCTCAGTAGCATTTGAAATCACACACTACCCTGAAGCCATGTAGGTCCAAATGTCTCTGGCAGTCTGTGCTGAACCTATCAGCCACACATGCAGCTCTTAATTAAACTGTCATGAAAGCAATAAAATGTGGCCTTGCAGATTTACTGTTTAAACTTATATATGTAGAATGTAGAGAGAAGGAAGCTTTTCCTCTAGTGCCATAATCAGATTCATGTGAGTGGTTTTCAGTGATGTGTCAACATGGATGGATTATCATGAAATTTGGTTAACACATTTTTGTTTCCCCTCAGGATGAATTGCAGTGACTTTGATGATCCCCTTGCTTCTTATCTAGTGCCACCCTCAACTCACTCACTTTATAATATATATATAAAATTAGAAAAATCACCACCATTATTTGTATATTACCCAGTAACAAGTGTCTGTTGTCCCCTCCCCCTTCCCCAATATTAGGACATTTTTACAATTTTGTTTTTAGAACACACACACATATATATAACTCAGTACTCTCTAATGCTCTATATGACCTGGCTATCAGGTCAATTATAGGGTAAGGCGACAAGGGAGGTGATGATAATAACATTTGATGCTGTGTATTAGGATAAAATAATCTAGGTAGTATTTTTATTTGTTTTATTATTAAAGCCCTATGATGCAAGTAAAAACAAAAAACAGCCTCTTTATTTGAATTTTATGGTCTTGTGTAACATTATTTTAATATCTGGCATACAATTCTGGATGTGAATTCTATGGTTTCCATATCATCAACTGAAAGATACCATACTATTATACTTTGCTGGTGGAGTGCTGTTAAGAAAAATACATTATTGTACATTATGATTTCCCTCAACACCTTAGCTGAAGCTCATATTCTTTAATGATCCCTTACCCAGTTGTGTTGATGGCCTCTTTCTGAATGACTCAAAGAATACCAAGCTTGACGGCAGTCACTTTGTGAAGCTTATCAAAAACCTATAGTGTTCAAACATTTTTCAGGTCAATTATTATTATTCACAAGCCCCTAAAAGGTACACACGCATGCTCTGCTTGATTTGGTTTTCTGTGACTCCTGGATAAAATGCCAGCTCTAGCGGCCTCATTTGGCTTTTCTCTTCTTCTACCCCACTTAGTCTCTTTCATAGTAACATACATGCACACATGTGTGTCCACTCACCTTTAGACTTTTTAAATCAGAACCAGTAATCACAAGCCCTGTAGTAGAAGCACTGTGATTCAATGCTGGTTTCAAAAGCTGGACTTTACCCAGCCTTTACCACATGCTGCACATTTAAAGAGCTAAAGAGTGAAATTAGCACTAGTCTGAAAAACACAGCTGTGTTTGGACCAAACCATAGTAGAAAAAAAACCTTACAGGATAGTAATCACTTTTTAATGGTCCCCTGGTTTGCTTTATCTTGACCTTCCATGTCTCGTTAACAGGCTAAGTAATAAACTATTCTCTCCTGACCGCTCACTGCTTCATTTCCTTTTTTCTTCCAAAAAGAATATCAGTTCTGACAGTCGTCTGTTCACGACGAGTTCTCCAGTCACTGAAATAAAGGTGACATGTTACACAACAGCAACACAACAACACTGGGTGTGAAGTGATAAACTGAAACGTGTTGATGTAATCCCTCTCATTTCTTGGCTCCTTAATCTCACTCAGGTGGTAGGCTGCATTTTATCCTTTGTGACATTTTCTTACAACACCCCCAGAGTTTATTTCAGTCTTCAGGAGGGTCAGCAGGCATGTAATGAGAATGTAACCACTTCTGATGGGCACTGACAAATGGAGAGTGGCTATGCTCTGTGCACCTACCGCTGGGTTGATGGATGGATGATGCGGGAGGAAAGGAACAGAGTCTGGATGGCAGAACGCTACACCAGCAGGTGTCATGAAAGCATTTTGTCTCACAGCCCCGCTGAGTTGAATCTCTTCACCACCTTTGGTCCTCAGGTTGCTCACTGCCTTTTACAAAATGTACCATACATCAAAACAATATCTGCATCTGTAAGATCCTTACACTCTCTTGTAGCAATGGAAGTAAGATAGCGGAGGAAAAATGTTGACTTCTGTAACGACAGTGCAGACGTTTTTAAAGGTTATCAAAAATCAAAAGCTGAAATGTGCCAAAGCGGCTCGTAGCCAAGGGATTTCTGCTTTGAATTCCCAAACCAGTCAATAAAATCTGAGTAGTTAAGTGGAATGAGTTATGAGCCGTCACTCCCTCAACAACTATTCTTGAGCTGCCCTTGAGTGGGGCGCACTCCAGGGGAGCTACTCAGAGGTAACAGTAGGAGACTGTGAATGTACTGCGTCACTACCAGGTACCTGTGTGTGCAACTAGGGATGTCAAAGACAGCAATTCTGAAAATAGCATTCACTTTCAGCTGACCTTTTCCAGACAAATAAAAGTTATTTAAACATTACATTAAAACTGATTTGCTTCAAACTACATGATGGCTTGCCAGGGGGTAAAACTGGTGAAGAGTGACAGTTGATTTGTTCATTAATAAAAATTATGTACAGAGCAAATACTAAAGTGTGGGAAGAATAACAAAAAATATTATAATATTGGTCTACAGCTACTAATTCACCACTGGAGAGAATGACGTTTAAGGATTCATGTCTGGTCGCTCCGTTGGCATCAGTTGGACAGTACACATGTGGTTGTGGTGGTATCAGCACATGAGGCTGTTGCTGTTGGTCACCCAATGTGTGTTTTTCCACTGTGTGTTTTCGTCTGTAGTGACGCCATGGTCTGCCAGTTTCTTCTGAAGTGGTCTCTTCATCTACCACATCTAAGGGATGTGGAATCATAGGACGGGTTTCCAACAGGATCTCAACAAAAAAAAAAAAAAAAAAAAAAAAAAAAAAAAAAAAAAAACTGATTTTAATCCCTACTCACTACCTCCTTAAAAAACCCTGTCCTTCCTTTCGTCTGTAATTTAAAAGGAGTTTCAGCTTATCAAATTTTCCTTTTATTACTGACCGCAATATGAAATGCACATTGCACTTCATTTAAAAGTCAAGCACATTTTGAGACATACGCTAATGTGCTTTCTTGCTGAGAGTTAGGTGAAAAGATTGATACCAGTCAGATGTATGTCTGTTACATATGAGGCTACAGCCAGCAGCTATCTTAGCTCAGCACAAAGACTGGAAAAAGGCGGAAGAGCTAACCTGGCTCTGTCCAGAGGCAGCAAAATGAGCAAATCATATCTCATTTTTAAAAATCCATTGCTTCATATTTGATGCACAAATGTCATGGCATGGTATCAATCTTTTCATCTTATTCTCTGCCAAAGAAAATAAGCATATGTCCTAAAATGTCAAACTATTCCTTTAAGAATGCTGTTTAATATTAATTTTGCACCTGTCTGTGCATGCATGTGCAAGCGCAAGCAGCACTTTACTAATTGTGTGTTAGCAAGAGTATAATGTACTTTATATCCTCATGAGCAAAATCTGATCGTTATGCTGTCTTTCTCCACACACGTCTGAATTTCTGAACTCCTGCACAAGCCTTTGAAAAATCCCCTGTGCTTTGTTGTTTTCTGAGAGGAATAGAGGTCAAGCAGGAAAATCAAATTAGGCGCTCATTTGATCGTGGTGGAGCAGGAGAGCCTGCTCATTAAACAGTCGAGCCCCCCGCTGTCGAGTCATTAAGGCCATATTTACCATGCACTAGCACTATATGTACAGAACCTGAGAAGATCTACTATGCTGTTTCCACTTAATATGAAGGGGAAAGAGGAGTCGTTAGAGGATACAGACAGATAAGGAGGAAGAAAATGTACTTGACTCGTGTCAGACTGTGATCCTTGAGTGTTAATTCCAATATGAGCTCTATACATTGTGTTGTGTTACAAATTTCAGATATATTTTCAGATCAGCAGACTGAAAACAATTAAGGTAAAATGATTGACATATTCTGAACTCTACTGCGTTAATGATCCTTGATATGTGTGTGTGTGTATATATATATGTATATATATGTATGTATATGTATGCATATGTATGTATATGTATATGTATGTATATGTATATATATGTATATATATATATAGGGCTCTTATGTCACTCAGCACAGTTCAGCAACCTTGGTCTGCAGACAGAGTTAATGTCTTTATTTCCACCCTGGCTTCACGCATCCAGGCCCCCATCTACTGCTTTGGAGGTAATGCATTTTGATGTCCGTCTAAAAGCCTGAGTGAAACGTGCTGTTGGAAGGCCAGCAAGCATACGGGGGCTATCACAAATGATTACAGTCAGCCAGAGGGTGACGGGGATCGCCAGGTGCTGGCATTACTTATTGAATCCTGTCTTTAGCTCTTAGGAGACCCAGGCCATATCTAAATGGCTTTGAGGAAATCACACATCCTGTCAGAAACTATTAAGTTTCTGACTCAGAAACAGGCTAGTCTCAGCCAAAGATTGCCCCTAGTCTTTGGGAGGAAAAACACAATGTTTAGGTGCTGAAGTCTAGCTCAGTCGGGCCTTTGGACAATGATACATAAAATCTGGACATTATTACAGAAAATTCCAACGGTCTATTATGAGTCTATACTAATAACGCCAAAGAGTTATGACAGGTATCAATAAGCTCTAGTAAATTCTTTCGACTGTACTTCGCTGTCTAAGTCAAGCAAAGAAATACTTACAATGTTCTTTGGTTTCTGGACCCAAAAGCAGACTGAGGCTGGTTCAGTGAAGAAACTTAAATGGATAAACTGAAGTAGGTTCACAGGTTCACAGACTGAAGGATGAACAAGCAGGTAGGCAGAGAGGCAGGCGGGTTGCAGGTACATAGAAAAACACACTGAGAAGTAAACAGACAATCTGACAAAGGGCTGGTGTACGTAAGTACTGGCTGAGATAATGAGAAACTGGGAACAGGTGTATGTGTAGGCAGGAAAGCTCAGGTGATTAAGAAAAAGTGGATATGGAGACAGGAAGAAAATCCGGGGACATCTGCTGGGCGGATGAAGTATGACAGATGATTGTACTGGAGGTAACAACGTGGGAGGGGATGGCAGGTCCAGAGCGGGGAACAAGAGAGCCCAGGGACCAATCATGACACTCTCACAAAAACAGAGGCATATTAGAGAAAGCAGATATGGCACTCAGGTGTTCTCAGACCTGATGTAAACCACTATTATGAGCCATCTCAAAGCACTTCGCCAGACAGACTAAAACAGCATTGAAGGAATCAATACACAGACTGATACAACCCATATTCAGTGAAGATAGACTGAAGAACCAGGAGGTCGGTGAATATGCTCAGTGCATCACGCCGTGTTAATAGTTCCATTATATCAATTTGCCAGCAATTTAATCTCACAGGAACATAGTTTATTGTAGATGTAGCCCTCTGAGTAACCTTGGAACTGGCAAAAGTACTCTTCAAGATCTTGACAGTTTATATATTCAGTTCTAGCATCTATATCTATATCTATCTATATCTATATATTGAATAATTAATTAACAACTATCAGTTTAGTTCAGAGGCATCCTTAAACATAATAAATGTAAATACTAGAAAACTGAATATGAATCTTAACAATATGCAAATACTGGTCATGTGAGGTCATGCTTGTGAGAGCATATATTTAGTTTATATTTCTTAGGACTGAGGGACACAGTGTCCATAAAAAGTTGAAGGCCAAGATATCCAACTGTGTGGTCTGGTTTAAATGTCACATTAACATCTATGATGTCTGTGCCATAAGTGCTGTGACATTCTCCAATGCTGGGTCTTTGAAACAGACTCTCATTGGCACATAATTCAGAATCTCTATCCCATTATACAATAGGTCTGTCAGTGAATCACCTCAGTTCACAATCTATCATGTTTTCTGATAAAAAACTAATGGCACTATCATGAGTTCAGGGACCTGATATATTCCACTTGTTTATGATACTTACTATTTTGTTACCAGCATTTTCAAAGAGGCTTTGACCTTTTCGCAATCTCAGCCTTCCACTTGCGGCTGACCTTTAGCTAGTAAACGGCACGCGTTAGCTGAAGATGCACTTGTGTTCTCTCTTCTCGAATGTCACGCCCGGAAGCACTACAGGTCCTGTGTCTCTCATCTAAACACATACCACTCTATTACCTCTCGAAACCATATCAGAACAACAACTAATTTAAAAGCCCAGCAACAGGCCTGGTAGAATGAGCTTATAATAGATAAAACTCACATTAGTTGGTAAGATCTGCACAATGATGCCAAGTTTGACCCAAAAACAGACCATAACAATGAAACACAAAAATATACACTACATACAGAACGCTTCGATTTGTGGGAATAACACAAGCTGGCACCTTTCCCCGTAGATATTAATATATGCTGTATGTTCAGCAGTGTCAAAGAAATAAATAAATAAAAGTGTAACTCAAGCAGAAGCACGTTTTATCTTCTGATTTCCATTTTCACTGAACACTTAACATAACACTGAGCATAAAGAACATGCAGCATCATGGGCGACACAGCACGCAAACACCTTGTATAATGTAATAGTAAAAAGACATGACACAAGATTAATGCTATACAAACCCGCGGATGTTTTCAGTGATGATTTTTGGTGACGTTTAGGTAAAAGGAGATAATTCTAGTTGAGCCATCTATGCATTTGCCACAGAAAGTAAGATCTGCAGTTATAACTGAGATTAGCAGTTCCCTTCACAAAATATAACAGGTCTCTGTTAAGGAAGAGCAGTGACTCGAAAGCAAATCTAACTTTGAACAACTGTTTGTTTCCATTTGCAATATAATCTCACTAATCTTATTAGTCCATTGCTGAAAAAAGCAAAAAGCACCAAACTGCATAAACCTGCATAAATATTTGTGAAGCTTAGGCTATAATGAAATTGTGTAAAAGAGGTGATGATTCAACTTTTTGTCAAGTCATACTTGTTAGTGTTGACAGAGTGGATACAATAACAGGAACATCTCACAATATAATGCAATCCAGTGCAACAACACCACAGGACTGGAACCAAAGATTACTTTAAAATTGAATCCTGTCTGACAAGCTATAAAAAGTAGCATTTATTGCAGGGCTATTGTACTGGGCAACATTTTATTGTAATGGCATTCTTGAAATGACTTTAGAATACTGTTGAGAAAGTGATACGTCTAGTGCTATACGAGACTATCAGAACATGGCGTTTCAGCTGAGAATGAAACACACCTTAAGGATGTCTCACAGCTCAATTCAATACAAGAAACCTAAATATAAAGAATATATGGACGCCTGTACTAAAGGTTGGATGTTGGGGATGCACACTTTCACAATATCAATATTCAATGTTCAGTCAAGCCAGGAGTTTCGCTGGGATAACTGCAAGTCAAAATAAATTCAGCAGGTTAAACCAACCCTCTTTCATTACTACAGAAACAGCCTCATGAAATGTTTTCTCAGTCTTGGGTCAACAAATGTTTTCTCAAATTGTGTATACCAGAGTTAATGTTGGATTCATTTGCTCACCTGTGAGATATATGTAACACTGGAATTGAAAATCCATTATTGCAGTCATATCACACTGCTGTGAACAGTGCACATGCCTACATGTTGAACAGGTTACTGTATCTAGTATTTATGCCACAGACATATCCAGCTTTGGAATCTTCCATTTTCATAGAAATAGAAATATGGCATGTATCATCATCTTCATTTTAAGAGATATTACAGCTCTTTCCTTTCCTCTTTGGAATTGAGTGTTTTGCAGAGGACAGAGAGCAAGAAACAGAGCTAAAAGCCAAATAATTGCACGTATCTAACTGAAGTACCTTTGAAAATATACCTAACTCTGACAAGACAGTTTCCTCTGGAGCTAGACAGTTTCTGTTAATCGCATACCGGTATATGGCCAGTACATGCTCATGCCATTACATTCAGCGCACAATGTAGTTGAGAAAAAAAGGTGTGAGGGAGAATAAGAAAGAGGAGGTGAAAAGAAATTATTCCTGTTTGAGAGGATCAGCTGAGTGACACCAAGTAACTGGCTTGTAATTAACAGTAAACTGCATCCAGATTGGATACACGAGTCAAACTCTAATTGAATCATTGGTTACCCACAGCCCCGCACCTCACTACAAGCTCCACTGCCCAATCAAGTCAGTTAAAGCACCAGCTTCACTGCTTTAGATTCTTGTATCATGCCTCTGTATCTTGTGATTTCATTTGTGGTCAGCCTTTTATTCTAAATTAAAACTATAATATAGTTCAGAAAACCTGAACCAAAGCTAACATGGCACCTTTCACGTGTCAGTGTGAAAAAGTCCACAGAAAAAATGTTAAATTATAGTGGAAAATCTTTACTTTTTCAGTAGTGCTAGTTAATCCATTGTGTGATCTGGAGGTAAAAGGCAGAGACCTTTCCCACACTCTTTTATAGGCTGCTTTTGCCTCTTCTGTTTTCTCCCACTGTCTCCTTGTGGTTAGATCCATAACACTCTGTTGATCCCTTTCTCTTTTGCCTCCCCTACTCCATTTGTGAAGGCTGATCTCTGCATGTTGATAGTATAGCAAGCCAAGGCATACAAACTATTGGCAAGATGTGCTCCTTGCAACCATTATCACAACAATTATTCAACTATTCTACAGTACGTTTTGGAAGATGTACAGTACCCAAATGAATCTGCCATTACTGTAAGTGACAATACTGTGAAAGCCCCCTTGCTTACTGTAGCAGCAAAGTTGCAAGGGACATTAGTTTGCATATAAATAAACCAGAAAGTGTTTCCTGCCTGGCCCAGTGTGAGCTGATATCTTTCAGATTTGTGAGCTTCACAAGCCGATGCAGCCTGGAATTTAATGGGTCCTGAAGATTTTTGTTCACAGTGAACTGATACAGTGAAGGGACGTACTAGTGCCTATAATCATAGTCATAGTGTGGACTATTCATATTTTCATTCACGGTTGCCATATACAGTATATCCTGCCTGGCATAACAAAACATTTACATAAATTAGAATGGGACCAATCAAGCCAAAATGTTATACTATACTAAGGATTCTGTGGAAATGAGCTTTACCTAATTTGCTTGGTTTTGAGGCAGCTTTAAACATTCAAGCATTAACAGTCCTGTCTAACATTCTGGAAATGCCAAGAAGGAAGGTGAAAATGAGAACATACAGTAAATGTCATTCACGAGTATTTCAATCAACAGTAAAGAGTAAATTGTAGGAGAAATCACAGCTTTAATGTCACAGTGCAGATTTGGTCATTAGGTACCAAATTAGTAATATTTTCCTATGTCTCCGCCATATACAATACGGTGGCACTTTGTAAAAGGTACCAATTAGGCAAGTTTTATTTGCAGGGTGTGACTGCCTCCAGATACAACAGCCGGGAATAGTATGAGTCATCCTACAGTATATTTCTGGTTATTGTATGACAGCAGAGATAATAATTGGGCTCCATATAAACCTAATACAAATATCTTCATTCTCAAATGTGCACAGAGGCAGAATATTCATCTTCCCACCTTTCTTCATCAACAGATTATTCAAGAAATTGAAACACAGCAATCCAACTATGGAAAACAGATGAAGTACAGGATATGCTGGACTTGTATATAAGATTTTCAGATATTATAAATAAATAAAAAATAAAATATATACTATAAATATCAGACCCTTTCTAACACAGCGTGCATAACACCTGGTTATCCAGCACAGGAGACATACTGTATTTCTACTTCAGGTTTGTTTCAGATGATATGTAAGTTTGAAGGGATGAATTCATACTTCTTGGTGGAAAATATGGATGTTCTGGAACCATATCATATCAGGATTTACTCCTAATGTTTCCAATTGGCAGTGTTTAGTTCACGAACACTGTCCTAAAAAACAGATTTGAAATACAATTTCTTCACATTTACAAAGACTGTTATGTGTGAATGTTAAGAAGGAAGTGGCAAACACAGTGTATCGAGGTCAAATATTTAATTTTACATAAAACTCTAGAAAGAAAGGAAGAAATGAACTCATACAGACTGTTCCTCTTGTCTTTAACTTTACAAATGTCACCAGATCTGTGAAGTGGAACTGAGATTATAGTGCACTGGGATGAAGAGTGGCTGAATTTAGCCAGAGAGCATGTTAAAAAGTCACCATTTTGAAGGAAAACCCGATGAGCATTTGCTCAAAGACTTCTTAAAGCGAACAAAAGGATTTGTGTGTTCATGTGGACAGACAGATTAAATAAGACAGACCAGAATTATCTGACAGTTAACTGTGGATTAATACCTTCCCATGTCACTCACCATGAGAAATATCTCTCACAAGCTGACTAAGTACCAAGACAGAAAGCCTAAAGCCTTCCTAGTAATTTTGTAATTTTGTGAGGCTGTAGACTATTGGTTTGAGCTAAATGCAATTTTAGCATTTCAGTGTGCTAGTTAGAACTAACAACAAACCACAGCTGAGGGTGATGGGTGTGTTATCATTTTGCAAGTATTTGGAAATAAACCAATTGATTGGACATATTTAAACTGACCTACTGTTGGCACTAGATAACAGGTCAGGAGATCATCAAAGTTATTACAAATGTAAGACATGAATGTCCAGATTTCATGGTAATCCATCTAACAATTGTCAAAACATGCTGCTTAAAACCACAAGCATTAGAGGAAAACCAAGGAGGACACAAAAAATAACAAGGATACATGATGTATGCACCATGGATATCTGTAGAAAATGTCATGGCAATCCGTGCTACAGTTGTGAAGATGCATCAGTAAAAGTGGTGGACAAGTTGACTGACTGAGAAAGTGACATTGCTGTTGCTACAGCCACTACCATGACTAAAAACAATCAGTTGGGCTCAACCTAACGATTTAAGTTCTGCTTTCAACTTTGGAATCAGCAATGGAATCAGCAGAAGTTCATCTTGTTGTTAAACTAATTGGAAATAGGAAAACTCTTCTCCATCCACAGTTGTCTCAAAGACCAGCTCTTGGCAAAAGAAAGAGGCTTTGGTGACCTTAACAGCTTTGCAGCTTGTATCTTTCACTGAGTTGACAACCTCCTCATTCAGATGCCTAAATAATGCCATAAAGTCACAGGCCAAGATGGGGATTATGAAAGTGCCCCCCAACTTTTAATATAAATTTGATTTCAGAGTTAAGTTGTCTATGTTTCCAAAGGAACATGCAAAGACTGACAATTTAAAAGAGCACCAAACTCATTTATTGTCTTATTTTAAATTATTTTAACAAAGTACACAAAGATCCAAAGGTGTACAGAGAATCATTTACCCCATCAATTTTCATCATCAGTTTATTTGTCACATGTGCTTACTTGTCCTTGTAGATCTTATTTGAAGTAGTAGTTGTAGTACCACTGGAAATGGGGGTAAGTACTAAGTCTAGGATAACATTTTCACTGATTCATTTCCTTAAGCCTGTGACTCTTTGCCTTCTGTATAATCATGTTTGGGAGTTTGTAATCTTGCCTCATCTAATGTCACAAGCAGGCGCTTCACATCTTCACCAATTTGACAACATTTGCAGTACAGATGTGGGCAACAACAGATATCAAGAATAACATCTGAAACACATGATCACTATGTTTTAAAAACTTTGTATTTGAAAAGCAAAAAAGTCAACCTCACATTTCACTCTTTCTAATACTTAAACCTAAAACTAACTTTCAAACCTCTTATGCACAGTAAAGATGATCACAAACCAGAATCCCTGATTCTAAAGTTTAAACCTAAAGTGGTGTTGTCTGTTGCTTCTATTGCTGATGTCAACATCTAATCACCTCCTTCCCCACATCCCCCATCGACTCCATCCAGATTAATAGTTAAGATAAACAAGCTGGGGGCATATGTTACTGGCACTAACCACTGAATGAGTCTGCTTCAAGCTCTAATTTCTTTTTTTATTGCTTCCATCTGTAATCTAGTTTGTCCTGAAACTAGTCTGTCTTCTGAAACCAAATGTCTTCCAGGTCTACCTAAAAACTGATGGCATGCCTTTTGAAAATTGTTAACAGCAATAAATTGTATACATAATGGACAGAAAAATGCCAATGTAGAAATTAAACACAAGGAATTATTTTCTCCTCCTCTGTTTTTTTTCCCCCTTCTGGCCCCACTGTATATGAAAATGTAATCCTTGTGCAATCAGATTTCTCCTCTGTGTTCCACCTTCACTTCCTTCTATCCCCATAAAGTAGGTATTAACTATATCTCACAGTCAAACATTTTTCACATCACGGAGCAACCACACTACAGTTTCCAAGACAGTATATATTGTTAGAGACATAAAAGCTATGGGACTGTGAGTGCTTTCTGTTCTAAGATGAGCACACACCCATCCATCCACCACATCTTCCCACACGCAGACACCGGCTTTCACACCTACCTCCAGGCAATAAACTCATGTATTTCTCTCTAACATGTAAGTTCTATTATCCGTGGGGAGCTCTTACTCTCAGAGATGATCACAACAGCAGGGCATTATCTCCCTCTGTCTCACCATCACACCATCCACTCCCCCAAATACCAATACCTGCACATGAAGCTATTCTTCCCATCCCCTCTTTCCCGATATAATCTCTGCTTGGGGCATTACTCACATCTGTCCGGCATGTTGGGAGGTGTATTTCAATAGACTACGGACAAAAGAAGCACATGGCATGTGTGTGGCTCTGATACTGAACTGCAGCAGGAATGTGAGGCCAAGAGTGGTACCCAGAGTCTGAGTGACGATAATCCAGACAGTTTGGTGAATCGGATTATGGAGTGTGATAAAGCACAGCAGAGCATAAACAGTATAAACTGCTATAAAACTGAAATATTCTGTGTCTATCAATTAGCAAAAGCCCTAGATTTACATAGCAAGTTTAACTGAGACATGAAAAATAAACATTTTCGAGAGGGAGAGGGTAACAGCTAAACTTGGGCTAAGCTCATCACCACCATATGAATGACAGTACAGGTTATCTTATCTATCCAAACACGAGGCATTAAAAGGCAGACACTTTTAAGTCACATTACATGAACAGCCCTGAGTGCATGCAATTTGTCAGAGCAGAAATATGCAGTTTGTTACTCATGAGGATAAGTCTGGAGGCAAGAAAACAAAGTCCAAATCTTTATTTATTTTTCAACTATTTCCATACCCAGAGGTCAGTTTGACTCAGAAAGCCAGGAGGACATGTAAGGTTATGTCTTCTCTTCCATGTTTTTTAATAATATCATGAGATTGTAATGGAGAAAGAGAGAGGTAAGAAAGAAAGTCAGAAAGACAGAGAGAAAAAGAAAAGACAGACTTAGGACTAAAATCCTATTCCAGACATCATTAGTTTGAAATGACTATCCTTTGTACAGATGTGGCAGAGAGACTGTAGAGAAAATCAGAGTGTGTGGGAGGTGGGGAATAAGAGGAAAGCAGTGACGAAAAAACCTCTGAGATGGCAGCAGATGTTAGAGTCTCTTCACGAAAGATTTATGTGTTAATACAGTGGGGGTCTGCTGGCTTTCTCAGCTCTTGACTGCTACACCAAATAGGGACAGGGGGACAAGGGAGGGGGAAGAAAAATTACATACAATAAGGCAGAGAATGAAAACCTAATATGTGGTCCAGATCAGGATGAAATGAAGGCACTGAAACAAAGAGAGAGTCAGTTCTGGGTGAGAGATAAACTGATCCTGGTGTGATGTGTGTGTTTCCTTTACACAGTTATTATCCTGAACCAGTTTTGGTTTTGGCCGCGTAGCCACTTTACTACACCAATCTGTCTTATTCTTTTCTTTTTTAACCTTGAAAAATGAGTATTGTGACGACTATTAGAAGCAAATTTTATGCACTTGTGGCCTTTTGGTTTGTTGCCCCATTCATCTGTGGAAACAGCCAATATTCAGCTTCTCTCTGCTTTTACACTCCCCAATAGTAGTGACATCTCATTGTCTCTATTTCAGCTGCAACATGAGTGGATGGAGGACAGTGCTAGAGAGTCATACACGCTGAACTTTCTCACATTATTCATTACACATTATCTAGACTGTTAATAAATATGCATTCTAACTTATGATCGAGCCAAAAAGTTTCATTTAAGTAGAGTGAGTCCACAGAATGTGAGGTCTTTTTGTTTAGATTCTAATTGCCTGTGTCCTTTTATTTAAAGGGTCAGTTAATCCAATTTAGAATTAGATATTTTTCCACTTATTGCTAGTGATGTCGAGCCTATGCAAAATAGTTTTATCTCCTGAAATTTTGAGATATGCCTCTCTGAGGTTTTGGCCATGTAACATTGAGATGAGCACACACCAGTGATGAATTGGAATGCTTGTTGCTTCCCGTTTTCAAAAGCTCTTTGTCTGAGCCAAAAGTTGAGGCCCACTCAGCTCCAAAGAACTCTCCTACACCTGAATACTAATGAAGAGCTCGTGATCCTAACCTGACTTTGGCTTCACCACAGAGGAGACAATGTCAAGCACTTTGCTGGTCTGAGACAGAGACGTGAAGGGGGATGTCTGACACTGGGATGTGGAGGATCAACAAGAGAAATAGTGGGGGGCAGAGTGAGGTGATGTGAGCAAGTGGAGAATGTCAGCGTGCGGATTACATCTGTTTTATAGTCAGTTTACTGATTATGCCTTCATTCTGAACCTTTTGTTTTTTCCTACTGTTCAGTTTCATTGTCTTTATCTCAATGTGCACTCTGGTGAACAAGCACTTGACCCACTGTACATTCCAACAGCAATTAAACCTCATGTTTTGTTTTTTTGTTTTGTTTTATTTCAATTGCAATAAAAGTAAGTGGGAGAGAGGGGAGTTTGGAAAGTGCTCGATACTAAACTAAAAGTGTGTAGGGTTGACTGATCCCCCTGAGACTGGAGGCGTATGGCTCTGTGGGGAGCATTAAAGATGTTTTGTAGCTGGAAACAGAAAAATGGAGGACGACCAGGGATCAGAGGAGGCTTCAGTACACTGTGAGAAAAAAACATCTCCCACTCCTGGTTGGATCTGTGTGTGTGTGTGTGCGCGCGCGTTTGTGTGTTGCTTAGAAACATGCCAGCATCTCTTTTAGTACAGTCTTTTGACGCGGATGTCGATTGTTGGCCACACTGACTCCCACTCACTCTCACTGCACTCTAGAGTATGCTTTATAAGCAGCATTTGATTGAGCAGATCAAATCTCGATTACAGATTAGTCCTGGTACTTTACAGCTTGAACAAAACGCTATAAGGACACACAGTATGACTGAGGCAGGGATCGTCCTTTTTGTTTATAATGTCCACCACTTTACAACTAATACTCTTTAATTTAGTATTTAAAATAAAATCAAAGAGAAACAAATGCATATGAATATTAAATTCAGTAAAATTAATAGTATGTGTCCGGTATCTACAAGGCCAAGAAAAAAAAGGCTCTTAAATTAAAGATGTACATTTTGATAAGACAAGACTTTTATCAACGTTTCTGACTGAGTCATTGGTTTTGGCTGATTTTGTGAGGATAGATTGTACCGCATAGTACACAGTACAATTTCTTTCTGGCTTTGCTCTTATCAAATCAGAGTCGTAGGCACACTGTTCCTAACTTTAAATCACAATTTCAAAGGACTTCTCAACTTTGTATTTGAACAGATTAAAGTGTTCATCAGTAGCAGCCTGCCCCAACCACACAACATACCCCTCTTTTTTGGGGGGTAGTAGCAGGGAAACACAGGGGTGAATGTTGAGACATTAAAGTTCTTGACACCAGCCAACAGAAGAAACCTAAATGCAAAATGAGATCCTTTTGTTTAAATAGCACTGGACACACTGACCTAAAACAACACAGTTTTAAGGATTTTAAGTGGTGAATGAACAGTGAGAGAGCTAGTGAGAAAACTGTGGACTCCTTACGTTTGTCCTTCAAGTCATTTGTCCTGTGAAGTCTCAGAAATATGGTTTTAAATGTGTGAGCAGTATCTGCAAAAAAAATGAAAAGCCAATCAACTGGTCTTCAAGGTGTCTACTTTAAATCAGAGGGCACAGACTCTGACAAGTGCAACTTGTCTGAGTAAGTGCTACATGGCACAGTGTGGTTGTTTTCGCTGAGGTGAAAGTATGAAGTGTGGATGTGAATACAATATAACAGTGTTCTGAATATGACCATTAGATACTTTTTAGAGAATTCTGCTCTCTGCCTATGCCGTTCATGAACTAGTAGTACACTATCAACTAAGACTCAGTAGTTAGTTGCCATTTGACTTGGATGGCTGTGCACTTTTTGAGGGGACACAAAAAATGGTAACTAACGCTAAGGTAGTCATGAAGTAATAATGCATCCCCGGTAACAACTCAGTGCAAGTGCCTCTCCCAGGAAACAAGAAGAATAATTTCTTCTTGCAATTAGACATTCTCTTTTAAAACTGCTCTGGTAAAACCTCTGCTTTCAAAGCCCAGCCTGGACACTGATGACCTTGGTTATTACAGGCTCCCCTCTTATTTTTCTTTTCTTGGAGAACTTCTGACAGTTGTTTTAACCACCTTATGTGATCATCTAGTGGCTAACCAACCAGACATAGTAGTGGTGGACAAACAGCAGAAGAAGGCGGTAGTGATAGATGTAGCAATCCGAAGCGATAGCAACATCAGGAAGATGGGACATGAGAAGTTCAAGAAATACCAAGGCCTGAAAGAAGAGCTGGAAAAGGATTAGTGGTCAAAAATTTATGATTTAAACTTTTTTTCTTTGCTATTCATCTTTTTATGAAGTTGTTATTAAATTATATAATGTTGTATAATGCACAAATATACATATATATAATCCATATTTGTAAGACAATATATTATTTAATGGGATAACTAAGACATCTGCATGCAAACCTGTCTCTTAGAAAACATAATTATATACAAATAATTAGCAACAGCAAATGTTTTGCTATTCAGATAATGTTTTCTTGTAGCATGAGGAAATGTTAATTGATGTGTCTAGCAAGTCACAAAAGAACTGATACTGAACAGTTCAGTATCAGTTCTTTTGTTTTCAGCCAAAATGTGATCTTGTAATACAAAAAGAAATTTCTTGTGACTGTCACATTATTAAACTTCTTCAGCTTCCTCACAGAACCCCCTACTGTGTGCATACAGTGTAACACACATACGTGCAAGCATGCACACACACACAGAGTTTTATCCTCTTGAGAATTCTTCTTCAACTGCATTCACACTCCTAAGTTTAATATGAACCCAAGTTGGGCCCCATAAAATACCTTGGAGAAGAAAGAATCAGTCAGAGAGACTTCACTTTTAGGGTCTAAAACTTCAACAAATATTACACACACACACACACACACACACACACACACACACACACACACACACACACACACACACACACACACACACACACGTACAAAAGTCATTCTACAAGATAATAAATTATGCATTTCCACCACAAAAGTTTTCATCACAGTCTACCCGATATTTGAGTGTGACTGATAAACCATCCACAAGGAGGCAGGATGAAAAGGTGATTTTAATTACTCCAATCTGATGCATCACCCTCTCTCACTCATTGTCTTTCATATAATGTAGCTCATCTGCACCGACAAAACCACTCCCCATCAAACACAGGCAGAACAGCCTGTCCGTTGATGAAAGTGATGTAATTTTCTGCACCAAAGAGTAGTTATCGTCTTCAGTCTTAGGGAAGCCAAACAGTGTGATACAATGAGTCAAGGTGCCACACAAAGTTACACTGACTGCTATGTTTACCTTGGAGATAATGAATACATCTGAATACCATCTTTAACTTTTGTAACTCTGGTAGACAAATGGGTGTGGAAATGTAACATAAGTTGGGAGTAAAGGTCATAGCAATAAGACACTGTTGATATTCTGGAGAAACAATTTATGCAGGTATACAAGCTTCCATTCTCACAGTACCAGTAAATCATTGCTTTACTTCACATTATGTACCATCACTGATGCATTATTTGCATCTTGTATTTCCCAACAGAGAGGGGAAAAATGCTTATTTATACACATGGGATTTAAATCTCATTTACATTCTTGTTGCTGGCAACATGTTAAAAATAGCACATGCGCAGTAATTCAACACTACCACCTTGCCAAATGCACAGCATATAATAGACATGCATGACCCCTAAATATAGACCAAGATAAGTAGACCTACAAGCAGTTAGCAAGTATCTGGATGCATAAACTGGCTGGCAGCTTGACAAAATAGTACATTGTGAGAGCTACAGAACAGCCTGAGGGTTTAACGTGGGTGAGCCTTAGTAACCTAAAAATGACCCTGTAGCTAAATCGACTAAAGCACAAGGACAGTCACAGTAAATCACAATCATTAGGTAACCCACAGCATATAAAGTTCATGCCAGAAATCTCACCCCATAAGACAACAAAATAATAAGCTCCTATAAAAATAAAAAAAATAAAAAAAACAGCTGAAAGCTACATGTGCTCATTTTGCTGTATATGTTCCAGCAGCGAGTACCTCTGAAAATCAGGAAAATTTCACACTCCTGAGCAGTTTCATCAAGTCATGAAAATGCCTCACACATTATCAGAAGAAAACTGGTAACACTGCAAGTCACATTTTATTAAGAGTAAAGGTAGAGAAAAGCTGTAAAGTTCATGCAGAGTTTTGATAAAGCACAGCGTGTTCCCAGGGTTCAGCTCAGGTCAAGCCTTTGCAGACAATCATTTCCTCTTTGTATTACAATAAAATGTTATAAGCATTTATTAATAAAGCCAATATGCAGCCATTCAATTAACTGGACCCTAGACAGTGTATCTGAGCACTTGTTTCACAACCAAGTGTTGTACAAAATTAACACCTGCTGTTCTGATTGTCAGCCACTCACTTCACTAGAATTATCTGGCTACCAATTTTAACCAATTTAGATATTAAAAAACCTCAGGTGATCTATGCTGCACTATTGCTACCTCTAATTTGTATGCAGCTGAAGTCTTTGAACATGGAAAAAGAAATAAAAGGCTGTCATTGCCAGCGGTCTCTGAACTTGTCCAGAATCTGGCTCCATTTATTAACTCAGTCTGGTCACTTTATGAGTGCACAACAAGACAAGAATCTAGTTCTATTAGACTCAGACATATATGTGACATCGTAGTTTACATGTGCATGTGTGCACACATAGAGACGTGCACATCAAAGTATAGTTACTGCAAAGAGAGGAAAGAAAAAGGACCTGTCTATCCTTGGTACTTTGGTGACTAAAGCAGGCTAATATGCCTTCAATAAAGCCTATGTTCATGAAATGTTCAGTTTTTGGTGAAACTGTTTCAGAGAGGTGTTGTTGTATATATCACTGAGGCAATGCTAATGTCAGAAATGCCTCAGTACAATGAGACAGTCATTGTCAGCCATGTTATGTTTCGGCCAATAAAATGACCTGCTAAAACCCAAGTCAATCTTGGTGACTATTTATTAAAATAGCCAAATGCAGATACTCAATTCAGTATTAAACTACTAGGAGCGCAGATCCTAAGTGTACTGCCTTTTAGGTAGATCAGCATTAAAAAATAATCTGTTTACACAAGGGCTGTAAATAGATAAATGACCCATTTATCTATTGTTAAACAGCGAGGCTATGAAATTTGTTGAAGGCTTCTGAAGGAGATTGACTGTAACATCTGTTTATGTCTCTTTTAAAGCCAACATAAATAATTACTTCCACGGTGAATCACACACACTATTTTGCTATTAAAATATGTATTTAACATTCAAAGGAATATTTCTTATTTTTCAAACCTTTGTCTTGTCAGAGTTGTGGACATCACTGTTATATTTTACTCACTACCTTACTGGAGAACTCACTGCTACTTTTTGAGTCTGAGTCTGAGCAGCATTAGCAATGTCTGAATTGGGTGCTCATTAACACATTAGCATTACAAAAGCATTCTTATTCACACACACTGTGTGTTTATGTGTGTACACACACACACACACATATATATATATATATACATACACAGCACATCCATTGCTTCCCTTAACCTCAGGTTCACAGTGCATAGACAGTAAGCATATTCAGTGTCTCAGAACACAATCTCCTTCTTTGAGCTCACACTTCTCACTTTTGTTGGGTTCTGGTGAATAATTTCAGGCGAAACTAATTACTTTAAACAAATTCAATGGGGTTACCATGCAACTCATTTAAGAGGACTAATGAGTTTCAAAGCATGCCTAACAAAGACATTCATCAAGACTAAGAAACCTAGCTTGACATCAGTGCTCTCCTTTAGCCACCAGACTGACTGCACTCAGTTGCATACATTTTCCACCGTTGATGTTATTTAAAGCATAGACAATAATGGTGATGAATTGATTACCACTTCAAGCTTGTGTGAAGTTTCAACAGTTTAGCCAGTGATTGTGGAATGTCTTTTGCCTTTTGGCAGGTTAGCCTTTTCTGAAAAATATGACTTTATAAATTCTCTCTGGTTGTGAACTGAAATAATTTCCCTTTTACCTTCAAGCAATCTGTACTATGTTCCATCCATCAATAACCTTTTATGCTTTCCTCTCAGTTAAAAAAACATCGAAATACACATTCATTATTGCCAGCATATTCTATTTTCCATAAATGAGACTGGTGGCTGTAGGGCAAAATATTAGTAGAACAGTACAGTGCTCATGGAAGAACTTCCAGAGTCAAAGAAGCGGTCATTGTGTAGTGCTGATGACTACCAAGGCTGTTTGGATCCAAAAAAGAAAAGGAAAAAGATTATGCATCTTGACCTTGTACTATTACAAAATGTAATCATATTCATGGCCTTTACTTGATGATACCTGACACGATACCAGCTATACACCAACTGCACCTAATGATATTCAGTACATTTTGCATTGAATTATGAATGACAGCTAACATGGCAAAATATGACCCACATTTGTTTTACAGGATTTTACTTTAAAAGCTTATTTTATATAAGAAGACTAGAATCCAGCCCTCTGTGATAAACATACTTTATCATACCTTTCACCAAGATAAAAGCCAGTCTTTCATATTCAGGTAATACATACTTTAAAAACCATGCACATGGTGTCTGGGTGCTATTATGCCCACCATCTAATGCTTTATGGAGTAGCAATCCAGACCCAAAAGATGCTGCTAATTCTCATCAGTATCTTGCTCATTATCACTGAGAGCAGGAGGAGAGAAAAGAGGGCACTCAAGTTTGTCAAAATTTCTTTTTCATTTCCCTGTAGGAAATCTGCGTCCTTCTGATCACCTTAATTAGTTAATTTGAAAGCTTTTTTCTTCAAAGGCACTTGCCTTACGCTTGAGATGGGTGGTAATGAGCAGCTACTAAAATTTAATGTGGTTTTTGCTCTTTACAGCCTTTGCATCTGCTGTTTGTTCCACTAAAAGGAAGGGCTTAGATATGACATTTATAAATGCATTTCACTACCAATAAAATGAACTGTCAAAAGTTAATTTCAATTCAGCTTCTGTCATTTTCAGTGAGCTTGGCATCTGCCCTTCTCAAGCAACATAATTACGCTACTGTAACAAGCTTTCCGTTTAACTACATCATAATGTAGGTCTATTTTAGCTAAATGTCTACACCACCTCATGAATTAGTCCCATGTTCCAAAACAAATCCAATAGCAATTTCTTTAATTATGTCATGGTTATGACACTATTAGCCTTGCTAATATTATCTTACCATAAAGAAAATGAGCAATAAGAGGAATACTGTACTTAGTGTTAACGCCGCAGTCAAACATTTCCTGTGCATTTTTGTACAGGATCTTTCACGGCAAAGTGCCGAACAATCTCTAATGTCTGCCACAGGTGCTTGGACACCATGCTCCAGCTGAATATGAACAGGCACAAAGAAATCATACAGGGAGAAGTAACAGAGGATGATGGCTTCAAACAAAACAGTTAGTGGTATGACACATGTGACTTTGACTGTAAAGGCAAAGACAAAAAGAAAAGACAGCTGAGTGTAATGAAAAGCTGCCTCACAGTTCACCTTACTGATCTGGGCCTTCACATGAATATGTGTGTGGTCAAGGAAGAACCTTGAAAATACTTCTTTCTCAAACATTTCCCCTCTCCAATTAAACCTGTATAGTTCATAGCAATAAGACAGATAAGTGTGCATAATAATTATGTCTGTAGCTCATAGAATAAATGCACTCATTCACCTTTTTTTTGGAAATATTAAATGTGTTTGGATAATTCAGTCACTCTGTGTTTATCAAGTGGATGTGGCTCTTTTAACCATAGCGTTTACTTCAAAAACCTAAAGTAATGAACATCATTAAAACCCCAGTCATTAAAAATATTAAACAGCTCAGAACATCCATTAATTAATTTCACTTACACGGAAAAGTTTCTATTAAATTATCTGTGGATGCATTTGGTGCCAAGAGTAGTAGCAGTGGAGTCGCTTAGAGTTTCTTTGGAGTACTAAGTGGTCATTACGGAGCCTCATTTGGATGCAAGGCTTGGTGTTCCTGCTGGGTTTGCAGTTGGCAAAGCTCATTCAAACATCAGGAGGGCTGCAGTTGTGGGGAGTGAAATTTAGTGGCCTGTTTGGTTTACATGACACCATAGGAGCAAGAGGGCAAGAAGAGTTTTTAACTAGAATCATATATGTTACCATTACAGCACCTTGACAGCAAACGTTTTGTGTTATTTGCTTCATTTGTATGTTTAAATGGTTACCTCCACAGAGAGTCTAAGGCAGTATATAAAACATACAGCGACTTCAGTTCTGTGCTCCAGTAAACTGTTAATTTGATGAGTCATTAACTGTGTCTAGACCTGTGATAAAACAACAAAAACATGTTTCATATATTCCCACGAGCTTAGAACAAATAAACATTTCAGCCCCATGCAATTAAAATATTAAATGTGGCTGGCAGACCAAGAGCAAACTGCTGTAGTTTTCTGGTGATGTGAACACACATTTGGACAGATATCCTGAAAAAGCATCAAATTCATGTCAAATCCGGTATCAAATGCTAATGCCCTGGACAGAAATCGTGTGCTGCAGAACTGTCCAGTTTCAAAAACTTTTCCTTACAACTCTAGGCTGGCGTTCAATACTGAAAAGAATTTGGAGGAGCATCCCATAAATTACTTTAATCTGTTATTTGTGCCTATTCATAACTGGCACTGGTAATGTTTGTAGAATATTCTACTGAAATCAAGTTTTCAATAATCTCTGTCAATCACAACATGACACAGGGGCCACAGAGGCCCATTATTTTCTGTCAACAGAAAGAGCTGGCCTGTCACTGTTGTCAACAGAGCAGTGATGGATGGGCATGGAAGGAGAGAAAGAGAGTTGGCACTTTCGTTCAACTACCATGGTGGTGCAACAGTCACTGGGCTTTATTAACAGGAGAAAGAGAGTGTGTAAGTAAGTGCAGGACCAGCACTGTGTTGGTCTGTTGGACCATCAATCCAAAACTATGAGCTGAGACTCTGACAGAGCTGCAGTCTGGGGTGTTGATGACCAGCAGGACTGCCAGCATAGCAACTATTCCACATTACAGCAACTCAACTAACTGTTTTTCTGTTGTTGTTTGTTTGATTTCTGTTTCTTGTGACTTAGAGATACAAGAGAGCAATAGGGCGCAAATATGGGAACAGTCAGTGCAGAGAATGCTTGGTTACGAGTGGAAATTTTAAACTTCAACGCAGATGTTACACTACACCTCTCTGCATGTATTTCAAAGTTCACAAAAAAGCACATTCATTTCAAAAGACCTGTAAGCGTGAACTGTCATCTACAACCCCCTCCCTCCCTCCCTCCCTCCCTCTTCACCTCTTGAGATGCTAAATTAGATTCATGAGAAAATGAGCACAGAGGACAAAGCAGTCGAAGGCTCCAGCTGTTCCATACTAACCAGGGGATCTATGTACTGTATGTCTCAGGTAAATTTGTGGATTACAGCACTGTCATATTGAAAAGAACATGAAGGGTATGCCAATCATGCAATGACCTTGATGAAAAGTCAAGGCTGAATTTTAATTTAAAAAGTTTTCTCTGTGGTGCCAAGCCACTTATTCAATACTGTCGCATTTCAGGTGAATTAAACACAACGTTTTAGTAAAAATACAACACTGATTTTTAAGGTTACTTTTCCCTTTGGTTTAACAGACAGGACAAATGGGGGAGATACAGGGTGATATCTTAAAAAGGTCTCAGGCCAGACTCAACCCCACATGGTTTGTGTCTTAGCCAAATGTCTATAATTTCTTAATAAACTAATGTAACTAATGTTACCGGCCTCACAATTGATGTCTCAGTTGGCAAGAAGAATCAAGAGGCCACTGAACTGGCAAGATTTAGAACAAAATCAGCACTCATCGTGCACTTTATTAGGAACACCTGTACATCTTATTAATGCAATTATGCAATCGGCCAATCATGTGGCAGAAATGCAATTCATAAAATCATGCAGATACAGGTCACAAGCGTCACTTAATGGTAACATCAAACATCAGAATAGGGAAAAAATGCGATCTCAGTGACTGTGAATGAGGCATGATTGTTGGTGCCATTCAGGCTGGTTTGAGTATTTGTGAAACTGCTGATCTCCTGGGATTTTCACACATAACAGTCTTCAGAGTTTGCTCCTAGCCTAGAATGGTGCCAAAAAAAAAAAAAAAAAAAAAAAAAAAAAAGCCCCATCCAGCACACAGCAGTTCTGCAGACGGACACGACTCCTTAATGAGAAAGGTAATAGGAGAATGGTTTAGACTGTTTAGAGCTGAAAGGCAACTGTAACTCAAAGATGACCTCTCTTTACATCCGTGGTGAGCAGTAAAGCATCTCATCTTCTTCTAATGGCTACTCCCAGCTTGATAATGCACCATGTCACAAAGTAAAGGTCGTCTCAAACTGGTTTCACGAACATGGCAATGAGTTCACTTCAGTGAGCTCCCCATTCACCAGATCTGAATCCAATAAAACATCTTTGACATGTAGTAAAAAGCGATATTTGCAGTATTACTGTGCAGCTGACAAATTTGTATTTTATAGGATCTAGTATATTCATTAGCTTCAAAAAAAGAGCTGTATCTTGTCTGACATTTCCTCACCCATTCACCAGCTCATCACCCACAGAAAAGAAAAATCTGTATGAAGTAGACAGAATTTTGTGAAAAATATCTGTCCATTTAGTTCAATTTTGTAAACTCATCATAAGGACTTAAAATAAGTGCAGGGCAAAAAGATCATAATGTACTGACAATATTCCTGTTACCACAGATTGATAAGGAAACATGCAATTACACTGCTGTGTAACTGCAATTACACTGCTGTGTAACTGCATGTCAGCCTTACTAGCAGAAAATAAATTATTGAAACAAGTGCTTACAGTGCTAAGAGATTTCTGAAAAGGAAATGAAGGGAGAAAATTTCCAAAAGAAAAAAAAAAATACTACCAACCACAAACTGCATGTAAAAAATGCAATGGGTTTTACCAAGCTATTAGTAAACAACAGGCACCAACAGGCTATGGGTGAGACTGGTTCCTGTTCTTATGTGTGCGCATCAGGCCAGTCGTGTGTTTGAGTGATCACTGACAAATCTCTTTGGAAGGGCTGTGCGATTTATGGAATGCCTTGAATTACTCAAAATTCCTATGGAAATATATCAGAATAAAGCAGTTTCTCCTGCGCATTCACAGTGCAAAAACATATATCTGAATTAAAAGTAAGATGCCATAGTGTTTTAGAGACTTTTAATTACTGAACAGATATTTAAACACAATAAAAAAGTGCTGTCATTTATGCACAAAGAACACTTCACATCCAACAAGATATGGTTTTCTAGGCTGGAAAACTGCATAGATGGGAGTCATAATCCCTTGGTTGACCATGTAGTTAACTATGTTAAAATGTACTAAACTGAGACTAAAATATTTCTAACTAAAAGACAGTACTTGCTGATTTATGAAACCATTTTTTCACTCAAGTTGAAAAATCTGCAACGTGTAAGTACATCTGTACACTGATAACAACTGCATCACGGTTTCGACTTTAAGTACTCAAGACGCAGCAGTTTAGGCTCAATGTGACGTCCATATGTTCACACAGTGGCTGATGGGGACTTTAAAACAGTCATTACAAAACACTGCCCCCCATATAGAAAGTGACAGCCCATAAAGAGCCAGTATCAGGGTGCAGCAGATGATTAAGGGGCAATGACACCTAATATGCAGTCCTCAGGAGCTCCACAAGGACACAGCAGTGTCCTCCCATCCCTTTGATACAACAGCGTACAACAAATCTCTCATATCTACATCCCTCCCTCTCTACACTATTCAGCAACGTCAGTTTGTTTGAGTGTAAGATATGGGCTTGTCAGTATTCACCAGCGAGGGTGGTGGCGTGATAGAACTGCAATTTCCAAGCTGTAGGCTCTCTCGAAATTAGAAATCATTCCTCCCCCTATGGAAAGAGGCCACCTATTGTACAAATCACTGCCTCACTGAACCCGGGCTAGCTGAAATGCTATTGTACTGAGAGAGGATGGATATTTTAGAACTATTCAGACAGGAACACAGTACGCCTGCTGTTGAGCTCAGATACGTTTTCACATACAGAAGAAAAGGAAAAGAAATGAAAGAATTTGTGTAAGACGAAAATAATGTGTTCAAGAGGGATCAAAGCTATCTCTAATTTTAGTTCAGTTTAGATGGAAGGGGTGCATGAAAGAAAGGCAGTCAACCATGTGTAGAATTGCCTCTTCAATGGCAGCACATTTCTTACATGGCAAAATAACAGTGCAAACAAAATGGCAAAATGGACATATTTATACATATGGCAATCAGTGCAGTGCAATCCTATTGCTCTGCTACAAGGAAGATAAAGCATGGTCACCGGGAGACCTTGCCCCTTCTAATTTACTGTATTACTCAAAGACCACAAGGACATAACTATGGGCACTAACATATGAGATTACTAGCCACTCCACTAAGTCAACAACAGGTTGTAATACAAATTACTGTTTATTTGAACTTATGTGAAGAGCTACTGAGCTGCTATTTAATTTGATAGTTTTCACTATCACTACACGTACAAACGTATGGACGTACAAAGGTCTAGACAAAAAAATTAGCCAAAGTGAAAGTCAAGTCAAAGTCAACTTTTTGTCAAAACCAAATGTACAGGTCATACACAGGTTTTGAAATTGCAGTGCTCCCTAGGCCCACAGTGTTACAGTAAAGTAGTAAGATAAATAATTAAAGACAGTATAAACATAAACAGTATAAACACACAGGTCCATCAACAATACACAACAGTATAAACAGTATAAACATATCTCAGTAGTTGAGAAGAAAAGACCTAGTTGAGAAGAGAAAGACTTGTATATAATACAAAAATCTGTGACACAAAAGAATTTGTGTGTAATTTTTAGCTCAAATTATGTAATTTAAGCAGTAACAGGGTTATATAGCAGCAGCTGAATGTAAGTGTCGGTGCAAGTCTGTTTCAGCCCAGTGGTGTGTGTGTCTTGTTTTATCTGAAAGACCTATTCCCGGCTGAAATATCATTCTTATACAATAAATCTGCACTTTGTTGTGTCAAACATATGAAGAAATCAGCTGTCCTAATATGAAGGTCACACCACAGTGTGTGCCCTCGAAGGATGCCCTGCTGTAAATAACATCTCATAAAAAAAACTATTCAATACTAATAGTCATTCATGCATTGAGCTCCAAACCCATCTGGCTCCACAGGCAATAGATTGGCAATCAAAACTTTAAAATGACTTTAGTGATTGCAGGTAATATGCCGTCATCCTTCTTTCTTGCCCTCCAGCAAAATGCGCAAAAGTCCAAATAAGGTCAAAGGTGTGGAGGGTCAGTGGATTAAAAGTGTGGGGGGTGTTTTTTAAGTTTAAAAGTGTGGCAACACAGTATTCTTCGATATTCAAGGATGTGTGATTCTATACTGTTTTTAAAATATGTACAGCATCAGTTGTCTTTTTCAACACCCGTGAGTCTGAATACAGAAAGAAAATGTCTCACTTCAATAAATATGCAGTGTTCTGGGAGAGGAAGCTGCCTGCAGGTTCAAATACCATCTGTACCATTTTACACATAGTCTATCTACTGTGTGCTTTATTACGAATGGGGATCATACATATACTGCACAATTGCTTAATCTGTACAATTGTAAACAAACAAAAGAAGCAAACCAATGCATGCAAGTTAGACATACTCCAC
Organism: Toxotes jaculatrix; assembly: GCF_017976425.1. Classification (NCBI taxonomy): domain Eukaryota; kingdom Metazoa; phylum Chordata; class Actinopteri; family Toxotidae; genus Toxotes; species Toxotes jaculatrix. The sequence goes on along the minus strand of NC_054394.1, from coordinate 15,541,796 downwards.
CAACCAAAATTCAATTTTGAAGCACAGCCGCAAAGAAGATCCCCTGAAGACACGAAAGTACAGAACACACGATTCACACAAAGTTTTCACAAGCCAGGCATCCACTGGTGCTAGTTTTGAAATACAGAATATATCACCAATGCAGAAAAGCCTCTGTAAAACAAGAGTGCACACGTAATTCAATACAAAGTGCGCACACAAATTACAATACAAATACAAATACTTCTTGAGCAACTTCTCATCTCCCTAACAGTCTGTCAGACATTTGTTCTTGACAAACATTAAAAAGTACACAACTAGTCAAAACGGAAGTAGAGCCCTGAAAAGAGCTGATAAGTGTATTGTATGCTTGAAAAGGCTGAACTAATCAGGCTCTCATTCTGACAGTCCTAAAATGTCAGGTGTTCTCAGATATTATTTCTTTTGTGCTTTTGTGTCCATTTAAATTAAAGAGCAAAGTGCATGTCAGTCTCACAAAAAAATACAAAGGCGCTTTAAAAGAGCAATAGCAATATATTAATTAAGAGCAGCAGGGGCAGATAACTCATTGTACATAGCTACTTTTTCAATAAATCAAATTACCAGTGTGAGAAAGCCATCGTTCCAGGAAAAGCAAAGGAGTCTGTACATTGACATGGTCTTCTGGCACAATATCCCCAAGTTAATTAAGGTGCACGATGGACAGCAAAAGCTCACTGTGTTGCTCCTTCCAACTCCATTCACTATACCATCTCCTGAAGTTTAACTAATGTGAAAACTGCCTTTTGCAAAATTGAGGTTGCAAAAAGAGAGGTTTTCCAGCACAAGGTTTGGCACCACAAATGTTAGTTGGTGACCATGTACATCGTTCTTTTAGTGCTTCACAGCGAAGTCACAGAACTAAAGGTTATCTGTTTACAACTCATTTCCCCTTGCAGACACATTAGTCAGCAGTAATGTGGGGAAAAAGGAGCTCACCCAGAAGTGTTCTGGGGAATTCATACATTTTTGGCCTTTATTTTTCTCACAGCAGTCCACCGACACAATGCTGATTTAAAGTAGTTTTAGGTTGTAAGTTGTAATGTAAAATCTTTAGTATATATTGTGAGTGGACATACCAAATTACATTTAGTATCACAGGAAATCTAGTAGTGATATGGCTCAAATTAGAATATTAGTGCTCCACGTCTTGTAAAATAATTCACAATATGCACAACCCTACTACAAACTACAAAACTAGAATTAGTACTCATGGTTGTATGCCTCCAACAAGCTGTCAAATTGCAGTTTACATCCAAGTCTGTCCAGACTCATATATGTAGTGAAGATTTTGAAAGAATTTAATGAAAGCTACTGAATGTATTTTGTCATAATGAATGAATCCTAATGAATTCTTGAGTTATGGCCAAAAACATGTTTTGTGAGATCAGAGTGACCATGACCTTTAAGCACAAAATTCTAATCCTTGAATCCAAGTGGAGGTTGTGCCAGATGTAATAAAATTCCCTCCAGGAGTTCCTGATATATCGTGTTCATAAGAATATGTCCTTAATGGCCACATGCCTTGCAGCCAAAGACCAGGATTAACGATCACCTTTTTTTTTTTTTTTTTTTTTTGAGAAAGGTCTAGGCTACTGATTTTAGGAAGTACCATTTCTTATGTAGTTATGGTCTACAGAAGGAGTAGGAAGAGTAATGCCCACAGTGAAGAGTGCTGAGGAGTGGCTAAGAACTGAAAGTTGGGAGTCAAGGCGCCATGCCAGATGCGAACAGAGGGTCAGAGTTCATTAACTATCTCCCCCTTCTAATGAAGCTTTTTCCGGCTGAGGGATTTTAGCAATTGCTGCAGTAAGGTTAGTGAAGCATGAGGAGTCAGGGAGCCTCGGAGCACAAAGCCAAAGTCACCCCTCACAGAAAGCAGACAGATTGGGTCAGTATCAATGTCAACCTTTAAAAAAGAGCAGGCAGGAACTATGAACATCTGATTGAATCCGACTCATTATTTCAAAATCCTTGCTGCTGTGACTACCATGAGCTACCTAATTAAACAAAAAACGCTGGGGGTGCAAAAAGGTTCTGAAATTGCTTCCGTTTCTCTGGCTGAAGACTTGAAGTCAAGAAAGCAGACCCACAGATCACAATTAGAGCTCACAGTGATTCACATGGCAGATGAAAAATGCATTCAGTGGATGATAAATGATCAGAGTCAAGAATTAAAGCTGTGGGAAATCGTTAAGAGTAACTTAACAAGCCTTGAAAATCAGGTTTTTGCTGACCTCCAGTGGTTTAACATGTCACCTTGTTACAGTGAAATGTAAAAGTTTACTCCAAGGTGTGTCAGTACACTATCACATCACTGCTAGTACTAACTTGAAACCAGATTGCCATGAAACACTTTTAATCAGATTGGTGTCACATTACTATTCAATTACAAATGTATTCGCATTGGTGGTCTTGTTATCAACCTCTATGTTTAAATGAGATCATCTATGTGGCAGTATTCACCAGCAAGAATCATCTAGTTTTAGCACTTTGCTAAGGTTTTTTTTTTTTTTTTTTTGATATTTAACTTGTGCTCCTAATGCCAACAGGCACTTTCAAACACTCAAACATTTTGTAGACCAAATCTATAAGTTTTTACACATACAGTACACAAACAGTGAATTGGCAGTGATATGATGCTGTCTTTTTATTAAACAAGCTATTGAATATGCTACTTCCATAACCAAAGCAAAGGAGGGACTTGTAACATTAAACACTTGGCATCACTAAATTCTATATGTAGTAACATTACCCTTGCCTGCACATGCGTATACACCACTTGGTGCTGAATACATATGGTGCACATGAGTGTAGCATGCACTCGAGTTCGGTCAGCTGCATTTCTTCTGTTACCTGCTCCGCAATGCGTGGCACCATCACCCTGCAACTACAACCATTTCTTTTTATGTCACGTCTTGAAGTCGTTGGTATTATTCACACGGCCACCTTGATTACATTAACATACAAAAGAAGCACCCTTACCACCGTGGTTCCTGGACTTCAATCACAAAAAACAGACCTAACTACAGTGTTTTTTAATGATGTTATTTTTTTGCATGAGATACACGCTTACGCTCACTGATGAAATAACAGTAGTTTAGATCTGATTTCATATAGTTTTAAATAAATAATTCACAAGGACAAGCTGGGACATTATGGCTGCCTGGTCAGGTTTGAACTTTTGGTGACTTCGCTCAGCATCAGGGATTAATGCTACCCCCACTGAGCCGAGTAAGTGGCCCTTTACCCAGACAGGAGAAAGGCAGGAGTGAGAGCAATATCCTAAATACAGCTTGTTTTGCAGTTCTGTGTGAACCCAAAATCCCTGCATGAGAGTGATGGAAGGAAAGGAGAAAAGCGAAATAAAAAGCAACAGAATAATTCCTTCTGTCGTTGGCTTACATAGGAGTCCTGTCTCTGAGTGGTGCTATGTCTGGTTGTATGTATGGTGATTTACGGAGCAGTGGCAGAGATCCATTAGCAATGAAACAACATACCCTCTATCCAGGAAGTGATTTATGTATTCAATAAGCCTCTCTGGCTTTCATTCCCTCCTTCCCCTCATTTCACTTCCTTATTCTTGACAGCAGCAGTAAGAAAAGCCACAGCCTGGAAAGTAGAATCTGCCAAGCAAGGTGTCCTACGCAGGTGAGAGTACAAGTGCGGCATGAACCTGCTGTAATGGCAGTTTGCTTTGGCTGCTTTGCACCTGTATCACTCTGCATCTCTGTAAGACGCGCCCGCAAGTTTATTCAGCTAGAAGTTAATTTAAAAAGGCTACAAGGCAACAATGCGTCAAAGTAGCAGATTTTAACTCAAAACAGAAAACATCAGGAAAAGGAAGGAGCAACATCAATAGCTGGGACAACAACAAAGAATTTATTGACCTCGTCGGATTGCTTTGGGCTGCATGGGGTGTTATTAAAAGATTCCAAACTGTAAACATTTTGGGCTCTTTAACATCTGTACTCATTTGGTCAGGACGAAGAGTACGGGCCAAGAGAAAAAAAAATGACACATTGCTGCCAACAAACCAAGAGCTGTGAAGCATGAACTTATATGAACTGACAGGTAACTCATTCATTGTGGACAGTTCTGGTGATGCCATCCTGCATCACATCAAAGTCATGTGACTGACAGTAAGCCATGCAGCACTTCACTGAACCTGATGTGTCTATTTATCTAATCTGGTATCACAAAGAACTCACCAAGTAATAACTGATGATAAGCATTATTAGTCAAGACTGCAACTTCACCTCATGTTGTGACAGTACCAGCCAGGAAAACTGCACAGGAAACAGAAGATGACTGAGAAAGGCAAAGGACAAAAGGAGGGGGGTTTGAAGGAGAACTGGATAAGAAAGGAGGGAGTGCATATGAAGTGGCAAGCAAGGACCGAGCGGCCAAATCCTGCTGACTGCCCTGTTTTCAAACAGCTGGGTAGGGAAACTCACAGCAGTCTTTAACATACAGTATCACTGAGCAATTAATCTACAGAGGGAAAATACGGGAAGGACAACAGAGAGAGGGAGAAAGAGTTGGCAGATGGGGTCAGGAAAGTAAGAAATCAGCAGAAAAGCTTTGAGGAAGAAAGAAAGCTGCTTACAGTAACACCCATTAATTTCCCCAAAGACAGGTGTTGGGGATATTAATCCAAATAAGAGAGCTAAGCTTTGCCAACGTCTCTGCTCCTGCTCCAACCAAAGCTCCAAACATCCTATCCAGCCAGAGCCTTCCAGATGCTTTCAGTTAGAACCAAGACAGAGTTGTAATTTAATGGCCAAGTTACAAGGGAGGAACCCAGCCTGCTAGTCACCACAAAATAGCTTCCAACCAAGTTATACATATAAATGCAAAATTTAACCTCAGTGGTATATGATCTATAGATCTGTGCCCAATCTCAACTATAAGTAGAGACACTTCTTATGGCCATTAATTTTCAAAAGATATATATCCCCTTATTTGTTACGGTTAGCAGTCTGGACAAATCATTAAAATCCCACAGGGGGGAGAGGACATAAAGAGGATTTATATGATGGAGAATGGTACGGACCAAGGTTCTGAGTTAAAGGACCATTACATTGTAGCTTCACCAGTGGTCCAAGCCTTATAATACTTTCAAGCGTGTACGTTACAGCTGTCTCATTGTCGGTTGAGCTGGATCAGACACTTGATGTACTCATCTCAAAGTCAGCATGCAAGAATGGACTTAACTGGATTTATACATTAAGGAAGAATTATAAGTTTGGTGGTTTTGCTTCATCAGCTCTTAAACAGATCAAGAGCAGACTGAAGCATTACTGGTTTAGTTCTTTGTTCGCCTGCCAATGTAAAACGGTAACAAGACAGAGGGCTTTTGTGTGTGTGTGTGTGTCTATGTGCACACACTAGCTGCTAACAGCTAACGCTAGTGATCCGAAGAAGCTGTTTACTGTATTTATAAGTATTTTGTCATATTTTGGTGAGAATATCTGATGTATCTTGAATTTTGCAGCAGGAAGGGTTTGAACCTTTTTATGGATGTCTTTCATGGTTGTACGTTGAACATTTACATTTGTTTTTGTCTCGGTTTCAGACTTGCCTCCAGACAGGAGTTAAATAAACCAATCACACTGCTTGACACGCAGGTATACACAAAGCATTGTTAAGATTTGGGAGATGTGTTTGTCAGCTGCTCTGAGCATGGAATATTCCTTTAGGATGCCAAAGCCACACAGTAACCATACCAGGTTTACTTTAACATTCAAGGGATCAGCCTTTTCTCCCTGTCCAGCCCTGATGCCAAAATTGCATAGCGCAAACTATTACTCATGCTCTCATTTAAACTTGAGGTCTATTTGCTCTTTCTTAACTGTGCAACAGGATCAAGATCAGAAATGAATTAGACTTTAATCATCAGCTCAAACAAATTACATAAACCTTCTTCATCTTTTACCCCTAGTGGTGTCTAGTCATGAATTTAGTTTTGGTTTTGGCCTTTGGATATTCACTGAAGTGACTTGCCACCACCCCAATAGAACTGAGGTAAACAGAAGATCGGCTGTGGTGCTCAAATGTCAAATGTGAAGAATGATTATCATAAACTATTTTCTACCAGAAGATAGTGAACAGTGAAAATTATCCCGAGCAACGAGCATCAACAACATTAAGTAATTCTGAATGTAATATTCTGCTCTCTTGTCCTAAATCAATAATACAGAAGACACCAAGTGAGTTAATTGCTTCACTAGAGGAGAACCGCTTTCTGTGACTGAATGCCTTTAAATGAACCCTTTTTATAACCAGCATGACAAAACAAACAGCTGGGTTTAAAAAAAACTGAAATGAAAAGATAATTTCATAATGAAAAAAAAAACACTATTGTGGTCAGAAGAAGCACCAATTAAAATGAACCATAAAAAACTCATCATAAAATACTCTCTTGAGTTAGGTAGGTTTTCTGCATGAAGGAAAATTTAGGTGAAAAAAAAAAAAACACTTGTTTGTTGGCTAAGCCTTTAATCTGCAATATCTTATTCAGAGCATAAATATCTAGCTTTGTAAGATACATTTTTCCAGTATATGTTTATCAGCATTTGCTGATGAGAAAATCTCCAACTGGCTCTTTCTTCATTTGTAATGTGGTACTGTCGAAGACACTGCTGTCCAAGTGTCTTGGACAGCCCCTACTGTCTCCAAACAGACAGTACAACAAATGTGTGAGGAGAGAGAGCAGCAAAGCAAGGGAAAGACTGACAGGGCCGTGAAGTTATCTTTCTGTTGCGCTATAATGCCAGCACTGAGAATTTGCATGAAGTTTTACACTTATAGTAACTAGGTCATAGCAGTGATCATTTTTTGAGGAGGTGGACAACTCTTGAGGACTGGAATTTGCTGCTATACACCAACCGGAGTAGGCTGTGAAATAATCAATAGATTTACTTGAAATAGCAGGCTAAACCACACAGAAATGCAGTTATGAAAACCCTAAAGGTTTGTCCATTTAGAGCTCAACTGTGCTGACAGAGGAAAAGTAGCAAAGCTTTATTTACTGTATGCACACAATTCATTTGAACTAGAGCATCTGTTGCAGAGGCACGACAGGCAATGAGATAATGTTAATGTTCTATTCCACTGTGTGGTTCAGCGACATGTCAGTTAATGAAGCTCAGTCAGTCTGGTTTTGAGTTTCAATCCACCACCCACTGAGTTCACATATTAAAATTACACCACTGGGAAAGAGCTCGCTCAGTGGAAAACAATGTCATTCTCATCCATTTCAAATGATATGGATCGAAGAGGAAAATGTTATCTTTTGGGATATCCATTGTCATAAGATCACTTAGGGGTGACATAATTCATCATTTGTCTCATTTGTGCTGTCAAGACCTGCTGCCTCAGGTCCAGTACCAGCGAATCTGTGGTTACGCTTCATTTTGCAAAATCCTGTCTGATTTCCCATGCTTCCCAGCGACGCCTCGGTCTGAATCCAGTTTGAGAGTGATGTGAGAGTGCAAGCACACTCCTGAGTATCAGAGGATGGTAACGTCACTTTTAGTGCCACAGAAGATTTGTTCAGTCAGTTGCTTTCAAGTCTTTTGTCCTCCTTTGACCTGTCCTTGCACTGACCATTGTGGTAATTATCCAATCTGTGTGCTGATGTCAGCTCAGAAGGATGTACTATAATTACTTTAAGGAGCCTTTATTAGAGGTAATGGACCTTCAGAGTTAGATCACATCTGACTACAGCTGCCAAATTAGGCTCTAACTATCTACACTCTACCTGAGAGAGAAGGCAGTATCAAAAACAAGTATGAGTTGTTTTACAAGTGTTGTACAAGTCAATTAATTAAAAAGGGTACTTGCAAGGAAACAGATATAAATAGCGATGCTGCAACACTAATGCATTACTTCCCTTGACAACAGACAAAATATCAGATATACACAGTACAGGCATTCTCAATAAAAACCCGCTATTCTTATTTGAAGATTAACGCATCACATGTCCTAAACACATTTGGACACATACATACTGTGTGTGCCACAGACACTGATAAACTCATGTTACAGCATGAAACAGACTGGATCCTATTTATTATGTCTGGAAATCGAAACATGATGAGTAACTGATATAGAGCCATATTTCACAGGAGTTTGAATATCAAATTAATTTTGTAATGTCATTAAAGACAGTGGCAGACTTTGTGCATTCAGGGATCATGACAGATGCAATGTAGCTTGATTTTGTGTCAGTATTTACAGTAGGACACCCCGTTATCATTGCTTATTACTGCTTCCATCACCTCCTACAATTTGGCATGTAGTAGCCTATTAATGATGCCAGGAGTTACTTTCTAATGATAATTAACAAGGTTAAAAACAAAAATGTTACCACTGCTGCATATCATTGACCATGCATCAGCCTGATGATTATACAGGCTTAACCCCAGATGATTCATTGTCTAACACAGATGAACAGCAGGCAATTCCTGGAACACCCTTGTAACCAAATAAACATGTGCTTCACAAATACACAGCACTGAGTCAACAACAGTGACAGAATCAAAACTTCATCTAAACTTGAACATTATAAGTTTCAGAAAGGTGGGATTTATTTCAAGGCTACAGTATTAAACTACATTATCAGTAATCACAAGTGTTCCTGTTGTTTTGCCCATTCCATGTAATATTTCATGCAACACTGTCCTCCAAGTGATAGTTTAGCTCCCTCTCTCTGGATGAAAATCAAATTAGCCATGTTCTGACATGGAAAATTCGCCATTTAGATAAGGATATGCCTCTGTTCCTGAGAGAGAACATTTGTTTGCATGGCTTTAGGCTGAACCCTGGTGGGAAAATACTGAACTACAGATACCCTATACACAAGTATACACACACATATTTATTCATTCATTCGTTCATTTATTTATTATTATTTTTGGTGCCATTTGGTGGAGTAAATGGTTTAACTTACCTTTGAGACCTTCCAAACCCATGACCCAGTGAAGACCACAGCAATGGCAAGCTGAATGTTAGCAGCAAGAACACTGGCAGCGGCTGGCTGGTCCATACACAAAAGATTTCCTCTTCTAAGAGTTTTTACTTATCCTAACAGAGGTCCTAGAAAGGTTGAAAAGTGTTTTTAAGAGAAGGGGGAATTGAATCATAAATTCTTTGACATAATCTGATGCAGCTTCTCACATTGATTACAGCTGTTAACAGTAACCAAATAAATGCAAAATTACAACTGACTTGCCAATGGTTCAGTGAGGTTCAGCAACAAAAATAAATGGTAATGTTGTTGTATAAAGTGAACAAGAGCATCTTCTCAAGTCGAAATGACATAACAGGTTTTTCTTTTTTTTTCCATTGGTACCTGTCAGCAGGTATGGCACTTTCAATCACCTGAGCATGGTATCTTGAGTCATCATTCTGCACATCTTGTCCAGTTGTTTTGTTTTTGTTGGGTGTTGAACTTGCAATATGACACTTTTATTTGGGGACCTGAGTTGTTCTTCACAGGAATCACAAAGCGCAGACTGAGATTGTGCTTGCTACATGCTTTTGGGTTGTGCAGCTAAGTCACTTGTCAAAACACACATCCCTGAGGAGGACACACATTGCTTTTCCTTGCTTGGGCTGACATGTGTTGCAGGCCAGCTGGAGCACTTTGAGTCTGAACACTGATGATCTCAGTTTCTACCAGTATCAGGGTACAAAAGTGAACCTGACCACAGAGGGTTTTCACATCAAGCAAGAATCACAATAACTCAAGACAAACATATTTGGCACTACACTGAACTGAGATGCAATCACCCAGCTTAAATCAGCTAGCAGCTAGCTACAGTTTATGCACTGGCAGTCAGCAGTGGGCGCCAGGACTGTCTGCAAAGCACAGTGTGTTCTCGTTGCTTCTTGTAGCCATACTAAACAGTTAAATACGTTTGATGAGATCATCAATGGAAAAGGAGGAGCTAGAAAACGACACTAAATGCTACTAGCTAAAGATCAGCATTCTGCTAATCGGGGTCGATAGTGGGCCGCAGAGAGAGAGAGAGAGAGAGAAAAAACTCATGTGGGTTTTGATCACCAAAACAATATAACTTACAGCGGGAAAAAGTGAGCGTTTCCTTCAAGTCAGAGCACCTTGTTCAAAGATCGCGCAGGAATTCTTCTTCTATCGTCAACTGGAAAACTGCTAAACTGCCCTGCGCCCAGTGCGCCCACTGGTGGCTGGATATTAAATCGCAACAGTCTCTCAGTGCACCTAAGAGGAAATAAACCAGACATTTTCTGCCACAGTTAAGTTTCAGTCAAAATTTTAAAGGTATTATTAAGAGTAATGGACCGTGAAACCTGTTATGACTTGAACCAAAACTTGATTATGATTAATTAGATTAGTTAAAGGTCGACAAAAAATACTGTGAATTTAAATGGAACAGTGAGTGATCAAAATAAATTTCATATTATTAAATTATTACCCTACTGTTCCTTACAGTACACTAAAAGACATGGAAATCTATATTCTTTGTCTCAGTTATTCTTAGTCTTGGAGTAGTGTCAGCAAACAACTAAAGCTCCACAGGTCATTTAATAATATGCAACTACCAGCCTCACCCTCAACCATCACTCTGACTCCTAGAGCAAGGGTGCAACAATTACTTAAACTCTTTTGATAATTCTCATTAGAAAAAATGACATGCAGAAATGAAAAGAGGTATTGAAGACACTGATTTACTCTGTTCCTCTAATAAAATCTTTTATTTAATTTTAATCATGTAGGCTAATATGTCTTTCATTCTCCAATCTGTCTCAAGGTCTCTCTGTCAGATCAATCTCCGAGAAGCATCAAATATAACAAGATCAAGCAGATGAAAAGGAAATGAGGAAACCAGTCAAGAAGACAAAAAGACACTGATGTTTAATAGGCTTCGCTCATTTCATATTTCATTTTGTAGAATACTCAGTTTTTTCATTTTTCTAAACCAATAAACCACCTAAAACCCTTTTATTTAATCTCTAAGTTTTGTCAGTTATCCAGCATGAGAATGTGGAAAAGTATTCACTTCTGGTATACGCAAAAAAAAAAAAAAAAAAAAAATGGTTTCACTGTATTTAGGACAGTTCTTAAGACATTAAGTGCTCATCGGAATAATGAGTAAAAGGAATCTTGGGAACACAAGCAACAACAAAGTTCTTGTTGAGTTTAAGACGTACAGTATATCCTTATACCTACTTACACACCAACAGGCATGAGTATAAAAGAACAATTCTTGGAAGAGAGAGAGGGTTTGTTCAAAAGTCATAATGCAAAAAGGCTAAATTCTTCCAGGACTGCTGTAATAGCAATACTGTTCTTTGAAAGGACATAGTGATTTAAAGGCATTTTCACTCATTGTTGTCTTTCTTATGTCGCAGCTGACAGCTTCCTGTGACAGAATTGATTATAGTAATCAGCTAAGCATTCCATGTGATTGGCAATAATACACTAAAAGTAGGCAATCTATAGCATCTCACCATTTATCCAAACATATTGCAGCACCCCAGATACAGGCCTATATGCACTCATCTGCAGTCAGTTCCCACTTTCCATTCCCAAACCGGCAATTCTGCATTTAGAGCTCATTATAACCTACTGAAGGCTTTTATGCCACAGTGAAAATGAGTATGAGTCTTTTTCTAGGAAAGATGAATTCCCTTTCATGTGTGCAATGATTTAATGACTTTTGTTTTATAGGCTGTTTATTGGATAGTTCATAGTCTTGTGTTGTGCACTGCCCTGCTGTAGTGGCCTTAGTCTGATAAACAAAAAATAAATAAATAAATAAAATATGCTGACAAAGTTGATTAAGATTTAAGCCATTTAAGTCACCAAAAAGAACAGAATTCAACCTCTCTCCTTCCTGCAACTGGAACAGCTTTTTTTTTTCATTCTCCTTTATTCCAGTAGCTATAGCTATCAAAAGAAATGACTTCTTTCAGGGCAGTAAAATTCAAAAGGTAAAGGTGAGATAATGGTTTCATTTAAATGTATTAATAATAAAAGAAGCTTTTAAGCCTATTTGGAGATATGACTTTTCTATTGTATCTATAAGTAAATGTCTAACATAGCATATATTCACTTCGCACCTTTCAAACTGGATGATGTTTCTTATATTTACACTGAACACAGTGCTTCTGAGACAGTTTTTAGAAAAGGAAGAGTAGTCTACAGTCAATGTTAAACCATGTTAAACAAAGAGATTAGTACTTACAGCTCAGGAGTACTGATGAAATCAGTGTTTGATTTGTGGAGTCCACTCATTATGACCATTAATTAATATTTGCAGCTGGATGGACATCACGAAGTAGCAGTTTGGTACAAAGCCCAGTGGTTTGAAGATGCACAAGTTTTAATGCACATTCAACCTCAACATCTTTGTCACAAAATAATTCTCTTTGCTGCTGTTCAGATTGCCGGGGTTTCTTATAAAGGTGGGTCCTCTGTTTGTTTACTGTGCCTTAATGAATCTTAACCCTTATTTTACTTAAAGTTTTTCCATTTGAGCCAATGAGATTTTGCCTTTGAAAGAAGAAACATAAAGCCATAGTTCAAGGTTCAGGTATTTAACAACAGTAATATCTATAATAACCACCCATTGCTTTTAAAAGCAAATGTCTATCAGTGCCAATCAAGTCAATGTACCTTGTGCGCACCCAAACAAATATAGTAAGGATAAAAGCTTCCATCTACAAACATTTTCATCTATAGGTCACATCATTATAGATGCAGCTTTACGATTTCACGTTCAGCTGGGTTCAACTAAAAAGGCAGATACAAATATACTGCATTGAGTCCATTTGTTAATTAACAGGAACTACAGTTAAAATCAATTTAGTTAATTTAAAAAATTTTTAGACCATCGAAGACTGTCAGTGTTTGTTTATGTTGTGGTGTTGATATGTGATATGAAAATAAACTGAGGGATTTTTAAAAAGTGATGTGGTAGTTTGATTTGGTGTGAACTGATATTAGCCAGTCGTGTTGAAGTTAATGTTCTATAAAATGACATAAGATACATGATGTCCTTATACTGTACATGCTCATATACACTGTGGTTTATACTTAACATCTGACAGGAAGTATTTGGTCCTCTCAGTACACACAATAATGCTACTTTTTCTCTCTGCTCAACTGATGCTGATTCACAAAAAAATGTCTAGTCCTGGAAAAAATTACATTTTCCATATTTAGCGTATCCTATTGACATATCTACAAAGAAGAGATGCATGTAGTCACTTGGGACATCATCAATAGAGGGTATCTGGAACAGAAACTTTTCCATTCCTTTAAGTCAGGAGCTGAAAAACACCAAGAGTATGTTAAAAGAAATCAATCAGTGGGTAACCAGTGGGTAAAGAAGATCAGTTCATTTTACAGTACAAACATCAAAAATCAGTCTGATGGAGTACCACCTTTGTGTGCCTCTGCTGAAGACCAATGCACAGTTAACCGTCTCCTGCACACAAGGGGGCAGAATTAAAACTCAAACATGTCATTTTGTTTCTTTGCCAGCTTGGCCACCTCCTGCCGGATAGCCTGCACGAGTGCAGAGGTGGAGAGGCTGCTCAGGGGCATGCTGTCCATATCCTTCACCACCTGGGGCAGGCTTTGCTGGGATGCTGTGCTAGGAGCAACGGAGGGCTGCTCCAGTGTCGGGTTATACTCCAGGGGCAACCTGGTGGGGCTCCCCCGTGGGTAGCGAGGATGAGGAAAAGCCTCTACATACCCAGGCAGGGGCATCTGGAAAACAGGGTAGAAATGCAATCATTAATAAGGCAACTTCATATGATTACTACCCAGAAAAATAATGGCTGCCAATTAGATAATTAGAAAGATACAGAATATGCAATAGTAGTTTGTTTTGCTGAGTGAACATTTTCTCTTGCACCACTATTCTAGAAGGAATTAAATGGGTGATAGGGGAAAATATACACAGTTGTATCTGGGAAAAAAATCATTCTAAATGAACCAAAATAACAGGGAAAGTAATGAGTGTGGAGATATAAAACTACATGGTACTGAAATGGACTTTGGTTCAAACAGTGTTTGAACTCCAAAAATGGACTACTTTGAATGTTGATACAAAATCTTTGTGTCAGCTTTACATGACAAGAAATGGAAAAAAAGGAAAATAGGTGTTCATTTAGGAAATGTGCTCAACTACCCCGGTATTTTGATGTGTCCACTCAACGGCAGCCATAAATTCAGTTCAGCAAATGGTTTCTAAATGACACTGGTTCTGCAAAAAGACACTGCGTGAAAGCATCTGGCTGAAACAGGCAAACAGACAGGGAAACAAAGAGAACAGTCCATACAATCAAGGAGAGTCCAGTGCAGGGAAAAGGAAGGGGAGGGGAGGGAGGGTCACATGGGTAATAACAGATCTGACAGGACGAATGGAACCTGTGTTATTTACATGAACGACAAAGGAGAAGGTAGAAGGATGCTTAAAGAATATTGTTTAATGAGGCCCACTCTGGTTCAAGGATAGATAGCATGACCTCAAAAGACATTTTGAATCAGTGTCAGTGCCATAATGAGACTCTATGCAAAAGACAACTATGTTTCAATACAGAGACGCAATCCCACACACACATCACAGTTACATTTCCCTCGATGTTTACTCCTGCTGCAGTGTTGTAGCTCACTTTCTGGCTCCATGGGGTGAGGGTGGGGTTCAGGATTTTAATAACAGTCCACAGCAGTTACATTATTTACAGTTTTATTAGTCTGCATTCAATTTTTCAGATTAAAAGTATAGAACTGAATTGAGCAGACTCCTTGTCTATGCTGTATAAAGCCAGAACACTGGTCTTTTGAAGTCTACACAAGAGTCTAATAATACTTACTGATTAAGTCTAAACTTACAGCTACTACACTAATAAGAGAGAGTATCAAGAAGCTTCTTTTCTGTTTAGAGCACTTTTCTAGCCCATTCGTGGCCTCGGTGTAGCCTTAATTTTGCATGAAATTTCACAACAGTCGCTTAAAATAGTTTATTTAAAAGGGCTAATTATTAGGAAAAAATGCTGTGGGACAAATGCTTAAAAATGGGACTGTCCCATTTTAATGAAGACATCTGTTCACATTATTCTACCGCTATAAATTGCTCATCTTTCACTTATTTATTTATTTATGTAGGACTGGGTGCTTTCGGAGCAAAAAAAAAAAAGGGGGGCTTTCTTACAGAGTCCGCCCACTGTGGTGGCACATCCTCAGGTTCAGGTGGATAGGACATCCAAGAGGGACTATGGTAGGAGGTTGGTGGTGTTGAGACAAAGTACTCTGAGTAGCCAGACCTGGAGGCTGGGATGGCGTAGACAGCTGTTATTGGGTTTCCTGTAGAAACGTGATGAAAGAGTGATGAATGTATTTTTTTCCACATTCACTGATGAACGCATTCCAGGGGATGACTAAATTTTAAGATTTTCACTCCAAGAGATTTATTTTGTCAGAATATTACCAATCTTGAAAAGTAAATGTTTGCACAGAAGTAAAGCACGCTATAGGTTACCTTTAAAATGCAAAGTCATCTTTTCATTTGCTTACCTGAGTAGTTGGACACAGGCTGCTCTGCAGTGATAGATGGAAGTGCTCCTCTAGTGGTTAGCCCATATGGGTTGTTGTCATGTTGACTCTGCATTTCTGTGACAGATGTCTCTGAGCTCCTTCCCTTAGGCCCCAAGTCAGAAGTGGAACTAAGTTAGATAGAGACAGGAGAGGCATAAACACAGAGCTGCTGCAACACTATAACAGTGTCACTAGATGGCAGACACGTTCCATGTGGAAAAGTGAGTACCTTATTAACATTCTTGCCATTTCTCAATGCACTAGTTCAATATTCAAATTTATACAAGGCCTAAAATCACCCTGGCCACACCACATTACCTAGTGAATATCTAGTCCCTGAATATGAATTTGAATGTGAATAAATGTGGAATATCTGATGGGCTCCGGGATGCTACAGACATTGCGTGTATGTCTCTGTCTGTCTGCATTTGTGTCTGTCTGCATCTGTGTGTGTGTGTGTGTGTCTTATTCAGCCTTACCGTCTTAAGGAGGTCCCAGGAGGAGGTCCAGTGCGAGGTGGTAAGGGGGGAGGAGAACCCATGGCCATCTCAGGAAGCTGGGTGAAGCGAAAGGCCTTAAACAGATAGTGAAAGACATTTAAGGTTACAGAACCTTAGAAACCACAGTTTTTAAGAGAGGGGGAGTAATCTTAGCCCACTTACTGGTTTTGGCAGGCTGCACTGATACATGTCTGCACCATAAGATGGTACCCACTGCAGACCCCCCCGGCCACAGCTCATCGTGCCCGGAGCGCTGGTCACCACATCTGCATAAGGGAGGGGAGGCGGTGCAGGGTTGTAGTGGTCAGGAGGGGGTTGGTGGTGGTGGTGCTGCTGCCTTCCGGACGTGGACTGTCCCCCCGAAGCCAGGCTGAATGCCTCCTCCAGCAGCAGGTGCATCTGCTGTCGAACTTCATCAATGGACGGCTGTGAGCTCAGAGTGGATGTCTCTGAGTGGCCTTTCAAGCCCCGGCCATACATGTATCCCCGAGGCCCCATTAGACGGTCAACATTCGTCTCCTCGATCAACTCAGGCTCAGTCTAAAACATAAACAAACATGTTCACAAGACATCATACATAGAAGAGTAATAGAATAAACAGGTATTGTTTATTCTTGAGCACAAGTAAAAAACGAAAAAAAAAAAAGTAAAGTAGTAGCATAGCAGCAGCCACCTGGGGAGGCATGTTCTGATCTACATCTGGATCAAATATCAGAAAATTAAACATCTCCTGATTGAATTAGCAAGATATTAACAGACACACGCAGAGAAAGCAGGAAAATTACAAGTTCTATAACGTCTCCTGTCATTCTCTCAGCGGGTTGTTGACAAGGTGCTGACTGAGCCACAGTTGTTTCTGAAACAAGTCAGCTGGAAGAGTTTGATCCAGCAGTGTTACTGCCTGGTCACAGTAGGTTCAGCATCAGAACGAGGCAGTTTGTTTCAGTGAGTGCCAACTTGTACTTTTCTGCACAAACAATCCAACAACATTTAAGCAGTTGCTGGAGGCCCACTGTATGTGTGCTGATACTGTTTTATATCTTCCTTCTCTTTTCTTATCTACATTATATTAAGTACAGCCATTATCTTCCATTGTCTTCCTGGTATATTCATCTCCTTTCAATCTTAATCATTTATGTTTCCCTCTATCTTTCTTATCCTTTTCCTCACAAGTCCCATCTCCTCCTTTCTTTCTCCCTTTCACAACCTCTGTTTCCATTTATCCAGTCCTTATACTCAGTGATAAATTAATATGAGTTGAGGCTGCCCTACTTCCTGTGCGAATAGAGTGTAGCCACGGGAGACCTAGCGTAGTGCACCTCATAAATCAGCCCCCCTTGCAACATGAAACGGCAGAGGCTTGCATCTGCAGAGATGGGGCCTGCAGCTACACTAGTCCCATTGTAATCAACAGGGCCAGGAGCTCTGAAAGTGGACCGTGTACCTTGTACCTACTATTGTGCCATATTTCTAACAGAGCTGAATACACTGACTTTAGCCACAGAAAGTACAAACACACAGAGTCAATACAATGGGAGGTTAGAATCAAGGAACTACTGTTTCTCAATTTTTAGAGCTTGTCACAAGCCTTCTGTAATATAATTTCTTTGTTAAGATCATTTATCATGTTAAGACCTGTGGCATTTTGCTCATGGCACCACCCTGTAGTCCCAAGCGCCAGAAATTTCTAATTCAAGTGCACAAGGATATTTTCAGAGCAGATATCTGACTTGCAATAGAACCCTGTGCCTTGAAAAAGCACAGGGTTATATAATAACATTAATGTTCCATATGAGTGTTCCAGTAAGCCATGCCAGTGAGGTAGCATGCACGATACCAGAGCCAGTTACACCTGTGTGTTTTCTTGCTATAATAGGTCAAAATGGTTGAAGGTCAACAGAAGTTCAGTAATATATTTCTATCACTGCTTATATTTTTTACAAAAGGACAGTTCGGAATGGAAGACCTCTTTAGAATTGGCCTGCTCAATGATTCCTGCGAGCTCGCATACTAGTATTCTGACTATTCTTAGAGCCATACATAGAACCATAATGGAACAATAAAAGAGTGGAGACATAACCCAGCCATCCTGAGATGCATTATATATCAAAACGACAGGACTTTATAAATTTTATCTCTTAATTATGAATGAACCACTTCTCCTCCTTCAGCTTGCTGTGGCACACTTGAAACCACACCTGAGCAGCATATGTCTGATTTCTAGCTGAGTCTTAAATAGGGTAATAAGGCACAGATTTAGCACTGATGAGCTCTGATTGATAATGATCTTTTCTATTTTTACATTACATCTTACTAGAGTGAAAACAGGAGCATCATTTTTTTAAATTACTACCTTAAATTTAGTAACACGCATACAAATGAACAAACATCAATTATACATATAATAAATTAAAACTTTATATGTGATTCACAAGTAAAAACTACTCTTGCTAATACACCACTTGTGCATCAGCCCTCTAAATGTATATTGCAAACTGCCTAGTATTATTTAAAAAATACCAACACAGTGTTGCTCTATTGATCTCTTTGTTAGAATAGGTGAATATTAACTGCATCAGGGTCTGTGCAGACAGGGTCGGTGGGTGGTGACATGTGACTCACGTCATAGCCGCTATTACGGATGCCTCTCCTGGGTCTCTCCCTCATAACGAGCAGGTCCATCTCTGTTCCTCCAGGACTGGGACTGCTCAGACTCTGTCTGCTGCGATAGGCCGTCTGCCCTACCTGGGAGTGCCTGCCAATTAAGAGCGAGGAGTGGATTCAGTACAAATCCAACCTGGGGTAGTTATTAAGTTTTAACATTTCACTCGTTTTCAGCCATAATTTTAGTGTGCCTGCAGTGAAAGGGAGTGGGAGGTGGAGGGAAGGTCTGGTACAATGAACCCTCTCGACTTCATTGTGCCAGACATGATGAACAAGGTTGGAAGGAGTATATGATTCCCTTTCATATAAACTGAGATACATACCACATAGAATAGATATCTCATAAGGACAATGAATAAAGTAGCCTTTTTAATCTTTCTGAATGGTGTGTTACATGCCAGATGTGAGAATAGCCTTTAATGTTTTCCACAGTAAAATGCAATTCTGACTAAGCATCTGGAACAACAAAACAACAATGTACAAGCAATGACTGAGGATAAGATCGGCAAATGTCCTCTGACATGATCACTTCAGCTGAGGGAATGTATGTCATTGGTGTAGCTGAGCAGCCGCACACTAATTTCGACAGTAAATAGCTGCTAAAATCCTTATCTCTCTCACCAGGGTGGGATATAAACACAGCCACCCAACCTTTCACTAACACACAAGCCAAAATTCAAAAAGTTGCTTTGTGTTGTGAGAGCAGCTGGTATGAGTACATGTTAATCTGGTGTGGAAAAGACTGTTTGCACACTTGACCTAAATCAGTAATATTCAAAGACTGTTCATCTTTATGTGCATCTGTAAAGCAGAAGCAGGATGGAACCAGCACAGTGGACCATCCGACACCCTGCAAATGCTCTTATCTCCATTAATGGAAGCTCAGGACTTGGATCAAACTAATCAGACAGACAGTGATGGGTCTCTCACTGCCTTCTAAGACAGGATAATGACAACATTAGAGGGGACAGTTTCACTTATCTATTAGCTAATTAGACAAGGCAGGGGTCAGCAGTTAAGGATGACTGGCCATGGTGAGAAGTTCAGTCAGTCAGAACTGTGACTCTTAAAACTGTATCCTTGTATGAGAAGTGTCCTAACACCCTTATGTAGACATGGATTTTCCCTGTCAGTGTACACTCAGCCAAACCAAGGTTCCACTTGCTTTTCCACTCTCCCCTCACCTCCTGTGAGACTTGACATAAGTGGAACCTCGCTCATCATCAGGCTCCAGTGGTCTGCCATGCTCACCAGCTGCCCTCTCATGGCCATGTCGCTGTCTCTGCGCCTGGGCTCGACTGCTGCTGCTGCCGTCAGTGGAGGGGAAGTCATAATAGCCCTTTCTCTTAGCCTTCAGTCTCAGCTTGTTCCTGTAGTGCTCAATGTCTGACTTCTGCTTCAGCGCCAAGTTCACCTGCAGAGAGGAAACACACGCAGGATGCAAAGAAACACGAGAAGATCAGAACGGAAACAGACACAAGGTTCTTCTTGCTGTGCATGTAATATGGTTCTGCTATGTCTTCAAAGGCATGTGTGGATGAAAGATCAGAGGGTTCATGAGAATAAGAAGCTCTAAAAATTAAACTGTTATGCAATAATCCCAGACAGATTCTGAGCATATTTATTATTTTTCATATTTGTGATATGGCTTCAAAATTACAGATGGAGTGAAAGAATAATAAATAATAAAGAATGAAAAAATTCTTATTTTTAAGAAGTGTGCTGCATCATGTTATTGAACCAACTGTTTCCAGCTGTTCTTCAATCTACCGTAGTAATAAGAGTCAGTAAACTGTAAAGGTTGTATTATATACATTTTCTGGATCTCCCTTGGATAACAATATATGCAGACAATCATATTTTAAAATAGAGAAAGGGCAAGAATATGTATAATTTTAATGCTGTAAATTTAGTCATTTCTATTTAATTTCACATAATGAAAGCATCTTTTGAAGCCCTGGAATTCTTTTCTTTTTTAGATTAAATAGTCAGAACTAAATAAGGAAAAATCTAAGTGAAAGGTTGGGGGGAAAACATGGTTAGCATTTACTAAGAACTGAAAACTCAAAAACACTAAAAAGATCATCTGTTTCTTCTGTACTGTGTCAGTGTGGTAAGATCATGATTTGACTGACAGAGCTTTCAACACACATGACCCCACAACATTTTGATTCAAATCGTGCTTTACTGCGATCGGTGCACAGAAATAATGTGACCTTTTTCCAGCTGAGCCCTGTCCACTTTAAACCAGAGAGAAAAGCAAGGACAAAAACATAAATACAGAAATTGCTCATTTGAAACAACCAAAATTGTTTCAACTTTGGCAGACAATAGTGTTTTCTTGTAAAACCACATTACTCATAGTAAGAAGCTGAAAGAGGAAAATAGGTCTTCAGGGCCCTTACTAGATATGAACACATATGTCCCTTTGTTTATGTCTGTGTGTACATATCTCTACAAGCAGATGTGTGCATGTGCATCACCTCTCCATTGACAACGGCTGAGTCCTGGCTGCGGTCAGATGATGCAGGGTGTGAGTAGTTGGGCTGAGCCACCATGGGCTTTATGGAAATGAGCTGCAGGGAGCCAGAGGAGGTGTCATATGGATCTGAAGAACAGAGAGGGAGTTCACTCACAAAGAGACTACAAATACCTCTAATCATTACACTGTCGGTCAATGAGGAACAAACTGTCACACTTCCTCTTTTTCCCTCTGTCTGCCTTTACCCCTTCCGCCACCCCCCGGAGCCCTCTCTTGTTCTCATCACCTTGTCTTTCTGCGGCTGACACTGTGGGATTATGTCAAACATCAGTTGTCCGCATCAGCAAATGAAGTGGTGGATGGAGGCAATAGATCACAAAGATAGCTTTGGCTTCCAAGGTTGTGCCAGCGCATCTCTGTGATAGATGAAAGAAACTGACTTTGCACTTTTACTCCTTATCTGACATCAGAAAAACTGGATTCAATTCTAGTTTCCCTTAACTCAGCTGATGAATTATTCAAACCCACCCATTAAGAAAATCATAATCTTGAGAGCGCAATCCAACTTACAAGCAGAGTATTTTCATTTGATTAATTTAACTCTCACCCACCACATGTGGAACAGTTAGCTTCGGCTGACAAGAATAGAACAGTGAATAGTTCAACGTGTGAAAGGCTTTTACTTGAACTGCTCAGCATCTTAGAAGAGCGTGAGAAGCGAGACTTCATATGGTCGTTCTGCTTTTTTTATTTTTTGCATCACAGAATGTGTGCGTGTGTATGTGTTTCCGCCACTGTGTCACAGCATCCACTACTCTGACATACTGTATTATGTCAGCAGAGTGTCTGTCTCATGCATATTCATCTAGTCCATCTCTGCTTACTGCTGAGTGGCTACCTTTGTGCCTAGAAAAAAAAAAAAAAGCTGCAGTGGCAGTGGCTTTCTCTTAGGGTACCTGTGTGCACGAGAAACCGAGACGTTTGGGGAAGTTTGTTATGCAGGAGCGCACTGGAAAAAAATCTTTGGCATTTGTGACACACCTGACCTTGCCTGCAAAGGAGCTGTGGAATAAATTATTTGTATTTGCATCAACGTGTGACTCTCACCGTCCCTCTTGCGAGTCTCCTCCTTTGTCAGTTTCTGCTGTGCTGTGACTTTCGGCACTGTCAAGCCCCTGCCGGAATTCAGCTTCTCTGATTCGTTGCTGATGACGGAACCGTCCTCACTCGGCAACTTGCTGCAAGTAACCATAGCAACAAGAAAGGCGGTGAGCTCTCGGGAAGCTGGGCAAGCAGCCAGGTTATGTCATCCCTCCCTTTAACAACCTCACCTTCCTCTCCCCCTCTCTCCAGCCCAAGCCCAGTAAATATGATATATTATTATAGTTTTTTTTTTTTTTTTTGCATATTATGTGCCATATTAAAGCCATCACTGCACAATGCTTTCAAAGAATACCAGTTGAACTCAGACTATTCAGTCCTTTGTGCTCAGGTTTTGTTAATGGATGCCCATTGGTTTTACAGTGAAATTATAGAAAATGCTAAAAAAAAAAAAAGAAATCAGATGATTGTCCCAAAACTGCAATAACACAAAAAAATCTGAATCATCATAGAAGTCAAATTGTCAAATTTCATATTTTATGATAACAATGTTGAAATCTAGTAATTGTCTTGTCGAGTGGCGCGTGTATGTGTGTGTCTTTGTACGTTTATCTGCGTGTTTGCATTTGTGAACTCGTGTTTCTCTGCTATATATGCAGTGGGGATGTACTGTGTTTCAAAACCAGTGTGTGTTCATGTCCAGGGTGAAGCAGGACTAGTTCTTCCATTAATTGGACAAACAATTGCTTTATCCAATTCTTGTTTCACTAGCTTCAAACGTTGTACTGTAGTTGGAATTAGAGCTGATCAAGCGGCGGCTCAGAGGACCACGAGGCTGACAGTGACATCAAAGCACCATGGTCTATCCCCTAATTGTCTGGTAAAAATGATAACAGCAAAGAGAGGCGGTGGAACAGCGGCTGCCCTCCCCTGCTCTCATTGAGGCAGTGCTGCAGAGAGCCAGCCCCGTGCAACAGTCACAGGCTCGACAAAGACATGTTATGTGTGAAAATTAATTGAGGTGTACAAAAAACCCTTACATTGGCTGCCTGACAAGGTTGCGTGTTTGATCCTGTGTTGGTGTTTAGAGGCTGATGTGCGACCTTAGTACAAATAAAGGGATGCCTTAAAAGTGGAAGAAGAGACATTAGTTAAACAGTATTTGTTTACATCCACCATGCATACCATCAGCCTTGAACTGAATTAAGTTATACTATCTAAACCTTTCTGAAACTAAAAATTAAATTATTAAATTAAATTATTAAAAAATTATAAACATTTAACCTTGTAGTATCATGTATCGACAGGCATTTAGGGACATAATGTCACCCTCACTCAACAGATGTCAACAAGAACCTGTGAACCTACACCTGATTAAAAGAACACAGCGTTTGCTCATGTGCCAATGGTCTTAGCATCAAGTAAAACAGCTAAAATCATGTTTGCACTTGCAGGGCATCTGCTCTCCCACTGGCTATAACATATGTTGCATAGCTGTGTATCAATGTGTATCTACTAGAAGTGCCAAAATAATCCTATGTGCAATCCCCCCAAATCAGTTTCTAAGTAAAACTGAGGCTAAAATACTCTCCATGCGTATAGTTCATGTGACTGTTTACCTGGTTTGGGTGTTTTGAAGGACATTACACCTAAACACTAATCATAGTTCACTGACTGATTTGACATGCATCTGATGGGCTTGATGAATTCTCACCGGATGTTTTTCATGTGTTGATCTCTAAATGAAAACAATATTTTATGTATGATGTTACTATCTCTGAGTGCTTTATGAAATAGCCACTAGCTTGCTCTGTCCAGCATATACAGTAGCTGGTAGAAAAATGGATAAACACTAATGAATGATTACATCTTAAGATGTGATCTCTTAAAAAGACAGGAACCTTTAAGACCAATGGTTTGATAAACAACAAATGAGCAACTTTTGCTGCCTCGGGAGGCTCCAAAATCATTACTGCAGGACCTCCAGTCCATAGATTTCCTCGTCTGTCACATAAATTTCATTGGATCTCATTATCCCGCATGGCTTTGAAAAATGATGCCCTTTTGCTTTTACTGGATTTAATAATTTAGCATGATTTAACGTGGCAATTAATTTCAGAAACACCACAACTGACTGTCAGATGAGGAAAATGGTCAATTTCACCTGCCCATACAGCGAACTCTGTTAATGACTGTCTATCACTCAGCATCAGAGTAGAATGAGGACAGACAACAGGGCTTGAGGGATCTCTGTGTTTTATCGTCCTGCCTCACTCTATGCGACTCAGGAGCTTTCTGTCAGAGCCGCGGTGCAATCCTTGAGATAAGACACACACACTGAAAACAAATATTACACTTCGGATGCTCGACATCATCCTCGGTTGAGGGAGATTTCTAAATAAAATTACATGATTCAGCTATCATCTGGCTCAGGAAGCAACATGTTTTCTTATTCCTGCCAACATGTTAATGGCAGGTAACAAAATGCAGCAGAAAGTCTGAAAACCTATATCTGAGCCTGAGCCTTTCCTCTGCCTTATCCTCACCTTAAACTACAAAATTAGAGTTAATCTAAGAATATATTTTTATCATGGTTATGAACAACAGCTGCAGTATTATCATAGTGCATATTTTGTCTTACACAAAGGGTGAGGACAATTCAAATTTCACTTTAACTCTAAAATTTTAAGTGCACTTAAGTAAGCTGACTGTAAACACCTTAAAATGCATTTATCCAAAATTATGTATTTCCTTAAAAGATGAGCTCTAATAAACTGCCATGAAGCTGCCCCAGGGCCATTTCATATCTAATCTCTATGCCCATGAATTCACATACATAGACAAACACACATCTTTCTGAATTGACTGTCTCCCCAAGTTTGAATGTTTTTTGTCTCCTTGTTTGCTTTGTAAATAGATGTTTAATCAGATATTATAACTGTCATAATTTAATAATCATGCAGTGTTTAACCTTATCTCCAAAATAAAATAAATCACATCCTCTGTTAGACTGAATGTCAAAAAGGTATTTCTTCACCTACAGTACATCCAGAGCAAAACCTTATTTAAAGGCCAAAATCACCTAGACAAAGTCAAGAATGTATTTCTTACAATAAAAGTATTGTTAAGTCAGTTAATTCCTTTGTCCCTGAAAATATGAAAATTATATAAAAGTTGTAGTTAGTAAAAGTTTAGTTTTATTATATTTTTCTATTACATTTTTTCACATTTTACGTATTTTTGATGATACAGATTAAAGCACAAGGAGGTGAATATGTACAGAGATAACGATACCTTTTGTGTTTGTCAGCGGTGAGGCTTTTCATGTTGATAGTTCCGTCTTGTTGCAGGGCCTTTTCTAGTGAAAGTGGCGTGTCCCGAATTTGTAGGGACATCACTAAGGTATCCTGACTGACAGGCAGGGTCTCCTCATCTCCTCCCTGTTGGCCCAGGTGCTGCTTGGCATAGTCAAAACCCTGGACTGGCTGGTGGACAGGTTGAAGGAAAATGGAGAAAGACAAAATAGACAGCTTAAGGAAGATTGATTTCCTTTCACATACTTGTGCTCATAAAAAGTCATCATTGATGGGAGAAACAGAAAGATATACATTAGCCAACCAGAAGTGACACATGGATAGACA
Organism: Toxotes jaculatrix; assembly: GCF_017976425.1. Classification (NCBI taxonomy): domain Eukaryota; kingdom Metazoa; phylum Chordata; class Actinopteri; family Toxotidae; genus Toxotes; species Toxotes jaculatrix. Next base: position 15,515,795 of record NC_054394.1, on the reverse strand, counting down.
TCTCAGAATAGCTCAGAAGTCTATCTTTTTAAGAGATGTCCAGAGGATTTAAGGACCTGAACTGGGATGACTGTGCTGCTCTGACTTGAAATAGATAAGCACAGATTTAACTGAGGCCGCTCTTCAGCCTCTTCCAAAGTCTTGTCAAATAAATGACTCACAGTGGGCGGTGAAAAGATGAGATTTGCAGACTTTCACTGAAATATACTGTAGTACTGAAGTTAAATGGTAGAACACGTTAGAGGATAACAGAGAGGAGGAGGAGGACTTATGGTGTTCTACCTAACATGTCTACCTAACGTTCTCTATGAATATGTCCATGTTTGTAGAGGAAAGTACAGAAGGGGCCAAAAGAGTTTAAAACCGCACAGTGACACACACACAGACACGCACATGCACACTGAAATATTTAGGACCACTCTAATCATGGTGTCATAAATTGTCAGACACACATCACAGCTTTAATGTAGCCAAGGCATGGTGCACAATCAATATGTGATACTCCCCTGACTGAAGAACACGCATCCTCTCTAATTCCTGTGGCACACACACACACACACACACACACACACACACACACACACACACACACACACACACACACACACGCACGCACACACACGCACACGCACGCACGCAGTAGTAGGACTATGCAGTTTTTCAGCGCACTAACTAAAGCGTGTGTTACTGTAGCTGGTCTCAAAAGAAGAAACTCTAACAAGGATGTGTGATGAAAGTGTTTGGCTTACCGACAGTGAGAGTAACACAGAGGAGGTAGCGCAAGAGCCTCATTTAAATTTTAGCAGTCACTATCTTTGAGCATTATAAAAAATTTTAGAGATTTTTGCATTACTTATTAGAAAGAACCGGCAATATACGCTGCCTAAAATGCTGGTTTGTTAGAAGATGCTCAGTGTTTTTGTTTTTGTTTTTTTCATATCTGATGGAATTAAGGTTTTTGGGGTTTGGTTTTTTTTTTCAATTGATGACACTTTGCAGGACCTTAAAGTTTCGGCAATAACAACTGCTCTGAAAGTAGCATTGAAGTTGCTTTCACTGTTTAATATAGAAGAGTTTTATGGCTTCCTCTCTAATGAAATTCCATAAATAAAGCAGTGGGATGTGCTGAGTGTTATACTCTGCATTTTCATTATTCTACACAGACATATAACAGCAAACCACTGAGAACCAAAAACACAACAGACATGGAGGTGGAGAGATAACTTTGATTAGGACGCTGGGACACCCTTCCAATAATGGAAACACATTTCAGTCTTCTCAACACAAAACAAACAAGTGTCAGTACACACACAGACACACACATACTCATTCTGCTTGAAAAAAATGATCTCCATAATAACCATTCTCTTAGTACAAAGCTTAGCCTTTCAAATTTGCTATCTGGAGACTGCTATAAGAAGAATAGGCAATGCCAGCATTCATCCAAGAAAATCTCATTGTGCAAGGTTTGTTACTCAAAAGTGCTGTTGTATTCTTAGTTTTCATCATCACAGCAGGATTTATTGAAATATATCATAGGTGATGTTTGCACAGAATCCCATTCAAACCCCACTGTTGGCACAGCTGAGCCATAAAGATGAAAACAGAGATCGGTAATGAGAAAAAAAAAAAGAGAAAGGCAGATACCTGATGATAATAGCCTACATCTCTCCGATACGCCATCTGAAAGCAAGAATAAGAAAAAATGTTTTAAACAGTGTGTGCGCGTGTGGTGATGTTCAAGTTGCAAGATTGACATTAAACCTGCCAATGCATTAAAACTGGTACTACAAATGCAACTGCACAGGCAATACAGAATAAACAAACCATATAAAATTTGGCTGTCTGTTTAACACTTCCGTATTTCCGTAATATCCTAATTTTTTCTTGTACGTTTTCTGGAAAAACACCATGTAGTTTGACACTAATTACAAAGAGACTAGAGAGTAAATTCTGACACTGTTATTTTAATTGGTCCAATTAGTTATGTTGAGTTTATTATAAACTTGCAGAGGAATTTCTACGAAAGATATTGCTCAATTTAAATCCCCAAAAACATCTACTCATCATTCATTTATAATTGGAAACATCTTACTCTTCATAAATGCTCATTTGTGTGTTTGTTCATAGACACATTTCATGTTTTGCATGTTCAGCTGCTACCCTCTGACTACAAGTCTCAAGGTTACCCTAGATTAGCATTTGGAATTAATTGGACGTGTACCTACTGATCACTCCCTGTTTTAACCTATAAGGAGAAGCAAATTACATGGCTCTATACTGGATACTTCCTAGGAAATTATTTGGAATTTAATCAGAATTTAAGGACCCATAAAACAAAGCATTACCTTTATCCTTTATTCCTTTATACAAAAAGCCACCCACACATTGATCACCGCAGACTTTCATAATTCACTCACATACGGGGGGTAATTAATAAGTTTGTGGCCTAAGGTAGAAGGAGAAGAGTTATACAGCTCTTGTTACATGCACATGCAGTTCAACTCTTTGACAGATTATGCATAAAGTTTGAAGTTAATAACCTTTGTGGCACTTCTGCTTCGGGTAATTGAAAATTACAAGTCAGCACTGTCTGAGAAAATGGACAACATCAGCCTTCACTCAGTCATCTGCTACCTCAGTCTCAAGGGTTTATAACCCAAGGAGGTCCTTGGCCTGATTTGATCTGATTTGGCCCCAGAGACTACTACTTCTTCCCCAAGATGAAGGAGTTCAGTGGTAGCCATCTTGGCACGGACATCGATGCTGTGGACCACTTTCTGGAGGCCCAAGACGCTGACTTCTATAAACAAGGGATCTGTATGTTCCAAGATGGCTGGATCAAGTGTGTAAATGTGGGAGGACACTATGCTGAAAAATAAATGTGTTTTCTAAAATTGACTCCTTCTGCCTTAAGGAGAATTTATCAATCACCCCTCGTATATTGTACCACACAGTCTGCATTCTGTAGCTATAAAGTCACAAATGCCTACCTTAGAGCTGTAACTAATAATGATTTTCATTATTTATGAATGTGCTGATTATTTCTTCAATTCATCAATGAATCATCTTGTAATAAAGTGTTAGAAACTAGTCAAGATATCCTTTCAAATATCTTATGTACACCAATAGTCCGAAATCCAATTGTTACATTTGAGAAGCCTCAAAAATAACTGTAATAATTAATAAGTCATCAAAATAGAACTAGTATGATAATCATTTCAGCTCCAGTCTACTTCAAGATGGAGAGGCAGATGCATAGAAAGAAAAGAAAGGCACCTTAGCTCGTGGATTGAGGTTCCCGATGGCATCAGCTTTAAAGTCATTTTTATTCTTCCTGCACAGCACAGCTGTGATGATGATGATAATGAGTGTCACTACAGCGATGGGGGCCAGCACTGCAGCGATTATCCAAAGGTTATTAGGAGGGTTCTTGACCACAGCTGAAAAAAAGAAAAACATTTTCTCACCATCATCACATCATTACGTGGCATCCGACTGAATCTGAAAACTAAACAACAGTAGTTCATTGGTTCACTGGAAGTTATAATACGCAGCCTACTATTCCTGCTAAAACACACAGCAGCATCCATCACACCCACGCTAAGTGACACTGCAAACAGCTCAACTTGATATACAGCGAGCCTGATTCAGCTATTCTAGGCAACAATCTATAAGAGAATGCAGCGTGCTCTCTCTCCCACTCTCTCTTGACCAACTCTGTGTCACCCTCTCCCCCCTTCACATAGCAGTGAGCAGCACTGAAGCCCAAACAAACAATGTCCTGCTGGGAGCACTTCAGAGAGATTATAGAGCAAAAAGCTTTCTCAACCTTTTCTTCTTCTCCCTTCACCCCAGCACCAGCTTTTCTTTCTAAACTCAGCATGAGTCATGTGTTTTGCTTTGCATGTCTGTCTGTCTGTCTGTCAGTGTTTGTCTTTTTGCCTACTTGTCAAATGCAAGAACGGTGCTGTGCTTACGTTCTGCTTGCAGCTGGACAAAGTAGCCCAGGGTGAGCGCCATGGTCTGAGAATCCACAGTGTTCAGGACCTTGGCGGCTGACGTGCCCGGTAAAGGAATGCCATTGTGCTGGACATAATAAGTCATCTCTGCAGGATTCTTCAACCCTGAAACTCTACGGATGCTCACCATCTGATTAGAAAAGAAATAAAAAAAAGCACACACTATGTTTCTTGAACTGCAATACATTCATCTGCTACTGAGCGGCTGGTTCATTGTAATTAAGCAGATTACATTTCAGAAAGGAAAACAAAAGTAATACCAGGCATCTAGGCACAGAGTCTCATGAGAGGGAACAAAAACACACGGACAGCTAAGAGTACTTCAGTAAAACATTCAACCTCTGGCTTGTTTTGATGAGCAATTAGCAGATGATGAGCAAAGAAGCTCCCTAATTATGAGGGGCTGACCACTAGTAATCATGCAAGTGTGTGCAGAGGTGCGTATCAAAGTGTACATCTCATGAAATATTCATACTGTAATAAATAGGCCAACAAAACTATTGGATTAATGCTTTCATTAGACTTCTGACTGACATGCCAGGGCGTTCAGGCAAAACATCAGACTAAGAAGCTAAAATAATAAGAAGCTAAAATGATTGATCGTTTACCCTCTCTAACCCTGTGCATCACAGACTATTTGTTCTTCCAGAGAGACTCAGTGCTGGCATCCCCTGAGGGCTGCCGTGCCAGTTTCTTACCTGGACAGTGTAGCTGCCTACAGTAGTCGCTCGTCTAAAACGAGTGCCCTGCTGGCCTGCCAACACAAACAACTCTGCCAGCCGCTGCTCCATTAAACTGGCAAAGCTTTGGTACTGTCCCTCCAGGCTGGCGTTATCCACATCCTGGATCACTGCAAATGCAGACGAAAGAAAGAGGATGGCCAGATGGTTGTTAAAAGAGAAAATAAATTATTGGCTAGGAAAGACAGTAACACAAACAAAGAAGAGATGGAGGCAGAATTAGAAGTGTGTGTATGAGTGACAAAGAGACACTTGAGCATTTTCAAATTTTTATATAACAGTACATGTACTGCATATTCACAATGACATTATTGGCATTTAAGTGACAATTTTCAATTCCAAAAGTACTTATCAGACTGTAAAGGCTGGGTTATGTTCAAAACAAACCGTCCGATCAGGTTTGAGTGTCTACGGCTGTTCTGAACACACACAATGGAGCGGGGTGAAAAGACTGCAGTTGAAGAGACAGCAGTCTTTCCTCGAAGGCACTCACAGTATCGTGCTCATTGGTATGTACGAAAAGTGACAGAAATGAGCTTGACAGATAAGCTTAAACCTTGCTTACTAAGTCACTGCATAAAAGGGGCGGTTTTCGTAAAGATTCAAAAGCCGTCGGACACAACCACAGTTCCGACATCTGAAAGGTTTCAGGGGGAGGGGATTCAGACACTGTTCGACCATCTGACAGGCACTTTGGTACAAGCATGCGGACTCCTTAACAAAACACGCCATACTAACATAACAACCACCTCTGTTAGTTTCATCAAGACCCTGACAGTAACTTTGCCATCTAAGCCGATAGCCTGGATTTTCTGACACCCCCACTTAAGTCTGATCATGTCAAACTTTTGCCGCTTATAGAAAAGATTCTTGTGTTTTCCCATAGTGTGATTCTGTTGAGCCCCACAGACAATCCACAGTCTGAGTGGTTTCATTGGAAACTCATGTTGATCTGTGTGTGATGGATAGGTGTAACGGCCAATTACAAATTTCAAATTACCACTGAGATAGTGGTAATTTGAAATTTGTAATTGGCCGTTACAACTTTAGAAGCTGATTATGAATTATAGGTTGTACTTCCTGGAAGCTTGTTTTGGAGTCTTTCTGTCCCGTTGTGGTCAAACATGACCCAGTGCAGCTTTAATCTGTTCCGTTTTATCAATAGTTGAAAAGCAGCCATCCTGGTTGTACATCTTGTTCAGTGTGACTAAATCCCATTATCTAGGGGATGACCTTGAACTGACTGGGCCTCTCATCGTGGTAAGTGCAGGGTTAAGAGCTACACAGCCTGATCTGAAAGCCCCATCCATTATCCATTATCCAGTACAGCAGGTTGGGTGCCATTGAGCACTGTGAAATATATTCTTGCTACTCAACGTATGTAGTCATTCATTAAGCTCACTGAGTAAATACTAAAGAACTAACCACCCAGGAGTCCTCAGCGTTTAACTGCTCCTGTCAAAAGTGAGTTTAGATTATACAAATAAGCAGATGTTTTATATCTTAAAGGTGGCCAGCATGAAATTCACAACTGTATAGGCACATGTCACTTGCATCCTGTTCAAGTCTTTTTCTGTGCTGTGAAGTAGTAAAGAAAGAATTGTTTCCATTTGACCACTTGTCAAATGTGTACTTTCTGCACCATAATGGATAGATTCTGCAACATTACATATAAAAGATCCCCTAGAAGGAATTGTGGTTTTTCATATTCATTAAAAAAAAAGAAATGTAAACAATGACACCCCTACCTGTGATAACCCAGAAGTTTCTGGTTGCAATGGAGGTGTTCAGATTGTGATACTCCAGTGCTGCAAAGAGAAACATATGGACATTTTTGTATTACCACAACCTTTTTATTACTCTTAACTTACTCTTTTATCTTCATAAAACTCTTTTATCTATTATTATAGATATTTTTCTTTTGGTAATCACTTTATTTTTTAAGTAGCAAAATACATTTTAAAGTAAAACTGAACATAAAAAGTGAAAATCTAATCTAAGTTTAATTTAGAATGAATTTTTAAAACATGAGAAAGGGAAAGATTACTGTAAGTAAAAAAAAACCAACCCTACAAACTGAGAGTAAAGTTAAATCCAGAATGTCACATGATCGGCTTTTCACAATACAATGTAATTTACACATGGCTGTTATCATTTTACAATTTCAAGTTCTGAACAATAAACCATTGTATTTGTTTCAGTCATTAGAATTAGTCTTTTATTTAATAGACTACAATGTAGAAAAATATATAAAAAATATACTTATAAAATCTTAATAATAATAATAAATAATATATATTTATAAAAATATAAAATCATCAACAAAAATAATACAATCATTTTCACTGTTGCAAATGTGTGGTTATAATTCGAACAAGTTGTGTTCTCAATATCTTTTATTTGAGGAACCAGTGCTTGTAAATCTGGGCTGAACAACACTTCTGAAGAAGAAGAGGGACAGGTTACACACTGGTACATTTTGTGTGGTTGAGATCTTAGTTTAAAGCTTCATTATCACTGCATGTCAGACAAATACAGAAGCAAGGAGAGATTTCAGCTGCTTGAGCTCTGGTTGTCTCTGTGTTCTCTTACATCTATTTCCTGCCTGATTAAGCTCTTGTGCTGGAGGCTGGTGCAGTGTTTGGGGGGAATGCTGTATCACTGGCCTGTGAAAGCAGACTCGCTACAGAAATGTACACTCAGGCATGACAGGAGAAGGTGGGGGAGGGGCTGGGTGAGAGGAAAAGTAAGGGCAGTTAATGGATATGTAGACTGCGAGGCTGTCAGCAAAATCAGTTCAGCACTGTCTCTAAGTTTGAATCATGTGGAATATTCATTGGCAAGGAGATTTTACATGAGCCTCTGCTGTTGTGTGACGAGAGTCTGGGGGATAGAAGCTGAAGAGCATTTGTAAGTCATTCCAAGTAATTAAATAAAAAAGAAAAAACCTTCCAATTCACCAACAGAAAGCTATTATTAAAACAATATTTTACATTTTACACCTGTAAAGCTTGTAGTTTTCAATGATTGTTGCAGTTGAAAAACAGAGACATTTTGCTAACAGCCTCACTCATATTCCACCTGAGAGAAATTGTTGAAGAGCAGAGGGGGAGTAAAAGAGCTGAACGCAGCAGTCCAGCTTACACAAGCACCACAGGAACGATGGAGTACTCAGCGCTAGAAACAGGCACTTCGGAGTGGTGTGAGATCCTGGACCTTTTCCGTCAAAGCAGAGCAGAGCCCAAGGTGGTATGAGATCCCCCACTGTTAATTATTTACTGAGATAATTGGCTTTGAGGTGAGGAGGCAGCCGCTGCCAGCATATGCTCACAGATCCTGTGAACAGTGTAATATCACTAATGGCGAGCGTACAAACCAAACAGAGCAAAATCACTGACATACTCTCATTCTTTCTTAAACCCTCCTGTCTTACCGGGTTTTCCTCCATGTCACTTTCTGCTCCATTAGAGTCTCTTTGTCTCTAGTTGCCTTCCTCTCTTTCCCTGCTCCCCAAACGAATCATCCTGCCCGTGGGTAACTTCACTTTCTAACTTAATTCAATCACAACACAAAGTGATCTTTAATTTAATGCTCACTAGCAGAGATTCTATTCATCTTCATTTAAACAGTGTGTAAAACAAAACCGCTACTGGCCCACAGTGACACTGATGCTGTATCACAATTCAGGAGCTGCATCCTTTGAAGAATTAAGAATTTTTTTCAATTTCCAATTTGGAAGACACAGCATCTTACATCTGGAGGCTGGTCGTCTGTGTAACGGAGCATTCAGGCAGTCTGCATCTACCACATCCACAAAGGAGGAATATTCTGCGACCATCTCTTATTTACCAGGTTTTTGGTTCAGCTGGTCGTCAGTCACCTATAAATGCATCACATGTGGACCAACAAAAAAAGCCACTGCAGGAGGCAAATGACAAAAGCCCAGCTATGGGGTAAAAAAATCACTACTAACACTCTGTACTAGAGCCACTAACACTCTGTAATAGAGTTCATCTTATTTTAAACCACTGGGTTTAAAATAAGATGAACTCTATTGATCGCACATGGGGAAATTTGAAATTTCACTTTGGTTTTTTTTGGGGGGAAAAAAAAAACCCATTTGTGTTGAAGAGGGCAGCACTAACACAATATTAATTTTGATCTCTGTGCTCAGATAGATGTCTAATAGAGGAAGAAAGTTTCAGCCTTGCACACCAATGCCTGAATTGGGAAACAGTGTGTGTCTGTAGACAGATATTATCTAACCCACTCCAGCACTTAACTGAACATGAACATTTGGTTCTAAACTCTGCTAAATATGGTCCAGAAAGGTACACTCTGGGAGGTTAGAGAAGATTCAGAGCCCATTTGCCCACTGGGCCCAGGTAATGCTTTAAAAAAAAAGTTCTTTCAACACTGGGCTCAACTAGGTGGTAATACACGAAAACCACTGGCTTATTTTGTAGCTCAAGCCGCAACTTTAGTGTGATCCTGAGCATGATCTTGCATAGCCTAGAGCCCCGTCTTGTCAAAGTCCAAGACCAAAGATCAACGTCTGGAGGAATTAAAGCACTGCAGCTGGTTAGAAACCAATGAAACGAAGCTAGGGAGACTTATTTCTGCTTGAACAGAAACCTAACCAGAGGTGCAATTTCCAGGCATGGGCCTGTTCAGATCCACAGCCAATTTAATGGCTGCCTGTCTCCTTGACCCAAAGTGTCTTTAAATAGATTTTCTCCAGACTTCCTTGAGCTTGATGAGACAGAGGTTTCGTTACGCAGAATTACATTATGCAATGACAATGAGGCCACTTTCACATGTACAACCTGTAACACTGTGTCTACACAGGGGGCGTAGCAGGAGCAGCGTATTAGCAAGGTAGCAACAGCAGCTACAGTCCTCAAGTGTCTACACAGGATGCGTTCAGGGACAGAGTTGTAGGTCAGCAGCATTTTGGCAGCACTAACCCTAACCCTAACCCTAACCCTAACCCAACACACAATCGGTGTATTCACATGTGTAACAGGACTGCACAGGAAAGATCGTTTACCCTGCTTGTGCTATTGGCTACTGCCGGTGGAGATTTCAAGTAAAATGCCTCACACATAATATGTTGCATTTGTTTGGCTACATAATGGAAGATGTCACTTGTTATTGCTTCATAACAAAGGCAGATAAAAGGCTCCTGCATGAAATACTCTACACTGTTATAGTCCCATGGCTTATGTTTACACTAACAACACAAGGGGAGCGCATATCCAGACTGTGAAGTCTGATTCCTGTTAGACAATTGATCCTGACACGGAAAATTTAAAGTCCATTTCTGGGTGAAACTGTGCGCAGAAAAAAAAAGCATAAATCCCCTTATCAGCTGCAAGACCCCAGTTCTCTTGCTGAACCTATTTTCTGAATTTACTGTGAACAAGGTTGAGCAAAACTGTGAATCTCCCCTTCAGGGAACAATAAACTACCATAAAAATGATGTCTCATTATATGTCAGACTTCTGCATCTGCCATATCTCCCTCTACTGAGCAGTATACATATCATTCTCCAGTAACACTGGGGATGGAAACAGGCTGCACACTGGGACTCAACTGGGACTGCTGTTTAGACTCCCGCTGATTCCCTGTCACTCTTCATTTGTTTTTCTCTGAGTATAAATCTAACACAGACGGAGCGCCAGGCTGAGTATGCCCTCAAAGGAGCCTGAGATGAAAGACACGAGCTTAGTTATGTCTTAGTTGCATTGACTATGTTTAAGTGACTCAATCATTAGAAACAACAGAACAGAACAGAAGCAGCAGAACAGCCGCAAACATCCAATTATTGAGAAACTGGACATCAGTCAGGCTTAGAGACGCAGTTCTACTACTGCATAGCTGAATGTAAACCTTTCTGAGATAATCCAGCCCATGTGAAATCAAGGCTGGATCAGGTCTTGATCTTGTTTTCTACCTTTAAAGTCAATCAACATTTTAGCTTCTTTGTCCAAAGGTGTGGAAACAGACATGAGAAATGAGGATGCTTTGTGAGAAGTTTAGAGAGAAGCTCTTGCAGGCATCAACACAAGGAAAAATCAAGCAAAAGCTTGCTGAATTTAAATTGTAATGCGAGAACACATCACTCCCAAGACAGTACAAGAACTGCTACTGGTGTCTCCTCTTGTAAGTCTGTTGAATTGCTCCTGACTAACAAACGTATTTCAGAATGCAAATTGTAACTTACGCTCAGCAATGACAAGTGGTGGATAGAAGAGGAAGTAGCCCACCAGCTCAGCTGACAGCTGACCAAGGAGGTTTGAGGCAGTGGTGCCATTAAGGAAGACAGTGCCATTACTCACAGTGTAGACCAATGACACAGCAGGAGAGCCTGCTGCCTGTGTGACACTCAGCATCTGGAAAGAAAACAGGAAGAGTGCAAGCTCAGAGAAAGAAGAGAGCACAGAACAACATAGGTATAAGCACAATGCTTGGGATTACAGTACTGTAATGTGCAAATATGAAAGATTAGTACAAATCTTCTGGAACGAAGTGGCACAGTAGAAATGACAAACATCAAAAAAAATCAATTACTCTCTTGGAACAACAAATATTATAAAATCATCAAGAAGTACAATGGCTGGGAAACTGGCAACGCATGAAAGAGTGCAAAAATACTGTAGTATCAATTTTTTTCATCCATGCATAACCATCAAATTAGCTTTAATATAGGGTGCGTTTTAATGTGGCAGCTGATTAAAATTAATACAAACACTGCCTCCCAAAACATAATTAATTTGCATCTGAGAAGCAGCTCTTGTTTAAAAGGCAAAGCCTGATGGGACAATTTTGCACAAATTGGAAACAATTTGCATCTGTTTGTAGCTGCCAAATCACCAAAACACGGTTGATGTTTAATTGTACAAAACTGATGAAGTTACATCCATTCTAGTATAGACAGTCATTCTGAACCTCTGTTTGGTTTGTTGGATGTTTCTTTAACTTGTACACTACACTGTACAAGTTTCACCACTGACATTATATTAGGAATCGTGGTTCTACCACTGAAACAGTGAGAGGAACACCCACACAGTGTTATAAGGAGAACGCACTTGATCCACCACAGTACCTGAACTGAAAGCCTGCTGTTAGTGCTGAACACTTTGGCCTGCGCTTCAGAAAACACCTTCTCAAGCCTCTGTTCCATCATTTGAGAGAATCGACAGGACCGAGGATTATCACCAGCTCCCACAAACTGCAACACTGGAACATTTAAAATAAATAAATGAGATGAGCCTGTATAAAAATGACAGTGACCAAACTGTTAATGGTGTTTTGCTGAATTCTTATTACTTAATGTCTTAACTTAGATTCTTTCTGACTCGCCATGCAATATTGTCATTCCTCCTCCTCCTCTGATGTGGTATCACAACATTTTTTTCACTTCTCAAACCTCGTTTCCACTGAAATTGTCCCAGTGCACAATCACAGCAGGAGCAAATAACTGTAAGTTTCAAGCTGATCTCTGACTTATATTTTTGCTTTCATTCTGGCAGAACACTGGCTGACCTGTTTTCAGCTGGAAGCCAGAGGCTGGGCTGGTTCTCCACAATGCAGCTGGGAGGGGCAGGGCTGTTACCATGGGGAGGTACTGTCTCAGGTCTGCAATCAGCTTATCACGGCCATAGGAGTCCAAGCCTTCCAGCACTACAGAGGGGGGGTAGACCATGTCTCCTCCAGTCACGTGATAAGCCACCGTCATGTTGGGAGAGCCAAATACAGTCTCCACCTAAGAGAGTAAAGTGAAAAAGAGAATTAGATGTCTGTGCTACACTTTCCATGTTTTTTGTGTTGTGACATCTGTTTCACTGTATATAAAAAACATTATGGCATAAAACTGTGTAATTTCAGTGAAAACAGTTTTCTACATTTGCAGTAGCAACAAAATGGACCTAAAAACCAGAACACGCTATCTGCACTATGGCTGTGCAGCATTCTGGTTTTGTATTGTTGCCCCTGGGTTGCAGTAATTGCAAGCTATGATTGCGGCCTTGCTCCAGAGAGAGAACATGCTAAGTCAACCTAATTAGTATGCAAAAGATCGCATTGATTGATTTGTTGTACACACGGTTGATAAGTATTTCAGTTTCCTGTGACAATCACTGGACAGAGCCTGTGGGCTTTCAGCAAACTAAGTAGTTTTGATCTAGTCATCCACCACAACTTCCTCCATATATGTACTTTGTTGCTTTTTATGATGATATGCCACCTCAGGAAAATCACTTGCATTTTGACATGTCACAGTAGGTAAATCACAGGTGTAAATAATAAAATTAGAGATGGCTGGATTTTCTGGTACTGGTGTTGTGGATGCTGGCTCACTGTCACACTGTCATGGCTTACTGGGACGCTCGAACAGAGCAGTGCCAACGTTAATGTTATTAGTAACATCTGCTGGGAACAAAGTCTGAGGCTTAAAGTTTATTTTTATACCATAGCGAAATGAAAAGAAACCATCTGTGATGGCAAATATTTGTTCTTAATCTGCAAAAACATATTTGTGGTTTGGTGCTTTAGACTGAATCTTATTGACTGACAGAGCACTTTAGAGTGTATTCCAACTATTTGCTAATGAGAGCATAAGGAACAGGAGAGAGCATGATCATGGAATACAGATATGCAAAGAGGAGGGACCGAAGGGCTGCTAGGAAGAGGAGAGAGAAGAGGCTAAGAGATGAGCGAGACATGGGAGAGACTGTTAAATAGGGAGCTTGGGACAAAGAGGCTTATGTGCCTTCACTTCTAACCTAAGAGGCCAGGTATCACCACCGCAGTCTCATTCTCACAGAAATACAGGTGAAATCTGTGTGTTTCGTAACTGTGTGTCAGGACAAAAAAACAAAAACAAGGACGTATACGTGTTTGTCAGTAAGAGTTTGACTTTTTGTTGAACTGTGCTTATAGGGACACCGGAAAGGGAATGATGACAGATCTAGCGAACTAGGTATGTGTTTGTGTGTGTGTGTGTGTGTGTGTGTGTGTGTGTGTGTGTGTGTGTGTGTGTGTGTGTGTGTGTGTGTGTGTGTGTGTGTGTGTGTGTGTGTGTGTGTGTGTGTGTGTGTGCGTGTGTGAGAGAGAGAAGTGAAACCATTCAGCTCTCCGTTATCTAAACCCATCTGGAAGCCTGTGCTGACAACGGAGATCCACTGGCCAAAAACACTGAGAGCCTACAGTCTCTGTGAGTAGCCGAGAGTCACCACTCTGCCTCCTCACAATTCAGCCTTCTCATGAGCTCTGTGAAAAGAGCCCTTTTATTATCACTTCATCCTCTCAGGCTTTACCCAATGCGAAGGTGTTATTAAGAGATTGCATTTCGAGCAAGCCAAAGATTGGTAACACACCCACTAACTCTATCTCAAAGAGTGTGAGAGACTGCCAACAGATTAACCAAACATATCTCAGTTTTGGCTTTCAAAAAGTTTCAAGTCACTAGAGAGGACTAACTAGAAGATACAAAAATAGTTCACTTGCATTTTTTTTAAAGGTTCAAAATGGTTTTAGTCTTGTGGTCCAATTCATTTACTCTATTTCTCATCATCTTTTTAGCATCGGCGTGGCACATCACACTCCTCCCAACCATTTATAACCTATAATTAAACACAGAAGCAATCTCCCTTGCCAACAGCTCACTTCCCATTGGATGAAAGAGCTGTGCTGCTAAAAGGAAGCCGTGCAATGTTGAAATGGGTGACAGGAGTGCACTGAAGCAAGACACCTTCAGAGACTACAGAGTGAGTGAACATGTGAGAGCGCTGACCTTCATGCGGGCAGGACGAATACACAGGCCCCACTGTCAATAATCTGATACTTCCACATTGAGAAATACAACACTTTCGCTGGATTGCGGATACAGTAAATACACACACACAGAAACATGCACACACAGATGCACTTAACACTTGCTCTGAATTGCAACACTCCAACCCACTGGAGATTAAGAGAGATTTTTTAACCAAATTCAATTTTAGCCATTCATTTTTTTAATTCACATGTTCAGTGTACCCAGTAAATAGACAGCATCCTACCACAAACAATTAACATCTTTCCTTTAAGAAATCCTCTTTTCTCTGTTTAACAGACTAAAACATACACAGTTCTACTTCTCAATAGCTGAATTTTAACATGTTCTTATAGCCAAGAGGTGCTCCTGATACACACTGAGCGGAGGAATTAGAGGCGTATTGGACAGAGAGAATGGATTTGGCACAGAGGGAACCATGATTGGTTCCACAAACGGCTAATCCACAGACACAAAGATCACTGTGTGCGCACAGGATCTGTTTGTGTCGTTATAGCAGGGGAAATGCTGAGATTGGTTTCCTGAGTTTTGAAATCTGCTGCGTCCACTCTTAAGGTGAGATTGCCTTGTGGACAAGGATCTCTGGTTGTAAATAAAAGCTTGTCTCTTGTAAATATAAGGGGATAGGAGCAAAAGTTCTCTTCTACAGTACTGCTATAGCCCTAATCTACATCTTGTTTTAGTGTTGGTACAGTTACTCAAATATGTGACATCACCCACTGCCTTCTGGGACATATTCAGTCAACCTAATTTCTATATTAGTCCTCATCTCCTCTCACATAGCCTACATGAGGGTCCTTGGTTTAAGTGTCTAATTCACTCCACGCTAATAAACCACCACATTTCTGGTGAGGGCATAATTTGGAACCATTCACTGTTCATCAGTGTTAGAATACTGTTACTGATCATTTAGCCTGAGTCCAAGATCGAGCCTGGCAGCTCGGGTCAGTGAAAAAGCAGCTGTCAATCAACATGTCATTTTCACAATCTATGATACATCTTACATAATATGTGAGATACAAGCTTTAAATAAAACTGTTCATTAAATTCTAAGAGTCTCAAATTATAATAAATTTGAATAGAGTTCACTTCTCTCACTGAACAATGAACCCAAATCTCAGCATGAGTGCACCAATTCTTTGTATCTGGCCCGAATGTATAGAACTTCCCAAAACAAGTCTGACAGAAACTTTTTTCTTCCTTTCTGAATTCATTTAAAATTTATTTTTGCATTCATTGCGATTCTACCTATACCTTAGGTGACAGAGATTGTTTTTAGATTGCAGGCAACTTGTCACAGCTGTTAAATCTGTTTGTGTATTGATGCCGGTTGATGCTGTAAAGATAAAAGCAGCAGTGTTTATTTCAGACAGTTTTCACTTCCAGAACAGTGAGAAAAGATAACACTGTCTGAATGTAGACCCAGCATGTCACTCTAAATCTGCCATCAGGTTAAGATAACCCCTCCAGCTTCAAGTCACTTTAGTGACATTTTCAGTGTCCAAGAAATTGTGAGCAATTCTTCATGAATTGCAAACTTTTCTCACCATGTTTGAGTCTATACATATGGATAAATGGATGTTCAGTATATATCCAGGGGTTGAAAAAAGTGTATTTTTCTTGAGTGATTCACAGTAATTGATAACAGTCTGACCTGTGCTTGGGCAGAAGTATCATTAAGAGCTTTTCGGAGGCCCTGGCTGAGTCCCCTCCGCAGGTTCTGCCTCTGGATGCTGTCCAGCCTGTTTCTTCTGACATAGATGGAAACAACTAACAGAGATATAGATACAGAGATTAAAAAAATAAGTAATCAGGGACAAAGAAAGACGAACATCAGTCAAAAACATGTTAGAGGAATAATGAAAATTTCACAATTGAGTTGTTTTCAAGACTGTAGCTAAAGTTTTGTTTACCTGTTTTCACCCACATTCTCTCTGTGATGTTGCACTGCTGTGGCGGAGCCTCTGTGGTGGTGGTGAAAGGGGAGATGAATATGGTGGTGGCCCCCCTAGGAGGGCTTGTTCTCGGGACAAGTGGAGTGAACGTTCTCCTGCTGGTCTGAGTCCTGATGGTTGTGGTGGTGGTCATCCTCCTGGTACCAGGTGTGGGCTGTAGTGTGGTAGTGGTGGTAGGCTGCGTGGTTGCAGCGGTAACTCTTAGGGAAGGCATGGTAGTGGTGGAATTTTTAGTGTTGGCGGTTGAAGCTACAGTTGTGGTGGTAAGCTTCACAGAGGCTGTTGTGGTGTCCTGTTGAGGGGTCAGAGGTGGTACCTGAGATGTCCTTTCAGTGGGCCCAGCAGAAAGTGTAATTCTGACTGGTTGAGAGGGAGCTAGACTGGCCTCTTTTTCTTTGGGGAAAGTGAGAGCAACTGCTCTGGATGTTCCAGCGTTTAACTCATCTGTCCCCGCCTCTGTAAGGACAACAAAGGTGTCAGTCGCACGCTGTGAGCGATCAAAATCTATTGATGAGATCGGATCGGGCGACAGGAAGGAAAATGTGGTTGTGGGTCGTGCAGCTCTTACAGACAGAGATGATGATGCAGTGCCTGGGAGCCTGATTGGTTTGGTTGACAATATCATTTCAGCTGAAATTAATGCTGGTGATGACAATGATGATGAAGCTTTAGAAGACACTGAGGTGATAAGATTCATATGTAAGGAGGACACCTGAGAAGCTTTGGTACCAGAGAGTGACAGTGACGAAGTCTCTGAAGATGATGATGATGATGATGACAGTGTTAATGGTGATGATGGCATCAGCTCTCTTGATGAGGTTGACCCCTTCAATTTTGAATCAGTTGTGTCACTGACATAGTCAGTGTCAGAGAAACTGTGTGTAGGGTTGTTTGGGAGTGTGACAGCTGTATCAGCTGCCAAAGGAGCAGCAGTGTTTACAGAGGCTCCTTGTTGTGCACTGACAGCCACAGCAGATCTAAGACTATCTGGGGACAAATTCATACTTTGTTCTTTATAATCTGATGTTCCTTTAACATATGTAAAAGAGGGATATTCTCCAACAGTTGAATAAACTGAATACAGATCACTGGCAACGACTGCTGGATCAGTAAAATTCAATATATGCACATTTCGCTGTTGTCCATCTTCCAGCTTTGGATGTTCATACGATGGGCCATCTGCTGGTAAATTAGAATTTCCCCTATCAAAGCCAGTCAATGTATTTTCTGAGTCAAAGGCACTGCTTTGAAAAGGCACAGGCTTGGTGGCTTTCCACTTTGTGTATGGCGCTATTAATTTTGTGCCAAAGCTGAAAATAGCGCTCACTGTCTCAATGCTGTTTTGTCCGTCACTGGATAAGGAAGTTGTTGCTGCAGAGGAAGCGGTGAAGGGAATAGTTGTCTCTCTGCCTAAATAAAAGTCTGATTTATCACTACTCACACTAGTGATTGGTCCCTGTGCGTGAGAAGAAGAGTTTGTCATCAGTTCTGGGATGATTTCTGACCAGGAAGAAGGAGAGGTCTGCTTATAACGGTCCAAGACTGTCACATCGTCTTTATGAGAAAGGCTTTTAAGAGGAACTAATGCAGCATCAAAAGTTACTGGAGAAGAAGAGATATCAGTGGGGGATCCTTTGCCAGGACCTTCAGAGGCTTCATTCAACATAAAAACATCTTTTGTAGTCCTAAAATATGGAGACTGTGTTGTGAACTGCCCTGATGGAACACCACTCCTGTAAAACGCAGTGTCTCTGATTAGAGTAGACTCTTCATTTCCATTAAATAAAGGAGAAACTGAACTCTTTGTAGAATTTCTGTGGAGGCTCTCAGCAGGCCTCTTTCCATATGAGGTGTGAACAGTGGAAGCTTGTGATGCTTTACTGTTTCCTGCACTAGTTTCCACCTCGAAAGTCAAAGATATGCTTTGGCCAGCTCGCTCAGATTTTATAATATATGCAGAGACTTCAGCTGAGGACACTGTCTGTTGGGATTTGCTGGGAGATGGCATTAGACCAGATGTTGTATAAAACTTTTGGGGAAATGTAAGTAAGGATCTTGTTTGAAAAGGTTTTTGTGAGGGGGTTATTCTAGATGATAATGAGGCTTTGGGTTGGTCTGCAAAATTTACATCACTACTGGCAGATAGGCCATCATCAGTTTTGTTGTGGTTTGTGTTACTGTGGCTGAGAAATAGGGGCATTAAATATGTAGGCCGAGTGGGGTGTGAAAAACTTTCGTACGTGGCTTTATAGGTCATATTTTTCTCTGACCTAACTGGCAGCATCGAACCAGAAAGAGACACTGTCCTACTGATGGAGGAAAATACCATCTTTAGCGTCGTCCATCCTCTGGGCTCCTGAGTTATGCCGTCGGGAGACTTTGTTTGTGTTACAAATTGGTGAGGGTTTATGACTTCTTTACTCGACAAATTAAGTGAATCTGACTCTGTTGTGGAGGAGATTGTTTCTGTTCTGGTGATTGAACTGAGGATGGGACCACTGGTGGACTCGGGCCGGGGCTGTGTGAGTGAAAGTGAGTCATTCTGGTGAGCTTGCGTGGAAATAGATTTGAGCTCTGCTCCTGCTATCTCTCCCTGGTTGTAATTTATATTGATGGCAGGAACTCCGGGGCTGCTGTGACCCACTGCCACCAGTAAATCACCACTATTAGATGCATGCTCCGAGGACACCATGCCAGAGTATATAGGTGTTGGCTTAGTGATTGCAGTTCCAGAGAGAGATGTTTTACCTGGTGGAGTCTCGGAGGAAATCGTTAAAAATGATCCAGCAGGTCTGAACGTCATTGCTGGTGATACAGTTGGATTTACGGCATGTGAGTTAAGAGGCCACGTGATTGCATCTCCAACACTTTCGTGAACAAAAGCCTGACTATCCACTGCTGTTTTCTCTTTCTTTTCTGTGTATGCTGTTTCATTTAACATCTGCTGTGTGACATGACTAGAAACTGAGAAGCCGTTAGGATGGGCAGACAGCAGTGCTGATGTGGGATTCTGTGAATCTCCTTGCTGCATTTGAACAGCTTGACTTGGAAATGAGGTGCTGATTTCAAGATTATTGGCCAATACAGAGTTCTCACCTGGGTTCTGAATCTGAGTGGGTCCGTATAAAATTTTTAAAAGATTCTGACTACGGTTAGAAGAAGAATATGATGTATATGTGCTGGTTGCTGGTGTCTTGATTACTTCTGAGCTTGTAATGTCTGTGTATGTTCCACTCTCTCCATAGGTTTTATCAGCTGGTGAGTAAAATGAGTGCTTTGTCATGTTATTGCTCTTTTCAACTCTGGTTTCACTTGGAAAGTATGATGGTTTGGTTGCTGTTCTTTGAAATCCCTGTGTAACAGCTGGTGGGCCTGAATGACCGGTGGATTGTGCAGTTGTTAGACTGTCTGTCCAACGCAGAGACCCTGCTGGTGATGATATTGCCCTTTCCGTCAGAGGGACAGGGCTGGACACAATCCTTTGACCTTGAGAAGATGCAGCTTTGTTTATCCACTCAGTCGAAGATGATAGAGAGAACAAAAACACCAAGGATGTTAACACAGAGGAAGTGGATGGAGCTTGTGACGACAATGATGATGACAATGAAGGAGATGATACCGGTGATGATGAGCCATTCCTATTTTCTTCCATAAAGGGCACATGTGATGGGCTAGAGACAGGTGATAACACAGTAACAGCCTGAAGTGGTGTGGTGTGTCGGTGAGACATGTCAGATGTCAGACCTGAGTTGGCGGAGAGGATCCTTTCTCCCACATATGACAATGAGGAGGACATCTCCGAGCCGTGGCTGGAACTATGTGAAGGCCTTTGGGTGGTGTGGTGGGTCTCGTCCCTGGTGATAGTCGGTGAGGTTCTACTTTGATCAAGGCTCACTGGATGTTTGACAGTTCCTGCCATCACGGTTAAGACAGAAGAAAAGGCAGGCTGCCCTGATAAACCTTCCCCCTCAGACTCTGAGTCACCATCTGAATGGACGGCTGAGAAAGGCGCCTCCTCCGCCACCGACAGGCCAGTCAGTGGGTGAGCAGGAGCCGCTGTGGCTGCGGGGTCGCTTGGTAGAGGCAAGGAGCCAGAGGCATCGTAGGTGGATTTTTCTGTTAATAGAACAGACAGGGAGATAACACTATATTATTGGCACCAACAAAGTACGACTTTTAAAATCTATTTATCTCTAATATACCACCACTTTAAGTAGATCCCTTTATAAAGAGTTTGTAACTAATGACTTTGCTAATGGTTTATAAAAAAAAATGTACTGATCATTTTTACATTAGATCAGTTATTTGAGATTGTTAAGAACAACATCTGGGTTGCCACATTGTGATTACAGTCTGACCTATGCTGGATTCTTGTAGCTGGTAGTGATATTAGGTTAAAAAATGTAATCTTAAAGCTTAAAATCTGATAATAAAGCATAAAACAATAAAGCACAAGTGAATGATTTATTAAAACCTTTATTCATGGCTTATAAACCCATTATAAAGGTTGCTTTAAACACAAACACCGTATAAAATGATATGTTGTAGCTCTGTCCTTTTAACTGGCAGCGTGAAAAATCAGACTGCCTAAGCAGTGTGCATACTCATTCAGCCGGCATGTCAGCAAAGAATTACCAAAGAATTACAAAGGAAGACATTACAAAGGTACATCACACAAGCATGTCAGAGACCTGATTCCATGATTCAAAGATGACTCTTGACAGGATCAATTCGATTCAATGGTGTTTGATAAGCCGTAAAATTTGTAATAAATAATAAATTTACTTGCTGGTACAATCTTTTAATTGGCCATTGTGTGGTAATCGTTTTACACTATGGTGAAAACATGTCACAAATACTTCTCACATGCCAGGTTTAGGGGTGTAAACACATCTTTCTAATAGTCTCCTACAGTACACCAAGGGCAGACGTTTATGTATTCTCAAAGAAGAGAAAAAAGGAGACAATCTTCAAAGTGGAACAAATAGAATTATTCAGGAGATGGCAGCCATGTGTTCAAGTATAGCGAAGATAACGCTACTTTCTAAAAACACACAATGGACTCATGTTACAGTATTCTGGCCTTTGCAGAAATTCTGCCTCTGTAAAAGGCAGAGAGAAAGAGAGATATAGAAGCTTACATTACACTTAAATTCATGAAGATGCTAGAGGTGATTAATGTACCAAGACAGCCAACGTGGAGTTGTCTGTCCTGCATTCCTGTCCTCTGCTTTCCTTTTATTCTCAGCACATCCTCAACACATACAGAGGTTCTTTTATCCATTTATAAAGCTTTGCAGTCCTGTCACATCTCCAACCCCCTCAGCATGTTTCCCCTGCTGAAGTGCATCCAGCTAGCACTCACATATATCTCAGAGAGTCAGAGAGACATGTGAAGGAGAGAAACCGAGTGTAGGAGAAACTGTCTGACAAACAAACATGTACCTGGATAGAAAAAAAGATGCTAGATAATCCCATATCAGTCATTTTTACTCATTCTGTTTTCCAATCAAGTTTTCTTAAATAAATAAATGCTTGAACATAAACTGAAAAATTCAGAGACTTGTCCAGCACATATTGCAGAAATGCGATGCCTTTGAGTCCATGTTTTCTGAATTACACACATGATGACCAGCCTAAGGCAGTGTGAACTCACACAGCTGGCACTGTAAAGCTATCTGAAAATATCCATCTGCAGATATCTGCAGAATGTTTAATTAAAACTGTAACAGAATCTAACACGTACGAATTCAGTAAAAGTTCCAGGTCACTAACAGAACGTACTCTTAAATGTCACCAATATCCCAGAGAATTGGCATAATGCTTTTTATAATTTGTTTTTCAGAGGAATAAATCACTGAATTTCATTAACTGCCAGCCTTCATTTCTTTATGACAGCCCCTTCATGCTGTATTCATGATCCCACTTAATTCCTTTTCTTCAATAAATCACTAATGTGGTAAAATGTGATTAGTGAAATTGCTATACTTCCAATTTCTAATCCATTCTTAAAACCTGGTGATATAAAACAAAGAGTAGGAAGAAGGGAAATGTATTTCTGCAGTCACAAAAGAGCTCTAACATAACAAAGGATATGTGTCCTGCTTCAAGGCCACCAAGAGGTGTCAAACCACCTGGTCATCAAAATGAAAGAAAACTTCCTGCACCCCCCTCCCTCCCCCGCTTAGCGTGCCCAGCGGCAACATGAATTCGGGCGCACGGGACGGCGGCCAGTCCGAGCGGAGGTGTGGGGTGTACCTGCGGTTTGCCACCTGCTCCGACAGAGTTGAACATATGGGAGGTTTTCAACAATGGACAAGACAGGACAAGGTGTGCAGATAAAAAGAAGAGAGAAAGGAAGAGAGAGAGGATGAGAAGAGGTGGACTGGAAGGTATGGAAAAAGAAAATCGAGGCCTGGAGAGAGACTAGAGAAATAAGAGCAACAGTTTGGTAACAGTGGTGCAAGAATGAGGAAATGATTGAAGTGGAGGTCATTTTGAAAGGAAAACTGTAAAGTTTAGATAAAGTGTCTTTATCGAAATGATTCTTCACACCATCACCACAGGCTTTTCTCTTGAAAGAAGACATTATTATGACACATAATACTAGGTTTTGTAATACTACTAGTGCTACTCAAATTTTTTTTGTAAAAGAATGGGGGTTTTTTTTTACAGTTTTTTTCTTTAATAAATTACTGTATGTTGAATATCTTTGGGTTTTGAGCTGTTGATTGGACAAAGTAAGCAACAGAACATTGCTAGTATAACTCTAATGGTGATACCAAAGTTTTCAAAGATACCTATTATATGTCAGGCTGACATTTGGGGGAAATATGTCTGAAATGATGCCCAATAGAAAGAAATATTTTTTTATGAAAAGCCATGAATGTCTTTGGTTTGAATATTTCAGCCTCACATAGCTTCAGTGAAAAGTTGGAACTAGTTAATACAAAATATGCAGGCTATTGTCAGACAGTGTGGAGTAAGATTTTTATGCCTCTTAAGAGAAATTACCAGAGAAAAAAATGGATATTTAGGGGTTAAAAACAGTTGACTATGGGAAATTGGTACACTAAGCATGTATGATCACTAAAGTGTTTGGTTTTGGTGAAGAGAGAGCAACATTTGTTTCCTCACTCGTCGCTGAAACCCACAGCAACCAGCATACACAACAAACCACAGACCTCATTTCCACACTCATTTTTTCCCTCTGCAGCCAGCACTATCTTTGAGCTACCAGGACACCGACATGACACTGCCGGGGCTCCCGCTGCTCCACTCACATTATACACTGCTTCTCCTTTTGCTTTGAGCTGTTTTTTGTTCTCTTATGTGGAGAAAATGGTAAACAAGAGAGTATAATTCAATAGTGAGGTGGAGAGAACCCTGGGAGCAGAGAAACAAATTTGAGGAGCCTGGTCCACTGCTTCTCCAGTAAGTGCCTCAGAAGTCCCTCCAATGTTTTTGACTGTTTGTTGACGGCAGACGCATAGACAATTGCTCTGAGCTGTTGTTGCTATATTAAAATGACAAATAACAGCTTCAATAGCAAGGTTGAAAGAAGGAGAGAATTTGAATTGAAAACGAGTATTTGGATGTACAGTATTCAAACCCTCTCCCATTTTTGTCTGTGTATGGAGGCATCATGTGGAGCTGTTGGCAGTGACGATAGACACTGCTGAGGTGACAGTATGGATGGGAGGAAGCATGTCACACACAGCCAGCACTATGCTTTTTTTTTTTTTTTTTTTTTTTAAAGAGGGTGCAAACAGCCCAGCAGGCTGAGGCACGCATCAGCTGTCTGGAAAGCAGCCCAGCAGACACTTAACCCTGCAAGCACGCAGAGATGTGTACGCATTGGTATTAAGAGAAATTCATACATTCACTCGCTTATACCTCACCTCAGACAAGGAGGTTACAGCATGTTGTTGGTCTTAATTGATTGGTTATCTGTTTGTTTGTTAGGGTATTTCAAAAACTTCAAGTCAGACCAGGGAACACATCATTAGTTTGTAACGAAGCAACACACTTTTACAAATCCTGTTGAAGTCAAAAGCTAAATAACATAACATGTAGGTTTTGCTGCTGCAGCCAGTTGCTTATGGTTGCTAATGTTTCCAAACTTTAGATAAATATTGTTGTGCAAATGAGTTTGTGAAAGCTGCTGAAACACGTTTCGCTGCTATGGACGAAATAATTTCATGACGAAATAAGTTCATAGAGTCTACTTGAAATCTTTACTGCAGAAATGAACCGGGGAGAAAACCACAGATGATGAGCTCAAAAAGAGTCTGAAAAACTCGAACTGTCAGAGAAAATAGTTCAGAGAGAGGAATGATAATAAGAGAAGAATCCACTCACTACAATAACTCCCTCAGCTGTAAAAACATGAAGGATTACTTCAGAACATAGGGCTTAGTTCATCAATGACTATAGTTGTTTTGTTTTTCTTCTTCATAAGTGCCCTATAAAAACCAATGATGTACGTTGTGTTTTTATAATACTGTAATATTTATTATAGCTGTCCGAAATGATGTGAAAATGCACTCTTGAAGTAGGACCTCCAAACCGACTGACCAAACAAAACAACAAATCCTTGCGGGGGAAAGAAACAAGCACTGGACAAAACATTGACCACTGACTCAGTGGAAGCTGAACACTCTCTCACTGCCTGTGTTCTCTGGGCTCCTTCTTTCTGTGTCTTACTCTCTCTTTCTTTCTCTCTCTCTCTGTCTCTCTCTCTCTCTCTCTCTCTCACTTGCTCCAGATAAAAGTCAACCGATCCACTGACGCTAAAGCTCTTCATCCTTTTCAGCCTGACGTGTCGACACACTGACTTTTGTCCTGATGCAGCTCAGGACGCCGTAGTCATGGCTTATGCTGTTGCACTCTGTCCACTCCTATTACTGCTCAGTATGGCTGTTCTACACTGTCCTTGTCCCTGTGTTTGAGCAAGCCTCATTTGGGCTTGAGCAATATGATGGCATATGACGTTAGATTATACAGACCTGTCAACTGGTTGTTATCCTGAGTTTTGCTTATTTTTGAATATGATGCAAAGTGCAAAGAAAAAGAGGAAAAGTGGCAAGCAGTCATATTCTCATGGAGTATTATGGAATGGGATGAATTTCTTCCTCTACCTTGATGTACCATCTCTATATGGTACATTAGGATAATGTTCCTATCAAGTGTTTCTATGCTTTCCACTGCAGGCACTGGCTCAGTAAAACACACCAGAGAGCCATTATTCAGGGCTTTTAGCAAGCTTTTTGGAAGGTGACAGGGGACACAGTCCCTCCACTCTCACATGAGGAATCATATATCTGCTGGCTCAGACCCTTTTGGCAAAAATGGAGGAAATGCAGCCAAAATTAATTGATTTCTGGGCCTCATTATACAAACCGACAAATTAAGGTACTGCAACAATTCAGTGAATAAACAATATAGACGCAGTTCTGCTGAGCAAAACCAACCAGTCTGGCAAAAACTAATCTTTTGATTTGATGATTGATTTTCAGCACTTTTACAATGTTGCTGTATTACGTTAATGATCTAAAGTCAACACGAAAGGGGTCCAAAATATAGAAATAAATATATTTGATGAGCACAGAGACAGTCAAGTGATTAGCTTCCTAAATACGGAAATATTTAGATTGACAAAAGAATGAACTGAGCTGAATTGAGCCCTGAACTGCCTACATAAGAAAGGAACTAGACTACAACAAGAGCCACCACATATCGCAAACATCACTTAAAACATACTCAGCATTAAGCCACATCTATTAAATGCTGTCTTCTAACTGTAATTCTTTCTTCTCCTTCTCCTTCTTTCTCCTCAAGTGCATTTAAGTGTTGACCATTGTGCAAGTTATTCTGTTTGCTCAGCAATTACAATAAAAAAACTGTCTCCCTATTACCTATTGTGGTTATAAGGACATGTATAGGTATTACATGCTTAAACACATAAACACAAATAAATGCAGTCCCTTGCTAGACGGTAAGATCCCTAAAGTCCTAATCACATCAATGACTATTACATCAGCAGTAAGAACAGGTGAAATTAATGTAGGAGTTACATAAATTATTATATAGAATAATATAGATTATATAAAAGTGCGAATGGCCTCTGAGGTCAGTAAAATGCCTTAATTTTTTCACATATTCTTCAGCTGAAAGGTGCACTAATCCTCAACATCTCAGACCAAAGACTGTGACAATTTATGCCGAAAATAAGACTCTTTTTTTTACTAAGTTTCAAATACCATTTCTGGTGCTGAAGGACCTAAACAAATTTCGCATGTATGTTTAGCTTTGCCTTAATAAAGATCTTTCAGAGAAGCTCAGAAATGCCACTGATTACTGTGCTCATGGCTGAGATGTTCAGTACACGGCGTATTGTCACAATGAGTTTTAAAAAGGATCACACCTGAGAAAACTCAGACATCTTATAACTTTAAGGAAAACATTCAACACGTAGTAAAAGCCACAATGTTGTTTATCATTAGTCTGTTTGTACATCAGTCTGTGATTACTGACTTTGACTTTACTTAAAGTCAGTAACTGAAGGTAAGCTTACAGTAGCCTCTTCTTAACCCTAACTATACTTATTTCTAAACTACAGTTCTCGATGCGACGCATAAGAAAAATATAAAATTGCTTTTCTTCTGTCATTAATGACAAATCTAAATGTTAATATGCAGCTACTTGTTTGCTTTTAAATGTATGAAAAGTGTGAAAACAAATATCCCCTAGACTTGTTTTTCACAGCAAACAGTTTCACTCTGACATTTTCCTCTGCTTTATGCAGGGAAAGCAGAGATGTCACAGTGTTATAGTGAGCCAGCATGCACATTACCAGGACCCTGGAACTGAAGCAGCAAAACGAAATTCAGCCATCACTAATTTTCTTATCAACACCTGCGTTTTTTCCCTCTGTGACAAGTCAAAACATCTTCAGTGAGAAGTGCCCCAGTAAACCATTCCAGTAAGCCAGTGTGAAAAATACCAGGACTCTGGAACTGGATCACTGAAATGAAATTATGTATGCTGTTAATTGCACCTGTGCTTTTTCTGCAATGATGAATCAAATGGCTGCTGGTGAAAAAGGTCGATATCAAGCTAAAGATACACCTCAAGAATCAGAAATATACAAAATTATTTATAGAGGTAGACAGGCTGGATTGAGGGAAATTGGGTGCATTTCATCAAAAATAATACCTGCAGTGACGATTCCCGATTAACTGTATATAAAAACGTAAGAGTCTTTCAGGGTGAAATATTCCTTTGATGCACGGAGTGATCAGATGAACCTTGCTGGGGCAGACAGGATGACTGGAAGTCAGAGGGCTCAGTAGGGTTCTGCAGGCAATCACAGTCCCATTAAAACCACCAAAAATAAGTCATCTTTCACTTCAGCACCATGCCCAGAGGCAACGCTGCCCTATGAACTGTCAAGGTTGAAAGCAGACAGAGCACTTGGTGGAGACAGAGATAAAAGCAAAGGTAAATACACGCGATGTCTTGCCACGGAAGCATCATACATTTCCTTACAGACATTTAATCAGAAAGGCTTTATTACTCAGATTCCACAAATGCATCAAAGTGTGTTTTACATCACTTTCTGATCTTCAAAGCAACACTTTTTTTTTGCGTGTTACGCTTATATTGTGTGCTAACCTCCAAACTGGTTTGATAATCTCAAGACATGTCCGACAAATCTGCAGGGATAGTATTTACGTCACTGCCTCTTCAAATAACCCTTCGAGTAACTTCTTGTCCTGGTATGACCCAATACACACACATACAGAGAGAGAGGGGGGGAGAGAGACAGGGGGAGAGAGAGAGAGACAGGGGACTGCATCAAACTGGAGTTCATAGCCGTCTCCTGGGGCCGTACATATCAGAGAAGGCAAGGGATGAGTGTAGGAGTTTAGCTGCATGCTGGGGCTGTGATGGGCCTGGGGATTATGGCAGTGGGTGTGAAATCACAGGTGGGGGTCAAGGGAGGGCATCTGATAGCGACGCAGGAGCTGATGAGACTATGCACAAGGTGAACATTAAAATGAAGGTTGTCTCCTAAGTTATGTATTTGTTTTGCTTAATTCTGGACATACTATAAAATAATACAATGATGGGTATAATTATTCCAAAAAAGGCTGAATGGCAAAGTGCAACTTTGCATAAATATCAGAACCAGATTTGTAAGAAGGAAATAATCATCTATGCTGTTACTACAAATAAGTTTACTGTTTGATACTGATCGATACTGTCAGGGATAGCCTAATAGTCATTTTATAAGCCACATATGTCTCAGTGTTAGCTCATGATGTATGATTAAATGCTTAACCTAAATTAGAAGAGAATGGAAATAGAAAATGGGCCTATTTTCACAAAGTGGAGCCAGATCAGTAGGCGGCTGAAAGAGGTTCCGGATCAGGTAAAAAGGTAAAAAATCAAGTGGATGAGAGTGGATGAAGTATTCAGATTCTTCACATAAGCAAAAATATGAATACAGCAATGTAAAAATACTTCATTACAAGTAAAAGCCCTGCATCTAAAATCCAACTTAAGTGAAAGTACAGACAGAAGAAAATATGTCAAAGTTAAAGAACTTGTTTCATCCCTTTAACCAATATTTTACTGTATGACCCAATAAGATATTTAATTCTCCTTGAGCCATTTCTAACTACTTTATATACAATGAACTAGTTTAGTTCAATGTTTCCCAACCTAGGGGTCAGCCCCATCCAAAGGTTCACCAGATGAATCTAAGGGGTCGTGAGATGATTGATGGGAGAGGAAAAGAGAAAAAAAAACAAAACATAAATCTGTTTTCATTTTTTGAATTTTTGACACAATTTTAGAGAAATAAGCATTTGTTGGAACTGCTAACAAATCATATGAAATGTGGCCAGACGTGTGCATTTTTATAAGATTATCATATTCTTCTTGATGCAAAATCTTTGTCTGAAAAGTAATTATTCACTACAGTTGTCAAATAAATGTAGTGGAGTATAATTATAAAGTAGACCTAAACCTCACAATTGTACTTCAAAAAGTTTCATTCAGTTACTGAAATCAAGCAATCTGATCAAGATGTTTCCAGATAAAGACATAATATAGGGTTACAAACTATCAATGAAATACATCAATAAAAATAATGTGTCCCTGCAAAGTGACCTTGGTGAGGAGTAGAGGCCTGTGGTCTGCAACTCAAACGACCATCAAAACACAGAACTGTGGCTGGGTGAAGTTCAGCTTGGTCACCTGTATCAGTATGAGCTTAAAAAAAAGGGAAAAAAAGGAGAACTCTGGTATTATCACTGTTGGGGAGATCACATGCCTTTGCCTCTGACTTTCTAATTGGGCCCTCAGAGAGACTTCAGAGGAAGTCAAAGCTCATCCTGCCAAGTGACAGAACGCTGAGTGTACCTTCTGTGTCTTATACATCCTTTACTTACTTAACTCCTGCCCAAATGTGGGTTCTCATTGTTCCCACAGCAATGATTTTAAAGGTGCATCATGAAAAAATATGTAAAATTTAGAAATTATTGTCAGTTGAAGTATTTCAATAAAATTAACTTCAACTACTTTCCAGTAGATTTTCAGTAAATTCTGTTGCTTTCTGTCACAAAACTAAACCTTTTGTCCTTCCCTGATATCGCTGTGTTTGTAGAGTATGAAGAAGGATAAGAAGTGAGAACAGTAAGTAATGAGTAATGAGTAAACGTTAACGGTTTACAGGCCTTCAGTCTATGTGTACTGGGAGCACAACAGTTTTTCTTTCCTGTTTTCTTCAGTAGCTTCAGTAGGTTTCTTGCAAAATTCAACCCCAAAGAACATAATTTAAAATGCAGGAGGCCAAAAACCTCTAAATGATCACATCGATTTATGATAATAGTGTTGATTAACCAATGTTATTGCACTAATAAGTTATTCACGGCAAATTTCCACAGATGACATTTTGCTTCTTATATTTTAACATAACCGTTATTAAGGCAGTTTCTGATTCTGTCACACCCATACATAATTCACTTCTTCCATGCCAAACCTAATTCTCTCTTGAGTGTATCAACATAAACATGATGCAAAGGAATACCATTGTGTATTGCAAGGCTCACCAACAAATAACAGACATATTGCAGCATTTGTCCAGTACTGGCTGCTTGAACCATCTACAGCTGACCTTCATCCAGGGTGGGTTCAGTGTATTCTGTATTTCACAAAAAAGCATAAATTAAAGAAAAAATATTAAAACAAGACAAGATAAGACATTTATATGGCAGACAACCACCATTACTGTGGAACAAGCTCCTGAGAGGTTCCAACCCCTGGACTGAAAAACCACTGAACGGATGTACTGAGCAGATGTACTGACTCTGACCGTACATAGTGCAGCACAGGTTAGCTGAGGCATGAGGAGGATGGAGGGAAGAGGACAATGAGGGATAACAAGGTGGGATAAGCCTGTTAAGCTTCCAGGATCCCCCCTGAAATCCACACTTGAGTCAAGCACAAGAATGTCAAAATGTATGTAATACAATCACAGTGTTGTATAACCTGGGGTCACTACAAGCAGAGGTCTACAACTTCACATTTTACCTATTTCTCTGGGTTCTGAACTCCCCCTGGAAATTGTGATGGGCAGTCCTCATAGTTATCCCCTTCATAGATATTTTATTGACATCAGTTCATCGAGAACACAATTATGTTGAATATAAAAAGAATCGAAGTTGCAGTCCTAGCTCATACATCTACAGGTGCATGGAGCTCACACTGGGATTCACTACTCGTTAATAAGACAACTGGTTATGTGAGTCAGTGAGAAATATTAAAGTAGCACTAACTTTTTCATGCAGTGCAACACTGTTCACAAGACTATAACATACTGTTTTCACTGAAATATTTCCTGGACTGCAGAGGTATAGCTTCTTCTCTTGTGAGAAGAAAAGAAATGCCAAACAGCTGCTACACGCTACACCTCCCTTTTTTGGACACAGAGAACAGGAACAGAGAAAATCTTACAGATACAGTATGGAGGTGGGAATATGAACAAGACATGGCTGCATTATGTGGGTTTACCACGGCTGAATACCAGGTCAAACAACACATGTTTGAGCTACAACACTGGCACTGCTCATGCTTCACACCACAACCATCAGACATTCAACCTTGACACTCCGCACAGTCGAAGCAAACACAGAGATCACCACCGACTCCAGCAGGCAGCGTGATGGATGAGCTCTCAAACAAAGGCCTCGGCTACATCCTCAATTCACCACCAAACAACAGGGCCACTGAACATTGCAGCTACTACTGTAAAGGCAGCCGTATAAGATCCTTCCATCAAGTCTGCATGCTAATTGTGCACATATTTAGACAATGGCGGGGGTATTTGAGGTGGTGAGTACCCTGCAGAGTAGCAAAAGATACACTGTGACCCACTATCTTTAAAGACCATACCCGTGTTTTTACATATTGTAGTTTACATCTAACCGCCAATACTATGCAATATTGCTAACCCTCTTAATGATGCTGGAGTGTTTAAGATATTCCCACCTCCAAATACAATTGGTTTTATTCATTCCATATGGTATTAAATTGTTATGAAACCCATCTGCTGTTCGGCCCACTGTTAGTTAGGTTCCTCTACTGTTGCATTACAATGAAACTACAATCACAGACTGATGTAAAAATCCTCTTTTTTTAAAACTGACATACGCAATTACATGATTTAGAAGTAATTATGTAACACTCCTTCAGCTGAGTAAAAAAGCATCTAATTAAGCAAAGTAATTACAAGAACAGCTGAGAAAACATAGAGCTCTAAGACGCCCTATTCATTGTTAACAGATATGTAGAATTCAAAACCATGAGACCTGTGTTTTCATAGGCCACCTTATATAAGTGAATTAAGAATTTAGGTAAGGGGGGGGGGGGTGTAGACTCAATGTGCTTCAAGTAAAAAAAAAAAAAATTATACATGAGAAAGCATATTTCTGAGATGATAAAAGGCAGTCTTGGAGATATTCGATATGTGCTTCTGGAAATTAACTTTAACATCCAAAATCACACGCGAGTTTTTGGCATGACCACAAGGTTTTACTGACATGGGAGTTAACAAAGAGTGAAACTGGTGCCTCAAAGACTTGGGACAAACTAAAACAATATTTGTTTTACAGCTAAATGAAATATTTGATACCAACAATGCATTGGATGAGATCATTCACTGAGCTAAAGTGGGAGCACGCTAACCTTGTGATTCAAACTTAGCAATAGAAACTGAGACCGAGAAAGTAGCACCAGAAGTGAGACCGTGCAATGACTCAAGAATCAAATGCTCAGTGGAAGGAAAACAGATCTTCACATCCACACAGAATTGCTTTTTGCAATGGGACGTTCAAAATCAATGGATGATAAATTCCAAATTGTTTTGGCAAAAGGTGCACAAAAAAAATCTAATTTCAGTCTCGAATTGGGACAATGCCAGATTTTCTGGTTAAGCATTTTGACATGCATATAGAGGTTTGGTATGTGCATCTCCTGTTGGTCAAACACCAAAGTGGGCTCTGCCACCAAAAAGAGCTGCATAGTCTCACATGCTTTGATTGTAATATGATTATATATCTTCATTCAGAGGACAGTATCAGAAGGGACCTCCAGTGTCAAATACAGTCAAAGCTCCTCTTCTTTTAAAGTATGGGGCTGAACAGGGAATCCCCACTCATTATGTAGGGGGCTAAAAAGGTAAATCTTCTTAGACATACCTTTTGGGGAGTCCTACCTAATGAATCTGGGCTGTGTGGCAACGGTATGTTATTCGATTTTCTCACTCTGCAGATCGCAGACACCACTTTAGAAAAAAGAATTAAATGGAGAAAAGAAGGCAGGATTTTTTTCTCAGGTTCTTAACAG
The DNA here is from genome assembly GCF_017976425.1 of Toxotes jaculatrix. NCBI lineage: Eukaryota > Metazoa > Chordata > Actinopteri > Toxotidae > Toxotes > Toxotes jaculatrix. The sequence continues at coordinate 15,482,326 of NC_054394.1, read as the reverse complement.
ATTCTACTGGACACCATCCAAGATGTGGGCGGACAAATAATGCAAACTGTAGGAAGTGTCAAGAGTTCAGATGGGACCATCTGCTATGAAGAAGTCCTCTAATTCAGATTTTTTTTTTTTTTTTTGGCAGACAATTCATAATTTAATACAAAATCAGTCCCTCATTTGGGTTTCTGAGTAATATTATACATCCACTGACAGTAGTCCACTGTAGTGCTGCAGATGTATTTCAGACAAGTTTAACAGTGGGCATACAGATACTTTTAAGAGGATGGATGTCCCCACAGGGGCCATCGTTTCAAGAATGGTTTATCCAGCTTGGCTAGGTAGCAGGTTTCTTTCAGAATGAGAAATAGGACACATCAGCACATATCAAAATGGGGACATTTCTCTGATGTGCATCTATGGCGCCGTATGAATTAAGGCGTAAGCATAAAAAGATAGGACTGAATGTATTATGCTCTTTTGCTTTTTCCAGTGTTTCTTTGAGGAAATGGAAATAATTGGATTTTGTGATGGGCTTTTTCTTTGTCATAATATCTTTTCCCAGTGATCTCACTCAATTTTTTTGTCTTTTTTGTGTGCAATTTATTGGATGTCCACTTGTAATCTGTTATGATTATCTTTATAAAAGAAAAAAGACAGGCGGCACGGTGGTCGCCTCACAGCAAGAGGGTTCCAGGTTCGAACCCCGGTCTGGGCCCTTCTGTGTGGAGTTTGCATGTTCTCCCTGTGCCTGCGTGGATTCTCTCCGGGTACTCCGGCTTCCTCCCACAATACCAAAAACATGCATGGGTTAGGTTAATTGGCTACTCTAAATTGCCCGTAGGTGTGAGTGTGTGCGTGTGTGGTTGTCTGTCTTTGTGTGTCAGCCCTGCGATTGACTGGCGACCAGTCCAGGGTGTACCCCGCCTCTCGCCCATAGTCAGCTGGGATAGGCTCCAGCTCCCCTGCGACCCTGACACAGGATTAAGCGGTAGAAAATGAATGACCAGTGTCATGGAGAGGCCGGTCTCTTAGGTGACGATATTATTACTGAAATGTATGTATACCATGAGTTACTGTGATCTAATCCTACGGACACACTCTTGACCTTCATTAGCCATTTAACACACTGCAGTTCTGCAGGCAACAAAGAAATAATGAGTAAGAAAGAGATGCACACACAGCCACACTCTAAACTGCATTTCACTGATATTGTATGTGCAGTGAAATTATTTATTTTGTTTGGTTGGTTGGTTGGTAGATGAAAAACAGAGATGTTCATTGTTGTAATTTAATTATTGAGCTCCTGGTCTCCAGTGCAATATTTCAGGTCTTGTTGCTGTACTGTACTTCAGCTTCGAAAATATTGATGCAATACACCTGATATTAAGAAACAAACTGAACATCCAATACAGCAGCTCCATGATTTAAAACATTTAGTATTAAAATAAAAGTAATGCTCCCTCACTGCAGCAGGTTACAAAGTGCTGAGAGTGGCAATTTGTGACACACATTACACAAATCTCTCTCTCTCACACACACACAAATATACACATGCTGGGACAGTCCTCTGAGGGCAAATTAATAAGATATCCATGAAGGATGAAGGGAAACAAACTCTGAGACTTGCATAGACTTTTGCTACAGATGGGTATGAGCTGGAGCATGTGTGAAGGCCCTGTATGTGTTGTTTGTGTGTGCTTGTGTGTAGTTCTCTAGAGGCAGTGGAGCTACACACTCGGATTATCTCAGTAATGAATTGGCCGTTGGGGAACGGCCCGTCTCATTTTAAGACTTGAGGGGTGACTTCAGAGCTCTAAAGCAAGATTATAAATCAAACAAATGTGGCATGGTATAGATTTATGAATGCGCATAAAAGTGAGTGCATTTCAACATGTGTTGTGTGAGTTGCTGCAGGAAATTTTTCTTCTCTCTTAAAAAAAAACCCAATATTACATAACAACAGTTTAATACATTCAAACTTTAGCACTGGAAGTCACACCACATTTTTTTTTGATTGTGCAAGTTCTTCGAATTATCTCCAAATATGGTAAGTATAAACACTAAAACCATTTCTATATTCTGTCAGGAGAACACATTTAAAGTCCTGAGACAGCTTGATTACTGATTAATAAGATAGGTTTCTAAAACTGTTGAGCATTTCCCTTAATGCTCTCTGAGTTCAGCTTATCCGTCCTCAATACTCTTGATGCTTCATTGATGCTGTCATCTTTGCAGCAAGCAGGCTGCCTCCACTCCCAACCTGCTTCACTGAAGCTAGAAATCAGAGAGCGAGCCCCTGAATCTGTGATGTCACTGGGATTTAAAATGAAAGGACTCTCTACCGACTGTGAGTGGGATGCTAATGTTTCAGTCATAAAACACCACAGTCAACATTTCTCTGCTTTGGTGCTACATGGGGTCACTTCATGTACTGACTTGCCTGCAAGCAACGTCTAAGACTGATGCTAGGACATTATTGTCTGATATGTTTGTGATGAATAATTTCTTAAATAAATTGTTAGTTCAGAATAATTCCTAATCCCCCTTCCTTCAGGGCTGGATGATGATGATGGTGGCTGAAATGAATATTACAACAGTAGTAAGAAGATTTCTCTTATTGCTGTCAATCCTTACCCGTGAAACAAATGTGAAGAACTATCTTTTTTAGTTTTTTTTATGTATAATTTCTTGTAATTTGATTCAAGCAATCGAAATCTCCAAAACGATATCACACATTTTCCCACATCATAATGATGTGGTTCAACACATGATTAATTATTCCAACCTTGCCCCAATTTCTATATAATCCAATTAGAGTACACAAAAGAATCCCATTCTCACATTTACATGACAATATGATAGTTGTGGTCACGAGAGTTCTCTGACTGAAAAAGGGGTCACAGACCAACAATGTACCATTCACTGGTATGTTTCCATATCAACACTAATTCAAATGACTACATGTAATGTGACAGAGGTTGCTTGTAGTAAAAAAAGAAAAAAACAAAAAGAATTATCAGCAAAGTCTGAAGCTCTAGAGTTCGCACTTCAGTGGCAATCTGAGTGAGATCTACCGGTTGCTGACCACTGCGCTCAGCCTATACGTACAGTATCTTTGCTCTTAATCACGTATAATTAAATTTTATTTTCTACAAAGTGGTTCACAGTCTTTTCAGTCAGTTTTGCAGTTATACAAATTTTTCCATTACTTCCAAGCAGGTTTATGGCCACATCTTTGCTTTTGACATCAAAGATAAGGATATCCTTGGAGAGTGTAAGTAACTCTGTATCCAAAAATATGTGCATCATGTCTGTGTGTTCAGGTATGAGTGAGTTATGACTAGTCTACTTTAATCGCCACTGCTGCTAGCGAGTGTTACGTGTCTGGGTGCATTGTGTTAGTGTCTGTGAACTCGCTGCTAGCTGCTGAGCATGTAAGGTTTTGAAGGCTCAGTGTAATGAATGTGTTTATATGTCTCAGTGATCTCACGTTCCCTCCTCCAGCGGTTCAAAGAGATTAGCTGAAATGCCACAGTCCACAGAGGCATCTGTGTGAAAAAGCAAAGCCTACAGCTACGCTTATCATTACACTTAGCATTTCCGTTTATAACAAGTCGACAAAAACTGAATATGATACAATGACAGTGACACCATTAAATGTGACTGATGACCCCGTCTGTGAAGAGGCAAATCTCCCTCTTTCTGACTGTCTTGTCTCTCTCATTTATGCACACCATAGATCTAAATCCTGGTCTGATCCAGCCTCGTTCATTTCTGCTAAAAATCTTCTTAAATTTTTAACTTCCATATCAATAATATATTCCAGACTCAAAGCCCCATCTGTGACATCCAAGGGGTGCTTTTCTGGAATAATTTATTGAGTCATATCCAATAAATTATACTTTGTTATACTATGTTAAAGAATTTTTAAAGGCCCTGCACACCCACAGTAAACCCACATAGCTGTTTTGCCTTATTTTGGCCTATCAGACCCCTTTTCAGGATTGTGTGGGCATGCACAGACTGTGCTTGATTGACATTCCCTGACTCTCTTCCTAGGTTTGCTACAGCTGTTAGGGTGAGATAGAAAAAAAACATCTCTATCATCCTTATTACTGCATGACGTCTGGTGACATCTGTAGCTCTGCCCACCTTCAACCTTAGCAGAAGCCTAATCAGCCCTGTAAACAATAAAATAAATATCTGTCTGTCTTCCCTGATTGAATTACTGTCAGTAATTTTGTGTATTTTCAACTTTCTTAATGTGTAAAATAGAAAATTTCCTGAAAGCTGAAAGTTCCTGATTTGTTCCTAAAATTTTCCTTAAAATTAGGATAAACTTGCACTCAACTTTAAACTGTAGTATCCTTGTGCACACATTTTGGATGGATTAATTAAAGCATTAATAAAACCACCCCATAGCTCAAGGCCACTTACAGGTGATCTGACAATTTCTGGTCACAATCTAGCCTCAGGTTGGCTACCAGGTGTGCATTTTGAGATAATTTAAAAGTTTTACTCTTAAATGTCACACAAATAGATTTACATTTTCAAACAGAAAGATAGCATTCTTACAACTAATGAAAAAAGTAATTCCCCGGGCTTCTCATGCCGTCTTCTGCTGAGGTCCAGAGTGATGAACAGTGGCCTTGTGCAGAGCAGTGGGCTGTTTTATACAGTGTGCCCCAATAAATCAGACAGCCTGCTGTCCTTTCTCAAGGAGCAGCAGAGCCAAGCCTACATCTTCCATCAGCCTGCACCTAACAGCCACAACACAAAGAGACACAAGAGGGAGAGACCAAAGTACAGAGAGGCACAAAGGTACAGAGAGATACTGGAGACAAACATGGACACAGCTCATAACACACACACCACACAAACACAATATTCCCTGATTGCAGTGGACTATATGAAGGATAATATGTGGCAGATGGTCTGCAATACCAATTAGAAGCCTGTTTGCCTTCCTTATCACGACATCTATGTGTTGTAGAGGTGTTTTGTTTACAGCAGTGAAGGAGAAAAGACTGCAGCCCTTTTGACCTTCTTTGAAATCCGACAAAAACACATTAAAAGAGCCCTGGGAGTAAATTATAGCAATTATATCTTCTTGGATATCTTGGATAATGCGATGACTGCCACACTGGATGTTCTGGTGGCTTGTATTGACAGCTGTTTTAATCAAATCTGCAAAATGAGCAACAAGGACAACAGGAGCAAAAGCAAAAAGGCCACATCAACTCAATACTCCACAAGATTCCAACATGTTCAGTGATGAGGCAAACAGCTTAAGGAAATGGACTTAAGGCTCAATTATCAATTTTCACAAGAGATCCTTGAACAAAGGGAAAAAAAACTCTTACCAATTTGTAAACAATGCATGAAGAAAGGAAGGGAAGAAAGCCATAGTGATTTTAGACAAGCTGTATATTGATGGACAACTTCACCATGACAAAGATCTGACTCCCTGGCTTTTCTAACCCCCTCCCCAGTCTGACTCTCAGCGACCTCTTCTCTCATTCATCTTTGCAACATCTTACTCTCCCCCACATTCATCTCTATATTAACAAATAACACTTCCCCAATTGTGATAACAGACACCACTACAGACTGAATATTTCACTTTTATATCTCTCTCAAACTTATACCATGTTCCTATGAAAATAATAGAAAAGCAACAACAAACCAAACTGAAACTCAAAATCAAGGAAATGGAAGACACTAATTCAAGTGCTCCCACAGAAGAAACTCAAACAGAACTATGAATTAAATAAAATAATAAATCAACTGTAACTGGACCTGAGGGCTTCCCTGCTGAGTTCTATAAGCATGTCTGGAATATTCTAAAAACACTCTTTCTACGACTGATCAAACAAAAAAAGCTTCAAGACTTCCTTAGAACCTGAATACTGCCGCAGTTTCACTCCTCTTGAAACTGAACAAAGATCCCACTCACATATTCAGTTATCGACCTCTCTCACTTATTAGTACAGACATAAACATAATCAGTAAAGCATTAACCACAGGAATTGAGAAAGTCACTGCATTTTTAATTCTCTCAGACCAACTCAGCTTCATCAAAAGTCAACACTCATCAAACAATATACATAAATCCTTCAATTAATAAACCAATTTTAGCATCAACAAAAAGATATTATTGTTACTAGATGTAGAAAAAGCCTTAGATAAAGTTAATTGGAAATTTCTATTTGCAACATTTCAGATGGATTTGGATTTGGAAAGTCATTTATTAAATGGGTCAAAATTGTATATATATTGCACCAATTTCCATTGTCACTACAAATGGATTAACCTCACAAAGCTTCACTCTACACAGGAGTACTAGGCAGCAATACCAACATTCTCCATCACTCTTTTCCATTTTCACTGAACTGAGCAGCAATTCCTCAAAATGTAAATATCGAGGGGATTAAAACATATACCACCAACAACAAGATCAGCTTTTATGCAGATGACACTATGCTGTTCTTACAAAATCATCATCCTCAATAATTCTCCAAAATTTCTAACTGAAATCAACTTTCCTTCCATTACACATTCACCAATCCATAATCAATATAGACTCTGTTTTTTCACAACTTATTACCTGAAGTTATTATTGTGTTTTTTTCTCAACTGGTGAGAAATGGTGTAGTGCTGTTCTGTTAACACGACCAAATATACATTTTCAAATTATATATATAATAATCTATTTTTAGTACAACAATCCAATTATTGTCACAATGTTGTCACTATGAAAACTTAATATTAATATTATCATTATCACATACTGTTGTCATGTTATTTTCTGTGTCCACAACTCTTGAATTGTCAACTCTTGAATTATCAACACATTTCTCATATTTCTACTCATACCAACTACCATTCATTGTTATTTATTTGTTTGTTGTGTACTGATGGTTTGAACCTTTTTTCTGCTGATTCATTGCCTACAACTGCATTCCCTCTCTCTGTGTTTCTCTTCCTCATCTCCTCATTACTGGCTGCTGACAGTAATAGTCATGTTGTCACACTGTATTTGTCCTGTCTGTTGTATAATGTTATGTCTTTGTTATCTTGTGTTTTGGTATTTCTGCACTCTGTGTTTACACCATGTGTCACAAATAAAGAAAAAAAACATAGCAAGGAAGGATAACAATGAACACTCATTTACTCTCAGAATAATTACCGGTACAAATATATTTTAATTACTTGATAACGCTCTCTTTCTGCCCTTTTAGCAGTCTTGTATAATGCTGAACAGAATTCACGCGGCATCCCTGTCAAAACACCTGCATAACATGCAAAAGAAAACAGATGGAGAGCCGTGAACAGAATATAAACAATTCTTAAAAAAAAAAAAAAAATCTTGTTCTGTAAATTGATTTTTCAATTTGATATCTGTCTGTTCACCAAGACTAATGTTGGCATCACGACTGACGTGGCCAGAATCACAGAAGCACAGCTGAAGCTCCACCTAAGTAGAAACCACCGATATGACTCTGAACACAAGCACATACATCTTATGCCCTCCTGACATGCTTACCCACAACATAATTAACTGTGGTACAGTAAATCACTGCTGCGGGGCGAAACGAGGGAAATAAACAGAATAAAGAGAAAAACCATGTCCTTATTGTGCACCTGAAAACCCAGAGCTGATGCAGACTGGTACCACGGGTGAGTCATGGTCGCTGATTTTAAAACCAATTCTTGGAAGTTATTTTAACATTAACTATCATGACAACCCTGAAAAGGCTAACCTAGACAGAGCGAAAAAAAACAAAACAAAACTGCAAGATATTGTACCACACAAGACATGAAAAGCAAATAGGTAAAAAAATATAAAAACAGAAGCAAACCACAGATAGTGTCATGATGTGTGGCTCACTGGTCATTCGACACACGTTAGCAGTCATTTTACGGGTAAAAACTCCAGACCGCATTGCAAATAGGAAATGGCTTTTAATCTTACTGTCATGTCTCCTTCCAATGAATTCCTAAGCAGAAAGTGATGACTGGCAAGAGCTCAGGAATAGCATCTCATACAGCGAGAGGTCTGTGAGGTTAACCTCCATCAAAACCAAGCTGTCAGCACTCAAAAGCAAAGGGGCGGGTTGCGGTTGTAGGAATAAACAGAGCTGACGTCAGAGGAAAGTCATTTGATTGTGGAAGGACCAAATATTCTTTGCTTAGCTTGCTTTTCTGTGTGTCCCCGAGCTGCTCGCTGAATATAATTTCAGCCGCCGTGTTAATAAGAAAGCAATAAACCAGACAAGAGATTCTGCGAGTTAATTAAAGATCAATCTAACTGCATGAAAAAGCCTCATCTTTGCAGCCAAAATTACTCAGGATACCCACACGACACTGCACCCTGCACTGTCCTCTACTCTACTGACTTCTGAAGGGTTTAAAGTGGAAAATGTTATTGTTGGACAAAATATTGGTGTTCCCATAGAAACTACATGTTGTGCTGGTTCCACACATTATGGGAGGAAGCAGAGTCCGGATATTACCAGCTCACAGCAAATTGAGGATGTTTTTCATTCGGTAAACCTCACACACACACATACACACAAACACAGCAGCCCATCCAATATTGATTCTGAAATTTGGGAGGGTTTAAAAAAATCTATTGTCCAATAGTAATTTCTGGAATTTAACATGAATAAACAATCTAGACATAATGCCTCCACTTTTTTTTAGGAATTGTGACTAAGATACATATGAAGCACATTTTACGGTTGAAAAATAAACTTGAACACTGTGGACAAACTATATAAGGATGAATAAAAATTTTAGGTAACCTCAAACCTAGTTTGACACTCCTGCACTGCAGTGTATTGTCACTTATCCATATATGAGCCTGGCCCATTTATCAGTCTGTCTCTAATGATTAGTAGTTCAGCCAGTGTGCAGGTACAGCCAACATGACATTAAAAATACAATGCCAGACTGTATTTTAATGAATTTGAGAAGCGATATGAAGGAGAGTGAGTGTAAACTTCAACTTTAATTCCAATACAAAAGCAGTTACTAAGGCAGATTTCCTCCACTATGAAACGGACAGCTCAAATGTGATTTCCCCAACAAGATGGATTTCATGTTGATATCATCAACTCAGCCTATGATGTCATTTTCCCCCAACCAAAGGCATATCATGATGTATAGTCAATATTAGAAGAAGGCCCTCCACCCATTATGATATTTGTCCTTACGGGTGTATGGCTCAGTGAGGTTTGATCTGTAACAGTGTTACTGAATAGTAGGGGTAGACTGGGATGCAGCAGACGTATGGCTCACTGCATAGGACTCACTGGAATAATTTGTTTTGAATGTACGGTAACATGAGGCCAGGGATTCATGTGACACTAACACCTGAATCAGTGGCCTGCAGTCACTGAATGAATGTAAGTGAACACATTTTGTGTTTCAACGCCCAATGTACAGTGACATGAGGAATCATCTGTGTGGAAATTTAACTTTATCTTTAATGAGAAGATTTTGTTTTGTTGAGATTTACAGAAAATGCATTGCAGCTAAGACAGAGACTTAATGGGACATTTCATTCATGTAAAATCTTTTTGAATCTTTTGAAATTTTGAATTTGTGGAACTTTACATTGTTTAGTAGTGATGAAGGACTGCTCCTCTCCATTGTGCTGGATTGCATCACAAATTTACAAAAACAAATACACACAACGTGACTGTGAGAAAACCCGGGATCATTTCTTGGAGCTAAGAGTTGATGTTCCATTTTTCAGACCAGTAACACTGCTGAAAGACATTATGTAGACTATTGTAAACACTCAACCGAAGGAGCATAGAATCCAGTATTCATTCTCAGCAAACCAGTTCTTCTCTCTACACAAAAGACTGTAGTCCAAGTTCACAGCTTCTTGCCCCTTGAATGAATAATAAAAGTACTGATATGCCTCTTCCACCAAACATGTACTGTATAGCTCAGGTGCTGCTGCTACTGCTGCTCCTGCTGCTGCTGGGCTCATGTGTTTAAGAATGGATGTGCTGACTGTGAGAAGGAGGAGGAAGAGGAGGAGGAGGTGGGAGGGAGGAGGAGGAGACCCTGCTACTGTAGCAGTGCATCAGCAGAGGTGAGACTACAGCCACTACATCACAGTTTGCTGACTGGAGAGAGGTGATGGAGCTACTGTTAAGATATCCAGACTTAGCACTTTGCATAGGAGATGTAGATTTGTTCCATTTCTATTTGTGGCCGTGGGTCCAGCATTTCAAACCCATCTGTACTGAAGTGGTGTAAAGAGTCACCCGAGGGACTGAGAGAGGTGATGCAGCCGAATCAGTGGGAATGCAGAAAGCGATTGTCTTTTTCAGTCGAGCCTTTTCTTCATGCGTTTGTAGCTGAAGGGCAGCTCAGTCGGTTGACCTTACCCCAGCTGCCTTGCATGCCGCCAGAGACAGACAGACCTACAGTGGGCTACAGTATGTGTGTCATTAGTGCTGACCCAGATGCTCTGAAACACTGACTGTCCTGTGACTGCACTGCATACCCAGAATAACTCCCCTGCAGCTCATTACGCACAATAATAATGTTTAATACTCTCTGTTGTGGAAAGGCAACCCAAATGAAAAGCCAAAAGCAGGACAAAAAAAAAAGGGAAGTGAAGTTGAGATGAGAGACAAAAGTTGAGGTTGAGATTGCTCATAATGAGTCCAGCTGCAGAGGAGAAGCAGAGATTCAAGGTCTGTGCAGTGCAATCTGATCAGCGAGACAAAAGAGTTGACTGGCTGCAGGCTCAGGTACAAAGATTAGTAGGTGAGGGAGAGTTACATCACATACAAGCAATCCTTGTGCAGTCCAGCCTCAACACCATCTCTCCCATAACAAATCATTGTCAGTGCTGGTTCAGAAATCCTGAGCAAATAGCTGCTTGGACACACACCCTCGATGAACAAATTCCAATGCAAAAGCAGCCTTCTGCATGTCACAGAATATGCAGAGGGCTTATAGGTCATTCCTGTGGCGATGGACCACAGATAGTTCAGTTTTTCCTCCCTAAAAATGATTTAGTGAGATACTCTGCCGACCACAGCTCCATCCATGCAGCCTGTGAATCATGCACCCAGCAGCAATAAATGTGCGGATTACAAAAACGCTGCCAACGTGAAACAAAAGATCCCCCCCTTTTCCAAACCATATGTTCTAACTCTTCGCAACAGACGCCACTCGTAAACTGTAGTGATGAGACAGAGGTTAATGCAACAAAATCAGCAAGTGTTTCCTCGGAGCAGAGAGCTCGGCGGCGTGCTTACCCTCTGCGGCCAAAGCGCACCGGACAAGAAGTAGAAGCATTCCCACAGACAGCAGACAGTTTGCAAGCATCCCTGGTGCTCCGACTCGCCACCTGATCCTCAAACATTTCCCCTCTGCTCCGGTTTGCGTCCTTTGCGGCGAACACCCACCGGGGTCCGCTCCGCCAGCTCCCACCACTTTAGGGTGACCTGTCCGCCCACCACTCCTCAAACCGGGAGCCATATCCAGCGGATAAGTTGCTGAAGTTTCGGTCGTAAATAATACATTGGATCAATCCTCGTGTGTGAAAGGGAAACAGCGGTCCCGCGGTCTCGTCGTGTGTCCAGGGCTTTTTTTTTTGGGGGGGGGGCAAGGAGGGAGGCAGGAAGGGAGAAAGAGGGGTGGGTTGATGGGTGGGTGGGTGATAGGGGTGCGTTGAAGGGAAATTAAGAAATGCGCCCTATCGCTCCGCTGCGCTCGGTCCACCCATCATCGCCGTGTGGCGCAGGGCGGCGCGAACACTTTGCCAAAGGTTTGACATCCAGCCCAGCTGCTGGTGGTAAAACTGCCTCATTCAGACCTGCTCCAGATGGATGACAGACATTTAGGTGTGCTCAGGTGACGTTCACTGACACGTTTAAAAACACGGCTGCCGCTGGATGGATGGAAGTCTTCCACCCTCCTGGTCAAACTGAGCAAATCAACCACTCTGCTGTTAATTATCGGGAGAAAATCAAAGCTGAGCAGCCTGCAGGACGACCTCTGCTGGGTGTAGGAGACAGAGCAGAACTCCATGTCAAGCAGGTTTTTTTTTTAACAGGCCTACCAGCTTTGCTCATTGGCATTGTGGATAAATATAAAAAAGGAACCCGACTGTGCAGGGCTTTACTTCTACTAACAGGTATGTACTGTCTATCCTCAGGGGCTACAGTAATTACTGCCTGAATATCTAAGATCTGTGTATAGAGCTGTGGCTGCTGTACCTCTTCATCTCCACTAGATGTCAGCAAAGACCCAGAGAATCACTAGGCTGCAATTTGAAATTGCAGATGAAGAGACTGAGGCCCCAAGTTTTGCCATGTTAAGGGCCTCAAAGTCATGTTCACAACCAGGAAGACCACAGTCAGCTTAATGAAGATTTTACCATAAAGAACCTGGTTTGAAAAGAATATTGTGTTTCAGTTTTGTTAGTTTGCTTGTTTTGCATTGTTTAAAAGCAATGGCACGCTTTATTTAGTAATAGTAATAATTTTATATTTTATATGAAGCCAGGGTGAACAGTCCAGTGCCCATTTAACCTATTTAAGAAAAACAATCTCAATCTGAGGTCCATTTAGTAGCTGTTGTGGAGCTTTCAATCAGATCACATCAGATCATATGATCTTTATCAGTAGATGGGAGTTTTCTGAGTTGTTGTGGAATTGCAGTTGTTCAAACTTCCATTTTTCTTGTCTATATTACTCATGTTTAGAGCAGAAACGCATTTGATTAATCATAATCAATCCTTAATTGATCCATCCTTTAAATAATTTACTTTAAGGGGCAAAAATACCAAACCATCTGTGATACCAGTTTTTCAGGGGTGAGGATTTGAAGATGTTTCCTTGGCAATTTATCACCATTTCTGCCATTTTATGCACTGAAGGATTAATTAAAAAAAAAAAAAAAAGAATCCAATGTGTCCAATATGTGTTTACTGAGTTATGTGTTTACTATTTGTCACAAAAGAATAATGAAAATAATAATTACTTGTAGAACTTCTCTTGTTACTAAGAGTTTGAAGACCAGTGGAGTATGATGTGCCATTTAATAATTTAGTGTAAAGTTGCAACATTGTCAGTCAGATTTGTTGTGCAATTGATGTCCATACAAGAAAGGCAAGAAAAAGAAAGCAGCAAATGTGAAAGATGGAAGAACAGACCCAGTCAGAAAGAGCTGCATCAATAGATTTTTTTTAATTCAAAGTGAATCTTAACAATAATACACCATAAAGTCTTATTTTGACACTCACCAAAAGAGTCACCTGGAAAACCCGCTTAATGTGACAAAGTAGAGAAGGCTTGGTCACACCTAAATCACTGAGAACTAGAGAGGAAACACTATCGCAAACTGTAAAGAGACATCACATCCATAAAGTTAGTTTTCCCAGTCCTCATACTGTAAATATTGCACAGTGCAATTGCTACATGGCAAACTAGTGTAGCACAAAATAAAAAAGCAAATGAAACAAAAATGAAAAAAAAAAGCCACAAAATAATCTACAGGTATTAAAACAGTAACAGTTCAGATTTCATAATCAAGTCTATTTGATGAGCAATCTAAACAGATGATTCCATAACTTGCAGTGTGAATTAACTCTGAAATTGATAGATGACCAGAAAACCGAAAATAAGAGCTTGAGTAAAGCAAACCTCATTAAATCAAATCAAAGAGTAACACAGTAGCACATTTAGACTAATACAGACCCTGAATTAACATCTCTAAAGGATAATACCGCAGCAGAGGTTTTTTTTTTCTGATATCAAAGTCATAACTTTAATATAATTTTACAAACGACTGTTTTATCTGTTAAATGTTACATGAATCCTCAAAAAAAAAAATATGTTATCCATAAACCAATGTGTCAATTGTGTGAAAAATTAAAAACAGTTTTAAGATTTCTCTCCTCTTGCATCCATTCTTTTCCTAAACAAGTATTGGAGAGTTTATGCAGGCGCATTGCTGGTGAATACCTTTGGAGGAATCAAAACACAGATTACATTTCACATGCTTATTACTGGGGAACTATTTCAAGCACTAATCTGCCAAGTTCATGCCATGTTGTTATAAGCTTTCTTTCTGAGTATGATCAGTAAAGCATACAAGTAAGGAAAAAAAGCTATCAAAAGACATATAACCTTATCAGTGTCAGTGTTTAAATGTGGAGTATTGCACTCATGACTGACAGAGAAACCACAATAATCTCTGTGACAGAGCAGTTTCCACCCAGAACACATTAACAAACATCCAGACAGACTATTCCAGGATATAAAGCATGGCTCCTCTGATTTTAAAAAGCCAGTGTTGCCAGCTGTGCTCTGATTACTCCCGCTCAGCCTTAACTTGCACGATGGAAAAGCTGCTCTGAGCAGACAGCTTCTAGGCAGACAAAGTGAAGCAACTTAGGTGTACATGCAAGGTAATGTAAAGCATGGAGATTATCTAAGAACACTTGGTGGTGCAATGACCGCACAATGTAAAGTATTGCATCTGCTGTTCAGCCAGAGTGACTATCCAAAGATCGTTGAGTGTCATATCATTCAAAGAGTACGTGTGTGTGTGTGTATGTGTGTTTTATTGGTGTGTTATCACAGAGGGGCTTTGGTGGCGGCCATCTGTAACAGGAGAGAAACCACCACCATGTACATTTCCTCTGTCAAGTCTACAAGCTGATCAGAGGAGTACAAGTCCCTGCAATGACACTGTGATGAATACGTATTTTGTGTGTTTTTTGTTGTTGTTGTTATTCTTCTTGGTTGAGTGGCTGTTAAAGGACTGTCTACGTGGTAACGGACTGTACTTGGACTCTATGCCTTCCTCCTCAAATAAGCGGGGCGAGGAATCACCATCTTGAATTCTCACTTTCTGAATCTCAAGGCACATACACAGTGCTGCTCACACTGTCTCAATTTCAGTAAGGAACACATAACAATGGCCACAGATTTGCATTGACAAAACATCATTTTGATATGAGACACTCATAAAGGGGAGAGCGATCCGAACACAAGGCAGTTTAGAGTAACAAATCATGAAACTGATATTCTAGTGATATAACATTGAACAGATAAAAAGGTTGCAATAAATATTTCTTAAAATCAATTTAACAGTAAAACAAGTTGTAAAACATTATTTTGGAACAGAAACATTGGGCTAAATTTATTTTTGGACACACAGTCTAATCACCCAAACTCTTACGAGCCTAAACTACCTGTATGAGTGCTTAGTGGCAAGTGTGTTTGTGTGTGACTGGTGGAAACATTACAGAAGCTTTTCAATGAACACAATGGGGTTTGTTTTTTTTTCTGGCATCTCACAGTGCTCCTGTAATACACTAAAGAGTACTGGTAGTATATCGTATATGTACAATGAAAAAGTTAAATCAATCCTGCAAGCTACAGCTTTAGATGTGTACAAAACGTCAATATGAAAACATACAAAAATTAAGTTACATCGATACATCATTTATATGCAGTGATGAGCCCGAAAGGTTAATAAGGATAAAATACTGATGCAAAAAACACACACCCCGAGAAACAACAAATGCAACTAATGTTCATCATCAGCAATACAGTAGTTACAATGACACTCCAAATATGAACGCAAAACACGAAAATCAAAACCACTTCTATTTCAGATAATTAGGGACCTATACAAAAATAGCAACGCTAGGTTTAAACTCAGAGAAATCACCTAATTTCACAGCTATCGAAGTGGCAATCATCATATAGCAGCTTATCTATGATACATTCAAGAAAGAAATGATACGACTTATTAATTGCCCAATAAGCTAGACAAAACCTCAGCCGCTTTTAAATACATTTTTTTTGTTTGTTTGTTTTAATTTAACCCCATTCTACAACTACAGTATAACTGAGGTCTATGCAAACAGAATAGCTACCTTGCTCAGGAAATGAATTACAGTCTTTGGTGCTGCACAAGCAACTTCATTTGAAAATTAAAGACAAAAAAAAAAAAAAAATACACACATAACTAGTAAAATGAACAGAAAAAAAATGCACACACAGCATATCTACATATATATATAGACTGGTGCTACCATCATATATATATGTACATATCCTCCCTGACGGAATGTATAAAATAAGCAGTTGACACCGATAAGCCTTAAGCCTTTAACAAATGGTATAATGTAAAGGGAAAAAGTTAACTTTGTCACACATGCATAAATGAGAGAATTGCACACAATTAACTCACACCTTATCAAGCATCTGTACTAAATAGTCTAGCTCTATAATATATGTCCATATATGTGTGTATATCAAATACTGCATGGTTTGCTCAGGCTTAGAAGATTCCATACCATTAATTTGCATTTTTTCCTTACCTAATCAAAGCCATGCCCACCACACTTCTAAACATCTAAGAAACAAAGTGAAAACACTCAAAATGAAAATACGAAGACGAAAAAGAAAAAACATAATCAACGACTATTTAGATTGTATTGCAGTTTCATCAAACAGTACAAATACTGTTAGTAATAAGAGTTTCACTAAATAGAAAGTGATTATCAAATATTAAGCAATACTCAGTACTTGCACTTTGTACACTAGTTCATTCGGGAAAGGGAGAACGAAAAAGAAAAGAAAAAAAAACGAACATTTTGTAATGAGACAGCAAGCATTCGCAACAGCAAAGCATGCTGTTCTTCTTGAAAGAACAGAAAAGTTACTCACTACACACTGAAATATACACTGACTCCAAAAAATAAGCACCGCTATCCGCGATACATCACATCCATGCAGGCTATGCATGGACATATACACATGTGCATATATATACTCACACATAGAATGCATCGACTGATTGGAATTTCAAGTGCTGCAGTCCAGTACATTAATATTCATGTATATAGTCATATATAAGTAGTAACATTAACAACCTCAAATATGTAAGGCACTATGGCTGGGGACAGTTATACAATGCAGCGAGTCTTGTGACACAAACAATAAGAGCAACGTCTATGCATCTTTCCGTTTACATTTTTGCTCATGCAAGACCACATGCAGCGTGAGGAACAACCCTATTTAAATCGGTTAATTGACTTGACATTGCTAACACCAAAAGACACCAAAAAGGTACAAATACTTCAAACGCAGTACGACATACACTGTGGACGACATGTGCATCTGTCAATCTAGAGCTAGAGACTGGGATGGCTTTACAAATATGGATGTGTCTTGCACACGTAAGAAGGCAATATAGAAAAATAGCTGGGATCAGGGGTGCAAAGTCTAACTATTCAACACCACCCCAATTATTTACCTGTTTTGAGGAGTATTCGTAGAAGATCCAATGCAAAGATATATCAAATGTGCAAAACACATTAAGTGTGAGTTTAACTACCCATTCATTCTTTCATTCAATCATTCATACATTACTTCCTTCTTAATTTTTGCCCAAATCATCTCCACCATTGGAACTCTTATTTTAAAGCTTGAAGTTCAATTACACCCAAGTCTACATGATTCAAAAAATAGCTTGCTTTTTCTCTGTGGTTGTGCCATGGTTTTGGAAATGAAAACCATGTTGTTTGTGGTTTAAGATAGAATTCGCCCTGCTAACTTAGCCCTCGGGTGGTATGAAGGGTACCTGGGCAACCATGCTCAGATGTAAGGGTACTGGTTTATTTTGGTAGGGCTGAGAGGGAAACTGGCGTAGGCGGGCGAGGCAATGTAGGAGTGCGGGGGAAAGAGGGGCTTGAATTGGCCCTGGGGGTGCAGGGTGGGAGAGGGCAGCAGCCGGGGGTTGATGCCCACTGTGACCTGATGCACGATGCCTGCCGGGTGGGAGATGCTGTAGGTGGGTTGGAGGACGGGGCGAGAGGCTCCAGGAGAAGCCAGGAGGTGGGCCACGGGTGCAGCCGTGACTAGAGGACCAGAAGGGGGATAGGACAGTAAGGTGGGCTGGGAGTGCGGGTGGCCCCCAAGGTGGGGGTGGGGGCCTGTAGTGTGGTTTGGGCTGCTGTGGGACAGGGTGAACGTGTGCCCATGCATGGTGGGAGGGATATAGGCCTGTGGCCTCCTGTGGGCAAAGTTGCCGTTCCATTCCTGATGGCAGGAACCAAAATGCTGCACCTGAGGGAGAGAAGAAGAAAATCTAGTTGATCACGTTTGCCCTTTTCATCAGACCAAAGTTAGTCTTTTACGCGCCACTAGATGCTGCTGTTTTCCATGTTTTTGCATCTCTATGTTGTGTCTCTACTCTTCACTATCTACTCAATCATCACATCCACCTCATTTTAATTTGTGTGTGTAACATTACAATATTCTTTCTTTCTCTTTGTGTTACTGGCAATACAATACAATAACCAAGCAGTATTACAGTAAAATGTCTACACTCTTAAATCCAGATGGACATGTTCACCCACTAACTTTGATTAATTTTGAGCATAGCTCCCAGATTTGTCAGCAAAAAATAAAAAAAATCAGATGAATTCAAACCCATTAACAGTATTAAGTGTGTTCTTGGCTGCTGCTCTACTACAAAATGTTAAAATGCTCTTTATCACCTACATGGAAAGTATAGTCACAGCCACTTCTGTCACTTTAGAAACTGGCCTTTGTGGTACAGTTTCTTCACACTCCAATGAAGGGACAGATGCATGGTATAAAATGGAGCTTGCCAAAAGCAGATGCTACCAGTTGTGTTTAGCGGGACACCCCGTCCAAACCAGCATTACCTCTGCCAGTGGCTAAACTTAGGTTATGCTTTTATCCCGGCAATCCGTGAAGACTGAATATGTTTTGCAGTCTTCAACAGCCATACTTCTACTGTACAGTATATCCTGCTTGATCAGTGGGTTCAAATGCCCCCCCTGTCTCTCTGCTTCCAGTAACCATTAACAAATGGACCATAAAAAGTTGCGTATGTTTACATGTGTTTGTGTATATGTTTGTGTACTACATGCGTAATTGAGTACTGCATGGGCTCACCTGCCCAAAACCTATAGGCTGCTGCTGCTGGGGCTGGAATGCAGGGGTGATCTTCTGCGGCCTGTTGAGGAGGGGAGTGGAGTGGTGATGTTGTCGGCCAGGAATGCCTCGCCCTTTGGACTGGCATGACGACTCCAAGACTGAGGTAGGAGGTCATGTAAAGAGGGCCAAAGAGAGAGACATGGAGAGATGGAGATCACATATGGTGTCCAACTTATCAACCACGTCAGAAATAACAGGCAAAAAAAATAGATGTAACCAGAGATCAGATCCACCCACAACCGTAGAAATGGCAACATCTGTGGCTTTGTAGGTTTGTCAATGATTTCAGCTGTGTTTGATCAGCCCCAAACCTTTAAACATAGTGGCAACTGAACTCTGAATATGATCTAGATGATTATAAATAGAAATGTTTGGAAGATCTGGGAGGGGTTTGTAACTAAGCTTGTTCTTAGAGCTTATAGTGGGGTCAGACCTTCCGCTATAAATACACTCAGCAGCACTAGAATAGCAAGCTGTGCCCTTTTATGTGAGGCTTTAGATGCAATAGTTGGAGGGCTGGGGAGGGAGATGCCTTTGACATGAAAGGTGATATGACTCTGTATGATTTTCTCTGAGGATTTACAGTTGAACCCTCCTCTTTAAAAGACCTATAAAAAGGGCAGTCTTAAAATGACGATGTTGCTGGAAAAGACAGCAATGTCCCACTGGCCACAGCTGTTATAAAGCCTACATACAGCATGTGTAACTCCATTTTAACACCCGAAAGAAACATTCATCAAACATTTTTTTTTTGTTTATGTCAACTAACAAATGGTTGATTTTTTTTTTTTTCAGGTTGACATCCATGTTTTGAATATTTCATTCAGGGCATCAAACATTTTGGGGCAATTACACGTGTCTTATGTAGCTTTACGAAGTGCACATCCACACAGATACTGGAGCTCAGAGTCAGTCTGGAGTGTTGACAGCAAACAAATATCCACTCCACAGATCAGAGCAGATACGTCAGGGCAGGTCACCCATAATCACCTGTGAGAACCTCTGTGGCCTACTAAGACAGTGTAATCCCAGGCCATGTGACCTGTGGAGCAGACAGCAGCGGTGGTGACTTGATCTTTGAGCTAAAGTGACCTACTCATGCACTTGCTAGACTTCTGAGTGGACGACGCCGTCTGAGTGGACTTCAGACACATAGCAACTGAGGAAAGGTGTCCTGTCGTCTGCTGTATTCATGCAACTTTTTAAGTATTGAGGGAACCTGGGTCTAACACTCTATAGGCCACTGTCAAGTCAGACCTAAATACGGAACATATTAAATGTATTTGTGTTACCAATGAAACATATGTCCCGTTTTACCTGTGTTGCCAGGTGTTTCACTGACAGCAGGGTTGTTGATGTTGTTCTGCACCCTCATTGGAGGCACCACAACAGTACGAACTGTTGGCTTGCCGGGCTCAGTCTCCGGGGCAACGCACGCGACACGGGGCTCGCAGTTCTGGTTGCCATCAGCTATGTAGCGCCGCTCTGCGAAGGGACTGTTGCTATGGCCGGAGGCATCTGAGGCGGGCGAGCTGTCTACTGTGTCACAACCGCTCTCCTGTTCGTCGTCTGACATACTGCAAGAAGGCAACCAGTGAGGAGAGAAGTTCTAGATGTGTCCCTTGTAGCAGTGTAGCAACTAATGCAGAACCAAGCAAAACCGATTGCAGGTGTTTTGTTTGAATCAGCTGCTTTAACCATACCTGTTGGGGTGTTTGCAGAGTGAGGTGTTGGACTGAGCTGAGGCTGAAGAGCTGGTGCTGAGCGTACTGTCTGGACTGCTGAGGGAACAGACTCTCTCCATACTGACAGTGCTCTGACACGCCTCACAATCTGCACTACCCTTACATCTGCGTGGAGAAAGAGAGAAAAATAAAAGCAATCAATTAGACGCTGGTATTTTAGAGCAAAGTTAGAAATTTGATTTGAAGCAACCCTTGTACTCACTCCCCCATCGAGTGTCTTTGTGCGCTCTCCTCCTCGTCGCTGCTGATACTGATGACGCTGACAGTCGGGCTGGCTAGGTCGGAGATGACCATGGCCTGCCGCTGCTCCTGTGAAACTGAGAGCTCCTCACAGTCTGGCTCCACTTTACAGCAGTCCTCCTCATCCTCCTCCACCTGCTCTGTTCCTTGCTCCTGTCCAACAGTGTGCCCTTCCTCTGGGCATCTGGCTTTCTCCTCCTCTACCTCCTCCACATTCTTTGCTGTATCAGCCATCTTTGGGGACTGGCATGCTAAATTTTGGATGTTCGTGTTTTGGGAGAAGTTGCTGCCCCTGCGAAGAAGAAAATGAATCACGTTAAGAGAGGGGAAAAACCTTTTAGTGCATATATGTGGGTCTTAATGGCATAAGGCACAGCCCATGTCTCATACCTGTTCACACAAGGCTTGGCTCTCTTGTTGGCAGTTGGCTGCGGCCACACCACATGTGCAATGCCTATGTTGATTGGCTGGTGGGTGGACATGGTCATTTGGTTGGTTAAGAATGGCTGAGGATGTGCAATCATGGAGCTGTAATGGTTACCATGGGGACGCACTTTCCTGCGTTAAGAAAACAGAACATTGCAAATTGAGCCAAAAGCCTTTAGCACCATTACTGACAAAATGGTCTCAGTCACTGGTCCCAAAGGACATGTATGAGTCATCGATCATTAACATTCAGGGGAGCAGGCGTGCTGTATGCTGTATCAGAGCAGTGAAGCCATTCCCCTGGGTGTGCATGGGAAAGGTAATAAAGCACTAATAAACAGTGTTTTATAAAGATACAATATATTTGAACTACAGAGACACACATGACAGGATATGGACAATGTATCAAAATGCTTTTGTGCTGAGACAGACAAACGAATTGCTTACCCCCAGTCACCCAATCTCTGTGAACCCGCCACAGTGTCAGATGCCAAAGTGGTTGGTGGTGGGGGCACTGAGGTCACCTGCTGCCATGTGGGCACCAAGATCTGCTGTGCGCGGTTGGACCAGGCCTGTTGGGAGTGCAGAAAAGTAAGTACAGCAGTTTTTTTTTGGTCATTCCAAATGAAAAAAAATATATAATAAAATAATTATTAGACTATATTCTATGCCCTAATTCATGTCCTTGCTCCTCCCTTACCTGTGTGATGACGCCGGGTCTGATTTGTATGGGTTGGATGGGGGGTGCTTGAGTGACCAGAGGCACAGAAGCCTCCATTCGAACAGAGTAGCCTGCTGGTTTAGCTGTGTTGGTGGGGATTCCTGCAGGGACAATGGACAGGAAAATATTTGACTTCAAGATATTTAGTCTCACCAGCAGACAGAATAATAAATAGGTGAAATAAACATTAAACACATCCTACCTTGAATGGTTGGGGGACACAGAATGAGTGCCTGCTGAAATGAGTCGTTGCATCCAAACTGACCACTTCCTGTCTGCAGTGTTATCCCAGGGTGCATCACTGAGGGGGCTGATGGGGCTAACCCCTAAAAAAGGAAAAGGAGATATGACTGGACTACTCCAAGGTATTAAAACGATCAACAATATCATTAAACAGCCAGTAGATGTTTATGTCAAATGCAGTCTGTTTTTTTAGCAAGACAGCGCCCAAGAGCCTGTCTTTTACTGAGAGATTAGTGGGTTAGTCATTTAACTTTAGCCATAACCCTGGCCACTCATTACTTGGCTCATCTGTGGTAGATCACCATTGTTACACATAACACATGGCTGATCTGCTCCAGAGGAAGTTCAAGGTACTAAATCAAACCATATTCACATATCCACTTTCTTACTAAATCAATTCCTGGGAAAATGGAGTCACCATGATTAAAAGGATTCCACTGAGCAAAGGAAATTATTGAATGTCTACTGATAAATACTTTCATCTCCTTTAAGTGCTGCTCTTGATCTGTTGATATTGCGTACGATTGGACACCTTTTTAAATGAACACACTCATAAATCAGCTGGAGTATCTTGGGCTGATAACTGTCTTTGTAAGACCAATTTTGTCCAGGCTTACAGCGGTTAGATTTTTTTTTCTTTTCGAAGCTGGATAACTAAAAGGTCGTCTAACAATGTTCAACTTACTCTTTGAGACAGGCCTGAGGGATAAACAAAGAACAGTCGAGCATGAGCCTCTGCTTCACCACTCACGTTGCTCTCGTGCCTGACTATAATCACATTTATTGAATAACGAGAACTAGGCCTATATTGTTCTGCTACAGCTCCTGCATGTAGCCCAGCCCCCCATACACATGATAGTAAACACAAAGCAGCCTTTCAGAGGATAATAATGTTTTCCTGTAAAATCCTCCCTAACAACAAATATTTGCCATTTACTATACTGCTCAATGGAAACAGAAATCATAGCTGATTTGTTGTGCGTGGCATGTGTATTCTTTCAGCAGGTTTCCATTCTAAATAGGAATGAGAGAGCCTTCTGGTGTTACCCTGGTATTTGTACTCATGGAACATATGTGTAGTCGCCACTGTATTGTATTACAAGTAATGTGTCACAATTGGTCATCTTTTCTGATTTCATCCTCAGCATAGTGGGTTTTCAATAGACCTTGAGATACTTTGCATTATAAAGATCCAATGCCAGAAAAGGGTCAGCTCCTTTTTTCTCCTCAGCAACAACACTGATTTGCACTGTTGCCATGACCTCAGAAACATGACGTGATTTTGTTGCCATGACAGCAGTGCGAAGACGCAATAAGACAGGCAAGTCGGCATACACAAAAGCAATAAAGCGGAGGAAATTGTCGACATGATCAGTCTTCACAGGAGCAGATGAACTGAACAGCACATTGCATGTCAATAACCTACACCATCTGTGATTATTCCATCACTCAGATATTCTGATTTTTTTAAATTTCCAGTTCAGGAAACAGAAAAAATAAATAATATAATTAATGTAAAAACATATTCATGTTAGATAGTAGGTTGGTTCCTTTACAATGGTTTAACTCCCTGATTTAATGATTATGGCGCGTGTGTAGAAACCAGTTGCTATCAGACCCAGAGTCATCACTTAGGTAAAAATCCCCACTACACACTGATGGAAATGGCAGATAATGATGCAAACGCATCCTGCACGACTTACTTGAGCGTGGACACCTGTCATCTTGCTGAAGGGGTGGTTGACTGAGGCAGCAGCGGTTGTGGTCACAGGTCTGACAAAAGGACCTTTATTTCTGTTGGCCGCCTCATATGCACTGGGACGAGTCCAGCAAACATCCATGATGTGGAAACATGACTTAACACTATGAGGAGAAGAGGCACGTGGAGAGTTAAAGCTACGCAGGAAGGTCGAAATGACAACATGTCTGAAAATCTGAGGCAAAGTGGACTCACTGATTGCTATGGGGAAAATCGAGCAGGTGTTGCATTGTCACAAAAGGGTGGCTGAGAGCTTCGGCGGGGGCAATCCTCTCCTCTGCATCAATCAACAACATCTTCTTCAGCAGGCCCACAAACTCCCGGCGGTCTGCCTTCTCCGCTAGCAAGTCACTACCTTCCAAATTCATCACCAAGTTCACCTGGAATACAGACATTTTACTGTTAAAACCTCTTGTCAAAATAACTGTTCGTGAACACGAGACATTTAAAAAAATAAAGTAAAAGGACAAATTTTACAATACAGTATGCTCTGTGTATGAATAATCAAAGGACTATAATAATACTTATTTTCCTAAGAATGATAAACAATTATTCATCACAAATAATGAATTCACAAGAATCTCTTCTAACTTAAGAATGCGCAGACCTGAACAAGCACTGATGGCTGCCTGGGGAATTTCCACCTGTGTTCTACAGAGCATAGTGAGTCAAGTCTGAACCTTCAATTTTAATTTAGCAGCATTTAACTGAGGGGAAGTTAAGCTTACAGGCGCTATTTTCTTTCCCCATAATAAGATGTGTGTGCTCTTTTCTCTTCATACAGACTTCCTCCGGTAAAGACCTAGTACCCTACATCCTCTAAACATTTGATGATGAACTTCCTCTGAAGTCCTGTTAAGTACACTGTGGTCTGAGCAACTCAACATACGTGCGCTATGTCATCCAAACAGCTGAAGATGTACTTCCTTGCTTCCTTTGATTTCATTCCCGTCTCTGTCTCGTGTTCATCTGTTGACTACAGAAAAAAAAAAAAGTTAAGTGAGGAAGCAAATCCGAATTCAGTAAAGCAGTTGCCATACGAAGTTATGTTCTGATTTTAATAGTTTATGCGCTTATAAACAGGTTAATTCAATGCTATGTAAGAAACTGAAAAACTCTGCTAGTAAATCTTGCTCATTAGAAAGATGTCAATGTAGAAACCCAGGCTGATACACCAGCACCTGTATGTAAAGCAATGTGACTGAGTAAAATATATTCTTTCTTTTGTTATCTTAACAGTTAGGCTATGTTCACACAGGCGTTTGCTCTGCAGGCGGCAAAAAGTTGAATTTGGTCCAAATTTTGCTGCCACGCAACACAATGTCATCCAGCAAGGCGCTGCGTTGGCCAATCACATACATGCATTTAAGTATTTCAGTGTCTCACCAGGACATGAACCAACACAACCCCACCAACGCAGCCCCTTGTATTGTTTTAATGTAGGGCAAATGTCTGTCTGAATGTAGCCTTAGTCCTCCTGGGCATGTTTCAGTTTGTTTCAGGAAAGGTATCATTGCTTCTTTACTAGGAACTACAGTGTTTGTTTGGCCAGAGGGAGGAAAAAAAATGTGTTGATTGAGTTAAAGCTGACCTGAGTTAGTTGCTATGAATTGTTGGTAATAAGCCAGTTTGTGTAATACTGCAGTGTGGAAATACTGCTTACCTTTAGTCTCCATGCTGCATAAGGTGAGTCGGACTCTCTGCAAAAGAACCGCGCTGTCTTCGTCCCCGCATTCAATAAATGTTCTCCTGGCAAACCTTGTGTCTGAGAAATGTAGCGAATCTGTTGAAGGAGGGAAGGAACAGAGAAAAGAGAGCATGAACAGAAGAAGAAATACACCTTGTAGTTAAAGAAAAAGGCAATTCTCCCCAGTTTTAAGGTGTAGTAATAAAAAAAAAAGGTTCTGTAATATCATTTAATATTAAATGATCAAGAGTTATCTTCATTTTGAAATGTCACTTCAACAACGAATGCTGTTTACCAGCCATGTCAGCGAGGCAGGTATAGTTTTCACCTTGTGAGTCTGTGTGCGTGTGTGTGTCATCATAGAAAATTGTGGTCCTGGAGACACTCACTGTTGCAAGAACTACTACAGCACTTTCGCAGGTGCTTATGTGTCTGTGTCTGTGGACAGGTTGACTTTGTCACTACAACAGGGTCACAACTGAGCAGTCACAAACCTTTATCTTTAGGTGCTGAGTACTCAGGTAATAATGTAGTAATGACTGCGGAGTACTCATGGGTCGGAACGTCAACATGTTGACAGGTCTTGTGTGATGCCATCGCAAGATGGTCTCTAGTGTTTCACTGTTATAGGTAATTGCTCTATCACGGCAGCACTTTATTTTGACACACCCTTTCATGTCCCGATGATAATTTACAAAGTCATTTACACTGACATCACTACATCAGGTTGTTCAAAGCTAAAGTACAGTGTGGATGTGTGTTTGTATGTGTACACAGTGGGGACAGCTGCAGATCACCTTAGAGATATCACATTCTTAGACTCAAGACCTTGTACTGAGTGTAGCGTGGGTTTATGATCTCTGAAAGGTGTCAGGGTCTTTTCATACAAACTGTGATAACAACGTTGCTGTGGTCTCAATGCCAAATGCTTTGCTTAGTAATGATACTTGTCAGTCAGACGCTGTGGGGAAAGAATGTCACACACAGGTTTATGAGAAGAGACCAGTGAGAAGCCTGGCTGACGTCAATCACGCGCAAGTGTAAAGGACAACAACCGTTAGAGATTTAGCACTGCTAAGAGGCAAAGAGAGAGAAAGGAGCCGCACATGAAGAAGTCACTGGCCATATTCAGATATAGCAGATAACAGATTAACATCATAATACTACTTTCTATTTATCTCATTTTCTTTGTAATACATAAATCTAGATGTAGGACAGACAGACATTTATGTCCTCACTCCCTAATTTGTGCTCACCCTGCAGCTACAAAACAGTATCCTTTAAATTTCCAAGAGGAAAGCATTCCATCAGATTAAAGGGCAGGCAGAAAGAGCTAACAGGGATGGGTGGAACTCTCTACAGTTCATATACATACTGTATATTCTGTAACAGTCATTGTTTGCAGGTGGTACAAGTGTTACAAGTTTCTTTGAATATAACAAGTAACATCCACATGTCTACAATTGCAGGTCTAAACTTCTGATGCATTGTTTTATTTGTATTAAGGTTGGCACAGTTTGTAAAGCCCGAGGATGATGACAGAAACAGCTCCTCTGTATGGAGAATCTGTACTTTGCTAAAAATAAATGAGTGTGTTTGAGAGCTTGTGAGTGAGTTTTATGAAGTGCTTTGTATCTGAAAGGTGAACCACAGACACTGAGAGTGATTTTCTTGTTGATCTTCATGCTTTTCTCTAGCCAGTGAGATGCTTGAGCACTAGCTTATATTTGTTTGCTGCTGAGATGTAAATACTGCAGCGTGTCGGTGTGTAGGTGGGACTTATGTTCATGTTAGTGGGCTACAGATGAGGTTATGATAAAGCAATACATTCACTGGGATTATGCTAGCATGCATGATGATTGTAACCTCATCTGTTTGCTAAGAGATTTAGATGGGATGGTGGAGATCCCCGTGCTTATCTCGATGAACACTAACATCCATGTATCAAAAAACATATTGTGTCACTGTCATTTCTGCCTTTTGTTGATTTGATTTACGTTAACCAAAATATCTCTCTCATTTTCTTGCAGCCCATTTACTACTGTTCCAACAAACTTTACCCTGAAAGTCCACAGACTAAATTCTTCTTCTTTCACATCCATAGTATTGCTGTACTGTTGTTCAGAAACATGTAAACAGCAACAGACACAAACTCAAGAAAAGAAACAACAAAGCCAGTGTGTGTGTGGGTGGGAAAATTCTTGTGACGGGAAAACCCTTATTTTTCCTGGAAGGCCTGTCTCTGCAGTGATCTCGCAAACCAGTGAGATCACTGGTGCAAAGCTTGTGTTTCGCAAAACAACTATCTAGCGAGCCTGGGCCTGCTACAGAGCAGACAGGAAGCAAAGGCAGTCTTTATTTTATGGCAGTCCAGATAACAATACACACTATAAAAGATGCCGTTCAATGCTATCCCTCACTGTAATAAATAAAAGTACTTCTCAGTTTAGAATAATGTACCCACACCCTCCCGCCTTAAGAAGAATCTCTTCTTCATTTGTGACATTGGGGTACAGTTTGTACCAGCTCATTCCTTTCTGGAGCCTTGATGCTTTTAACTCCCACTAACCCAAATCCTTTTTGCTTCCACTGACCCTGCCTACATCCTCTTACACATCCTCCAGGGTGCCAGTTAGGTTGAGCCCCAAAGAAAAAGAGAAAAAAAAAATCTGCAACTGCACATTACACTGGTCTCTGCAACAGTGTACACTGGCTTTCACGGTTGCACCACTTTTACAGTGCCTGGGAAAACAAGAGACAGAGAGTAAAGAGGCCATAAAGAAAGATCAGTAAGACAAAAATATGGGGAATGGAGTCAGACTCGTGCCTTTAGCACCTGGGCTAATCATAGCCGGTCATAATGAGACACCGGCTAAATGGTGAGGTTGTCACATCAAAGAAGTGAGCAGCCTCCTGCTGCACTAGTGAAGTAAAAGGTGGTGTGACTGGGGGATGAGGTAAGGAGAAGGGAGAGCAAGAAGAAGGGAGGAGTAAGAGCCAGAGTTATAAATACAATATGCTGTGTGGGATGGAATAAGACCCCATGCAGAAAGATAAGAAGAAGAAAGGGGGGGAAGAAGGCAGTTGCAGCAGCTCAGTCAGCTCCAACCAGATCACCCTATGGCCTTGGGATGACACCTCACACCAGCAGTCAGCTGCTAAGCTGTTTACTGACATGCAGTCATTTGGCTATTTATTTAAGATGATAAAAATTTACAAGCTTCCTATTTTCAAGTTCTGATAACACAATAGCACAGGGAGTGCCATGGTTACCCATGTCTTAAACATAACAAACTCATGTTGTTTCACTTTTAAAATCCAATGAAAGACAGTAAATGCACTCTAGAACAGTATAAAGCTAGAAAGTAATATCCTAAAACTGAAACCAAAGGATGTCTATTTATATCAAGACAAGTTAGAGCAGTTAATTTGTATTTTCAAATCGTGGGCAATTTTGTCATCAGACTTGAATGAATAGAACTGATAATGGTTTGCTAAATCATTTGACTTCTTAAAGAAATTTAATGTCATTTTCCATGACATTTTTCTATCACCGACAGAGCTGTGGGTGACTGTGAGAGGAGATGGGCAGAGAAGTCTCAGTTTGTGTTCTTAGTACTACTCTGTTTTCTGAAATGCTTTACAAATCATAATTACTGATGATGATTTATTTCAAAGAACTTTAGCTGTCTGCGTATACATAGTACTTTCCTTCATCATGAGATTAAAACCCCCTGAAAGCACCAGAAACTAACATGACAGTCATGAATTTTTTGTAATTAGTGCTATGCTCCTGCACTGGCTGGTACTTCTATTCACTGGGCAGTTCCATGACCAAATGTAGAACCTTTGTGCCAGTGGGTAGGTTTGACAAAGAGACAGTGATTACCCTATGGGGGGAGGGTGTGAACGCGGAGTTCAGTCATATAAGAACTCCAGTCAAATATTTAGCAAATTTCTCAAGCCACTGGGTCTACAATGGGGATGTGATTCAGGTTTAATATATACCCATCCTGTTAAAACAGGCAAGGGTGGTAAGTTCAGTCATCCCACCACTGCAGGTATTGTAATCAACAATCGACTGCAACATGATAGGCGCAAAATCCAACAAGCTGAAATCTAAAATTATTTAACTCTTGATTTCTCTCCATGAATTACTGACACCCTCCACTACCAGTGTTTGCACTGTATTTGGATTCAAATTCATCCATTTACATATAGTAGGTTTTGGTTTCTATCTGATAATTACTCTGTACTACATTCCACAGGCTGACTCAGTCCTTATCTTGCTTGTATTTTCATTCTTTCTCACACTGCCTGTCTGTGCCAATTTTATCCCATCAGCCCTCGTCACCCCATCAGCTCCAAGCAGTCCCTTACTAAATTGAGGAGGCTCCCCCCAGATATCTCTAAAGCTGCTTTGCGACATGCTGACTGGCTCCTGCAAAAACAGATTCATCATATTTAGACTGGTGCTGCTGCGCTCCGGTCAAATCTCTTTCGGAGGTGTTGAGTTATCTCTCCTGTCTCAGTCTTGGAGAGAATGAAAAATGATGCCAGACCATAAAAATACTTTGGTATGAGTGCAGTGTGCAGAGGGGCTGAGTGCTGTAACGTAGGGTAGTGCACAGGACAGAGCAGGATCTTACTGAAGCTCTTTTGGCAGGCTTTGAGCAGATAGAGCTCCGGGGCAGGGGAAGGCTGCTCGACATAGGCCCAGATCAGTCTAGTCCTGGGAAGACACTGTCAGGGCTCCACTGCGCTGGGAGGAGGGGGGGTACAGGCATCCGACAGCTTTTAATAGACATACCGTCAATCACAAGAACATGCCTTTCTGCTCGCTGCCACAGACTCCAGCTGATACAATCCTCGGGGTAGCCAAGGAACCAGTAAATACACCATTGGTTTGTTCCTGCAAGTCACTTGAGCCCTCTGTCTCTTTCTTCATTCAAACAATCTGTGTGTAATTATGCACAAAAGTTTTTCTTTCCCTAAACCTCAAAAATTTCCTCTCCCCCCCTATCCATACCATCCTCGAACAGAAAATCCCTTCAATACCCTTAAGACAGCATTAGGCCTAGATCTCACACAGATTAAAATAACAGATTTTTCCAGCTGTACACACTGTGATAATGTTGCATTCTTGTCCTAGCTTCAAGCCATCTGGCCTAAACTCTGCTGCTGAATGTTCCTACTGCCTTTTTCAGCCACAGCTTGTCTGTCCAACTGACTCTTCGCAAAACACTTCTTTTGGGAGATTTAGACTGAAGTAGCCACGGATCACATTTCCTGCAAACCTGAACAGCAGGAGCCATGTCTGAGTCAGGAACCTGAAGGCAAGCCTGTAATAGAAAGCTGGATTGTATGCACACTCAAAAGCAAACACACTGAACCCTCTCCTCTGTGGGCTGCCCTGACTGGAAAGAACAGGGGGTAATGGAAAAAAGGAGGAAAAGAAAGAAGAAAAGGGGGACAGAGGAGAGACCAGAAAAATAACTGGGGATTGGGTGGAAACAGAGGGTGTAACCTTGTGCCTTGACAGCCACATGGGCAATGTAAGGACGGGATGGGAAGGAAATGGTAGGAGGGTGACCTATGGGAAAAAGGGCGGTAGAGAGGGTAGAACATATAAAAGGAGGGGAGGCCCCATGTAAAATGGAGCGCCAGACAAAAACTGTTTCCATGTGGACCTGGTGCAGAGAGGAGAGACTGAGTCACGGAAGGTGAAAGTAGGACTATGAGGTGGGATGAGTTGCATGAAAACCTGAAAGGAGAGAATAACAGGAGGCTCACGGAGAAGATGGAGAAACTAGAATTCCTCCCAGTTTAATGAGCCAAGAGCAGCCAAACAATAAGTGCTGAGAAGATGGTCATTTACCTGGTCGTACTCCAAGGCCCCAGGGTAAAGGGGCCAGCCCAGGAAAAGTTCAGCGATCACACAGCCTAGGGACCACATGTCTATGGCTTCACAAAACGGCAATCCCAAAATAATCTCTGGAGCCCTGTGGAAGAGAAAAAACATGCAACTGTTAGAAAACAGTAACACAACAATAAGATTTAATATGGAAGTATTTAAATGTGACGTAGGTCTGTAGGAAATAACGTTTCATATAAAAGTTAAGTCAAATAAATGTCTTTGAGCCAGCTTTAAAATATATATCTATATCTATAAAAGTTAACTCAGAACTTAGAAACAAAAATCAGCCACTAAATGTTGAAAATTTCCCAGAAAACAGATGAGAATTTAGCTACTTTATACATAATGTAAACTATTCTAATCTTTAGCAAACAACAGTTCTACTTTTCAGAGGAAAATAAGCGCTTTGTGTGTTGTAGGGCTCACATTGTTTACATTTAATAGAAAGAGTTATAACTTCACATGCTATCAATTGCTAAACACACAATTATATGCACTAAACAACAACTTACGGTAAACCCATTTTCTCAATTACACTACTGGTGGATATATTGTTTTTGGCTTTGTAAGCTGATGACTTGGGCAAATAAATATCCATTATTGGTAACGCCATGGAATTCCTGATAATGGCCTATCAGATGGGATTGTGTGGTACATGTGTAACGGTGCCAAGTGACTTATAAGCTAGTGTTGCGCGTGTACTAGAGTCGCCAAGCGTCAGCAGGCTGAGCCAGTGGGTTAGCAGGTCAGCCAGACTGGGATCAGAGCTTTAACAGGCTGTTGTATCTGCTCTAGGCTGATAGGGAATAAGAAGCATAGTCACCACTCCTTCGCCTACGTGCTGGCTCAGTGTTACTCTATAATAGCACTGTAATACCATGTCACAAGGATGGGTGGTGGTGACGCAGGCCTGTCAGCTCCAATATAGGTAAGATCTGTCTGTCTGACATGACTGTCAAGAACTTTGTGTTTAGGACACACCACAAAGCCTATAAACGGTGACAGCGCACTGACAGCCTGAAGTAGCCAGTGCTCTTTTGTCTGCTAGTTTGCATTGCTCAGAATAATTCAGCCCTAAAGTTACGTTAGCGAGGAACTTGAAAGATACTTTTCACTTCCATTCAGCATATACACAAGATATACCCCTCAACAATCTATTTGGGTGGACACACTAAGGAAATCTTTTGATCTGTCATACTGAATGTATGTAAAAGGATCCATCAGACAACTACTCTGTGACGTCTTTGGAGCCATATGGGAATGAATGTTGAGGGACAGAAGCTACATATGGATAGCAACAGCAAGCCCAAGATCGGCTAAAATAAGTTTTAGACAATTTTATCACATGGTCAAAACAAATGCACGCAACAGCTGGTGCAGTGGGCAACATGGCAGCAGAGAACCCACCAGGCAGTTATGCTAACTATTTAAGCCTCACAGGCATGTCCTATTTATAAGGAACAGGTTTTCCCTGGAGGAGTGAGGAGAGAGACTGAAGCCACATATCAACACACGCTTGCATTCGTCAGGACACAAGGGATCATCATCATCCGGTTGGTCAAACAGTTAGTGACTCTTTCCCCTGGCAACATATATTCATTTATGACACCCTAAAATTTTATACAAGCCTCGAAAACCGTTTTTTATGAACAATGCTTCCTTCTTTATTAGATAAAATAAGCCCAATAATTGGGTTCTATGCAAATTATGAGTAGAGTGACAAAACATTTCAGTATCATGGAAATTTATGAGGGTTATTACATGCTTTTTATTCATGTGATATACAATGTGTCAGTATGAGGGGCTGACCGGGGGGCTGCACCATTTCATCCCTTAAAGCACATAAAACATCCTTAAGATTGCCCTGGGCTGTCTCCAAAATCTTGTGGCCATGAAGGAAAAAATAATAATGCCAGTGAAAAACAGGCAGCTTAGGAAGTCAGGTAATCAAAACCTGAAATAGTTTTATTTTTGGGGAAAATTACCAAGACAAAGATCAAAAAAAGGACGGGACAGAACATTGAAGTCAAGTGTAGATTCCAAAAATTATACACATGCTTCTGAGTGCACAGAAGGCAGTTAAGACTGTTATTGTCTTTATATGCTTCTGTCCTCACCTTTCCCTGCTGAACGCACATGTGCAACACGTGAAATCACTGAGTGAGCCAAACAGAAAACAGCAGGTCTCTCTCCTTTGGTTTGAGGGGCTATGAGCGGATGTTACCATGGTTGCACGGCTCCGTCCTAATCGATGCAACCCAAGCCTCACCGTCCTTCTGTGAAACCAAATCTATTTTCCACCCTAAGGATATGACGTACCAGGAGGGGCCACCGTATGCTACTGGACTGACTGACACGTGCAAGAGCTCCAGAGGAAAGAGGACAGGTACAAGAAAAACACAAGCATGGTGATGGACTGGTATCCTGCCTTTTTTCCCAGTGCAAGGATAGATTCCTGCTCTGTGTAACAGGAATAGAATCTGGTACAGGTACAAACTCAGACAAATGACAGCAAGGAGCACCTGGTCAGCACCTGTAAATTAGTAGCTTTTAGATAAACTGTGGAATAAAATGCTGGTGGTCAAGTTTAACACACAGAGCAAACTGCAATTATCATATACAATGACCTGCTGCCTTGTACCTACACCTGGTACAACAGGTAGTGACTCATCCAAAACCAGCATTAGTTTCACAACCACACAAACATGTTACCTACATGTATATATACAGATAGACAATGCCCCAGTACAAAACAAAAGTAATGGAAAGTGGTACATACTGCATACACATCTGTTTGAAAGAAATAAAACAATAATATATTACCTTTTGGATGAGAAAGATTGATTTATAAACATAATGGAAATGTAAGTTACCTTAAGTATCAACAACAACAACAACAAGGAATGCAACATCAATACTTTTACCATCTATTAAGCACAATCAGTCTGCCTCTAATGCCTTAATGTGCTGCAAATACAGTATGTCTTTGTGCGAAAGCTGAAACATGTTTTTCCCCGGTCAAAAGACAAAAGGGTGCACGTCAGATCTGTTGACTGACACTACTCTGCTGTGCAAAGGTTGGAAATGAATGACTAGGAGTGAGACATGAGTTGTCTACAATATCGCTGTGTTCAAAGGTTTCTATAGAGCCTCATGTGTTATCGGTGCAAAACACCTTCTGAGGCAGCAGAGGGGAAAAAAAGACACATCTTCAAAGAGCTTTCTGCGCCTTCTAGCAGCGATGTCAGACACTTTTTTTTAACATTCCCCAGTTCACAGCTCACGTCTAGAGTTTCAACCTTCAACCTATCAATGCGTACCATACAAATTTAGAGATGCTCATTAAGTTGAAAACAGTTCAAAGAATCATGTGAGTAAGTTTGTGCTTTTTTTGATTTAACAGATCTAGGCTGACACAGTGCAACATGTAACATTTGGTTATGGTGAGGGCACTAGAGAACGAGGTCTGACTGAGAATAACAAACTCTGCATGGACTGCTGGCTTGTCTTTAATGGAACCATCACTAACAAACCCTAATGCACAATGCTGAGCACAGCAGTAACAGCAGGCCCAGCATGGGCACACCACTGTGCCAAGTACAACTCACTCAGGCTGCAGGTATGATATTCAGCAACAATCACAGAGTAAAACCCAAACAGGCAGAAGCAATGGTAAAGATTTGGTTGCATTTTTTTTCTCCTCACAGCCTAACCCAAGCTTCCACTATATTTTACTGCTCCTTTGTGGATAGGCCCTGACCAATGAAAGCATGTCTTTCCCCGGTCAACAAGTTCAGCAGTTTGTTCCTTTGCCTCAAACAGCTGCTTCCCTTCTTCCATCCATCTCTTCTTTTCTTCCTTCGCTGTTTGTTTGTCTCTTATCCACAAAGAGGCCGAGACACAAGGCAATGTTATGTTTGCAGAACCAACACAAAGATGATGCATGGCGAGATTCCAAAAAATTCCACACAATGTGCGTGTGCGTTGCACTTCTGAACTGCTGAGGTTCGGAAAACCTCCTGAAACACTGGAACTAAGTTGGGATCCTCTATCTTAATATCTTATATCAGGGTACTGTTAGACAAATTTTTAACCACATGGTCAACTGTTCCTTTTGCTTCCAGTATGTGTGTCAAGCTAGGCTAAATTTCTCCACACTGTAAAGATACAAAGTTGATATTAATGTTCTTCTTTGACTGTGGGTAAGATAGCAAACATAATTCCCAAAATGTTGATGTTCCTTTGATAAGCACTTTGCTACATTTTATTGCTTCACTTTAATCTTATTTTTATCTCACTTGAAAAAAAAAATGCAGCACAGACACACGTCTCATCATTTGCAAGAAGGTGCATGGCAGAGCAGAGAAATTAGCTCTGTCTCTATTTCTTATTCATGGCCATTATCTCACACTCCAGAAATAGTCCTCTGATCCTCCCTGCTCTGTCCTCACAGGGAGGAACCAAGTGTAAAGTGGCATCAAACCAGCTCACACAGAGAACAGCAAATAAGAATGG
Source organism: Toxotes jaculatrix (assembly GCF_017976425.1). Classification (NCBI taxonomy): domain Eukaryota; kingdom Metazoa; phylum Chordata; class Actinopteri; family Toxotidae; genus Toxotes; species Toxotes jaculatrix. The sequence goes on along the minus strand of NC_054394.1, from coordinate 15,446,060 downwards.
CTACACAGTGGGAGGGAGGGGGGGGTCATTGTCATTGCATGCTTACATGGGGCTTTCAGTGAGCTTCTCCTAATAAATAAACTCTGTTGGGCTATACTGCAGTTGGCGTAAGCTCGGCCACAAAGATAAAAATGACAACATAGTGTCTACATGATGGAAGAATGGAGCTTTACTGCACGTCTCTTCCAGGAAGTGTAATTCCACACACTCTCAGAGCATCCTGCATTATTCAGTGGAACACAAAGGCAGTGTGGCAAAGGCAGATGTAGTAGCACTTGCACTCTGATCTGCCCAGACCTTAGATTAAGGATACAAGACTTTAGACACGTTTTACAGATGTAAGCCACTCAATGTGCTGACACGGAGCCAGAGTTTAAAAGAGCATTTTTTTCCCAGTTCAGGTGGACCATGTTTCGTCTCTCCTGTTTTGCTGTTTGAATCAGTCATTTGCAAAAAAAACTGCACCTGAGCTCCGGCGTTATCATGACATGAGCACCATATCTGAGGGTAGTTAAAATATAGAAGGGGGTGGGGAGACACATGATAAAAAGATTTGTTTTCTCCTTGACATGGCAGATAAATCATCTGAAGTCCAACTTTTATTTGATGCACGTGATTTTGTTATTTTATGAAGTCTACTAATGACATAAGTGCAAAGCTACAAACAGCTATGATAGCACATGGCAAACAACCCACAGCTGCTGAACACAAAGAGAATGTGATGTTTACCACCATACATAGTAAATGGAGGAAGCTACCAGCAATTTACAGCCTTGACAACATGATCTCTTTCGATGTAGTTCCCAGCTATGTGGCCTTATGCCAGTTCCAAGGTGAAATCTTAAAAGTACTTCTTGAATATTTTACCAAGACAAGACCAGACATTAATTTCTGAAAAGAACAACAAGGACTCAGAGACTTTCTGGAATACAAGGCTCATCTTGGATTTGAAGCACTTTCAGTTTTCATTTTCTCTATTACGTTTGAACTGCTTGTTTAGCTACCAGCTCGGACAGGCACATCAGACAGGCTTCATTTATTTTGAAGCAGTTATATATTATGTTACTGAACTGCAGCTGCCCACTGTGGTATCATCATTAATGCTGTAGGATTATTCAAACAGTCTTTGTATGAGCCCACAGTCAAGTGCTCACCGAGTAGAGTTTGAACACATTTAACATATTGTAACAACAAATTCGCAGCAGGAGGATAGCCAACACGCTCTGCCATCAAGAGATTCCTTAAGTGCTCTGTGTGCCACGTATCAAGGCTGAGTCCTTACCACAGTGGCCCGGGTCTGAATCCAGCCTGGGCTGCATGTCATCCCCCCTCTACCCCCTGCCTTTCCTGTCCCTCTCTCCAGTGTCACTAAAGTAGAAATGCTTAAAAAAATTTTTTTGAAGAACTTTACACTTACAGAAAAACATTACAACTATCATTGATTTGATATACCATCCTAGTGGACTGAACCAAATGTACATAAACTGTTAATAAAATACAACATGGTACTAAAACAGTACCATGAGAAGCCTTGATGCATAATTTAGATGCTTGTCAGCCTAACAGATTGCCAGCCATTGCAAGCAACTTTGGTCACATAAATACCTGGAAACACTCATTACCCACTAACCCAGAGAAGTTCATAAAAGGGGAGGTGCTTGTGTGCCCACAAGTTCCCACACACACAAAACATGTTTCGAAGACTGCCTGGGGGGATTACTCGCTCGTTCTGTAAAAATGCCAGACCTACTTTTCAGGGGGAAAGTTAATCCAGCAATCTTAGTCCAAATATTTCATGTGTGTATGGGAGAATGATCAGCAGTTTATGGTTTACATTGAGGTTGCGTCCATGCTGAATTGTTGCGCACAAATAGCTGTAACCTTGCTTTGGCATCTCAAAATTTCTTGTACATTCCACTGTGTAGTAAAATTTTAAAAAGTAAATGAAAGAACACTTCATATGCAAGTAAAGATCTTTTACTGTCTCGCTGCCACAATCATTTTGGACTACCTGATTTTGCAATGAGTTTATAATTAATCTACTGAATTACAACATTGGAAAGACTTAACTTAAAATGAGCTGCTTCATTTCAAATAAAAACAAAAATGCATGTTTTTGAGGACTGTTTCCTGGCAGAGAACGGTATTTCTTCCTGTGGGAACAACAGTAATCAACAATAAGATGAGAATGATCTAATTGATCACTTAATTACATGCACTGATGATAAAACTGACACTTAAACATTTGCAAAAATGATAAATATTAAACCAGAAGCTTAGTAAAGGAAAGTAAGGTTTAATTTTCACGTTGTAGCTGTGATCGAGCTGAGAGAGTTCAAGCTTAGCTGACTGTGCAAACATGGGTGGCAAATTACAAGTGGCCACTGGCCAAATGCTTGTAAACTGCAGAAGAGGCGGATGTATCTGTCAAACGTATTGGTGTGAGAGGCTGATAGATCTGAGTTATCCACTTGTCACTGAAAATTACTGGCCGATAAATATTTAGAGCCCCGCACGAAGCCGAATACACACAAACACAAATGGGCATATGAAAATCAAAACAGCTGACGTTAGAGCTAGTTGACCTTGACCAAGTAAGTGTGAGCTCTCTAGTATTTCAAGCTGTCCTTATTTCATTCTGGCTGTCTATGTGCTTCACCATCTATAGAAGTCAAAGCACACTGGCCAGTGTCCCATGAGCTATTTTAAGCAACCCTTCACTCTCAGCCTCAGCAACGCTGCTCCCTCGCCGTATGCTTTGCATTCTCCTGTCTGTGAGGGAGTACAAACTACAGACGGACAAAATATTTACTAAATGTTTTTCATTTCTTTAGTATTTTGATTATCAAAATGCATCACATCACAGAATCACATCAAAAATAAATAAAAAAAAATATTCATTTCTAACATTATATACCTCGATATTTACTGAAGTCCATAATGAAATCTAATGAAAGTGGCTTTCTGCTGATAGCCTATGACTGAGTATATGAGTATTATTGTAAAATATAACTGGCAAAACATAAATACAACATATTTAACATATAAATCAACATATTTATGTGTAATGGCATTAACAAATTCCAATTAGAACACCACATAACCCTACCAAATTACAGTGACAGGTATGATATGGTAAAGACCATTTGTTTCTTGGTGTCGGGATGAAATGTGACGCCTCTCGTTTATGGAATGATCTTCTATCTGAGCCACTTAAGTGGAAATACACATTTTCACTATACCTGCTTCTCTGGTACAAATCAGATTAATACTAGTCCGAATGATCTGCTCCCAAACAGGTCTTATTATCATTCCACACTCTCATGTCAACAACTGTATTGATGTATTTTGTATCAAAATACAACTCAATACAAGACTAGTGTGAAACTGCTGGTCACCAAAGCTTAAGGTTGACAGAGCTGAGTTGAAACAGCTGTACTGTTCACTTCCTCCCCCACTAAAGTACAGCAAAGTATGACAGTTCTATTTTGAGCAACTTCCTGAAACAAAGTGCATTTACAACAATAAAACAATATTCACCAAAAAAGGCTGATGGGTGTGTGGGATGAAAAAACAATGCAATAACTGTCAGACAAGTGTCCATAAAACTATGGCCAAAGTATAGGCATAACCAAGTGGTATCTTCTCACTTTAGTTTGAGAAAAAAGCTAAAACAAGTGCAAATAGAGACAGACAGCAAATCATCTGTTTACACTGACAGTATTTTAATTCCCTGTGGACCATACTGCTTCACTGGCTCAGACAGTGAGAATTATTCAAATGCCATGTGAATGCTTTTCACTGAAACAGATAGCACTGACCCAAATAAATCCTTACCCATTCTCCCCAGCCTCAGAAAGACAAAAAGGCAAAAACAATCTGTACCATAGAATCAATCTCACAACTGGGGTGCATCTTTACTTGGTCAGATATTCCTCTCATACTGTACTCAAGCTGTATGCAAATGATCAGAAAACACAAATCTGTAGACATTCCTAAGAGTGTAGAACACTCTGAAAGGTTTAATGTTAACACAAACTGCAGTAATAACTCAATTCTTCCATTACAGCTTCATTAAATATATGAGTCTACATTTAAATGGACCTTTTCAATTTTTTGTTCAAATAAATGTCTAATGATTCAGGTCGCATTTTTTATTTGCAAGCCAAAACCCCCTTTTTTTATTTGCTTCAATGTTGCAGAAACTGAGCACATAGTACTGACATTTACACAGCAACATTATCTGTGTTACACAGCAAAACCAAGGACACAAGCTGACCTCTGCCAAAACCATAATGGTAGGATCTCTCCTTGTTGGAGACACCCAAACCAGTTGTAATTTCACTGACACAGTCTGAGGGGAAAGTATTGAACGTTATGTGTTATCCCTTGTGTGTGTGTTCTTGCTGACACTTCTGAAGGAAGTTCCAATGAATAGGAGGGTGAAACCACAAATATAAGAAATCATGTCTTTGATGATGACACTGGGAATCTGATGTACAGTTGTGTTTTTCTTCACTTCTCACACCAAGTTGATCACATCAAATCTCAAAGAAATTAGATAATGACTTTAGGTTCAGACGCTTGGCATGTGGGAGACTAAGGTAAGAGTTTGTGAGAGTGGAGGAGGGGAGAATTTACCACAAGAAGCCAGATCACACATCAGCATCAACAGGCTGACTAGCTAAGAACAAAAAATCCCATTGCATCATCTGGCAGACTTTAAAACGCAAACTACATCAATCACTCCAAAGCATCAAGCGGGTGCATTGAGGACATCCAACCTATTGTAGGATGTCATCACAGAGGAAGACCCACTGGCACAATAGAGAGAACAAGGGCTGCTTGCCTCTTAAGGCAAACGTGTTGCCTGCTCACATGGATCTGTGCCACCACAGTGAATCACACCATGTTTTTAGTGTAACCAGTAGCCATATTTCTTCAAACCACAAGGCACTAAAACTTCACAAGGCAAAACAGGCTTGTGTTCTTTGCCAAAAGTCTTTCTGATGTGAACGCTGTTCTGTTGCATTTCAGATAGTAGAGAATGTTCTAGGGTGCACCCAAAGGGCACAATGGAACAATACCTTAACTAGGTTTACTAATATTTTGTTCTCCATTTCTATGGTAAATTAAATCACTTTACATTTAGTCTTTAAAATTGTTATTGCCGTTCCTACTGTACCAACTGCGGAGGCTTACAGACATTTAGCAACACATACCACCACCCCAAACGAACACACAAGTGTATGAGGTACTCTTCACAGTAATGCAAATAACTGTATAATATCCTTCCATGCTAATTCCAGATCATTTGACAGAGCTGGAAGGCTCTGGCAAATAGATCCTAATATATTAAGCTGCAAGCTGCTTGCAGCTTAATATATTAGGATCTATTTGCTTATGTAAATATACATTTGAAACAGAAAAAAAAACATATGTTGGGTCACAGCTATGAACCTAAAGTGTGAACAAAGCATGCGTGAAGCATGAGGCATTACAGGGTCAGTGCAAACAGGTGCACTGATTGAAAAAGGAAGCATATCCGTTACATCAGAGGGAAGACTGAAATACATCTAGCGTCGACAGGGTGTGTGTGTGACTGTTGACAGATTTGGTTGAATATGCCCTTTTTCCATTATCTCAATATAGCACACTTTAGCTGTGGCATGATGTGATCACATGCATTTCCACTGTATCCTTACAGCAGTGGGTCACAGGGGTACAGCACAATGCAAGAATCCTGACTGGATGTATGCTGGATAAATACTGACTGTTACAGTTCATTCTTTGTGCTTAGGGTAAGGTCCAAGGAAGACATAATGATATGTACCTAGTGAGTCATTTATAATGTGACTTGGTTGAATCACTACCTCTAGTGAGTGTTCACCAGCTGCCAAGGTTTGAATTCAAATTATTTATCAACCATTAGTCATACCACTTGTGCACCAAGCATATATTGCCATAATGAGATCAAAACTTTTGATTTAACTAAAAAGACATGGCAATATAACTTAACAATGTCGCGATAAGGAAATACAATACCTCTGCACCTCCCAAGTTTGTACCAATTATGTGAATATCCACACCTACTCACTATGCCAAAACAATTAACTCTTTATGAAACATATACAAACGTACATGAATGCATATATACAGTATGCAAACTCATGTAAATTACTGTAATCTGAGGAGACTATTAATGCAAAATGGCTTGCTTTATAGCTTCTTCTCATCTCAAAGTCTCTATTCAAACTAAGCAAAGGTACAAACCAAACAGTGAACTGGGTCAGTCTTGCCTCTTACACAACAGCTGATACCATTTCAGGCCTGTTTTTCTAATCAAACTAGAGCACTCCTAACATAATGCCAATGGCAATTTATCCTGTTGGTTTTCCTAGTGCATATCCAAGACTAGCAGAAACAAAGACGTCTTTCTAACATAAACATTAGTGACTGTATCTACAACCATGTCATACCCCGGAGCCTGTAACAGCATTCTTATGTGTGGAATGGCATTCCGTAATTTTTCTCCCAACCTTTCTGCAAATATTTGAAGACTGACACTAATATATATTCAATATATATTTTCAATATATGTATACAGATTAACCCTGAATGCAAATAAAACCAGAAATGTTCACCAGATCAATAAACAATTATTTTTCCTTGTTATCTAAAAGTCTCACAAAACACAGTTTTCTTTCCCAGGCAGCAGGGACATGAACAGTGAGTGTATAGCGTGCTAGTAAACACTAAAGGGTCACATTTTTTCAGTGTCTGTGGTATGCGGGTCCTAAATAGGCAGGATGTTGTGCAGTATGGGAGACATTTCCTTGTTTTGCAAGAGGAAGGACAGTTTCTTTTAAACCTGACTGTGCCGGTGTGGACACCAACAAAGACTGGAATTAGTTTTTAATGCACTGAACTCAAACATGCCTTGTCAAAAACAGACAGAACTTTTTCCTTTTTTTTTTGTACTCACCTATAGTACCGAGACTGGAGGTAAGTGGAGCACACTGCTTTGGACACGTGACTGGCGGAGCCAAAGTCTATCACCTTCACCCTGTAGGGTTGCCTCACTGGGTCCACCAGCATTATGTTCTCAGGCTTGAGGTCTGCATGAATCAGACCCATGCTCTTCAGCTTTTTCAGAGCTGTAGCTACCTGCTGTAACACAGGTCTGATCACTTTCAGGGGCAGGGGGCTGAACTTATTCTGCTTCAGGAAATCGTACAGGTTCTGCTCAAGCATCTCAAACACCAAGCAGGTGTGGCTGCGGTGCTGGAAGCATTCAAAGGCTCGCACCAGGTTGTGCTCATCTGCATTCTCCCCGCTCAGACGAGCAAGGATGCCGACTTCGATTTGACCCTGCCGTGCATATGAAGGGTGGTTCTTCAGGATCTTCACAGCTACTACCTCACCTGTGCCCCTTTTCCAGCACTTTACAACCTGGCCGAATGTGCCACGTCCCAAGAAATCCAGCACTTCATAAGTATTCTTCATGGAACACAGGACTTCATGCTGTACTACCTGATAGTCCCCATCCCCTCCTCCTGTCCCTCCTGCTGCACCTACACCCCCAGGCCCTGCACCCTGTTTAGAGGGGCCCCCTCCAGCCCCCACGGCTGCAGGCGCAGTCACGGCTGCGTTCCCCACATTCGTTGTTTGCAACATGGCAGGCAACATTGACAGTTCCTCCACAATCTGCATGGTGCTCCCTCGGTTATCCAGCTCCTCACTTTTACGTTTCAACCCACATCGCTGAGAGCTGTCAGCTGAGTTCAAACCTCCACAGTTCTCTTCTCTGTCACCTTCCTCTTCTCCGCCTCCCTCACCTCCTCCACTGCAGCCCTCTCCCCTTCCCCCTCCTCCTGCCCTTGTTGCTCCACTGCTGCCCCCACTTGCTGTGTCTGTCTGCTGCTGCTCCTTGCCCTGTGACTGGACAACCCCTGCGTCCTGCCGCTGCTGGGCCGCAGCTGGGCCTGGTCCTCCTCCTCTTTTACTGGGCTGCTGTCTCTGTACGCCACGCACCACCACCGTCTGCACCGGGTACTCTTGTCCTCCACGCACTTTCACGCCCACTGCGAAGTCTCGGTTCACAAACGAGCGGGCTTGTTTTGTTGGGTGCACAATGCCAAGGGTTCTGCTGTTCAGATAAGTCCGCGGGTGTGCCCTCTCATGGTACACACAGCTGCTGGGCTCAACTTTTAGTTTCTTCACACTGCTAAAGGCACTTGTCTGGGTTTGATAAATGTGTGGTGGGTAGACCAAGACTTGTGAGGCCATACCTGCAGATAAAGGCAAACCATAGGGTCATTAGTTTGGATCCTCAACAAACAACATAAGTCATTTTAACATGTTACAAAGAATGGTTCCATTTGAAAAAAGACACTACGCTAAGAACTGAGGACAGGGTTGCAAAACACATTCATACTTAGATCAGTCAAAAAACCAAAGAACAACCCAGGTCCCTCACAGTGTTTTCCTGTCTTTACATGCTTATGATCAAGAGTGGGTTTAAGGTACTATGAGTCCACAACAACTGACACCGCCAATCCCATTATGTTGTTTTAATTACTCCTACTTTTTGACATCACAGCTAGTAGTGCCCCACTAACATCCAACCACCCATCATCCCAACATATGTCATATGGATCTGAGCACACGTTGTAGTGGAGTGCATGAAAACACCTTCACCATTCTGCCCAATCCTCTGCAAGCCCACCAACACCTCCACACAGTTGATGACTAACTTCTCAAAGGTTTGCCTGACCTTTTCCTGCCATTTCCATGCATCCTACTGCAGGTCTCTAGGCAACCAATGGAGAGGCAGAGCGGATAAAGAGACAGACAAAGAGAGAAAAATAAAGTCACAAAACATCATCAGGCCCACGTGTCCAATTACCCAAGACGTGGTTTATTCTTCCCTCTTCCCCCATTGTGTGTGTTTGAGGGTGGATAAAGCAATTCATGCTCGTGGGGGCCCATCAAATCTTGCTGAAATATTCTGAAACTCAATTATGTGCAAGGGAAAAGGAGCAATGAAGTAAGATAACAAATTTCATGATCCTGATCGTCTTTAAAAACCACATTCAAAACTCACAGTGACCTTATCAGACACTGTCTCTGTCAGCCTGGAGTCTATGACCTATTTTCATTCTGGGGCATATTTACTGACACACAAGCAGCTTGTCCCCAAAGGCTTCCATACTTTAATCAACAGTGCATTTGCAGAACATTGTTTACCTACATAAAAACCAAATTAAACAAAACTTAATCAGGGTTCCAAGTGCTGTGTGTAAACAAGCTAGCTACCACCATCATTTTTAATGCCGTATTCCTCAATTCATTAAAAAAAAACATCCAGCTTCTAAAAGTCTATCTGAAAGGACACACATGTGAGTCGGGTTTGGGCTGTTCGTGCCCCTGTAGAGTCTCCTAAAATAAATATCCCCGATGGAAAACACACTTGTTTTGTGATAACACCAACGCTGTGAGCCACCCCTTTGACTCTGTTCTGAGCAGCAAGATAAGGTCAACCAATTCCCTGGACAGCTCCCTGCACAATCACACCCTGTGTTACTCTTTGATGGCACCATTTACCTTCTTCTCCGTTAGAAACAATTTATCAAATTATCTCAAGCAGAGCTCAAAAGGGCAGCCATTTTGGTCGTGAATAAAAACAAAATTGGAAGTGCTCCATCGGGAAATTAATCATGCTCATTAAACTGTAAATTAACACGTTTTATTGGTCACATTATGGCAGCTGACTTTTCTGTGTGGAGTATGCATGTTGTGCATGTTCTAGCATGGGCACAGTCAGTCCACAGACCAAAAACACGCAGACTCTAAATTAAATGTGTGAGTGAATATCTTGTCTGTCTGTGTCTGTCTTTACATGATAGCGCTGACAGTAGCCCAGTGTGTGACGGGATTTGCTTAATTGTTGTTGGGGCAGTTGTTAACGCACCTACATTTACAGTGTGTTGCCTGTAATTTAGAGCCCAGTGAAGGCGTCTATTATTCATTACAGCCACAGTGTGTAGAATTTGAGACTTTCAGACTTTGACACAGTAAATGGGAGATTCAAAAAAGAGGCACTGAGGCAGACAGCAATGCACACTGAGCCACAGCTAGCCTTTGAAGCTCTGATCCATAAGCTAGCATGTTCCAACCAGCCTTCATTTAACCAATAAACTGCTATATATGCTACATGTTTTAATAAGACATTGTTTGAATCCAACTTTCGGGCCAATTCGACATACTGGGTTTGTGTTTGGTTCTTAAGAAGTTTTCTGGGGGGAGGGAATGGGTTTTTCTACTTTAATTTGATAGTTCACACAGAGAGTAGGGGGTAAAACCTTAGGCCTGCTGCATGCTTCTCAAGACAATCATTTCCTCTTCGGGCTCGTTCCAAAACGTGCTGACAATGACCAAATAGTGCTGTGCTATTTTCAAGCATAGACTCATCACAGATCACAGATAGCTGATAAACAAGAAAACATGAGCCAAGTTGAATAAAAGCTCAGTAATTTCAGACTTTTTGTGATACAGCAAAGCCAAAGTTAAGTATTTTTTATGACTAGCACATGAAATACTACATCTGTACTGAGAGCTTTGTCTGCCTGGGGAATGGAGATGTTAATTGTCTGGTTTGGAGATAGAGAGCATGCTGTCTGGTGTCAGAGTCCCTAGACGGAGGGAGTCTGCACTTGAACCACTCTCACCAGTTGAAAAAAATCAAGATGTCTAGATCTGAATACCAGCTTAGCGTAATACAACACCCAAATTCAATTTGGAATAAAACTTAACTTGGGAATCAGTTAATTTCCCTGGCCACACAAATGCAATCACTACATAAAACAGTAAGTATAAATCTGACAAAAGGATATGAAGTAGGCAGCCTTTGTTGTTTCAAAGCCAAAAGAATGGCAGCTGCTGCTATTGTTACCATCTGGAGCCAGATACTCCCTTGGTCAGCCATGAGGCTCCTCCTGTGGCATCGCATTACATCCTTCAAAGCTGCAGAACCTTTCCAGCAACCTTGAGCTGCTAAGCTAATTGCTCACAGTTGAACTTGTGACCCTGGCCTACTCAAAATTAAACTGGGAAGAAAATACACACTAGCCACCTGTCTACAATGAACAAATGGTACTGACTGATGAAGCAAAAGTGCCTTCAGACAGAGAAATGATAGTAACAGGTGAGAGGACAAACAGGTGATGACAGTCAGCGCATGTTGTGGAGGAAAAACAAACAAAATAATCTTTCCACCCCATTTTCCCCCCTGCTGGAGAAAAAAACCACATGGGCTGGCCTAATCTGCAGTCAAATGTTATGTTTCCATTAAAATGTCATGCAAATTCAAAAAATATTTTTAAAAAGTCCACAATATACAATATAATTCTATGTATCACTGTGTTTTCACGAACTACAAATATTCACCTGAATACTATTTCTATTCTTTACTTTTTGTGCTGCTGGATGAACCTAAGACAGATGACTGGTAAGACAGTAATGATTTCTCGATAATAGAAGCAACAATCAAAAGCCAGGACAGTGTCCTGTATACACACACCTATGCCACACCTCAGTTAGGAGCTGTAGAAATTATTCATGGCCATGTGGCTTGACTTCACAGCAAAAAACGGTGTTGCTGCAATCGGTGCAGCTTGCACTCTGGAACATGTGAGCTACAAATGTTTGCCATCCTACAGGATATCAAAACAGATGCATTAAGCATTCACACTTTTGTCAAAGGCCAGATGATCGTGAAACCAGCTCGGGTGATAACATCACCTCGCATCACGCAACCTGGCTGCATTCTGTATGAATAGCCAACAGAATACAAAAAAACCCAATATAAAACACGCAAAAATGTATGAGTCCAAATGAATAGAAAAACTAAAGTTAGCTACCTTTATTATAACAAACACGGACCGTGCAATTATTAAGAGCCTGCTTTTCCCACCAAATCAGACCAAATTAGAATTTATTTCCATTAATGTTTTACCCTTAAATGGTTAGGGTGAAATTGTGTGCATCTGTTTTCATGCAACTGATCTCGCTACAACTCGTCACATAAAAATGAGATCAATCCTGACCATATTCTCAACTAAATGGTTTTAGTAGTCTAACCCAATTCTTAACCATTATATTTACCCAAAATGTTCTGTTTGCTTAAACATGACCATTAACCTGTCACATAGAGAACAAAGGCACTATTGTGGCATAATTCAATTCGTGGACGAGTAATATAATGCTCCTATAAACTGATTTCGCAATAGGCAATGTGTATTACAGAGTCCGTGCTGTATTTCTTAAATGTAGAACTACGTTAGAAACAGGGATACAGATTTCAGACAGCCACACAGCCCACTGGTGGCAATGACATATGAACCTAATTCATTATCAGTTCATATAAATGCCATTTTGGTTCTCTGCTCCCTACATGTCGAGCAGCATTAATCTTGGACAATATCAAAGGAGATTATGTGGAATGTAGTAATATTAGGTCATCCATTTTTCTGGGCAATATCAGCAAATAACCAGTAAACAGCAATTACAGTATTATATACATAGACACTGAAATATATTAATTAGTAATTTAACAAAAGATGGCTGAATGCATCTCCTTACAACCAGAAGAACATTACTTAATATACACTGTACATCTTCGCACAGCACTGTATCGCATGCAATCACTTTGCAAACGAAGTCGTACTACATGTTGTAGAGTTAGGGTCTGGGTAGGTGCTTGACCATCCACCACCCTGTTTTTTTTACCCCAAAAAACTCATTTTTGGATCTCAGGATTTTTATTTTATTCACCTCAAGTTAGTCAAAGATGTTTGGTTATTTATGAAGTAGTGCAATGAGGTCTACGGCTCAGGTAAGATGATGCCAAATCCAGACTGTGACAATGAATATGAAGGTACCTAATTTAGCCCCTGTCTGCTTCCTGCTGTTGCTATCCCTTGAGCCTAAAGCAGGGGTTGCTGTCTTAACTCACAGTCCCACAGCCTCACTACACACTGTGGTGCTCTGCCTGTGTCTCGTGGACATGATCTTCTATGCTCATTAGATAAAAAGGCCCTCTATTTTCTAAAGCATGTGACCATGTGGTATTTCAACTGTGAACTTATGACTATCATTTAGAAATCTTCTCCTTGTTGGATTAGCTTCTGTACACAGGCAACATACCATTCAAACGGACACAGACGACACTGGTCATTCTTGCTTTCTGTAAGGATTATATGAAAGACACTAGATGCATGCATGGAAAACTCAGAGCTTCAGATGGCTGAAATGTATGTAAGTTTCAGTCACAGGCAAACGTGTAAATGCAGAATTTAGCAAGTAAAATTATTTATACGCCACAGAGAAACAGCAAAAGATACTACACACGAGACTCACTGATCATTTGTATCTTGTGTTCTTTTTTTTCCTCAAGAATGACAAAGTAATCTATTTTGCATGCAAAGCCACCAGTCTATCACCTCTATCAAACATGTATTAACAGCTGTCACCAACTTGCACACACTGAAATACTACACGCCACAACAAGCAGTTATATCGATTAGCAAAGCACTGATCATAGTGCCACATAAACTTACATTTGTCATTACGCCAGCTATGAACACAGAAGAAGAGTGAGCTGTTTTACATAAAAAACACATCTTTTCCCTCTTCAGCTTCTGGACTAGAGCGACTACTGTGTTATTAAGACCTAGGGCACTGACAAGATTGCTGGATGCTCTGTGCTGGAACAGATGTTTCCTTCTTGGGAATATTTTTCACCCGTCACTTTTGTGACCGCACAACATCTTCTTGTCATGGTGCTCTCCCCATAAACTCTCAGTCATTCTATTTTGTTTACTGCCTCATGTCTGTACGCACACCACAAGATGACATCATTCAGATACCAGTCTTTAAGTTGGTCACAATGCAATACTAACAACCAGCTGCCCCAGGTATAGGAAATCTGTGCAGTGTGACATCACAACAACATGTTCTCAAGTCCTTTTGCCTTCCCACCTCGGTTAACATCCAGCATTACCCACTAATACCAATTATCGCAGGGGAAAACACTCTTTAAACATTTATTTACCAGCCTCACTGTGCTGACTTTCTTCCGGCATTACTGGTATCATTATCACCCACAACCTTGTTTTTATGGCCTTACTACTGATAAGCCAAGAAATGTGACCCAAAAGGGGAAACACACAAACATAGTAATACAGAGCTGAACTGCACTCATGTTGTTGTTGTCTCAAAAGGTTCACAGTACCCACAGATGGTGGCAGCTTCAATACTGTGAATGTTTTTAGACACAGTAGGTTGTGAAATTTGAATACTGGCGAAGAATGGTAAGTAGCCAAATCAGCCAAAACTTCTATTTAGTGTCTCACGCACCAGTGGAATTTTTAAGCTTGGGAAAACAAAACAAAAACACCCAATACGCTACACCTTAGTGTCCGGACAACAAGAGAAGTACTACAATCATACAGGGCATGCAGGCAGGCAGGGGAAGTACATAAATCTTTTGTCTACACCATGTGTCCACCATGTGAGTCTTGGCTTTCTCTTTCCGGGCTCACCATTTTACAAACAACATGAGTTTTAGTGGGACCAGGAACTCCAAGTGATGGTCCCCTGCCACATAAACACCAGGTGCTGCTGACTGTTTTGCCTACAATTATAGACGCTACTTCTGTTTTGCTGATGGGTCATGGTAATGTCCAAACCTTCACATAGAAGTTTAACTATTAACTCTATACCTCATGTTCAACACAAAACCACCACCTTCATGATGGTAAAAGACCAAGTAAATTATTACAGCCACATTTAGTATGATTAACTTGACATTAGTTCCAATTTTGGATTCTTACACCCTGCATCTTTCACTGTGCATTTAAATATACTAAGCTTACTAGTGTGAAATGGCAGGTAAGGGAAATACACTACTCTTGTTAAAATATTGAATTTATTTAAGTTTTTATTTATTAAGACATCTTTTGCTGTGTTGGTCTTATAATGCTGGTTGTGGTGCACAGCAACAACTCAAAGGCCATAGTGATCAAAATCTCTGACAATATCAACGGGCACTCACAACACTGACCAGCATACAACCGGAAGCCGCAGGCTGTTAGCTGTCCACCATGAAAGAAGCTCGCAATATATTAACTATCTATCTAAGATAAATAGCTGGACGCAGTTTTGAGACGTAACCACGACAAACACGTGTAAAGGAGACGATAAAGTTCATTAAATGTAATTGTAGTTTGATATCAAGAGTTATTATACGCCATCTTGTACAGGTTTAGACCAGATAACATCCAGCGCGTGACATCATGTGAATTGATTTCTTATAGTTGATTTTTCTTTATTTAGTTATTCTTTAGTTATTTTAACACATACATCAGTAGTGCATCCAAATTTACAATTCGCGATAATGTGAACTCAACGGTCTATTAAGTTTTAGCTGCGAATGTGGTTTAGCGTGAAATGTTTTTGCTGGGTTAACTAAGTCACTTACGAACCCAAGTGTTATCTAACGTAATATATGAAGTAATAATACAGCACTCACAAGTTCAGTCGCTCGGTGCATGTTACCCATCTGTGGTAGCTTAATGTCGGCAGAATCGACTGTGTTGTTTTACCTAGGTTCGCTCATGATTTAAGCAACACGTTAAAAAGAAATCGACGGGTCGCCGTGACAACACCGACATAACAAACACTGGAGAGTGACCAGTGCACTCACGGTCATAATTACCGCCAACGTCATCGCTACCATTGTCTGGCAGGATATTAAAAATAATTCACCGCTAGTAAATTAATTACCCAAAGTGCAGACATAGCTAGCAACATACAAAGCTACTGATGAAACCTTATACGGCCAAAAGCTCGCTAGCTAAGTTTGTTGCTAAGTTATGACTTTGTATTACGTCACATTTGAACTATCGCTTCGAAGGTTAAGTCACACAAATATCACCATTGACAGCCTTCAGCCAACCACTCACCTTCACATAGAGTCACTATAAGTATAATCCAGGGCTTCTCTGAACATGTTATGGACTTATAAATCCATACCATGCACAGTTCGCCTGCACTGCTGCCATCTTGTCCTAGACGACAGGAAGGGAGAGCTCGCTCTCGGTAACGCCACCATCTCCCACATTTTAAACATTAAATAACTCCGGCATATGAGCGTCCACAAACACCACACCGAGCCCAGGTTGTAGCTACACAGTTCAAATGCGTCTCCTTCCTCTTAGGGCGATGTAGCCCATGTCTGAAAGGCTGTCCGTTACCCCGTCTAGACGTGTGGTTCCGCGGCCCTGCCAGCCTCTAACATGTCCCTTTTCTCTAGCAACTGCAAGCAAATGTTTGTGAACTGACGGCATTGGCCAGACCGGAGTAATCAATCATGGAGCAGACACGTTCGCAAAGATTCAGAGATAAATTCATGTGCAATACAATACAAAAGAGAAAAAGGGAGAAATTATCTTCTCTGGATGTTCCAAATATTTAGTAAACATTTGATTAGAAGATACAAATTGTGTAAAGACACAGATTATGTGTATTTGAAAGGGTGAGGTGAATAAAAGAATGGATTGTGGTGACCAGAGGGGTTCATCGTACTTTTGACTTGTGAGTTTAACACACTGAAGTTATGGGTCTTTGTTCACCATTTCCTATTTACTTGCTAATTGATAGAGTAAACAGTGATGGTAATACAATCTAATCTTCTGGATAGTCTCCTTACTTAACCAACCCTGAGTTGAAAAGGCTTTATAGGCAATAACAATGAGCAGAAAGGGTCAAGTGAATGAGCAAATTGTGTATTTTATCTTACAGGCACATCAATAATTGAAAACAGCTTCTAGTGATTAGTGCTGATAACTGATTCCACAAAGAAGTGCAAAAATGCAATAAAAAGAACTCTCAAACGACGTACAATATCATTGATCAGTTTCTGAAATGTGTTTCATGTCTCATATCTAAATATGCAGTGAAAGCCATAAGGAAGTCAAAATATGCAAGCAAGAATCCATCCAAGAATCCATTTTCTTTCTTCTTTAGCAGAGAGTCAACAGCAGAGTGCTCTTAAGGAAATTAGTGGTGGAACACATGCTGAGGTCTGCTGCTCAGACAGTCAGGAGGCACCCAGCTGACAAAGAAAGCTGCTCATAAGCCCCTGGTGTCTGAGATAACCAGTTGTAACCTAATCCACCAGAAAGGCCTTTGTCTTTCCCAGTCCTCACCAGGTCCCCACCCCGCTTACAGACAACAAACCACCAGGTCTGGTCAGCTGGAAAGCAGGTGGGAACACCTCTCCTCTAACCTGGAGCATTATGAGTAAACACAGCTGGGTTGGCCCACAAGTATAGAGGACCCCTGTAAGTTTGCTTATCTTCTCATGGAAGGCACAGGGGTGCTTCCTGGAGAGCTGGGATATGTTGTCCTTCCCAGTCACATCCTGGTCAGTTGTGCATGGCTTAACACACATATTCCTTAATAATTTGGCAAAAAACTCTATCAACACCATCAACATTGGCCTGCAAAAGTAGACTAACAATGTCACATCATGCCAGTATCAAATCTGAGAATTATTTTAAAAGTTTTGAGATTTTTGCTGGATGCACCAAGACGCAATCAGTCACACTCAGAAATGAGTGTAAAAACATGAAATTACCGGGCTACTACATCCTGTAAGCTCACATATATAATTTATACACGAGTTTTCTAAAAAACTTTGTGTGTGAGGAAAAAAAAGAAACTTGTTCGCTTATGATCAGATAACTGTTCTGTTTTCTTTTACTCTGGTCTGTTTCAGGTAGTTGACCAGATACTCACAAGCGCGCGCTCTTGGTGGCTATCATTTGTCTCCCCCTGTTGGCCAGTGTGGCGAGCATCATTGTGCAGTGCAAAAGGAGCTTTTGTTGTGTTGTTGCCATAGGTTGTTGCTGAGAGGTATTTTGTGATGTTAGCTACAAAATCAAAATCGTGCGTTGTCTTGCTTACAAGGTGGCTAGGGGTCAAAACATAAAGCTTATTGATAGGGGTTAGGGTCGTAAAAACATGCCTGTATTTGTACAATGACCACAGCGAAAAGCCACTTATTGACGGAAATTATAAACTTGGTTTGCAGGTGCAAATGAATCACATGAAAAAAACAAAGATTAGTCAGTTAATCTATAAAATAATTATCAGATTAATAGATAATGAAATTGTTAGCTGCTGCACTATTGGACACTTGGACACAAGTAACCACTGCAGAGTGCATGACTGATTTCAAAGGCCTGTTTTTAAACATTAATGAAAATATAATTAATGAATAGTGTGTTACATTTGCAACATATAATAGGTGCTGTCACATCACAAATTTTGAGGTATTTTACACAGATTCATTTTGAGGAGTGTGATATTTTATTTTGAAGGATGGGCGCCGGAACTATTATTGTTGTTGCTGTTGGCGGAGCGGAACACAACTTTCACGCCATTTTGAGGCAACGACCAGCCATTGAGAAGCTAGTTGAGTGAGGGCAATGTGATCGATACTTTCGAAGCTATGCCGATTACTTAGTCGTTTTAAAATACTTGCCATCACGTTATTATTTGAGCGTTTTTCCAACTGATATAACATTTCTAACCTAGATTACTCTTCCAGCCATGTCCACCGAGGGAACAGCCGACCAGGTAGCTACATGTAGTTCTGCTGAGGGGGGAAGCTAACCCTTACTGAAATGCTAGCGTCAATTATTTTCATTTCTTATTTGGGTAATATTACAAAGTAAAATCTGTTATAGTAAATGTATTGTGTTGTGACTTTTATGCGCCAGTCTTAGCTAGTATTGCACAGTCACACAGACACAGTTTGTCATTTCTGTGGGGTTGTCGTAATTCTCCAAGTTTAGCTTCTCGTACGCCATGTTGGACTGGCTAGTTGTAGCATTGCCGCTACTTTTAGTTGTCCAACATTTACGCGTTGAGCTTGTTTAACATTACCTGCATCTTAGCTTGACAATAACGTAGTTGCTGCTAGTTTGTCAGTCACTGTTCTCGATTGTAGTTTTCACTGTGTTGCATGCGTCTCTATGGCGCCAGCTAGAATGACCGAACTAGCTAGTGAAATAACGATCAGTTTACCTTGGTTTTTCTTGTTGTGTTAAACATACTGCAGGGGCGTAGCCAATAATTCATTATCCCGTTAATCCATACTTAGTCAGTCCCTATACAGTAAGCCCGTGAGGCCCCTCGAGTCGTCACCACAACCACCAGTCTTTTCAGCAGTATAACCCTTTTCCCCTGTGTTTTGTGTTTTTGCAGGCTGCAGCAGAGTATATACCAGAGAAGGTGAAGAAGGCTGAGAAGAAGTTGGAAGAAAACCCATATGACCTTGACGCATGGAGCATTCTGATTCGAGAAGCACAGGTTTAGTGACACAGAGTTGCATTCCTGGGGTTAAGCAAATTGGGAATCAGGGTGGGGGGGGGTTGTAGTGGGGTTGTAGACTGTTAAAATGCAATACACTACATCCTTTTTCCATATGGTTGCTTCTTTATATGTTGAATAGTGTGGAATGTAAATGCATTCTCCTCCTTTAGAACCAACCCATAGATAAAGCAAGGAAGACATATGAGCGACTTGTCACACAGTTCCCAAGTTCTGGCAGATTCTGGAAACTTTTCATTGAAGCCGAGGTTAATACTTTTTCTTTTCTTCAGTGTGCATGGCTGGGAAGTTTTCTAACATGATCAACAATGTGATTTTTCACACAAACAAAATGTCTCTTACTTCACTGAAGTTTAAAGTCACAATTCTTGTTTTGAATCACTAGATGCGGTTAGGTTGGTTGTGGTAATCAGCTTTAACCTGTACACTTTTCATCACAAGTTTATTAGCAATGGCTAAGAGTAATGACTAAAGACATTTTACATTTCAAAGTATCTACCTTAGACTATGCTACTCAGTGAAGGACCTGGATTGAACCTAGACATAGGATGATGTGAAACACTTTTTCAGTCTCTGGCTAGATTCATTAAGAATTGTGCCTTTAAACACAAAGGGGAATTTAGCTCTAACCCTTTCTTTTTCAGAAAATTCTTATGTTCCCAGGATTAAAAAAAAAAAAAATTCTCTGCGCCGTATTTAAATGGGGTAAAGTGCATTTGTTGCATGTTTGGTCTGCAACAGTATTAAAACTATTTTAATGGTATTGGAGTGCATTAGCCTTTTATTCACTTGTCGTGTCAATTTATTGCCTCCTGTGTCATTTCTTTCAGGTAATTTTATAAACATATATTTTGATTGTGTGGCCCATTCTTTCCTTGAGACACCCCACCCTCCCACCCCTCCTGAATATATTATGACCCATTTGCCTTGATGCCACCCACAGGCTTTGCTTTTATGGAGTCAGCTACTGATAGGATGATTCATTTTCCCTTGCACATTATCATTTTTGCTAACCCGATGAAGTGCATTTTCTGATGCCCTCCACCTCTGCGGATGACTACTGCAAGTAGTAGTTAGTGTTAAACACATTGCTTGCACAAAGTTGCACAGTGCTGTCAAGCATCAGAACTGAGCTTCTAGTTAAAAGTCTAGTGTGTAGGTCTGGAAAATGATAACCTCTATGCTGTGAATTGAAAATGGCTGTATGTTGAGGTTGTACTGGTTGTGGTTTGTTGTTGTGGGGTTGCTCCCCTGGGTGAAGCTATCCCTGCCCCCTCCACTTCCCCCATCTCCTCGCCCCTCTCAGTCTTTCCCCACTTGAATTACCCAGTGCCAAAAAAAGGCCTGGTGTGATGAGTGAAATGGACATATATGTGTTATAAAAATGGAAAAAGAACACATTGCTGCCTTTTCCAAATGGACTAGGCTTCTCAGGAACAGTCTTTAATAATTTACTTTAGCCTACAGATGGCACTAACTGTACTTGTGCCAGTAAAGCATCAGAGTCACACTCCATGCTACTAACCTTTTACCCCATCTAACAAAGTTGACAGCAAGCTGTATTTGAAACGAAAAAGCACTATAGTTATTAGTAATCTGTGATTTGTAGTTTATAAGAATATGCATCAGATCAGAGAGAGGAAGTTCAAATAAAGACTGAAACATTTGTCTAGAAAACGGGAAATGTAGGTGACTCAGACTTATAGGATAGTCTCCACCTGAGAAATAATTTTCTTTATTGTAATCAGAATGACATTTTATAAAATATTTATATATCTTTGGTAGTCAGACGCTAGCAGACTGTCGGAGTGAGTTGCTTAACACAGGGAGTCCAAACTCAGTATCCTGAGCAGGATGGAATATATACAATACAGTATAAAATGTATTGTCAGATGATTAGGTAAGGTTAATGTGTATAAGTTCTAATGGGCAAGTTGTACTTGTGGATGTAGCTCATGGTTTTCTGTTATACTCAGTTATGCTTTTGATTCCAAGCTTATTATACTGCAAATAGTCAAAACCTCTAAAGTTAACAACAGACATTTTATTTTCAACTTCTTTTCAGCAATTTCTTTTTTTGCCTATTAGTATTATTATTTAGCCATTAAATCTCCCCACTAAACTCCTAACCACAATTTATTCCAAAACACAACTGAAGATAGTTCAGCATAGAGATTTTAACTGGCCTGACACATTTCTTTTAAATTCCTGCTGAAGGTTTAAAAGCAGACAGTGAACTTCTCAAAGTAATGAGAACTTCTCAAAGTAATGTCTAAGGCTTGTGTTGGTAGGCTATTTGAATACTTTACCCTTCATTTGTAATTCATAGTATAGAGAAACCTCTTTTATCTGGTAAGTATGTTGATCTACTCTTCCCCCTTTTTAGAACCACATGTCAGAAGTAGAAGGTTAGAATTATACATTTACCGGCCTAAGATGAAAATCCTCCTAGCCTTACTAAACCTATTTACGCAGGATTCTCCATATTGTGCAGTTATTTTGGGGTGTGGGAGTGTGTCACAGAGTACAAAGCAGTTTAACTAAAGTGTGCAAGTTACATTCTCTTAAGATTTTACAGAGGCCTCATTTGAACAAGTTGCACACTAGGCAAATCAAAAGTTTCTTTCATTGCTTGCATCTTTTCAAAGCCCACTTTTCGACAGTCCAGCTCAGTCAGGATTATTTCACACAGTCCTTTCACAGAAACACCCAGTGAAGTATGAGAGAGTGTGTCTTTGAGTGAAGGTTGCCAGCACATGTTGACTGACACGATGCTTGAGTTTACGGTTGTTGTGTGTTTTGACCCCATAGTGTGATGATTGAGAAACGAGAGGATACAGAGCCCGACTTCAGCAGTCTGCCAGTTTTTCAGAATGTGTCAGAATACTTATTCATTTAGGAAAAAAAAGTCCTTTCCATCGTTTTTTTTTTTTAAGGGTTACAACATGGGCAGTCTACTCTATGTTAGAGATGATGTGTCTATTTCAGAAACGAGCAGGGACTCAAATCAGTGTAGTCTCTTTTATCTTCTCCAAAAAGGAATTGTAATTCCTTCAGCAAATTTTCTAAAAGTGCTATTCACAGCTTGACTGTAGAATTAAGGCACATTTTGAAACTTGATAACTGCAGTGTGGAAAGGTATTAATATGAGTCATTACTGTTTGCATGTATGGGGTATAGAACCTAAGAAAATTGGGTATCAGTATCCCATGTGAGCAAAGTTCATCATAATGTGCATACTGTATGATGGGTTCCATCTTATGCTTATGTAACTGAGTTGGCCAGAGAAATGTTCAGTTTAGTCATCTCTCACAAGTCAGGAAGATGTTATTTCTTTTCCTAAATGAAACAATGTCTTATAACTAATCTGTTTCTGCCTCCTACCTGCCCTAATCAGCTTTCCCTCCCATAAGTTGATTGTATAATTGTTTAGTTTATATTTAATTATGCAATTTTATGATGTGAACTTTATTCATATTAAAATAAGTTCATAGTGTGCTTAAGCTATCACATTGCTGTGTTGTAGATTTTTTTTCTGGAAGGCATTTTAGTAGAATTTGTGCTTTATGAGTCTGTTAAAGCAGCAGTAGATATGTACTAATGTAGCTTACCAGGAGGAGCAAATAGAAAGTTTTGTAACCATCTCACTTGGCTCATCTAAACAGATTAAACCTATATCACAGTCTAACATGTGCCCATAATATATCTGTTCCGTTTCAGTGTAGCACATGGAAACATTACGATTTGTATTAGCTGTTGTAAAAGCTCAGATTTTATGGATTCAGGAAGACTACTTGTAATTCTGTTACCTAGAATTCATACTTCTTCAGCCAGTAACTTGAATAAACACTTTGGGATGCTTAGAAAATCTTTCATTTAGTCGCGCAGTTTTGATTGTTAAAAAAAAATGAAACTAAAAACGAATAATTTCAGATTCCAGTTTGTATCTTGCCTAAAAATACACATTTCTATTAGGAGATACATTTTCTAAACGGTTTCCCTCTAGTTATTAGAGATTCACAGTTGGCTTGGTCTCTCTTTTTAATGAAGGTGAAGCTTAATGTGACAGATGTGCTGTTGCAGTGCCTGGAAAGAGCAAGTAATGTAGGTCAGTCTTTTTTTTAGGGATGGTACCCTGAAGGCCTTCTAAACTGCATCGCATCTAGTTTTAAGAAATGATTTCCTAGACAATATACTTTTGTTTGGATCTAGCGTAGAGGCTTTTTTCCTGTGTAGTTAGCCATTTGCCCCAAACACGTGCAACGCTTTGAAATTTTGAATCGCATTGCATTAGTTACATAAATGACCAGAATGGACTTTTCCTCTTGAATTGTTAAATGTAGCCTTCTCATTTGGATGTTGTGGAACATTTGTACATACTGGCGTAGATATAGATGAATGTAGGTTTTTAGTTTTGTTTCTGTGCCTTTAATCAAGTGGGAGAGAGTGAGGGAATCGAACCAGGGACAGTGACAGTCACAGTTTATGAAATGTGTCTCAACCAGCAGGCCACCAGAGGTGACCTGTCAGTCTGCCTGTTTGTCATTCATTCAATCTGACAGGGTGAATTCATACTTCTTCATATTTCAGTTGGCTTACAGCTGTGCACTGTACTTTCTCAGGTCCTTGTTCCCGGGGGTGTTCCTGTACTATACAAACAATTTTTGTCACTAGCGAGCAAGTAATGCTGCTTTTTTTTTTTTTTTTACCTTGGAGAGCACAGTAACTCAGTGGGATAGGATTGGTCTACCCAAACGCAGGCCCCCGGTGTGCTAATACCACAGAAACAACAGCCTCTCCTGTCTGTACTGCAGGATGCTGTGAAACCGTTGCAACTTCAACCCATCAACAATCGGCCATATGAAAATCTTTTCTGCTACGTTGTTTCCTTAAAGCTGTGATTTAAATGTCAAATATTATATTTCTGAGATTAAATTTTAAATGATTAGATTAATAGTTAAATTCTGCATTCCAATCCTTTCATCAGGGTTTTGTCTGTAACACGTGATCACTGGTGTTTTTCTGGGTTATGTGGCGCAGTTTGCAAAGAAAATAAACCCCCTTTATTTTAAAAGTAATTTGTCATTCTTGTGTGAATTTCACTTTGTTGATCGTGTGCGTGTGTGTGTGTGTGTGAGAGTGTTCCCATTTGCATGAATGCATGTTTCCTGTAAGCCTTAAACATAGAGGAGACTTTTGAATTAACATTGCATTTACACTCTTATTTGCAGATCAAGGCTAAAAACTATGACAAGGTAGAGAAGGTAAGTGTCCATCACACTCTTAAAAGCTGATTAGTGTTATTTTGGTATCCGGGAAGTGTCGTCTTACTGTCTTTAAGTAGACAGCTGTCTCCTACTATTATATTAAAATCATCAGTGTGTTACAAGACATCTGAAATTTAATGTGAAAGGCATGTAATGTAATGCAATGCATGTAATTTGGTCCAGTTATTTGAAGCATAGACCATGTGCTTGCAACATAATGAGTTTAAGTCCCAGAATCCACAAAACTAGTACACTAAATTGGAGGAAGAGTTCAGGTTTGGAGAAAATGTCTTTTTTGAAAATGAATGTAGAGCCATTGATGTGTGATTCCTTTCATACTGGTTTTCAAACATCTATTATTTTGTACCTACTGTAGTTTGTGGTATCATGGCTTAATTATCAGGATAAAAAATGAATATATTGTGTTTCATCTTTTTGTGGGTAGCACCTTTTTATATACTAGTGTGATTTTAATTAGAATGTACTTTAATGTGTTCAAACGATGAAACTGGTAGAAACAGGCTTCTACACTGGTTTTTGCTGGATTTCCACACTTTTAATAAATTCTGTGAGTTTCTCTTAAAATGTTCATTTTGTTCAGTTTTTGCCTGAATGTCAAATCAATGCATCATTGACAGACATTTGTATCTCTCAAACTTCAAGCTCTTCTCCATTAATTGGAGTTTGGAGGAGCTCACTGAAATGTGGGCCACATCTGAGGCCTGTCTAATGCAGCAGGATAACTGTAGTGCACCCCCACCCCCACCCCCCGCCAAATCTGGCATATGGGCTCCAGTAAAAACCGCTTTTCTGGATTTCCCTCAGTGCAGTTGTTAATCCTCCTACATGGGATCTGCCACTAATGATCAGCAGGCTAGTTTGAGCACGGGATTGTTAAACCAAATCAACGAAACACTGACAACGGGTGGTTGTCTGGTACAATTTATACAGCATATGTAAAATGAGCATATGTGTCTCTATTCCACTGATGTTATCCTTCCATATTCTCGCCCCTGTAGTTGTTTCAGAGATGCCTAATGAAAGTGTTGCACATCGACCTGTGGAAATGCTACCTCTCATATGTGCGAGAGACCAAAGGGAAGCTGCCCAGCTACAAGTAAGAGAACATGCTGTGTGGTGGGGTTAAATTGAAGTATGCTGACATACTTTACCACGTACTAGGTACTACTACTACATGCATACTGTGTACGTACTGTAAAATACACAATTTACTTAACACAGTTATTTTCTTTATCTCAGAGAGAAGATGGCCCAGGCATATGACTTTGCCCTGGATAAAATTGGCATGGAAATAATGTCTTATCAGGTACACAGACCTGAACTATTTATTTAGACTTGTGTATATGGGTTTGTGTTATCTACTGTCACCTAACAGCTACAGTCTTTCCTTTCACAGATTTGGGTGGACTACATCAACTTCCTCAAAGGAGTGTAAGTATATATCCTGTAATATTGTGAGATTTGACAAACTGCCTTAGCCAGCTCTTAAATGTTGACATTTTTGTGTGTCGTTTCACCAGTGAAGCTGTGGGCTCATACGCAGAGAACCAGCGAATCACTGCAGTAAGGAGGGTGTACCAGAGAGGTTGTGTCAACCCCATGATCAACATTGAGCAGCTCTGGCGAGATTATAGCAAGTATGAAGAGGTGAGAGACCCACCCAGGCTAAATTACATAATTTTGCACATATGGAGTGTTAGTGGTTGAAATGTGAGAGCATGAGAGAGTGCTTTACCGACTTCTCTATTTCATCGACCAGGGGATCAATGTGCACTTGGCCAAAAAGATGATTGAGGATCGAAGCAGAGACTACATGAACGCCAGGAGAGTTGCTAAAGTGAGATTATCCACACAAAGTGTCACAAATACACACAGGCTTGTTTTGAATATACTGCTCACACTGTGTATATTGTCATTTTGCTTATAGTATTTATTTTTTTCCAGTAAATCTTATCTTGAGTCTTATATTTTATAGTTTTTGTATATTCTGGGTGAATCTGTCTCTTTTGCTGCTGTGACGGATGCAATTTCCCCATTGTGGGACTAATAAAGGTGTATCTTATCTTATCTTGAATCCTTGTGCTATATTATTGAATTTGTAAAGTACCATTGACTGTTATATGCTGTGTGTGTAATACAGGAGTATGAGACTGTGATGAAAGGGCTGGACAGGAATGCACCCTCAGTACCACCCCAGAACTCTCCTCAGGAAGCCCAGCAAGTGGAGATGTGGAAGAAATACATCCAGTGGGAGAAAAGCAACCCGTTGCGCACAGAAGACCAGACCCTCATCACAAAGAGAGGTGACTGTTTGTGGTCAAGATGTTTTGTGTTGTGTTATAATTTCTAAATATTTGCTAAATATGCCTCATAAGGCAGGGATCATGCTGGTGTATCATTTTAATCATTTCAGATCTTTCCTTTGAATGAATTCAGCCACTAGATGGCGCAGGTCGACACTTTTTCTCCTCACTCATGATTTAGTATTTCATGAAGATTAGACATTGTCATCAGTTGCTGTCATGTCCTGTGTTGCAGTCATGTTTGCCTATGAGCAGTGCCTGCTGGTGCTGGGCCACCATCCTGACGTATGGTATGAGGCAGCACAATACCTCGAGCAGTCCAGCAAACTGCTGGCAGAGAAAGGGGTACGAGATGAAACCTTCCACACTCACATTTTATGTGAAGCTGACAAAGACCTGTTGAGTATTTTTCAGAGAATTCAAACTCGGACACGAACTAGATCATTAACACATTTAAATGTGATTTTTTTTTTCTCAGGATATGAATAATTCCAAGCTGTTCAGTGATGAGGCAGCTAACATCTATGAACGTGCCATCGGGACTCTTCTGAAGAAGAACATGCTTCTGTACTTTTCATTCGCTGACTATGAAGAAGTGAGTGTCCTGTTGCTTATTCAGTTGCGGCCAAAACGGCAAGAGACACAAGGATTTATCAGCATATTTCTTTTGCTGTCCTCACAGAGTCGCATGAAGTACGAGAAGGTCCACAGCATCTATAATAAGCTGTTGGCCATCGAAGACATCGACCCCACGCTGGTCTACATCCAGTACATGAAGTTTGCCAGGAGGGCGGAGGGCATCAAATCAGGTCGCACCATCTTCAAAAAGGCTCGGGAGGATGCACGCACACGTCACCATGTGTACGTGACTGCAGCACTGATGGAGTACTACTGCAGCAAGGTGAAGACGCAGATAATCACATATTGAGTTTACATATGGTGTGACTAAAATCAACCTTACTCAAGGTCTTTTTTCCTAAACTCTTTCCTGACAGGATAAATCAGTGGCCTTCAAGATTTTTGAGCTTGGTTTGAAGAAAT
Source organism: Toxotes jaculatrix (assembly GCF_017976425.1). Classification (NCBI taxonomy): domain Eukaryota; kingdom Metazoa; phylum Chordata; class Actinopteri; family Toxotidae; genus Toxotes; species Toxotes jaculatrix. The sequence continues at coordinate 15,417,967 of NC_054394.1, read as the reverse complement.
ATGGTGACATTCCGGAGTACATACTGGCATACATTGATTACCTCTCACACCTTAATGGTAGGTTATGTGTAATAAATAATAAAATAAAAATAAATGTGAGATGTTGTTAGAAGGAAGTTGCTTTACATCTAATACAAATTTTATCAATGGCATTTGATACTAAGGAAGCAGCATTGTTTTAGTATCAGCTGTTAAAATCTGGGTCATAGTAACAGAAAATAAATGTGTAACCCTGTTTTTTCCGTCTTCTTCTCTCTCCAGAGGATAACAACACCAGGGTTCTGTTCGAACGTGTCCTCACCTCAGGAAGCCTGTCACCAGAAAAGTCAGGGTAATGTCAAGTATTAATTAAGTTGTGTGTGTCATAAAACTCGATATTTGTGATGATTTTTATTCACTTCGATTCTCCTTTCGCCCCTCAGCGAGATCTGGGCTCGGTTCTTGGCCTTTGAGAGCAACATAGGAGACCTGGCTAGTATTCTGAAAGTAGAGCGCAGGCGTTTCACTGCCTTCAAGGATGAGTACGAGGGCAAAGAAACGGCTTTGCTCGTAGACAGATACAAGTTCATGGACCTGTATCCCTGCTCTACTAGTGAACTCAAGGCCCTTGGATACAAGGTGTGTATTTTGCCCTGTGTGGAGGACATAAAATGGCATCTCTTGCTGCCAAAGCAATGAAACAGATCATGCTTTCCTCTTAACATGAACTGGTATTTAAACAGTTTCTGCTGTGTGTTTGTAGGATGTGTCTCGTGCCAAACTGGCAGCACTGCTCCCAGAGACTGTGGTGGCGCCCTCTGTGCCTGCACTGAAGGATGAGGCTGACCGTAAACCTGAGTACCCCAAACCTGACACCAATCAGATGATCCCGTTCCAGCCGCGTCACCTCGCTCGTACGTAGTACTTAGCTGCCCAAAGTCCTCTTTCAAATCTAGTTAAAGTTATGACACATCAGTGAAACGCTGTCTTAAGGACGCATTTCCATCACATTATTAATTATTAGTCTTTACGCGTGTTGAAGTTTTTTTTTGCAGGTATGTTGTTGCTATGTCTGTACACTGTTCTCTCTTCTACATTGATGTAATAAAAGGATTCATCTTGTCTTTCTCCCCACAGCTCCAGGTTTACACCCAGTCCCTGGTGGAGTTTTCCCAGTCCCCCCAGCTGCTGTTGTTCTAATGAAGCTGCTCCCTCCGCCTACGTGCTTCACTGTGAGTAACAGCAGCTTAATGCTATCAAGCTCATATTTACTGGTAATGAACAAAAGATTAAAGAAGTAGGATTTTTTTTTTCTGCTAGGACTCAAAAAGAATCTGTGACTGTGTTTTGCTGCAGGGTCCCTTTGTTCAAGTGGATGAGCTCATGGAAACATTTAGGAGATGCACACTTCCTGAGAGTAAGTTGCTTTTGTCAGCACTTCAGACTAATCCAGACCATGTCTGTTTTTAGCCACACTAGCAACGTGGCTCTGGTGATGGAAATGTCAGTCAGATGGTCGGTCAGTCACCCATGGCCCAACACTGGTCCAAAGTAAACTCATTATGTTAAAATGTCGCTCTGCCCCTTATTCAACATGTTGCTGATGCATTTTCCGTCCCTTCAGCTGTTGATGCTGCTGTAGAGCTGATCACTGGCAAACAGCCCGATGCTGGAGGGGAGGGCAATGGATCCATGGAGAACCATGCTATTGCCAAGTCACTGAAGAGGCCTAATGCAGACTCCGACGAGGAGGATGACAAAGGAGCAGTGGCTCCGCCCATACATGACATCTACCGTGCACGCCAACAGAAGAGGATTCGATAAACTAACTAAAACACATGATGAACCCAACAAGAATGTAATCTTTATAGCTGGTCATAAGGGGTAAACGTTCATGTTCATATTTCTGAGTGTGTCTCACTGATTATACATCCTTTGATCTCTGTACAGAAGACGAGCATACATATACACGCACTCACAGACATACATACAGTATGCACACCTGAGTGTTCTTGTGGATTTTGTTTTGTTCACAGTTTTTATTTTTAAAGACTGACCATTATACTGTAAAAAAAAAAAAAAAAAAAAAAAAAAGATTTTTAAGTCAATTGTTGATTTTGGCACACAGTTCAGTTCTGGCCTTGTGATCTTCCAGTGATGGCAAAGTGGAATTAAGCTTTTTTTTAGATAACTGGGGGAAACACAGTTCCTTTCAATAAAAGTGGAAAATAATTCAACCAGATTTGTGTCTTGTTTTGTTTTTTTGTTTTTTTCTTAACCCACGCTTTATGCTTTATTGCTATCTTCCTCTGTCACTCAGTGGACATTTTATTAAGACTTCTCCTTTAGCACAGCAATACCAGGACTTTTCATTGCCAATAGGGGGCAATACATGACACTAAGTTGTTTATCTGAAAGGTTCAATCATCCTCTGTTTGAATGAACAGATCCACTCCATTGAGGATCTTATAGGCTTAGATTTTTCTAGTCTACATAAGGTCAAGATCATTTTGAAAACTTTTTACAGCCTTTATTTGAGCAAAGATGATGTAAAACTGAAAATATGTTTACTCAAAAAACATCTAACTTACACAGTGAACAGTTTTTAAATATTAGCCAGCTGCTCGTTTCACATCGCCCGATTACGCCATTATTTGTCTGCCCAGCGCAGCCTTTGTTCTCAGTGTGTGGCAGCCTATCTATCTCACCTCTGAGCCTATTCACAGGTGACACCCTGGCATAAAACAGTTTACGCAGAAGACCACTCTACTGCCACATAATGAAGTCTGAATTCTGCTTTGAAATGTGCACCCTTTGGAAATCTCTGCCCACTGCTCTGAGAAACTGAAACTTCTGACTGTAAATAAGGAAGAAACAATCTCTATAATAATTTACTTTGTGGGTGTTTTTACTTAATGGCCTCTGAATGATAAATGTTCGAGAATAATTTGTTTCCTTCAAAGCGTTTTAGTAGAGCTCCCAACCAGAATATCTATCAAGGAAAGTAAATGTGCTTGTTGGCTTTTTCCGGCTTCTCCTTCTCAATATTCTTTCCAGCATCAACAAAACTAACAAAACAAAGGGCTTTGGAAAGGGAAGTACCTCTCAGTTTCTTATTTGATTCGATAAGCTACTGTTTGCATTTTAATAAGCTGGACTCTTGAGATGCTGACCTGAAGGCATATGTGTTTTTATGCAAACAGTGACAGAACGTGAGAAACAGTGAGCTCAACATTACTTCCAAAACTATGTTTCTATTTTACAAAAGGACAGTGTGTGTGTGTGTGTGTGTGTGTGTGTGTGTGTGTGTGTGTGGATATCAGTAATTAGATGACTGAGAACCTTCATATCACGAAACAGCTATAGATACCACTCTTTGTGTGTACTTGACAGAAAAAGCCATGTCCACAGCTTGCTCTGCAAAATGTCTCAAAATTGATTAATATTTGAGTTTCGTAGATACATTCCAGATTCCAGATTTGTTCTCTTATAATCAGAGTAAACACAGTTTGTAACAACAGTGAAAAAGGGCAAACTACATGTATGAATGTTAGACAATTCCAGCTGACTTTTATTAAGAGTTGGCAAAATACAAACACGTTGTGTGTGTGGTTTAAAGTTAAACCAGGAATGCTTTTGTCACCTAGAAATGTGGAAGCAATTTCCTCAGCTGATTAGAAGGAGGACAAAAACCTTATTTGAAACAGAACCTTTAAAATGCCGCTAAAACACAGCTAAGGTTTTCAGTCAAAGAAGAAAAAAAACAACAACTTACAAACATCTGTTTTTCTGATTTGTAGCAACAAACACAAAACCCCAGAGGGCTGATTCTCATGAATGTCTCTGACTGTTTACTACAGCACATCATTAGACTTTCAGATTTCCAGGTTCAAATTTCCGTTTGATGGTTCCTCAGACTGTGCATCGCACTGTACACCAGAAACCACATGTACAGACACATTTCTTATTGCTAACACTGTTCCTATTGCACAAGCACAAAGAATACGTCCATTGAAAAGCAATATACAGACTTGTCCTTACTGGCGGCAGACACAGAATGCCATCAAGACATTGCATTGTGAAAACATAAAAAAAAAAAAAAACACACACACATTTGTGTTGTCGTTCATTTTCTCATTCTAGGAAAGTAACAGTCTTACATAAACCTGACAAGGACATTTAATGTTAGTGTCCTGCACCAAAAAAATATCTAAAAAACATTAAGACAGTATGTCCTTAAATATTGCAGCTTATTAAACAATTAAAATTCACATTCTTTTTCAGTAGTTTAAACTATTTACATACAAGCAAATGAAATCCACGTACTATTCCACACATTGTCTCTTCAGATTTCGTTATTACATCTACATCTTTTTACATTATAATACATGGTATTTTTTTTAAACTAATAAATATTATTGTAGCAACATGTTGATGCTGGACAATCTATTTCCAAAGTATTGAACAAAAATCTCTGGATGGCCTTTATAAAACTGTCCCAGCAGCCGTCTCTTTTCTTTGATGGAGAGATTAGGGTTCTCATGGATTGTCCGGAGTAAGGACCAAAGTTCTTCTTTTGTGGTTTTTTGTGCATTTTCTGAATAGGCCTTAGCACTCAGTCTTGTGCAGTATGTCGACCCTGTGTTGATGAGAGATGGAGAAGCAGAAATTAAATGAGGGAAAAGTTCCTTATTTATAACAAGAGTTTTGTTCCGAAGCTTTTGGTCGCACAAACAAGTGAGATAAAATAAAAAATGTGCAAACCTGTCGCCGTATCTGGATCCTTCCCTTTCACAATATTCGTTATTCTGTCACTGACCATCTTGTGCAATGAAACAGGAATCTGGTGGAAGACAGAGCAAGAAAATAAAATCTTACAGGGTCATATTTGATTTCAAGATGATTTCAAGTAATATTTGATGTCTGATGGGTTGCGGGGCTGCTGCTGAACAGCCTATGTAAACAGCATTTTATCAACCCTGTGACTAAGGTTTCTTGCAGAGGTGCTGATTGTTGCGATCCCTCCTACAACACCAGAAGCACATGTACACACACCGGGAAGGCGGACAAATTAGGAACACTCACTTTGAAAAGATCACAGTGGTTATCCATCATGAACAGAACCATCAAGTCCACCTTTCCTTTGGAGAGTCTTCTGCTGTAGACGATGGCATTTGAGAAAGACCTTTTCACCGCCATTCTGTTCTCAATCTTACAGAGAATTATTTAGAGTTAACAAGGATATAATATACACATGTACAGACCCACACAAGATGCAGATAAGTGCTCACCTCTTTGTGCAGTCTGACCTCCTGTGGTTTGGCTGCAGTAGCCATGAATCTCAGGAGCCTGCGTAGCTCCTCCCTGCTGCGAGAGTCCTGCAGCTTCAGGCTCAGCTGCAGAGCCTCCAGAGCTTGCTCTTGCTTGCCGTTCACTGACAACAGACCACAGAACATACAAGGATGAAAATGCTGAACTTGTGGGAAGTAGCTTTTAGGATTAAAACAGCAACATAAAAGTATATGAAACCTGCCTTTCATGCATCACCATAAAAACCTTATTAACCCTCCTGAAAACAAAAGGATACCAAAGAGATCTAACTGCTCCTCCGCTTACCGAGTAACTCCGAGATGCCAGAGTGAATGTCAAAAACATGGTTGCTGAGCAGCGGTGGCTGTTGTGTGTGTCCATAATGCTGAGCCAGGACATCATAGAGCAGCCTCTTACACTGGAGCAGGTCGTTTGCACAGCCAGCCAAACCTCGACTGACCTCAACCACTAGCTCATCAGGCAGAAACTCTAGACAGTCCACTGCCCCTGACATCCACTCATCAGCCCTGAAGGAGAGGGACGTACAGTTGTTTTAAACACAGTCAACAGATTGAACAAAGTCAAGTGACTGAGAGACAGAGATACAAGGAAGGTCAGATAAGCTCTTGATCTTCAATGATTTAGAGAGAACTGAACTGCTTCCACTAAAGAAGAAGATCTTCCTCTTCTATAAAAATATTCCATCTCAAGTAAAAGATTCAAAATTTTATTTAAGTAATTGTATAAAAGTATTAGGTGTATTTATGAACAAAATGTACTCTCAGATTCAACAGTACAATTAATGAAGAATGGCCCCTGTCAGTTTTATTCTGTTATATTACTTGATCATCGTTAATGATGCATTAACATGTGAGTGGCACTTTAATGTTTAATAATAAGTAGTACTACTACTTCTACTCCTACACATATCAACAAATCTATGCTTAATAGTTAAAGACAATGGCAAAACACAAACAAACTTTTATAGATGACAGTAAAACTGTAAAAAAGCTTCTGAGGACTTACTGCGCTTCACTGAAGGCCTTGAGGACCTCTCGGTCTAAGTAGCTTGATGTATACAACAGATCTGGGTCACTGTCCATTCCATGCAGGGGAGGCCGAGATGCGTCCTTGCCCTCTAACAAGTTCTCCAGTAGGGGGAGCTCTATCAGCTGCAACAGCCTGAACACCCCCTGCTGATGCCACACCTCATCCACAACTGGGAAAGAAAAAACAAAACAGAGTTAGAAGTCATAAGGGTCACAGATACACAGACATAAAATGTGACCAAGCACTTACTGCATCATTCTCCTGTGTCTCATCAGATAGAAAACAACTTACGCTCTTGTGAGAGGCCGAGGTTGATCATCTGAGGGGTGATGGTTGAGCTCAGGTTGAGGTTTCCCAGCACGTCCTCCAGTGATTTGTCTGTTTTTACGGGGGAGTGGGTGGAGTAGCTCAGCACCTCTTGTCTGAAGAGTCACATAATAACAGCAATCAGTGGAAATGATTGAAGAAAGAAAAAACAAAACAACAGACTTATTACAGGAACAAATGCGGCACCAGGCTGCAAATGCTCTCTAGCGCCTGTGATTCAGTCACAATTTGCTACTGTTTTGATTATAGTAATTTCATATCAAACTGACAAAATAAATGCTCAATTTCCAGCATTAAACAATTTCTGATGAACATTAAATAGGACAAGGGAAGTTTTCTTTTTCTCTTTACATTGCATTATTCCCATGAAGACCTGACTTGACCCATGCTGGAAATAACAAAAGCCTAATTTGAGCTGTTCGAGCACATGGCTCCTCTTTCATCTCCCATTAAGGACATCAGACTTGTACTCTGGACCAGTTGGGAGCTGTCACTCTCACAACAGCGTAAGATCAAAAGTGAGCAAACACAAAGTGCTGAGGCCATGTGTTAGCACCTCATCTGTAAAGTATCCTGCCTGTCTTTGCTACACGACAGCCGCCCTAAAACTGAACTCTACAGCCTCAAAGTAAAGGAGTATCGACTGAGTTTAAAGGAATAGTTTGACACTTTGGGACTTTCTTGCTCAGATTTAGATGGGATGTTCAATGCCATTGTCACGTTTTAACAGCAAATATGAAGCTACAGCCAGGTGCCTGTCAGCTTAGCATAAAAAAATGTAACTTGCACAAAAACTGTTTAATATGATACATCGTGAGCCGTTTTCAGTTTTGGAACTGAAAACAAAAAAAATATAAAATGCTAAATAGTGAGCTTTAAAGTTACATTGTCAAGCTGTTTCCCCCTATTTGCAATTTTTGTGCTAAGCTAAACTAGCCAGCTAATGACGCAGTGTCATATTGACTGTACAGACATGAGGGTGGCACCTCCTGTTTAACTGTCACCAAAAAAGCAAATTAAATATATCAGAGCAAATGGCTCTGTAGGTTTCTGTCTGCTGATTTGACTTTTTGATTTAGTAATTTCACACTGGTAATGAAGGGGTTACTGGAAATTAATAGTATCAAGACATGACTGCATGATGGGAGCTCAAGAGTCTCATGTCATGCCTCACTAGTTTTCAGTGGCTCCCCATCTAAACCCATGTTGGATTTGGGATTAGCTCTGGCCACCAGGAGGAAGGAGAACAAAGCAAATCAAAAATGAGACCTGAAGATGTTGTGACATGAGTCTGTACCTTTCACGTGACGGACTATAGCTGTTCTTGGTCCTGTTCATGCTCGGTGAGTCGTAGCCACTCTCGATGGTACTAGTGGAGTGAGAGTTGGTGTTGGTCAGACATGATGAGGAGCTGGTTGTTGGGCTCAGGAACCTGTACAAACTGCAACTACTGTCCTCAAACGTTGCTCGCTTCTTTTCCTTCCCAAATACTTTAATGCCCACTGGCTCAAACACCCTCGAGTCCATCAGGGCCTGACAAAGACGGACCGCCTTGTAGCGAGGCACTGCCTCATCGCCAAAGAAACGGTTCAGGGTGATGTGTGTCAACACCACATCCACGGCTTCTGAGCCCAGGAAGCAGTCATGGTAGGACTTGAGGTTGTGGCGCCGGCGCTTGACCTCCACATGAGTGTGAAGATTGGAGATGATGCTGCTCCAGATATAGGTGGCCCGGAAAGGCTTCCCAGCCATGCCTTGTCCTGGTAGAGGAGAGATGGAGGAGAGGGGAGAATCAGTGGATGGAAAAGGGGGGAGGATGGAAAGGGGTGGGAGACGTAAAGGTGATAAATTCTTAAATCAGCAAAAAAAAAGCAGGGAATGAGATTCTCTGACATTTCATTATGACAGTTCACAAGATGCACAATTTAATTGCTGCACAGATTCAACTAACTGGCAACAGTAAGAGCACTTGGTGGCCTATACGGAATAGCTGATTAATCAATTAGTCAGTCCATATTAAATTAATCAACAAACTTTATTTGTTGAGCTCTCCATATCTACATGGGGAACGGGTCCACGTCCATCTTTCTATTTCTACAATAGCCCAACACAGACAAACCAAACACTGGCTCTAGAGGGGTGCCTTTCACATTTTTACATTCCCAGCATTAACAGCTACTGTAAGTTCTTCTACACACTTGGAAAGGGAGGGATGAGGAGAGGGGTATTCAGTTGGTTGCAGTCTGCACCCTCACTGCTAGATGCTACTAAATTCTGCATACTGGTCCTTCAGTATTTTTGGGTTTGGACTGTTGGTCAGACAAAAAAAAACCAAAAAAATAATTTGAAGACATAAAGTGTGACGGCCATTTTTTACTAGTACCTGATATTAATCAATGAGATTAAAAAAATCACATGTATAATTAAAATAAGAAAAACAGCACAAAAAAACATAATGAAAATAAACTTTTATACATGCAGATGCTATAAAACCCCTACACAACTAACTCAGCTTTCCTAAACACTAATCCTGTTCGTAATCCACTTGTTATTTCACATTTGACTCTCTCAGCTTTGTCTATTGTCTGAGTACTTTTTTTCAGAAACTACAGAGAATTGTGCTTTCTGTCTTTACCAAACACACACTCCTTGTCCTCTGTGTCATGTCACATAATCAGAATCTGAATTCCAGTTACTGTATGTGGGTGTTACAGCGCAAAGCCCAGGATCAACGCATCTCATGGGGGTAGTAGCCAAACCCAAATCCTCTTTTGAGGCCTGGTTGTGTGCAGTACGCAAAAGCTTCATTTTAATTCAATTAACATGATTACTACTTAAGAAAAAAAAATACTGCAGTCAGCCAGTATAGGTTAAAGACATTTAGAAAAACAAAAGCATTAAATGTCCACTGTAATCTTTCTACACAGCCTGCTACGCTGAATCACACATACACAAGGAAACAGAGACAATGATCATATTGTGAGCCTTCTCTCACGTAAGACATCCTAATATGTTCCTGTTGTATTTTCCACTGGATGGGCTGCATTGCTACACTGAAAAAAATGTTTCGTTGAATTTACTCAATTTTAATGTTGAAAGTGGTTGCACGCAATACATTCATCTAAATCCAGACATATTTTTTAAGTTGGCTGTACTTAATATTTTTGAGTAATTTCAATTCAATTATGTAAGCAGTTTCAGCACAAAAATTCAGAGTATTTGTTACTCTAATTTTCTTAGTAATTCTAGCTAAGCCCGTGTTTAATTTACTTAAATTCATTATGTAATTCATATATTGTGGTTAGCTAATTTGTTATTGTGTCATGTCATCATCTGCCGCTTATCTGGGTCCAGTCCCAGGTCGCGGGGGCAACTCCTGCCCAGTCCACAATGCACCAAAGTCCTACTGCACCTCCCATAGGTGGTGAGCCCATGGGAGGTGGTGCCGTCTAGAGTAGGGCTCAAACCCACGACCCCAAGAAATTGAGTCTCGTGCTCTACCAACTTAACCAGGGGGCTTGTTATTGTGTTTTAAATTAAATTGTTTTATTCTACATATGTAAAATATTTTAATTCAATTCACAATTTTATTTAAAACAATCAAAATGCATATGTAGATGTGGGGGTGGGTGAGAAACCCGGTATACAACAATGAGTTGTGGCAGTCTGGAGCTTTTATTTGACAAAATAAAATGGAGTCTTGTTCAAAAACTCCACAGTAAAAAATGCACATTGGGCCAACCAGAAAGATAAAAGTAAGCAAAAAGAGGGGGAAAAAATTCTCAAGAGCACTTCTCAAGAAGAATCAAAAAAATATAGAACAAAAGAATTCGCTCTAAACTGCCTTTCTGGTTATACCCTTAAAGTTTGGGCCCATGGCAGGAGCTGTAATCTGGAGCTGTAATCTGGAGCTGTGTTCAGGAGCTGTGCTTCTCTCCTTTAGGCTCCGGCCACCACAGCCTCCTCAGTTTTATACTGGTGGACTGCACCAAGAAATCAATATCAATTATCTCTTCCAGCACACTTACAATAATCCCAATACTAAATAGCATATTATCAAGTAGAAGTTCAGTTAAACTTACTTTAAAAACACATGTTTCTTTTTAAACAAGATACTTACACAGGTCATTTCACCACAAAAGACAAAACACCCCTCCCACTCTACCACACTTGGTTTCTTCCCCTGTGAACCCCCCTATTTAACCAAATGGACCGCTCCAGCTCAGGTTTGGCTGTTCCTGGTCTGACAGAGGAAGAAGTGCAACAAAGGAGACAGGTCAAAGAAATTTAAATTCAATAAATCAAATACACGATCACAGTGTGACTTCTCTCCTTCACCCCCTCCTCCAAATGTTCATACCACACACATCACCACCAGCACTTCACACCAGGATCAACATTCTGATAAAATCTACCTGAGAAAGAGCACATGTAAGGCACATGTGTAGCACATGTGCCTTACTTTAGTGCACGGGGTCTCCCTGTGACAGTAGCATAAAACAATTTAATTATTTTGATTCTTCTTGAGAAGTGCTCTTGAGAATTTTTTTCCCTCTTTTTTGCTTACTTTTATCTTTCTGGTTGGCCCAATGTGCATTTTTTACTGTGGAGTTTTTAAACAAGACTCTAATTTTTTTTTAAATGGAATTGGGAATTGTCCCAGACTGCCACAACTCATTGTTGTATACCGGGTTTCTCGGCCACCCCCACATCTACATATGCATTTTGATTGTTTTAAATAAATCTGTGAATTGAATTAACATATTTTACATAATGTAGAATAAAACAATTTAATTTAAAGCACAATAACAAATTATGTAACCACAATATATGAATTACATAATGAATTCAAGTAAATTAAACATGGGTTTAGTTAGAATTACTAAGGAAATACAAAAAAGTAACAAATACTCAGAATTTTCGTGCCGAAAGTGCACGAATATAATTTATTTGAAATTACTAGTACAGCCAACTTAAAAAATACGTCTGGATTTAGATGAATGCATTGCGTGCAACCACTTTCAACATTAAAATTGAGTAAATTCAATGAAACATTTTTTTCAGTGTACTAATGCAGGCACATAAAGCGATAGATGGCTTATGCAATCAAACACTGACATGCTCAAAACTCCATCAAGCTATTTCTCAACATATTTCTCATCTGCCCGTCTGTGTTTGATAGGTCTTTGTTGATGGAAAATGATTTGTGCCATTCACCTTAAGGCCACACCAATGAAAGAAAGCAGAGCTGGCCTTAGAGAGATGTTCCTGTGGCTTTCATCTCAACAACAGGAAACATTTAAAGCCTGCTGAGCAAATGCTAGGGGAGGATCTGAGAGACTCACTGAGGCCAGAGGCCATAAATCAGACGCTGACAGCAGCAGCCAGGCTCCATGTTATGATAACACAACATGACAAATACAATTACTGACCCATCTGTAAAACTTGAAAACAAAAACACCCGGGAACAGTACAGCAGCGAGCAGATGTTCGCCCCCTCATTTCTAAAATACAACAGCTCTTTGAGAAAAGAGGAAGGTGTGTGGTGGATAGCTTGGTGATATGCTGATTAATGAGATACAGTAAGTCAAACTGCGTGCTCCTCTGGGGGAGAAGAAACTGTCCTGAACAGGGGATTTGCATATCAGGGAAGAACAACAAGGGCTATGGCAGCTGATCAAGGAAGAATGCCTTTCAACACTTTGCATGAATGAGACATTTAACAAGCTGATGACGCAGATCCTTAAAATATTATTTCTTTAAGAGACTCAAAAAAAAATCCTTAAAATAAATGTGTGGAAAGAGGCTATATTATGCAAATATCTGTCAATAGTCATTTTAAACTCACTCTAAAATATCACAGGAATAATTTTGATCAGTTAGCAGAAAAAAACGCACTGAAGAATGAAATCCTTGATTTAGTAGTTAAGGCAGGACCATCTGGAGAATCCCATCAGGGATCCCCTGGATTACCAGTCACACAGTAAATCCGGATCTGATCAATATCCATTAATGCTTATTCAAAAGGATAAAAAAAAGAAGAGTAGGGGTCAGGTGTAGGTAAAAAAAAAAAAAAAATCCTGGGAACCCGGCTGTGCTCTGTCACCTCTTGTTGCTTGCGCCAGGCTGAGATTTGAGCCCAGTTTGCATAGCTGACGCCAGTCTCCTTCCCTGTGACTTTGGTCCTCTCCCAGCAGAGAGACTGTGGGACGATGCAAAAGGGGACTGACCTGCATTTCAACCCACGACAACAGCGCACCGTGTGTTTGCACACATCAGCGGAGGTAAATAATCGCAGAGGGAGCAGCGCAGTCAACACATGGGGATCTTCCCCTTGTGAACGCGGTGAAACAAGTCTCTAAACTCAACCTGTGTTATCAGCAGAAAAGCAAATGCACAGCGATTTTTTTTTTCTTTTTCGCACAACCCTCAACAAGCACAGGTCTAATGATTTCAAGCAATGAAAATGCACTGTGGCACCATCGGACCAATAGCAGCAGGTTGTTAATAGTCTGTGGCAGATACCTTCATTCCTCCAACATGCTGAGGCTGGTGAGATTAACCGATCAAGCCGCGGGACACAGTGTGAACACGCTGAATCTCGGTGGGCCATTGGCCCGTATGATTTTGAACCCTCATTTCCCGTGCGATATATAGCGTATGGTGGCCTATAGGGCGGCACATAATTACCCTGTTATCACCTGTGTTTTTAACATAAACACCTCACTGCAGGCTGCTGAGTCAGCACTACGCATAATAAATGTCAAACAACCCAAACGTTGCTTAGTATCAGTATAATCGCTTTTAACTGATCTACAAAGCATTAAACGATGTATGAAACTTTAATAAAGTCATTAATTACACATTAGAAACCCTTTACGAAGGGTGCCTCGTGATATTTTTCATATACTTACAAAACTTTAAGACAAAGCTTAACTTAAACGACAGAAATACTGTAAACATATACATACTGTGAATTTCGGTTGGAAACATCCACTTTTCAGCAGAATATTTTCGATTAATATTCACACTTTCTATCACAAATAGAATCTCAAATAGACCCAAACACCTTTTTCTTTCATAAACCAAGATCTCTGAAATGTGGCACAGTAAATTTCTACTTACAGACCAACAGGCTCAGTCAAATCCAAATCATCAGAAATATGAAAATGACATATGAAAATGTCCTTTCTGACATCCCACCTCAGCACAGCAGGTTACAGAACTCATTAATCCAGACAAAACCATTTCCGAACAGAAGTCAAAAAAATCAGCAACATCTAGTCTAGATTTGTACCAGCTACAAGTGATTAAACTGGTCTTACCTGGTGTTCGGTGCATGAAAACTTCCTCCAGTGGCTGTAGAGACAGCCATTCAGACCCGGTCCTTGGTCTTCAATTCACAACGTGACGCACGCAACTAACAGCAGTCAACCCCGAAACCGTCCCCTCCCACTGAAATACATTATTCATAGCCCAATCACCGCCCTGCCCGGGCATTAACGTGATAATGAGGCTCTCGCCGTTTCCATCAAGTTTAACCAAAGCCGCATTAGCTCACTCTTTTTTTTTTTTAACATTTGGATAAAGGCTGAGTGAAACTTTTATTTGAAGGTTGTTAGAGAGGTCTGATATATTTGAGCGAGTGTCACGGTGCATCCAAAGCAAGATTTCATCTTGACAGGTGCCCCCAAATGATTTTTCTCTTATCACGTGAAAACATTAGTCATCATAATACAGTGTTGCTGAGTAGCCAAAGGCAGTGCACAGAATTGCTAGTATTTCCAATTAAAGACTCGTATTAAATATTGTCATTTGTCTTAAACGTTTTACTGGTCAAGTAAGAGACTTAAAGGAAATGCTAAAAAAAAAAAAAATCCAGGAAGTCTTCACAAAACCTGTCACTCACCAAGTCACACCCTTAAAGCCTACACAGGGAGTATGTCTGATCTGATAAAGAGCTGAAGGGCACAACAACAGCTAAGTTTCAGAGAGATATGGCAAGAGATTGTTTGAATGGTCTGGATCTAGGAGATAAAAACACAAAAATTGAAAACAGGGATGTTTTAGAAAAAAAAAGTGCTTCCTCTTTCCTTCAGTCAAATCAGTAGACAGCACTGGGGACAGAGTTATGAAACATGTGACTGCAGGTGCCTCCGGGGTCAAAAAGTAGCTCTGATGCTATTCCACCACATTTTGGATCAGCATCTACACAGTCTCAAGACTGTCATACATAAATACAGAGTAACTCAACATGAGCTGCAGTAGGGACAGATTTCATGAACTCAGGCTCTAACCTGGTGCCTTCTTTCTTCAGGTGTACTCTGACAATGGAAAAGTAGTAAGACGACACTGTAAACCCAGTGTTGGTCACTTGCTGAAAGGGAGACTGAAAGGAAGACAGCTACTATGATCATGAGACACAAACATGGTGCAACAGGTGAGGTTTGCAACTGGGGCAAACCGGTTTGATTACTGTTCTCTTCACCTCTTTTTTGCTGAAAAATTCTCTTTTACACTTGGTGAATGAGAACGTGTGAGCAGAGGGAAGATGTGGAGGAAAGCCTCTGGCTATAACAGCTCATACAGCTGTTTTAACGTTTGATTCCTCCGCATGCTGTTCAGCTGCTCTTGAGCAAGGCAGGCTTTTCCAGTGAATGTCGGCATGTGTGTATCTTTAAAGGGCCACTGCACTGATTTTACACATAATAATGTTCAGTTTGCTTATCATAAGAAGTATTACTCAGCACATGTAAATAGGGCGAGTGGGCACTTAAGAGGCAGAGAGGGTCTAATGAAAGATTGCATGAATGTTGCATTATGGGGACTGTAGTATCTGGTGTTTTTGGAGCTTGGCCCATACTAGGAACTAAAAGTTTGGATATCTCAGCCTCTGCTACATCAATTTTATTATTTTTTTCTATTTTAAATCTGTATCTTATGAGTCCAACAATTTTATTAAGGTGCAAGACTAAATTGTCTGAGTACTCTTAAGAACACAAAACAGAGACTACAGGGTCATGGCCATGAGGTTAAGATGCTGACCATGAATCGCAATATCTGTGGTTTGAGTCTGGCTGGGGAGAGGCTGGCTGGATGTCTCTCCAGGCGTTATCTAATAAAGATATAAAATGCACCCAAAAACAATAATAAAGGGAAAGGGAAAAAGTTATTGTGTGTTAACCAGAACCCTTTACCATGGATGGCAAAACACAAGGGCAGGAAGGATAAAACCACTAATTCAGTATAAAAAACTTTCATGACTGTAATGACAACTGAAAACTGCTCAAATAAAATCTTTTCCCTTGTAAAAATAAATAAATAAATAAATAAATAAAGATCTCACTTCTGAATTTGAACTTGGTTGCATTCAGTCACATATGTAAACCCTACTCTTCACTCCCATGTAACTACAGCAACTATTTTTAATAATAACACTCAGCATTTTCACCAAGCAGGAAAGAATCATTATGTCAAAATCAAAAATCCCGGGGCACTGAATTCATATGAGCTCAGCATAAGTTCTAGCAGAGCTGACGTGCTGTATGAGCAGCTAAATTCCCCTTTTCTGTTGCTGTAGATGATGTTTTTAATATTAATACAGGTAACATATCCACAAATGATAAATCACACCCACGTCTTGCTTTTAAGTGAAAGGCAACTCTGTGCTTTCAGTTCTCAGTTACAGTGCCAGAAGCCTTTGGTTGAGGCCAAAACTGGTTTTACAACTCTTTAAATGAATGCACAGCAGTCAGATGTGCTGGTATTTTGTAAACTCGCCACAAAGCTGAAGCTGAAATGTCAGTGCTGAAGAGTGAAACAGGCTTTACAGCCTCAGTAAATGAAACAGAGAAAGAGAGAGACACAGAGAGAGAGACAGACAGACAGAGCACTCTGGTTAATACAATCAGAAATTCTAGTCCACAAGGTCAAAGCAGTTATTTACTCTCCTGTTACTCTACACATGCCCGGAAAGCCCTGCATATTTTCTTTTCTTTCCCCTTCATACTTATCGGTCATGCGATGTTAGTCAGGTGGAAGTCTGTTTACGGTTATGATGATGACAAGTATTCTGAGGAATTTTCTTGTTATCATTATTATCATTGTTACATAGAAATGGTCTTATGCACACACTGCATGAAGCACAGCTGTTACTATGGAGGTGCTTGAGATGCCAGTGGTGGAAGAAGTACTCAGATACTTTGCTTATATAAAAATGCAAATTGTGCAATGTGAAAATATTTCATTAAAGTATAAATCCAATACCAATACCAATACATCAGTGTGTATAGGATATTTTCTAGTTGCAGCTGATTGAAGTGGTGCTGGTTTTAACTACTTAGGTCCAGTGCCTTCCAATCAAGGGGCCAGGCCTCTTCTGAGAGCCTTAAAAATAGACTGGAAATGCACAAATGCAGATGTGCAGTTGTCAGTGGAACATACCAGGTTAGTCTGTGCAGCTGCCACACTGAGTATAAATCTGTAACTCTCCCTTATACAGATTTCTGCTGCGCGCCCTGCAAATGTGTTCTTGACTGGTTACAAATGGCTTTAAAACGACACCATCATCACACAGTACATTAGGTTTTACTAGAGGGCATTTCCAAAACCAATAGGCTGTCAGTGTTTAGCAGGCTTTTCCAGCGCACAGCTGTCCAGTTTCTGTGCCCTTCTCACATACTCATGCTGCCTCAAGGGTCCTCTCAGTCTGTCTCCCACATATGGAACAATGCAGTACATTAAAATTCATATGCTTTTCATCTGGAGAGCAGACGTTCAGTATCTGTCCTTACCAGTTGCGCCCGTACTGGAATCCCAAACGCTTGCCTGACTGGCCGTCCTCCGCCCCCGTTCCTCTCCAGCTCCAAAGGACAGAGGACAGTGGCTTTCCTCACAGAACTGTCATAGCAGCACAGAGACACTTTTGTTTTTTTTTGCTGGTTGCCAGTAATTTTGCATTGTGGCTGGCCTGCAGTCATATTTTATTCAACAGCCCCACGACCCTTTCAGACGACACAAAGTCAGCCACCCATACACAGTGAATAGTTTGGCCATGAGAACATGGTGGGCGAGCATCACAACAAGTTTTTTGCCTTGCTGTGTCCTTGTCTTCTAAAAGAGCATAAGCCAATATCAACTGCACACTCCAACAAGCAGGTTAAACACTAACTGACCTGTCAAAGGTGAGTTGTAGGGGAAAAAAGCCTTTTTTTGATCTGTGCCACTATTTTTGAGCTGGGACCAGAAGTAAAGCTGAGACTGTTTGTTAGGCTGTAAAATAGGTGTAATGTAAAAGCATATGACGCAAACCAAGAAGGTGCTGATCAGTGTTGACTGGTTGTTTTCCTGGGACCCACGGACACATCACTGAGGCTTTTGGAGGTGCTATGGATCATAGACTGTATAAAACATGGACGTAGCACCCGCGTCACCCATTGGTTTCGGGGAGTCGGTTTTGTGACCAAACCATGGGCATTTGAGCTGCGCCATCTTGGATTTTAGTGGGAGTGTACTTTCCATATGTGCCGAAGAGGCGGTTACTCTGCGGGTCAGCCGGCCGAGAACCCGGCCACTTAAGCTCGGAGGAACCGAGCTAGCCTAAGGCTAATCAGCTAGGCTAACAAGCTAAGCGGCAACGACAGGCAGCTATATCCACCACACGACAGTCCCCGAGTCCGACCCGACTAGCTCAACCCCGTGTAACCGCGACACACAGCATACAACAGAGATCATAATGTTGCTGCTGTGTTTTAAACATGACTGTTTCAGATAGAGAGGTTT
This sequence comes from Toxotes jaculatrix, assembly GCF_017976425.1. Classification (NCBI taxonomy): domain Eukaryota; kingdom Metazoa; phylum Chordata; class Actinopteri; family Toxotidae; genus Toxotes; species Toxotes jaculatrix. Next base: position 15,399,520 of record NC_054394.1, on the reverse strand, counting down.
TAGATGGAGCTGCAGGGTTTGGTGGAGTTGTGGGGGTAAATTTATTTCTAGCCTATTTAACTGTTAAACAATCATTATTATTTTATATTAACAAAATATATTAAACCGTTAAAACATTATTATTATTGTCACTATTATTAATGATAACAATAAAAATAATGATAATAATAATAAGAATATATTAAAATCTTTAACAATTAATATTTACCGGCTTTCACCGCTGCCTCCACCCACTATCCACTTACAGTTACAGCAGCACACAAACAACAGCAGCCGCTTACTGACGGAGCTGCTCTGTACATGCAATGTCGGACTTTTTAAACAAAAATATGAGACGAAATAAAACTGTAGCCCAGCATTCCCGTAATAAACGGACTCTGAGAGCACGGGAAACACCGCAACAGCGTTCCTAACATTAGCTGCTCCGGTCCTCTATCTGTATCAGCAGCGACCATCAATCCGCAATTAAGTTAGAAGCCAGCGGCAAAATATGCTAATACATGCTAATCAGTGCAAACATCCAGGTAAAATAGTGAGAAATTTACTTACCGAAAAAAACTGCAACACAGACTCCTTCGAGGGTCGGTTAGTACAGTCTACACTACAACAAGCCCTATATGTCACAAAAACCTATCCGAACATTGGCAAACAAACACAACCGCTGGAGGTAGCCGGAGGCCTCTGGATGTAGCCGCCTAGCTCAGCCGATGCTTTAGCAAAGAGCTAACTGCCAGTGCCTATGGGGCTGTCACTCAACGTAACCACGCCCTAATTTATATAGTAATTTTAACCCTAAATAACACTAAAACGGTTGTGGTACAAAAACATTCGCCCCCTCACAGTACAACTCCCCTCTACCTCTACGGAGGTAGAAACTATCAATAGAGACCAAAAACAAAAAATATACCAGGCTGTAAATATGTTTTTTTTAGGCTGTAAAGTTAGCTATTTTAACATGGGGGTCAATGGAGAATTGCTCACTTCTGGAGCCAGCCCCCAGCGGCAGTCGAGGAAGTGCAGTTTTTTGAACGCGGAAGTGATCCTCACTGCTGCTAAAATCTTGTGCAATGGAGGAAATCCTATGTACCAAACAACCTTGGTCCAAAATAATTTCCTATAACCTCTAAAAGCCAACACTCTGTCTTCCTGGTAACAGTACTTCATAAGAATTCACCTAGTACTCAGAATCTCCTATTCAAGAAGTGTTTTGATTCTGCAGTCTATTCATCTATTTCCACAATAAAGGCAGTGAACAGTATTTAGAAATGCATATTTTAGGGAAACTGGAGAGCATGACACAATTGCAATTTTGTTCCTCTGGCTTAAAAAGAGGGGTTTGCAGTTCCATGTCTTTTAAATACTCTTACCCTTAATCTTTACCTGGTAATATAATCTTGTATCTTTACTTAAGGGAACCTTAGCTAATCTTCTTATGACTTTGGATACCAGTATGTAATTAAATAAATAAATATATATATATATATATATATAGAAAAATACACTGTAATTTCCCTCAGTTTACTGATTCAGCAGTGAATAAGCATTTTGCAAGATGTAAGTGTGTAGAAAAACCCTAGTCTGGGCTATGACTTGCGTTACTGCAGCATTTTCAAAATCTGCTGTATCGCACATGAGCCCCAGATAATTTGGAAGATGACCACCTCAGACAAAACAAACCAAAAACAAATACCTAATACATGCGGCACTTTATTTACAAATTGCATCTTTAAAGAACAAGATTAATTTGACAGCATAAAATTGGTAACTGACTTATAAAGAGTCCATTTTTGAAAACTGTGAAAAAAAAACAATCAAAAAGTGTCTTAGAAACTGTAATGAGCAAGAGAACATAACAATATTTACTTCTGTGAAAAATATATATCTATTTGTCATAAAATGTGGGCTATGTCTGTAAAGGAGTACAAAGACAACTTTGATTTATTTCCTCTTACCCTCAGATAATTCAAGGTAACAATATTTGATTAACAAAATTCATACAAAGCAGCAGTGGAACTGCGTTTTCATGACTTCCATCTTTTAGGCAAAGGGGGTGTTAAAGCACAAAAGTTAAACCACAATATAGATACAGTATATAGTTACTACATTTCTCCTTGAGAGAATTGCTGCAGTTCCCACCTCCCTGTTCTTTTATACAAAATGTACATTATATATAAGTTGGCACTCCATTAAAAAATGGATGTTTTACAAACAGTATATAACTAAGGTTATATATAATATATAGATTTTTTTTTTTACAATATATCAACTCTGTATGTGAGCCTACTTATCAAGTGATTGATGAAGGCTTGTTATAACTGCAGGCAATCAGATTTCTGCATTTTTATTTGCTGTGCTCTACTTCCTATGCCAGTTGCATTCTATCTAGTGCATACTCACTGGTTATGGATCTGGAGTTTAACTAAAAAAAAAAAAAGATAAAAAAAAAACAATAAAAATCTATGAAAAGGCCCTTAAAAAGTGGGCTTGTGACTACAAAAGCCTACAAAGACTAGGAGAAGCACTATGTGAAAAGCTTCCAAAATGCTCCAAAATACACGTCCTTGTCGTCTGTTGATCAAGTTACTGCTTTCTGCTGGGATGCGGTGATGCAGACCATAAGCTTTACTGCAGTCCCACTGTTCACCTCTTGCCACTTTTATGCCGCCGGCAAGTCAACTGACAGGTCCCTGATTGAAATCTGAGTGGCTGGAAGGAGAGACTCCCCTCCATCCTTTTCATTCTCTGGTGCCATTTTCAGATGGAGGCATCATCTTGTTTTTAGCATTGGACTTAGTTTTTAAAGTCTTTTAAAAAAAAACAAAAAAACAAAAAAAAAACACCAGCCCTGTCAGGGATGGATCATCGGCAGGCCTGCTGCACTTGATTGATTAGCTCTCCAAAGCGATCAAATAGCCCCTCTACCCAAGCTCCGTTCTGCAGACACTTCTGTACAGTCTCCTCCTGCCCCAGGTCCCCTGCCTGCACCCGCAGTGATGCAATCTGGGAGGGCAGAGCCATAAACAGTATGTATTTATAATTATTCTGTTAACTGAGTTTGATAAAATAGGGGCAGACCAGAATTATAGGCACATGAAATAAAAGCTGTAAATCATTACTGAAGCATGTGTAAGATGATGTCTCACCTCGTCCTTACACATGAGGTACGTGTGGTACTTGTAATGCTGCAAAGAGTGGTACAGAGAGAACCACTGGGTTTTCTGCTGGTCCACTGTATACTCCTGGAAAGGTGAAAAGCAAAACACATTTAAGAAATCAATTTCTTTTGAAATTTTAGTATAATAAGAGACAGCATGACAGGAAATGACACAGTGGTGTCTGTGTTCAATAGTATGAAAAAAAGGTTGGAGAAGCACAAGTGATGATACTGCGCCCTCTGCTGGACAGATACCATGAATTTTACCAAAACATTATCTTGTCTTACTTGTGGCACTTTGTTGGGCATCTTGTAGGGTTTCATGGTCTTCTTATTGTAGGCCTTCCCACTGAGACGCACCTTGAAGGCCGGGGTTTCCCCATCCTTCTTCAGCTCAGTCACCACCGAGATCTCTGGGAAGCTGTCTAGAGCCGTCTGAAGGCACAGAACAATTAAGTTATTTAGCTTCATACACTACTGTCAAGGTCCTGTACCTTTTTCTCTCCCTTTGTCATCAAAAATAGACAGAGTTTATGTTTGTAGGCATATCTTTTGATCCTTTGAGTGTACAGAGGAAATAATGACAATTAAACCAAAGAAAAGCGTGGTGCACTTACAAGAGACTAAAACAATTAGTATCTCACTTCACCTAACAATGTAATTTCCTTTCCCTGCTTATGATTTGTCCTCTTTTGTAACCAAAGAGTTACAGTATTGATCATTTATGACCAAAAAGCTGCAGGAACTGTGGTCAGTACAGTAACTGAAGTCAGGTTAAAAGTCTTTTTCATGCATTCATGTTTGAATTTCCACTGTATCGAATACAAACAGTGGAAATGCAAATGAAAGATTAAAAAATATTTTTTGGCATCTGAAACAAATTTTTCATAGTCAGGGAAACAACACAGAGTGACTCTGTACTTTGTATGTACAGCTGCGTGAAAATGACACACAACATTTCTCTACAGATTTGAGAACACACCCACCTTTAGGACTTGCCCTATGTGCAGTTTGTGAAGCAGGCGTTTCCTGTTGTCAGTGATCATCCCATCCACTCGTTTCATATGTGGCAGTAGCAACTCATCTGAAATATGACAAGTCAGTTTTGACCTCTTATTAAGCCCCTCTGAGAACAGCAGCTCCATGTCCAAAAAATAAATGCACTCACCGTTTGCTCTCTCAAGTGCTGTCATCACATCTTCGTCTAAGGCAATGCTGATGAGCAGTTCCACAAAACTCTTGAATGTCTCCTTCATGGTTCGAGTGTTGAGGAACCGTGAAGCAAACGGCACTGGGGGGTTTAACTCTAAGAGTGTGTGTGTGTGTGTGTGCATGTGGGAGAGAGAGGGAGAGATCAAAGATCCAGAAGGCATCGAGACGCAAGGAGAGAGCGGGAAGAAATTTAGACCACAATCGCATCGCATTATATCCAAACTAGATTTAATGAGAAAAGTCAAAAGGCTTCTTCACCATCATCTTCACCCCCTTCCTCTGCAGACGATCCCGAGGCCATTGGTGAAAACTCCTCCTTCCATTTCCTCCTCTTCTTAGGTGGGGGCTCTGCCCTCGGCTTAAGCTGTTTGGGTCGGGGTTTTTGGCTCTGGGAGACCGAGGAAGGGTTGGCTGTCAAGCCCAGAAAAGTTTTCACCTGAACACCCCTGGGTGGCAGAACAGAGAGAGAGAGTTACACCACTGAAGAGCCATGTTTAAAAAAATTATTCACCTTCATCAGTCAAAACTCTTAACGTACCTTAGAGAGTTCATGGGCTTGCAACGCGGCTTCCGACTGCAAACTCGTACATACTCCCTTTTGTTAACTGTGTCCAAGAACTTCACATATACCCTCTGGTACATGGTCTTGGCATCACCAAAGTATCCAAGATACTACACACACAAAGAATAAACCTCACTTGTTACATAATAAACAAAATAATTTGAATGATCAAATACTCATACACACATTGATATATCTGCTTTTACTTACACTGTTTGTGGCTGAGAAAACTCTCTTTCCGTCTCTCAGCTCAGGCACAAATTTCTGCAGCAGAGCCTTCTGGACTTTCCAGATGGCTGGAGGCTCACTCCCTGCTCTCATTGTCACCTGGACACAGGCACATGACAGAGTCCATAACAGGCTTCAGTATGCAGAAATAGCTGGTAGTATAGGAATACGAAAGAATGAATGTTAGCGTACACAAGATCTGATATGAATATCTGTTCCTAATTTTGGGTTGAGCGCATTAGGTGTTAGAGGAAAAGTGGTGGGTGACAGCAGGTTTGGTATTACTTTTATCAAAAGAGCATCTTCAGTGACAGTTGTTTCATTAAATACATGGGCCCCTACACCGCTTAGTTCTAACCATATTCAACATTTAATACAGGCACCCCCATGTTTACAATCATTGCAACTAAAACCAAATTCTGCTGAATTCTGAAATCCATGTTCACATGCATTCCTTTTCCATTCATGTTGTTTCCAGGCAGCACCTTCAAGTTTTCGATATCCTCATTCCTGACGACGAACTCGTCTCTCTCCCGGTACATTCCCTCTCCTCCGCTGTCTGACAGTTCCTCATCAGTCAGTCCCTCGATGGCCACACTCAACAACTGCACAGCCAGCTGGCCTGACAGGATCTCTTTGGAGTTGTCTTTGGCAGCAAAAGCCGTGCCTCCCGCGACAGTGTTTGTTGTTTGTGGAGGGGTGGCTACCTGCGGCAAACATGTCTCGGTGACAATGTGTGGCATGGTGGGAACTTGGACTGGCTTCATCATCGCACCAGGGATTTGGTTATCTGGAGAAGGGTTATATATATTTATATATGTTGTAATGTTGCAGAAAAACATTTTCTGAAATGACAACTAAAATACATTTCAGATAGCATTTACTGAAGGCAGAAATAAGTTCACAGGAAACACATCTAATTGCATATTTATGCTGCATTTTTCCAAAACAAAAACAAGAACCTAATGGTAAAATTGGTGTTTCGAGTATTATGAAAAAAAAGAAGAAGAAAAATCAAACAAATTTGAAAAGAAGCACACTGCCAAGATGGGTGAGATGACGGGCAACAAAGTTTCATGCTGAATTTAAACACGTCATCTGCACTTATGAGCAACTAACAACTAAAAGCACCATAATATCAACAACTGTTACGTTCTTAGCTGTGGATAGTGGTTGCTTGTCAATGAGTCTCTCAGGTTGAACTTTAATGTTTATGGAACTTGGTGTAACATTTCTGATTTGGGGTCTGGACAGCCTGTTCTCTATTAACTTGATTTATGTGCATTCACTGTTCATTGACAGTGTGGCTGGGTATTGAATCTCAAAGACTGCGCTGGTACTGACTGAAATGTGTCTGTACCAAAACAAAGCAAACAAAAACAGTGCTGAATGCCTTCTTAGTCTTATTTACTTTTACTTTTTTTTTTTAATCAGATAGTTTGTGATTTAAATCAACATTTTGCCAATTTTAGGCAAACTTGCATGGCTACATTAACATTAGAGAACATTGGCTCTCTGATGATGATTTGTTATTATATTCAAAATTGCATACAATAAATTATAATTCAAAACAACAGATGATCAATTATGTCAACAATTATAGGTTGGTGGTCTGATAACATCACTTTACAAGCTTAGGAAGAGTGTTATTACCTGTCCTGATTTTCCGATCTGATGCCTCATCCAGAGCTGATAGTGCAGAGCTGATGCTGTTCCTCAAGGCCTGGTTCTTCCCAGTGTTCTCCTCTTCATCTGAGCTGAACGATGGCAGTGTTTCCAAGTTCTTTTGCAGATCTTCATCCAGACGTTTCTGCTGAGAGCTCGCTCCTCCTTGACTCTCCTGGGGAATCAAGGGCCCTGGGAGAGTCTGCAGCTTAGGAGGTAAAGTGGGCAAAGTACAAGGCGGTGGTTTGGACGAGGTGGATGGCTTTCTGGGTCGACTAATAGTTCGTGTAGGGCTTGGAGAGTACTGCTGTTTGGGGCCAGATTTTATGAAGTCTAGGAAGGAGCCAATGAAGCCAGTTTTGACCTCTGGCTGTTTCTCTTCCACTTCACGGATCTTCTGCCTGATTCTCTCCTGCTGCGGACAACCATCATATACACCGTGTGAGGCAGATGGCGAGCTGACGTCACTACCCCTGGAGTTTTGCCGCTTTGCCTGCCCGCTGCGCTTGGCCGCTCTGGCCTGTCCACTGTCCTCTTCAGGACCACCTGGTTTGGTCAAGGACTTGGAGCGAGCCTTCTTTTTGGGGAAGTCTTCACCGCCTGGGCCTTCCATGAGACCGTCCTCTGTTTTAATACACTTGGCATTCCCTTTGGCTCTGCTCTGTAGACCTGAGGGGTCATACACCTGCCCAGCTAAGTGATAATCACTCTCAGAGCTCCCTCCATCTCCGTTTGTATTAAGCTCAGAACTGCTGCTGTGGTGAAGAGAATGACCCTGTGAATCTGTGGCCATATGAGCTCCATTTAGTGTCATGGTCAGGGTGTGGGAGTTAGTGTTGGCGATGATCGGCTGTTGTGCTGAGGAGAAACTAGGTGACATGTGCCTTATATCCACAGTCTGGAAGTGCCCTTTAGAGTCAGCGGAGCTTGCCATCACTGCCATTTCAGCCTCAGCAGACGATGCAGCTTTGACAAAGTCCTGCGGTGTGACGCCACAGGCTGCGACCGTGGCAGCCAGGATGTCGTCAACGTTTGACAAAATATTTCTGTCATCTGCGAGTAGCATAGAGTCAGGGAAGCAAATGGAGTTGAGAGCAAAGTGGTTCTTGGCATCATTTGACTGGTGATTTGCCGACTGGCTGTAGTGGTGTTTAGAGGAATCAGGGCATCCTGAGCTCTGCTCGGACACTACTGTGCCCTGCTGACTGTGGGTTTCAGTGACAGTGGGACCCAGCAGTTCCCGATCCATATGAAGATACTGGACATGAACAGGGCCAAGACCTTGGGGTGGTTGGACACTTTGAACTGATACGACCTTTGAAGGGTTCTGACCATGGTGGACAATGGGTTGCTGAAGTAGAATCATCTGGTTGGGCTCGAGAAGAACCTGAGTGCTGGGGACAGTGATAAATTGGGTGTGGGCTGCCGGGGTCTGGCTCTGGGACTGATTATGATTCTGGTGGTTTTGTTGATGTGGCTCAGGAGATTTGAGTTGGAGAGTGTGCTGCTTGAGCTGCTCTGAGCTCAGGGGTACATGTGAAGATACAATACTGGAGTTTGTAGTTTTTGTGTTGGCAGAATTCTGATCATTGGCACTGCTCAGATGAATGTGCTGTTGGCTCAGAGAAGCCATTCTTTCATCCTTTACCTGTGCTGTGTGTGCATGACCCAGTCCCATGAGCTGGTCATCAGAACGTGAATTGCTTCGGATAACACTTTGCGTTTTGTGATGATCATCCATTTTTGAAACAACATAGATGACATTGTGAGAAGCCATGTTGTTATCTGGTGCAGAGCCCTCCATGGATGCCTGTTGGAGAGCCTCTAGGTCCTGGATAGGAAGCTCTTCAAGTTTCTGTTTGCCATATGTTGACTTTATGTCCTGTATTGAGGATCTGACATTATTTTGTAAGGCTTGTGCAGTTGAAGAGTAGGTAGGCAACGGTGCAGACAAAACATATTTATTGGGCTGTGTCTGTAGCTGGGACAGAGTGTCATGTGTTTTACCTCCTATTGAGGCTTGCATGAGGGTGTACTCCTGTGCAGAACTGGACGCGGGCAGACTCCGCACACATGTGGATGGGTAAGAGGAGTTAAGGGATTGTCCTGTAGCGTAGCTCTGAGACTGAGTCACTGAAGCTTGCCCCTGTGATTGAGATGTAAAAGTCACATTTGGGGCACCCTGAGAGTGGGGTGTGGGGTAGCTCTCAGAGAGATTCCCCTGACACAAACCCTGGACCTGGGCTCCATACTGGACCTCCTGCTCCTGGCTCAGGCCGGGACTGGAGGAGTAAACAAGAGTCTGACTAACAGTTGCCACATTTCCAGACTGGCTAGAGAGGGAAGGCAGAGTCTTGTAAAGCGATGAGAGTTTGTCTGAGGTGGAACTGGTGGGCTGTGACTGCGTGTGGGGGGTGATATAGGTTTGAGACAGACTGCTGGACATTAGGCTAGGCAGCTGGACTGACTGCTGATTAGCAATCACTGAGTTCTGGTTCTGTCCTGGGGAGGAATATCGCTCAGGAGACCCTCCTGTCAGGTTCTGAGCGTGACTGTGACTCTCTTCACCCCCAGCAGGGTGTGGAGCTAGTTTGGCAGAGCAGTCTTTAGCCTTCGGCACTGAAGTGGATGAATAAGCTTGAGTTACTGAGTCTGTTTTGGGCTGTGGAGCACCATTGACCACTTGAGAGGTATCTACTCCTGTGGAGGGGCTGCAGGACACTGGGGTCTGACGGGACGGGTCCTGCTGGTAGGACACATCCGCCTCACTGCCAGAGCCAAAGTACCCCGGTAAGGAGTGCTCGGAATTGGGCAACTCCTCGGAGGCCGTGTGGCTGCTCGAAGGCCTCTGGTGGTGCTTGATCACACTACATTCACGCTGAAGAGCTCTTTCAATAGAGCCTGAAAAAACGGTGGCTCCATAGGGCTGTGGGCCACCATGAGGGGTGGGCAGGGTGGAAGAGAGCAAGCTGAACTGGGGTTGCAGGAGATGGGGGGCTGACTCCTGGGCTGAGCGATAAGTGGAGGACTGGACAGGCAAAGTGGAGCCCAAACCAGGGGTAGAGAGATGATTGAAGGCCAGGGCAGTGGGAAGCACAGTCTGGCTTGATTTGAGATGTAGGAGGGGGTCATGGTGAGAAAACAGGCCATTGGTGGAAGTGCTGAAGGCAGGATCCTGGAGAGCCAGGGAAGGATTGGTGGTGTAACTCCTGGAAGGGTAGGCACCGGTGTGCTGATAGGATGACAGAGCAGCAGGAGAGGGGAAAGTGGCAGTAGAAGGCAGGGCACCAGTCAAGTACAACTCTGTGGTAGAGGAGTTAGTACCTGTGTGGCACAGAAGAGACAATATAAGGACAAGACAACATGAAGGGACAGAATAAAACCTCTCTACACAAAAAATAAAACTTACGATGAAGTTCTTGCTCTTATACATATAATAGCACAAAAAGTGCACTTATACATATTTTCCAATACTTTTCCATTACAATAATTAAAAGACTGAATGAGTGCGTGTGTTCTCACCAGCAGGCCATGATGGGGGTCTAAAAGGAGGAAGCAGTGAGGCACTAACAGGACCAGCCTGAAGGCTTCTAGACTCCATGGCTGACAGGAAGCTCATGATTGAGGTCTCAGAACTATTACTGTTTGAGTCAAGTGTTCCTGACAGTCAAAAGAGGAAGAGAAAGATGATTATAGAGCCAGACAATGTGAGTGAAGGCTTTTGTACATTAATATAGTAAACGCAATCCTATGTTCCAAGTAAATAAATTCAGCAGCCTTAAATATAGTTAAACTAAGTGATATGTAGTCATGCAGTTTGTTTTATTTGCTATGGTTTAAGATATCTGCCTCTGTGATTTCTCCATCCATCGTGAAATAAAGGTTGAAAATTCATGTTTGCAGTGCTCAAACCTTATTAATTTTTTTTTCGTAATGTAGCCAGTTTCTGCTTGAGAAATTGTCCTGATTAAACCTGTCCAAGGTCTGGGGATTATCCCAAGTAACAGGGAAATGAAGGACACATCATGTTCTCAGTGTTTGGAAAACAAGAAACACCTCTTCATTCACCAGCCTCAACATATAAAACCAAAAAATATCTGCATGGCTAGATGCCACTAGCAGTCAGTAAAGTAGGATTACTGTTATTCGGCTAAAGTGAGTCCTTAAAAACAATGCTAACAGAATCCACAACTTACCTGCTGCAGCAGGAAGGTGTGACGTAGTGTAGGTGGGAAGCTGGTGGGTGGAAGTGTAGTTTTGCCGCTGGAGGAGCTCTGAATCAAGGTGTGTTGCACCATAACTGGGACTGCATGAACACAGAAACACATACATGTGAGCTCTCGTCTTCACGGGCAGCAACGGAGCACCCAAATTACGTATGAATAAGTAAATCATGTCCCTTCACACACAGCAAACTTGTTTTGTGCTATTCATTCTGCCAAGTCTTGGTTGTCTACTGAGTGACAGCCACAGTAGGCCCACACCATATTTGCAGAAAACGTAATAACAGTTCTGTGAAGCATGGTTTGAAGTTGAGTTTGAACATGATTCAACCCAAACCCAGCGTGTGCCCTATTCATTACCCATTTCAACTGACATGGTAAAAATGTCCAAACTATCTACTAACCAATAACTATCAAATTATTTACTAACGTTGGAAAAAGTTCAACCTGTCATTGTACTGTCACACAAGACAGTTAGAAAAGCAGGTCATTTATAAGTAGGTTTATATTTATCACAAATATAAACAACCTTTCAATACAGAACATCAATTCATACATAAGAGAGAAACCCATTGGTCCATTGATGCTTTAAAAATCAGATGATAAGAATCCATGAACATTACAGCACTGTTCATCTCAGTGGAAATAATTAACTGTGCAATATCAGCAAATCTTTGGCTATGGCATATTAGCTCTATCAACACCACTTGAGTAACCAATCATAGATAAGAAGTCCACAGTTCTTGTAAAAATTGGAATGGTTGTTAAAATTGTAAAAGTGGTTTGCTGCTTGCAGAATTAACCAGTCATCACTGTTGATGTCCAAAAATATGGTTGAGGTTCTGTGATTATGTTTGCCAGAGCCAATTAAGAAAAAAAATAATAAAGTGAGAAGTCAGTAATGATCTTATTTCTATTATCTGACAGACAACTTCATATTCCCTCAGGAGAAAATTGATAGGAAACATAAATAAAATTGAAGGTAATCAGATCCAGCCAGCCTGATCCACAGTGTTCCCTTTTTGCCAGAAGGTAAACATCTGTGGACAGTGAACACAGAACTGAAAGGGAGTCATCTGCCTCCATTTCTAGTCCCTTCAACACACACACACACCAATAATCTTCTCTTATGCAACTCTTCTCCACTAATTGACTATAAAGTTGTGAAAACTAACACATAATGTAACAAACAATATATACATGTATGTATGGACATGTATGTGTGTGTGTGTACATCTCAGTGGATCAGTTAGTTTTCAATTTGTCTTTATGAAACACAGCTGCTTCCAATAATAGCACACCTGTACTGACCAGTGGAGCATAAAAATAGACCAGCAGGCTTCAATTAAAGGAATTTCAATTTCTCCTATACCACTATTTGTTCCACTGTATCTGATGGCAGGCCTTAGAGACAGCAACACCTATTGACATATGCAGGTTCTTCATCATGCAAACCTGGTGGTGAAGTATCCCAGAGGACAAGTGGCTTGCCATTGTCTATTTAATAGTGACACTTTCTTTAGTCTAATCAACAACTACAAGCCACAAACCTGTGTTATTTGGGTCATGACCCAAGGAAATATGTTGTAATCCATGGTATAATTTATTTGATTAATCATTATCAGAACAATAAAATGACATGTTTGTTTTTTGTCATGCAACAAGTCAACTGAGTAATCATGTCTGCAGTCTAATTTAGTTGATCACTTTGATCTGCTCTGGCTTTTTTCTTTATGCTTTAGGAGCATACATAACTGTGCAACTCTTTGAAAGCTGCACACAATCATAAGAATGACAGCCTTTACTAAAAAAATACTATTTTTGCGCTGCTTATGGACACAATCTGACTTATTAGTAACAGACACTGCAATTTTGTCAGTAAGCATGATCCATTTTCACTGCTAAAATATTTGGTACAACATAACACAACAGTTTTGTGTTCGCCTTGTTTAAGTTAGAGCTCTGCAACTTTGGCAGCTTTTGCGGTCACATTAACTCTGTTTTATAAAATGTACAGTAAATTAAAACATAGTCCTCAAACTTTTTGGACAAGAACAGTGGCACAAACATGCACTGACTCCGACACGTCGCCTCTTAGCTCTTAGATAACAACACCAAGAGCTATGTACCACTAATTTTAAGTGCCATAACTGACATGACTAGCATCGGTGGCTAGTTACCTATCTTGTTTTGGCGATGGCGAGCACCTGTGGGTGAAGAAAACAGGCCGATAACATGCTAGTTTAAGCTGCTTAGCTGATAAACTCGTTACAGATTTAAAACAATACTGTTCACTAGTGTGTACTAACTCTATCCATGGCCATGCTGAGGAAACGGTGCGCTAGCGAAAACTAGCAAGGTGGGAGACAGCAACAAACGGCTAAGAAACCACTGACAACTCAAAGCCTCCACAACTCCGATCAAATTCCCAGATTTCCCCGATTCCGCCACTGTTTCCCGACAACAACACGGACCTCTGCACTTTTCCCTAAGAGCAAAGCTAGGCCCTCCATCACCGAAATTTCCTTCGGAAGGTGACCCGCCCTCTCCTTCATCTTTTACCTTGGCTTGATACTAGCTGTGCTGCGGTCATAGGCCCAAGAAGCTACGGTCTGTGCTGGTGGAGCCAGCGCGTCCGCAAAGCTGGAGGTCGGGTAGTTCCTGTCCATCATCCGGTGAAAGATTCACTTCCCCGACGGAGCTTCGTGGAGCAGCGGACACACATCGTAGCAGCCCGGGTCCTACCCACCGACAGAGCGACCGACCGACCAGGGCAGGCAGTCCCGTCAGAGCACCTCGGCAAAGAAAAAACCGCCGTGAAGTCGCTGTACCCTGGACGAAAGTCTACCTTTTGCCCCCTCTGAGTAATTTTCGTTATTTTTTGTTCATCTCCCGTCATGTAGAGCCGCGAAAGCCCTGCATGGTTTCACGTACCCATGTTAGTGGGTTTCCCAGGATGCACCGCAGACTTTGGCTACAAGTTTTGTAGCTTTCCTTCCTTCCACCAAAAAGTTCAGCTATGTCTCCCACCTGAGGGTTTCTGAGATCATGTAGATACCACAACCACAACACTGGTTGTAGCCTGCCTCTGCTAGGGTACAGTGTTGAAATAACAATAAAGAATAATGCTATGGTTTATAGGCTTGTGCAAACAACAACAACAACAACAACAACAATAATAATAATAATAATAATAATAATAATAATAATAATAATAATAATAAGGGACATTTCTAAGAGCCTATGCTAGATGTGACTTTAGCCTTTTTGGGAACTGTAAAATAATTATTAGATTTAGTTGTAGATCCACATTGTGAGACCTTCTTGGAATAACTTTTGTGCTTTTATCAGTAGCCATATTGATTTTATGCTAGTTTGGAAAAATGCTTTGCCATCCTTGAAGATAACATGCATTTTATTTTTCTGCTGTATATTCCCAGTTTGTTCATTAAATCCAAAAGCTATGAAAATGATAAAGACTTGTTTAAAATTTTATTATGGAAAATAATTTCCTCCACTCCCCTGGTCTGTAGCTGCTGACTGTTCTCTTGTGCACTTCATAATGTGTAGTTTATGTTTTGGTTGTGTGGTACAGGGAATTTTAACTTATTTCATTAAAAAAGAGGACAAAGTGTTATGCTACTTTGGCATTACACTGATTCTCTTCTACATACAGAGTCCATGTATCTGTCAGTGGCACTCAAACATATTATTTTTTTGTTATTATTTATGGTGGATTGGTTTCTTCCCAGGTGAACCAACTTTAAAATAAGGTTATCTCTTCTGTAGCCCCAACGCAACAGCCTGCATCAAATATATATACTCTTCAGACTTTTAAAAACAAATTTTACACACAGTACAACAGATGTGCTCAAATTTGATGTGAACCTATCAATACGGCAAGTACTATACATAACAGAACTGTGACACAAGATGGTTGTTTTGGTCTAAAATCATAAAACGTCTCAGATGGTATAAACTGCAGTGTTCCAGTTCACACATTTCTTTTACAGTTGAAGAACACATCATGGCCCATCTAATGTGGCTGACAAAATCCTCAAAGCTGTTAATATTCATTCTAGATTTCAAAATGAGCACAGAGCCATCTGAATGGCTTTTGTCAATTTACACACTTAGACACACTTAGACACACACACACACACGCAATCTCATAGTTGGCAGATAAGACAAACTAATTAAAATAGCCATTTTATTTAAAATATCTGTACAAGATTTCCTTTCAAGTGCTAATGATCAGCTTCAACATAAGTATCCCTCAGTAAATCCATGTCGTTAAAAAAAAAACTTTGGCAGAGATAATTTACAAGGACATAACTTGTCTTATCATAAAATGAGATGCTCATCCAAACTACAGTTAAGGTAGCGGCTTTGTTGTGCACATGTTTAACAAACTGTTGTGCTGCATCTTTTACAGCTGTTAATATATTTTTTAACTACTGTATTCATTGCAGCTACAATTTTCTTGTGTACCCCTAAAAGGTCCTACTTCGTAAATGTAAAATGTTGTAAAACTGCATTTGAAATGCTTCCACCTCGTCTTTATAGTATATTTAATAATTATCCACAATGCAGATATTAAAAGTAAAAATGACTTCATATATCATTACTGCAGTCTCATTCTTTGGCGATTCAGACAAACATTTTCTGACAAACTATCACTTTATAAAACAGCAAGAAAATCAGCACATTTTTAAAATAGTAAAGGATGTTGATACACAGCTTAAAGTACAAAGTGAATCTTAACAAAGCTGGTAGACCAGTGCATCAAAAACACTTGGGTTATCCCTGGAAGTATTTCTTTTATAGTAAAATTAGCCATCATGCCATTTAAAGCTGTTTTGATGGTATAATTTTCCATCTGAAGGAGACAGGAAGCTGTAACACAACACACATTAGTCTGTCTCTCTGTGATTATCATTAATACTTATCGTGTAATGAATCATAATCCTAATCTTACACTCAGCCCTACTATATGAGCTGTATTGAAAACAGCTGCTCCCTAAGAGAATAAATATTCCTCCCGTATCCGACACATTACTGATTCTTCATTTTCATTTTGTTAAAAAGCAGCAAACTCGGTAAAATGTATTATAAAGCTTATTCAGCACAGGGTAGGGGTTATATTACACAGCATGATCACAGCATGATCACAGATGAGGAAATAGAAGAGGCTGCCCGAAAAGTACATTTTGACACTAGCAGGTAAAGAAAGAAAAAGAAAGCTAAAAAATTGAGATGATTATACTGCTGATGAAAAGATGCAGGAGGAGGAACAGACCAGAGAAGATAAAAACTGTATGGGTAGAAAAAGAGAGATTAATCAGAGCAATAAACAGATGGTATAAGGCACTAAATTTTGTGAGGATAGAAAAAAAATTGTATACAATGTTAAGCAGAACAGCAGAGTGTAAATGTTAGTTGTATTGTCTGCCTCTGATTCCTGAAGGTGCTACCGGCGTATACTTCCAGGTCTTGAGCTGAATTCGAAAATAAGACAAGATGTTATTAAAAATAATCTTTCCGTGACTGCATTATGGATTGTGTGTGTGTGCAAAAGAGGAACCTGAAAAGTGATATATATATATATATATATATATATATATATATATATATATATATATATATATATATATATATATATATATATATATATATAAACATAACTGGAAATACAAATGCATATGCAAATACCCAGGATAGGGAGGAGGTGGGGCGTCATGCTGTCCACTTTTTGAGATTGCCTGCTCATAGGAGGGCAATCCAGGGGGGTCTATTTCGTCCATAGGCGGTGGGGATGCAGGTGGGTGAATAGGTTGTAAGGACACCTCCTCTAGCCGTCGCATTATTAGAGAAGCATTACTCCTCCTCGGGCGTACCCGAATGGAACTGTGAGAGAAGGATAAACATATATACAGTATATCATATCACTGAAGTGAAAGTCTAAACTAAATGCATTTTTAGACTCCCCAGTGCTACATGTAGGGTACATGGTGTGACGAGAAGCAGTAACATATTGTTAGAACCAGTACAGAGCTGAAACAAGGAATGGATTAATCAACTAGTCAATTGACAGAAAATGAATCAACAACTATTTTAATTATTTTTAGTCAGTTTTCAAGCAAAAACACTGAACATTCGCTACTCCTCAGTGTGAGTATTTCTTGTGTTTCTCTATCATGTGAATAACCAGAATATCTTTGGGTTTTGTCAGCTTGGACTTTGGGAAACTGCAAAAGATATTTTCCTCTATTTTCATTTTACAAACAAAATGATAAATCAAGATAATAATCTGCATATTACTGAACTGAAAGTAACTGTTACTTGTAATTGTAAGTAAGCACCAACTATAGATACTAAGAGCAGCATCACGTTATTCTGTAAAATCTGGGTTGCAGCTGTCAACATATGAAAATGTCCAAACAGTTAAATAGTCTTTGTTTTATTATATATGCTGCAAAAAATGTTCAGGTTTTCAGTATGTTCAAGTACTGGGGTTTGCAGTGTTAAAGAGTTGTACTAGTGTCTATAGCGTTAGAAATACTGTAGCTAAAAGATGGTTGTATTTCTATAGCAAAAAGTGTAGAGGGATAATGTATCATTAGTAGTAATAAAGACCCTCTCGCTCACCTTGCACGGCTAAAGTCATCCTTGCATCTGCCTTGACAGAAATACCAGACCAGGAAGCAAAAGATAACAACGGCCACTCCGGCGGCAATCAGTCCCACCAAAAGAGACGTCACATCAACCCGAGAGGGGCGCTTGTTCTGATCTGTGGATCATCAAAAATCACAGACCATAACAGGACAGTGTTACGCTTGTAACACTGATGTTAGAGTGTAGTTTGGTCATTTACAGTAATATCTATACAATGATTAGATCAAAAACAAATCCAGTTTCTCAAAACAAATGATAGCTGCCGAGACACTGTATGAACCACAGCTGTGGAATCTGAGCAGCTCCTTGACTTGTAGCTCAATCGTTTTCAAAGCTATGGCTCACTGCTGAACAAGTGGTGAAACAGGTTTTGAAAGCACCATAATTGCCCTTGCTACAGGCAAAGGCATAAGTGTTCCTTAACAACACATAGAAACTGAAAATGATCTACAAATGGAGGTATCCCTCGCTCTCTCTCTCACTTACCAGTGTATTTCTTCCAAAAATCATCCTGCAAAACAAAACATCATCAGTAGGGTGAACTCTGCCGTTAAGGCCTCTCTCTTTCTTTATGCAGATTAAATGACCTCAGTGAGCAGCCCACTGATGGCAGCATCACTTAACTGTAGCGGGGATGTTTTCAAAGACCTCCCTTGCTTCCTCGTAATTGCACACTTCTTCATAACACTCCCTCTCCAGATTTCCAGGAACGAAAATCTCAAAGTCAAACCGGTTGAACAAGAGATGGCGACCCAGGAACGAATTTGCGTCCCCATCATCTACAAAAACTGGGAACGTGAACAAACAGATGAAGCGATTAACAAGAAGAACTGACACACCTGTGCTCGGTGAACTCAAGTGGGATCCTTCAGAAGGACACCTCACCTTCTTGGCCTTGTTCTTCCTTGGAGAGTAACCTCCTGGTGCAGGCCAGATCTCCACAGGACAGCAGTAGAAGGAATATGAACAGGTGAAACAACATGGTGATGAGTGCACCTGCGCGCGGACAGCGAGTGGGGTATTAATTGGCAGTCCACAGTGGCAGAGTATCATTAACAGCTTCTTCAAACTACTACACGTACACGTTTCTTTCACCAAAACAGCTACCGATACGTATATTGTACATTACCTACGATGAAAAGTGGCGCATAATGACGGGAGGAGTTCAACGCCAACAAAATGAAACCGATCTATAGGAGCGGCAGGTACGTGTCCAAGCCTCGACACTGATAAGATGAATCAGGAAATGTTCATCGATAGTCACAGACAACTGTTGCGTTTGCCGATTTCCGTTTGGAAAAGTTGAAAGAGGCTCATTCTCTGTTGACAAAATGCGACGAACTGAAAAAACAAAGTCGTCCCCAAGTCAGTGAGGACAGTTCCGGTGTTTTTTTTTTTAAAGGGTTTTGTTTACTCCCAACAGATGTGACCTCAGCTCTTCCTTAACTACCTGCGCAGACTCAACCAATAGATTGACGTTTACCTGGATAATATGATGGGTCGTGTAAATAGAAGTGGACGCTAGATGGCGGCTGAAACCACGAAAGTGGTTGCTTTTCAGCAAGTCTTTTCACACCCGGGTATTAAATAGGATTGCACTTACTTCATCAGACTTCTGATTCTGAGTCATTAACCAGAACTGCACTCCTCCCAAGCCCAGATCATTTGTAGGCCTAAACTCTTGGTCCAACTTCAGCAGCACTTAATGACTTGTTGTTGATGTATGTATAGGTTATATTTTTAAGCTTGATCAATTGTTGCAATGAGGGAAATTGGTTCTTAAGAAGAGCAGAAAGTAGTTAAATGTAAAGCCAAAACGGAAATATGAATTTGAACTAAAAGAATGAAACAGTCCTAGAAATGAATATTTACTTAAAATATCTATTTTTGTTGTATGAGCTTAATGCTGTTGTGTTTACATGGAGCTAAACAATAAAAAACATTTTAACACTAACTCTTAAAGAGGCTATCATGTAATGTATTCAGTAGGTCCCTAATCCTGTTTACTGGAGGTGACATACATTTCTTGCATTTTAGATAGTGACATTATGCTTTTAGGACTTATCATCTAACTTTTGATTAATTTACTAGGATTCAAAGGGTCATCTCACTTGAATGACCTTTCAAAGGGACAAATGTTGTAAATTTTGCCAAAACATCTGAATTGCTTCATTCTCAGTGTCTTTTTCATGTTTACAATGTTGTTATCCTCACTTCTAATAGTTGGGTGCAAACTACTGTTGTAACACAATGCTGTCTTTTGGGATCTTTGCATCAGGAGTATTTCAAAAGCACTACACATTGACTCATAAGATCTTTCAGTCACTGTCTACATGCCTTGTATGGGAAGACATTGTGTAATGGTGTCCAGAGTCATTTTGACTGAGAGGCGTCATTTGTGATAAAATGCACTTAGGTTTTTTTCTTCCACCGCAAAGAAATGGTGACCATAGCAACTTTACAGACACCACCACAAACAGCAAAACATGCAGCAACACAGTGAAGATAACATTTCCCATTCTGCTTGGCAAACCACCCTCCATAACAGTGTTTATGTTTCACACTCACCATGTAAATAGACATATCTGTCTCAGAGCCTCTGGGCCTCCTGGTCACTGTTTATGTAAAGCAGAGATAGGATGCAATTGAACATTATCTCACTGACTTCTGGATGGTGCTAATTGAGGGGCAGTGAGAGCCCCTCTCTTGTACTTGGCTACATCTCTGGACACTGTCAGACTTTTAGATTTACCCAGAGGAATGTTGATATGAAGAAAAGGGGTGAAGAAAATGAGAAATTCCAGACTTTACCTAATGTGTGATGTCAGATGATATTGCCACCTTACACCATATGCTATAATATTCAAGTTAAAATGATTAATAGTGTTTCACCGCTGAGGAATTCATACCACATGAGCTAACACAGTTTGCGGTTAAACATAATAAACAGTGGTGAAGGAAGTATTCTGATTCTTTACTTAAGGTTCACAAATTTTCAACTCTGTCTTAAAACAAAAGTCAGTTGTCCATATGAGCATTAATGTGATTTTTGCCTACTGTAGTAATTCCTCCTGTTCATACTGGTCATTAAGACAACCCTTCTTACTGCACTTCCGGTGTAAATGATGGGGGACACAATCAGCCATTGTTCTGTGTAAACTTTCTAAAGTTTAACTAAAGCTAATATGATGCTTATTAGACAAGTCAAGTGGACAGCTTCCAAAGGTCCAGACAGTTTTCTGCCCATTGGTGTTTCCATAGACTAAAAGGACTGTAACTTCTGAATAAATCTACTTCATCTATCTAACGCAGACAGCTGATGCCTCATATTAGCTTCATAATATACTTTGGAATGCAATTTTCCACAGATAGAGGACTGTGGATTGTTTCAACCATCATTTACATTGGAAGAGCATCAGAAAGAGATCCCTTAATGGCCAGTAAGAACGGGAGGAATGATTGCAGCAAGCAAAGCCTGCTTCAATGACCATGTCAGCAACAGACTATTGTTTTAAGATGGCCTTTAAAAACTGTGAGCCTAACCTTTCAGTAAAAGTACCAGTTCATACAGTACCAAAAACTGGCTAAATCTTGAACAAAGTATTTCCTGAATGAAATATCCACTCATTTGCTTTTCATCACAGTACATTGCAGAAAAACGCCTATCTAACCATGATAAGAACGGGTCAGGGCATTTGCACCAGATAAACCAATCTCAGCACACAGTATTTACATCTGGGACATCTCACATAATGGGCCTTCCGCAAAAACAGTTACTTAGAGCCGGGGAGACAAATTAGCGACAAGAAGAGAAAGGGATCACTGTCTACAAAGTGGAAAGTAGCTGAAAAGCAATTGGTTGCAGTGAAAAGGAGCATATGGAGAGAGATGAAAACTGAGATATAAAGCCCTGCAAACATTCTGTTAAGCCTAGGTCACATTAGTTTCTATCTGCTCTACGCTCCACCTTGCGGGTGGCTGTGATGAGGTTATGTGCCAGAGAATGTGTTTCGTGATTTACACCCTCCGATAAGAGCTGGAGATGCTGCTCCCTGTGGACAACTGGACAGAAGTGAGCAGTGAGCCTCAGCAGACCTCTGACATGATAGGAAAGAAAACACACACCGCAGCAATGAACGTATATCTCCACTGCCCATTTAATCTGAGTAAAAAATATTTTAGTAACAGGGCAGAAGTGTGCAGATACTAAAATTACTCAGTAGAGAATAAGGAGTGACAAAAAAAAGTAAACAGGTTGAGCTGCAGCTTCATTAGTCACAAAAAAATGGGTGCACTGTGGATTTGGTGTGGTGGGGGGTGGGGATTCAAAGAGTGCACTGTCAGTAGTCTGCACTTTGTCAGTTTGTGCTGATTTCATCACAGCCCCAGAGGGAGAGAACTCCAACAGACCCTTTTACACCTAATGCCTGGGCCATATATCATTAGAGTTCACATCCTAATGCTCTGGACCGGTGCCTGAGAACAGATTTCTGTGTAGTATAAATGGCACTTTACTTTACATACAATAAGCAAAGGCAAGGCAAACTAAAAAACTGGAATTTAGAAGTCCTTGTTTTTCCACTTTTCCAACACACGAAGAAGCGAGTGAGTCATGTCATCAGCCTACACCACAAGCTTTATGTGTTGACGCTACAGTAATACAGCTCTGACCTCAGCAGACAGGGTCATCTTAAGTTCACATTGCTATTGTCACCCCTCATGTGTTCCCAGACAAGTGACCCTCTTGTTGCCGGCTATTTCTCACAGCTCATCTAATACCAGCATGTTGTCCTTTAACCAAAAGCAGATGTTGAGAGCCGCCGGAGAACAAGCCCCCGTGAAAGTCACTGTATGGCATTCTGAAAAGATGATAAAGTACCTAGTGGGGAAGTTGCCTGAAGAGACTGATTATTCAGTTTAACGTATTATCTGTTAATGAGACAGTAAAGCTTTTGGCTGTTTTTCAAAATTTCAAATTATTCATTGAATTCAACCAGCAAATGAAAGCAATCACAGGTGATCTCCACTGTTCTTTTATTGAGAGAATATAAAAACTGATCATTTCAGTCTGGGAATCTTGGAAGCAGAAAACCATAGAGGGTCGGGCAGTCTAGACAGTTGGGTTAAGGTGGGATTAAGCAGAAGGTGACAGAGCTTGCAGACTGGTCTTGACGGCTGCTAGGTTGGCCTTCCAGGAGCTGAGGCTGTCATACAGCTGCTGCCACTGCTGCTTGCCAAAGGTGCGGTACGTGCTGTGGCTGATGGAGTGGAAACAGAAAAGCAGGAATGTTAAAATGACAAAATAAATGTATGCCACATCCCTTGAGAAATAAAAAGAGCTATAGTAAATGTATCTATGAAAAAAAGGCATGACATTACCCTATATTTTGATCAGGAATACAAACTATTCCAAATACACTCATAAATCCAGACATGACAGTGGTGGTGACACCATCAGTAACACAAGAGTTTCTTTGATAATTCAGGTAAAGTACTTTTTTAACATGGACTGCTACTGCAAAGTTCTACTAATGCTATCACATGTAATAGGCAGGTATGTGATGCAGTTAGGTCACATATGATGGTTTAATGGAGCTACTTACCTCACAACAACCTTTCGCTGCGTCTGGTCGATTTTGCAGTACACCATCTTGGTCCGAACAGCTAAAAAAAAAAAAAAACAGCAGACAGACAGTAGGAGAATTAAGGGACGGCAAAAGCTCTGACAGAAAGCACTAAAAGCTCCACTGACACATGGGTGCTTCAAGAGAGAACGTGCTTGGAAAATGTACTTGGAGAGGCAGCTAATCCCAGGCACAAAACACTGAAAGTGCTATTCTTGCTTTTATTCCATTTTTTCACTGCTGTTTGTAAAATGCCACTCATGTCCTATCACCACCACCACTGCGTTCTTCTTCTTTTTTTTTTATTAAAGAAGGGAAACTGATAATTTGTCAGTAGAAGGTGGCAGTAAATGACTGACAGAGAAAAGTCAGGCCAATGTTCAGTCACTTTCTCTTTCACTGCCTGCTGTTGTGAGAAACTAACAGTGCGCTTAATAAGGGCAGACAGCTACGATTTATTCGAGGTGAAGTGCTTATACCGTCGATGACAAAAGCCTCAACGTCATCAGCTCCGATCTGCAGCTCCTGTTGCATGGTGTCAAAGGAGATCTCCTTGAATTCCACCGCCATGCCCATGAATGTCAGCAGACGCATCTTGGCCATGTTTTGCTCGTGAGACAGGCCTGGAGAGCAACGCGCAGGGATCATTAAGCACAAAACAGTCACAGTTGATTACTCATGACTCTGGGAGTTTCCCTGAGATAATTGCTTCTCCATTTAGAAGCAAGCAGTCAGGGAATCTACTCATTAACACAAACATCACTCCACAGTGTCTGTTTTGAGAATCCATCCTACACATGCTTTTAATTACACCTAAGACTTTTAGTAGTGAGAAAAAGACACAGTGCTGACACACACACACATTCCTGTGCTGTGTCAACAGAGCACAGCAAATTGGTGCAATATGAATACAAATTATAAAAACAAACAAACTGTAAAATACTGAAACCAAAAATGATTGTATGCCAGTTCTTATAGGAAAGGGCAGTTCAGAGCGTGTGTAGGTGTATGCAGAATCAATGCAGTTTATATCTTGACTACTCACCAAGAGAATCAATGAAGTCTTTGTTGCTCTGGTAAAATTTTACATATGCTGCTAGTTTAGCGCTCACAAAGATGGTTAATAGCTGAAAAGGCAGAGGAAGAAATGCCATCATAAGACTCTATAATCACAATCAGATCAGCTTGTATTCATACAGGTGGAAGATTGTTATTATAATCATTTCGACGAATGGAAAACAAATCACACTGGCTTTCTGCTTACTATGGAAAGCATAAGAAAGTCAAAATCTTTCAAGAACTGCAATGATGGGACTGCAAATCTGAGAATGCGAGTTATCTCTTTTAAATATTCAACACCATAAAACATTACACCTCATTCAGTACTCACATCATGGATGAGTTCTCCCTCCAGGAAGCGAACAGGTTTCAGGGTGAGCAGGTGGTCAAAGAGAAAGGTGTTGGGGTCTTTGAGAGCACGGACGATACATCTAAATTTAAAAAAAAGCACACCGATGGATTTAAGGATGGGGTATGTACGGTGTATCAAGGCTTAATGACGAATGTTAAACAAGTTCTTCAAGTTTACCTGTGAGCATCAACCCGTGCTTGTGAAGCATTGTCTTCTGTGTAACTTCCAAGCAGCTCAACCATCACTTTCGCTGCTGCCTCGCTATGAAATGAGTAAATACAATGTTGAAAACCTCGTTTACTAAGATAATTTAGTTGGAAGATAACACTGTAGCCTCTTGAGTTACACATGGAAACATGTATATCGGAAACAAAAAAAATTATTCATTCCGGAGCTTATAATTCTTGCACAAAAATACACATTCATATTTCTGCTTCTGTGCATTGTGAAACATGCATTTCACACACCTTACAACATATTATATTATTTACCTTTTTTTACAGTCAACCAATGCTTCATACACCAGCCTCAAGAGAGTGTGCTTCTTCTCTGTGTTCAAGTTCCAGTCAATAATCCACTTGCGGACCTAATCAGGGGCACAAAGAAGTACAAAATAAATCAGCTGCAGAAGAAAAAATGCAGCCTGTGGACATTTGAACCACTTGATAGACAACTTGTTTTATCATTTAGCTGCCTGCAGTCAAAAAGATACACTATGAAACTGAGAGCGCCAGCTATTCCAGTTGATCATGGTGTACGGATATACCTGATCAAGGTCAGTAGGGATGAAGGAGATGGCATTACAAGTTGCTGCCACCTTGATGAGGCTACAGAAGACAGTATACCTCACGGGAGTGTTCTCATCCATGCCATGGAACAGGTTGCTCAGGCTGTAACACCACAGAATAACAGAAATAGTCATACATTTGCACAGACTTGATTTTTTTGAACAGTCATATATTTTCTCAACACATATCATTTGTTTTGAATGGAAAATAAATACTTTGATGTTTTATTAAGTTTGTATTGGCATCTGAACAATGTTAAGCTGCCACTACGTTAACAGTCCTAACTCTGTATAACATTTATAAAGTGACCTAATTAGTTTCAGTATTGAAGGTATTCTTTTTTCCCCACAGTTTCAGAAACAAACGGAAAACACTGTTTCTGTGAAAGTTTTTAGGAAAGAAAAGTGACAGGACTCACAGCTGCATCCTGAGGGAGGGTCTCTCCCCTTCACGGAACTTGACCAGTTTCTCACAAAGACTTTCAATGAGAGCCTCCTGCTTCTCTGTCTCCAGGATCAGCAGCAGTGACACAATGCTGTTCATCACACTCTCTACATCTGCAGCGAGAAGGCCATAAGAGATGATAAACTGTTATCCATCTACAGCTAGTTTCAGAGTCAGCTGCATTCAACATTAGTGGGCTTTATGCATGGCACATTTCACTTAGGTGTGATATTCCAGGGTCCTGGTATTGTGAATGCTGTGTTTTGTCTTGGTAACACAAGGTACAAAAAAAAAGTATAGTGCCTGTTATTGTCCTATATATAAATAAATGATTGTGGGTGAGAAACAGCTGTGTTCCTCATCATCACCAACCTTTATCATCATCCTTGAGGCAGACATCGCATGCCTCAATGATCTGAGCCAGATCTACATGCAGTCCACCTTCAGAGTTCTCCTCTGAGATATCAGCTCCTTTGGACTTGATGTAGGCTCTCAGCTCTGAAGCCTGTACACGGAAAAATGATTAGTATTAGTAGATAAATAAGAACTTGCAGCACAAAAAAATACCAAATGACAGATAATGTAAATATATCGATATTCCAGCTAACACACTGTCATGTTTTTCTGTTTTGAATATTTGCTGAAGCAAAATATACGTGAAGAAACACATTTTTAAAAAATATATCTGACTTTAAGGTAAAGGCTTCAGCTATAATTAAATTGTGAACAGGATGCTTCGGGTGCCTTGTTATTGTTCCGTCTTTGTTTATCTAGATGTCTAGCTAAGCAGTTAGCATTCTTAGCTATCATTAGCTACATTACCACTTTGAAGACATTTGTGACCGTAGTCACATAGCGCTACAGTCGCTAAGGATAACAACTCTCCAATTACTGACATAAACGTAACCTAAACGGTAAGTTTAATTATATACCAACTCTTGAAGTGCTTCCACATATATCACATTAACAGCATGTACCCAACAGTCAGCATGTACCTGTCAGCAGCTAAAAACGATTAGCATTTCAGCTGGCTAGCATGCTAAGTTATCCGGTTGGATAGTTTCCATTTATCGACCCATCCCCAGGAGGATCAATACAAAATGTTTTTTTAGAACACACGGATCTTACCTGGTCTTCTTCCGTGATGTCGATAAATGCTGGGACGCTCATTTTTGGTGATTTTGTGAGCCTAGATGATGAAATCCACGCTCCCACCACCACTGAGACCTGAGCGGAAAAGAAAGGGGAGGAGTGCCGGCGAAACTCTTGCTGTTCCGGGTCAAGTTGTTAAAGCCACAGTAGCTTAATCTTAAAACAGAGACGGTTCAGACAGGAGCAGGACAGGAAACGGCACGTAGAATCATTTCCTGTTTCTATATCACGTGGATTTCGCCACTAGATCTCCCATTTATGAGACTAGGTACAGGTTTTGAGTTTGTTCACTTCATAGATTGTATGTTAAAAAAAAAAAGTCCACGTCAATGCGGTGAAATGAACGTAACCAGATTATCACCGACTCTATCGCCATTTCACACCATTGGAGAATTGGAGAAGCTTGTAATGTGTAATCTTTGCTATAGAGCATCTTTGCCTAAAACTTCCACAGAGGGACATCTACCTATAAGTAATTTGTAAAATAAGTAACA
Source organism: Toxotes jaculatrix (assembly GCF_017976425.1). NCBI lineage: Eukaryota > Metazoa > Chordata > Actinopteri > Toxotidae > Toxotes > Toxotes jaculatrix. Next base: position 15,371,888 of record NC_054394.1, on the reverse strand, counting down.
TGCGTATTAATTATATAAGTTCAGTGAATATCCAGTGAATGTCCACGTCAGTGCTGCACAGATTCAGCTTGTGCAACCCCTTCCTTCAGAGGTCACACAACCTCCTAAATATTTTTTTTTTGTCACCCAGACTTCCAGCAACATATCCCAAACTTTCAGTCTTGCTCATCCAAATATCAATCTTCTCTCCAAGGGATTAACTCTGGATGTCTTGGATGAGAGTTAGGGCCTGCAGAGGTGAACTGGACCCCCTGGAGAGGTTATCTGATTGAGCTGATGTCCATCTGCGTGGACCACCATAGCAGGCCTGACCCAGAGCTCTCCAACCCGGAAACACTGTCGGTGTCATAGGGCAGCACTCTTCCATCATACACCCGGTTGACCTATGGGTGTGCATGTTGGGCCTCTGTACCAAGTGGGATCCTGTGTATTGTTACCATGGCAGGTCATGCAGTGATTGAGGTGAGTGAGGTGAAGAGGGTAAGTGGAGCAGGAGTTCACCCTAAAACTATGGAGTCAAGTTACTAACATTTGAGGTGTTGAACAGGCTGGAGATTCTGTGGAGAATTTCCAATATCCAAGCTCCACCGCAGCTCACAGGTCATCTGTCACAAAACTATGTGTATTAATGGGGAATTCATAGACCATGTCATAGTTTCTTGAAAGTCTGCTTGTCACATATTTCTCCTAGCAGTTACAGATAGGGAACTGAACTCATTAAAATACATTAAAATAGTGTGCTAAGGGGAACTGTCTGGTGGAGTCTTTCACCATAGTGTTACTTTGATGTGTCATTCTGTTGGGAAGGCAAGTGCCTGGTACCAAATCCCACCCTTGTATGCTGTCATGGCAAAGAATTTATAGCGGCTTCTCCACTAGTGTGCTTGTGTAACTCCGAGGCTTTCATTATCTGATTAACAGCTGTTGTCAAGTGCCTGGTGTATTTCAAGTCCAGAATAAGAGTTTTGGAGGCTTTGAAGCTCCAGGTGCATATGAGACATTGTTTTTGTCTTCTTTAAAAGATCTTTAAAATGCCACAGTGTGCTATGATGCTTTATAGCCTTTGTAACATTCATGGCAGAATTTCCTGAAAATAGTATGGCTATTGCACCACAGAAAGTCCTTTAACTCCAAGGAGACTGTACCTGGTACATGTATTAAACTAGGATTTAGTCTGTTTATCATTCTGAATCTAACCTGGCAATGTAGTCTTCAGAAAATGTGTACATACAGACAACGAGCTGACATTGCCCATGCAACTTGCACTGATGTCTGATTGGGTGTTTTATGTTGGTGTATGTGTGCAGAATTCAGAGGAAGAGTTTTGGTAATTCTGTTTTTGTCAGTCTGCTTCTTAAAGTCACAAGTTCCCTTGAGATTGTGAAATCAATACACATCTTGCCAAAGATAATACATCACACACACCATTTTACCTCTGCAAGAAAATGCAAAGTTTTGTGCACAGTCCCAACTCTCTTACAGTTCTTCTTTTTTCTTTGCACTGTTGCTACAGACTCGTATCTGAGCATTTATTATGTGGAAATACCATAACTCCAGTGGAGATTTTTTTTTCCTTTTTTTTCTTCACTTTGGTATTATTTTCTGTAAATTAGTCAAAATTGTGTTGCAAGCTGCAGTTTCAGGAAACAATTTCAAAACACAATTAGATCAGCTCCATAAAGAAAAAAAAAGACTCTGAGACAAGCTGGCTTTGACCTTATGATTATAGGGACATTCACAGTTTAAGAGAAGTGTTGACTCAGCTATATGGTCATTTTTGAGAATGTAGTTTGTGGCGTGGTTCTGCTGTATTGCATTAGATAGACAAATGTTTCTTGTATTTCGCCCACCCCATTTGTACTGATGAAGGAAGGCTAAATAACAGAGTTCACCAGCACCACAAACTACATCCTCCAAAATGACCACACAGTTTCAAGAAAAATTGAACATCATATCCTTCATGAAGGTAGGATTCATTCTAGGACTGTTGTATTGGTTTTAGAGAGGTGTGCCTAATATATTGGAATCTGAGTGCTTATTGTGTGGTTGCATGCATGCATGTTTAGTGTATGTTCCTACCTCACTATTTTATTACCTCTAAATTTCTCCTACCTCTGTATTAGTTGACTAAAGTTATTAAAAAAATAATATTTTCTTGTTTATTTGTTGGTCTAAAGTATTTATACAGCCAGTATGTCAAAAATGAACTATTCCATTTTTATTTGGTTGGAAATAGCACACGCTGTTCCTAAATTATTGGCAAATTGCCTGCTCAGCCTCCTCAAAGATAAATGACTGTGTGTTAAGAGTGAGTTGAGCCCAGGTGTCTTCTTTTTCCCTGTCAGCCTTCCAAGTGGTGAGTATCCATGTAAACTAGTCTCATGGTCATCGTCCAACATGGCTGCCCACCGTCCACCCACTAATTGTCTGGTTCCCACAGTTCTGCCTGCCTTCACAATCTCTGAAAAATCCCCGTGCTCAGGCTCATCTGTCAGCCAGTGACCTTGTCAGGCTGCATCGCATGAGTAACTTCCCCTACTTCCCTAGGTGGAGCGAATGGCTTGTTAATTACTTATACACTGACACACCCTCCCTGCACACGTACTCACAAACGCAAGAAACAAATAAACAAATAAAGCCAAAGTCTTAAACAGAGGTGAGGCCACAGTCTACAGTGGTCCAAGGCATGCAAAATCCCATGGGGCCCTTCTGATGGACTTTTACTGTCCACAGCCTCAGAGATGTATCATAAACCTTTAATATACTCTTTTTTTAGTTTTTCAGTTATTTTGAATATTTTAGTATACGTGACTGTCATCTGACTGTTGAAATAGTTAAAAATAAGATCCAAAGCACAGGCTGCTTATCTTCTGTTAATTACCTCTACTTCATTATATAGGTGACTTCTCACATATATTTAAATTTGGGCAGTCAGCCAATAATCACTTATTCATACTAGCTAGTAAATTCTAAGAGAGCTGTTAGATCATGTTGAAAGGACGCAGTTGCTGTCAATATTCTTGACCTTACAATCCACTCCCTGCTCTACACTTTCCATTGTTCTCCTGTCATTTTCACCCTAATTTTTCTCAATACTGTTCACTACTTAAAAATTCTAGCTAAAGAATAGCTGATAACAGTGAAGCTGATAATAAGTAAGGAAAGAATAGCTGATTAATTCATTAGTAAAGCAACAGAAAAAATTGGCAACTATTTTGATAATCAGTAAACTGATGAGAAAGTAGTTTTTCTTTTTCCAGTTGCAAGGATTTGCTGCTTTTCTTTGGCATATGCGGTGGTAAATTGAAAATATCTTCTTTTGCTAAACTAGGAATTTATTTGGCATAGCCCTAGGTTTTGGGAACTTGCCATGGGCTTTTTTTTTTTTTTTACTGCATTTTGATAATTAATAATGAATAGGTTTATAAAGTTGCAGCTCCTAAACAACACCTTTTACTGCTTTTATTGTGCATACTTCACAACAAAATTGCTCAAGTGACCTTTCTAGCTTCTTTGTTTGGTAGGTGTTTATTTTGTGGTTTGCAGTTTTACTGTATGGTTTGGTCTGACCACTGTTCTCAGGACTTGGTGGAGACCAAACCAGAGCTAAATCGGGAGTGAATATTGAGCTTGCGTTTGTCAGGTGGCCAGAAACACAACTCCAAATGAGTAGTTATGTTGCTCTGTGTCTGCGGGTTGTAAAAGCTCACAAGTGTTTGCTAAGTAGTTAGTCACAACAACCTCATTAGCAAGAGATGTGTTGTGGCTGTGTCTCAGTGTTTTTTGTATTTTTTTGGGGAGGGTGGGGGAGTGGGGGGTAAGTTAATTTATGCAGCTTTAAGAACACTAAAGCTCATTCCATGAGCGCAGAGAAAAATGCCCTGTCCCTCCACTAAAGGCGTGTGCACGTCTTACTGAATGCCTGTGGTCTACTGTGATAGCTGTTTCATCCCCGTGATCACTTATCTCCTCAACCACCAGATGATCAGTCACACAGCACAGCTACAGTTTGATCCACCTCTGACCCTGTGAAATTAATTTACAATTTCTTTTTGTTCATTCAATTAGGATTGAGTTGCTCTTTTATATACCCACTAGATATTAGTCAGCTGCAAAGTACGAGTCTGCAGTGAAAGCTCACGCATGACCAGAGCGAGAAGGCTGGTACATGAAATACCACTGTTATCTTGCCATATCACTTAATGACCAGCTTCATATCACACCAAAGACTGCAGCGATCAATCAAAGTGAGTTTGCATTTGTGGTGTTGAGCTATCTGAGGTCGTTAATCCCACTATGTGGAATGTGTGTGCTCTGTTTCAACCTAATGGCAGCAGGGAAAAAAAAAAAAAGTTATGGTCTTCCAGGAATTCTGATGTTCCTGTCTGGATCGACTGAGTCACTACAGAGGGACTGGAGCTTCTTAATGACGAAGTGGTCTCTTGTCATCAGAGAGTGTTTATATTACACATACTCATAGGTTAGGAGGTGCAGTAAAAGGAATGGTCAAACAAAGAATCAAATGTATTTCTTTTGGGGATATGTTGCGCAATATTTGGCTGTAGATGTCACATTTCAGAAATACTAATTAGAGGCAAGTTAAGCTGCATGACCCGTTGCCTTTGGGATTCCATTTAAACCGTTTCATCAGCGCTGATAAATACAATGCTGCAGACAAAAAAAAAAAAATGAAAACACGGTTGAGGTTACAAAAGAAATGCTGCGTTTGAAAGGAACTTTTTCAGTACAATAATGTTTTACTTTAATCAACAAAATGAGATCTATCATGAAGGCGTATAGCATGAAAAGTATTTTGCAAATCAAGCAAATGATTTTTCAACTTTCAATCTATAGTACATTTAATACAAGAGCTTAAGTACATTGTCTCACTGGAAGTGAGAAAGTTGCAGTAACGTGGCATTTCCCTAAAGTCAAGAGGTTGCAGGTTACAGTCACATTCTGTTCTGATTGTGGTAATTTGTATATTTTCCCATCATTGTGCGACTGCTCAGAGTCATCCTGTAAATGTTTGCCTCAAAATGAGAGTTAAGGATATGACAGTCAGTAACCACCAAAGATATCTGAAATGTTTTCTGATGACTGCTTACGCCCCAGCCACAGCTGCTAGGGTGTGACAGCATGGAAGAGGCTGTGGTTTACCGTAAAGTGCTGATAAAGGCCGGCCTTGGTCCTGACACACAGGCACCTGCTGAGATGAGACACACAGTATTACTCAGCAAATTTCAACAAAACATTACTGATGCACAGAGTAGTGGAATAATAGATAATAATAATAATTGATGTAGTTTATACACTTTCATGGAAGTGGTTAAGATCAACATCAACTTTATTTTTTTAAAGGTAAACACGAATAGACAAATATCGGGGTGTGACAACAAAATCTTTGTCTGCATTCACGTGATGTACTTTAAACAAACACAACAGTCACATCAGAACAAACAATCACATCAGCCTCTGATTTGTAATTCCAAGTTGGAGATATCAGGAACTTCTGCCACCAACAGATATCTTCCACTCAGAGAAAAGAACAGCAGCTATGTCAACAAACTGCAGCTTGCAGTTGCTTCAAAGTAAAATCCAGAATGAACTCTGATACAGTTGATTCAGCTGATTTCATTGGAGCTATAAGCTGTTTTTCTCTCATCATTTGGTAATGAAGTGTACATCAAAAGCAGCTAATTTAGGCTAAATGTTCATCATATGCGGCTACATACATGTGGCTATTGGTGGAAACACAAATTACAAACCATCCAACAATTGTGCTCTCTCAAAATAATTAGATGCTTCTTGTTCTATATTTTTCTCCAGTTTTTTTTTTCAATCCGTCCCACAAACTCTGTCCAGTCCACAGTTGAAAATAGTAAAAAAAAAAAAAAAGAAAATATATATTTATGACCGGTTTTTAAAATAATACTTATCTTTAGAAGGAACCAATTGGCTTGGAGCTGAAAGCCACAGATAAGCAAGATGTAGGTAATGAGAGACAGAGTTATGCATGAACTGGTTTTGTTCTTTTAATGGAAACTGCTGACAATACAAAAGATATTGTCAGCCTTTTCTTGTAATAACTTTCAATATGCTGTAGTTCTTTACATTGATCTGAGTGTTTAAATTTCTTAAAAATAAGGAAGTATTTCTTTTTGCATTCAATCCAGGAGCATCCAGCTTGCAAATGAATGTAAATAAATGTGGGTGAGAGGGGAATCTGGGGTTTGGTGATAGAGAGGGAAGGTGACTATCAACATGAAGGAGAGCGGGTGTGTGAAACATCACTGGACTTGTGTTGTGTCTGACACATGAGCCGTGGAAATGCCCGCTCTCCCACAGATCTGTCTCCGCTGTTTCTTATCTCCAGTCTGATATGCAACACTTTGAAGAGCGCTCAGAGTTGATATGAGAGAGAATTAAAAATGGCGAGTGTTGTTCTCTATGTGGGTCAAAGGGAAGAGGAACAGTGTGTGAAAAGGAAAGTTTGGCTATAATATAAATATTTCCAAATATATTCTTAAATGTATAAAACAGTGTCTCATGATCACAAGTGAATTTCAGATGTTTCTTATCTCACAGAGCAGAAGCCCAGCAGTCACAATCTCCAAACAGTGTTCTGACAAAGTATGGAGGGAAGACAGAGGAATATTATTCTGCCTGAGTTTTGTTTTAAACCGTAACCATTTCCTAGAGGCCGTAGGCAAATGATTGGGGGACGGGGAGTATAACACATTGCTGTTGTGTTTGTTATCAGTTTGTTTCCATGCCCACACAAAGAGGTGAAGGACTGGGCCTTTTTTTTATGCCACTGTCAGCACATCAAAATAACACCTGTTGCTCTTTGTCAGACCTCTCCCACAGGCTGTTTTGATGATGATATCACAGCCATTTTAATACTGATCACTAATGTTTTAAAAATGTAAATAAATCATGTCATTTTAAATCACCCAGACTCCTGAATTAAAAAGAAGCAGCTTCATAAACTGTCTTTCTTCAGAAGCAGTAGCATGAACACAGATGATTATTAAAATGGAAAAAAGTTAAAAAAGAAAGAAAGAAAGTAATTTCTTTTTCATGTGTCCTGCCAAGTCACATATCTGTGTAGTTTATCGTGTCTCTCTGGCTGGAACAAACCCTTCTCACATTCCCTCGTACTCATTATCCTGTAGAAAGTTTGAATCTAGTGTATTTCTTGGTAAAGGTCAGAGGCAGTATTGACCATTTCCCTTGCTCTGCACAGTGATGTTGTTTTAAACCCTGAGTTAACCAGAGATTGAGCTGAAGAATGGGTGTATTTGGGGACTGTCATCCATCTTGGGGGCTGAAAGGGTTGTTTTCTCCCGGCCCCGTCACCTTTGATGCATCCCTGCTAAAGACTCCGCTGGGGAAGGCACAGCCAGCATTTGCCTTGGCTCAGAGGTGCTGCATATTCTTTCTCTCTCTCTCTCTGATTTTTGGCAAGATGCTTTTAATTGTGCCACAACCTTTTGTACATGGAGTACATTATTTTTAAGTTTCTGTTTGTTTGTAGTGGGTGGACCACAGGAGGGTTTTCAGTTTGTTTTGTGAGAAATTAATTTTCTTTGCAGCTATTTCGAAGTCCGCTACGTGGACATCCCCTGAATGTCGATGTGTTCCCCAGGGATGCGGGTCTGCCTTTGCACTCGTTTATTTCCCAGAACAGAGTAAGTCAGGGAGCGCTTTATCTTCTCCACGACCACAAACCAGCTAGATGAATCTGTGTTTATTTTTTAGAGGTTATGGCTATTATAATGGATCAGATCAGATACGCTTGAATTACAAGAAATGTATTTCCAGTATGTGCCTTCGGAAGTGTTTGGGGTGGGGGACAGTGCTCCTTTTTACTGAGCATAAAACAGGAAAGTCAGTCTGGAATTAAGAGGTACTGAAGGATAGATCAGTGAAATTGTGCAATAATGACTGACAAGACAACAACACTGGACTCTGTTGACGCTACTTCAGCACTTTGCCAGCTGATTTCATCATTCTTACAGTAATTTTACTTGTCTGTCTCTGTCTTTCTTCTTTTGTATCCTTTTTCCTTCTCTTTGCCCATTTCAAGTGCCCCTCCCCCACCCACCCACCCACCACTTCTTTTTAAGTTGAATGAGGGGCCACTTACGTTCACTGGAATCCTAGACTAATATTCCAGATGGTGATGAGAGGAAGTGGCGAACACTACTCACCTTACGGCATCGTCCCTGCTCTACAATCTCAGATTTGCAGTGGATTTTTAATACTGTCCCCAAATGAGTGTATGATGTCATGAAATCACTCTGTAAAACTAATTCAGTGGTGGATCATTTATCATCATCCACCATGCTGTGGTCTAAATTTTGACGGTGCTGTTAATTCTGGGGTTAAGAGAATAATCTGAAATGACACACAGCTTGAGATTCACTTTTGTTTTTGCTTTTTTTTGGTCTTACTCCTTCACATATTGAAGGTAAAGTGAAGTAAAGACAGTGATGAGTTCAGTTTGTGTAATCAAAGTTTTAAGAGTGTTGTGGTCTCAGTACAAGTCAGCTATAGCTGATTGTTATGCTACGCTGAATGTGCCCCAGTATAATTTCTTTCTAAAAGAAGCACTGATGTGCGACACATTGTCACTGTTTCAAACTTTAAAGGAAAGGAGGAAACCAAGTGTTGATCTGACAAATATTATAATGTTAAAAGATCCACAGCAGCTGTCTTGAATTTACAGGCATAGTCCAAGTTACTGCATTCCTGCGTAGTTCCACATTGAGTTAAGCTTGAGTTAAGGTCAAAACCCCTATCTCTTAAGTGCTCATGCACACACAGGCGCACACACACATACACACACAACTCCCCCTCTCCTCGACTAATAAATAATTATCCTTTTGTGTGATGTGGCTTTGCTCCAAGGCCACTCAGTTTATATGAGTTGGCTTTTAGCAAAACAGGCCTATTAACAAAATGGGAAAATTCAGAGTACATTTTCTGCTTCTTTTTTCTCTTTTTTACGATTTGTAAAATTTGAGTATATATTTAATTAATCAGTGCATTCCTTAATTGTGATTTAGTCCAGCACAGTCCTTTGTAAACATGGCATTGAGAAGAAAATGCCACTATAAGAATAATAATAATAGTTAAATTACAAACAAACAAAAAAACATTCCCAACTTTGAACACCTTCAACACAAGTTAACACAATAGTAAAAATTTAATCTACAAGCTTACAAAACTTGTTTTGATATCTTTGGACTCATCTATACATTCTGCTTTACTCACTTCTGTCCTTCATGTTGTTGCTTCATCCGCATAGAAACATATTTTGAAAGTGGGATATATTTCAAAAAACAGATGAGTCAGAAGAATCAGAAATGATGAATCTGAGAGAAAGGCACAGGTCAATAGTGTACAGAGAACATAAACATCTGTTGTTGTTTTTTTGCTTAATTGTACATGTTCAGATCTCCCAATGGAATTTCACTTATAATATGTGCATACATAGGCAACAGCATGATGAGGACTTAGTAACTCCTACATATCTCGCTGTTTGATGATTTGAACCCCTCAGCGCTGTCCCTCATTTTCAGAGAAATTAAAGAAAAACACCTGTCTCCTTGGTTCACACACACATATTCATACACACTAACACAAACATTCACGATGAGCAACACTTGAACTTGAACAAAGAATCAAGAGCAGCACTCGCTCATGCAAATGTGACGTTAGTCAGAATCTGCTCAGAAGTGCAGTCTGTGTTGGCCAAGGGGAGTCATCTTCTTCTCAGCCTCCTCGGCTCCTCCCCCTGTCCAATGAGTTACGCAGTATTTGAGCCTTCAGGAGAGTAAGGGAAGCCAGACATTATAGAGACAGTTGGACAAGGCTGACAGACTCCCACTCCAATCCCACTACAGATACCAAGGTAGATTGAAATTTGGCATCCAGATTTTAGTCATCATCACGCATCCAGTTAATTTCATTAGTCGGTTCATCACTGGAGGTGGAACAGATGATCACTAATGTTTGTTTCTGCAGAAGAGTTTGCTCCATGCTTGTTGTTTCTTCAGGTAGTGTTTTTGTTACGCTCTTAGGCGTTTATTACTGTGTGACTTTTTGATTTCCCAACGGTGTGCTCCTCTGGAATACCATCACTCTGTCTTTGAACTCTGTCTCGAACTGCCTTCACCAATGCTGACTGAAACGTATGGAGCCATGTCCATGGGGTCAGATGTTCGAGATCTGACCCTCTTACCTCCAGCACCTCCCGTGCCATCCTTACCAGGAGCAGGTGGTGGCTGTGGGATGTCTGTTGGAAGTGGCCAGTGGACCCAACTGCTGGACCTCCACCCTGGCTCTCCCTACAGCTCCCTGCCCTCCCACCACTCCCTTATCAAGCAGGAACCAGGTTGGGGCACCACTGACTCCATAGAGGACCCTCACTGTGGACTCGGGGCCTTCACAGTGCACTTCTCAGGCCAGTTTACAGGGTCAGGACCCTGTCGGGTCGGGACCTTCGGAGAACCAACTTCAGGTCAACCCAGAGTGTTTCCCAGTGGAACCTACCTGCCTGGCTGTGTGGACAGTCCCCCTGCACCCAGGAACCAGGGTAAGCATGCTGATTCCCACTCCCACCTCTGTCTCCTTGCATGAGACATGAGGACTTGTTGTTCTCACATGCCAATCAATGACATCTAGGTTTTATCACAAGACATTTTTTTCTTACATTTCTTGCTCTATGTGTTCATTATGTGACTCCATGTTTGGGGTCTGTAAACACATCTGTTGTATCTGAGCAGGATGTTGTGTGCTGTCCTGGGTCATTCTGTCCCATGTGAGGACTAGGCTTGACAGCTTTCTGGTAATGGTCTGGCAGAGATCTGTAACAGTTCACTTCCAGTGGGGTTTATGGTATTATTCAGCAGAAATGACTCGGATGAGTTTGATCCACTGGCAGAGTAACAACAACTATAATTTATTTCTTTTTGTTGTGTTGAATTCATAATTAAGAAAATAATTTATAGGTAGATCATTCATAAAGTTTCATGAGGTTTTAGTATTGCATACCTCCTTTTTTGGCTTTTGTCATCTTTGTTAAATGTAATCATCAACTTTCAAATGATAACTCAAGCACATCCTTGTGAAGTGCAGGTATTTATGCATGATTAACTTTACCATGTACCCACAAGTAGAAGACCATCGTAGACAAGGGGTTGTTTTGACCTAGCGTTAGTGTTATTTTCTATATTACTGTTGTGTCTACCCAAACTAAATATGGTATGGCTGTGAACTGTTTTGACTGTCATGCACCGTTTTGTACAACAAACGGTAACTTTAAGGAAAAACTTGAGCTTCCCTAAAACCAGAAGTAATAATAAAAATAACAAAAATAACCCATTAAGACTAGGTAAAGTTAACCCAGTAATACCTACACACCAACCAAGTTAATAAAAAAATACACACAAAGAACATATGATAACCCGTAGAGCCGCTGTAGTCGTTCAAGCTGTGTATAGAAATCTAAAGTGATGAACTGTGAATCCTAAGCTTGGCTTACTGATCTGACCAATACTTCTTTTGATTTTTTTAACCCTAGACCTGCACAAAATGGATCTGCAGGAATTTAGCTGCTACTTATCTGGAACCTTAATCTGGAATCAAACTTAATTTTCTCTTTCCTGTGCAGTGTTAACAAACAGTAGATATGATTCTTTTACTGTCCTTTGGGGCTCATTATTTAAAGGTCAGAGGTTTAAATCTGAATGTGTCTGCTGATGTGACTTGCAAAAGTCAGTATGCAGTGAGACTTGTTTGCTCAGTGGAAAGCCAAAATTCTGCAGGCTGCAAGGATTTAAGTAAGAGTTTGTGAGTCACTTTTCTTTGAAACTTTTCAACATCCCTCTCGGGCCTGACTCAGGACATAGCAGAATGCCCACGCAGTGTGTGTATGTGTAAATAACGTAGAACATGGTTATATGATTGATTTCATATAGTTTTATCAAATTTAACATTCTGCTTTAAATTGCTCCATATTTACATTTACATACACTAAAGTAGCTTCAATAATAGAAGCAGTACTATCTACTTTTACCATTTTTGCAGTCTAATAAATGTAATAAAGTCAACATACATGAAATTCCTTACTTCTTAATGTTGTTTTTTTTTACTGAGCATATTCTACAGTAGCTCATCTCAGTCCATCTGTAGTGTGTTTGCCAAATTTCTTTTTCCACCTGCCATAAATATTGCAACCACAAGGCCAAAGATAGATGGGGGGAAAAAAAGAATATGTTACAAGGAAAGAGGATTTACTGGTCTGATGAATGACTGTCTGTAGTAACCCTGCCAGGCGCTAAGAGCTACTACCAGGACGATTCTGATAACTGATCAGATACTGGAGACTTTACAAGCTTCACAATGTTACAGTCATTTGTGAGATGGTAATCTAATTACTCGACCAGGCAAATAAGATCATTTTAACTTTCCATTGCTTCCATTTTTGTTTGCTCTTTTCAGGCTATGGAGCAGTGGGTTTGGACAGCAACCCCAGTTATGGTCACACTCCGTCTCACCACACCCCTCAGCTCTCCAGCCTGTCCTTCAAACACGAGGACACACTGTCACCGCCAAACAACATAGGTAACTGTCTGCATCCTGACGTCTTTTCACTAAATTGACTTGCAGACTGGAAGACTGTCCTGTCACAGCAAGGTTATATAAGTAACCCGTCATTTTTCCTATCACAACAAAATGGCTATTATCCATTTTCCTTCATCTCTCTCCATTTCTGTCAGCGCACACATTCATACATGCAGACATACATAAACACTCTCCCTCTCGCTCTTTAAGCATACGTATGGTTAATGACTCTGGAAATGATAACTTGTGGGGGAACAGCTTTATGTGACTCTGCTGGAATGTCCAAAACTGTCTGAGGACCAATATATTATGAGAACCTGAGAAGGCCCACTGTTTGTAATTGACCTGTTCTCTCTTTGAAAAGAGAAGCTATGTCTTTGAAATGAACTATTATTCATTATATAAATATAATTTTCTGAGTGGGCTTTAATGTGTTTTGCGTGAGGTTCTGAGGTAGAGAACAGGGTTGCGTATTAATAGTAATACAAACATCCTTGTACACGATCATTCTTGGGAAGGTTTTCAGTCTAAAATTACTAGTAAGCAGCTGTGGGACAATGGAAAGTGTGCTGCTTAACTTTGACAGTAAAGCTAAAACTAGTCGCTGATTAATCAATAAGTCAATCATAAAAAAATGAATCAGGAACATTTGTAATAACTATTCAGTTATTTAAGTTGTGTTTTAAACCAAAAGATGCCAAAAAAAAATTAACTGCTTCTAGCTTCTCAAAATGTGAATATTTGCCAGTTTTCTTGTACATAATTGTTAGCTGCTGTCTTATTTTGAAGCACATTTCATATTTTCTTAAATTTAGTTGACCAGTACACGGCTCCTCCTCCCATGTTTGGTTGCCACAATCCTTCAGAATCCTGCCCGAGCAGCCAAGCTCTGCTGCTGAGAAACTACAACAGGTACAAATTATTTGTCTTTGCATGTGTTTATTGTTGTTGTGTTTGCCACACTGAATCTTCTTTCCGCACAAATTTCACCCTCCCCCCAAGGTTTTCAAACTTCTCTCTCAGCAGTTCATATCAAATTCTTTCCACCAGCAACATTTTAAAGCAAGATCATGGGGAAAAAAAGCTTTGCAAGTGAATTTATTCTTGGAATGTGAAACAATGCATTCATGTTATGGTGTTCATTTATCTCTCTACTGCTATTTAGTTTGCAGTCTTTAAGGTAATTTTTGAATTAAATATGCACATAATTTCTCCGAGACAGTGTGGTTGAGACTCTCATCATTCACCCCCAGTTAGGCTTGAGTCCAGTCATTTTTTTTTTCTGCTGGATTCCTCTTGCTTTTTATTTCTTTCAGTTTTACTACAGTTTCAAGAAAGAAAAAAAGAAAACAGTGTGACAGAAGGCTTGGTCTTGGTTAAAAAAAACATTTTGTGTATTCGTTTCCAATGGAGGCCTTGGCTTTCTCACTTGCTGTTAATTTTTAGAAGTGTGAACTCTCCCTAATCCTGTGTTAAGCCCTGCATCTGCCTCTGCTCTGTCTGGATGTTGAATTCTAATTTGTTCTGAGGTTAAGTACTGCCCACTGGTGCTCAGCAGGCCAAAACAAACACTGAGTGATCTACTGCTGATGTGTCTGAATCCACCCGGAGGAAAAATGAGGAGAAAAGTAAAAGAGACAAGTTCAGTGAAAGCGAGAGTTAAGTGAAGGGGTGGGGCAGCTGGGACGGGGAATCTGCTTATTTTAACCTCTGAATGTGTTTCCAACTTGCTTTCATTTTGATGCAAAACATCTCAAAGGATAAATTAGGACAAAATTCTCTGAATGCCGCCCTGCAATGTTGTTGGAGAAACAGAACATGTGCTACCCAAATACTGGAACAGCAGTTGATAAGAAGGGGGAAGACTTCACTGTTGTTAGTGCTTATGGGATGGACTGGAAACCCTCAAACCAACAGAGAAACATGCACATACTCGCACACACTGTGTATATATATGTCAGATATCAGTGAGTCTTTCCACAGTTGAACATAGTTCAGAGCTGATTAGCGAGCCATCATGATCCTTCCCTCAAGGACTTCTCAAGGAATGCCGTCCAGAATTCCCCTGAAACTGTTTCCCACCTTTAATGATACTGAGGACAGAGTGATGTCATGCACTGGTCCATGGTGTACTAGGCACGGAGGCACTCACCCCCGCAGAGTGCAGACTCGCATGTCCAAGTGTGTGTGTTTCTGTACTATGTGTGTGTGTGTGTCTGTGTGCACACTAGTGTGATCTGCCAAGGTAAAGAATGGCTCAGAGCCCATGTTTTTTAATGAAGCCAGTGAGGAGTGTGGTGGGTGGACAGGATGTGTTAATAAGCCAACCATTTGGAGTTCCCCCTGAACGAAATGTCTTCATTATCCACGTAAAGGAGGAGAAATAACAGGAAGAATGCACTGTAATATAAATATATTCAGTGTTGTCTAATTTCAGAATTTTCAAAAAAAAAAAAATGCTATTTGCAGTGTAACCTCAGAGCCAATCTTGTTCTATAACCTTTTAATCTACCAGTGTACTAACATTTTTTATTGTCTTGAAATTTTACAAACTGCTTATGTTTCACTCAGTGATAACGTATACCAAATGGCGTCTCAGCTGGACTGTGTAACATGGAATCAGATGAACACCCTGGCATCTTCCATGAAAAGGTGAGCTTCTTCTTCTTCTCCTTCTTTTTTTTTTTTTTTTTTCATATAATGCCTTGTATTCTTGAGTTTTGACCAGCATTTGTGGTGGTGCAGAGGAGGAAGAGGAGGATTTGACCAGATGGCTGTTGGCCTGCTGCCTAGGGAAATCAGGAAGCGGAGAAGAACATATTAGTGTGTGTGTGTGTGTGTGTGTGTGTGTGTGCCGTCCTCTACTTCTACTACATGCTTTAAAGACTTGGCTTTCAATTTGAGGCCCTTAAGAACTTGGCTTCAAATCTTAAGTTCTTTCTAAACATTAAATATTAATAACTAGGTAATCAACAATCAGAGATAAAGATCCAAAAAAATCATTCTTACTGATGCTGTTTTTTGAAATTTTTACCTCTAAAAATCTGAAGCCACTCTGCTTCATCGGGACTGTGTCATTATTAGATTCACCAACTGTGGCAACCAAGGGTGTGATGTCCTGCTCATTGCAAATCAATGGGCAGAGCGCAGACGAAGACACAAATATGGAGATTTTTCACATGAAATAACTAAAGAACAAAACTGTTCTAAGAGTAGCAGAAAATCATGTGCTCATGTAGGATCCCATCACTCAAACCAAGAAGGTGACTGAGCAAATATATGTTTTCAGGGCCTTTAATTAAAAGTAATTTCTCTCACATAAACTTAACACAAATAAGATTTTGGCTTTATTGTGTTATTAATCATTAATGGCATGATCAGAATCTGAGTTTTACCTTTTATGCTGTATCTGCAGTAACATTTTCACACTCAGAATTTTATGTTTGAATTCATTTGTAATCGTGTTCCTGCCTCGCAGTGGCCATACAACCAGCTATGACAGTGACCCCACAGTCCCACCTCCACCCATGCTTGTCAGTGCCCAGTACCACATACACACACATGGTGTCTTCAGAGGACTACAGGTAAGTTAACCCACATGCAAGCACAAAAAGTACACAGAGTCACACATACACACACAGACATACAATGAATAACTACACAAAGTGAACTTCTCTATTGTAAAGCCCCCTCTTTTCATTCTTTCATTCTCTTTCTTAAAGGATGTCAGACGGGTACCTGGCATTGCTCCTCCAGTTGTGAGGTCTTCAGAGGCCAGTGAGAAGCGTCCATTTGTATGTGCTTATCCTGGCTGCAGCAAGAAATACTTCAAACTGTCACATCTGCAGATGCATGGCCGCAAACACACAGGTGAGGTGACGTTATTTATACCACTGTTTCCTGCTCAGACCTCAAACAGCTTCTCTTCATGAATTACAATGACTAATTCGTACAGACTGTAAAAGTTAAAAATAAAACATTTGGGTTTGATGGTCTTAAAACCTTGGCATTGGAGTGATGATGATGATGTGGGTGGTTTATTTTGCAGGAGAGAAGCCGTACCAGTGTGATTTCACAGACTGTGGCCGCAGATTCTCTCGCTCAGACCAGTTAAAGAGGCACCAGCGCAGACACACAGGTACACTAGGAAAACACGCTACAGGAAGACACGGAGCTCGTGACTTCACTCTTTTTTTTTTTTTTTTAAGAAATTTGGGGGGAGTTTACATTCCACAACATAAAAAATATATTTTATTTACTGATTAAAGTATGTTAAGACTTAATATATTCAAATTTGACTACTTTTTGGCCCATAGATAAATAAATAGTTAAAGGATTTGGTATTTCCCAACCAGAATTATATTCCTGGCAGTGTGGAGAAGGCCATGAAATGGGCTTTGGGATATAAAATTAATGACAAATCCAAATAATCATAACATTTTAGTGTTTTTATTTTTGAATGTCTGATGGAAATTTTTTAAACTGGAGCACGGTTATTGGAATTGTGACCTCATTTCTCTGAAATCCTCTCTCTCTTGTTACTTTTGCCTCCCTACGCTTTCTTTGAAGATAGAGGCCGTCATTGTTGTTATAAGACTCCAGTGATACTTGTACAATATAAATTAATCCAGTGCAAGAATACCACAAGTTAAGAAATCACCTCTCTGACTTACTCCTAATAATACATTAACACTGTGTTACCTTATGTTACCCTTTAAATCCTGGGGCCCACAGAGTCTGCTGCGGCTCTTATTTGTCCAAACAAAATTGCCCAAAATTGGAAAACAAGTACATTGTAGGACATGTGAAATTAACTGATTTTATTAGCTGAGATCACTGATTTTTCTCACCGTGGTACAATTAATCATTATGTGTGAATTCTAAATGATTTGACTGTGAATGTTGTCTCATTAGACACCACGCAGAATGAAACCACACACAAAAATAATGTGTTGAAACAATAAAATTTCCCTGCACTGTTTTCATTTGTGATGCATCCAGTCTCCGCGGTGATTGCTCCATCTAATCAAATATTTAAACTTTTGACCCTCACCCCACTCTCTGCCACGGCCACAATCACACAACCACTGCCATCTCTGCGTAGGAGTGAAGCCCTTTCAGTGCGAGACGTGTCAGAGAAAGTTTTCACGGTCAGATCATCTTAAGACGCACACGCGGACTCATACAGGTAAAACAAGTGCGTATACCTTTATTTTCTACCTCTCCATTCCTCTAAGATTTTTTAATATATTGTTACTATTGTTATAGTCCCTCTGACAACCGATTTCTCTCCCCTTTTCCTTGTTCGTCCCCTCCTTGTCAGGTGAGAAGCCCTTTACCTGCCGCTGGTCCAACTGTCAGAAGAAGTTTGCCCGCTCTGACGAGCTGGTGCGCCACCACAGCATGCACCAGAGGAACCTGACCAAGCTGCAGCCTGCCATCTGAACAGCGAGGAGAGGAGGACGAGGAGCAGGAGGACAAAGAGGAAGGTGACAATATGTTGTGCCAGCTAGAGGAGAAAGACGGCTGGAGCCTGGTCAGCGGTTTTGGTGCCTTGTCAGACTCGCTGAAGTGATGAGCACAGCTGATGGCTCACTCAAGCCAGACAGACGACGTCAGGAGAACAAACTCACAGATGATCCACTAGATCTTCACAATGATGCACCTCGACCTAGCACTGGCTGACATCAGAACTCAGACGTTGAGAGGGTACAATACCACAATAATTCTGAGCCAAGAAGTTGTTTTTTTTTTTTGTGAGATGGGAGGAAAATGTTGATACACAATTTTGGAAATTTTAGTACACTTGCACTGTCTTTTTCTTTTAATGTTAAAATTGTGTCACTTCAAAAATGTGCTGGACCATTTAAACTGGATTTAGGAAATGGACAAATTGTTACTTTTTGTCCATTTAACTGAGCACAGAGAATTTTTTTCATTGGGGAATGTGAACATCTTTATATTCTTACAGTATACAGGACACTCACCAAATTGCTTTGTATATATTTGTATTTGCTTACATTTATTGGCGTTCCTTTTGTGTTTTCTACATTTTTTCTAAGTTTTTATAAAATGTTGATTCACATCAAGAATAAAAGCATGTCGTTCATGTGTGTGTGTGTGTGTGAGAGAGAGAGAGAGAGAGAGAGAGAGAGAGAGAGAGAGAGAGAGAGAGAGAGAGAGAGAGAGAGAACAAAGAAGAGGTGTTGTTGTTGTCAGGTTAAGGGGCCACCTATGAGTGGTGGTGCTGGGGTGGTGGAGGGGGGTGACAGACACTAAAACAGCACCCCAACGTGACACTGACAGGGTGCAGGTCTCACCCTCCTAAATCTCCGACACACATCTTTTTAACTATGAACATCTGGAGCCCAATAAATCCCATTAGAAAAGACACATACCTCAGTGTCAGCTGGCTGTACTTCACCCATTACCCCCTTCCACATAGGCTGGGCCTGACACACACACACACACACACTTATTGAAAATAATAGCCCACAGTTTAGAACAGCACTTTACATCCTTCAGCCACATGATGGCAGTATCAGCCTTTTCAGTCCAGCAGATGGGACTCAAGCTGTGAGTGCTGGAGTGTGACTGTAGCCAAAATACGACTTACACTTTTACACCTCTGTGTTCAGATAGCCCATGTCAACCTCACTCTTTCCTGTAGTGGCACTGAGTATCCACAGTAAAGATGTTAATGTCAACCAAAGTGAGAAACAGGAAGGCACACTCAGAATATGCCCTGGCTGAACCATCAAATATACATGATGTGGATGGAGTTGTGTGTCAGCTCGTGTGCAAGTCTATAAGAGATGGGATGATTCAGCTACAGCAGGTCTGTTAATAAATTATGACTCAGTGTTGGTACAGAGAGATGTTACATGGCTCTGTGGACTAATGATGTCACATACCTGGAAAAGCAATGTAAGCACGCACATACAAGCATAGTATATTTAGCTGCTGGCTACATGCTCGCACATGGAAACCAAGGCACACATTTAGGCCACTGAAGGCATTCACTCTGCACCTGCACTCCTTGTTTCATTTCCACCGCAGACCTTGACAATTGCCAAACTAACAGAGAGATTAAAATGCCGTTCTCCTATTTCAGGGTCACATACGGCTCATTTGAAGTGGTGATTCAAGTTGTTTTCCAATCCACGTAATGGCTGCGAGGTAGTATCTCTGTGATGTTCTGGTTTTTTTTTCTTTCTTTTTCTGCTTCTTAATCCAATGCACTTTGATTAAGAAGTGCTTCTCTTTGTTCTCTCTCTGCGGGGGCGCCGGGAAGCGGAGGAAGATCAGAGGGACAGCAGAGTTGAACATTTTACTCACTCCAGTTCACTCTTAACTGGAGACTGCCAAGGATGTGTAGAGCACGAGGAGCCCGTGCTTTAAACGTCCTCAATCATTAGTGCCATCATTATCTCTCTCTCTCTCTCTCTCTCACACACACACACACACACACACACACACACACACACACAGAGAGACACTGACCTCAGCCCTGCATTGATCTACCTGACATTCATGACAAGTTTCTGATTGGAGATTGCAGGAGGAGGTGCTATCTGATAAAACAACAAATGTCTGCACTCCATTCCCATTCTGCCAAACATTACCACCAATCTGAATGCATGAATACACACATACATGCACATACACACTCGCATGCACACGCGCCACCAGATGCCCCCTCAGCTGTACTGTTGGCTGTTTGCCTTTAAGGGGTGTCAGCGTGGGTAATCTCAGGTGACATACACCTGGTAACATACAGCCCAAGACATCTGTAGGACAGCAGGCCTGCTAACTTCACAGCCTCCAAATCAACATGCAAACCCCCCCCTCAAAAGGTTTATTTTTGAATGCAAGAGTGATATAACCTCACTCTCAAAATCAAAGCCAAGAAAGGAGTATGTTTCATTCCATATGTCTAAGTTCCAACCTTTACTTTCTTCACACTTTATACTGAGTTACTTGGTCTAATAAAAACAGCTATTATTTTTCAATATGTCATCCAGTGAAGTCCCAGGTGCATCCAACATCAGCATACAGCTCCCGCTGTGATTATTAGGGCCAAAAACGACATTATTTAACCTCTGGGTGCTGGAAAGGTCAGTGCACATGTAGCGCACAGAGGCCTCTATGAGCCCCATGGGATTGTTAACAAGGTCAAGGCCCCAGAGAGGAAAGTTAACGGGGTTACAAGGAGGCCCGCATGCAAAAACAATGCTACACCAACAGGAGGCGCTGTCAAGGACTGTTCACATGTTAAGTGAAGCATGTTTTTAGTTGTATTCCCAGATAGCAACCCCCCCCTTCCCCTCAGGCTAGCTCTCTTGTGCAGAGCTGCTGCTCCACAGTCTGAGGGGCCTAGGGGTTCTTGGGGGTTTTCCCTGTGGTATAGCAGGGAGCCTGAGGGGCTCCAGTGTGTAGGAGCTTTGGGAATGCAGAGGCCTTGGGGGCCTGGAGCTCAGATGGGGCCTAGAGGGTAAACTTTCTCACTCAGGGAGCAGAGATGGAGCAGATAGAGAAAGACAGCAAGGAAAACACCTTGAGAAGAGTCTGTCAGATATGCAGGCAGCAGCCGGGAAGATCCCATGAGGGTACACAGGCACAGAAACACAAATACACTCCTGTATGTATACTCTAGACCAAAACCAATATGTGGGCCAGCAAATAGAGACAGAAAGAGCTTTTTAAATATTCCCCTCTCTCCTCGACTGTCCCGTCTTTCATCTTCTCCTCTTTTCTCCCTCCTGCTGTCTCTTCTATTCCGGTGGAAGATATTAACTCCTAACAGGATTAGATGTGTCTCTCTATCATGTGAGATACAAGATCACAAACTAACCCAAGCCCCCTGGGGAGCGGTGGGATGGGATGGATGAAACAAGGCCTCGTCTCCCCTCACTTCCCCTCCATCCCAAAGGTATCCAGATGCTGGGACATGGGGAGAGAAGACCAGAGAAAGAAGAGAGACAAATGTTGACAAATGGAGCGAGAGACGCGTTTTGTCCAAAGATATCAGTCTCACTGGGATAGCATTGTCTCCACCCTTACTGTCATGAACTCCAAAACAACTCTACTGCGGGGCACTTTGTCCATCTTTTAATTAAAACTTGAAAAGTTTCTCTCTGCGTATATCATACAAGATATGCTGCTGCCTGTCAGAATGAGTGGGCGACTAAAGCAGCGAAGCAGCCGTGTAAAAGCTGGTTGAAACTGATTTTGAGTCATCCTGACCTCAGTCCAAAGAGCTCCCATTACTCCAAAGGCAGTTATAATTAGTTACCAACTCACTAGGTTTATGGTTCCTAAATTGAAATGTATTGCTCTTTAAAGCCTTCTCTCTAATTGTGTCGTCATTAATGGCTCGTTCCTTATCTACACTGCGTTGATGGGCACATAAAAACTCATGATGATGGACGAGCACAAGTGCAGTTGTTAAAAAGACACAAGGTTTTCACTTGTTCCACCTCATAACCACTAGGGGGAGTAGAGTCCTGTGGTGGGAAAAAGGAGTGATAACCACTTTCTCTGAGGTGACATGAAAGACTGATGGATTCCCTCAAGCTTCATTGTCCAGGAGTAGAAACATGCAAGGTGCTGAATTAGCCTACATTCACATGACACGCACATACAATAACACGGCTTGCATGAACACAAAAGAAATGGTCTGCGTATCATCAGGGATGTAGCCAGCATTTTAAAAGAACTGAGATCATGAGTCAGGTTCACCGAGTTCAGTGCCTCAGAAGATTTTGACCACATACAAGAAATGGGGCATTTGATTTCATTTATTTATTTATTTTCATTTAGATTTCTCAGATTTATTCAGTGCCTTAACTGTTAAAGTATATTTCCTGTAAATCTACCTGGAATAAAACTCTGGTGGCCATCTATTGGCTTCACATTTAAACATATTGAAACACTGGAAAGAGTTTGTTCATGATGTTTTATCAATCATTATTCGAAAATGCAAGGTTTACACGTTTTAGCCACAGGTTCTAAACCTTGAACTTTGTTTAGAAAGGGGAGCTATAAGTGCCTGTGATAAAGTACATAGTTATTTGTTCATGTCTGACAAATGTTTCACCACTGCAACAACATTTTGTTCGGCATCTTATAGGTCCATGTGGACTAGGATGAGCAAGACGCAATAAATTACATAAGGAACTAAATGGAACCTGTAAATAAGATTCCATCCATGTGCAAGGTTTTGATCATAGAGTGTAAAGTTCACCCTTTAGATTGGTAAAAAACCCTCGAAATCACAGAAAAATTACAAGAGAACATGACCTCAGAAGTCCTCAATGCTGCTAGCACACCCAGAAGTAGTAATAATTATACTAATGATGATGATGATAGCAAGTATACTAGCAACAACAACATTATTGTGTACCTTAAAGAAAATATGTGAGTTCTTCTGTGGGCAGATATGTATTTGGCTTATTCAAGGCAGTTTCAGCAATAAAATATAATAATCTGACCTCAAACAAGCAGAGAAGAGGAAAGCCTATCCTTTGACATGTCATGTTAAGGCGCAGCATCACACAAAGTTCCCGTTCAGCTTGGTAAATATAAAGTATTTTCTCTAAGCAGCTCGATAATGAACAGAGATTATACTTTTTTTTTTTTTTTCCTTTTTTTTCTGTTATGCATCTTATTATATAATGGGCAGAAAGCCTGTTATGAAAGCCTCAGCACAGGATGGGTCAGATGTCCCAAAGATCATTACAAACAACACCCTAGGCTACAAATCCCCAGGGTGGAAGGAACAAACACAAGAGATAAAAGACAAAGATGAGGGAGCGCAGAGATAGATGAAAAATAGGGCATTATGATGATAAGAGCCAGAGAGGAGCTGGGGAGCTGGGTGGGGGGTGAGGGGGGTGAGGGGGACTGTATGCGCTGTATAGTTTGTTATGCAGGCAGTTTAATTATAGTAGTCATTTTTGGTTTGCTGCTGTTAATTGCTGATAGGGAAATTGCAGTGTACTATGAAAAAAAAGCTCTTTAAAAGGAGATTGTTGGTGGACATGACTAAGTGAAAATTATACTGGAATGGGGGTGGGGGGCAGCTCGTGGTCAAAGACATTAATATGCTACACTTTATGACCCCCCTCTCCCACTGTCTCCATCCTGTTCTCACCCAGAGGGCTCATTATTGTCAGTGGAGAGGGGTTGATCTACGCAGACACTCATATGAGCGCCGTCTGAAGGCATTACTGTACACACACTCCCCCAGTGTGAATGATTAGGATCCTATCATAAACAGGAGGGGCAGGCTGTTAAACATGACCGCGAGGCAGGCTGCACATAGTCCATGTGCCCCCCCAGCTTGCACTGGCAAATACGCATTTGGTCCGTTTACATCTCTGTGCACCACTTACACTCATGCACCTTCACTCACACAGTTGGCCCAGACACACAGATGCGCCCTGACACATGACAAACCTCATATGCTATTTGGAGGAAGTACATTGAGCTACTTGGTGTTTTAGGCCTCCCAATTATTCAAATGTATGATGCAAGACTGACCCCCGACTCTTTAGCAAGGCAATAGAGCAACTATTAGATTATCTAATGGACATTATCATTAAAGGCAACACCTCCACTTTTCTTTCTTTCTTTTTTGTCAGATGAACAAAAGAAGGAACTCATCTTAAAAGAAATTTGCATTCTGGGATGGCATTGTACGAGTGGAGACACGCCAGAATCTGGTAACCTATTTCTGCAAATTTTTATGAAATAATCATTGTTATTGTCATGTTGCCCTCTTACAAAGTCATCAAACGCTGAAATTTATACGAGAATAAAAACACTGAACAAGACATTTGAGGCTCCTGCAGTCAGGGTCAGGGTAAGTGTCTGAAGAAGGTCCTACATTACAACAGAATAACACAGCCCACACATACATCGCCCTGTCCCTTGTTCCTAATGAGCTTTATCGCACTGGTCCCGCTTGACTTGTCTTGCTAACTGGCACACATATATCCATATGTTCCACATGAGCAAGCAGAGGGGACAGGCTGGGTGGCAGAGCTGCTTTCTCAGTTACATCTGAGAGTTTTACTGCAACAGCCAGCAGCAACAGCAAGTCAGCTTAAGTCCATCTCTGCTGTGCGTGTGTGTACACTGCAATTAGTCATGAGAAGTGTTAACAGCATCTGCATGTTCCTGATGTTCAGTGGGTCAAAAAGTTGAAGCCAGACTTGAACATTTGATACCCGATAGAAGCTGTCTTCAGTATGCCCATGTGAACCACACACAGCACATATGTAAACTCAGTTGTAATTTTATATAGTACATTTAGGGTAAACAGATGCAGTCGAATACAACTGGCCTCCATTAAATCTATGTGAAGGTTTTAACGTACAACACTATAACCTTGGAGATGGTAGGATTTATGGCAGGAGCGTTGGATTAGACTGCATTAGTTTAAGGTAAAGACGCAGAAAGAGCGTGAGACTTAACAGCAGGAGCTTAAGAAGGAAATGGTGAGAAACTCAGTGGATCAGTCTCAGTGTGTTTTAAGTGTTATGTGTTGTGTAGGCTGGAGTCTGATTACTGCAGACTGCGAGTATTCACCTGTGCCCATGCTCTGTAACAGCAGGGAGATAAGGAAAGTGGGACACTGCTTCATCGAGGCATGAGAAGGCCAGTATTCGCACTAAAGTCATCTAAAACTATCTGATAGTTAATTGTTGAATTTGTCATAGCTGTCAAGACTGGTGGAGACTGTTCTGTCTCTGTCCCTGAACAGCAATATTCAAAAGAGAAATTACTATAAATGCTACAGTGCAGATGGTTTGCAGCTTAACACACAAAATATACTTTTTCTTTTCTTTTTATTTTGACAATTCGTGAGCATGTGCAGTGTGAAAAATGAGACATGTTGATATGTTTCTGCTCATGTGTGATGTGAACCATTAACTGTGGTTTGAGACAACAGAGTAGTAACAAAAAAAAACATGAGAAAGAGAAAAAAGGAGTTTGAGTGACAATAAACTGATTAAAATGACAAGACCCCTGCATTGTTCTATGCACGTGTAAAACAAGCTCCACAATACAAAATGTGTGATAAAAATGACAAAAAATACATTTGTGATGTTTGTATACATAATGTCAAAGGTAGCAAACAAAACATTGACAAAGAAAACATTGACAAAGAATATGACCTCAGTGATTTTACAGGAAGGAAGGAGTCATGTTAGAGGTGAGGACAGGAAACTTGACTTCCCTCCTCTTATGTATTCAAGCCTGTAGAGTACTTTAAAAATCCAACCTTAGTTAAATTGGGCAGCTGTATAAAGGTAAAGCTCAAATGTAACATCAGCAAAAGTCAATAAAAATGTAACATAGAGCATACTGTTGGCCTTAGGTATAGCAATAAATACATTTCAAACTAAGAACAAAGAAAAAAAAATCCATTCACAGGCTAAACTAAAAACCAAACACGTGCAAAAACCATGCTGTAAAACATTAGTTAGCTTTATAGCATTTAACTAGTACAGAAAAAAAATTGGACCAAAAAAAAACTGTAAACAAAGAAACATCATGTGTAGTTCAGAAGTTATTTGATAAATAAATAAAAATCAGCATAAATGTTCTGAGCTGTTGTTTCACATTAATGGTGTTATCAAAAACTATTCGTGTATCTGACAATCCGTGTAAAGCTCAGCATTCAGCTTTGACAGGTTTTATTAAAAGACTATCTGCACAGTCCTCTGAGGCAGCGAAGCCGACGACACGGCTGAAAGGCACCATCGATGGAAAGCACGTCCACTGAGTCTGGCTTTGCTCCTGAATGTCAGAAACAGGCCCGTCGACATAAACACCGAGATGGACTCTTAGTGTTAGTGGTAGGACCGATCTTTGTTCCTCTGCTCGACTGATATCTACAGCATCCGGCACACTGACATCTGTCCCACTGTTATGAGAGAAAGGATGGAGCGGTGGTAGTGGGGGCAGGAGGAGGCTTAAGAGTCTGTGATTCTGTCTTTGAAGACAAAGATGTTCAACAACCCTCCTCACACACACACACACACACACACACACACACTCTGACAGCTCAGAGCTCATCATGGTTCCTGGTGAGGTCCTCTCCATAGTTGGTGGCCTGACTTCCAACAAACATGTTCCAGTTTTCAAGAATTTCTTCTTTGGTCAGCATTTGATCCTGAGAGGAGAGGACAAGGGAATCTTCATTATATTAACAATATTTAATGCATTAAAAATGTGTAAAAACTCAGGTGATGCCTCTAAAAACAGCAAAAAGCTGAAATTGTAGAGGACGCCTGCTCAGATGAAAAGAAACAGGACTTGAGCGTGTTGATGAAGCTCAGTCATGTCGTACCTTGTCTTGGTCAGACTCATAAACCAGATGTCTGGCCTCAGCCTGGGCATGGTCGTAGTCTTGGGGCAAAATCCAGTGGCGGATCTCGTCCTGGTCCATCTTACCGTCTTTGTTCAAGTCTCGGAAGTCAGAGAACTGCTCCCTCTCAGTCTTCACCCAGTCTGGCTCTGGACCTCCGTCCTCGTGAGCAAACATATCCGCTGAAACAACAAAAGGCCGTGGCGTTAGCACAGGCGTGGAGACAAATGAGGAAAATGGAATTCAAAGTTTCACAGTTTCAGGTTGTTTGCAGTTAAAATGCTGTTTAGCATGTTGCTGAGCTTGTGTATGTGTCTAATGACACGGCTGTTATTTCTATTAGTGTGTTTTTGATAGCTTATCTAAAAATTAATTTGATTTAATTTATTTCAATTCATTGCTTGAACTCACCAATATACTCATCCTCGTCCACATGTCCATCGCCG
The DNA here is from genome assembly GCF_017976425.1 of Toxotes jaculatrix. Lineage (NCBI taxonomy): Eukaryota > Metazoa > Chordata > Actinopteri > Toxotidae > Toxotes > Toxotes jaculatrix. Next base: position 15,344,426 of record NC_054394.1, on the reverse strand, counting down.
TTCTTGTCAATGTCCTCCAGGGTTTCCTGCATTCAGAAGGCGTTAATGATGCCATTAAAGCGAGAGACAAGGGTCAACAATAGTGGAACTTTCACTTTGAATAATAAAAGACAAACGTGTTGCCCCAGGCAGGACGAGTGAATGCATGAGGGTCATCTTACAGCTGGGCTGGCAGACTGACACTGCAACTACAGGCTCCCCTTCTGATGAAAGCCAAACCCTCCACATTAAAAGGTGATATGTGATTGTTTTTAGCAAACAGTTTTAAAGTCCTCGCCCTCCACACTTTTATCTCTCACATCCTGGATTTGACAGTGCGTGAATTGAACTAAATGGTTACTTAAAGGTTTGCCGTGTGAGCTGAGCATTAGTTAACAACCACACGCTTACATGTACAGTAATTGCAACGCATCTGGGCGACTCACGCACGCACGCAGCTGCATAGATTCAAATCACTGTATGCATCCTTTCCTGCAGGTGAGATGTCCTCTCTGAACCCTGCTGAATGATTGATGGCCATGTAGCGTCTGTGGTCTAATAGCTGGCTAATAATAAATAAGAACATCCATCCATCCATTTTCTATACCCACTTAACCTTTGAAAGGTTTCGTGTAAACAAGAAGAGATGTTCATTAAAAATATAAAGCCTACAGACCTCTGTAAACACGGACAGTATGACAGATGTTCTGTACATTTCATAAGCATGTGAGAGATGCACCACTATCACAGAAGTCCATTCAGGGACATGTATATATCTGTAATTTGAGTGCAGTAACAATCTTGTCATAGTTTTTTTTACTGTTGCTAATAATATACAATAGGTTTGGATGATAAACTAAATTTATTCGGATGGCCAAGATTTAGAATCTCTCAATGACCTTAATTTACTTGTTGCAGTTTAAAGTAAATAATTAGTCTGAATCCCAAACACTTACACGAGGAATTAGAGCGACAACCAATGACATCATATGAGACATTCAACCAACTAATCAGCTCAAAGTCCAGTACAGAAGTCCAGAATCTCTCCCACAGGTTTTAATGGAGACATGAAGGAAGCAATAAAAGGAAAAAGAAAAAAAAACAAACAAAAGGTTTGCCTTGTATCTGTTCTTAAGAAAGTGGTGCTAAGCAGAGCAACAGTTTGATAATGTTTAGGAACTGTACGTGATGAAAGAGTTGAACTGTCTTTTGGGAGTAAAAGAAAATATTTTTGACAGAAAGTGGGATAAACTGATCAATTATATGAAACAAGATGCTCTAATGAAATAACCAAGTGCGAAATACATGGAAATTAAATCTACGTATACGCCTGAGAACTTGAAGAGAACCATTTGTTTTATACTGTATTTGCATTCCTGTCACATGTTGTCAATTTGAGATTTGAAAACCAAATAAAGACTCGAGCATTAAAATAACCAAATCATGTTGTACTGGAAAATCCGAAACACCTGAGTGGGAACATAGTGAAGAGATTCAAGGAACACTACTGCTATTCAGTGTTTTCTGTACAGATGAATACAACACACCTACTGGACAGTAAGTCACAGTGACACTTAATCCGAATGGCGTAATGACTGGAGAGGTACTTTACAACGTGCTGTAGTGGAGGTCTCTGGCCTCTGAAATCAGATAGTGGCAACAGACGCGGGCAGAAATTGGAAGTTGGACGTATAAACAGAGCGCTCTGTTATGCGAACAAGTGTGTAGGTGTATAGCTGGCACTCGGGGGGATGACTTCATGTTCCTCCCTGAATCTTTGTGAGCCCCTTTAGATATCTGTCCCGCCGGCATACAATCACGTCCTTTCTAAGGCCACCAAGTGTATCCTCTTCCTGTTTTCTCATATGACTACATACAACATCAAGAACTCATTATTGTGCGGTTGTGTGAAAGATCTGACTTGTAAAGAATCAGTCTAACTCCTTCCTGTTGTGAGACCCGGGCCTCTTATTGGCTTCAGCCAGATTCGCCACAATTAGTGAAGACGCCACTGGCAGGACCGTTCTTCGGTAACATTCGGTGACATCATAAAAATGAGCGTTTAATAATTAACTCTGTCAAATGGGTAGTACAACTTTTATGAACGCAGCACCATAGTGCATCACTGCTAACATTTGCCACACAACTGCTCCGCGAAGCTAAATTTATATTTAAAGACTGAGTCTTAAATGGGACAGTCGGTCCATCCCACTGGACCTGTTCCAAAAAATATAGAAACTCAATCATTTCCGGGCCGAGTTAAAATTTCATTAGGGAGTTATCCAAATGTAGCACATTTATCCAAGAGGCCCATCAGATTAAACGCATGGAACAGAAACTCAAATCTTGCTCCTGTAATTAAAGTATATTTCTTAGAGGGCAGACAACTTATAAAAAAAAATTTGACTCGAGGGGTTTTTATTTTTTCCCAGTGCAAATCTAAATGTGTAACACTGCGCTTAGTGTAGCCTCTGAAAAAAGTCTGAGACAACAAACACTAGCCTTGCTACCCTGCCCCTTTCTAATCACATTTAATCATCATGTGGTTACAGAGGGCTTACCAGAACCACAATATCCCTCATGCGCTCAAACTCTTCAGGGTGGAGGAATGCTGTGAACTCTTCTCTGTCTGCTGCCAAGTCACCATCCAGATCAGCTGTTTTAAACCTCCTCTCGTCTCGAGGAAGCATCTTCTTGAAGCTGAACTGGTCCGTGGCATCCTCAAACTCCTCCGGGTTGGCTAAGAGGGTGAAATAAAAATCAGGTTACTGTCACGCCTATAAATAGCTGTCTTATACTGTCCCATACTACTGTAGTAAAAAAAAAAAAACCACACAGTGTGCCTAAAACAAGTGAATTCATACCGAGGTAGTATCCATACGTGGCTTGCTTGTACTCATCCCATGAAACTTTGTTGTCTTTGTTCAGGTCATAATCTGTCCACACCTTTGCCACATTCTCATACACATAACGCTTCTGTACACGTTTTATCCAAGTCTTCAGCTCAGCTGTGGTGATGTAGCCGTCAGCATCGCTGTCTATCCGGTCCACGATCTTACTGCGAGGCAAGGGAAGAAAGAGAGGAAGCCTTTGTTAGAGACATTAATGGTAAAATCCTGACGTAGGTGAGAATATGCAGCACTTTGTCTTAAGTTCATGGAGAATTTACAGGCCCCAGAAGTCATGTCTTTGTGCTTTTTCAGCTCTAACTCACTGATGAGTTTCCTCAATAGACAAAATAACTAAATAAATATTTGGTAGTGACATTTTTTACTACAGGGGATGTGGCTTCAGTTGGTAGGAGGGGCAGGCAAACCTATTTTAGTACAAAAAAAAATGCTGTGTAGCTGTGGTGTATTCTTAGACCTGGGTTGCCACGTTGAGATGTTACAGGGGTCCTCCCACTCTCAACACCACAGGAAAGAGTTTTGCTTTGGGAGGGGATCCCGTTTAGCCAACGTGTGTTACATGGTGCCAACTTGTCATCCAAGCAGTGGCGAACAAAAAAAAAAAAAAAAAGAAGAAGAAACTGAAGCGAATGAAGAAGCACACAAACCACGCAGCACATTAAGTTTGTGACAGAGGCACTGTATGAAGACTGCCACGCCGCTTTACTCAAACTTCATCACCTACAAATGGTTCTTTAATGATGATGTATAATTAAGATTTCGGCAAAGCAATTAACTCTGTAGGAGTGTGTGCGAATAATGTTGGTGGCATAATAATGCACCGCTTTATCCTGCTCTGTAGATCTTGATGGCATGCACATCTTTCTCAACTTGTGCGCATGTTGTTAAATTTTAATGTGCTTAGCCTGAACAGTTAAACACACGCAGCAGCAGCAGAGAAGTGAGTGTGCGTGATTTACCAAAAAAAAAAAAAAAAAAAGCCCAATGCAGCCTGTTACAGTAACACTAAGCCTGTCTGTGACTCGCGAATAATGATATTATTTCCTTACCCAAGCCTGTCCTTGCTCTCCTCGGGGGTGAGCTGATCAAATGTTTTGGCCTCCTCTTTGCCTAGAAAGGCCTCATGGTCGTACTGGAAGCTTTTATTGTCTTCGTGCGTTCGCCTGCTCAGTTCAGGCTCATGATGAACTCTCTCTTTCCTTAACGTCGGCTTCCCGTGCACCACAACAGTGCACAGAAGGACGGCGCACACGAAGCCGAAGACGTCCATCAGTCAGGGATGAAGCTGCTGGGTTTCTCTCGGGCCAGAGCAGTTTGTTTCTACACAGGCCTGTGTCACTACAGTGCACAATAAGCAAGCTATGTGCTATGTGGCAACTTTCACTTGCTTACACCGCTACACACTAACCTTTCCTCCTTTCTTCAGCAGCCGTGCGCAACAACGTTGCCGCAGCAGCAGCGGCATCCAAAAGCCAAACCTACAGAGAGCACCTGGTCCAGCAGACAGGTCCACTGAGCACACCTACAGTCCTCAGTCAAACGGCTACAAGCAATCCTAGCCCCCTTTTCCTGAGGAAGGGATGCAACCAAACCGGGATTTCCTGCCGCCTTACGTACAGCCATTCACAGCGTCCGTTACAGGCAGGGCCCAGCCTCGTCCACTGACAGGATCCCTGCCATTGGCCGACGGGATGTCGGTAACACGAGAGGGATTCAGGCGCCACGTTGCAAGCTGACTCGCAAAGTCGGCTCACTGTGGAGTCAGCATGGGTCAGTGTGAAACCAGTGAGTAGTAAAAAAAAAAAACAACAACAACCAAATAACACGAGTTGTCTGATATTGTACGGCTCTGTGAGCTGCTTCAGTGTCACGATCACGTCCCCACTCGTATCAACATGCACTCGCCATGACGGTGTGGTTGTGTGTAACTGAGTGGAGCCTACAGGTATGTGCATGTGCAACAAGGGTTCAAGGCCTGGGTGCCTTAATTATGCATTGTCACCCACAAATATGCAGTCCTTGTAGAGGCTTGTCTTCTCTATAGTTTGTAATCCAATAAACAGGGTGTTGAAAACTAGGACCACAATACAGGACACCCTGGAACCCCTTAAGAGCGGTGCACTTGTTCAATTTGTTTGTTTGTTTGTACGTTTGAGACAAGGTTTTAGGCTAACTGAGAAGCTTCTTAAACAGAAATAACAGTGTTTTTGGACAAAATGAAGTGAGTACTGAGTATGTAGTTATGTTAATAATATACTGCAATATATAAGCATGAACTGTTTACTTGGAATCCATACCAAGGGGGGAGTTGAGGACCGGAGCAGCTAATGTTAGGAACGCTGTTGCGGTGTGTTCCGTGTTCTCGAGTCCGTTTATTGCGGTAATACTAGGCTACAATTTTATTTCGTCTCATTTTTTTGTTTAAAAAGTCTGGTGAATTTTTTTGTACCACAACCGTTTTAGTGTTATTTAGGCTTAAAATTCCTACATAAATTAGCGCGTGATTACGTTGAGTGACATCCCCATAGACAGGCACTGACAGTTAGCTCTTTGCTAAAGCATCGGCTGAGCTAGGCGGCTACATCCAGAGTCCTCCGGCTGCCTCCAGCGGTTGACAGTGTCCGTGTTTGTTTGCCAATGTTCGGATAGGTTTTTGTGACATATAGGGCTTGTTGTAGTGTAGACTGTACTAACCGACCGTCGAAGGAGTCTGTGTCGCAGTTTTTTCGGTAAGTAAATTTCTCACTATTTTACCTGGATGTTTGCACTAATTAGCATGTATTAGCATATTTTGCCGCTGGCTTCTGACTTAATTGCCGATTTATGGTCGCTGCTAATACAGATAGAGGACCGGAGCAGCTAATGTTAGGAACGCTGTTGCGGTGTTTTCCGTGCTCTCAGAGTCCGTTTATTACGGGAATACTAGGCTACAATTTTATTTCGTCTCATTTTTCTGTTTAAAAAGTCCGACATTGCATGGACAGAGCAGCTCCGTCAGTAAGCGGCTGCTGTTGTTTGTGTGCTACTGTAAGTGGATAGTGGGTAGAGGCAGCGGTGAAAGCCGGTAAATATGAAATATTAAATATATTATTATTACTACCATTATGTTTTATTGTTATCATTAATAACAGTGGCAATAATGTTTTTAACGTTGTAATATATTTTATTAAATGAAATTATAATGGTTGTTTCACAGTTAAATAGGCTAGAAGTAAATTTCCCCCCACAACTCCACCAAACCCTACAGCTCCACCTAAAACCTCTCTATCTGAAACAGTCATGTTTAAAACACAGCAGCAACATTATTTCTGTTGTATGCTGTGTGTCGCGGTTGTACGGGGTCGAGCTTGTCGGGTCGGACTCGGGGACTGTCGTGTGGTGGATGTAGCTGCGTGTGGCTGCCGCTTAGCTTGTTAGCCTAGCTGATTAGCCTTAGGCTAGCTCGGTTGCTCCGAGCTAAGTGGCAGGGTTCTCGACCGGCTGACCCGTAAAGTAACCGCCTCTCCGCCAAATATGGAAAGTACACTCCCACTAAAATCCAAGATGGCGCAGCTCAAATGCCCATGGTTTGGTCACAAAACCGACTCCCCGAAACCAATGGGTGACGTCACGGGTGCTACGTCCATGTTTTATACAGTCTATGATCCATACACAGAGTGTGCACACTCAGAGAAAAGATAATGTTTGGTTGCTGAACAAAAGCTGTTTCATTTCTCCGCTATCTGTGAATATTATCTTTCACATTAAATATTAGCTTCTGTGGCTAAAGTGTTTGGGGTTTGTGGCTTGGTTAGGTGGTTACACAGAAGTTGCTAACCTGTTGTATCTTTAGGGATTTTTTTTTTAAAATTATTAGGAGGGAGAGAGAGTGAGAAGGGAAGGAGGGTTTCTTTTTGCTTAAGGGATGGTAGTCTGTACTTTTTGGTGGAGCAAGGGAAGGTTATTCTAGAATTCTGTTTCATTTAAACTTTACATTTATTCTTAAAAGAAATCGTCAAACAGTTTGCCGAATTGGCTTTTGTGTGCACCCCTGAGTGTCTGCTCTATGGAGGCAGGACAGTGACTGTAGATTTTGGCAATGGAAATAAAATTTCGGACTGAAAAAGGAAACATTTGTACTGAGAAAAGTTGTAGTGGCACTGGAAACAAAAAAAGTTTTGGTACTGTGAAATAGTTGCTCTCAAAAGTTAAACACACAAGCTTTCAGTAAAGAATGAATGTAATGCCAACAGTTTCTTCAGTAACAGTGGTTTTCTGTTTAAATCCTGTCACTGTTTTGGCGTGGAGGACGGGGCTCAAGGAGAGTATGATTTATGTTTAATCTTCCTGACCCACTGTCTGCTACTAAGTCTCCGGTTTGACTGCCCAAACAAGCGTTAATGTTAGCTAATATGTGTTAGCTAGCTAACCTATGGTAAATAATGACTATCAAAGGTAACCTTTCTCCTAAAAGCAATGTTTTATCAGAAGTGTTTTCAAACTGTATTTTTCAATTTTGCCAGAGAAAAGACTTGAAGGACAGGAACAAATTGGTTGCTTTTTTTGCAAATGCATGTCTGGTTAACTTCCCCCACCTCCTTTAAAGAGCAGCGTACATCCACTTTTCAGAGCTTTTCTAAGGGACCTTACAAGGCTGTTTTCAGTGTACTATGAGGTCCAGGATGGGGTTAACAGATTTTAGACTGTGCTTTGTAAGGGAAAAAAGTGGTGTGCTAATTCAGGTACAGTGGTAACAACTGTTCAAGTCACCGAATCAATATTGGCACCAATACCAGTCCTATTAAGTGGATTGGTTGTTGGCCGGGGCATTAAATACTGTTGGCTTAGACAGTGTCATTATAAAATTCAGTGGTCGTGGTATAAGTTGTATTTCTTCCATCATAGTTTTTATGCAGCAAAAGAGAGTGAGGGATTTGAATGGGACACGTTATCGGCAGTTATCCTGAATTGTGGTATCTGAAAAAGTATCAGGATCAGGATCCTTAATTGGTATTAAACCTAGGCAAACAAAAGTCAGCAATACAAGCTGTAGTCTGCCACAGTAAATGAAAACTTTTCACCAACACAGGATAACTTTATAGAGAAAAACAAAAAAAAGAACCAGAAAAGTCAGTGTGAGAGTGAAGAGGTTCTCAGGGTTTATGAAGTCCTTGCTTGCGAGGATGGGGAGGGGCTGCGATCATATTTACATGAAGAAGACTAGAAGAATCACATTACTCAGATGCATCTCAACATGCTGTAATAGGGAAGAGCAGACTCCGTACCCTGGAAACAACTTGCTGACACTGCCATGCCCAATCCTCCTTCGTGGGTAGGAGAAACATGTATTTTGCCATTCATCATTAGCATAATAAGCCAGCACATGGCACTTTGCTGTTTTGCATAAATAGTACACCCCAGTTTATGATTATAAAGGGACCCTGGGGCTAACTAGCCTCTTTATTCAATTAATGAATAGTTAATATATTTAAATTAGTCCTGCCTGGTCGATTTGAATCAGTGTGTTGTGCAGACATGAAGAAATACAAGTGTGCTTTTCCAGTGAGATAAATCCCAGACATTTACCAAAAATAATAATAATAAAATAAATTATAACTCATCGTAAACTTTATGAAATGTGAGTTGTATTCAAAATAAATCACTTATTGATATTAGACCTACATCTCACAAGCTTGAACTGCATGAAGAAATTATATTTTCTGTAAACAATATTACAGATTTGTCTCTAAATTCAGGGACGTGTTGCTAATCTCAGCAGGATTAAGATTTCTACTGTCTTAAAACGGGACAACAGTGTCAGTTTTTGAGGTACGGCCTGTGTGTTGAAGGTTACTGAGAAGTTAGGATCAGTCTTAAACAATTGTAGCATGGCTGAACAACAGCAGGCATTAACATGCTGGAGAGAGAAAGTAGATGGAAATAGTGGCTTTCAACATGAATATTTCACTGAGGAATAGAAAGGGGAGGGGGCTGCAGCTACAGGGGTGTTCAGTTAACCATGAGATTACACACACTGCAGAAGGCATTTGGTTAATGTAATTAAGAAAACCCTATGGTGGGAGACACAGAGCATTAGTGTCCAGGATATACGGTTCTGTTGGGGCCCCACGCTCACAACCTCAGACAATATTTATCTTATTTCCTTTTTTTTAAGCGTAAACAGTTCATCTGAACATGTGAATATTTAAGTGGTTATAAATAAGTGAGATCATACACTGATAACTAGAAACTGACAGTCAAAAAATGCAGTACTTTTTAAAACTGGTGTATATACCTGTTTTGTGTGAAGACAAAGGTTAAGATAGAGTCTCATGGATGTGGCTGAGGCCATCCCTCTGCTCTTATGCTGTCAAAGCTGAATTTGTTGCTCAGGTGTTTGACCAAGTCAACTAAACCTAAGAGTGTGGTTTGCTCTGTCAGTCAGCTGCAGCTCAAGGGTAAGAGGATTCATCTTCATGTTTCACTTCATGCTTCCCCAAAACTTATAAAATAATTTTTATGCTGATGATTGATCTGAGAGACACAAACTATGCGCTTTCTAAAAATGAAGATAAAGATAATTAAAAAAAAGAGTTTCATTCACTCTGAAATGTGCTCTTAACCAGACAAGTCCCATTAGCTGTATGACATTTAAATTCAAGCAGAGCTGCAGGAATTAGTTAATCAGTTAATTGATTGATGGAAATCTAATTTGCAAATAATTTGATAAGAACTTTGCCATTTTAATCATTTTTCAAGTACTAAGTTTGTTGGTTTCAGCTTCTCAAATGTGAGGATTTGATGTTTTTCTGTATCATATATGACAGTAAGCATATTACATAAAACACACACAACACTATGAATTTTTCACTATTGTCTCTCTTATTTATAAGACAGACAATATTATTTTATAATCGGGATTAATCGGGAAAATAATTGACAGATTAATCGTTAATGAAAATAATTGTTAGTTGATGTCCTAAATTCAAGATAGAAAACATGTATAAAATTACCCAGTAGTATCTTAGATGCTTAGAAAAAGTACTGGTTAACTCTTCACTTCCCTGTTAGATAAAAGACGATGACAGAACAGTCAAAACTGTTCTGATTCAACTAAAGTTAAGACCTCACCTCATCTGCTTGTATGAGAGAGAATTTAGGACGTGTACTCTTGTTGCCACTTTTGCAACTGCATTTGAATTATATGAACACCATATTTCCCACAAACTTAATTTGCTCCTATTTTGCCTTTTTCCATGTTTAACAAATTGCCTGGGGTCTCAGTGTGTTCTTGAGATTCCCCTGTGCGTTTCCTAATTAATATGAATTTTGTTTCACCACTTCTACAAAAGTTTCCCGTTAGGTGTTGGGGTTGGTGGAGGAGCTGAAGTAGGACATTGATTTGTCTGAACAATAACAGAGAATATAGAGTCTCTCATCACACAATTACTCTCCACAATTTCCCTCTCCCTGGTGAATTTTCATAGTTATAATAACTCACCGCCCCTACTATTCTGGATAGATTAATAAACTTCTCATTGCTGCCACATAGGAGAAAAGAAACCTTTGCTCTGTTTAATGACAACTGTAAAGTGGAGGCAATCATGGGATGCCTCCCATGACATTTCCCCGTTCCTGTCCGCTCCACTTATCTTAGACAAATGGCCGTGCCAGGCCACTATCGAGATGAAGCGTTTTCCCCGAGTCATTACGTCTGTCACCGGGGCCATTTCCATATTGAAAAATCTGAAACAATAAACGACGCCTGAGCCTTTAATAACTGTGAAGGAATCATATTTGGAAAATTGCATTGAAGCAATAACCTTTTCTCCCTGTAATTAGATGACAGAGAGGTCCTGGTTTTAATTAAGTCAGCAATTTATAGTCGCGCAGCCATACCTCAGCGTGCTGATTAGTATAGGAGGGATCACAGAACAGCGTTGCCTCAATTTGAACAGATTTGATCTAGTAATTACTGTGTTATATGGCAAAGGCCGCAGCAAGTCTCAGACTCAAGACTTTGTGGATGCAGTGCTCTGTGAAGCATGGCCCTTCCCATCGTTACTCGAGCTGCAAATATGTGGCGAGCAAGTGTCTGTCTGAATAGGTCTTCAAAGGGGGGTCATCAACAGAGGACATAATGTTTGAGGAGGCATATTAAGGTGGAATTGTGAATGTGAGGCCCCGTATGTGTGTAAGTGCGTGTGTGTGTGTGTGTGTGTATTAAAGGGGATTTGTTTGGGCACAGCATCATTTTATGCCACAGCTTAATTGATCCACTTGGTCACTGTTAAACGTTAACATTTTCACGAGGGGGCAGAACAGTTAAGGATGCTGTTTTAGTGCTGTGTTAATAAACATGGCAATTTACTGTCAATTTATGTCCTGACAGGTCGTAATGAAGACCATGAAAAGAAGATTAGCTGGAGCTGTTACAGCAGACCGTCTGGGGACCGTCATCATGGGACTGTAGGGACTAGTGCTTGTTGTGTGAGTTGGCACCCTCTGGCTTTCTGTAGCCATCCACATGATTGACATTAATTGTCCAGTTTTAGTAAAAAGAAAAAAAAACACTTCTATTCTTTTAGGAATATGACATTTATCACATTATGCATCTATAGGCGATCGGAACAATAGCACATGGCAGCCCCCACATCATTAGTGGCATCAAACAGATGCTTGTGATCTAATTTCATTAGCTTCCCCAACTAATCGTAGCAGCATCGTCTTATATTTTTCTTTATGTTCAGTGCATATGTTCTCATTCTCCCTAAATCATATGCCAATAGCTGTGGCTTCCTTGGTCCCATCCTTGGTGGTGAATCAGGCATACCAAATCATGTGGGGGCAAAAAACAGTTGTGGGGTGTAGAGTTTTAACAAGAAGCAGCTTATTGACTAAGGTACCTAGAACCATAAAATCCTTTGTTTGAGTCAAGCCAGGGACCTTTGTTGTGTTGCCCATCTCTCACCCCTCATTTCCTGTCATCTTTCTTACTGATAAGATTAAAAAAAAAAGACATACAAATACTTAAAAATCAGCTTTTCACAGTACGTGACCACACCTGGTCGAGTTCAGACAAACAGTGCATGGAGGCTCCTGCTGCACTTCTCCCAATCTAAAATGCAAATCCCAGAGGCCTAATGGGAAAATGAGGTTAATTAATCCTAGAGGACATCTCAGATTGAGGAAAGGTGCTCCTCTGCCCCCTAGATCTTCCCTCCATAAAGGTCATACTTCACAATAAGAGAACAACACATGTGTTGCCCCTCTGAGGACTTCTCATCCCCTCCCTCTAAACATCTAATTTGATCTCCTTCCTTAAATCAGCATAACCATTTTGCCTGAGAACAAACCCTGGAACACACTGGGACATTAAGTGCTAATACTAAATGCCGTCCCCAGGCTCTGAATCATCCATAGATCTGTGACAAAGCTCCCTCAGAGGCGATGGAGTCTGGTGCTAAATGTCTGCCGCTGGCTAAACATCATTTTGCGTGCTGACGCTGGATGCTAAAGACTCTGTCTCTAGGCCTTGGCTGCGTGACTGTGGCCTGTGATTTATGGGTCATCATTTGGGTGACATTTTCCTCTGGTCCAACGTTCTAGTCAGTTGGCATTACAATACTTTCTTTACACCTTCCCTGCATTGTGGCATGTTTGAGGGAAACTGCGCAAGTGTGCACACGTGCCACAAACGCCGTTTCTAGCTTTTGTTCTGTTGCTGCAGGGTTATTCTGTGGCAAAGGACTCTTTTGTAGTGCTGACACAAAGACCTTAATACTATGTGATGTAAAGAGGTTTGTCTCTGTAGTCTAATGACCCTAATTCTCCTCAGAGCACTCCATCAAGAGATCAGTGTCAGATCTATCTATTGGCATGATAATTGAAATACTGCAACAGTGGAAACCAAGAAACTAAATTATTAGTATTTAGTATTTTCTCTTGAATATAACTTCTGCTCTTTAGGTTATCAACAAAATCCGCAAACACTCTTCACTGACTCGCTTCTCCACACCTCCATCCAGAAGATAGGATGGCGGAGCAGTTTTGGCTGCAGAAAGTGTGTCTCCCCGTGGGCTGCGGCGTGGCTCCTGTCCCCTTCTCTCCCTGCAGCTGGAGCTACCAGAGCCAGATGCTACATAGCTCCACCACCCTCTGTCCCCCCTGTCTCTCTTCCAGGAGGATGGTGCCCAGAGAGGAGGATGACAAACGCCTCTGCCTCCTCTTACTGACGGATTTGGACGACCTGACTCCAGCCCCGCACTGTTCCAACCGCCAGCACAAGATGTTGACTTAATGGAAGGGGGTTGGCTGTGGATGGGCCCATATGCGTTTGTATTGGGAAAATATGGCAGGGTGGTGTGTCTGTGTATCTCTGTATATCTGTGTATTCAGTGGGATTCTGTGTGTCTCTGTGTGTGTGTCTTTTCACCTAGCCCAGACTGCCTACATCCATCATGCCATGGCGCTCTGGCAGAGAGTGGGACTCAGACAGCTTCACTAACACACGGTCAGTTAAATTGCCTGTTAAATTGTCCTGGTCCGTAGCTATCTTAGGTGTAGATAAAAACACTGCACTTAAAGCCTGCACTTAAAGGCAGAAATTGTCAAGTAAATGCCAGCCTCCCTCCATGCATGGAGAGAGGGAGAGACAGAGATTCTCTTAGGGAAACACATTTCCATTACAAGACAAAATACTGCGACACACTGAGGGGAATTTATGTGTGTGTCTGTTGTAGATGCCACAGAGTTATTTTGCAAGTAAAAATATCAATAATATAGCATCAAATTATGCAGATACTATAACCTGCAGAATATTATAGTATATATTATAGTGTCAAGAAGATTCCCAAAATTGTCCAAGAAGCCCATATATTGGCCATATGAGCTCCAGGTCCACCTGATCAATAGGCTAAATTATGCATGAGCAGCAAAACCTTAATACCTCTTCATCAACCTTCCCTTAATGATTAAAACAACGGTCTCAATCCAATACGTTTGACATTTCTCTCCATGCAACCAGATGGAAAATTGAGTCTCATTCTTTTAACATTACTGAGATATTAAGGATAATTGCCTGCTTCCTTCCTGTGTACCTGGACCAGAAAGATTTAGAGAACTGTAACTAGTAATGTAAAGAAAAAGGTGTTTTAGTTAAAGCAACGGTCAGTGTTCACTCAGTCAAATCAGTTGCACATTCACATGGCTTTAAGTTTAAATCTAAATATAAGACGTTATATCAGCCTCGTATCAAGTTAGAGTTTGAAGATTTGTTACAGTTTTGTAATATTTGTAAAATCTAGATAAGTAACTTTGTTGTTGTGTCAGTCTGACAGTCTTTTATGTGTGTATTCAAATTAATTTTTAAAGACTAATGGTTATTAATTATTTACACTAGTTATATATTAATGCTTTCTGAACTTGAATTTGTTATTTCATGGATCATGAAAATTCTGATTCATGTTAAAAAAAGTTGTTACAGTCTGTTGACACACATGGGATTTTTCTTATTATGCTCAAAATAATCACAATACATTCATACCTGTAAATAGCAAGAATATGTTTTATTCTTAAACACGTCTATAATTTTTTTGTATTAGATAATGAGTCAGATGTTATTCTATATTTAAGTAATGGAACCTTTTAAAGTAGATGGATGGAAGTAGTCTATGAGAGGTCATTTCTATTGACATACAGTGAAAATACATACATACATTAACGGCAACGATGAACACTGTGTGACAATGACTATAAAAACATATCACGATATGTATCAGCAGCCATGAACATGTTCATGTTTGCATAGTCCAATAAAAATAGTTAAACACCTCCAAAGCATAACCTAGAGAACACCTGATGTATAATCAGATCAGTTACATTTGTTCACACACCTTCATTTTGATTTATGGAGTGAAAACCATATCTTTGACAATAATATCTGTGATTTCTTTTTTTAATCATGAAACTGAATTTATTAATGAATGCAGTGAAATAACCCTGTTGTATAGTTTATTTCCCTTTACTGTATGACTGTAGAGGGCTGGATTACCAATCAGACTATCTCCTCAGACTCTGTGCCGCCACCTGACCCTCATTCAGGTGATGCCAAACACACATAAAACATAATTTACTAGAGAACTAAACATTAACATTTTTGTTCTATTTTGTAATATAGGTAATAGCAGAACTAAAAGTACAGGTAGTGGACTCAAACAGCCATAGGAATCATTCAGCACAAAACGTCCAGCTCATCTGAATACAAACTGTGCCAAGTCCCTTTAGTTCAGCAGAGTGCAAATCAACCCAGCAGCGCGTTTCGATATTAAACTCTTCAACATTATCGCTGAGAGTTTTGTGGATCTGTAGTTGGGCGCTAGGGGGCAGAAAAGCTCCACAAGTGGCGGCGAGGCGAGGATGATGATGGAACAGCGTGGCTGGCAGTGAGACTGAGAACTGCTGCAGCACGCAGGCCAAGTTTTCTACTGTCTCTTATCATCTGAAGATGGTTTTATAACATTGTGGTTATGGTTTGTACCAAGAACTCCAGATATACTTGATGATTCGAACTTGTTTTTTTTTGTTACTGTTATTGTGAAGGTTTGCAGAACCGGCTCGACTCTCTGCTCCGTCAGTAATTAGTTGTTAATTGAAAGCCTGTCGCCCACCAAGTGCGCAAAGATCACATTCATAAATTCGTTTACTATGTGCCAAAGTTGTATCACAGTTGTTACAGTGTTGGATTAGGAGTTACGCACCTCCTGTACTATGTCTCTACATCTGAGGCGTATAAGAACTGTTTTGTCTTAAGGAGCTGGTGTGCTTGAATGCGTTCTTGTAGGAGAAAGGTGGAGTAAAGATCGAGTCTTCCCACTTTTAATTCGGGTCCACATGGCAGCATTCACCCTCTGTCGTTTATGAGGCTGCCTCTCCCAGGTCTGAACCTTGACTCGTTTTCCAGGTCTGCCATTTGTTCAAGGAGATGCGGCGAGGTCGAGAAGCCAAAGTGCACCCTCCTTGTAGGCCCTCTCCAGTGGTGGCTGAGCAGGCAGGGAACTTTGCGGGGGCTTTTTTGGCTAAACGTCTGCCCATCTGCTTGCCCATCTGAAGAGGGGCAAATCTTTAACTTCCGCGTTGCAACTTATGGAGGAAGTCTCTTAGTGTGTGAGAGCGCGTGTGCGTACGCAGAGAAAGGGGGATAAGTGGGGACTGACTGACTGACTGAAGCGAATGTGATGAATATTCATAGCCAGGCATGCCACGAATATATTTTTTGAATGTATTTTGTATAACGTGGTCCGTGTGATTGGTTACTGTACATAGGATCATCAGGAGCAGCGATAGGCTTCAGTGATGATATTCCAGGTTCACTTTTACGCACAACCTGTGCGAAAAATAGCCACAGTTAGGATCATTGCTGTCTTTACTCTGCAGGTCATGTGCCTGAAATGAAACCTGTATTCTACCTTGAATCATTCATGTGATTTTTCACATTTCTAACTCGCCCGGAAAGCATAGATTAAACATCAAGTACCCCCAGGCAAATATATCAGTAGACAAACTTAAGAATAGTCTGTATATGTATTTTTTTAATTCTAAATCTAATTTAATATCCAATCGCGGCTGCCTCTGAAATAATGAGAGAAATAATGAGTGATACCAACTTTTTTTTTTTTTTTAACGCGCGGTTTAAACCTCACTCTTGTGCGTGTGTGATAATGTCGAGCCCCCCGTCCTGTTTGGACCCTCAGATGTCGGGCTAGTGCGCAGGCATCACACTAATGCGGGGTGACCGGGGGCTCTCTCCTGCGACAAAACCCTACAGCTGTCCTCAAATCAATACATGTCAAAGAAATATGAAAACAAACTCCCAGACCGCCGCGACTCCCTCCAGTAAATGGGAATGCCCCCTCTGATCTCAAGTGAGGGGTTAAATACTGTATTGTGCAGTGGAAATTATAAACTCATCTAACATGTCTGTACCTGCCATGTTAGTGGCAGGGAGAGAGTTTACTCCCCTTTTATAGTCTGACATAAATATATGTTTGATACTATTTAAGCCATGGTGCAAGTTACATAAGAACAGAATAGTTTTCGCGTAGCTGAGTCATGTTTATGTTTGGCGTTGTGATGCATTATGATGATCAGCGGCCGCCAATCATGGTTTCACCGTCATTATTTATTGAATATTACATTTATGCATATTACAGCTACTGTGCGCGTCGTGATTTGTGAGCTTCTCAGCTTCCTTTTCTTCTTCTTCTTTTTTTTTTTTTTTTTTTGCACCAACGCAGGAGGAGGGTTGCATCTGTTAGGGTCCAATGTTGGTCTTAATTACTGGCCTTCATGTTCTCCATGGCCCTCAACCGTCTTTAATTAAAACCTTGATTAGGGGGGAGGAGGTCTCGGGCAAGACTATAACCAGATGGGTTTCCAGCAATAATAATAAAGACTTTATCCGCCGTCGCCGCCGCTGCTGCTGCTGCTGCCTGTGTGCCATAAAGCGCGGAGCTCTCTGTCCGTCCATATCAAAGCACAGCGAGCAGAAAGAGGCTGTTAATTACGTCGGTAATTACTTGTCTAATTACGGTTCGTTTGTGATTAGATTTAGAGACGTTTCGTGGTCTACACACAGAGGCTTTCTGTAGCCAGTATGTAGGCTTAACACTGTATAGGCTGAAATGTAGTGTGTATCCACAGCGGGGTGCTGCTGAATAACCAGCCTATGAAAGGATGGAGCTGAATAAGATCAATAGTGAAGCACTGACCCGAAAATTATCTTTATTTTTCTCAGAGAAGTCCTCAATAATCTATATGTTCAAGGCACAACAAAGTGTCTACAGAAGAAGTGGCAAACATGTTGTCAAACACTAATTTCGCTGCTTTCCTTTCCCCTGTCTGTATGATATTTTGTACACTTCTTTTTTTCTCCCTCTAAACCTTTCCTCCGGAGTTTGGTAGACTTTAGTGAGCTTTTAGTGAGCTTTCTTAAAAGCAGTGAAGAGGTCAGCTTATGTCACATTTTAACGACGAGCTTTTTCGTGGCCTCTAAGAGCCTCTGGATCCCCATCTAACTCATATTTTCAGTGTTAAAAAGAATATTTGGATGGAGAAGAAAAAAAGCCAAATCAATAATGCATCCTGACATATTCTGCAGAATGGCATATTAACGATTTAAGATTCGCCACATTATGAATATATCTTGCCAGTGGTCTGAAAGTCATTACGAGGGCGCACAGGCACGCCGCCGCTTTTATATTCAAGACAGAGAAACTTGCAAATAACAATCAGTTCAATTATCCTCAAAATATTTACTCCAGGATAGGATTTGTCATCCAGACACAGAGAAGGAGGGAGGGGAGGAAGAAGTGATTTCTTGCTGCACTATGTGCGTCCATTTTCCAGACGGTTTGTCGTCGTTATTGCCTGATTTAGTGTGTGTTGTTTTACATAGCCCAGTTATCTGTGTGAGTTCACGTACAGCGTTGTGCCGCTGCATCCATTTATACATATCACACAGATCTGCGTTGAGTTTGTCACATTTGGTGTTTTATGTTCCGTCTCTTCTCTTTGCTTGGAGCTATAGGCTTGTTTGTGGAAGGTCCCAGTGGCCTGTGCGCCTTACTGGCATCAAATGCGCATTTATTCGGGCATTTTAACATTTTTTTTTCCAGTTTTGCGCTCAAAAATAGCCATTGTCTATCATTGTCAATCTATCTATATATCTATCTATCTATCTATGGAATATATAAACTGTGTGTAGCTGGGTGATACAGTATGTGGCCATGTGTGCAGCGGTGTGCAGTATAATTACCTCTCCTCCTCGGATCCTCTCTCGCTGCTCCTCTGCAGCAGGTGCTCCGGCCTCTCTGACCCTGCGCAGAAAAGAGCCAGAGGCCAGGTGATGGCATTAGTGAAATTATGTCTATTTTTACACGCACATCCCGCCCCCCCTTTTCCAGCCCCCCGCCCCTCGTTCACCCTCTCTCCATCAGGAGAGAAAGGAGCATGGCCGAATGAGATCTACACAAATGCCATCCCGTCACCTGCCACTCACCGTGCTTTTGTGTGAATCATGTTGAGGTGAGCTTCTATGCAAAGTAATGAATCGCTGCCATCATTTGGATCATGTAGGTCCTAAATAAAGTCACACCACTCACCTTTTCGAGATGGCGCACATATATATGTATACACACACACACACACACACACACACACACACACACACACACACACATATTCATACATACATATATACATACATATACACACACGTCATAGTTTTATTCATTATAGTGACTATTAACGATGCTGGGAACAACTACTACTGCACATACACAATCAGGTGACAGCGTTTTATTTGTGCGAGTCAAATTAATTTCAGCCCTTGTTTCCGCTGATCATCAGAGCACGATGATGTTTGTTTGACTAATATGCTGGTTTCAGTTCTTCTGAGTCAGCTGATAATGGAGGAAAAACCAGGAATCGTGTGGAAACTCAGTAAATACAGAAAGAGCAGATCAGCACTAGGCTTCGTAGACTGAAAAAACACAGCTGCATGTTATAGACAAATATTAGATACAAATCAAATTCATTATGAGACCGATCAAACAAATAGAAAAGTAAGTAGTAAGTAATAAAAAAGTAGAAGGTCTGTAATACAATCCAAAGCAGCGTTAAAGAGTCTCAGCAGCACGGTTTAGTTAGAGCCCAGCCTCAGCACTGCCCTGGGGATTATGTATCATGACCATAACTACCATACCGTGTGTTGGCTATATCGCACACCATGAATTACACAGAAGAATGCACAACCTCAGCGCTCAACGTGATTCACAAAAATCATTAAGATCACAGCCCAAATGCGAGTAATGGAGGAGGGGTGCCCACTCAGTGCAGAACATCTCTGCATCTATAGTTAATATATATTCATTAAAAATAAGTTTCAGTCTTAGTTGGATCTGAAGTTCAGGCCTTGACACCACTTAAGTTATTTACAGGCGCCATTGTCCGGCAAGCGATATTAGTTTAGTTAGCCTGGCTTGCTGACTCTCATCCTCCTGAGTGCTTTTGATCACTGCTCATTGAGAGATCTTCAACAGTATTAAGAATTTTGTTAAAAGTGCAATACAAAACAGAAACAGCTGACTGACTGACTGACTGACTGACTAAGAGGAAAACATGATTCTTGCATATCACTTGAGCATCAAGAAAAATCTGTTCATTTGCGGAAGACCTGCCTTTATACTGGCCAAGTAGTTGATAAGTAAAAATCTTCTTTGCTAAATGAAAGCTGATAGCTTCACATTGATTTTTATTTTTGTAGAGTTCTAATTTATTAGATAATCTATCTAATATCTTCTTACTGTTGCTAAGATGTGCTCTGACAAAAGACCTGATTACAAACTGTAACTGGACTGAACACATGTTGGAGACTGCTTTGCTTTAATTATTTGTTAGTCCAGCTTAAGACTTATTAGTCGTTGAAAGCAGCAACAAAAAGTCCAAGGTCGAGTGGGTCTGTTAACTTCAAATCATAGGTGTTATATAGATACAGTCCTCTTTGGTGGTGCTGAATCCAGGCCAACACCCTTTAGCGGATGCGTAATTTACCTCGCCGTGCGTAATTAACTGCGTCGCCGCCAGACCCCGATATGTGTAACACTTTATTTTGAACGATGCAATACGTTTCCATTAAACGTTATTAAAGCGCAGGGAGTGACGAGCTCTCATTTGTCTTGTCAGGACATCTGACAACCTCGTTAGCTCCCATTTTCCCCTGTCAGCTCACAGCGCGACACGGACACTGACTTCAGCCACTCCTGGCAAGTGAGTGATAAATGCGCCTACTCAGCCCTGCGTAAAACAGCAGCATTATTGTTGCCAGCGCGAAGCATCAGAATCAATCACGACCGAGCCTACGTGGCAGGTGTCAGTCTTGGATTTAAAAAAAAAAATCCAGCCCACTGTCAATCTTTAATCTAATTTAAAGGGTCATAGATTTAGGGCACAATATCCCCTCGTTTGGACTTTCTCTCTTCGGTCTGACTCGGCGGACTGACCATGTGCACCACCGCAGTTAGAGCCCGCATTTAGCGCCGCACTCGGGCCCCAAGCAGATTAGAGGTGTCGCAAATGGAATTGTTATGAATATTTGTGGGCAAATGGAGGATCTTGTTATTTTGCCTGGAAAAAAAGTGGGGGGTTGTGGCGGTGTTGTGGGGTGGAGGGGTGTAGAAGAACACTTAATGGCATGGGATCTTTCCGCTCGCTGCACTTTCAGATGCAATTGTAGATCGAAGTCAGACTTGTCACGTTGAGCCAAAGTGAATTCCTAACATCCAGGACGTGCCTGTCTACTCCGGACAAATTGCATCCAATCACCCCGGGGGAATTCGGCTAATGTCTCGATCCAGGGCCGGGGAGCATGGAGAGAAAACAAATTCAAACTCTGCACACAGAGCGTGTAGGGCTTATTAAAACATTTCACACAGGGGGAGAGAGAGAGACGAGGAGTGTGTGTCTGTGCGTGTGTGTGTGTGTGTGTGTGTGTGTGTGCGTTTAGAATGTAGTATGTGTGTGTGTAGGGGGGCAATTAGGCTATATTATCTTTGGACACTGTATGTTAAATTGAAAATATCAGATGACCAATCTATCACCATCTCTGCTCACTACATGCCTGCTGTTTGAGTGGCAGAGTCAGCAGGAGCAGGCCTGACGATTTTTTACTCCCTCCATGCCAGATCAGGTTCCAATTAGACAAACTCTGGCCTTTTCCTTACAATTTTTTAGATTAAAATAAACTCTTTCAAGTTTTTTTTTTTTTTTTAGTTTTTTCACGAAAATTTCAATATGCAATTAAAAGACCATAACTTTATACATATGTCTTTTTTAAAGTTTCAGTTAAATTTAGGGCCTATTTCACAGTTAGTTTAAACTTGAAGTTCAAATAGAACTTACCTCCTCGTCTTCATTGCAATTAATCCTAATTTGGATTGATGAAATAACCCCTTTTGAACGCAGCATCAGCCCCTCTGCGTGCACCCTCTGCTTTCTGGTAACGTGCTCGGTCCCCTGGACATTTTTCTCTGTCTGCTACAGCGGCAGTAAACAATAAGCTCATGAGGCGTAGGCTATGGCAGCATAATGTTCTGCATGGCTAGAGAGGGGAGGTCGATCATTACACAATTTGTTTTAAATTTGATCAGTCAGAGCGAGCAAGAGATTGGCATTTCCCGGGAAATCTCGCACAGGGGCTGCAGCAGTTTCACGACACTCTCCATAATCTAAGTTTTATACAAGTTGTCCACACAGGCCTGTTTACATCCACATGTACAACATGTAATGTTAGATATTTCACTTTTTGCTGAAATGTATGTGGTTACTAATTATGCACTTAGCAGTGAAGATTGAGATTACATGCAAATATAGGCAGATATTTATTGACACGGCTATTTGAGTTGCTAAATAGTTTTCATACTTGTGTAGAAAATCAGAAACAACTGTCAGTGTGATTTAATGTGTGATGGAGGGTGTGTGTGTGAGCGTTTGTGTGTGTCTGTGAGCAAGAGGGAGGGAGAGAGGGAGAGAGGGAGAGGGAGGTGGCGTTGTGCAGCAGCGTGGTGACGGCAGAGGGAAAACCGGCTGGACAGATTTGCGTTTACGCCTGATCTGCTTCTGGAGAGCGGGGCTGTGTGGGAAGGGAAAGGGAGCACCTGGCTCGACCGCTGTATCCCATCTCGTTTTATTGACAGCCTGATAAGCAGGGGACCAAGCCGTGCGGTTTCCAGCGCGGATGTCGAGCACCCTGCTGCGTTGCACAGTATCAAGGCCCCTTAATGGCTGTTCTTCCAAATAATGGCCCAAACACAGCCAGTCCTGACTGGCCCGTACCTGCGCTGCCCCGGCCTCTTCCTGGGAGACAAGCGGCGGCGCGGTTGCCCATTTACTCACCGTCTTGTTCAAATTGACACAAACATCAGAGGTTGTGAAATAGGATTCGAGGCTTTTAGCCTGCCTTAGTAAAAGGGAAGCTAAAGCCCCATTACGAGTTACGGATGACAACTTTATAGGGCTGTAGAAATAAAACACGTTTTTAGTGCAGACTAGAACAGTGCATCGTCTAAAAATGGAAGTTTATGAGAACACCTTTTTTAAATCCCTGAAACAGAACAGTTCCATAATGTGCTATATAATACCAGAACCTTGGAGATGGTCCTGGGCCTACAGCCCAAACACATCATGAGAAACAGTGAAAGACATCTTTTCATAGGTCATTTGAATGGCTCTTGCCTGCACCTGTTCTGTCCACACCTGTTGCACGATGAGCATGCTCAGATTTAAAAGCACAACAACAACAGAAACAACAACTGTGTACCTGCTGCTCATGTCTTAATACCTTTATAGTCAGTACCCATGACTCCTCAGTTGTTGTCATAAGGAGAGGCTAAGGGAAAAAAGTAGCTTTCAGAATCCATCATGGTGATGGTCTTCTTACATTTAAAGCTGAAAATAGCTTGTAAAAACGCTCCATGTAAAACTAAGACTACAACATCCCTGCATAGTCCACTGCGCATGTTGTTTACATATATTTAAATATGTATTTTACTAAGACTGTTTACTGTTTTCAGTGTTAGGATAAGCTCAAAGAAGCTCTCTCCATGTATGACTTTTATTCGTAAAATCTCTAGAAACACACTCGGAACACGTTTTGTTTCTTGAGAAACTCTCCTTTAATCCGAGGAGTTTGACTGCTGCAAGCCGCAGCTCTGCAACTCCCGCACCATTCCCCAACCACAAAGTAGCTCTCTTGCCGAAGTGCTCTTGAGCAAATCGTTGAATCCCTGAGGCGCCGAGGTTCCCTAATGTATAAAAATCATGGCAACAAATACACAATAGCTCAGTCTATGTATCCAGGTGTAGAAGAATTGTTGGCTGCAGAGGACGGACGAATAAAATAAAATAAAATGAAGGAAAATAAAATAAAATAAAACAGGACGTGTCCCCCTCCCCCCTGCGGAGTGAGGGTGTTAGCTGTCAGTCCCCGCACACAGCACACACGTTCACTGGGACAGTAAACAGGCCGGTGCGCTGCACATGT
The DNA here is from genome assembly GCF_017976425.1 of Toxotes jaculatrix. Classification (NCBI taxonomy): domain Eukaryota; kingdom Metazoa; phylum Chordata; class Actinopteri; family Toxotidae; genus Toxotes; species Toxotes jaculatrix. The sequence continues at coordinate 15,320,462 of NC_054394.1, read as the reverse complement.
AGGCTACCTTGTGCACTTCCCCGTTCTGTGCTCTGTGTCCTGTCCAATGTATGACGTCGACCCGTCGCTCCAGCCAATCACTGCCAACTTGAGGCTGATGCTGAAGGGAAAGTTGCTGGTAAGAGCCGCAGATTTTTTTCCCCCACTCTCATTGACATTTCAACTCCACGACGGATGCAAAGGTAGATAGATTTTAATCGGGACCTATAAGTTTCCTGTCGCCGTGACACGGAGGAGAGATACGGGGAGGGAAGAAGCGAATTTATAGGCACAGGATACCGGTCAGACGCGTCTGCTTTTCTTTCATCCGGTGAGTTTGGACGGACTATATATATATATATATATCTATATATTTTTTTTAAAGCAGTTTCTTTTTAATATTTAAAGGAAATTACCGCCCTGATGCTATTTAAACACTGCTGAAGTGCGCGCTTCTGCACTCTTTGCCAAATCTCCTCACACACTTAAAGGTGTAGAGGAGATTTACAGCAGGAGCTTGAGTGTGCATGCAGATTTGATAGGAAAGCCTGAGGCACTGGCAAAGTTAGGTAAAACAAAACAAAACAGCAGACAATAAAGGTGAAGTGTTTGCACGTTTCCCTGTGCAGGCTACAGGAGGTGTAAACCCACACAAAGTTGAAGACAGCGAGCTGACTTTGTTTCTGCTGTCAACTATCACACACTCTCACATACACACACACACACACACATATACACATATACACATGCAGCGTGTAATTAGCGATCTTCATTGAGGAATTAAACGCACGTCAGTTTTCAAAAGCGCCTATTATTGTGAGCTTTACGCCGGGGGGAAATGAAAGGCTTCGACCTGTACAGTAAATTGAATGTGTACGGGATCTGCACAGCTCCACCCGATCCATCATCGCGGTGGAGATGACGCTGTCCATCAGCGGAGTATTTCACTTTGTCGTGCTGCGGTTCGGGGACCAAACTTCTTGTTCTTCACTACGCTGACATTTCTTTTTTTTAAGAAACCACTTCATAATTTTGGTTTTAATGTTTAGTTCAGTAAGTCATTGCAAAATCAAAACAGTTTTCTAAGTTTTCAACTTGGAAAAAAAAAAAAGTCAAATTTTGTAGTATAGCTAAGCATGGATGGGAAATGACGTGTGCCTTGAAGCTTTTCAGATTGATTTTGGTTTATGAAAGGGTCAGGGCCTAGTAGTTAGATTTCTATGTTTTGTTTTGTTTTTTTAATATATATTTATTTTTTGGATTGTAGTCCCACCTCCACCGAGATGAGCTTCCATTTTCCCCGTAAAGCTAAAAAAAAAAAAAAAAAAAAAAAAAAAAAAAAAATATACAATCTGATTTCCAGGCAGTAGCTGGGAAACTTTGGATGCCTCAGGTCCAGGCTCTTGTATGTTTGGATCCAAGTGTTTCTTTCTGTCACGCTTGCCGAGCAGCGCTCTGACACCATTAGCCCCAGTGTTTATCCCAGCCTTCAGCCTTTTGCCAGGAGAGGGCTTCTGTGGACTGTACACCTCACCGTGGGTAACACAAGAAAGCCCCGATCCTTTCCTTGATTCCCTTCAAACTTCCAAGATCGCGCACTGTGAACGTTGAACTGGTTAAATAAAAACTACTTTTGCATCAGCACATCTTGCCTCGTGTGGAGGAGGGGTCTGCACCTTAGCTCCTTTAAAAAATATCGAATTTGCAGGCAGACAGGTTTAAAAAGCGCATATGCAGAGGGTTTGCGCGTCTTTAGCCTTCAGACCAAGCAGAATAAGAATCTGCAAACATTTCGTCCTTTTCCTCTTGAAGCAGCAGCAGCAGCGTGCATTTAACAGCGTCGCGGTGGAGTTATGTTTCCTTAGATTTTACTTAATGTGCTGAGAAATGACTCGACATTAACGCTGCTTCTGTTCCGGGTCGCGCTCCATGTGCCGCACGCTTTAAATAAAAAAAAAAAAAAGCAGATTAATGAAATATCTGCGCAGAAGTCGAGGGCGCATGCGATTGTTTAATTATTGTTGATAAAAAAAAGAGAGAGAGAGAATGACACCTTGTAAAAGAGCTGATAATTTATGTAAATAAACCGGCGATGTTCTCATGAATCTCTTTATGAAAGGAAATAAATCTGACAATCTGACAGTCCGAGGCTGTTTGATGAATGACAGGTCATCTGAAGAAGAATGCAGCTTACAAATGCAGGTCGACATTTGTAATTATTGTGAGTTTAATAATAATAATAATAATAATAGTTTGTATTTTCATTTGTTTTTTTAAAAACAATTACATTTTTCCCACCTCAAATTGATTTTTTTTATGCTAACCGTCTTAATACTTCATAGTACTGCCAACAATATTATTAGAAAGAAGACTGTTAAAAATACTCACTAATCATAACAATGATAATAATAATCATAATAATAACAACAATATAATAAAAAGCAAGAATATTATAATATGGGATGTGTTTATTTACTCAGCAGTGCATAAAACGGGTGTTTTAAAATGTGAGGCCTGTAAATGATCAGTTTTAAAGAGCAGCAGGTAGAGTTGGGGTTTGTGGGGGCTCATAATAGGCAGCATTTACAATGTGCTTGCACTAATGTCCTGAAACGAAACAAAACAAACAGGTTTTGGTGTTGTTCCTTCCTTTCCCTTCACTTATTGTACCAAAAACAAAATGACAAGCACACAAGCAAAAATTACTGCCTTTTTATTTACTATATATAATATTTTATATATACAATAACATCTTCTAATAGACCTTGGATGTATCATGATATATAAAAGGCGAGTAAACTATGACCTCCAGTGGGAGATCATGACAAAGCCAAACGACTATATATATTTAAAATAAAATAATAATAAAATAAAATAACAGGTACTTGGAAGCACTGTTTCCATCAGATTCATTAATTAATCTCATATAGATTTCTACCAGCCTGTAAAGAGTAACCTCTAATCCCAAATAAAACTATAAAGTACTACATCTTTTTTTTCCCTGTCCAAAAACAATGCCACTGTTTTTCACTGCAGCTCTCTCCTATTATGTTTTTTTCCTTTTTCTTTTTCTTTCCTCCTTTATTTCTTTTTTTTGTGTTTAAAAGTTTCTAGAGGGGTACAAATACCACATTGCCTCAGGGGAAAATAGCGACCAGATTAGGCTTTCTTTTCAAGGCCTGTGACATTAGTTGCTGCTAATCCGAATTGGGCTAATTGCTTTCCCAACATGAGCATATCCCGTTTCTTTCTTCTTCTTCTTTTTCTTCTTACAGACTTCTACAGCAATCCTAACTACCCTACAAAATCAACAACAACAACAAAATATATAGGATATATATTATTCCAACAGACTTCTGGACAGTTAACTGCTGATGAAGCTGTAGGTCTGCTTGGCATGTGAGTGAAGGCTGTGAAAAAAAAAATACAGAAATCTCTTGAGAGTGGAGACAACGAATTAGCTCTTGGAGCGGATTTACAGCTTAACCAAAGAAATCAATAACCTACTGGAGGTATTGTTTCCAAAGAAAACTACTTGACACACTCATCGGGGAATCTGTCTTTTAGTGAAAGGCAGGTTAGTGGTGTGAATTTTTGACAGCTGTGACAAGTGAGTGACAATAACATTTGCACCACAAAGGTAGACTATAAACACAAGAAATTAGTATATTTAAATATAGGTTACGAGGATTTTGTGGTTAGGGTTTCGCAGAAGAGATCATATTTTAAATATTTGGACAAAATATTTTGACTTTTTTTTTTCGTGCAGAATCTTGTTACAGATTTTGTGTTAAAATCATACATTTTAATCATTAAAAACTTCTTTTTCTTATGGCTAAAAACCAATGGCTGTGCACTGAAGTGATGCCACCACAACGTGCAGCTGTCCAAACCACAGCATGCACTCCTTATGGCTGACATGACATGAGGACGCATAGTTTAGTAAACACACAGCAGAAGTTCAGACTCTTCTTTGGTCCTGTAATCAACACCTTATTGTACCTTCTCGTGTTACGCACTAGCTGTAACTTCAGCTTAGTCCAAGTTTATTCTCTCAAATTTGCAAAGAAAGAATTCTCCTCCATTAACCTATTGGAAACTGTAAATTTCAAAAGTTAATTTTGCATAATAATGACTGAAAGTTTAACTCCCCCTTCAGTGCGTCCACCCAGTGTCCACTCACCCAGTTTTACAGAAAATCATAACCAAGTTCCTTCATCAAGCTCCTGTCGGATGGGGTGACTTGGGAAGGGGGTGGGCGGGGGTGTGGGGGTGTTTGTGGTCTAATGCATGTCTAATAGGAGGGTCCTTGACGTGAAAATGTTTGGGAACCCCCCCTCCGGCTTTTTAGCTGATATAAGCTGCGGCCATTCACGGTAGGCGTATAGGCTGAGCCACCAGTCTGAGTGAGTAGAAACAATGCAGGAAGGAGAAACAGATGAATGTGCTCGTTTAGTTTACGGGTTGTTTGATGAAGGAGTATTGGCCAAAGTGTTGTTCCTCACCGCGGGACCCTCGGTGACAGTTTGAGCCGGTCCTCTCAGCTCATTATCTCGCCGGCCCACTGAGGGCCCCATTCAAGCTGGGCAGTCCTCTCTCTCTCTCTCTCTCTCTCTCTCTCTCTCTCTCTCTCTCTCTCTCTCTCTCTCGCCCCTTCCTCCCTCCCTCCCTCCCTCCCTCTCTCTCTCTCTCTCTCTCTCTCTCTGGCAGCGTCGTTTGTCTACTCATTGAACCCATAGTCAGGAATGCGATGGTTGTTAGGGAGCCCTCTTTCACCTCCGAAGTGTTTTATTGATGAGCTCTGACTTCTCCTACTTTTTCACATGTCAAAGAAAGTCAAGTGTAGGCCTCCATGACTTCATTTCATGGACCCCCATCCAAAAAAAAAAAAAAAAAATCTCTCTCCCCTCCCCCTGCTTATGCCCCCCCCGCCCCCCCCACCCCGCCCTCTCTCTCTCTCTGCCCTTTCATGCACCCCCTTTTCTGCTTTAGTTTGGCTTCCACTTCCATACAACCCTCATTCTCTTCCCTCCGGTTCTCCTCCTTTAGGAGTTAACGGCGGGGCTCCTCAGTGCTGAGACTGGTGCTGCCCAGAGCTCCGGGTGTATGCTCAAACACGGGCGCAGAGGGGTTGCTTTTGGGTGCGTTGAGGTGTGCGTTAATAGCCAGTCATTCAACCAGCGCAGTTTGGGGAGCGTGTGGCCATGGCTACACAGTCATTTGCTTTACTTTATTTACGCGTGCTATTTGCTGTCAGGTCGCAGGAGTGACGTCGCCGTGCCTCGCAAATGTGTCCATAAAAAGCACCCGAGCTTGCCTAAAGGCTGCGCTCTTTTACGCATGGTGTTCTTGTTGACAGGAGGGGGAAGGCCATTCAGGGGAACGTGATACCCAAAAGAATCAACAAAAGCACGTGGTGGACATTTCAGATTGTTTTTAGTGAGGGAGGGCCGTGCCATTTTCACATGCAAAAAAGATTTTTCAAAGTCAATATTCTCTCATTTGGAGCTTTTAGTTTTAAAAAAATATATAAGAAAAAAACTTTTCAAAACTCAGCTGTACTTTCTGTGGAGTACCAGACGTCTATAATCAGGACTTCGGATTCATGTGTTGTTGTTTTTTTTTATGATTATTATTATTACTATTATTATTATTATTATGTAGTATTTTGGAGCAATACAGAACTAATTTTCCCGTTAAGCTGATTTAAGTCGTTATGCTTTAAACTGGTGCAAGTTTATTTGAACATTTTGTGTTTTGTCAGTGTGAACGTTGTCTGCCAGTGAGGACTTCCGCCTGCAGGTCTACATTTGAAACGTGGATGCAGAGCCAAAACAAACAAACTACATAAACAAATAAACAAACAAACAAACAAGAAAAAGAGAGAAACAAAACAGAGGCCAAATTGTGCAACATGTCCCCAAACTTTTCAGCAGCACAACTGCATGTATGTCTGTAACATTAAGCGCATCTGTAGCGCCTGGGCTGTTTTATAAAAGGCACGCCGCAGCTCTTTGTAATCTTAATTTGACGTTAGCAGCTCCAATGTTCACGTGCGGCGCTGCTCCGCGGCTAGTTTCCGTCACCCTTGCAGCTCTAGCTAGCCTCAGGTTGAAGCTGAACATGCCTGAGATTCCCTGCGCGGACCCAATTCAGCCTGGAAGAATGGAGCTTTCCGTCCAATGGGCATTTCCGAGGCAGTTGCTCTGCAATAGGGCAATATTCAGCAAGTGAGCGCAGGGTATTTGCATGCGTGGGCTGATTAGTGGGTTGGGAAGACGAGACTCTCCCTCTCCCTCTCTCTCTCTCTCTCTCTCTCTCTCTCTCTCTCTCGCTCGCTGTGGCTCTACCCCGTTTCCCGCTTTGGCTGTGGTGCAGGGGGAAGTGTTTATATGGGGGATGATGACAGAGGTCGGGTCGCGCTAATGGGCCAGTGAAGAGCGGCGGAGGGAGGCGAGGCGAGGCGCACACAGCAGACCAGGAACACATACATTAATACACTTGTTCCATCACCAATCAGCATAGGTGTGCTCATTCTCCTACCCCCACCTCCTCCTTCTTCCACCACCACTCTCCCTCCCTCCTCCTTCCCTCCTTCCCTCCCTCCCATCTCTTTCTCTCTCTCTCTTTCTCTTCCCCACTCTCTCTCTTTCCCACTCTCTCATTCGCTCTCTCACACGCCAGCGCACATCCTCGCCAAACTCCGTGCGTCCTGACATCTGAGTTCACTGTCAATCTCTGTCTCCTTCGCAGGGATATCCCCTCCGTCTCCGCCGAAGACCACTGGAAACTAATTTTTCCTCTTCTAAACTTCCCGAGAGAGACTGATCCTGGTCGGCTTTCTTTTTTTTTCTCTCTCTTTCTGTGGTGTGGAGAACTAGGCTGTAGCCTGTAGTTTGCCAAGGACTTTGACAACGACGCAGGATGCCCCAAAAAGGTGAGATCCTGACTAAAAGTTTGTCTGTGTTGTTAAATTATGGAAATATTTTTGGGACACATCATTATTATTAATATTATTAATAGTATAAATGTTGATGTTATTATTAATTAGGATTATTGTTAATAGTATTATTAGTATTATTATTATAGGTCATTTATTCTCGGCTGTAGGTTGAGGTTCAGCGGTGAGGTTGTGGGTGTTTTATCGCTTGGACTGTGCAGCCTGTCTTCTGACTGGACTCTCTCAGAAGTGCGAACAGCCTTTAGCGTCTCTGTCGGTTTTATCTGCTCGATTTTGTTGTTGTGTTTAGGCCTACGGATAGCTTACCGCTTATTTATGACAGCAAAGAGTAAAAAGTCACGTTGGGCCAGGACAGTGATCATCGTGGAGAATCGGGCGCAATGACCCGTTGAGGAAAGGTGTCAGATTGATTCATGCAGGCGAGTCACCCAAGCGCCTTCTACAAAAAAAAAAAAAAAAAAAAAAAGTGGATCCATGAAGCACTTGGGGCACTTGGGGAGGCGGCCCGATTTTTTTTTTTAGCGTGTTTGTTTGTGTGTCAGAGAAAAATACAACTTTCCCCCCGTTTTTTGTTTCTAAGCTGTTTGAACCTGCCCTTCTAATGACAGCGAGTTCAACTACTTTTGCATCTTAGCAGTTCGGATATTTCACAACCGTCAGATACTATCTTCACATGCACGTCAGCCTACAATGGTAAATAAAGATTCAAGTAATTTCAGTGATTTAGTACAACATAAAATATGGACACAGATTGCTGCTGCTTTGAAATTATTTTGTCCAAACAAGTAGGCAAAAGTGGTAAAATAAAAATAAATGCATTCACTTATTCATTGAATGTGCATTTTATTTTAAAGAAAATACGTCACAATGCATGCAAATAAAAAAAATAAAAGAAAAAAATATATAATAAAACTTAAAAAGACTGATAGCAAAAACACACCAGGCCTATACCTTAATGTGTTAAGGCACACTTCCTTGTTGGTCATTTGAGTTGACATTAAACCTGCTGGCTAAATTCATGCTAATAACTAATACACTAAATGTATTCTGTAAAATGTGACAGTTTCCCAAAAGTCACCTTCATGTATATATTTCCTCTGTTAGCCTCCAACTTGCACCGGGGCCATTGTAGCCAAGGCCTACATTGACTCTTTCTGCATATGAATGTTGTGAGCGCAGGATCCAGCGGCCAGAATAAGCATGTTGAATTAAGACATTGTTGTTACGGATTACTAGAGGAAAAGAAATGCAGATTAGATCGTAGTTAACCTCAGGAACAACAACGTTTGAGCTTTCGACCTTAAATAAATGATTAACCACTTGGACCTTACAGGGCTAAAAGCTACTGACCGCGGTGCATTTCCAGGCTGGTCAGGCTTAACAGGCTGTTCTTTTATTTTTTATTTTTTAATGTAATTTAGATATATTTTTTCCCCACATTATCTTTAACATCATGGCATTACTCCAAAAGTAACAGTAATATTTAAATTATTTAGTGGCTGTTTTTCTCGTTCTCTTTTTTTTTTCCTCTTCTTTTTTTTTTTTGTGGTCATTTTATGTTATGCTAAACAGGCTAACTCAGGCTATGTGGGCCAGTGTGATGGAATCTGAATTTGATTAATGACCGAGCAGCCTATTTGTTAAAACATGAAAGAAAGCTACAATCTAAATGCAATGGCGGCCCTTCGTGCATCTCACAAACCGGGCTTGGACTAAACACAGCCTGTTAGTGGTCGGTATTAGGCCATTTTGCTCTGCACACAACACAACTTTGCATGGAGGGAGAAAATGAAAACTTCAGACTTCTCCCTCCCTGGCCCCCTTTTTATCTGTTCCCCATTCAATAGCTTCTTTAATGCATTTGTCTTTTCCAATTGAGCGCCCTACTGCGCTGTTGTGTCTTTAAACCCGCTTTACAACCCGCACCAGCAGCACAAAATAACCACCAAATATTTATAACAAGAAATTACTTTTTAAAATTCTTTCTTAAAAAAAAAAAAAAGAAAGAAAGAAAGAAAAAAATGCAGGGCAAACAAAACCCACATTCACGCACTAGCGGCACCGGGGTCACGGTCGTGTGTGTGTGTGTGTGTGTGTGTGTGTGTGAGAGAGAGAGAGAGAGTGTGTGTGTGAATGGTCCCGGAGGGGGTGGATGCATGCCTCCGGCTCTTTGTATTAATCTGAACTTGTTGGTGTGTTTAGTGGGGAAGCTGTGTGTTTCTAGTCGCGGAGGCCGAGTTTTCGCCCCGGGTTTGAGGTATATGGAGGCAGAAAAGGGGGTGCATTGTTAGAGTCCAGCAGGCTTTGTACACCAGCTTTGTACCCCCTCCTGGTCTGGACTTTTGCAGAGCAGTGAGGCGAGGTAGACAACGTGTGTCACTGTACAGTTTCCATGATAGACTCCACAAGAGGAGGGATATCGAGTTTAGAAAAAAATATATAGAAACCTCTTGCTGAGACGATGAGGGCTGATTTCTTTAGGCTGTGTGAACTAAAACAAAGATAACATCAGGAGTAAAAGCCTTGGAAGAGTCAGTGTTGTTAAAGAGTTACGGGCACTATATCACGTGTGGGCTGTTAGTTAGAATTTATTTTCACTTTAGGAAACAGGCCCAGCAGAGTTAGATGTTAAAAATAACATTGTCCCGTGTCAGTTTTAATTTATTTGCTTGGCAGCAACATTTAGGATAAATCTAAACCTAAAGTCACAAATATGAAGATACAGTAGGTTGAAGTGCATCAGTGTAGCTGTGGCTGTGCTAATGTGTTGTTTTGCTTTGTCCTATAGGGAGACATTAAGTAGTGAAAACGGCAGATGATTGACTAAATTGTTATAGAGTGGACAGTCAACTCTGTTTCCAGGCAAGTTTAATTAAAAATACATACATACATTCAGGATGTTAAAATTCATGATGCATCCATAATGTTAAAGCACCAGATCCGCAACAACAACAAAAAAGAAAAAAGAAAAAAAAAAAAAAGAAAATTTCCTAAATGAAATTCAAATCGAACGAGATGAGAAACTTTATTTATTTTAAAGAAATGTTGGAAATAATTTGACAGTTAAAAAAAGAAAGAAAAAAGATCTGTACACCAGTTTTATGATTTGATGCTAACCAGCTTTGTTATTTCCTTGTGACGCTCAGAATACCACAACCAAGCCACGTGGGAGTCTGGCGTAGCCTCAATGATGCAGAACAGTAAGTTGTTTTTACATATGTATGTATATATATATAAATGTTTATATATTGTTTTGAAACTTTTGATTACAACCGCAAGTTCTAATGTGGTTGCATGGAAGCAGCACCCACTGACATTATACACTGGTTGTTATAACGCAATAACTTTAAAAACACTTTAAAGAGGAGGGTAAAAAAAAAAATAAAGAAGGAAAGGAAATGTATATGCAGACATAAATTTGCATGACTTTGAGTTGCAGGGGGCGAAACAGTCTCAGTTATTTGATGGCCGTTTCATTGCTGTTAATTTATTTATTTTTTTTCCCTTGCAATGATAGGTAGGCAAGTTATTATTGAACAAGTTAATCACACGTCGTCCTGCTCCAGAGAGAGGAAAGAGAGAGAGAGAGGGAGAAGCTGGGAGAATAGAGGGGGTTGGGTTGAGAGGGAGATTTTTGTTTCTGCTTGAGTTGGTATTAAATAATTGCACAGCCGTCTGCATTAGCGTTAGAGCTGGCTGCCAGGCTGCATACAAGATTAGCTGCGTAGAGAAGAGCTCTGCATGAAACATGAGGAATAGCAATAATGTCTTATGTAGATTAGTCCATATTCTTCACGGACAGACAGCATGAACTAGAAAGAAAATGCTCATATTATAACCGCAGGCCTCACTGTTAGGTGCAGGCTGAACTCACAGCGGAGGATAAATATTAACAACCATATTGTCGTGGGTGCCAATCAAAAGCATGGTAGATGAAGTTGCTTATAGGGGCCTCTGTGTTTAAAGTGGCCCCTTGAGTTGAATATCTGTCTTATTCCTGGTGTGTGTTGAAACAAAAAAGGATAAACATGAAACATTTTCTCTCTTGCTGCTGGACAAGAGGTGTATGACATCTGTGATGAAGGTGTGTGGAATAATTTTATTATATTATTCTCCATATACCTTGATGACGTGTCTGTGCTGTAACCTGTGCTGCGCATTAGTCCAAATATGTTTGAATTCAGTGTTGGACCACGTGACAGTGGGATTGTTTGATCTGTGTAGAGGTTTGATTCATGAGGGAAAACATGCCTAAAGTGACCTGTGTGATAAAAAAAAAAAAAAAAAATACAATTATTATTATTATTATTATTATTCTTATTATTATACAAACTGGTGGCAGCGGAGTGGGTTTTATTTTATAGGCCACAGCGCTGTTATTTTCTTTCTTTTTTTTCTTGCCAATTGTCCATTATTGAGAATGATGGGGGCCTTATCAAAGCTGTGTACAATACCCAGTAGTGCTCCTGCTTTGCTGCGGATTGATGTTAATGGGATGCTCCCCTGGCTTGGCGTGTGATGTCTGGTGCGAATTGCCGAGGAGATATCATTGGGCCCGGCCCTTTGGGTTGTCTAAAGGTCGCGACGGCCTCGGTGGCTTTTGTGCTAATAACTCCTGGGTGTATATGGTGGGGAGCGTCCAAATTGACACCATATGTTTTCCTATTAGTCGACTTGCAATAGAATACAAGGCGCATAATCAGCGCCAGCGGGCGAGATCGACTCTGGTGCACTTGAGGGAATTGTGCCATGATTAAGACTTAACCTTAGGAGAGTTTGATTTTCATGTGATGTCCTTATCTGACGGTTTTATCGATCAGGAGGATTTATGTGATAGTTACAAATCAGAGATGATGGAAAAAGCCCTAGAGAACCCGCGGAGCAGGGCTGCTTAATGCGGGCAGGCCAATTTCGGCATAAGACGTCTATTAATTCCACTTAATCCTGGAATTACCAAAGAGCAAGAGGGATGATAATGGATTTACTATCAATCAGATCCACACTGGAAGATTATTACACGTAGTGGCCAAAGGGGATATGTTACTCAGTTAAACAGGTTTATTTTCACTCAGGTATGAACAGACTCTTTTGATCATAAAATAAAAGTCTCCGGTTTAAAGCAGGGTCCTGTGACATATTTCAGAGTAAAGACGCCTACCGATTGCTCACAACAGGACTGCAGTGGCTGTGAGCATTTGTTGTCAAATACAAACAAGGGGGGGAAAAAACTGCATGTCACTTTTAATATGTTAAGAATCCAGGCGCGCCCTCGTTTCTGTGACCGCGCGTAGCCCCTGGCCACCTTAAAACGAAGTCTCCCTCGGAGGGTAAACGAGTAGCGTCCAATTTTGTCTGAGTGATATCCAAATGCAGACAGAAAGGGTCGTTTTATCATGCTACTATTTGTCGTGACGATGCGATTTTCAAAAGCAGAGCGGTGTCATAAAGTGACATGCCTGCCACAAGTGCTCCAACTGATCTTTTCAATTAGCCTCCCATGCATGATCCGAGGCGACTTCCGCCTATTTCCAGAAATTAAGCTCAAACTTGACGTGCAGCTAGCTTTATTTTAAAGACAAATGTCAGGCAGGCTCATCATATTTTCCCCCTCTTCTATATTTGGAGCTTATTTATTGCTAAGGAGCCTCTGCTCCCGGAGTCAATGTACCGGGCGGCAGCGCAGGGGAAGGGAGCGGAGAAACAGAGAGCAGCTCAGGCACTCCGGGGAGTCAGCTCTCCCATTTGGCTTCAGGTTTGCGGGATTATTCTGTGCTTTAGAGAGATGCCATAGAACAATTTAGGGATAATTTAAAAAAAAAAAAAAATCTTTTTTTTTTCTTTTTAAACACAATAACCAGACATAAAAAAAAAATGCTATTTTAGAGCTAGTGTCTTATGTGTTTCCTGCTTTGTTCATGCGTAATTCTGGTGTGTTTTGAAGGACTATCATCAAGGAGCTGCCGATTTAAAAAAAAAAAAAAAGGGTGACGCCTTTGAATGAAAGCTAATTTTATCACATTATCACAGGTCTGGTGTTTTACGTGATCGTCGGTGTTGCTGGTTATTATTTTGAGGAGGATAGCTCATGAGTGAGGTGCTGGTGTTGGCGCTGAGCAGCTGTATACGATGGGGATGGATAACGGTGCGAATGTTTTAATACCGAAGTTTTCTGGTTTGATAACAGGTTGGTTGAGTTGCACCGGGGCAGGCGACAGATTGAGCTGTTTATTTATTATTAGAGAGAAAGAAAAAAAAACATATTGAGATGTTTTGGTTCGGTTTATGTGACGCTGCTGTTGGCTGATCCACGTTCTGCATGTGTTGCTGAATAACTGCGCAATGCTTGACTCCAGAGGGGAATGTACCGAAAGTTTCTTTAAAAGATTGTGTTATCAATGCATTCTGATTTAAGACACTTTTTGTCTTTTTTTTAAATTAACAACGTATATGAGCCATATTTTTAGAAGTCAACTGCAATAAACCTTCTGTACCTCTGTATGCTGTCTTCATATTTCATCTTTCCTCGGTTCTCCCGAGCGCTAAAAGCCGTTCTCCTCATTACTAAATGAAAATCATTTGCTTCAGCACATATGTGTTTTTTTTTTTTTTTAATTTATTGCTCCTGTTATATGATGTGATGACCGCGATGCTTTTGTCTCCATGTAGGTCACAGTGGCGTAAACCAGCTTGGTGGTGTGTTTGTTAATGGTAGACCGCTGCCGGATTCCACCAGGCAGAAAATAGTTGAACTTGCTCACAGTGGTGCTCGACCCTGCGACATCTCCAGGATACTGCAGGTGACAGTCACTCTCCTTTTTGAACAGAAAACAGGTTCATCCAGACTTTGTTTCCAATGGATGCAAACTACTTAAAAAATATATTAATAATAAAATCATTAAGCCAAGTATGAAAGATATAACCGTATGGTTTTGACATGAAATCAGTGTTTCTTGTTGCCTAAGTTTTGAATTATGGGATTGTTTTTAAGTCAGTAAAATTATTAATTATCAGTTACATCATTACATTAACTGGAAATGTATTTAAAAGGAAAAAAGAAAAAAGAAAAGCCGACAAAAAGAAATTTGCCTGCTATTATAAAGAATAAATCTATTGTAAGAAATGCCTAATATACCATTCAAGGCATATTTTTTGTGTTTATAGACCCATGATGAAGTCCAAGTGCTGGACAGTGACAAGGTGATAATTATTTGACGCCATCTTAGAAATTCCCTTAATAGTCGTAAATAATGTATGTGAATTGTGTTTTTTTGTTTTCTATCCAGGTATCCAACGGCTGCGTGAGCAAGATCCTGGGCAGATATTATGAAACTGGCTCCATAAGACCGAGAGCAATAGGCGGCAGCAAGCCCAGGGTCGCCACTCCGGAGGTGGTCGCGAAAATCGCGCAGTACAAGCGGGAGTGTCCGTCTATCTTCGCGTGGGAGATCCGCGACAGACTTCTGTCGGAGGGGATCTGCACCAACGACAATATACCCAGTGTAAGTGTATTGACTGTAAGTTATGTGCATGATTTAATTTGCCACATGAAATGACTTTTTTTCTCATGCAGTCGAGGAAAAGGAGATGGGCATCCAACCATTCAGTCTTATTAAACACACTGCGTTTCAAAGTGTTGTGTGTGTGTGTGTGGGGGGGGGGGGGGGGGGGGGGCATTACCGCTTATGTGATCACCCAAACATACAAGTCAATTAGAAGGAGCTCGTTGTCCATTTGTGAACATCTTCATGTGCAGATTTATTATGATTATAAAGTGTGTGTGCATGTGTGTGTGTGGGAGAGAGAGAGAGTGCGCGGGCGCGCTTGTGTGAACCCGACGCGCGCAGAAACACACTGACACGGCGCTCCATCTCATCCTAATCCTTACTTTTTTTTTTTATCATATGTAATTTGTCATTCAGGTGTCATCGATAAACAGAGTCCTCCGCAACCTGGCTAGTGAAAAGCAACAGATGGGCGCAGATGGCATGTATGACAAGCTGAGAATGCTCAACGGTCAGACAGGAACTTGGGGGACCCGGCCCGGCTGGTACCCCGGAACATCAGTGCCAGGGCAGCCCAACCAAGGTGAGCCTCATTATCACACAGTGGCAATAAAGACACCTTGACGCATGCACGGTTGTATCAGAGGAGGAGACAGCCTGGCGGTGTAGGTTTGAGTTTTCGGTTCTCAAGCTCAGTGATATTTATGGTCAGTCTTAGAAAAAGGATTTGACTTGCGTTGTCTGTTTGAAGGTAGATGCATTAAGATGGATGTGAACTCCGCAGAGGTCACCGTGAATGATCATGTATGAATATGAATAGTTTTACAGCTTACTATTCCAGTGGTTCCGGTCCACGGCTCTGTTTTGCAGGAAGGTATTGTATTGGCATGCTTTGATGCCCTGAACAAGACCCCCAATTAAGACTAGTCGATTAGAGGAAGCCATAGGCCATGCATGCAGTCTGAATGCCTCCACTGTCCCAGACATGGATGTGCGTGACAGCGGCTTGTCCTTTCAGCAGAGGTGTCCATCCAACAGCCTGCATTTTCCTCCCCTCCTGATGGGGAAGGCAGAGCCGGAGAGCTGTGTGCGGGGATATTAGTACAAAGGAATGTTTTCCTTCACACGCAATGATTGGTTATGGGAACGGTCCGCGCTACGTGTAATTGCTCATTAGAGAGGGCTTTGTCTCTCATTATGGCAACATGCAGGAGTGTGGAGATGGCAAGGCTGCTGTGGAAATGTTCCACTTCAGAGGGTTTCCTGTCGGCCTACAGCAGGCCAAACACCGAGCAGGTTTTTCTTCGAAGAAACACCACCTTTTACTTTTACTTTGCTTCTTAAATATTCACTTATTAAACAAGTATTAAGCTTTGCGTGTGATTTATATGAATCAGAGAGAGAGAGAGAGAGAGAGAGAGAGAGAGAGAGAGAGGGAAATGCAAGTGGAGGAATTCAAGTCTTAGCAAATAATAATTTGCATTTGTTTGATGAGCATTTGGACACGTGGGGCTGTTATTTAGTTTTACTGTGGTTGCCGTTGGTGTAGTCTGTCATAACACATTAGAATAATTATTACTGGTCCCTTATACAGCTAATATGCTGTCATCATTATACAGTTATATTATATTTTCTATTATTATTATTGTTATTATCATTATTAGCACACCCATAATAATAATAATAATAATAATAATAATAATAATAATAATAATAATAATAATAATAATAATAATAATAATAATCGCCTCTTTGGTTATTATATTTTTAATTCCAGAAGTATTTAGGTAAAGCTGTTGTCTCAAGGGAACGAAAAATATGTTTGCCATCCGACAGTCGAGTAAGCAGATATAATAGCAACATGGAGAGTGACAGGGCCCCAAAAGAAGACAACTCTATCCAGAGAGGAACGAATAAAACTCCTCACCGATTTGGTCTTTTATCTCTTTCTCATTCTCATTCTCTGGCTATATGGCTCTAAATCCCGTCTATAGGATTTAGTCTCTCACTTTCTCTTTCAGTTCTAAGCGGTTTCTCAAGAGTGTTTTGATCCGGTCTCAGCCGCTGAAAGGTGCCGCAATTGGTTCGGTATCTCTTTTTTTTTTTTTTTGCTGCTTTTCCGCCTCACTGGCTGAGACATCGTGATACTAAAGAATGAGTTTATTTCCCAGCGCTTTTATAAAGAAAACAAATCCCATCCTAGCGTCAGTGGGTCTGGCAGACGGATAATAGCTGCACATTCACTCCTTTTTATGGATTAGCCGGAGTGAAGAAACAAATAGCGTGGATACAAACTATTGGCCTATAGAAGAATACTTTTTCTCTAGTTTGCAGCAAGGGAAATTGTCGAGAAACATGTTGCATCAGGTTTCCTCCAGTGAACCACGACTTTCACATTATAGAGGCACTAAATATGTTTTCAGGCCTAAAGAAGGCTTGTCATTTTCCATGGAAGCAGGATCGCGAGAAAAAGTGCAACTTGTTTGGATTCGCGTGATGGAAACGATTTTTATAATTTTATAATTGACAAAACTTTTGTACAATTTTTTTTGTTTGTTTTTTAATTGGACACCCAAAGTTCAATTTTTGGTTGTTTCAGTAGCCTGCATGTTTGCTTCTTTTTCGAGGGGCACAGGAGCTTGGTGCACCACCCCATGCACCTGTTCCAGCCCTGCACCAACCTCTTGCACCACTTATTCAAAATATGCCAATCAAAACATAAACAACATCTGCATACAAAAAAAAAACCCAAACAAAAACAAAAAAAAAAAAACCCAAAACTTAAATGCCCCTTTATGAGCTCAACCCATGGTGCCGGACAGGACATGAGTGAGATATTACATAAACCACCCTCTATCAACGCTCCCCCCCAACTCCGCTTAATTTCGCATTAACTTCTCGGTGTGATAATGATGTCCAACAACAAGACAGACATTAGTCGATAAGCCTCGCCCTGCAACTGAAGGGGCCTTTGGGCCCACCGCGGACAAGCAGGAGCAGTGAATAGATTGGCCTTATTTTGGTTGTTCAGGGGGTTGCATGCTCTCTCCTCACTCATTTGTTTCCAATTGAAGACAGAAATCCTGACTGGCGTGGAGCTGGCCGGGGGACGTGATTAATGATGGTAGTGGATAAGGGTTAACACACTGGACTCAAAGCTCTGTTGACTGGGATCCTCGTGCGCACAATACCAAAGTACTACAGCCTGTGCGCCTCCAGAAAGAGAGAATCCTTTTGTCATCTCCTCCAATAGCCCCCTCCACCCCCACCTCCCCTCCCCTCCCATATATTACACCCACCGAGGGCTCACTGCTCGTCCCTGGCTGTGACCATAGTTTAATGGTTTCCCTTACTCCTGAAGGCATTGTATCATTCTGAAAAGCGTCTTCTCCTATTCAAAAGTTGGTGGTCACCTCAATGGCTATACCAACGCCCATATGGGAACGAACCATTGAGGCATTGCTCTGCCCTAAAAAAAAAAAAAAAAAAAGTGGGGGTAGAGGGGGGGGGGGGGGGGGTGTTAGAGAGTTTGGGGTTTTAATACATTTCATAGGCTCTGAAAAGAGGTTCGCCACATCTTGTCACATTTCTCTTAACCTTTTGAGAACACACGCCATTGTTGGGAAGCGATAAGTACGCGGGGCCTTCCCCTCGCCAGCCTGTTTTTCCCACAATATTTTATAAACAGTTTAACTGCGAAGACCTTTCTTTTATTTCTCTCTCTTTTTTGGTGTGTGTGATATTGTTCCTCTTCACGCGGCCAGTCGTCTGTAATCTGGCAACATTATGAAGAAATTTCAATAATTCCCCTGATTTTGGATGAAATCAACCATGATAGTGGCTTTAATTAATGATGTTTTCACTGCGGTCTGTACAATTAGGCTGATACAACACGAGACCCCAGAATTAATTATTCAATTAACTTAATTGAATGCATATTTCATTATATGCTTTTTTTCCCCTTTTTTTTTTTTGCAGATGGCTGCCAACAACAAGACGGTGCAGGAGAAAACACAAACTCCATCAGCTCGAACGGCGAGGATTCAGAGGAGACACAGATGCGACTCCAGCTCAAGAGGAAACTACAGAGAAATCGCACGTCCTTCACACAGGAGCAAATTGAAGCTCTGGAAAAAGGTCCAACAATCAGTGAATAATTTCCACACGTGCATGAGCCAGTTTCAATTTGAAAATAGTTGTTTCTTCTTATCAATAAAAGTAAACACATTCCTGATAATGGTCAGAGAGTTGATGTATTCCTGTTACGGTTTATTGCAGTGAACAAATAATAGATCTAATTATTCAGTTGTTAGTAAATGAAGAAGTAGTGGATTCTGGGCCTTAGAGATAGGCTACATTCATTCAGCTAATTCGTTGCTTATTTACTAACTAACATTTTTCCTGTGCGATTTCTTGCTCTACAGAATTTGAAAGAACTCATTATCCAGATGTTTTCGCGCGTGAGAGACTAGCAGCGAAAATCGACCTGCCCGAAGCGAGAATACAGGTGAGTGAGCAACAACTTATTAAAATGTTTTTTTTCTTTTTCCTTTTTTTACACCAGATTTGTGAAAGTTTTCAAACGCTACAGAGTGGTGAGAAGGAGGGGGGCGGGTGCGAGGGGTGGATGACCGTAAGAAAACTAACAGGAAGGTTTTCATCGCAGGTATGGTTTTCAAATAGAAGAGCAAAGTGGAGGCGAGAGGAGAAGCTGCGGAACCAGCGCCGTCAGGCCAACAACTCCTCCAGTCACATTCCCATCAGCAGCAGCTTCAGCACCAGCGTCTACCAGGCCATCCCACAGCCCACTACACCGGGTAGGTGTCCACCAGAGCTGGGGGTGGGGGTGGGGTAATGTTTACAAGGACACCACCACCGGCTTCAAATATATTAAACAACATTGTATTATTACTTTAATGAGGGGAATAACCGCACATTTAACTGTTCATGACTTCAGGTCTGACAGGATCCAGGTGAAGTAGGCTATTACTAAATATCGTTATGTGACAGCCTGCGGATTCATATGAAAAGGAGAAAAGAGGCCTCGATGGCTGTGCGCTCTAGTTCACATGAAGTAACACCGGTGGTTTCCTTTTGATGGATGATTGAGCAAAACTTCTCAGCTGACTATCTGCGTAATTACCAAATCAGGCACGAGGGCACACCGGCAGAACTGAAGCTCATGCTCACAAGTCAATCACCTGAGACACACACACGCTGCACAGTATCTGTCCGGGCCTATCAGCCTGTCAAAGAAGGCGTCACCTCGTGCACGCACAACTTAACGCTAATGAGATGGTCTCTCACACTGAAGGACTCTCTCTCTGTGTGTGTGTGTGTGTGTGTGTGTGTGTGTGTGTGTGTGTGTGTGTGTGTGTGTGTGTGTGTGTGTGTGTGTAATGTATCTACCTTCAGCAGTTTTAACCGCATTTTCCTTTTTTTCATTCAGTGTCTTTCACCTCGGGGTCAATGCTGGGTAGACCTGACTCTGCACTCACAAACACCTACAGTGCGCTGCCCCCCATGCCCAGCTTCACCATGGCAAACAATCTACCTATGCAAGTAAGTAGAAGAAAACAAAACATAATCCTCATTAGTCAATACAAGTTTACGGATGTGTATTTTATGTAATAAATGATTTTAATGATGTTTCCTGGCCAAACATTTTCCTTAAAAACTTATATTTAATGAAAGATTTGGATTTTTTTTTTTTTTGGGGTCAGGAGCAGAACTAAAATTATGAATGAAATGAAATCTACACACGTCTGCCTATGAAAAGCTTACAGTGTCACAGGCTACTGAGCTGAAAACTATGGTTGGCTAAGCTAATGTAACATTCTCTCCCCATCTATAGCCCAGCCAGACCTCCTCTTATTCCTGCATGCTGCCTACCAGTCCGCCTGTGAACGGGCGGAGCTACGAAACATACACGCCCCCTCATATGCAGGCACATATGAACAGCCAATCAATGACCACTTCTGGTACCACCTCAACAGGTAGGCAGAAAATTTATTGTTTACCAACATGCTTGGGAATTTAAAAAAAAACCAACAACAAACAAACGGTGCACTCTTTGAAATATCTGCCACCTTCCCTGTAATTTTGGGGGTACTACATAGCCATCTTTGATTCATGATATGTCACGGGAACTTTCCTTTTCCCTCCTTCTGTCCAGACTTCATGGTTTAAACGTCTGCAGATCGATATTTCCACATTTCATATCATCTCTGCAGCTGCATGAAAGGAGCTCATTTCATCGCCTGCTCTGTGCCATCATGTCAATCCCACTACTCCAGCCCATAGTTTAGTTCCACCCCATTAGGATGCTGTTACTGAGAGCCATATATACTGGTTATAGTCATGAAGAGTTAATCATGCATAACCACATTTCCTCTGTGCTAAATTGCTAATTAATTTGATTCATTTGCTGTTGTACTCTCTCTGTTTAAATGCCATTGCCAAAGCCTCAATTTATTGAGCTTGCAAGCATTTTACTGAGCAACCATGTGCAGAGCTTTGTGACTCATTGCAGCTTCACTGCTCGTCTACCTATTTGCAAGCTTTTAAAATACAAAGCTTTGTGCTGTAAGGCTAACTAGTGTTAGCTCTCACACTAACTGTGCATGTTGCGTTCACTCATCTAATTCAGCATGTTGATTTCTGGGGCTATATTATTATTTTTTTCAATTCTGTTGTTTTTTTTTTTTCTTTACTGACGTCTTTCTCTTTCTGTCTCTGCAGGACTCATCTCTCCTGGAGTGTCTGTCCCTGTCCAAGTCCCAGGGAGCGAGCCTGACATGTCTCAGTACTGGTCAAGACTACAGTAGAGAGAAGAGCTACTTCACCCTGTAACCACCCACTCCACCATCGCCCTCCGGCAGTGCTCCTCACACATACACAGCACAGGAGAGTAGAGAAGGCGAGAGAGAGGGTTGAGAAGAGGCAAAGGACAGGAGAGGAGAGGAGGAACGAAAGAAAGAAAGAAAGAGAGAGACTCTGGGAGAGCCTTGGGACGTCTGGGCTTTGTTTTTCCAGTGGGACTGTGTGCTGTTCTGTAGCTCTAGGCACATTCAAACATTCAAATGAGGACTTGGAAGAAAGAACAACAATGGAAAGACAGAAAAAAATGGACCTCTGTAAAGTGCCCGGTGTTAAATTTTTATGGAACAAAAACTTATGTTTTTTTTTTTTTTTTTTCTATTTCCAACTTCAGTCATTGTTTCCTTTTTTCTCTGGTGTGTTAGTAAATGGCCATTTGTATGTTAATATGAAAAACCAAGATCAAGTACTGATAGATGGACTGCTAGAAAACCATGTTGGTCTTGCGTTTGTTTGAGAGAGGAGAACCTGAGAGATTCTGCCATGACTATCTTTTAATCTGCTTATATCGAGACTTTCTACCAGCCTTTGCATGGTCTCTGGACGCTGTTGCATATCATTAAAGACGAAAAGCTGGAGGGAAGACTCTTACTGTGTCAAAAAAAAAAAAAGAAAAAACAAACAAAAAAAACCTATTTATTGGTCTTATTTCTTACGAATGGATATTTAGCAGAGGAAGCTCAAACTCGATCCATCCACTGAGGCTGTGGTCTTGACTCCTCTGACATGGGCCCGCGTTTGCTGGCTTATTAGACACGGATCACTATCAACAGCTCAAAGTGCGCAAAGACGCTGCGACATGCGACACAACTTGGACCTCTTGCTTCGGTGGTTGGATTGACTCTAGTTTACCACAAAGAACTATTAAATGTGGAAAACAGGTGTAAAAGAAAACCTGTAGTCTGTAAATGGTAGACTGCGTCTTCGATATAATCCAGTTTGTTTATGTCAAAATGTAAAGTACTTGTCTTCCCTAGAAATCTTCCAGAAAGATTTCTCCAATAAAAGTTGATTTCATTTATATCCCCGAGAATATTCTATAAATGTTCCATGCATCATAAAATACATTACTTTAGGGTCAGGTACAATTTGTCTCTTAGGTATAGTTGTATTATAGTGTCCTATGGTCAAAAAAAAAATTTGTGCAACTAGAAATATTTAATTCCTATAATTATGATTAAACATTGCTTGACAGAGTTTTAAACTTAAGTGTTTGGCAGTTGTTTACAAGTACATATCAGATTTAATCATTGTTGATTGTAAAACAGACCAAAGCCTTTGTATTTCATCTAGTTCACAATGTTTTTTTTTTTTTTAAAGATATTAGTCTTGTGTTGCAAAATTTTGTAAACACGTTCTGTTTCGATTACATTGGCTACTAGTTCGTAAGACTGCAGTCGAACCCCGCAGTCCTTATTTATAATTGAAGACCATGGGAGGGTTTTTCTAGCATCATCTGTCATGCTCTTTTGAGTTTTGCATTTTTATTTCAGTGTGTACGTAGAACATGGACACATACTGGGTTTACGTCTGAGCAATGCTTCTGAGATAAAACGTCTACACGCTGTCTCTTAAATATTTCAATTTAATTTTATTTAAAATGGAGCTTTCTAAATGTATTTTGTGAAAACTATAAAACATTTTGTACAGTAAAATTGTGTCTTAAAGAAAGCCTTTTTGACTGTTCAATGCTCTGTCTAATACAGTGTCAGTCTTTGCTGAGCAAGTAGAGGCACTTCTTAATTTTCATTACTGCAATTTTTAACTTTACTTTTGTAAATCTAATGCTGACAAATGCTGGTACAAGGGCTTGTAATACACACACAACGCTTCCAATTCCCACCAAACAAAGGTGTCCAAAATAACAAACCTCTCTTGATGTATGGGGCTGAACCAAGTCGACACAGACCACACAGCACAACACCACCGCACAATGAGAAAGGTCAAGCAATTCACCATCACTGGCTCTTGTTTTAGTAGAGTTACGATGGTATGAAGAAATACAGAACCAATGAGGACGCGGAGAGAGCAGGGAAGAGAAAAAAAAAAGTCATGGAATAAAGCAGTCAGTGCCTAGAGCGAGGCAGAGGAGCGATTGTGTGGCAGAGTGAGTTATTTTGCTTCACTTGCTGCCTCAGCAGGGGGGTTGTGTCTGTGTGTGTGTGTGTATGGATTTGAAGGGGTGTGTTAGAGAGAGTGAGAGAGAGAGCGTCTAAAAGGAAAGGATGTCCAGGAAAGAGCGAGGTCAGGTAACATTCACACAGCATGTAACAGCACCAAATATCTTGCTCAATTGATTAATTGAATTTACACGTCTCACTCAATATTTAATAGTCCAATCAGAACTTTGAGGATCGGAGGTTAATCAGATTTTTAAGAGGATTTTTTTATTTTGTGGGGCTAATGCAGTTTTTCTATTCATTTAATCCAGTTTATCACACAGACGGAGGAATACTGTTTTGAGAGCAGTGGGAGGGGGAGAGCGAACGAGCTAGACGAACCTGCCGAGACAGAGGAAGAACATTAATAATTACAGAGAGCGAATGAAAGAGAAATTCAAAATGCAAGAAAGAAAGACTGCAATTAGAGGAAGTCTAAATAATACACAGCTCTAGGATAAAAAGATTTAAATTTGATTTTCGCTCGGAACAAAGTCAGACAATATAAGTTTCCGTAAAAGTTCCTGAGAACGTTTGATACACTTTGATCTGTGGTTTAATGTGACACTAATTTTGACCTGGAAATCTGAATCTGAATTCTCCCGGCAGCAAACAGAAGCTGATCCTCTGTTGGTGTCAGCAGTTAAATTCTGTGCTGTGTGTGTGTGTGTGTGCTGAAACATGAAGTAACATCGCCCTCATCATTGTTATTATCATGGATAATAGTCTAGATTTGTGTATTTTGTAAACTGTATTTAACAGGTATGGTAACCTCATTATGTAATCTGAAACACCACATGTTTGAAGAACGATCTGCTTTATAAAACCAAAACTGACAGAGAGAGAGATATTCAATGTGAAAAAGAAAACACGGCCTTACATTTTGTTACTCGAATAGTGTTGCGGTGTGACAGGCATTCAATAATAGAACAGAACCTGGAAGACCTCAGCTAAAGCTACTGTAGGAAAACAGCTATGGCTTTGGTAAGGAATCAATAGGACATAAGCGGCAGCTGCCAAAAGACACGATTATAAAAGCGTATTCTCTACACTCAGTCCCATGGCTTTCTTTTTTGCTACAGGGCCAAGTGAGGCTTTCAAGAAGTAGGTCCTGTAAAAATGTGCCAACAACACTGGATGTTCATCGTATGTGTTATTTTCACAGATTTCATTAAGATGAAATGCAAGTAATTTAACAAAAAAGAATATGCATTATTTGTAATACTGACATATTTTTCCAAACAGATTTAAATACGTTAGGGGGAGGGGAATACGTGAGGGGAATAAGGGTATCTGAAGAGCCACATAATAATTTATTTAGAAAAAAAAAACTCTGCTGAATAGGAGAGAGCACCACTCTCTCTACCAGACTGTGAACTTTCAGTTATTGTGTTATTGTGTTCAGAGGCTTAAATTAATAGAGATTTCCTGGTACCCTGAATTACTTATTAATACTTATTACAGAAGCATGTGTGGTGGCTAATTAAAACCCACTGCATTGTCTAACCACGTACAACCAACTTTATCCCAGGGGAGAACACTGACAAATCTGCTGTCGATCAGGTGTAAGAAGTCATATTTTAAATGCTGTTTACTTCAATCTTGAAAATCTGCACAGCCGCTTGTGTAATATATGTAAACTGAATCTGCATAAAGACAACCTTTGGTGAAATGTACGTACTGACTAGCTGATTCACCAAGTTCTAAATGTGCTTAAAAATGTGACAACCCTCATTCTCTATGCGCATACAGGACACTGACATTATAAAACTTAAAAAAACCCCCCATCACTTTCTGAACTGACTGAACAAAAAGTGAATCATACGAGCAGTATGGCAACATAAACAAATGCCAAAATGAATTTATTCTATTTTAATCTACCTTAAAATTCCCTACCCTGAATATGTCAGCTCTTCAACAACAATAACTTGGAAAACAGTTTTTATCTTGACAACACAAGCTTTCGTTCACCTGTGTAAGTGACCTGTGTATGTCATCTCTCTTTCTCATACACTCGATATAAGAGCGCTCCGTTCATGCATGAAACTGTCAGGTAACACCACCCTCTCCCAACACGTGTTGTAGATGCTTACCAATACTGCCAGTTTTTACAGGCAAAAATATTCAAACTGGCATCAACAGCAGACTGAGGAAAACAAAAATGAAACATTTAATTTTTCATGTTGTTTTTTCTCTGTTTCTCCATGTCACCATTTGACCTAATTTGTTCTTTTGGGCTTGTCATGGCAAAGCAGCTCATCCAGCAAACATGCCTGATGAGGTGTGAAGCCTGCACCCAAATCCAGCTCTCCTACCCTCTGCCCACATTCCAGCTTACTGGAGGTAGACGTCACTCACCGGCACAGTCTCAGGGTCAGATGGAGGCATCCCCATTCGAACCTGAAACCAGTGAGGCAGACCAGAGATCAGTCACTCATAACACGCTGACTTTATGTCCTCTCAGGCTCACAGGCAGTCAACTTCCCCTTCAGAGCTGGTGTTGAGACAAAGCAAAGTAAATTTTGAGTAAAGAGCATACGTTGTGCGCTGTGTTTTTATTTTCTTTTATTTAAGTCAACAAAAGCACATTTTATTGCATTATCCTACAAAAAAATTTGTACTTTCATACTGTTGTACACGGTGGAGCTAAGCAGGAGTGGCCACTTGTTTCGTAAAGTAAGTGCTGAGCTAGGGTAGAATGCACTTAAATTATTTAATGTCTGCCAAGACTGAGAGTCTGCAATGACTAAAAAAT
This sequence comes from Toxotes jaculatrix, assembly GCF_017976425.1. Lineage (NCBI taxonomy): Eukaryota > Metazoa > Chordata > Actinopteri > Toxotidae > Toxotes > Toxotes jaculatrix. The sequence continues at coordinate 15,294,227 of NC_054394.1, read as the reverse complement.
ATTTCATGATTACACTTTACATGTAAACAAACCCCCAGAGGGAGAGGAAAAACCTCCATCTTGGATTTTAATTGGGTTAAGCACAAGTGACCCTGCCAATCACAAACCTTCATATTCACTTTCTGAAACACCATAGAGCTTCTTTAACAACTTTTTTCTTTTTACTTGAAAGTTAAATGTACTTCTCATGACAGTTTGAAATGTGCAAATAAGGCCGTCAGAGTAAGAAAAGAAAAAGAGTCTACTTTAAAATGATATAAAAACAACTTGAAATGTAGCATGAAATGTGTCTGTTATGAGTAGAGGTACTGTGGATGTTTAGATCTTCACCCCTGGCTGGGACAGTTGGCAGGTGGTAATGGCTGGAAGGGTTATCGCGGCTGACATTATGTGGGCGAGGGAACAACCTGGTCACCGTGGTAAAGAGGACAACGCTGCAGCGTTCCAGGTGTTGGTTGCCCGTGGCGACTGTGTGGGAGCTCTAGAAGTCCAGGTGTTTGTTGCCGGAAGTGCCAGAGCCACAGGCTGAAGCCACCGTGGTCCCTCCTGCCAGCTCCCCCCTGCTCACACGACTCACAGTCTCAGACAAGTCTGGAGGCAAATGTAGTCTCTACAGAAATTAGAGGGTGCGTGGGGGAGGGAGGGGTGGGGGGTTGGGGGAGAGGGAGAGGGAGAGTGGAGGCAGAGTATTAGATCAGTCTGTATAGAGAAAAAGGAAAGCACTACAGTGGATCAACATACAGTAGATGGTACACTTCAGTGATGTGTATTCACAGAGAGCCATGTTGGGTTGAAATTGCATTAGATGCTTCACCACTCCCCTCAGCACTGGCAGCGTGGAGCAAACCTGCTAGCGCGCTGCTAAATGCTTCAGAGAGCTTTAGGTCTGTTACAGCTCATAGGGAATATGTGTGTGTGAGTGTGTGTGTGTCTGTGTGAGGTAGGGGCGCTCTGAGAAGTTGCGCATGGGACAGAATGCATTTACGAGTTAAGGCAAGAGAAAGTGTGTGTTCAGACACAAGTGTGCATGCAGGACCTGGATGTGTTTGCACTTGTGTTTAACTGTTTTACTGTGTTTGTAGCACAGATGATTATGTTCGGCTAATACCAGAGTCATTAGAATCAAGTCTTTTAGCTGTTTCATAGTAAAGCTTATCTGTGGAGCCGCCCTGTGCCAACTCAAAGCACAAAGGGCCACTCATGTAAAGCCCCCTAACACCAACACGCTAACTACTATAAAGCTTAAGAGGGGGCTACACTGCTCTGCCCTCTCCTGAAGCTGCAAGAAAAGCCGCCAGTGGCACTCCACGAACAAAGTCTTGAAGAGGTGCTGAGAGCGTGAGAGGAGGTGAAGTGTCTCCAGAGTCAAGTGTGCGCCCAACAATGGTGTTGAGTAGCATGTTGCTCGAGTGTCTATCGAGGAAGTTAAATAAAGAATACAGGCATCCAGGGTACAAGACAAGTCAAACCCTGTAATTTGCCCCTAAAAGAATCTGCCATGACATCTGAAACCCACTGGTCAAAGCCTACACTCCCACCTTACCCCACCCCACCACATCCCACCCCTCCCCACCCTAGCCCATCCTCTAAACCTTCCCTGTCTGCCACATCCTTACCCCCTCCAGACATACAACTTTAAGAGAGCCCTTCCACTCCCACAGATACTTATCTTTTTCTTAATGACTAGGTGTTTGGGTATAAGGTTTAACAGCGTCATTACTAAGAGATCATTGAGGACTACGCAGCACTCTTTGCCCCTCTAGGGCGGACTACTTCCTTCCTTTGCTTAATACCGTTTTAGGCGCACTGAAACATCTGAGTCTGAACTACAAACTATTTTTACATCACTGATGTTCCTGTCTGATACAAAGCCTCGTGCCCCTGCTACTGCAGGGGAAGCAGGTCGGAGGCGCATCATGCTCAAGTGGTCTCTCTTCTGTTGAGCACATTGCCTTTGTGTGTGTGTCAGCAGACCGTTTGTCAGGCAAGTAGAGGAAACAAGAGGAGTAGTCTTCATGCAGCCCAGCAGATTATCTGGGGCAGGTGAGCACTGAGACACTGTGAAGGACCTATAATTTAATGTAAGGTGGTAAAGGTAAGGTTACACAGGACTTAGAAAGGCAAGGATGAAAGATTCCCACTTGGAGAACAGACAAAAAAATGAGCACAAATCTAACTATCAAAGTAATTAGCAAGTTGTTAAAAACGTACATGATGAAGTTCTCAGACTTTTCTTTGTATGTAACTCCTTCCCTGACTCTATCTCTCACACGCAAACATCCACGCAAACTCATATATTGGCCTTGAGGGGGCCTCCAGAAGCTCCGCTCTGCTACCTCCCCTGCCAAACCTCACCTGTGTAACCTTTCGTGTCTTCAGCTCACTCAAGTGTGATTGAAAAAGAAAAACAATGCATTGATCAAGCCTGGACTCAGTCCTGCTTAGTGCACTGCAGCGGAAACACGGTAGAGAGAGGGGTAGGAGAAAAATCAATCACATATACATCATCCTCAGTGGGTGAAAAAAAAAAAAAAAAAAAAAGACATCACACCGTTGTCTGGCTGTCATGCACCCACGGCCCTGGCTACACTGTGTCTGCTTGGCTCTGGGCTCTGTGAACCCACTGTGCAGAGCGAAGGTCAAAGCAATCCAGAAGTGCAGCTCAGCTCCTCTAACCTTTGAGTTCAGGGGCAGATGAGAACAATCAATGGTAACATCAAAGTTGGAGGGAGGAGCAGACAAAACCAATCGATCGGTTTGACACACAGAGGGAAAAGACAGCCTAGTAACAGTCAGCAACCATCCCGCACATCAGTGACAGCTGCTGTTAGAGATGATAACAGTTATTGGTTGTCAGGGCCCTAAGAACTTACTTTATGTTCAGTTCCACTCTAAAATACAGTGTCAGTGCAAGTTAACTGGATGAGAACAGTCTAAAAGAAAGGTTTTGATTCCTTTTTACCCTGATTTTGAAATTTACACAAATGCAAGGTAAGTGAAGGGCACTTATTTTAGCAGTGACAGGCCAACTACGGGGCTGCCATAAACATTTGCGTTGACACCAAATGAATGGAGGTCAGTGTAAAACTTAGACAGACATAGTGAGAGAGGCTCTGAGTCTGCTTCCCTATGACCTGCACACTCCATGATGTAAACAAGGACATCCGGAAAATTCTCAGAGGCATAGTGGGGTGTATGTGTGTGTGAAGTCTTTCTCTGCTGCCTGGCAACCTTCACGAGGGTGGAGAGAGAGGGAAAAAATAAGAGAGGGTTGGGGGGGGGGGGACGGGGGTGCTGGATGGGAGTGGACGGCGGGAAAGTAGACCATTGGCTGTGTTGTATTGGTGGTGGGGGGGTTGTGAAAATGGATGTGTGCCACAATGTTAGTGCGAGTATGTGTGTGATGTCAATGTTCCCTCCCTGGTGGCGGGCAGGGGTAAAGGTCTGTGGTTCAGCTCCGCTCCACAGCCAGAGGGGCTGGGGCCATGCTGGCAAAAGGGTGAGGGGTGACAAAGCTCCAAACGAGTGCTAAGCACTTGAAATGAGCCCTCGGGGCCAGCCCACAGACTAGCTTTGCCTAAGAGGGTTACTAATATCACCCCACAATGAACAATTCCCTTCAGCTTACTAAACACCCCAAAGACCCGAGTTCTTAAGAAATACAGCATGTCATGTTACTTGTAACTGGACGTCTACAGTCTCCACATATAGCAGTGTTTCATGGGTCAGAAAAGGAGGCAAAAGCCACCAAATCACAGTTTTAATGCTTTTGGTTATGTTCCGGTTACGAATATAACAAATGTTATGTAAGCGTGGTATAAATCAGAATCCAAACGGACAAATTTTTTCCAACTGCAGCTTACAAGGGACCCGGTCACACAAAGCAGTGCCATCAAAGGCATTCCACTGCTGGTAACGGCTTGCTAATGACTGGAGTATTAGGTGCTAATTTAACGAGTCATTTCTTCCATAGAGTTTTAGCCACACTTTCAAATGGCCCGTGTCACTGTACAGCTTAGAACTCTGGGAAACCCAACACCTTGTTGGAACACATGACGACTGGTCTGGCTGTTCCAATCAGATTAGCCGATGTTGGACCATACTCATGGAAGTGACACGATATTTACCATAAACACCTACTTAACACAGTCATTGTTGTAATTTGGTCAGCATATTATAAGCTCTATTAAGTCAGTGTAATGAGAGAAACTAAACACTGTATAACTAAGCTGAAGTCAATTGCAGAAGAAACGACGACTAAGCACTCTGGCTACATGTTGTCATGCATGAATAAGAATTCTTGTCATTGCATCGATGCCGAACAACATAATAATATGATACTGAAGAATACAGTTTGGATGGATTTATATACCACAAATCCAGTATTCATGGACAGTGGTCACATTAGAGGTGATACCTTTTGCCATTTCCATTTTCCTGAACAGCACAGCTGCAGTGCAGCCACTGTAAACTAATGTGGACGTCTGTCCATGACACCAGGTCAATGTCCTCCATTTGCAGTCCTATTTCTACAACCAGCCAAGGGTCAAAATGGTAGCAGAACTAAATTGGTAGAAATTTCCCAGACTCGCTGGTCTATCCAGTCACTAAACCAAGCTAAATCACCTCCTAGTGCCATAATCCCTCACACCTCTAAAGTTACACTGCATTGTGTGGGAAATCATTTGCTGAACCTATAGGAACTAGTATTAACTTCAGCACACCAAAACCCACATAATGAGGTGATGTGCCTTTCTATGGGAGAAGCAAACTATCATCACATTTACGCTGGTAATTTCAGAGAATACTTCCGCTACCTGGCTAGAAAAAAATGCAGAAACAACTGAGCATAAATCCCATCACTTTGGTAATTCTAGCCCACCTGCACCCAACAAAAGCAAGAAGAAGCTCTACCTTCCTCTTCTTTCGTGGTAACAAAGACTGCAACACGATCCCTGGCCTTGCCCTAAGAATAACCTGTTGACTGGGGAAGTTTCCATCCCCATGAGTTTGTCATTTTTAGAGTTTACAAAAATCGCAGTTAACTCATTCATCTTCCTCATTTCTCACTGATTATTTCTTTGTCAAACAAATTTCTACTTAACGTGTAAGGATGGTTACATTTCCCAGCTATCTAACTACGTTGTTCTGCTGATGTGCATGATGTGCAAAAGCATGCAGGTCAACAGAACACTAAACGTACATGCTTTTTAAGTAAAAGACAAGAGAAGAGGGAAACAAATGTGAACTGCACTAGAACCCATCTCGAGTTTCTTTTTTTGGTAATTTGGTGATGGTCACCTGCTCGTCATGTCACCTGCTGCCTGATCCAGGATAATCTGAGAAGCAGGGGTACACACATTCAGGCAGACTGACAGACAGACAGATACAGACACAGGCTCCTCATCTCTTCTGCTTCATGGCTAATGCATCTGACAGAGTAGGCAGCAGGCAGGCAGAAGGATGAGTAAGCATTTTGAGTGTAATTATATTCCCAAACACTGGAAGAATGAGAAGGGACTAATAACTGACTGGATTTCATTAAAAGTGAGCATGTCCAAACAGGAAATTGATTAGCTGACAATATTGCAAGGTTCTTTAATACCTAAAGGAATGTTTATTCCTGTTCTCTTGAATATCTAGCTCCTCACTTACCCTTCACGCTCCACAGACTGATGTAAAACAGCATTTGATAGTATGTCATGTTACTAAACATGACATGCATGGGAATCAGTTAGCTTCACGATGCTTCTGAATAACCAAATGGACAAACAAGGGCCAAAGTGTAACTGTGCTGTAACACAACAACTTGACTTGTTATCTCCGTCGTCATCATCTTCAGCTGAACCCTCCTCTGGGGGCCTCTGCTCAGGCCTGTCAAGAGCTTTGACAGGGGAAGCAGCGTGAGGCCATTTTGTCTCTTTTCAGTTCGGTTTTGTTTCTCTTTGGAGGGCAGTGTTGGTATGGACCGTGGGCGTTGTAGGGTGAGGGGGCGAGGGCACATTGACCCCATTGGTGCTGGGTAGAAAGGGGGGGGGGGTTAGTTGGTGTTATGGACTTGGGCACAGCCAGGGAGTGCTGGTCCGTCCCTGGAGTGACATGGTGCCTGGGGAGAAAGGGAGAGGGATAGAGGGCGTAGAGTACAAACATGTCTAAGTGCTGCCTTCACTACTGATAGGCCCATAGCAAATAGTGCGGCTGCATGGGTTATGACAGCATATCTGGGGGACTTCTTGTGCCCTCCACCCCTCAAACTCACATTTTCCCCCTCAAACCATGACTCTGATACAAACGTCCTCAGGTTTAAAAAAAAAAAAAAAAAAAACACTGACACTTTTGGTAAGAGCAGGTGTTCTAGTGCTATAGATGCCCTGCTATAATAATCACACTCGGGTAAAAAAAATTCGAAACATTCAGTTTTTAATCTTAAAAAGCAACACACAGCTAAAGAACAGCTATAGGTTAAAGCTATAGCCCGACTCACTATTCAGCTGTTTATTGCAAAATAATCAATTTCATCCTTATAACGTTAAAAAATAATGTTGTTAGGCCACTTTGAGTGTTTGCGTTTTTCATAAAATGACCACCCACAGCGCAGAACAGTTTGAGAAATCAACTGACTAGAAATACTTGGAAAATGTCAGTAATTGCTTACATTTGTAACAGTTTGACATTTGGGGAAATACACATATTTGCTTACTAGCAGAGAGCTAGATCCAATAATTGATCCCCCTTGCTTATCTGTCCTTTCTATAAGAAGCTGGAGCAAGCAGCCAGTTAGCTTAGCTTAGACTGCTAGCTTAGACTTAGCAAGACTGGAAACAAGGGGAAACACATATAGCCTGGCTCTGTCCAAATGTAACAAAATCAGCCTTCTAACAATTGTCAGACTATTGTTTGGTTGGGGGCAGTGACTTCCTGGAGTCTCCAATGTTTCTCTAATGTCTCCAATAGTGTCCTGGCAACCTCATGGTAACGAAAAGGTGGAGTGCGAATAAGCTAGTTGTCAAAATGTTGAACTATTTCTTTAAAATCCCCACAATAACTGGCTCTGTCACTGTGTCAGTCACCAAAAAAATAAAAAGCCAGAGAATTACCGAGGATATTTTGTCATGTATTATTCATGTTTTTTTCTGAGGTGCACTCAGTCTACAAGTGCAAAAAGACAGACACACACTGCCACTTGCCTATGCATGTGTCACACAGAGGTATTTACAACATGAGCACACAAAGCAGGCTAGTACAACTAGGGTTTCCTGGACCCAGCCTTCCCTCCGACAGAAAGCCCTGTTTCTCTCTCATCGTTTGTGCCGTGATGGAGTTCACGCAGTTTACAGGCATAACATTTGGCAAAGCGAAAGGTCGTCTGGAGGTTACTGTGTCAGCCTGGGTAAGTGGCTGACCCCTTGGGAGGGGTGGGGGCGATCACTCTCACAGAGGAATAGTCTGTTGTTGTGCTCGCAAAAGACCAGGACTGAATGAAACACATCAGAATCAGAAAGAGTATGAAAGAAGGCAGGGAACGAAAACATTATCATTATCTGCCATTTTAAATATTTTCAGTATTTCATATTAAATAGACAACAAGGTTGAAGCTCATACCACAAGTTTGTATACTTTACCTGCCACCACCTCTTTAATTATCCTGCACATAGCATTATTGCATTTTAAGCCACAAGACCATTTAAAGCCACATGGCTGTTTGCTTTGTCCCGGCTTGGTGCCACAAAGAGCAACCCAATATGGCAGAATACCTCACCCTCCTCAGAACAGGACATGGACCACAGATTACCACTGAGAGGTACAGGTGTGTGTGAATACCACTGGTCAGTTATGTTCACTGGGATTTCCCCCATACGTGATTATGGTTTCAGGTTCACCTTGATGCTTGAAATCTTCAGGAACTTCGCAAGTAATTATATGGAACACACAGACAACTTTGTGGCTGCCTGCATTCATGACACTGAGATTCGAGATGATAGAGAGAAATGTTGGAGAATATGTGGTAAAACAGCAAAGGCGGTAACTGGAGACAGGAAGAGAAGATTAAACAGCAAGAAAACTCATCCACGTGACTAAGTGATGTGAAGGAGACAATAAATGAACAGTGTGAGAGAATATGATATTGACAGTTTATGAGTACGGCTAAGAAAGGTGCGCTCACATTGCCCTACAACTATGTATGACATAACAATTTAAGATAATGTGCTGATGTGTTTGTAATACTTTTGATGTCATTGTGGTTGCACATATGCGCAAGAGTCTGTGTGTGTGTGTGTATGTTTGCATGCATCCGTGTCTGTTAGTCTGCCCGGATGAATAAAGGGGGGTGGGTATAATCCATCACCAGTTGATAGTCCTCACAAAAAAGGAGCCCTTTTTGCTGAGAGGACAGCCCTTGTGTGGACAAAGACCACCATACTGGGGACTTCATAGGACCCAGCTGAAAAGGTGTTGCCCAGAGTAACCCCATTCACATTAACAGGCATGCTGGCCAAAGCCAGTCATTACTGCTGACTTGGACCAGCCGGGCCACACATAGACCAGCCTAGAGCCTCTAAGGCCATTCACTCCACATCAGCCCACAGGCAAACAGCCTGAACTCTGCCACTGGGGAGCATCTAGAATTGTTACCATTCTATTCGACTGTCTGTCTTGAGAGCTTCAATATATGCAGCCTTTGAGCAAATCTATTAAAAGCAGGAATATACAGTTTTAAAGGGCAAGGTTTGAGTCTTTCCCCATTCACAAAAAAAGTCTGCATTAATGAAGAAAAATAAAAAATAACAATTTGTGTGGCAATATAAAACAAATGAACTGAAAGAAATGGTTCAGTGTATATCCAATCTGGGCCTTAACCACATACACTTACATACAGCACAACAGAGTTGCAAGAAGTATTTCACATGGACAGCCACCAGCCAAGAAGTAACTGTTAAGAGTTTCAGCAGACCACAGATGTGCTACAGCAAATCTATATCTGGCTTTGATATAGCAACTTAAACATATTAAACATTGCATACACTAACACACAAACACACCGTAGTCTCCAACCCTCTCCCTCTATCCTTCCCCATGTTTGCCCTCCACCCCCAACCCACCTCCACCTCTGCTCTCCTCTCCAATGTTGCTCCCTGTGGGCAGGTGGTTGTGTAAATTTAGCCACAGCTAGGTGAGGTGCTTACTGGGTAGACTGTTGGCAAAGCCACCTTTAGGGTGTTCAAGATGTCAGAGGGAATGAGACATCACCTCAGCTGCACTGTCAAAAAATTCACCACCTTCCATTTCCCCCATAACCTCTAGGTCCTTGAAGCACTGTGGGTGATGGGGAATTCTTGTTTTGTGTTTTTTAATTTAGCCTGAAACACACCAGCCATTACCTAACCTAGAGCGGTGGCTGAGTGTTAATTGTGAAGCATTACTAAAGCCATTAAAACAGTGAGCCAGGGCCTGGGGAGAATGTATGCTAAAGTTAAAAATCAGAGAGACAGTGCTAAATGCATGCGATACCCTCTTTGCAAATGACCCCTATAGGAGCTGGCACTGTAGAGAATGTCTGGATTTTAAAACAATAAAAATAAAAATGGCTTTAGCTCAAGAAAAAACACAGTGTGGCGACATGATGAACAAAACGTACAAATCTTTGGTCGAATGATTGTGGCTGTGATTTTCAATATGCAATACTCCATCCATTAACGACCTGTTACAACAATTAAAAATGCAGACTTCTCATCAAAGGACTATAATAAAACATGACATCTAATATCAAATGTCTAATGAAAACTTTCTGTTCTCTTTGGACAATTTAGCATCACAAATTAAACTCAGTACTAATTTTTTTTTTTTATATACTTTAATGTTCCCTGAAGGTTCAAGTGTGTTACATTAAGTGTAGGGACAAATCACAGCCCTTGAAAGTGCACTTTACACCTATGTGATCATAAAATTGTAAAATCACACAGCTCTGGTGGGACAGCAAAAGAGTCTTTGCATAACAGAACAAACAGAAAACTATTCATGAGTGTCAGCATTGACTTGTTTTGGCTTCTCAAAGTGGATCAAGATTATGTAAAATCAGACGACAACGAACAAGTGCAGAGACTGTTCAAGAATTGTGTAAAGGCTGTAACTGTGCCTAATGTGAGGCAGTAATAACACATCTTTTAAATGAGGACCACATTAATATCAATCTATTAGATATAAACTTTTAAGACAAAGTAATTTCTAGCAGCCGCTACTGCGACAGCAAGAAAACATTTAGTACAATGAACAATAAAGCAAAATAATCTGTATTGTGACGTCTATATTTCTACGACACTAATTACCATATAACAAATTACACAGAGCTCTAAAAGTCTAAAGCTCCATAGTTATGGTAAAAAAATTTTTGGAGTCATGGGCAGCTAATTGTTTTAGAGCCTTGAGAGACTTGAAATGGAGGAACAATCTACAATCAGTGTAGAAACAGTATCTGCAGGTAGTATGCAGCAGGAGCAGGTTGGTTAGTAAGGTGACAGTCAGTTAAAATAAAGATGACACTTTTCTCCTAATTTCACAAATCTGACAAAATGAAGAGAATGTACGCAATTTCAGTCCAAAGTTCATGCTAAAATTTTGCTTGAATTTTCTTTAATTACTGAGGCTTTCATTTTGTGGAAGGGTTTCTGGAAACTTGAAAGGCAAAACACTTTTGAAAGAAAAGCGAAAGCTTTTCTGTGGTTAGGGTGCTTAGGTTTATTTGTCAAAAACCTTTGATCACAAAACCACAAAAGCTTGAGGAGACTAATGAGTAAGAATATTAGTTTGACATGTATAATTAGTGTGCAATTATGTTCTCTGAGGTATAGTTGGAAATTAAAAAGTAAAGGTAACTATAGCGATTGATACAGATTGTTGTTGAGTTGAAAAGAATAACAAAATTGGAAAGCGTTCCAAATGTGACTATCAGCTTCTTCATTCTCCCTGATGATGAGTTAGGCGTTTTGCTGGGAAATGGGCGGCCTGCCAGATTGGGGCCAAGTCAGAGTTGTCAGGGGATTACAGTTCTGCCTTGCTCACTGCAGGGGGTGCGGAGTGGGCCTCAATTACCCTGGAGCGGTGTGTTTGATTTGGCCCGGCACTTTTGGGGACAGACCAAAAGCTGAATAATGCACCATTAGCAACTCAAAATCCTGCCCTAAAATGAGTCCACTTATGCATCACATACAGTAATTGTGTGTCTATCAAAGGCTGGCAGGTCTACACCAATTACCCTGATAACAACAAAACAATCTATGCATAATATTATCTGCTGAACACCTGTGGGCAGCCTCAAACATCCAAGCGTTCCCGTTTAAAACTTCCACAGCTCGTTCAAAGTCTGTCACCAGCACAGTGAGGAGAAATGAAGTGTTAACTTCAAAGTGCTAAAACACGAAAATGCAAGGTTGCGCTGAGATAATGTGCAAAAAAAAAGTGTGATGGTTGAACTGTTTATGTTTGTATTTACAAATAGAGGGAGATGACAGATAGAGGGAGGGAGAGTGTGTGAGAGGAGAGTGTGTGAGAGGGGAGAGAGAGAGGGAGAGAGAGAATGTGTGTGTGAGAGAGAGAAAGAGGGAGATCCCCCTACTCTGGCTACAGTTGGAGCTGTGCAATTGAATTTCACACGATATGAGGCAGCAAATGGCATGTAAAGGCTGAAGCGTCAGACGGTTGCTGCCACACGGGCCAGACAGATAAGGGAGGTGTAAGTGAAATCATTAGGTAACTCTGCAGGACATCAGGGGCAGTTTGAGGTTGGCAGGGGGCTATGAGAGCCAAAGGTCCTCCTTGAGCTCCATTGAACACCCACTCAGCCTGATATACATGCACTTACAAACACACAGGGAAAATCACTTATACAAACACAAGCCGCAAGACAAACAAGGACTTCAAGACAGAGACAGGCAAACAACCAAGTGCTGTTTTTCCCCCTCCACCCACAAATACATGCACATGAACACACACGGGGATGTGTACTCATGCACACGTACACACACACACACACACACACACACACACACACACACACACACATACACACATAAACACCACTTCAAACTGCAGACGCCTCATTGAGGTATCAGCTCCAGTGATTGTGTTTGTCCACCTGGGTATGAAAGAGCCATTCTGGCCTGTGTGGCGGAGACAGCAGTGTGGTACAGCTCAAGCCGGAGCCCAGCTAGGCTACGTCTGTCTCAGGCTCTCAGGGAGGGGAGCAGCCAAGTGTGGATGCACCTCATTACCTCACTCATCCACACACCAATTACCCCTAAATAAATACACCCAGCCCACAGGCAGCAACAATGACATCCAGCCTGAAAGGGAAGAAAGGACGCCGTTCAGAAAGCATTTGCACGCACAGAAAAGTGCTGTTGGATAATGATGAAAAAAAAAGTACAGAGAAAAGGAGCAAAAAGAAGAACATGCAGGGGGCTCCAAGTCTTTTTAAGAGCTCAAAGACGAAATGGAGAAAGAGAAAGAATGAAACAAACACCGAGCAAGCAGAGTGAAGTGATTCAGAAAATGATAATTTCTTGCTAAATTTCACCCAACACATCCGCAAATGATTGTTGTGACGGGGGAGGGGCAAAGTTTAATTGTTTTAATGCATGCAGCCATGAGATAGCTCTGCCACGGACTATAATGGTGATCACTGTAGAGCAGACACATATTTGCATGTAAGACGGACCGCTTGGGGTAACGGTAACAGCAGTGTGTGTGAAGGCCAAAGAACATTGGCTAAAAAGAGAACACACTAGCAGCCAAAGAGCTCCGTCCCAAGGAAGTTTGACAAAATATGGCGGGTGGCAAGAAATGTGACAAGAAACACTCTGAAGAAATACAGTATCTGGCCACCCAAAATATGTGAAAACAATTTAAGCTGCTAAAAGTGAAAAGTCTCAGTTACTAGAGTGAGAAGGTGAGCAAAGGATGCAGAAAAGGTGTGTGGCAGAGAAAACAAGACAGATGTGTTTTCAGGGAAGGGGGGTACAAAAGAGAGAGGAAGCCAAGAGTTCCTTCATGCCCCCCCACCCCCCCACCGCTCTGCCCACTTTCCCACCTCCCTCCATGTGGGATCTTTCTGCATGAGTGACTCTGTCATACCTGGGGGACAAAATGGTCTCTCTCTCTCTCTCTCTCTCTCTCTCTCTTCCTCTGTCTGTCTCTCTCTCTGCCCCAGTTCCTCCCTACCCCTTCTCTTGTATGTCTGTGCTATGACTGTGGTGAGCCAACCCTGGTTAGTTGTATGGTACTGTGTTGTGAAAGAGCCTGACGACTCAAGGAGTAAGAGACAGGCTGAATACAATATTATCATCATCAACAATATCTTTAAAAAGATGGAATGAATTAAAGACATTAGAATAAATAAAGGACCTTAAAATATAAAATTATAGATCTCAGCGAAACAGAACATCATACTATAAGTGAACCACTTCTATCTTGGCACCTAAAGGCAAAAAAGATGATTCACTTCCTCCTCTGACACCTGAACAGTCAGGTGATGGGTGGAACTGTGAGTCGCTGAGGGTGGTGTGGAAGGGATGTGCATCAGGATGTAAATACTGATAGGCTGCTCTACAGCCACCAAGATGTACAAGCACATCCCGAACTTGAAAATAACCCACATGACCAGAGCTGGCCGTTTCACCTGACCAGAGGCAGATTCCTGGTTAACAACGAAACAACGGCTGGGAACGCGTCATTTTTCCACGCTGTTGATTCGGTGTAATAAACAGAAGGTGATGGATGGAATGGAAGTGAAAGGAGCAGGTTTATTAGGATTCCTCCCTGACGGAAGGATAATTGAGGGAGGGAACGCTGCGTATGTCTGGTGCCACAGGTGGGTGGAGTAGTGTCAACATGCTGTGGCAGCATTGTCAGGATTCCTGGTGTACAGCTCAACCCTCAATCAGACTGCATGGGAAACCCAGGCTCCGTCACACACAACACAACAGGCAAGCCCTGTGAAGACCTACTGGCCTTTTACTAGCCATTGTGTCTTCTGCGCAGGTCCAGCCAATGCGACCTGCAGCTGGACCTAAAAATAGAAGGGCCCCTTCATCCTTTCTCTCCTCGTCTTCCCTGCTTGACGTTGCCTGGAGGATCCTCCTGGGAGTTCCAGTGTTTTTAATTACCTGCACCCTACAACACCTACACATGCTGTTGTCAAACCCTGCAGCAACCTTCACACACGCAGATTTCACTGTGAACACATCATGTTGTCTTTAAGGTTTATGTTTCTTGTTTTTATTTGATTAAGGTCTGTAAGTGCACACACACACACACACACGCACACACATATTTCAATATATCGGCACTAACACTTTCTCTGAAAGTGTGTGTGAAAAATGGAGGAACTGCCCTGCCAAACGTGCCAACAACCAACTCCAGTGTCTGAAACCTCCTTCACAGAAAGGTTTGCGTGACCTGTGAGATTTCACACACAAGCTGTGCCTGAGAGGAATGTACAGGAGATATGTAGGATCCTCGAGTACACACCCAGAGATGCTTGATGATCTGTACAATCCACAAACATACAAACAGAAGAAAATCATCCTGCTTTTGTTTGTATTCATCCAAACACGTCAAGTGGGCAGGATCTGGCATGCCAGCCAGTTACACAACAAATGGGAACGATTTAATTCACTCACAAGGAACTCACAACACGAGTGTGTGTTGTTTGTAAATATAAACTTTTCTTGTAGCTTTGAGACCACTGAGGTCAATGAAGCTTCAATTGAATGTTATGAATGAAATATCACTTCAACATAAGATTCATCATGATTACTCACAGGTGGTCTAATTTAAATAACATTAGTGACGCTAATAAGGATTGTTATTGTTTTTTGGCACATGTGCATCATCAGGAGCATGACCTGTCCAGACATGTACTGATAAAGCTTGTTGTGTGAAAACAGGATTAGTACCCTGTCTGAGGTCTTAAGAGTTTGCACTGTCAGCACGTGTATAAATACATCATCAATGATTACTTATATCTTACTTTTTACTTCTCCCAATAAGTA
Source organism: Toxotes jaculatrix (assembly GCF_017976425.1). Classification (NCBI taxonomy): domain Eukaryota; kingdom Metazoa; phylum Chordata; class Actinopteri; family Toxotidae; genus Toxotes; species Toxotes jaculatrix. The sequence goes on along the minus strand of NC_054394.1, from coordinate 15,279,180 downwards.
GGATTACTTAGTATTTACAAGACTGGGTTAGATTAACTGTATAACAATTTCATCACCATTAACACACACCATAAAAGCACGTCATCAGTTCATCCATCCACTTTGAATAAGTCAGAACAATTACAGACCTTAGTACATACAGGGCTGCGGGGAGCAGGCTATGAAAAGACTTATGGTAGAATTTCAGTGGGGAGAATTTTGTATGGTGTCAATTTAAAGGTGATTGGGTCTCAATGTGTCCTATCACAATGTAATGTCACAATCAACAATTCCCCATGACGGCCCAATCTCAGAATAAGCAGGACAAAAACTGTGCATCTCAGTTATATGGGCTATATACATTGGCAAACACACTTACTTCATCTGCCAAATCCCCAAATTAACACCTTTTTGGTGAGAAAGCTCAATTTGGAACACATCAAACCAACACCACAGCTGGCATTCAAGGGTAAAATTAATTACTTCAGATACATGTGCTTCCTCTCAAAGTGGCAGACTTATTTGCATTGAGAAACATTCAGCAGAAGTAATCGATGCACACACAAAATACGGCCACCCAGTGACCCCAGCCCCGTCTCAAAGTCCCTCCCCATCCCCAAAGCCCTGACGGCTCAGCCATGCATGGAGGAACAAACACAGGTAGCAAGAGCAAATCAGACTGCAACAAAACACAGAAACATGAATGGGAAGCATTACAATGACGGGCTGGAAGCAGGACAATGGGCCCGCCATTAAACAAACGGCAAATCCCAGGATGGGCTGCGGGAGTATGATACAGATTACAGGCACCTAGTCCCTGCCTGGGGAACAGGGGAGAGGGAGAAAAAAGGACACAATATTGCAATCTGACAGCTGACGTCTTCATATAAATGTATGAATTTACATTCCAATTAGAGGAAATTTACATCTTAATCACAGCGAGCAGTGTGTCGGTCCCTCGGTTAGTGTGTTGCTACGGTAATGAGGTGGGATGCTGCTGTGCTCTCTCATCCAGACAGTGATCTGTCAGCAGACGACACCTCCCTGTTATGAGGGAGCTGCGCCCTTAAATGCAACCGCCACCACAATCCAGTAATATTCGCTGAAATCTGTCTTAAATACCAACAAGGTGTGAGCTGCCACCCGAGGATAATGTGCCAAATATGGAGTTTGAAAAACATCAAACATATCTTAAATACAGTGCACTGAACCAGGAGTTTCTTTAACTGTCACTCAAGTGACAAGCTTTCAGTACTCTATGGCATTCCGTTTCTAATTTCCATACTAATAATGGGTATATTATCTTTAATGGTTTGACTTTGTTTTATGGCATTTGAAATGGATGGTGAAGCCGTCTGTGGAATTACTCAAACATATCATGTCATCAGATCACATGCTGCTCTGGCACTAACAAAGACAAAGTGAATGGGTGAGATGGAAGGACTGGGAATCTATCATCAATATCCCTCTGGTCATCATTTACACCAATGTAAATCATAACATCCAAGCTCACCCTCAAGAAAAGCACACGATGAGTCAGTCAGAGTGTGTATGTGTGTGTGTGTGTGCATACTTGTGGGCAGAGAAGAAAGCCAGACAAGTACAGATAGTTGAGAGGAAACAGTAAAAGTCTGCTGAAAGAAGAACATTTGTTCAAGTTTGTAAAGTCTTTTTGAGGACACTTGTTGTGGTTTAGTTCAATTAGCAGACAAGAGCAGTTGGTTTGAGGTTTTGGATGGGGAAACCGCACAGGCGGGGCCTAAGGCCTGGGCAGGCTCCTTTTACAAGCTCACTACAGAGGAAGAAAGAATGCACGACTGATATCAATTTTAATGAGCTCAGAAAAGGGGCTGTTTAATGAAAACTTCAAACTTTGCTGAAAAAAAACTTCCATCCAGTGAAATCATTTACTTGTAGAGCAGCACTGATTGCTGACAATGCAATCAGGAGGAGCAGATTAGCTACCACCACGCAGGAGAGCACATAAATCAGTTTAACACAGGCCTTTGCCATCTTCACGCTTGACTTTAATACAGGGATGTGTGAACAAAAAATTGGAGGTAAATGAGGCATGGCTTCTTTATCACCCAGCTCGTAGCCAATCAGACCTCTCCCGTCAGAGACACTGCTCTAATGGCTGATATCTATGGAAGCAGCCTATTACTGGATACTGTCTGTAATTAAGACAAGTCAGATTACACCAGGCCAATGTCTCCTCTCTGATATGTAGGCTGCTATTAAGGCCAGAAGTGGTAATGCACACTAGAAGTGGTAATGTACACCAGACTGAGAAAAGAAAGAAGGCTCATGTGCGTGTCCAGCGTAGGCGCCGAATGAGTCCCCCCAACATCACATGGGGTGATATGAGGGGCGTGGCTGGGATTCCACTTTAGCCTGGAGGGTGTTTGGAGAAGATGCCGGGAAGCTGCACACACCCCCTTTGGCACTTAGCTTGCATATTCTACTCTTGTGGATTGATTCCCACAGCAGTGCCGCTGTGTCTGTGCACTTCTGTCCGAACATCCGAATGAGATCTGAGTTTGGCTTTAATGTTCACCGTGATTACAACTTCTTAAAACAGGCAGCAGCTTATAAGGTGCCAAGCTGACTTTGTGTCTGGTAGCAAATGAGGTGAAAAGGGTGAATGTGAAGGCAGTTAAGTTGGAATAAGAGGTCTGAATGTAGAGAAAGCAACAGTCTTAAAAAGCTGACTCTGATTAAAAAAAGAGGAGTAGAGGGAAGAAGCCTCTGACTAAAGAAACAGAGTGGGAGGGAGATAGACAGAGGGAGAGCAAGTGAGTTTGGGAAAGCACTTCTTTCTGTACACAGAGTGACCTTGCTAACACTCTGCCTACTCTAATATTCACCACTACACATGCTTTTGTGCGCTATTCCTCGCCCGTCTAAGCACGCAAACCCTCCTCTCAGCACCCACACTCCTCCTGATTATACTATTTTACTAGCCAGTTATCCGAGACTAGCGCAGGCATTAGCACTCCTGCTAAGATTCAAAGACACACACACACATACACACAAACTCTAAGATGTGCAACCTATTGAGGGGTGCAAGAAATTCACTGTACTGATTTAATTATAATTTTGTGCATTACATCTCCTGTCTCCCTGTGAGACTTCTGTTTATGCAGAAAGCTCAAACGAGGACTGCTGAATGTCAGAGTGTTTTCAAGGATGTGAATCAAAGGAGGCTGTTAACTTTCATGTCCTGTGAGATTTATCTGGAGAGGGACGCTCATTGGAATCTTTTCTCTTGTTGAGGTGAGCAAGTTATTTCTGATATGAGTAAATGAAGTCGCTCAGTAAGTGAAAACTTTGGTGTCTGCAACAGGGACATAAAATATTCCCATCACACCTCTGAGTGAACAAACATTATTGAATTTCCTCAAACTTTTTGAACTTTGAAATTACAGAGCTGTAAGTTTGTTTTTGTCACATAAAGTAAAGAAAATGGAACAATGTTTAGGAGACTTAAAACACAACCTATGTTATAAAATTACAAAGGCACATAAAGATACACTGCCAGGATTAAATTCATGCTAAACGCAGGCACAGAAAGACACACGCATGCACGCACACACTCACACGCATTCACAGTGGGTGTTGAAGCAAGCGTACATGACGTCCCCATACAAACAGTCTGTGTAAGTGAGCGTACAACATCAGGCCATCAGATCACTTCCCTCTCCAAACATGAAGCCTTTAATAGATGTGAAACTCCAGGCTCTGGATCTTTTCACACCACTGAGTTACAACTCACACAGAAGAACAGAAGGCAGAGGATGAGAGAGTAAAAATAAATAAATAAATAAATAAAAAAAAATTAAACAATGAGGGACACTCCATGCTGGACAAATATATTTCCGAAGAAGGGATCAAGTAGAAATTTATACTATTCAATTTGATTCATACAAACATTTCAAGACATGACAGGAAATATAGTTGTCTGGAAAAAAAAAAAATTTCATAAGAATCCGCAGACTAACATATGGAGTAACCTTTGTGGCCTTCCGGGACTTGGGGGGTGGTGGTGGGTTTACGTGGGGGGGAGGAGGGGGGGTCTAACGCTCCGAGGACCGTAGGCACGCTAGGGAGAGGTGAGCTGTCACCCCCCATTACGATCACTGCCTGAGCTCAGAAAGGGGGAGGGGGAGAAGGAGTGCAGGCAAAAAAAAAAAAAAAAAGATACTGGTTCCTCGCTAACCGCCATCTAGAGCCATCCCCGGGCCTCAGAACCCTCAGTCTACAACTGCCTCCTGGGAAATACTTGCACGCAAGTCGTCCTCATCCCTAGCTAGCAGTGGGGCATAAAGTGTGTGAGGGGGTAAGAGGATGGGTCTGTGTGTGTGTAGTTGGGCTGTGTAAGCAGAATGTATGGATTTTGTGTAACAAAAGAACAAGTGTGCATGTTTTCTTACTTGCTTCATAGAGAGGGGTGATATACTGACATGCAGTTTGGTTGGGTTAATGAAAGGAAGTTAGACTGGAGACTAGAGAGTGAGCATCTCGCTGCAACTCTTGTAATTATTATAGTTTAAAATGAAGGCAAAGTCAAGAGGTAATTTAGGGGCTCAACGTGATAAGAATCCCAAATGAAACACTTTCATTAATCAATAACTGGTAACATTTGTGTACTTTAAGATAATTGCAGAGTCCTTTTCACATTTATCTAGGATAGTAGTGAAACACCATTAAAATAATACCAGCTAGATACTAGATGCTTTAGTTTATTATGTGATACATAACATGGTGCAATATTATATGCCAGTGAATAAGAAGCTTGCCTCAGATTTGACCTTTTGCTGCCTTTTGTGTGGGTCTGGGTGAGCACTGCTTAGGTGCATTCTGTTCCCCAGATCCCACTCCTAACACCCCTGTCACTCATCATCACTCATCATTGTTGGGGACAAAAGGAAAGTTTGGTTAAGCCACACACCGGAGTATTCTCCCACCCAGTGCCTCCCCCACCTTCACACATTCACATATGTGTGTGAGGTACACACACACACACACACAGACAAATGCACAAAGAAAATTGTTCTAGTTTTGCTGCATAAACACAAGACCACTGACTCACACATGAGCCCTGACTCACTGATGGGGTCACAAACGTTTCGATAAGGCGCCATCACCTTGCCCTCTAACTTGCCTTTTGAAGTGCAGGCTTGGCCTTCCAATGGCCCTGTGACTCATCTCATCTCAGCGTAATTAAAGTCTATTCAGGGCTCTATATGTGTCCTAACTATCCTCCATCATCTGGCCAGGCCTTTCAATAGACACCTGTGAACTCTGAAGGACAGGGACACTTGCCCTCATAAAATTCATGAGCACTGTTACATTCAGTAGCCGGCCAACTGCTCTCAATGGCCAACACTGCTTTAAACAACTCTGTGTTGACTGTTGGGTGAATCCTTTTTAAATACAACCATATTCACAGTAGCAGAGGTTAAGTAGCTCCCGTGATTAGCTGAAACAAATGCCTTTATGGTGTGCTTGGAGATAAAGAGAAAGAAAGAGGATCAAGAGACGCAATTTGTTTTCGTCAAGCAAGGACTCATTGAGGGATTTCTGACAGAGAAAGCATTTAGAAAAAAGCTAAGTGTCCAACTGATCTGGCATCTCTAAGCCTACTTCTTTTGTAATGCGAACAAATGAATGAAGTAAGCACACATATTCTGAAGTGAGGAGTCTAGAAATTATGGACTCACAAGACTCTCTTCTCATGTGGATAGGCTTTTCGAAGACATCAGTCTCACGGTGTACTAAGAACAGGAAAAACAAGCTTTTAAGAAATGTTGACATTTGAGCTGTAGCTGTACCGTCCCTAAATCAAGTACAGAATCTGCTCCTATCTATATATAAAAAAAAGTATCTATCCATTCAACTCCAGTCTTCACCAAATGATGGTAAATTCACAAATTTGTTGTCTGCCAAACCAATGAAGAGGAAAAAGAAGAAACAACCATTTCAGAAAACAAACTTGTACTGAAACCATCTGAAAATTAGTGCGGACAGCACCCCAGTTACCACATTATCTGTGTTTTCAAATGTGTTCACATTACAACAGCGAAAGATACATAAACACTGAGCTGACACAGAGAAATACACACACACACACACACACACACACACACACACACACACACACACACACACACACACACACACACACACACACTCCTCCTCCTGACCCCCCCAGGACACTGCGCGGTGAGAGTGTGGGAAAGTTATTTTTAGGACCCAAGCAGAGAGCCTTCCTGAGTTTGATGCTCCTGCTCCGGATCAACATTCCACCTTTGAACCATTCCGGCCATGGAGCTGTTTGTGCCCATGATGGCAATTTTAACTTTCTGTGTGGACCAACAACTGTGAGGGGACTGCTTCATTTAAAATGGGACAATCGCTGCTTTTTGCCACTATTTAGTCAAGTCTCACTAATAACGGTAACAGGGTTTCAGGACAATTTTTAGAATGGACATTACAAATTATGGACTATGCCTGACTACGAGGAAAAGCAGTAAAGCCTTTGCACAGGATTTACAGTGAACACATTTGCCACTCTTGCCAACAATTTTTAAGACTTGAGCAAAAAGTGCATGGACCTAAGGCAAAATTAGGCAATGTTTTCTAAAAGGAAATAACAATAAAATGATTCAGTAGCCAAAGATACAGTGAAGACCCAGTTTATAAGCACCAGGGGGCTTTTGGTTCCCCAGTCACTACCATTATGCTAATGGACAGCCCTTTCTGAACACACTTACACATACCCTATAGTACCACAAGACCTCATGGATGTAGGGTGGCATGCAAGTTACATCCTCTTTCCCTTCCTCTCTCTAATGGGAGCTGAAGACAACTAGGACTACTTTAATCAGGTCTGAGTCCAATGTGGCCAGTCTAGTCTGATGGGGGCTGAGTGGTGCATGGACCATGTTAAGGGTTCACTGCTCACTGATGAAACTGCTTCACTTCCAGGGCGAGTTCAGGCAGACCACACTCTTACTCAGTCTGGCAGGAGGAGCACATACGCCCTGTTTTGTTTTGTTTTAACACTGTCCATTTGCAAGAAACGTTTCGGCGTTGTGATGATGCGGTACAGAGGGCAGCACATTTGGCAAAGTCCCAGATATTCTCTTACTGAGCTTTGACTTGACTATAGCAAACACAACTGCTACTGCTTTTTCTCCCTAGGCATTCAACAATAAAATAGCTCATTGAAGATTGTTTTAGCTGGTAGCTCCTTATTAATTTCTGAACCTCAATGTTGTTGAAACAAGCACATCCTCTGTGCCCAGGCTACCTTGGCTTCACATCAGTAAATCTATGCCACTGTGGTGGTAGTGGGGCAGATTTGCACTTGTTTGGGTTTCTAAATTTGTAGAATTAGCAAACATCAGTCCATGGACTTATGCAGCAAACTGAATCACTTGAAGATGCCATCGTGCAGATACCCCAAAGAAACACCCCCCTCCCCACACAAAACGTGCACGCTCTCACCCCCCCAACACACCCAAGGTTCAGCATTGAGACCTTACAAGCAGGGCCTTTTCAAACACACATGCACATTTGCAGAATAGATAAAATGTCTGTTAAATAATAAATGCAAATCTGATGTATGTTGTGAATATTGTTCGGCTGAGGGGTACAATCGCGTGCCACTGACTGGCCCTGCACTGAGCTCTCACTCTCTCTCGCTCTCATATATGCACAAACCATAAGCACACCTCATTCCAAAATGCGACAGAGGCTGGTGTGCACCAAGGGAGGAAGTATAAATTATTCAAGCGGAATATTATTCCAAAGGTCCATTCCCATCTGATCGTGATTCCCAAGGCAGATGTAGGAATTACAGGCAGATGTGTGGAGAACCTAAGGTTTTTTTGCATGCTACTAATAGGTTCAGGACATCCAGTAAACCTATTGTTTGTATTAGGTTTATTGCCAATCTGCAAATACTCATTGCGATCCACTACTGGAAGTACATATTGAATGACCCAGTTTAGTTCTTTCTCCATTTGAGTTCTTTTCAGTATTGGCTTTTCTCTGATCTTTAGTACCAAGCATTATTGAGACATGGGGAAGCAGATATACGACCAGGCATGGAATACAAACAAACATATAAACAAATACACAAACAAGCCCTGAGGACTGGGTCTCTGTCTAACTCGTTCTGAATTCTACAATTCTTTCTTTCCCTCCCTTTTTATTTCTCTCTCAATAAGACGGTTTGGTGCCTCTGAGGAAAAGCCCTCATTTTAATTAGACCTGACCTGAGAATCACTTAACTGCTCCTCTCCGCTTATGCCTCCCTCCTCCTCTCCAAGCCTTCGCTCTGTTCCTCACATAGGTCCATTAACACCCTTCCCTCGGCACCCACAGGCTTCAACAGGGGGCAGACACAGGCGTTGTCTTAAAGACGTTTTGAGGACATGCCAAGAAACATTAACCTACTCCACACACCTCCCTCGGACTCTCTCAGTTTGCCTTCCTCTTCTCCTTAAGACTTCTTCTACTCAGCACCATCATCTTCTTCGTACCCCTTTTTCTTCTCCTTCTTTATTTCCTCTCCACTCTGCATAAGAATTTACACATTTGGCTGATGCCAAATTCATGTTATGTGGGATGTTAGGTCATTGGACGCAAGATGTTTGTATGATTGCAGAATTGGTAGTTTGAGGGTTACAAAAATACAAAGCAGAGTTAATCTAGCACTACATGCAATAAATTAGAGGTTGTTTATCTTTAACATATGACTTTGGTTCAGACAGTGAATCCCTGTTTGTTTCAAGGACCGGTATAGTTTCAGTCCATGAGTTTTAAGGCCCTATCACACACTGCACCACAGTTTAAAATAATTTGAAACAGGCATTTTACAATTCATGTTGGCAATATCATTGTAGCAAATATTTTATCTTTCATTGCAGTGATTGAAAGATAAACAGTAGAAAAACGATGTTCACGTTTCAAAGTAATCTACCAGGAGTGTGTGCTTGCATGTAGTTGACAGGCCACCACAGCTTCTTGACAGATGAACTGCACTGTGAACTGCAGTAAGGTGCGTTTCAGCAAAATTTGAGCCAGGTTCAATGGCTTTGCCAGACGATCCAACCTTTTTTTTTTTCTTTTGCCAGTGCCCTCTGTGATAGCACCCCGCTGTGTCAGAGAAGTGGTCCCATTCTGATGAATGAAGGGGGCTTTTTTCATGTAGGGTGAAAGTTGGTTTGAACGCTGCCTCATTGAGATTAACGTCAGATAAACAGAGGCTTGTGAGTCAGACTCGTATGTTGATTTGAGCTGTCAAAAACTGTGAGGTACATTAACTCCTACATTAAATGAATGTGGCCTGGGAACGTGATCACATGCATTTCTCCTCTTTCACGTCTCACTTATACTTTCTCCAATAAGCACTTCAAAATACCACCAAAAAACAATCAAAACAAAAACCATTGTCATAAAATTGAAGGTTCTCAAACACTAGAAAGTTTTCTATAAAGCCAATACATGTGTATAGACTACACCGCCATAGTCTGTCAGTGCAACAGACACCTCCAAATAGTCTCTCTAAGGGAAGACTAATTTGACACAAATCCCCGTCTTATACTGTATTTGACCCAATGACCTGCCTCTAGCACCCCAGTACCCCACAGGCACATTGCCTGTCAGTTTAAAGGGTCAGACGAAGGTAAGGAGAATGTAATTGCGTACCATCTGCATTCTTCAGAACTTCATCCACAAAGCATCTTGCATTGTGAAACTACTGACAGAAGTCTGTGTCGGCCTCATATGAGCGACTGGGAAAATTCTCACACATGTGCGTGTTTGAGAAAGTTTCTGTCACACGTGCCTGCGTGCATTTGCTTGTGCCGTATCATGAATGTCAATATCTGTGTGTGTGTGAGCATGCAGTGTTTGTGTATGTGTCTATAAGTATGTGTTAATCTTTTCTAAACACCTAACCACTCCCCCTACCTGCTCAGACAGGGCCATGGGTTAATTCTGGCCTCAGGCGTCATGGCTAATAACTGCTCATCAACCGCAGTTTGAACTCTCGGAAATGTCAACCGTTGCCGTGGTAACCTTATCACAGAACCAGCAGAACCTCGATGATGGTGCTGAGTTTGCGGTTGGGAATGAATGTATGAAAAAATCCATCAAATTATGCAAAAGATATGTATTACAAATAGGGTTAGGGCTATTTATTACAAGTAAGTAAATACATGACATACAAGAACATGCCTTTGTTGACAGAACCTGCACTCTGCAAGCAGGCAAACAAGTACTTTTCCGCGTTCCTGAAGTGCTAGGTGATAGAAGCGTGAGTCAAACAGCAGTTAAGAAATTAGTTATCAGCATGACTCCGTGTGCAGTTGGGGTGACATGTAGCTGCCTGACCCAGCTGGTGAGGAGCTAGCGCTGTCAATCACCCGTCACTCACCACCGCCATATTAGAAACTAATACAGATAGATGATATACATAGAGCGGCTGAATTTGCTGCTTTTCAAATATGGAAAAGGAGTCAAAAGTTGAAAGAAGGACATAGCGGCAGGAGAAGTGAAGGAGGAAAAAGCTGTATTATGTGGCCTCGGGCAGAGAAGTCCTGTAGCTTGAGTAAATGAGGTGATTAGCAGGGATGGTGTGGGCTGTCACATGTCAGACAGTGGGCTTAGAATCCAATCACCATCTCATGTGTCAATCAGAGGCCCACTGAGGCAGTTGACCAACAGGTCAAACACGGTCTATCATGAGTCACGCACTCAGAGCACAACGGTGGTCCTGTATGTGATCTTATATATTGGTATACCAATGCCTCTGCAACGAGGGATGTGGAGCCAACATGCACCGTCATACCTTCGTGACATCTCCATCTCAGGTGATTTACAAATTAATGACAGCCAATCACAGAGCCAGAGAACACAACATGAGAATGTAGGAACGCATTACAATGACTAAAATGTGTTTTGATTGATTTGATGCATGACTGCTGATATGATACAATGTTCTCTGGGAAATTCCCTGCCACATAATAATGTGTCATGACCAAGGACTGTGATTGACATTTCATATTATTACACTCTTATGTCAACAATCACAGCCATTTTAGAAGTTTGAATCACTCACATTTTCTTTTAATGCTGTGTTCCTAGGGCAATCCAAGTGTATGGTTCCCATTCAACAAAAAAACTCCAATAAAGCTCCTCAAACAAGGAAGACAGACAATGCTTGGTCTTAACAACGTGCTGCTGGGATATATAGACACAGTATCCAGGCCCCATAGAGCTACAGGGATGCTCTAGTCCTCGGCCCCCTGGCCTGCCCAACACAGGGGCCTAATTAAAAGACCATTGAGGATAACCACCTTGACTTTTACGGACCTTATAAATCTATACTGGAGTGGCCTATTTGGGGGGTCAGAGAAAGGAGGGGGAGCGGGCCAATGCAGATAGGAGAATGGGGTTAGAAGGATGGTGCTGGCTGGCAGAAAATGAGAAGGGGCTGACCGTAGGATGTGGGGAGATTTGGCTTGGGGGGTGGGCATTCCTCTCCTCCCCTTCACCTCCTGCCTGAGACAATAGGGCTCACTAAGAGCCAAGGACCAGAGGGTGTGATAAGGTAATGATAATGTAATGAGGACCAATCATGAGCCTGAGCTAAGAGGAGGGCCCCTTAATTTGTCTCTAGAGTGGTAGTTCAGTGACAGATTGATTGCTCTGAGTGAGAGTGATGATGTGACACATGCAAAATGGATGCGTCTCTGACAGGAAGAGAGAGAGGGAAAGAGGCTGAAAATTCATAAATCAAAATGAATGAAGAAATGGAAATGCCTGTATAATATATACAGGCTCAAAATGATCAAGCTAAAAAGATTTTAGGCTGTGAGGCCCAAAAAAAAAAAAACATTTATCCATCCCTTACAGAAGAAGACATTTTTTGTGTGTATTTCTGACGCCTGATTAAACCTTCAGACCTCATTGCAATGTGAGGAATCTGGATATCACACTGCAGTTCAAACTAGCTTATAGGCTACAGTTTAAGGTAAAGCTGCTGATGTTTATTGCTCCTTTTTCTCAACAGGTCACGGCTGTTGTCGACTGGGGAGTGAATAAGCAGCAACCTGCTAGACAAAGTAAACAGCACCCACTGTGCATAGTGTGCTCATTTGAGAGTTGCTGTGGCATAAAATGTTTCTGTTAGTGAAACCCTGTTCGTTGCAGTTGCTTTATTTTTGTCATGGCATGTCCATGCATCAATATCACGACTGCATATCAAAAATGAAAACTACACCTTTAACTTAAACTGCCAACAGTATTTTTTTTTTCATTGCATATTCATGCATATAGATGGAATATTTTTCTCACTCTGTTGCCTTTCAGTGTTACACTGGAGTAAGTGTGGCAGCAACAGTGTATAATCAATAGCTTCACCTTTGATTTTCCCACCCAATAGCAGATAAAAGTAAACACAAGTTGACAGAGCTTGGCTTACGTGAGAGACTTCTCATTATCATCAGCACTTAATTTCAGCACTGCTATGAACACGATGAATGGAACAAATGTAATGGCTTTCTTAATAAATAATTACTTTGCATCTATGTTCAGCTCTTGTTTTAGGTTAATGGTTACACGGCAAGTTACAAAAAATACATTAGTGAGGTGGAATTGGGGCAACAAAACAAAACAAAAAAAAAAAATGACTGGGACACAGCATTAAAAATACAACAAGAGAGGGGTAGAACCAGTGAAAACTATGTTTTGTTTGTGAAGAAACCCTGGGTATGCTAAGTAACCTAGACAACATACCTCAATACTGAACTGTTTTCTCTTGAGCTTAAAGGCCAGGTCCTTGTGGTCAGGGAGTTGACTCGCCAGACAGTTCAGGTGAGGTACCTGGCGTACATGTAGCAGGCCTGTGAAAGACAGACAGAGCAGATTAAAGCTGAAAGTGCTTAACAGTGCATAAAAAGTACAACAAAACTAACAGGGAGATATTCCTGTCCTACCCACAGTGTCCCTGTGTTATGCTACACTGTGACAATAACAAATAACTTTGTGCTGGACAGAGGCGTGCTTTCTTATTTAGGTGTAAAACAAGAAATAGGTTTTATTTCTCTGCCAAATGACACATTATTTTACATGTAACAGGCTATTTCTGTTTAAATGTGGCTACTGCTAAAATAAATTTTAATGATAAAATCTTTGTACGAAGGGAAGCAATTTTCTCTTCTTGATATCTATAAAAACTTGTTTTCCCTTGAAGCAAGTGTGAATGCAGTGTTCAGTAATAAAATTAGGGCACGCATTAACAAACCAGTATTTTACAGACGACACCATCTGCATCATAGTTACATTAAGCAAACTCCACTGGCAGAAACTAGAAACATGGTAAAATGGAGTATTGCTGTTTAGTATCGGACAAACCTACAGCAGAAATGACTTATCAGATATCGTTAAACATTTCTATATCTGCGTTCCTATTCTCTTCTTTTTTCCCTACGGGCTGGAGCATCATGTAAAGGAAATGTGCCAACTATTACTGGGACATGTTGGAGCAATGAGGTACAGGAAAACGAACATACCAGCTAAAGATTGCTAAAACAGCTAAGAGGAAGCTCTGGAGGATTTTTTAACTTTTCGTTCCTCATTTCCATTCACTACAAAGTTACATTTTCATAACACTGGAAAAATACTGTAGAAGTGGAGTGGTATAAATGAGCGTGAGAGAGAAAAGAAGAGATCGAGGGAGTAATGGAGAAAGGGAGACAGACAGAGAAAGTGGGGGATGGTGGGTTCTCTCCTCTGTGCACTTGGGTGATTTCCCCTTGCCTGATTTGCAGTGACAGGCTTCCCAGCATGCTTTGAGCAGCCCTGAACTGCTGCCGCAAACACGCACGCACGCGCATCCGCACGCACTCTCACACTCGTACCAGATGCGTTTGCACTCATGAACACACATCAAAACAGTCACACACATAAATGTATTTCATAACCCAACCAGAATTTCAATGGCTGGTTAAAATAGAGGACAAATAGATTTTTGAACAAGAAAACTCAAATAGCATTAATTGCAAACTCCAAAGAACATTTTTTTTTAAATTCATACGGTTTTAAAAAATTATGCGCTAACACACATATGTTGAATCGGTTTACAAGCCACCTGCTTTTTCAATGCAGAGGAATGCGAGGAGGAATCACTATGGGAAGGGTTATCTAAATAAAACATGCTGTTGGATGAAACCAAAATCTGCCATTGAATGTTTTTACTCGTCATCCCTTCATCTGTCACAACCGGGACTGTCTAACCCACAGAGTTGGGGTGGGTGGGGTGGGGGTGAGAGGAAAAGCGCAAGAGTGAGTGGGAGAGTTCGAGAGACACGGCTAAAAATACCCCACTCGCTTAAACTGACCTTTATGTGTGGAGAGTTTGATAGAGTGATAGAAAAGAAGGAGGCAAGCAGGAGAAAGAGGGAATGATAAAACCGTACAGTAAAAGTGATGGTGAGCACTGGGAGAGTAGAGGCAAACAACGGTGCCCTCCCCTCCTCTTTCTTCGCTCCCTTCCCTCCAATCATCCCTTACCAGTGTCCTCTTCCCCTACTGAAAGCCTTGCCCTCCATTTATTAGCAGAGCATGCTGGCCATGGAGACATTGAGCGAGGGACAGAGAGATAGAGGCAGAGGGGAAGAGAGAGTGATGGTGAGAATATCGATTCCCCAGTGTTGGTCTGCTCTGCTCCAGAGCCTCAGGGGTATGGGACTAGGGATGGAGAGGGGGCGAGGCGAGAGGGAGAGAGAGGAGAGAGGCTCTGCTGGAGGGGGGAGGCAGGGATGGAGGGGGTGAGGGTGCGAGGGAGAGGGGGTACAGCGTGGCAGCTGAATCCCCCCCGGCCTGTCTACTGAGGAGCACGTCTGATTGAGCAGCAGCACACTAACGCGCACTGACAGCCTGGCCTGCAAGGGGGCTGCCCTGCCTCCATCCACAGCCCAGCCCCAGCCTTAATGCACTGCCTGTGTGTATGTTTGCGTATTTGATGGAAAAGAGACAGAAAGATAAGCGAGTGTGTTTGTGTGTGTGTGTTCTTACCATGGTAATCTTTGTAGAGTGGGTTGGTCTCTCTCTCAGAGCCTTTGAATGATTCCAGCGCTATGGCATTGTCACATAGCCTGGTTATGCTGCCCATTAGAGCTCTGTCCTGTAGGATCGAGGGAGAGAGAGGGAGAGAGGGGGAGAGAGAGGGGGAGAGAGGGGGAGAGAGAGAGAGAGAGAGAGAGAGGGAGAGAGAGAGAGAGAGAGAGGGAGAGAGAAACATGAGCAGGTAATTAAAAGCCTCCTGACGGGCCATCAGTGTTGCAATTAAATTAGGTCATCATTTCCCGTGGCCAGGTCATTTCTGCCCATGGCTTCGGTGAGGGTGATGAGGTATAGAGGGGAAAGTGCACTGATAGAGGTTACACAGGTGATGTCAGGGCCGACGGATGGACATACACCTTACACGAGGCATACATCTACAGAGGAGGCACGGGAAAAGTCAATGAGCAACACAGTGAAATTATTTTACTTCATCTAACAACAATTTTTTACGATAAGGCTCACAGTTGGTGCACACTCTCAAGCCCGCACACAGCAGGGGAGGACAGAGAAGTGGGAGAAAGCAACAGAGGCTTGATGATGAGAGCTCCCCCTACTGGTTAGGCCAGTGACTTGACAACAAAGAGGACAAATCAGGGGGCGAATACAGTAGATAGAAAGAATGAAGGAGAAATATACAAAAGGAAGGAGGCAGAGGGTAAAGGGAGTGGAGGGGAAGGAGAGAGAGGGACATTGGGATGGAGGGAGAGAGGGAGTCCTGCATTATTAATCCCTTTGCCTTTTGAATCATTCACATCCTTCTCTCTGTGTTGGCTGCCACCGCCTAATGCAGTTTTCATGCCTTCATGTCTTTTCCCCACTCTTTCTTCCTTTTCATTTTTGTCCTACTTTTAAAGTATGCATATCCCCAGTCAGTACCGCCAGCACTTACCGGGTATCCGAGGTCACTCACATGCAGCAATTAAAGCCAGTGTAAGAGTTTGAATACAACAAATTATTCAAAACATCAATGGCGCAATATGACCAATAGTGTCTGTGTGAGTGAAATAGTCACCGAAAACTTTAACGGTGCTAGCCTGTCTATGCCAGAATAACTGGTCTATGCTTACTTAAATACAAAGATGAGGCTCCTTGGCAAAGAGTCAGAAGTTTCAAAGTCAGAGGAGTCCAAAGTGTCCACACAGAGCTGTTCAGTACTGTGGCAGCAGGGCAGAATGAGGTCAGTAAGACATGCACATGCTCCACAGCTCACCAAGAGGTGATCAGGGAAACGCTTGCTTAACATCTTTTGCAAAATCTTATTTATAACTGATAAGGGGCTCAAACAAGAGTCATTTCAGTTCTGCACTGAAAATCTGTGCTGGCTCAATTAGCTCAGATTCCATCAGTGTAAATCCTGTGAACACCCTGAGCCTCAGCTGACGACCACTGGCTGACATGTCAAAGGGAGGGCCCGGCATTTATCTTACCCTGCAGTATCTCACCCTGCCTAGGTAAGTGGGTAGCTCATGATGTGACAGGGTTTACCAAGTTACTGATTAACCCCATTTTGATCACAGCAGTTTGGTTCAAAGCGTTTTGCTTGGCTAAGTGTTATACATGTATTTGTTTGTTTGTAATGCATGTCACTGTGTACGTATGTGTTCAAAGATGAGATTGCAGATGTAGTATTATATAAGCTAACAATCCACCCAGTACTGCCCAAAATTCAACACATCACTCTGAGGGAGGCAGGTATGACTGTGCTGTTGGTTTAATGTCAAGGGATGGGAGAATCTATGAATGTCCACTTCACTTCCAAGGCTAGAAATAAAAACATGACTTCATTCCATTAAAAAACTAAAAAAGACATGACACTTGTAGCTTCCATGATGACTATCTCAACAACTGTTTAAAATGGGAGAAAAAGAAAATGGGAAACTGATTGCTGAAAACATGCAATAAACACCCATTAATTATTTCATAAATGATAAAAACAGTTCTGAAATAGATGACAATTACATCAAGTGACAGAATATTACATCTTTACATTCTCAATATTCAATAGATGTATATTCAATAAGGAAATTATTAAACAATTAATATTAGTAAACAACAGATCAGTTGAATATTGATGAAGAAACCATCTCTTGTAGCATCACAACAGATGGATGTGGTACTAAACAGCTGTGCTTGACCAGTCCAAACCCTAAATCAAAATATATGCATAGGTCAGGACACCACTTAGTCTGAACAGCAGGTGAGATGTACATGGATGCATTTTATGGAGGACTGTGTATTTTATGTTTGTGTGTTTACTTGTGGGGATGGGTGTGGTAGCAGGAGATAGTATGATGGAGGAGGTCCGGACTAGGACAAGCCTAATTAATGTTTCAGATGGACTGTGGCACTGGGCTGCCATGAGGAGGCTTTCAGTGAGTTGCTCAGCTTCCCAAGCTGCTTAATAATGAATAGAGAGTCCAGCGTGGTCACGGCCAGGTAGCCCACCACTACCAGTCTAGACAGTCTTCTAAGGGCCACACTCTGGTAACTAAGCTAATTATCTAAGCAAAAGCAGTGACAGAAAGATGCTCTACTAGCATGTCAATTCTTAAAATACCAAAGACACTGCTGTCATTCACCAAGTGAGCAGCTTTCACACACTGGCCATCTCAGTTAATCACTCAACCTCTTCTGATGACAACAAGATCAAGCGAGATTTACCGTGTTACTAATCATAAGGCCATTTCATAGAAACCCATCTTAACAGCCTCTCATTACCTCCATGTTGGCTTAGTCACCCAACACCTGATTCAGTCCAAAATTTCCCCCTCTCTTCCCCCCCGCTCATTCACTTCTCTCCACAGGGTGGAGAAGGGGGAGGAGACAGATTAAGGGTTTGGAACCCAGGCCAGAGATGGACAGGGGGACCGCTCCCACCACAGCTGACATCTGCTAGTTAGCCACTTTACCTTTTTTGAGTAGGCCAAGGCCGCTGTGCACTGAGCATATAGGCCTGAAGCCAGAGCTTGTTGTGTCAACACAGCTGTTCTGAAAGCTAAGCATCAACCTATATCTTTGTATAAACGGATCATGGCAAACGCAGCTTCCATGCTCTTGAGAATGAGGACTATGAGGATGTAGGGTGTTGGAAACATGGGCGAGATAAAACATTTTGGTATAAAGTCTCAGATGGCTTTTCTGGTGAGTGTGCCTCTATGGTCGAGGGTTTGGGGGGAGGGCTGTGGTTTGCCATATGCCTCAGCAGATGACTCCACCTTCACACTGAGAGGCCAGACTGGACACAGACGCATGCACGCGCACCCATACCCCCCCCCACCCTTGCAAGAAAGAACATTTGTAAGAGAAAAAAAAATGCATACACAGACACACACTCTCATTGTGTAAAGCTTCAAGCAATTAAAGTCCAAATAAACAAACATAGATTTAAAGGCCTTTGAATGAAGTGCGCACTCAACTGGGTCTGTTGAGGGAGTGATGCATGGAGGAAGAGGCCCCTCACTGGCCTGAGTCATACCAGGGTGACACTGAACCACAGGGTCGAGAGGAGGCTCCACCACAGAACACTTCAAACTTTGTACACCATTCATAAACAAGACAAAAGAAAAGTACATGGCCCAAACATCAACTCACACACAAAAAAATTCCTCAAGTGTCTGTTATTGGTAAATCCAAGTTAATTCAAAGTAAGCACTTCAGTTATCCCCCTGAGGGCAATTGAAGGTGTGTAGGAGACAACAGGGGGAGTGAAGAAAAAGAGGTGAAGAGGAGAAGAAGGCAGAATCCTCTTCAGTTAACCGCTGCATATCATTGTATTCTTGCTGTACCACACACCTCAGAATAGTGTGTGCATCATTATTTATACCAGGCCAGCTAGTAGTCCCTAATCAGATACGCTGCATTCTGAGTGGATGCTGATGCTCACAAACTCGAGTTGTCGAGTTGTCCGTGTGTGTCAAACTTCGTCTTACCTGGATGAGATGTGAAGGTACAGTAACTACTGCAACTGACAGTGATGACCTCAGCAAAGCACGCAGTCCATAGAGAAAGGTAGTGAGGGCGTGGCGGTGTGTAGGGTTGTCATGGCAACTCAGGTCATCACCCCAAAGAGCTGAGCCAAGAGAGTGGAGCCCAATGCGCAGGATGTTACGTGACTTTGACTGTAAGAAAGAACAATCAGGAAGAAGGGGTCAGGAATACTGAAAATGTGTAAAGAGTCATGGACATATGTAATATTCTCCTGAAGTACAACCACAGTACATACAAATGCAATAATACTGTTTGATTTAAGTTCACAGAGTGCATCTGAAGATTAAAAGACAAATGCTTTTGAAGTATTTCAGAAAGGTGCTGCTGTCTTGGGTAGTATTCTCAAACTCTGGGGGAGAGCGACTGGACAGTCTGCTCACCAGCACAGACGATCGGAACACAGTGCCCAAACGTGACTGGACACAACTGCCCAATCACAGAGGCCATCTGACACACGCACAATGGACCTGTCAGACAGGCTTCCAATATGGCTGCCACCCAGAAACCCCAGCACATTCTTGGCACCACAGCGATGCTCTGCAGCCAAGGGGGCCTGGGTAAGGGTGGAGTGCCTTCTCTCGAAACCCCCCACCCCACCACAAGAGATCAACGGTAACCCACTCTCATGAAAACAGAGAAAAAGTGGCCAAACAGTGGTGGGATATATATCACCGAAACAGAGAGAATGGAGGAGCCTGTCCAAACTGTGAGAGGTTTTTAACCTTTAGTACAATTGCCTTTTATTTGGGTTTTCTTCAGGATGGTTCTTGATTACTGAGGTGAGCGCCAAGAGTGATTAACAAAGCTTGGCCTAAAATCTGTTCACTTTTTCCTTTTTTTTTTCCAGCCTCTCCTCTCCTCTCCTCTATCCCTCCCCCTCCATTATCTCGACCCTCCCAAAATCTCCTCCGCCCCGCTCCCCGTTGCTTCCTCTCCCAACAGTATGACCTAAGCTTCGTTTGGATCTGGATCAGAATCACGGGCATCTAAGAAAAATAAACCCCATTGTTTCTGGGAGTTTTTCACAGTTGGCTCACAGTTTCCCAAAAGAGAACTCTCACACTGAACACTATGTTCATCGTCCTCTACACCACTCAACATCAGTACAGCATTTCTGTACTTTTCTATGCTTAAATATTAGTGTTTTGTGTGTGTGCCTTTGTCATTGTTAGATTTGGCCCTTCTTCGTTTAGTAGCTTTGAATACATAGGTTTTAGGGGCACAGAATCAGAAATCTGTTTCTATGTGTGCAGCCCAGCGTGGGGGAACTGTGGCAACGTGAGTGTTGCTGTGGCAACATCAGGACGAGAAGCCAAACTTAACTCCTATAGTTTAGCCTATAGAAAAACGAGGGAACAGTGCCAGTAGAGTCCAGCCAAGGACCAGAGGCCAGCCATATAGACTACAGCCAGCCTGGGACCACAACCTAATCAGCGGCAAGTCTCTGTGGAGACTCACAGTCCTGCCGCCACTCCAGTCTCACTCATCTCAAAAGACTCTAATAAATATGGTCGGGGAGACTAATCCTCGCTCTAATCTGTTATTTACATAACACAGTTTATATGAAATCTGCATCTTGTTAACAATCCGTGATCGCATATTAACAAATAAACGCACACACACTGATTATCACCCATACTGGGCATTCTTGTGCCAGTGCCCATGTCGCTCTGTGCCGGTCTGCATTCCTGGACTGTGCCAACAGCATGTCAGGCGGCCACACTGCTTTAATGATGTCAGCAGTTAATCTGGTGTGTGACTGACAGCGCTCAGGGAGGGAGCGTAGGGGGTACTGGAGGTAAATCCTGTATGTGAATGACAGGGGGAGAGGTGGCTCCAGGTGACGAACAGAGGGGTCACCAAATGTAGGTGAATAAAGAGTACACACACACACACACACACACACACACACACACACACAGTATATACTATATAAATGTGTGTGTGTGTGTGTCTGTGTATACATATATATATATATACACAGGCATATCACAGTGTTAACAGAAGTACACTTGGCCCTGTGGAGCACATAAATAGGAATGCCAAGAGAGACAGACGGGGCCATGGATGTTTCTGGCATACTGTAGAGGACTGATGATTATTAGAAAGATGTATGTCAAAGGTAAGACACACAGCTGGGACACACAGGTGAGGCCAATCTGAGCAGGTGAAAGAGAGGTAAACAGACTCGAGAGAAGTGGTGGGTGGAATGTGACAGAAGAGCTTGGGGTCAGAGATGCAGAGCTAGTATACTTTTCTTGAAAAATGTTCCCCTTGTGCACTTCACACATTACAATTGAAATGCATAATAATTTGAGAGGAATGATTGTAATCAGTGAGACTTTGCAGTATTTGCAACCTGGTGCCTAAGTACCAGGAAGTCAAAGAGTTCACCTTCACCTTTAATGACATTCAGGGAATGTGAGAAAAAAAATGAATACATGCCTTTTGTGTTGCATCACCCGGCAGCTTACAGCACACCTGCTTCATTTCAGGGATGTTATTTGGTCAAAACCATAAAACAAATCCACAAATACTGAGAGGGGACCTGGCTGACTAACTGTACATCAAATTGGACTGATATGTGCTATTTGTTACTAATATACACTCAAATAAATAAACAAAACTGCCATTTTTAAACATGTTTAACACTCCACTTTAACTCACCAGGTTGAATGGGTTGAGAGGTGATAAAGTTCAATATGAGGGGAATGGCGGCCCCGAAGTGGACACTTTTCTTGTTCAGTTGTTTTGGCTACTGTTTTAGCCACAAATGCATACACACAGTGTCACAATGTGATTGCTCCTTGTTGAAAGGATGGTTGTAGTTGCAGAAAACACCTCTGAATTCAGGCTAAAAGAAACAAAAGCAAAACAATCATTCAGTTCTGGTTCTTACCATGGAGGCTGCTACATCAAAGCCCTCTCTGTGTATGACCTCTTGAAGCGACTTCAGCAGCGCAGAGTAGGACTCAAGTATCGGACTGAAGAGAGCACAGGACAGAAGAAAGAGAGGACACAGTGGAGGAGACAACCAAAGAGAGAACACAAAAGGGTTACTTGGGGGGGTGTAAACTGTAAATCAAACCATTTTGATAAAACTGGGCCAAGCCTATCATCGCAGTAGCTTAATCCTCTATGACTGCAGCATGTTCCTCCTGACTGTGCTTTTCTGGAGCCACTGAAGCAGACAGATGATCCATATCAAGAGATCCAATTAATTTATTTGGTTGATTAAATTACAACATGACTGGTTCTCTGTCAGCTCCCTGAGGATCTGATTGTGCCGAGACAGACAGACAGACAGACAGATGAGACGTGCATATGCACAAACATACACACAACAGAGATGATAAGTGAGAAGGAGGGGGGGAATTAATGGGCCGATATCTAAAATTAACAGGGAACAGCATTTTGGTGTGTAATCAGGGGTAAGATGTGCACCACTGACAAAGGGCATACTGTACCATCAGAGCAACATTTAGCAACAGTCAAGGGATGGATTGCTGCTGAGCCCACCATGTGCCTATAGGATGGCCAATAGGAATGTTAACCCCATCTTTTTACACAGGACCCTCCACTTAAGAACGCCCCACCATTGTAATGACCACTCTGTAGCGAGTCACAGTGGGCTGCTATGTCAGTTGTCAATTCGACCTGCAGGCTACAAAAGCTGATACACATAGATTGGTCACACGCCAATAGCCCTGCATAAAGAACAGTAATACACACTCGTGTTGATTACACTTGCACCAAGTATATCCATGTACTCTATTTCAGTTATTCAGCCCAACAATAGTGCCTCCTGACCCCGCTGGGGCTAATGATAGAGCTGGTTTGGTGAAAGAGGGACACCTACCCTCCTTGGCCTCTCTGCCCATGCCCCTGCTCAGAGGTAGGGGGCTGGGATGGTTTGACATGCAGTTGCGCAGGAGGTTGCCTCTGGTTGGCAGCCATTGTGTGGGACAGCATTGTGTTTTAGCTACCCCTACTGAGCACCCCTCATTCAGGTACCATAAAGGTCTAGGTGCTTAGCTACAGGGGCTAGTGCGTCGGCTAATTAGGATCATACACAGGGAAGCTTCTTTATCTCAGTGTTCCTCTTTGAGTGAGGGAAGAAAGGCGGAGAGAAGGGGGATGCTTGGTCTTAAACAACAGGATCTGTATCACCTAGAGAGCAATTTGTGCCAATTATGCCTTCAAGTGAAACGGAGCAATTTAACAGCTAGGGTATCAACATGGGGCTGTGGACACGTGCAAGGGGGAGTAGCCTGCTTAGGAGTTTGTGTGGTGCGTGTGCATGTGTAATGTGCTGAGTGTGTGTGCGCGTGTATGTATGTGTGTCAGTTTTGAGGCGGGGCCGGGGGCACAATGGTGCAGTGCAGGTGTAGTTTCCTGCTGTCAAAATGTCTGTGAGACCTATAACCCATTCAGATGCCACAACGGCACAACAGTACCACCATGTCACTCTTACTCACTAGACTGCCACAAATCACAGCTAACATCAGTGGAGAAGATATTTTATTTGTTCCCTATTAATAAGCATTATTAAGTTATTTAGCACAACAGCAAACGCTGCCCACTTCATGGTCCACACTTATGGAAATGTATATTTTAAACTGAATATCCACAGCATTTAATGTGTTTGCATGGGTGCTCCGTTAAACAGTCTCTGTTTGCTGAAATAAAGGAAGGGGGATTCTATAAAGCCTCCTCCACATCCTCTGTGCTCCAGATTGCTGTATTTACCCAGTGTGTGTGAGTGTGTCTTCGTGTGCCCTTGTGTGCTCAGCAGCACTCTCTGAGTAAAGAGCCTGCATGACCTCTGAACCCTAAGTACACTCAGCGCAGGAGAAATCAAATAGACGCTGAGCAAACAAGGCCCTTATTTGAATAGACATACACAACCTTGAATTGTGTATGTAACCTTGAAGGGTGAATGGCTTAGACCACTGGCAAACTATTCAGAATAAGGAATAGACCAAGCTGAGTTTAATTCATTTGTATCAGTTTTTAAACGGTAATAATACTGAATGATTCAATATTTAAAAGAATTTTTTTAATGCTATTTTTTTGAGACCCAATATTTCAAGTGGATATGATGACAACCAGCTTTAAGCTTTCATGTGAGGATGCAAACAGTGGACTATTTTTTCAGTGAACAGTTAATATTGATTTGGGTTAATTTCAGCTTTCTACTTTTTTATATTTTAAAGCAATTCAAAGAATCTCAGTAATTATTGACACAAAAAAGTACTGTTTTTCTGCAGCTGACTGATGGCAAAATAATTGTTTAGTGATTTCAGTTATTTTCAAGCAAAAATGCCACACATACCTGGCTCCAGCTTGTGAAATGTGAGGATTTGCTGCTTTAATTCATAG
Organism: Toxotes jaculatrix; assembly: GCF_017976425.1. NCBI lineage: Eukaryota > Metazoa > Chordata > Actinopteri > Toxotidae > Toxotes > Toxotes jaculatrix. Next base: position 15,254,691 of record NC_054394.1, on the reverse strand, counting down.
GAAATCAATCAATCAATCAATCAATCAAGAACTTTATTTGTCCCCTGGGGGGCAATTCAAGGCACGTGAACAGTTTACACACAACTCAATAATAGCATAGCATAGAATAAATAGATAGCGAGGAATAAATAAAAACAGAATTAAATCTCGGCAGGAAACTGATTCTCTTTGGGTTTTTTTGTACTGTTTGTCATGCAAAACATCTGAATAGTGTAACTTGGGCTCCTGCTTTACCTGTGCTGGGAATTAAGAGAAAAAAATATTTGATAATTACGAAAATTGTTAGTTGCAACCCTACAGTTTATTAAATTCTTATAAATGTGTATCTCAAAAAAAGGCCTCTGTGTGTTACTGGGGAGAGCTCAATCTAGAGTTTCTTCCTCTCAGGTCGACTTTTCTCTAATGCAAATGCTGGTTGTGGAGCTTATATAGCATGTGCTCTTTAAATTATGTTGTCTGTCTGCATTGTTGGTTTACCTGTATTCTGTGAACAATGCCATGTTTGCTTACCTGTGTTCTGTGGATGATGTCTTATTTGTGTAACTGTGTTTTGTGGATGATGTCGTGTTTGTGTGCCTGTGTTCTGCGGATGGTGTCTCATTGGTTTCCATGCGTTCTGTGGATGATGTCTTGTCGTTTTACCTGTGTGTGGGTGATGACTGGGTAGGATGTTCAGGAAGGAAGAAGCGGTGGCACTTGGCTGCCTGGCGAATTTCTGGCTCCATCGTCTTGGAGACGTCATAGTAGTGCCCGAACCGGGACGAGGACGCCAGGGCACTCTGAGAAGGTCAACAAGTCAAACTCATGGTAAAGAATATGTACACTAAAGTTCCTTAATTAAAGAGCATTTTAAATTAAATTTGATGCTACTTCCGGCTTTCAGCTTCTTACAACAAATGGCGTGCATTCAACTAATTTCAGATAACAATAAAGCAATTCATGAGAAAAATAATCTTATTTGTGTTTCTAACATGTTAAATGAGTGTGCTCCAAAATACTATGGTAATGCAATTGCATTGTTTATGGGTCATTCCTCAACATTCCTACAGCAGAGAAGTTAAATAACCACTACGACCACGCTCTTAATCATTTCTTCACATAAATGTCCACTTCTGACTGTGAAAGCAAATGTGTCAGGGACGCAGGGGAAGGCGGATGTTTTCCTGCAGCTGAAAGGGAGAGTTTTAGCTCTTCTCTCTCAGTGAAACCAGGGATTCCATTGTTAGAGGGGCCCTTAATCTACTCCTAATCTGGATTAGGGCCCCCGGTGTGTCCCTCTCCTGGCGGGACGAGGGGGTCAGCAGGGGCAGGGGGGTCAGGGGCTCATCTTCTCTTTGTGAGCTAGGCAACCCGCTTAGCGTTCCATCCCCGCCCTGACGGCCTCACCTTTGATCTGATGTCTTCATCGAGAGAGCGACACAGTGGGCTATGCCAGGAGAGGTGTGTGTAAGGGGAAAGTAAGCGTTGACTCTGGGGGTGAATTTGAGATGCAAATCCTCTGGTGGGGCTTACTAGTGGTTTGTAAAGACGATTTTACAGGGGAAGGGGGAGAGGTGAGGAAAGGACACAGATATAAAGAAGTTTCCAGGGAGAGAGAAAGAGGGAGAGGATCCCCAGGGACACACTGTGTGCTGTTAATCCACATAGCGATATGGATTATAGACTGAAGGGGGGAAGACTGCAGAGAAGTAGAAGGGGAGGGTCACTTCTCCTCAAAGCGGAAGAAAGAGTGTAGGGCTGCCGACCCTAGCAGGGGGAAAGGCAGGGATTTGGGGAAAGACAGAGGAGCAGGTCTGGGTCATAGGGTTGAGCGAGCAGACATGTCAATGCACAGGCTGCAAAGTACTCTTGTTTCCCAGGCTAAGCAGGGGTGCAGGGGTGCAGGCGTGTGTGTATGTGTGTATATGTGAGCTGGGGGGGACCAGTGAAAAGCCTACCTATTGCCAGCTAAGTGTGAGTAATCTGGTCCAGCTCTGAAAGGAGAGGCTGAGGCCTTATTCACTCCACAAAGGAGTTTAGAAGCTGATGGATTTAGTGGTGGAGACAATTGCCAAACCACTAAGACCAGAGAACCAGTGCTGTTCTTTCTCATACCATCATTAGCAGAGAAATACGCTGAACTTTTAATAAAAGTAGCATGATCACAATGTTACCTATACTCTACTGCATGTTGTAATGAAAATAAACTGCCATTGTTATAATTAACAGATATAAACTACCATTTGATCACCTGATTACCTGTACTTTTGGAAGATTCTGATAACGCCAAGCAATCTTCATGGCATCCAAAGTGTCCTGAGGTTCACAAGGCAGCCTGGGCTGCTCTGCTGGTTTGTGGATAGCAACATCATCCAAGATAGGAGCCGGGAGTTCCTGTACAAAAACACACAATTAACACAAAAAATTAAAATACGCTGATTTTAATTGCTGAAAAAGAGATTTAATTTTTCTTATTGTTGAGTAATTTCACTGTGCAAGTTGCAAGACAATACAGCCTTGTCCACCCACACAGGTGAACTTCAGTGTCAGCTTTGTGATTCTCTAAATATAATGTATATGAAAACAAACCTGTTTTTCTTAATTGTGGTAAAACAATTTTCTAGAGAATCCTGATTACTTACTTCAATACATGTATAAACTTAAAAGGGTTTCTTATGGGGTTTTTATATGAGCACACAAGCATGACAAAAGAGTTCAGACAGGAAAAGTATTGTGTCCCAGCATCTGAAAATTTACTAAAACTGAAACTGAAATATGCCAAACTTGTATTTGCAAAATTGAGACCCCAAAAAACTCTCTCATTATGCAACCAGTATTGAGAGTTTCTACAACTTTCTAGCCTTTGATTCAAAAACATAATAGGGCTGGGTGGGAAATTTGAGTGATTAGCTAATGCCAGTAAACGTGGGTTTTTAAGTAACCGAGGTGTTGCAGTACATGCAAACTCATTCTCTAATTTCCTGCTTTAACCTGATTTCTCCTAGTAAACAGTTTTCTTGGGTGCATGTTATTGTAATGCATTAAGTACAACCTTTGCATCTGAAGATTAGCATACTGTGAATGTAGCTGTGAAAACACTAAATGATGTGATATATCCCCATTGGGAGCCCCCCTCTCTTAATAAGCCTTTGATATGTAAAGAGAGAGTGAGGCTGTGACCCCTCCCACTATCAATCAGTGGGACCGAGGCCCTCCTCCTGTATGCAGGGTGGCAATCAGCTTCTGAGACTACAGCCCTCTTCACAGAATAATGCATCGGGAAACATTTCAACAATGTGACAACCATGCCACCCTCGACCTTTCAGATACCCTCTATGACCCAGATACATCTTGGGAAAAGCTGTGTGCCACCAATACCTGCTAAATCATGGTCTGATCTGCGGGAACCAGGTTGAGTACTGTACAGTGGTAGCTGACTAACACACTGTGACAAAAAACTACTTCTACAAGTAGGCAGACAATTTCCCACATCTTCTGATGACTGAAGAGTAAACAAAGATGTCTTTTTCACTGTACAGCAGTTGTATAGGGATGATCCTGAAATAGACACAATGAGGCCATCTCGGCTTCTTTGTGGATGGTTTGTCAAAACTTGTAGCTTCGAGAAAAAAAAAAATCATTCTTTGCATTATAACAAAATTCCTTCCTAAGAGCTTACAGAATAGACAACACCTCATCTCATACCTGTAAGATGTCATCAGGGTTATCTTGAGCTGCCGCCACAAAAAGTTCATGTCGACACACCACTCCTTCTGCCAGGAAGTACTTTAAGATCATACGAGAGTAGCTATCATATCGGTCCTCCTCTAAAAAAAGAAACACAAGGCAACAACAATCAGAATTTGAGTGTGAGAGGAAAACTCAAATAAACATACACATGAACCGTCATTCAATACCATACAACATTTTCAGCGAGGCCCAAGGAAAGAATTTCATGATAAAGTAGGTTGAAAAATATGTCAACCCCAAACCTGTCATTAGATCTTGTATCGTACTGATCATTTGTTCAGACTCCACAGATCCAGTAGTTCATGACCACATCACAGCTGTTGACTGTAATTGATGTAAGGACCACACTCTGGCTACCTTTTGTAGGGAACAGGTGAAGAGGCAATCGACATGGCACAGAAACATGGGTGTTACTGCGTGATCTGACTATCAAAATGGAGATGACATCTTCGGCTCTCTTGTTAGGGTCTTAACTGTATTCTTGTCCACTTTCGCCTATCATTTCCCCAACCAGTAGCAGAAGTGAGAAGTAGACACCTGTCTTAAGTATTCACCTGTGCCCTCCCACTTGAACGCAAAAGTACCGCAGCTGTCGGGGCAACCGTCAGGAGGAGGCAGATATACATAAGATAGCGCCTGTCCTAAAGAAATGCTTCCTGACATCTGGTTCACTTGAATCTCTGCTTTTTGTGTGAATTATGATTGCAATGGCAGCCTTTCATTATTATGTTTCTAGTGTCAATCACATCAGGTGCATTTATTATTATAAAAGTAGGTTAAAAAGGCATCTACAGGTTACAAGAAAGACTTTAAACGCAAGTGGAGAGTAATTCTGAGCTTGGAGTGATGACATTGCAGTCACATTTACAGGGGCGTCTCAGGCATTCAATGGACTGGCAACTAATTGTAAACATCAAATGTACTTTCCCAAAGGTAGCCTTTCTCGGTGCACACAAAGCAGCCACCCAGCTATTCCACACCCCAAATCCACAAAAAAACAGCCTGCATCAACACCATGAAACCCCCCCTGAGCAGGGCACATAACTCTACCCAGCATGCTACTGCTGCTTCCTGTCACAATCACCATTTTGTAAAGATTTCATAGGCCTCTCCACACAATGACAAACAGTGGGCACAAGGACAAAGGCAGCAGTGACAGTTTAAGGTAATGGGCATACAGCTGACAGCTTGGGAATGACATCCTGACGTGTCATCCTCGAACATCCAGAGAATTCCCCCCCCTCCCACGTTCCCGGTCTATGTCCTCACCTACGGACTTAGGATGGCCCAGGAAATTCCATGGCTCTTCAATTTGTTGTCGGTGGGGCTCCCTGTTCTCTTATTGATGGGTTTCTAGGTCAGCAGGCCTTTGTGGCTTTCAGCAGGCCCCACAAAGACTCCCAGATGGGCCCTCTCAAGATGGGGCCTATTGTGGTTGTGTTTCTATGGGAGCCTTACAAATGGAACCTCCAGGAGTCATTAGGCTGTTGAGGCGGGGGGTAAGGGGAGGGGGCGGGAGGTGTCGGGGTATAGGAGCAACAGGGGGTGGGGATGGTCATATCTTTGAGGTAGATCAGTCACTCTGGACAGTCATGGGATGATTTTTTCTTCTTCGTCTTTTTTTTTGCTTATTCTGACTAAGGATTGGCAAAGGGGGGAAACACCTCTGTTCCACTTGCCTTCAAACAGAGGAGTGGGAGTGCAAGAGTCCTGAATCATATCTGCTAAAGCTGCAGGGGGAGGAGACAAAATATCTAGGTCAGAGTGTTTTCCCCCTTGTATGAGTCTTTGGTCTATGAAGCACTATTATTTCTACTGAGCAGCTCAATGACTATACGGCAGGTAAATAAATAATCACTTTATCAAAAGTGACTTGAGCTTTGAAATAAACGCTGATGCAAAAGGTGGTTTTATTAGGTTATTTGCCAATTGACAGCATGTGTCAGTCCCCATTTACTGCATATGTCTGTCATATCTCTTAGCCTTTAACTCGTGTGAATGCTGTTCCTCTTTATCAAGCAGTTTGTCGTGTTCATGTATATGGTGTTATGATTTTTGAGACTGTCCACCTCGACACATAATTATTATAATTATTTTTTTTTTTTTACCAATGCACCTGTCATGTGTAGACTGATGTCTTGGCCTCTTTGGAGCTCTGTTAGGTGTCAAATATTGCTTCTCACATCTATAAGGTTAGATTTCAAAATCTCTTCTACAGCTGAAAAATATTGCCTATTGTATAATTTTATCCCTATTCTTACTTTTCCAGCATGTCTTTGCTTCTATCACGGAAATATTTTATTCTATTCTGTATTTAATAGTTTCAGCACTTTCACTGTCTGTTGTCTCATTGTGTTTGTGTTTTATGTTTCTATGCTGCCTTGCTCCAAAAGTAATTTCCTCTTGTAGGACAAAATAGATCTGATTTTAACCAAACTAAAGAAAACTGGCAGGAAACCTAATATAATCTAGCTTTGTAGCAGTGTTTGAAATTGTGATTAAGGAATGTCTGTTTGCAGTTTGCAGTGCTGTTCACTGCATACTGAAATTCTTTTTGCCTACACCCTGTATGTTGCTATACACTCTCACTGTATTTCTTGTTGTTATACTTGATCTTACAGTAATTATGTTTTACTGTCCAACTACTTAGTTTGTCAGTGAAATAATTATGGAAACTAATTTCAAAAGACTTCTTACACAGTCTTCCTCATCATCATTAAAACTGTGCTCTAAATTCACAGTATTTCTTATTCAAAGTGCGGCTCAAAGGTATGAAATATTAAAATGTAAAACAATTAGGCCACTTTTAATAATAACTATTATGGGTGCACTGAAAGAAAATCCATTCTCTTAAACTAACTAATGGAATGAAACCATACATGGTCAACATAATAAGAGCTGGGAAGCTTTGTTCCTTCGCTTACAAAAACACAAGAGATGAGAGATCTTCAGACAGAAGCCATACTGGGCTGATCCCCCTCTGGTTGACAAATCAGGATGGACAGCTCAAGACACTTCAAAGGCAGACAACGACCAGTCTGATAATTTTATGTCTGTGTCTCACAAACAGGCCATCACGGCTAAAGGGGCAGACTGTAGGAGACGACTGCCTGAAACAAACACAAACAAACACACACTCCAAACTCCCCCCATCCCACCCACCCACATAACAAAACAGACACACAGACAGCACAATGTGCGTACACACACACACACTCCCCACTCTTTCAGAGACAAACACAAGAGAGCACACACACGCATTTCACCTTTACTGTGTCTCTCATTACCAGATGAAACCAACCGTACATTGATTCACAAAATGGAAGGGAAGAACGCATTAGTGTGTAATCACTGACTCCTGCATCGATTGGGGGGATGAATTAAAGGGCAAAGCAATATCATCAGTTGGTATAGGCCTTGGCTACACACAAATTACAGCTTCAAGGGGAAACAAGACTACCTTAACCTTACTGTCTACCAGTGCATATAGCCTAGCCTATGATGAATGATAATAATAATAATAATACAGTGGGAGACATTTATGTCCCTAGAAAACCCACTTGCTTTGAATGTAATTCCAGAAACTTTGATAACACATCTGCAGATGAGCATATTAATTAAGGATCACAGTAGAAGTGTGAACACCTGGGATTCTAACTAGCGACCTTTAGGTCATTAGTCTATTTGCCGTAGACAGTAACGTGCTAACCACATAGAGCCTTAGCACAGAGAGATGATATTATTATCTGTGGCACAACAAAAGTGCTGCTGAATTAAATTTTGGGAATACATTTGATTTTTTTGGCTATACAGCAATATATGAACAGTGGGCTAAAGCTTCATTTCAGTAATAAGTTAGCGCAGTGTCATTTAAAATCTATACAGCTTCTTTATTGAGAAAGTTACTGAGAAAGAGTTGCCCAAAAGCTGAATGCTGCAGAAAAGAGTTGCATACATGCACCTTCCTGGCTTAAGGTATCCAATATTACATATGATGCACCTTTCTGAACACCAATGCACTGACATCTATCAAACCAACATCTGCTGTAACAGTGGTTCATCCCTTACAACTTTATTTCCATGGCTCCAGTCAGAGCAAAACGAACATTCAACATTCAAGCTTCGGGTATCAAAATACTATTTTAAGAACTATGGCAAATACAGTCAAACTCGCTTGTTAAACCTAAAGACTAAACGGCTAACTGTAGTTCAGAAGGAGTGAACTGTTGTTGTGAACTGTGTACAATGGAGCCTCAGACACACACACACTATTAACCACAGGCTGTGTAAACCGAGGTGCATTATTTGCTCAAAGTTAATCTCATCTATAAATATCTATTATTTACCACTTTGGCATCTGATAGCAATGTAGGATTTTATCAGCAAAACGACTCATTAGCAGGGTTACAGTATCTACTAATATAAATGTGTTTACATGTGCTGTGAAGGATCCACTGAAATATGTCCTTGAACATTATGGAACTTCTGTTGCACAAGTAGGTGTTTCTAAAAGGTCTAACAAATAAAGTCATCATAAATTTTATTCCATCCTGTCTAATAACAATACCCTAACTCATTGGTTTGATCTTCGGCCCAAAAAACCTGTTTCAAGAAGGAATACAGCACATAAAGTAGTGATACCTCTTCATGGGGCATTTAAATTGAACAATATTTGATTTGAAAAGAGAGAAGCTCACCTATGAGAAGTACTGTTCCAACTGCTAACCCACCACCTGTTGTGGGGAAAAGAAAAGCATTATATCAGCCACATTTTACAAACCCTGTCTTGCTCTTGATTGATGTCAACCGCTTGTAGCCTCGTTGTTTTATCTTATTTGCCATAAGCAGTGAAAACAAAATGTGAGACGTCTTTTCACGTAGCCAGTTTTGACTGAGATCCTTTATTATCCTTTATTCTTTTTTGGTCATTTTAAAGATTTCTTTTGTATTTTAACCTACAAAATGTTAATATCTTTACAGTGCAATTGCTTCTGCACCAGCTGAAAACAACATTAATATCTTACATCCCCATAAAACAATATGCAATGACAATACACTGTTGCATTTACACAGAAAATCTTGCTCTTTCCTGTGCTCATGGCATACCAAATATGCCAACCTGTGATAAACAACTTTTCCTGTCAGTTTTAAGTTATCGATGAAATCTAGTGTTATAACAACTGGAAGAAAGTGTAATTAGGTATGAATAAAGTGGATCTTGGCAACCAGGTCTGATGATGCAGTTTTTTTTTAAATGGCAGCTACATAAACATTAAGATTAGAGAGAGACATCAAAGTTTTGTACTATTTTGGTCTAAATCAGAAAGAGTGGAGTAAGAAAGTAACGTTAGCCTCTAACAAGAGCACTGCAGACACCGCTTCAGGCAGACATCTCTCACTGGGCTTCGGACAATGCAATCTAAAATAAGCCTTTTGTATAATGTCACAAATTTCGACAAAATATGATTTAAATCTGCATGATATCCATCATGCTAACATTAACTTCTAGTCTTTCAGTATAGTTTGTCCTGTCCTGGCATTGATCATTAATCAAACTTCCTCTCTTGTTTGATTGACAGATATCCCTTAGAAGAAATGAATTACACTGAGATTTTGCAAATAATTTCAGTGTATTCAGCTGATGTTACACGGAGAAACACTGTTAGCTGTGTAGCTAGCGCTAAGGTTAAACCTCAACAGCAAAACTGACCGAGCAGAAAGTCGAGCGAGGTGACACCGGTGGAAACTAAGAGTTGTCCGTTTTGAACCGAATGCCTGGTGCCAGGTATAGAGATCAACCTGCTTCTTGTTTTCTTCTGAAAACTCGTAGTAGTAAACGCTGATGGTTTACCCACACTGTTCATAGGAGCGGCCATACTGCTAGTAACGTGGTGATGCCTGTTACTGTTTTGGAGCGTATCAACCAATCATGAAAGACTTTGGTGGAGCTTGACCAATCGGGGCAGCGATTGTTACGTTGTCAATCACGGAAGCTGTTACGGGGAAGTTCAGTTTGTTATGCTAAGTGCATGGTCAGAGATTTGAATCGCACATTCATAGGTAAGTAAAGCTCCGTTCTATTAAGTTTGCAGGTGTTGCTGGATTTAATTTGTATATTTTGTGCTTTATACAAAAAACGTGAGCGTATGTTTGCTTAGTATTAAGTAGAAGCTACTGAATGTGTTTTGTGGCGCTTGCTTTCTTCAGCTATGACCTTCTTAGTTCATTGCAGAGCATGACAGAATCTGAATATTGCTTAACAAAATTAGCTCTTTCGCCCATGCATGGCCCATAACAGTAGAACATGCTGTACGCTCAGTATCCCATTCCACCCCGTTCTGTACAGTACAGGGCATACCAGGCCAAGACGACATACCATCCTTAAAGTGGATGTAAATGAGGAGAACATAGTCTATGCATTTGAATGAGGAAATTATGTTAAGTAAGCAGGACTCATACTAACTTGGTTCACTGTGTAATTGAGTATGTTTCGAAAACTGAAACTGAGTGTAACAAGGAGTACAGAGTATAGTCGAAGTGTTTTAACACACAGTAACATGTACATGAGTGACATTACTTCTACATGTTTGTAAAGCAGCCATAACTGCCAGAAAGTGGACTGTTTGAGGAAAGTTGCTTTTGTGGTTCACAGTTAAACTTAACACAATATAGCATTTTATTACAGTAAAGCACATTACTTTGTAAATTCCATGAGTTAAAAAAAGAATGGAAATGAAAATGGCAAATTCATATAATGTGATGTTGCCTGCACTGTATCACTATACAAACTACTGTGCTACAAGAGACTATATCATAATAGCTGCACTGATCATTTATCCCATCCCTGTTCTGTCTGAGGATTCTATTCCCTGGCCTCTGTGAAGACAGAATAAACGGCAAAAATCTGTCTACTAACTTACATCCTTAGGTTATGGTAGGTCTTATGTAATGTCATTTAATAAATGGGTCATGATACAGAGCAGTTTCATGGCCTGTGCACGTGGTAGCAGCTTTATGTATATCACTACATATGCATATTTGTGGTTAGATACGCTGTTGTCATTTTAAGCTGACAGTGAATGCCACTGTGGATCCCTGTGCATCACTTCCCCAATCACATTCAGTTCAGAGGGCTCAGCGAGTGTAAAGGTGAGGGGAGGAATGCTCAGAACATTACAGACTTGCAGAAGGAAACCACTGCAGCTCAGGGAGAGCTGTGGATAGAAGTGGTGAACATCAGCTTCTTCTGAATGTCACTTACAGTTGAGTAATGATCACAGATTAATGAGTACTACTCTTAGAGCTCATAAAATCCACACAGACCGTACCTGCTTATATGTGCTCTACATCGATTCGGCTGAGTGTAACCTGATGATGAACTGCTAGCATCTTCATATTTAATTTGAAATACAGTACTATTGCTGGTAACACAGTGGTAAACCAGATCATGTGAGATCCACTTATAGTTTTCTTGGAATGGTAAAACAGGGCAAAAAATATTTGTAATATGTAATATACTATGTTTTATTTACATATTTTCCATTTTGAGAGTTTTGGTATTTTTAAACACTCAGCAAAAGTATTGTTGATTTTACCGTTATAAAAAAAGTTGTATTTAAGTGCACGTGTGACATTTTATGTAGTGTTTAATTTTGACTCCAGAATACAGAATATTTATATCTAGAATTACTGATATTATTAAAAATTTGTCAAATTGGAATTCAAAGAAAATATAAGTACATTTTACAACAGATTATTTTTGATTTTGAAAAGTTTTGAAAGTATTGATTTTATTTAAAATAAGTGAGCGTTTTGCTATTGCCCTTCTGCTTTCTGAAGTCTCCAGCACTAACAGAAACTGAAACACTCTGAACTCATGCCTGAGGTTCAGCCTTAAAATGTGGAGCTTAATGCTGCACTGTGCTCAGCCACTAATGGACCTTTTTCACTTTTTACATTTTGACATATCACACTAGGAAAAGCACAGGTGTAAATAATAAAATTCATGATGGATAAGTTCCATTAAGCTGCTTTGCTTACAGGGTCACATTATGGTGGGACACTGTAATGTCACATTAATGTGCACCTGTGCTTTTCCTTCTATGACAAGTCAAAATGTCTGCTGCGAAAAAAGGCCTAGTGACCATATGAACATGTTTTTTGCATGTTCGAGACCTCTCAGTGTTCGGTCAGATTAGGCAAACCACTGATAGGGGCAGTGTCTGTTTCTTTTGTTCTGTGTTATGCCCACTATTAATACTGGTTGGCTTATGAGTGATCAGTGGAGTCCTTAAGACAGCTGTAAAAAGCTTTGTGTGGCAGAGAGAGGCCAGAGGCAGCACAAGATCACGGGATACTGTAAGGCTCCAGAGGAAGCAATCGCCCAACTGCTCACTTTACAAATGCTCTCAGCAGAGGCAGTCCTGCTGTTTTGACAGCACTGTTGAGATTTATTTGTGCTGACAGGAGACCAAGGGAATATATCATGACTGACAACGCTGGGCATTGTGGAAAGTCTATATGAGACAAATAAGATGTACTGACTGACCTGCATCTCAGAAGGAGGAGAGCCTGCTTCAGCTGTGCAATGAGCAGGATGCAGGACTAAAATGCTGTGGAAACTTTCCCCACATCCTCTGCACAGTGCCATTCACCTAATTTCTAATTCTCTTAAATCCCAATTTAACCCATGGGCTCTGTAGCACAATGCAGTGTGTGGCAGTTCAAACTCAGCAGCCTAATTGTTCAAAAACATCATTTTCTCCGTTTTCAATGTGTCATCTGTTCATGTGTGTTTTTTCTACGCTGTTTTTGTCAGTTCTTTCAGTCTCTGTATCTGATTGAGCTATATAATGGCAGCAGTCATAACATGTCAGATCTTTCCTGGTCAGACTGTTTTGGTTCCTTCAGTCTAATTCTACCATCAGTGAAGAACTGCGAGAGGCAGTGGACCTCTTGTGTCTGGAGGAGGCAAGATTAACATCAACATGCACCATGTTTGTTTTGTTAGCGTTGAGGGGAAAGTAATATTCTAAGGGTGCAAGTACAATAAGCAGAGGATGGGTTTTGTAAACAGCTAATTTTGTCTGAGGATTTGACTTTTTCCATTTATTCAACTTCTCATATTGTTTGAATACCTTTTATTTTGGTTTCCTTAGATTTTTTTTTGCTGATAAAATACAACAAGCTATATTTAGCTTGACCTATAGTCTATGAAAAAATGTACAAAGCATGCTCATTAAGAATTAAAGGAAATTAGGTTCTTAAAAATTATAGGTCCGCTTTTCCGTTGACGTGTATATCAGGCTTTGTCTTGGGCTGGTCGAGGCAAAGCACAGACTCCTTTGTGAATCTGATACAACACCAGATAAGATCTCCCAACTCTTTCACCACCAGACCAGCGGCGCACATTCACTGGTGGTCAATACAATAAGACTTAGTGGCTGATTTTTTCCATTCAGCGTAATTGGCTGGGGACTCTGTCAACCCACACTTCCTTTCAATTCATAGCAGTTGTATTCATATCACTTGGCTATTATTTGCACTGGCTGACCCATTGATTGTAGGTTTAAACCTTCAGCTCCTCAAATAGTAACGTCGCTCAGCTGTTTCACGGCTGTGTTGCCGTTAGCAACAATGAAAAGAGCAATATGGAGATCAGTCGCTTCAAATAAGCCTCTGATAGAAGGCAGACCTAGAAGAGATGGGGCCAGACATAGTACTCTGGGACTGAGACTTTTACATCTGTCACTCTCCATCCAGCCAGGTGTCTGTGTCTAAATCAGCAGGATTATCTCTGATTGGACTGATAGTTGAAACAGACCCCCCCCCTTGTTGCCAAACCTTCTCCTTTTTATAGCTCACATTAAGATCAAATCAGGCTCTGCGCAACAGGACTAATGCCCCACCCTCCTCTGCCTTCTGCTGCCCAGAGGAAGACATCAGAGGTGGGTCTCTGGTGCTGCCTGCTCCTCCAGACTCCCTTCCATCTGGGATCCTCAGGGAGAGGAAGAATATCTGACAAGGGACTTGTAAGCCTCTTAGCCCCCCTGTTGCCCAGCTCTCTCTCAGCCCATGTTTTCCTAATTTAGTGGTGTAAGGAGTCCGCTGCAAGGCCCTTGTGTGCTGTTTGGATTGAAATTCTCTTTGTGGTTCTAATAGACTGGCCATGTATATCAATTAACACTACTCAGCCAGTGGCAGGTTCAAACCTCTTGAGACCAGTAGCAGTAATTCCTTTTTAAATATTTCCTTATGGTTTCAATAATGTGTATTTAATTAGGTGTCAGTATTAATATATGATTGACTTCACTTCATTATTTATCTTTTTGTTTGGTTTTCCTACATTTGCTGAGTTTCCTTTGAAATACTTTGTCAGTGACCGAGTCATTTTAAATTAGCCAAACTCAGTGGAACTGCTCGCACTCAGTAAAAACTCAGCGTTGCAACGTATTATCCTCATTTGAAGCAGAACGTTTTTTTCCAGTGGATAAATTCTGATGAAAATATTTTTTGTTGAATTAATGACGTTAATGATGCACAAGTTATCTTTTAATCACAGCCATTAAGAACTGTCATACACGTTGACATATATTTGCCACCAGTAAGACCATTTCCTTGAACATTAGAATATTGCCAAGGTCATTTCATTGTTTTTATCCTGAGGAAACATCACGTTTACTCATATGAAAGAACAACAACAACTTGCCAAATGCATATCAGTTTTTGAGAGACTCTTTGCATTTTCTTGTGGCTGTCAGCCGTAGCGACATTCAGGAAGCCTATTTATTCATGTCAGTGCAGATGACAGAATTACACCTCCTTCATGTTTTATTGTTGCAGTGTCTCAAATTGTTCACTCAAAACACTTTTGACAGGTGGGTGGACACAATGATAGGCATCCCCACTACTGCTCCACTTTATGTTTAAGTTTTTTTTTTTTTTTTCATTCATCTACTCATGATTGCTCTGCCTTGAATGGGCAGAGCTCCCTCAGTAAGAGGATCACAGAGTTAAACACACAATGAGGTGTTTCCATCGGTAGCTATTCATTTGAGATCCCCTCTTTTCGCCACTGTAGCGCTGTGCTGTGACTGCAGGAGGCCGGTGGCCACAGATGGCTCTGCAGAGAGGGCTGCGCTGACTTTCTTTGTTTTCCCATGAACATGTTTGGCGTGTAATCCTGGATTAACAGAGAGACTTTGTGTTAATTTACAGCTGTAATACAGCATTCAATTAATGTTGGTATCCCCCAACACAGACATGTGCTGGGTATTAGGGGCAAGAGATAGTGTGGGTTGCATGACTCTTTGCTCTGGAGAATTAGAGGTAATGGAGATCCAATCAGAGGTCTCTGTGGATGTCCACCTCATTCTGAATCCCATAGGAGTCACTGTGGCTCACATACACACTTTTTATGAAACACATAGGTAATGCTGTTGTCTGTGCACATTCACGCCACATCACACCACACGCACACACACAGACCCACACTATCAATGACAGAGGGTGCCTCAGAAAACCAGGCGGCTGCATATGGACTCTCTTGATATCAGTCACTGGCCGCGTGATCTTGTTATGCAAAGTCCCTTAATCCCTACCTATGATGAATGCACACTGGAATGGTGGTGGGGGCTGAAACCGAGATATGAGGGCAGCTGTACGGGAGGCTGTCCACTGTGCTTTGCGAATGAGTGCTAGCAAACATTCCTGATCCCCAGCCTAGCAGAAGGAAGAGCACATGTGAGATCATGTCTAAGAGTGCATTACAGTAGCGCAGTGACAGAGATGCTGGTGGAGGAAGCTGAGAGCAAGACAAATGCAGCTGAATATGCCGCCCTAGTGCAGACCTGAGATTCACATTAACCTTTAGGCCACTTGCTTCCCAACAGAGGAATTATCGGGCCAGAGGTGTTATTGTACCAGCTGGGGGAGAACTGAGTTTGTAGTTCCTGTGGAACAGAACAAGAGACTGGAGCAGGCTGCGACTGGAAAGGGGGCACTTCATTAGGGCCCTGTGCTGAGTGTATATATATATGTCCCCCTTCACCTGCTCGAGAGCCGTCATTCGCAGTAGCGGCAAAAAGCAGAGGGTTGCCAGGGGTGATCTTGGAACAGAAAGAAGAGCGGAGTAGCGGCACACAGGGAGGTGAAAGGATGGAGTTGGTCTTTTTTGGATCAGAGAGAATGTCGAATGGGCCAAAGAGACAAACCATGCTAGGGATGAAAGAATAGATAGAGGGTTTAATAGGTGGAATATAGTTGGCATGAATGAGAGAGCATTGTGTGTCTATTTGTGTGTGTGTGTGAGAAGAGTGGAGGGGGGTAATGGGATTAGGGGTAACACCTTTGGCAGGGCTTGGGAGAGCCACCTGACACCCGGTCTGTTGGGGACCTGGGGAGAAAGGGGGAGGGGGGCAAGGGAGAAATTGGGGGTCTAATCCGTGTCCATCTTTGGGAAGTCATTCCCAGAGCTCTGAGGATTTGGGGCTTTGGTTTCCGCACTGCTTGCTTTGGTTAATAATACCCTGGGAGGGAGAGAAGACATGGAGAGAGAAATAGGGAAAGAGACAGAAGGAATGGGGGAGACGGAGAAAAAGATTTCTTTACCCTGTGGTGGACTGGCAGGACAGCAGCCTGAGCCAAAAATGTTTGAAGTACAGACTAACCTCTAAGCCAAGTTTTGTCTGTTCTTTTCTAAATATACAGCTCTCTTTGTGTATATGCTTGTGTGTGTGTGTGTGTGTGTGCAGGTGTGTGTGTGTGTGCGCGCAGGTGTGCCTGCGTACGCACTCTGCATGACTGTGTGTAAAGATTGACTTACTTTCTTCTGTCCATCCAACAGGTTGCAGCTTGAGTAAAAGTCAATAACCTGAGTGTGGCTGGGATGTTTGCTCAGAAGACACATGGATAGTCCTGGTGTGTGTTTGTGCGACAGAGTGTTTGCAGGGCGGGTGACTGGGCGCTGGGGTGTCTTTGTGTTTCTATGGTGCTGACAGAAGTTGATAACCGTTCTAATGATTGTGGTGGTAGTGGAGGCAGCGCAGTGTCATGGACTAGCTGCAGACGGTGCGGAGCTGCTTGGCTGGATGTGTCACAGCTTCTGTGTTTGTCCATCACCTCAGCGCAAGGTGTTGATTGGTCCATCCTACACTGGATCAAAGTTCAGGGCAGTTTTCTGGTGTGAACTGGCTGCTCAGCCTCTGAGAATGAAACACCAGGGAATGTGCCATCTTAGCAGTAGGCCAACTGTGACAACCTTGTCCACACCTTTAAAAATTAAACCCCAAACAGTTTTGGTTTTTAGAAATCCTGTAAAGGGTGTAAGCCTACCATAAATGTATCAAACACTGAGTCATTTTCTTGCCAGTGTATGTAAGGGGAATTTGATAAAGATATACATTTTTTATTGTGCCATAACCTATTTTTGTGTTTTGTGCTGTAGGTGGAGATGTTCCGCCGCGTGCTGGGGAAAACCCTGGGCTTTGTGGGCTACACGGTCCAGTATGGCTGCATAGCACATTGTGCCTTCGAATACCTTGGAGAGTTTGTGGTGGTTGGTATTACTAATATTATAGAATTAATGATTGATATTTTTGTTTTTCAAATGAAATTAATTCAGTTATGCCTAAGAAATAATTGTGATCTGTTTTTTTTTTTTTTTGATTCAGTGCTCTGGTCCATCAATGGAGCCTACCATTGTCAACCATGATATTGTCTTCTCTGAACGGATGAGTCGCCATCTCTGTAAAATACAAAAGTGAGTTCCAGTCACTGGATTCATAGCAAAAATAGGAGACAGTAATCATGTTGGAATATGTATTATGTATACATTTTTTTTTATTTCTCAAAAGAGTCAAGGAAAGGATGTTAGAAATTTCCTACAACTATACATGATAGATAATACAAGATAGTTTGCATTCTCTTTGAATCAGTTCACCCTGAGTTGTTACAAATTAAATGGCTGTATTTATGTTTTCTTTTCAGGGGTGATATAATAATTGCAAAGAGTCCATTTGACCCAAATATGAACATTTGTAAAAGAGTAATTGGGTTGGAGGGAGACAAAATCTGCACAAGTGGCCCATTAGATCTCTTCAAGACCCACACATATGTGAGTATGTTTCCATCATACAAGCCTGTATCTGTTGAACGTTTCAAGGCTTTTGAGTAGCTTTCCTTATACATCCTGTGATTACCTGCTTTACCAAGTGAGGTCCCTGGTGGCAGTTTTACTGTTGCTTCTAACAAGTACAACACAGAGAGTCTCTTTGGAAGAAAAAAGGTTAAAAAGATATAGTGAAATAGAGAATGAATGAAGAATGCGTTTACAGCAAAACACTTGATAGTTTATTTCACCCTAAAATGACAAACAGAATCTCTATGTATAATGCAAAACCGTCTCTCAGTTTTGTCTTTGGTTTTCTTTGTGTGTGTACCACAATCTATAGACCACCATAGTTGTTTACATTTTAGACCGCACACATCCATTTTGTGTCATTGGTCAAAATATCAGCTTTTGACAACACCTATATTTCCTCAGAACAGTGATAAAACCAGAGAGTGAGCAGGGGTTCTGCTGCTGAAACCACTGTCATTGCTTTTCTATTACTACTCTCCCCAACGCCCACAGCTCAGGCCTGCAATCTCTCTGAAGCCAGTTAGAGTTAGTGCCAGCCGAATGGACAGACTGATGGGTGGGCAGAGGTGTGTGTGTGTGTGTGCGCGAGCGTGTACATACGTCTGCGAACCAGAGGTTGCGTTTATGTTGCATGTTTTTGAATCTGTTGTGTATTTTATAGACTGTGCGCAGACTGTTGAATGGGTTCAGTGAAACATAGCATAAGGCCAAGTCTGTAAGTGTCATTCAGCAAATGAAATGGTAAATAAAGAGGTTTCCTCTTCTGCCAGCTTCACCTCCACATACAGAGGACTGAACTTGTAATAGGTGACACTGTTGCGTTGCGATTCATGATCCCGGGATGTAGTTACAGATTCAAGTCTCCGTTCAAGTTATTTTTCAACTTGCCACTAGGTGGAGAGCAACTGAATTTTGGCTTGTCCATCAAGTGTAGGATAAAGCTTTTTGACTTCTGTTCATTTTGGATGCTTCTTCACTTTCATTAGTTTTTTATCTTGGTGATATGTTGGTGGCAAATGCTGTACACTGTAGTATGTAAGGCCTTACTTAAAAATTACTTTGCAACAACTTTGTCCTGTAGAAGCTGGGGTCATGGAGTCACCTTAGTCAGACTGGAATTGAAACCAAGTAGCTTCGTCCAAATGAAACATACGTTTTTGGTTTACAAAAAAAAAAAGCAAGTTTCTTGGTGAGATTCAAAGTCTGTGTCACTCTTCTTTGTCTGAGTGGTAACTCGACTCACATCAAATTTGACATTTAAGAAGCTATCATTGCAAACTACAGTCCACACAAGTAAGTTGCATTTTATTGACTTGTATAGTTGATCATCAGAATTGTCACTGATTGATTTTCTGTCAGCTGACTAATTGAGTAATTCACTAATCATGTCAGCTTGTTTTAGAAAATTAAATACTGGTTCCTGGCATTCATAATGTATTCAGTTGACCCATGTATTTTTCAAATGGTTACAACAAAACCAAACATATTTGTTCTGTTTGTTTTACTTGATCAAATAATTGCTTTCAAACACAATAAAGTAAAGAGCTCAGTGTGATATTTGTACAGTAATCTTCCAACATTGCTAGTATAACAAATGTATCCCTGGACTTTGTTTGGTGTCTGATGAATGACAGGAGTTGGTGAGATGGAGAGAGAAATTATTGACAGGGTTTTTTTTTTTCCAGGTTGGGACAATTCCCTACCCAAGCAAGTGAGATTGGGTCTTGTGTTTTCTCTCCCATATCTTGACAAAATATGGGAAATTTTGCTTGTGTATTTGTAATACTTTTTTTTTGCTGCTCTCAACTGTTTCAGTTGTCAGCTTCACAAACAGAGAAGGTGACAAGCTTGAAATAACCATTAAGCTAGTTTTCACCGAGTTGATTGTCACTAAGCATTTTGTTTAATTTCTTACAGCGTAATATCTGCTTTGCCATGTTAATTTTTTAACACCCAGGAGCAAAATCACTGCCTTTAGGTGACAGCATTTGAGGGAACTGAGAAAATACCCGCTGTTCACATAAATGTTTGGGCTCCCTTAGGGAGTTTTGTTTTCTTCCCCCCAGAGGATGGATGTGTTTGTGTGTGACTATTAGGATGTTGTGAGGCATTATGGGTGGACCTGTAAAGATGAATTTTGGAAGGCGGTGTTAGACCCTGTCATCACCTCCTTTTTTGTTCTGACAGACAGGCAGGTCCTCTCTACCCTCAGAGATCCAACAGGGGACTAATTGCCCTGTCACCTTTTAGGAATCATTTTTGTGTCTGAGCTATTGTGTCAAAACAATGACACTTGATCCCTAATATTATAGCAAAGACACAGAGAGAGAAAGAGAAAGATATGTTATGTTCCTTTGCAGAAAAGATGGACAGAGCAATACAGTGAAAGATGAACTCTATAAGCCTGTATGTATTTAAGCTGAACATAATTTCACCACCTCAATCATGTTAACATAATGAGCACTGTAATAGTGTGGCTGCTAAACAACACACCTCCACAGTGAGGAGGGCTCCAGTTTCAGCTTTTCTTGACATGTCTCTGACAGGTACACAATGCCTCATGTCGACCCAGCCTACATCCACAGGACGGGTGCAATCTCTGCCATCCATCACACCAGAGCTGCCGGCAGGGCAGATTAAAGTAACTGCATATCTAGATACTACAAGTCTGTGTTTGGCCTACCTGGATCTTTGGAAATCTGCATGGTTGGAAACATAATGAGACATGTTGATACTGTTTTATGTGCTAAAATGACAAATGACTCAGGTATTTCCTCACCACACTGTCTACAAAGAAACGTCTTAAAGAAAACGGTGACGTGCAGGCAAGAGATCAAGTGAGACTCTTGGTTTTGTAGTTTATTTGTACTTGAAACAGCTTTTGCCTTTGAGAAACAGAGCAAAGATTATGCTTTATCTGGTTATACTGCTGTTTTGCAGCAATGTAGTTTTTATTCAGAGGTTTGCTTTTGCCTTACTATGTTTTTTTCCCATGTTCACACACCTGCGACTTGCAAGGTGATATGCATAAGCTTTTATCCTCATCCTTCAGCAGTTCAGGTTTCAGACCTCTTCACTTTTGTGAAATACTGCCTGGCCTGACTGACTGCCCTATCTTTTAAATTAGTTTTCACTCAGGCTTGGGTTGGGGTTTATATTGGGTTTATATGAAGTCATTTTTTTTTTTTTTTTTTTTTAATCAGACTGATGATCAAAGTCCCGTCTTTTGCCTTTGCCAATCAGATTGAAGTTCTTGGTGATTTCACTCAGGCTTGTAATAAAACTGAAATGATGTTGAGCAGCTATGGCATACATATATAGAAATTGTGTGTTGAAGCTGTCTATTAAGCAGTGGTTTTACCAAGTTCTGGACAAACACTTGAGATTTTTTAATCAAACCTCTACGTCTGTAGGACGAGTGTAAGATGATTTTTTTAAAGGAAGATGAGGAGAAACAGGGGGTTCTGGTTTGACAGATGACAAACGGTAGTGTTTCTTTTTCCTGTGCTTGGGAGCCAGCATATGTTACCATGTTAATGAGGTGTAATGGTGGGAATCCAGCATGCTGACATATGGTTCTCAGATGACTCCTTTAATGATATTCATTTGTGTCGTCGTTATTCAGTGAGTTGTTTACCTCATGTTAGGTCAACATGTCACTGGCTCATGATTATGTCACATCATCTGTCTCAATTATCGAATATGAAATGAAACGCAGCATCCCACAGTAGGACTGAAAACTCCAATCAGAGAGGCGGGTGATAAGGAATAAGGAATAAGGAATATGGGTCGAGGCGAAGATGTGACGTCACCCCAGTGTGGTTAATATTCTTTTTCTTTATTCATGTTATTCTCTTTCTTCCAGAGGACTTTTGCCGTTAAAAAGTTAGGCAACACAAAAATAGACTCGTGGATTGTGATGCCCATTATGACAATATAATGTGTTGTTGATCCTGTCTGCACATATAGGGGGGACAGCGCACTTAATTAGGGCCTTGACAAGCCTACTCTCCTAAAGTGATGAGATTAATCATAATTGGTGTCACTGTGAATTAGAGCCCGCTTGGATGACTGCCCCACTGGCAGGTCGGACCGCGGTGGAGACCCTTGGACACTGCTGCTAGCCGCAGCTTAGCCCTCTTTTCTCCTTCTTTCCCCCTCTCTCTTTCTCCCTCTCTCTCTCCCTCTCTCTCTCTCTCTCTCTCTCCCTCCCTCTCTCTCTCCCTCTCTCTCTGCCCAGCTATCTCAGGCCCCTCTCTAGCTTTGCCCTCCCTGGGTAAGAGGGGCGCAGATCTCAGCCAACAGCCTAATGACCCCGTTTGAAGTTCTTCTAAATCCCTCCCGACCCTGCCCGTTACCCATGACCCCTCTCCTAAGACGGTACGGGGTTAAAGAGGGACAGGCAGGTTGACGTTAAGAAAGGCTGAGGAGGGAGGGATGGCTGAGGCGACTCGTTGGGAGTAGGGGGTGGGGTTATAAGGTAGACTCTCACTACATAATAGATCAACACACTTAAAGTTCAAGTTAAGTAGTGCTGTAATTTCAGAGGTGTGCTTCCTATATGATTCCTTTGGTTTGCGGTAAAACAGTTAACATCTTAATCATTTTTTGCCCCTTTTTGTGTCTGGCAATGTTTTTAGGTTCCAAAAGGCCATGTATGGCTAGAAGGGGATAACCTTAGGAACTCCACTGACTCAAGGAGCTATGGCCCAATTCCCTATGCCCTCATCCGAGGACGTGTTTGCTTAAAGGTAACAAAGGAGGTACACTGTATGTATGTTGTTAGGTATTTAAAAAAATGTTCTTTTGCAAAATCAGGACACTATTTTTGATTAACTCGCTCATACATGGGTCCTAACCGGTGTTGAGCTTCTGGCCAAACCATCAATTATGTTGTTTTTCTTCATCTGTTTTTTTTTTTTTTAAATCAGTCCAGTATGGTCATTTTAAGCATAATGCAGAGATGTGAGTCAGTTGGAAGTTCAAAGCAAGTGTGTCTGATTGACCAAAGCCTGGACAACATATTGTCTAGCTTTCCATTCTGCTGTGTTGTCATGTCACTGGATGTCATAGCAACCACGACCCTGGAAACAGGTCATCCAACCTTCTGTCCATCTGATTGGACAGCAGCACTCCACTGGAGGCCCTATTACGACAGCTGATGAAATAACAAGATCCTCTATGAAGTCAAACGCATCATTAAAAGCCACATTAGCAAATGTGTCCAAGAAATGAGATCATGTGTTGTACATAATGGTTGGAAGTGCTTTATTTTGTTGTTATATGAGTCTTATCTCTCTTTTAACCCATTATTTCTTTGTGCCCTCTGTCCTATGCAGCTGTGGCCGCCGCATAGTTTTGGGACCCTCAGTGAAAGCCCAACCAGACAGATTGTTAAAACTCAGAGTGACTCAGACTCGGACTGACTCATCCACTTTATTTGTGTACTGTACGGTACTTTGTATTCAAGCGTTTTTGAATAAAGTTGACATTTATTTAAATATTTTTTTTAAAAAGTGGCTATACTGTAATCTAGATAATTTAAACAGACTCAACCCCATTATTCTAAAGGTATGATTTTTTTTGGACAGGGGAACACTTTGCAATTATACAGGCTTCATCACTTTACTTTTTTATAACTGACAATATGTTGTCATGTGGAGCTTATTGTGTGTTGGCCGTGGCCGTGAAGCGCTGTAGGAACAGCAATGCGTGAGCAGCAGAGTAAAGCTGTGTCTCTGTGGAACTGCTAATGGCAGAGAACAGGCAGAGACAAAGATGAGATGCACAAGGTGTACATTGGGGATTGTGCTCATTCAGTAATAAGACAAACCAATAAATAAGTTTAATAAGTTCCAAATCAACAAATTAAAGACCAAATCATACCTATAACTAATACAACATACAGTTTAGTAACTTGTAGTTGAATTTAATTGTTTTATTGGTCACCTACACAACATATTTGCAGGTTGTTTGTACAAGTGCTTTAAACAGGGATATCTCTCTAAACCTACAAACTATAACCTCAGCAGAAACATGTCTCATTCCCTTAAAAAAGATGTTATTAATTTCATGTTTATGCTTTCTTGGTATTATGGTAAAACAAAAGCTCTCTTATTATTTAATATTTCATCATGTGCTGCCAGAGCTATTGAAAAAATGTTAACATTTCCCATTTAACCATACAATATTAATAAGCACTTAGTAAGGACCTCGCTCACCACTGAATACATTGTGTGTAGATGTGTGTGTTGAACCAAATGTGGTTTCTGTTAATGGTGTAAAGGATCAAGAGATTTCTAGTTGTGAAACCTGATTCCTTGGTCATATATACATTTAACTAGGTTTCTAACAGGATTTTAACAGGAGTATGACAAAGACTTACTTAACAGGGGAAGTAACGTTTTAGTAGTGAATAGGGATGAAAAAAGAGCAGTAACCCGACGTCATTGTTTTGTATCTGAAATAATTAAACCAGAAATCTGAAAAAAAAAAGGACTGATGCAAAAATAAATTAGTCTTAAGTAATGCAATTTCCACTTCAGAACAGCAGGTAAAATTCAAACACAGGCACACACACACAGGAAAAACTCCACTCTGTCATTAAACAGCCTAGAGTACAGTGATGCAGTTAAAGTGGGAACTTTACAGAAATCTTACCGGAGGGAAAAACTAAGCTGGTTGTGATTTCATATTTTCATCAGCCTGCTGACACTCACAAAAAGCACTATTCTGCTGCAAATGTCTAAGGCCAGCTCATCCTGCTCAGACCTTCCTGGGCACAGACATCAGCACATTCATATACTGAGCTGTGGAAGCTCAGCTGGTCATTCTCCAAGGCAGAGAGGGTCTCTTCTCCCTACAGCTCCCCAGGGGAAGTGAGTTCCAGGCAGCCGTGGGTCCCTGTCCAGCTGCTTCCTCTGTCTGGAGTGGGCCAGAGGGTCATAGACAAGGCTCCCTGTGACACTGAATTATCTGCCTGAGTGTGATTGTGCCTGCTGGGAGGAACTCTCAAGATTGTGTGAGTATGTGTGTGTTTGTGTATGTGTGCATATGAAAAATATTTATGCAAGGTTTTGCTTGAAGCACATCTTTGTTTCTCAAGGTTTAATATTCATCTGCTGCGTGTCAACACTGTGCCAGTGTTCAGCTGAAATGCCGACAAGTAATCTTAGCATGTCCCTTTAAAGATACTGCCCCATAGAGGGAGCTCTGACTGTTTACTAATGTAACTCAAAGCCTAGTTGGTTGGTTTTTATGATTAACAATGATTAATGATGTTAACAAGGTTAAATCTGAAGATTGTGGACTCACTCCAACATAGGTTTATTGATACAAGTATCTCTGTCATTCTTTTCCCCCCGAGGATGTGCACCCTCAGGTGAATTTTTATTTGTCACCATTAAAGTAAACACTGGTCATTTTAGTTTTACTGGTAGTGCCTACAGTTGAGCTTCATATTACTTGAAGTATGTGTCTTGTATGTTACTTTGTTGTCATGCTTTGAGTTGTGCCACGAGACCAGAGTTTCAAAGAGATGACCGGGCAGAGGTGTATATCATTATCATGCTGAGTGGGCACAAGGCTGGGAGTGCGGCAGGGAGAGATAGAGATCAGAAGAAGCGGACAACAGACAGCTGTGCTGAGCTATGCAGCAGCACAGAGACAGGCTGTGGGCTGTCAGCAGGGCTGAGGTGTGTCTGCTACCTCTGTAGGAGAAGAGGGGGACAAAACACAAGTGTATTGTGATGTTGCTACTGTATGTAGCTGTATGTCTGAAAAATCAAATATCAAATGGGCATGAATATTGATTGAAATTGTTTCGTATGGATGAAAGGAAAGTGAGGTTCAGCTTCCTGTATCATTTTGAATGAAATATTTTATTATATATTTTCAATGTGTAGTGTACAGTGGCAACGCAAATTATTCACAGTCGTTGTTCATTTATGCAAATCAAATTGCTAAACTTTTAAAGCCTCTCCTACAACATTAATGAGCTCATGATAGTTTAAGAAAGTGTCACAATTGATGCAGCAAACAGGCAAACAAGCAGACATATTGTTTTTTTTTTGTTTTTTTTTTTTTACTGCACACATTTTTCTTTCCTGGTAAAGCCAGGCACCTACATCATTTTTAAGACTTGTAGTCATCAGCCCCAACCTATGCCAATGCAAGTGGCATGTAGTTTGTACTATTTTTTTTTAAATCAATTTTTAGCAATTTATTTAGAAAGAAGTTCTCTCATTTGTTTGACCTAATATTTTAAGTAGTGAGGAGGAGTTCTGGGCCATATTTTTCTCAGGTTTGGCTCCTCACATTTTGTGGCATTTTGCATTTGGACATAACTTCTGATAGCATTTATTACCTAATTGGTGTCCAAATCAAGCCAGTCCTTACAAATTCATTCCTTTGTTGCTGCTCTGCCACAGTAAGAGCCTTGTAAGACAAGGGTTTCTCTAAACTACTGTAATCATCCTATTGCATAAAGTGACAAAATTAGCACAGCAAATTACCCTGATAGAGTGCTCATTATGAAGTTAATGAACAGTGGCTGTAGGTTTATTGTCTTGGGCTTGTTTTGATATGTTTACTAAGAGCCAGAGCAATGAGCAATGTAATGCTTTGTATTGCTGAGCAATGTATTGCTTTGAGAGAGTGATGTTTACCATTATTATCATTATTATTGTTATTAGCACAGAGTCCTTATACTTTCCCTTGCTACTGTCTTTCCTTAAAGGCGTGGCGCTAACAAAATGAAGGAGTTAAGCAAGAGGAAGATGACAAATAACTGGAGGGGGCAGACGGAACAAGAGGGAAGTGGAGTGGAGAATAGCTGAATATGTGGCAGAGACAGGAAGACAGGCAGTATCTGTTTGCTTGATTCCTTGGTTCATTTCAGGTTAATTGAATCCTTTAAAAGTGCAGAGACACGTGAAAAAAGGAGAGCGGGAAGTATGGGTAAGGAGAGTGAGAGAACCGCCCGTCTCTGGTAATGGCTTGGTTTGTTTATTTTCATATCCATGGTAGAGAATGTGACCCAAAGTAAACTTAGGTCAGATGCTGCGGCGTTACTCTGACAGTCTCTCTTAGTGCTGTCTGCAAACAAAAATATCTCTATTCTAAAGACATACCACCAACAGGACGTCACTAATGAAAACCTGTGTAGCCTTTATCACACTGAACTTTTGCTTGTCAGATACTTTTAACTAAGTTGAAGCCATATCAATCATACCGCTGCATGAATTCAGTCAAGCTTTAGTTCTCCTTCTTCTCTCTTTGCATATTTCTGTTCTGGTGATGCATCCTGTTTTCTTCCTTCGCTTTTTCTTTACACTCCCTCCTCTCCCATCCACTTGTGTTGCTGTTAGCTGATAAGGGAATTGCTCCTTTCATTGACGGATCCTTTCATTTTCTCCTTTTAATCAAGCCTGTTAGTACTTCTTAATTAAGACATCACAGTCGCGTTTGATCACTCTTGCTTTTCTGTGTGTGTGTTAGGGAGAGACACAGAGAGAGAGAGAGAGAGACAGGGAGGGAGAAAGATAGAGAAAGAGAGCGTGAGAAAGAGTGGGGATACTCTACCAGTCCCTATTCTGTGTGTGAAGATGACTGAACAGCTTCAATTGGGGTGAATACACCTCCTCCAACTCTGTTCTGCCAGCCCTTGAGGCTTGTGGTGTGTACATCTCCCAAGCCAACAGGCGTCAACCTCCAGAGATCCATACTAGACAGATGGTATTGGAGGCTGGGTAGGACGGCTATCGAGCTCCCTACTGTCAGTTTGTTGTGATGATCACACACACCAGGCTGTCAATACTCACAGTCCACTTATCAAAGAGTAAAAAAACCAACCTAACACAAAGACTATTTAGAAGTCAAAACTTAACTTTACTTAGCTGGATTTCATTGAAGAAGTACGACTATGAACTTCTGAAGACCAAAAGTAACACTTATATAGTAAAGTAGGAACATATATATAATATATATTTTTACTTGTATTAATACATTGTGTGAATAAAGTCAATAGGACAGTGAAGCTCAGGGTTTCGCATGAACATTAGCCTGCCTTTGCCCCCCCCCCCCCCCCCCCCCCCCCCCCCCACAAGGCAGTCAACACTATTAGTGCTTCTTCCCTCTAATGGTGCGGGTGGGTGGGATTATGTGTATACACAGGGAGTGGGGCCTCTGCTGTACATACAGTACGCTCAATGAGGGTCCTAATGGAAAGCTATGGGACCTCTATCCTCAGGCAAGGAGTGATGCAGAAAGGGGGAGGGCGGGGAGGGAAGGGGGGATGACAGAGGCCTTAGTCTGACAGGCCTGACCTATATCCCCTTTTGCTTAATAGAGAGTGGGAGATGGTAATTGGCAAATAGACATTTGCTGTTAGGAGCGCTCTCTTTCTGAATAGTGTTTTCTGTGGTCGATATAAAGCAGGAAGTGAGGGCGTGGAGTTCGCTTCATCTCTTCAGTCTGTTTTGAAAATGTGTTTGTCACCTCAAGTTAATAAGACAAGCCTCATCTCAAGATTGTCATGATTTGTGTCATTAGCATGGTCAAAAGCCTAATGGCTGCATTACCCAGAAAGCTAAAGTGTGTGTCTTCCTCTTTGACGGTCTGTCAATTAGTCAGCTAGTCAGTGTGTGCTTGTGAGTCACAGAAAATAAGGTACACAGTGTGTGTGTGTGTGTGCATGGGTGTGTGTGTGTCTGTGTCTGTGTCTGTGTCTGTGTCTGTGTGTGGTCCCCCTGGCATGTCCTGGATCCTGTAGCGGGATATGCCACCCTTTCTGCCTGGTTTACTGATCGGGGCTGTTCGGCTTCCAGACAATTTAGCAAAGGAAACTCTCCACAACAAACATAAACAGACACAGACTGATCCAGGCAATAACAGAGAGCATACACAAAGAAACGCACAAACGCAGACAGTGACACACAAAAGACATAGTAATTATCATACATGAGGGGCATGGATTTTTACATGGATATAAATTGAAAGCTCAGATGGGTTTGACAGAGCTGCTTTCCAACTTTCTGAGCTTGAAGTATTTCAGCTGTAGCCCACGTTGGACAGGACTGATTGGTTTCAGGAAGGCTGAAGGCATGACGCAAATTCCCTGATGCTCTTGTCTTCTACCCAAGTCTCGTCTCCTATTCTTCCACAGTCATTTTCTGTGCCCCCCGCCCCCCCCTTCACTTTCTACTACTACAAGCTGAAGATTCTCCTATCTGGTTTAAAGCTTACAGCCGCTTTTTTTGTCAACGAGCAGTCTATTTGCCCCTAAGGTACAGGAAGGCAGGGGCAAAGAAAGGGAGGAGAGAAAGAAAGATAGAAAAAAAGAGAGGTCAGGATGGAAAACAACTTAGATCCTTAGAGCGGGGCATGGGGCTGAGTGGTGATGGAGAGCTGGCATGAGGAAGCAGAGCATTGCGTGCGTGTGTGTTTGTGTTCCTCTTCGGTCACTGTAGTTCAAAAGCTGACCCGCGTCCAATCCTTGGTAATGATGCAGCCGGCCACAACAGACTACAATAACCAACAGTCTATGGCTGGCCAATTACTGTCCGCCGCAATTATATTTCCAATTCAGAGGTCACAGGGGAAAGTGGCCCAACTCAACTAATCATTTCGAGCAATTACTTTTAAAACTAATTAGACTGTCAGGTTTGGCTGTGCGTGCCTGTGCTTGGGGGAGGTTTTTGTTTGTGTTTTTGTTGCTGTTTTCACTTTGTCAAATGGGTGGACTTGAAAGGAGAGAGCAGGAGGAGGGGGCAATATCAGCAACAGTGCAAGCCAAACATCAACCACAGCCATGGATTGAGGGACTTGGTCATTATGGGATTTTGGTGAGTTCGGGGGAATCCATTGTGTAAGAGAGGATGCTGTGTTCATTCTGTTGGTGCCAGGCACTTTGCTAGACTGGTAAAATGAATTCTTGGTGATGTCAGCTGAAATGCTGGAAGATAGCAAACAGTCCACAGATCTCTGGAGCCTCTGAACTGAAGAGAGAGAGAGGGGACACTTTGTTGAAGAGCACCATCAAACTCTGTTTGTTCCTGTTGTAAAAAAGTTCAGAATTTAATTGATTCTGAGACAAGCTGAATCAGAAGGAGCGCTGCAGTCCAAGTTAGACCGCAAAAGTCACCAACATGAATACATGTTAATGTAGAGATCTTTTTTTTTTTTAATAATTCAATATTATCACTGACTGACTCAGTGATTCACTGACACTAACCATCAAATGAGTTTGATGTGATGTGATTTTAAACACTTCTACAATTACACCTTGTATAATATTACAATATTGTACCTTATTATACATTATGGGAGAACATACATCTTCATTATTCAAAATTACTATTATGGCATTGATTTCAGTTACACTGACAACAAATTAAGAGGTCATTAACTTACAAAGCGTGTCAAAGTCTATTAGTACAAGGCATATTTACAGAAGACTAAACCACAAAACCCTAAAATCCCAAACAAATAGGTAAACAACATGACAGGTTTGCAGGACTGGTATAGAAGTAAATATGCAACATATAATAATTATAATTTTTCACGGAACAGTTTTTTTGTTTTTGCATTTTTTTTATCGACTCAAGTTCTGTATTACATCTAATAATAATGTTAATAATGCGTCTTGACAGTAACACTGGGATGAATGAGCTGTGTCATGTTACAGAGAAAAAGAACAGATTCAACAGACATGCTGTACAGCTGTTTAAAGGACAATTTCCCAAAGCTTCTACTTAAAAATACGATAGCATACCAGTGTGTGGGTGCATGTCGAGTATGTGTGTGTGTGTGTGTGTGTGTGTGTGTGTGTAAGCCAATGTTTCTAATCGGAAAATCTGCAAGATGGGCTGTGTTATATATTTTATGAGTCTTGGGGTTTCTTTTTATACCATACCACTCTTCGACACGCGAATACCTGCTATACATACAGCTGGTTATGACACACACGCACACACAGTGGCTTGTAAATGTAAAACTCTTGCTTTAAAAAGAAGTGGACGGTCCACCTCAATAAGACAGATCCCATAATGCACAGCAGAGTTATGGCAACACACGCAAATCAAGACATGTAGTTATTTTATATAGATAATTCCCATATTAAACATTGTTTTATTTTATGGAATTAATATGATCTGATAACTTCCTACAATCCTAATGATAGCCAAAAATCACTATAATTTACATAGTACACATCATGTTAATACTACCAGTACTCTCAAGTTTGTGGACAGGGACTATTCACATTGAGGAAGAGCAGGTTTATTTTCCCATTGTTTTCTTCGGATGATAGTACTGTGCAGTATATGCAGTCTTCTTGGTGATTGTGTCATCTGTCACAAAAGAGTGTGATAATTATTCTTGTCTCTTTCCTCACATAAATATTTTCATGTCCATCATGAAAAAGGTACTGTAGGTCCTACAATTTAAAAAAAATCCTAGAAATTTGCATTGGTTAGTGTTTGTTTTGGGACATGATGATTCAAATACACACATACACGTGTACTGTACACAAACAATCAAATATACACTAAAATGCCTCTGGTAGTTGTCATACCAGGCCATCTCTGATGGAGTGATGTCTCATTAATACACGGCTTGTGGCAACAGCATGACGTTACCTCTCCCACTTTTACAGGGCCCTGGTGATAGTTCTGCTTTTATCATTATGCCAGAGTTTTTGTCCATTGCTCAGACACATTTTTGTTGGATGTGAAAGAAGTCAGAAAGCTTCTGTTGCCATACAGCTGAATATAATAGTATTATCTCTATTAAATATTTTAGATTAGGGAACACCTCAGTGAATGACATGTTGTCACTAGTCAAGGGAATTAAATCGTTTTTTGCAGAGAAAACAGCTACTTTTCTGTGTTACATTACTGTCACACCGTAACTGCTGCAACATTTCAGTGAAGTCATTGTTAAAACTTGCAGCAGAATAAAGCTGCTGAGCTAGAAGACTGTCAATAGGAAGCAATTGTAAGGAAAACATGCAGCGATAGCATGAGTTTTTCTGTGCTTCCTGTTATATAAATTAGGCATTGTATTTCATAAGCACAAAACATCTGACAGTGCACATTATACCTTTTAATTTTATGCCATGTAGGATAATTTAATGTGCTGGGGAAATTCCTACAATACAAGTGTTTTATTACATTATAGTCAAGGCACATTTTTATGTTCAAATTCTAATGAGAGTCATTATTTCTTGCAATGACTGGTATTTTTTCAGTTACTTTCACACTTTTCTTCCATAAATGGAAATTCTTTTTGGAGCAAGGCAGAATAACAAACATAAACATAAACACAATTAAAGTAGAGAGGCTCTCAGTGGAAAGTGATTTAAAAAAAAAAACCTAGATCTGCCCCTTTAACTGGATCTGCACCAAAAGTTAATAGGTTCTTACCTGGCTCATGCCCGGATGGACAAATGGAATAAAAGAAAACTTGAACCTAAGGCGAGAAATACATTGTATTTGAATTAGGGAAATGGTGAACAGAAGTTGTTGTCTCTCTTGGAATCTGGTTTTGTGGCTACAGGAGTTATTCAGCATTTTGGTACATTTTTGTTTAGAACATCAATCCCAGAGTTTTCTGTTCATTTCTTATTCTTCTTTCTTCCATGCAGCTTGTTTTGTTTTTATTCTTTAGCACTGATAGATTGATGATTTAGACTCAAACTTACAAATTATACAAATTGAGAGGGGACTGCACTTTATTCTCATAACAATTTGTTTCATGCCATTGCACAGTTGTGTAATTATCATTGTGGTAATTACTAATTAGGTAAAAGGGATCCACAATTGCTGATTGTTATTTGTTATCTAACGCACCAAGGGAAGAGATGAAAAATAGTTGGACAGAATGTTTCTTGGTTTGTTTTCTACTTCAGCGTAGTTGTTGTCCTTGCTAATGCGCAATTAGCTGACCCATTAAAATTCCTTATTATTCACAATAGCACATCTGTAATTGATGTTTGTCTTCATCGATGCTCCGACCAATTCTTGTCAGAACACTCCAGTTTTCTGGAGTGTGCACACTGTGAAGGAGAGTAGCCGAGATGGAAGAAAGAGAGATACATGGAGAGAAGGGGCAGTAGCAACCAAAAGTGGGAAAAGAGGAGAGGTACTTTGATTGACAGTTGTCTGGCCTGGTGCCTGCTGAGGTTGTTCCCCCCGTCGACTGCTATTATCAGCAGAAGGACTTCCCCATCGCCTTGGCAGCGACTATGTCACCCCTCTCCCCTGGAGGATGCTATCCCATTTGGGAGTAGATGAATAGGGGTCCCCTCACCCCGTATGAGGTCTCTGTGGACAGAATCTTTACAGAGGGAGCACAGGGGAGTAAACAGGCTTTATGTCAACACCAGCATCTCCGACATCTCCGTAAAAAAAAACACTTCGCCTCACAGCAACTGCTGGCCCTCCAATACTTGTTGTTTCAAGCTGGTCCATTTGAGGATCTTGATATGGATGTGATATGGATTCTGTGGAGGAAGCGCCTTTCCAATTTTTAAAATTTTGTTCTGATTTAAATATGACATCTTAAAAAGTGACAAGCATCTTGGGTTTTGAATTCTAACCACTGTTTGTAGATTCTCCATCTGTGGTTTTTCAACCACCTTGTTGCTAACAGTAGTTCAGAAACAGAAATTACAACAGTCGTCTGTCACTATAAGGTTTAGCGAAGCTTAAAAGGTATGATATCTTGAAATTAATCTTGGAATTAAAGTATGGTGAGGGCATATGAGACTACACAATGGCAGAGCAGCTCTGTGTTCATTTGTGTACTGAGTGAATCACTAAGGTATAAATTTAATTTTTTTTTTCAAAGAACAACATTAGTCATTCAGTTATGGTAATTAAAAACTATTTGAGTGATTCTGACATGTAACTGATGGCACAGCTTGTCACGACATTTGTCCCCACTTCAGCATTTAAAGCTGCATGTCTAAGAGTATTTGAGGTGCACGGTTAATTTCTAAAGGAATGCAGACAGCTCACAGACAACACACAGACAGCTGCACTGTTGGGTGATTGGCATGTTCAATGTACTGTGTGTAATACAAGTAAATCCTTCTCTTAGGCAGGTGTGTGTGACAGAGAGAAAGAGAAAACACAAGAGACGCAGAGGGAAAGTGTGTGTGTGTGTGTGTGTGTGTGTGTGTGTGTGCAGGTGTCATGGACAGATTTATTAAATTTTGTTCTTTTGACAACATCCCTGCAGCGGTGGGTGTGGAGAGGCTCTTCATTCGCTCTTGAATTTACATGTGTTGTTCTTTCGTACTCTTGGATCGAGAGTAGTGAGCAGGCCATCAGCAATGAAGGTCTCAGGCAGGCTGCATGTGAGCTCAGACGCCTGCAGTTTGAAGTCCAAGTCTAATATTATCACACATATGATTTTCCTCCATTGAAGAGCCATCTGGATAGATGGTTACGCTTTTGTGGCCAGACGTGGTTAGTGAGTGTGATAAATACAGACGACAGTATCCCCGGTGAGAAACTATAGAGACGTATTGTACATCTTATGTATACCAGGACACCTGAACCCACTCACCTCCACTGTTATTCCAGCTTTCAGCCTATAGCTGACCGTATTTGGATCATGCAACAACCAATCTTCCTACATCCCCCTGCCACACACACAAGCACACTTCACTTCTTCACTCTCAATTTAACCCTGGTGTGTGATGGGGCCCATGGTTAGTCTCCTTGCGGGTGTTAATGGCCAATGGAGCAGATATCGTAATGAGTGATCAATCTAGTTGCTTGCCGTCACAGCAACACATTAGCCATTCATACAGATTCAGTCCACTCGCCCAAGCAGAAGATCTGGATGCATATTTAATGTTTATCTTTTACAGATCTCGCTTAAGCGGACCTGTTCGTAAAGCAAAGTCTTTGAAAAGGTGGCAAAGTCCTTGTGAAGCCAGCGCCCGCCTGACAGAATCAAACAAGTTTGTCCTGGATTCCTAAGAAGTGAGACTCTTCTTTTTTTAATGAAGAAGAAGGAAATTCTGCCTCTGTGAATGATAATGAGGTGATTATTGCAAACTGTTGAAACCATCTTACAATTAACGCTAAAGCTTGCAAAAGGTTGCATTACATCAATTAAATGGGACCAAAAAAAAAAAAAAAAAGGAAAAAAATGTGGCAGGAGATGAAAGTCAGCTGATGCATATAATGTCAGGGTAGAAACGCACGAGGAGAATCACAGCAACCCTGGGAGATCAGGAGAGAGGAGGAGAGTCACTGAGAGTGTCTGCTTTTAAGTACCTCAATCATGCACCTGTCACTCCGTTTCTTCATGTAGACATCAGTGTTTACCAAAATGAGGGCTGACAGAAGACATCAGTGCTGGTTTGTGTGCAAACAGCTTATGTGGACAGCCTCGTGGAGCCAGCCACTTCTCGCACACTGATGCATTTTTAAGGCTTTACAATCATGCAAGATCCCATCTATTTGAAGCGGGGGAAACTTACACTTTTCAGGAAGTAATTTTGTGTCAGTTTGCTGAAACAGTACAAGACGTTGTGTATGTAAAGCTAATATGTATAACAGTACCCCCACCATGCCTTAGTGGCAGGCTAATTGTCATTATTATCTCAGAGCACTGAAAACACAGTCATGAAATACAAGAAGTATCTCCGTATGTTAAAATAACCCTGAATACATTTGCAATGGAACCCCCATTTCTGAAAGCTGAACAATTGCAGCATCATGCATCCCAAGTCACCCGAACAAAGTCTGAAAGCAGGTTTCAGGCAAGGCTGGTTCCAATTCAACTGTGATAAATGGGCAGATAAGACAATCAGTGCACACCGTGACATAGTGCAGTGTTAGCTGTCAGACCAGCACTCTGCTGGGGAGTCCAGGTGCACCCACAGTCCTGCAGCCAAGGAAGGAGGGAAAAACATGGGCACAAGGAGGTGTCTTGTAGCCTGTGTGTATAAATACCCAAACTACAGTATTAAAGCTGACTGTTAGTTTAAGCGGCAGTTTCTTTGTATGTACTACACTGTCAACCATGTGCATTTTATTGAGGCCTGTAAACATGGAGAAAGATCCTTTTGGAGAATTAAAACAAGAGTGTAACTCTGTGGACTGATGCAGGATATGATGCTCACATCACAGGATGGAAACCGGGCCTGCAGTTAAGAAACCTTTGTCTATATGAATAGGTGAGTTGGCCAAATACTTAAACGCCATTTGCCAGTGACTGACAAATTTAAACTGTGTGCTTGGCTGGATGAAAAGCGTATGAATGGGGCTGGCTGTTCGAAGTCCTTCTGGTGTATTGTTGTGGGGAATGTGTACATGTGTACATGATTCACTGTCTCCAAAGGGTGCCAAGTCACAGCAGGGGAGTGCCCACGTTGCACTTCTCTCATCTCCAGGATACAATAATGAGTCTAATTGTGTGTTGCTCACTTGTACACATCATGCGGCTGTTATTGCCTCTCTTTCTAGCTGACTCTCAGTGTTGGAACAAGTGCTGCTCTGCACGCAAAGCTCCCACCAACCCCAAACCAAAACACCTTGCTCTATATAACATGGGAAAGAGCTACACATACATGGGGCTGAAGCCTGACAAAAATACTCCAATGCAGATGACTTCATGGTTGTGATGATGCTGCTTTTTTTTTTTTTTTTGCCCTCAGCACTGCGATGACTTCACCTTTGTGCCATGTACAGTAACTGATTTGTCCTCTTAAACAATTGAAAAGTATTTTTTACGTTTAGATTTAATGGAAAGAGATAATTATTAATGTTTTCACAATCAATCTTTATATATCAATCTTTATATCATTGGTAAAATGTGTGGCTCTGTTGCTGTTAATGTACAGCTCAGTAGATGTTAAGTTGTGGATTTTTGTGTAAATATACATTTTTTTTTCGGAACAAATGACTACAACACAAGCTTTTATGCAGGATGAAATGCACACAGAATGGCCCTGTGGCAACTTCTGTGAGATGGAATATTTTATGTAGTAGTGAATATTTTGTGCAGCCTTGAGAGAGTGCAAGGCAGATGATCAGCTTTTAGTGGCAGTCATATTATTCTACTGTGGATGAGGAGTTGAGTTTTTTTGGGGGGGCGGAGGGGGGGCTGTGAAAGCTGAAGCACAGAGACTGGTTCAAGAGGTTGAAATGACAATACTGCCACCTAGAGGCGTGGGGAGCAATGAGACAAGCGCACACTACTGTGTCTAAAACCTCTCTCAGTTAGCTACAGTTGATGACAAAGGCCAGTGCTCTACAAAATACTTGAGCAGCTTCCATGTCACACTGCTAATGCTATATTATCCGTATGAGTTTGAGGCTTTATTAATGTATGTGTGCATTGGTGTGCAGCTGCATGTCTTCACCTCTCTGCTGTTTTATCAAAAAAGTATAGGAGAAGGCATCTCTGGCTGCATTATGGTTACATCAGGTGGGTCATCCACCAAATGTCATCTCCATTGAATCCCATCTGGCCTGCAGAAGTAACCCAGCACACGCTGACCTGCTCTCATTTACTGTCAGAGAGACAGAGATGCGGGACACAACTACAAAGAAAAGACGAAGCAGAGGAGGAGAGAGGGCTCACCTGTGAACCACAAATGCCCCGTTCAGGTGGGACCTGTTTTGACCTGTTGCCACGGGGACCCTAATGTAAGAGGTGAAGGGGGGGGGGGGGGGGGGGGGGGTCGAGTGGCCATCTGGTGTGTGTTTGTGAGTGTATGTGTGTATGTGTGCTTTTGTTTATGTGTTTAAAGGCATTAATAGGCCAATGGATTTTTCTAGCAGCTGTTACCATAAACAACACGAAATTATAACAAGCAGTTTAAAGCACTGCTGTCTACAATGTGGAAATTTGCTTTCATCAATGCATGACATAATACATAATGCATACTGAACAGGACTCTGCATGATGTGTCCATTACATTTGATTTATGTTTATAATGCAATTAACTTGATAGAGGGATATGCCATATGTATATGTATGAGTCAAAGTATTCGATCACAAAATACACTTCACATCATCCTTATTTGGTATATTTAGATATAATTCTGAAAAACTGAAACCAATCTCATATTTTCTGTGATGGGAAGTCTTTCAGCGGGCAGAATGTAAGTAAAGTATCAAGGACAGAAAGAAAAGCTTTGCCTCTTTTACCTTGTACTGTTTTATGCAACCTTGCTTGGTACTGTGTATCACAGCAAATATGGTGTAGCTATTTATTCTGTCTGTCATTTACTTTTAGGTAATATCCTGACAACAGGTAGTTAATATTATAGATGCTGATATTATAGAAGTTTGTGTGTGTGTGTGTGTGTATAACTTCTGACCTATTATTTTAGGTGCTCTTCATACCAGTATACATATTTATTGTCAGTGATAACTTTCTATAGCATAATAAGAAATTTTTGAAAATCCTCTGACAATGACAATAATGTGCTCCTCTATTTTTTACAGTCAAAGGTCAGCTGCTTCTACGATTGTAACAATAACAGTCAAAACAAAATCACACACACTAATCGGAACAATAACATGCACCGACTCAGACAGGGAATGACCTTTGTTGTTTATACAGAAGAGCTGGTTGTCTGACAATCCACGCACATGCATGCACAAACATATACGGACACACACTTACCTCTTGAGAATATCTGAAAAATCTAATTGGGATTTAAATTGGTTAGAGGCCTGGGGGCCTTGTTTGGCTGCGTGGTTTGTCTGTCTCTTGTTTCTTTCTCTCTAAGGTCATTTAGAAAGTGCTTGTTTAGGGATGAGTGATTAGCAGAGATGTCCAGGGGCTTCCTACTCATCTGAGGCTTCCTGGAAAAGCAGGATAGACCTGCTACAGTGTCATGGCTGAACAGCCGAGGCTCCGGGGCTTTGCCATCCAATACAGTGGGGATTCTGTGGTTGTGAGCACAGTCAGTCAGTGTGATGGAAGCGTTTGTAACTGAACTGCATGTATTGTTATATCGTAACATTATATCTGGAAGTTGGGTTTTGGGATTTCTTCAGTTAAGGTATTTCAGCAGTGTTTTATTCTCTGACCCAGACCCTCTAATAGCAAGAGACAACATGTTACCACATTTAAATGACGGCATTGAACACAGACACACACACATGCGCGCACACACACATTTATGCACACGCAGGGTAACACACGCACACAAACAGACAAGCATTTGATGTAACAAAGTCCTCTGTTGACCCTGACATCCAATTTAACAAACACCAGTTTAAAGTCCTGTTGACAAGAAGCAGGAAGCGAGAAGAGAAAGAGGATATGACATGAGGAGAAATCGGCTCCTTCTGTTCCTTGTCACTCTAGATTATTGAAGACTTACCCAACATGCACCTGGGGGAATCAGTGTCTGTCCACCCGAGTCTCTCTGTCTCATGTTGCTCTGCCTCTCTCTAACACACACACACACACCAAGAGGCGCACACACACACATTCTCTCTTTCTCTTTCCTCTCTCCTTCTTTTCCTCCTAGTCTTAATCAAATATGCGCGTACCGTACACTCTTTTCAGCTTTTTTCCCCCCTTTTTTTTTTGTCCAAATGCTTGGGCTCTAACCGGTTCAGCACGGGCATGTATGTCAGCCTGTGTATGTTTATACATATGTGTACATGTGCGAGCA
Organism: Toxotes jaculatrix; assembly: GCF_017976425.1. Taxonomy (NCBI): domain Eukaryota; kingdom Metazoa; phylum Chordata; class Actinopteri; family Toxotidae; genus Toxotes; species Toxotes jaculatrix. Next base: position 15,215,163 of record NC_054394.1, on the reverse strand, counting down.
GATGTTTGCTCGGGGCAGTTTCGCATGTCCATCCGTGATAGCTCAATAGAAATGTGGGACAAACTTGAAATCACAAAAGAACTTTGCATTGAGATGTATTCAGCACACATACTGAATAACAAATAGGACTGCGATCAGTTCATCTCCATCAAATCATACTGTCCTCATTTTTGGCCTGACTATTCATTACATGACAATTTATTACAATTTGCATTATTTCTACGTGTTCAAAGAGGAGGAAAAATACATCTGTTAATAGTGCGAATCCCTCGATAATGTCCCCGCAGAATAGGCTTCTCCTCTCCATCTTATATTAATAGGTCTTAGAAACATAGCTATAGTTATTACAGTTATTTATACATTTTACTTCACAAAGCTGGCATACTTCAGTGAGCACCAAATATATTTTGTCAAACTCTTTAATGGTAATTTAATGAACCGTGACCTCTGGATGACAATTAATGCCAGATGTATCTCCACAATGTTCATTTATTACTGGCTAATTTTACCTTGCCTGCATTTTCTCCTGTGTGGATATTCATGCAAGTCTTTTTTAAATGAGCTGTTCATCATTAGTTAGCCTCACCAGGACAAAGACTTCCCCGTCCACTTCCTGGAACTGTATTTGAAAATCCTGCTATCAGTTCTTAATGAATATGTTTATGAAAAGCAGGGGCTAATATTTTAGCTGCCCTTTCATCATGAGTGCTTTTGATAAAGATGATAAACCCAGATGGATGCATTCATTATTGGGGGTACAAACAATTTCAAGCCTGGCTTTGAAAGGTGACTCACAAAGCTTACAAACCTTTTTAATGAACAAATGTCATGCTATTGATTGTTTCATTGGCATGATTGATCCAGAACCAATCAGCCTCATTAAATGTTTTTAATTTATAAGCCTTATCATAAGTCTGGAACATTTTTTTTGGATCAAGTGAGACAGTCATCACAAGATCTCAGAAATATCTAGTTTCCTCTTGTTCCTTTTTCTCCCCCCACTCCTTCTCACTAGGTTTCCAGTCTATCATACATCCCCCCCTTACTGGGATCAGTGGGGCCATCACGCGCGCACCTTTGATGTCTCCCAGAGTTAAGCTGGTTTTGAAGTCAGATTAGTGAATTGTAAACACCCTTTTAGACCTTCAGACTCTCTCCGCAGAATGAGGGAGAGTGAGAGAGGGAGAGAAAGTGAAAGAGTTGTGGGATTAACCCATACACTACAGCTCAAAGGTTAGCCGATCTAAAACCAAGCTCCATATTGCCATGTGCGAAAACATGAACTGAGGTGTTCCATTCGTTTATCATCTGCTTTCCTCTCCTGTCTCACCCTTTTTCATTTCATTTCATTTTATTTTGGGGATGCTATGGAAAGGGCTGGATTGAAGCAGACAGTAGATATGTGTGTGGGAGCAAGAATGCCCTCTCAACTCACACACACATAAACACACACACACAGACACGCATAAACACACTCACATATATACACACGTGTACGGAGAGAGGGCAGTGTTTTTCAGACGAGAAGCCCGTCTGTCTCTTTCACATTCCATTAGTTCCTGGAGCTACATCAGAGGGCAGAGAGAGCACACAGACATTCCTGCAAGATGCAGATGTCAGGATCAAAAGTCAGACTGACTCCTGTACGCAGCAGGGGAGAAAGACAGAGAGGAAGAAAAGAGAGGGAGAGAGCAAAGGAAGAGAAAGAATTAATGCTGGGTATGGCTGCATCTTTCTGAACATCCTGTGTGTTGAAACCCAGATATCTCTGTGCGCTCCTTCAACAAATTCTCCAATTTTCTGCAAACAAAGGCCTTATCCACTGTCGTGTGTTTCCATCTACACCTGTAATGCTCTGTGTATTTACTGTTCTCAGGGCTATTGTTGCTATTGTTACTTACTGCTCTCTTGCTGCCAGGCTGATGGGAAACCATGCACCATGCTGCCTACATCTTGTGCCTTGTTTCAGTTATTAAAAGGCACGGGACCAGATGGTGTGTGTGCGTGTGTGTGTGTGTATATGTGTGCACGCGTGCGTGCGCGCGCGTGTCTGTGGTCTACACTTTGGCTCCAGGCTCTTCCAGAACTGGCACAAGCCCAACTGGGTCATCCATGCAAAGACTCTCTCTCTTCCTCACCAAGAGCGCATCTGTGTAGGCCTTTACATGGGGAATGTGTGTATGTGTGTGTGTGTGTGTGTGTGTGTGTGTGTGTGTGTGTGTGTGTGTGCGCTTTTACTAAAGATACAGTATGTGTTATGGAAAGGCTGGGGGTGCTGGGTAAAGTACAACTGCTCCTCAACAAAACATAAATTCTGTTCTGCATATGTCCATCTCTCCTCCTGGGTCTCTCTCTTCTCTCTGTTTATTTTCCATCTCATTTGTTTTTTTTTATCTCTTCCTTCCTCTCATCTCTAGCCAGCAGAGCAGCCAGGTGAACACTCACTCAAGTGATCAAGTGATGCTGTTTTTGCAATTTTCAACTATAGGAAAAGGGGAGAGACAGAAGAGAAAATAAAAGAGCACTGTGGGATTGGAAAGGGGAAGGAATCAAGAGAGTCAAGGTGGGTAACAGAAAGCTGCAGACATATGTGCAGGGACACTGAAGGTAATGGCAGAGGATGGGAGAGTAAACACTTTCAGCACTGGGATGAGAAAAAAGATAGGAAGACAGAAGGAGTTAAGAAGAGGCCATGGGCCTAGTAGAGCTGTCAAGACAGCAAAAGAGCTGCGGGACTTAAGGCTGTCAGGAAACATTGTGTCCCTCCAAGAACAACCAGAACTTGTCTCAGCTAGCAGTGCTGTTGTGATTTTACAGATATATATTTAAGTAGTACACCACTATTTATTATAGATTCAAATATTTATATGTCACTGATACTTTAAGCAGACCTGAGATGAGACATCAGAGATTGGGATTCAGCTCAGAGCTTTGCCGCAGATATTTTATTTATCATATTGTGAGCATTTGAGTCAGGAAACAAAGATTGAAATTTGACAAGCAGGAGAACTGTATCTGTTTGCTTCAAGCAGTGCTTTCACTCTGTTTAACCTCCAAAAATAAAAAAAAGAGAATGTGAGTTTTCCTCATATTTTTATGAAGAAAGCTGTCATGTTCTCCCTGTTTCCCCTTGCTTTTTCCCCTTGCAAAATACAGTGTTCAAACTGTAAATATGTTATATATAAAAGATCCTCAGCGCTTGACTCCCGCCTATTCTCCCACCTGTCTCACCACTAATCTCTCCCTCCACCACCTGCCTCTCAGCCTGCACAGGCAGAGGGCAATGATTACATTAGTCCTCAGAGGGTTGCCCGGATCGATACAAAGTCACTGTTCAATCCAATGCAATCACAGCTACTCACTAATAAGAGGGAGAAAAATACAGGCAGAGAAAGAAAGACAATAAAACTGGTAAAGCTCTGTTCTGTGTTTTTTTTTTTTTTTTTGTCTCCAGTCAAAGTGGAATTGTATTATAGATTTGTCTTTTGAGGACCACAGATACTGAGAGCTCCAGTTTTCCTTGATCAATACTGCATCATGATTTTGGCATTTACTGTAGCCCAACTGTGCCAATCTCCTTTTCTTTCATCTGATTTATTTCGTATGAAGTGTCTATGTTCCATTCTGCCTGTCTCCGACTGTCCCATTGTCTATCACGGGCTCTCTTTTTTTGGCTCCCTCTTTCTCTCTCTCGCACATTGCTGTTTAATGATGGTAATTTTCTACCCAGGTCCGAGTGTGAGCTGATGTGGCGAGGCTCTTGGCTCCCCGCTGTTCCTGATGAGGCATGATGGGAAATTACCCAGAGCTCTCTGTTGTCAGATTGTAACTCACTGTTTGGTTGTAATAAGCAGGCAAACCCCTGCATGCGTGTTCGCACACACACAGACGCACACGTACGCAGACACCTCTGATTGTGTGCATTAATTACACTGTGTGAGATCACCACGGTGACCACAGCTGTGTGGGCCATGCCTTGCTTTCCGGGTCACTTGGGTCATCAACTCCCTATAACAGCTACAGCACCGTCGCCGTCAGACACAACAGCACATAATGAGAGTTCTCCTCGCTGTGCTTGCTGTTCAGATACCAGTGAAACACTTCCTCCATCCATCTATCACTTCCTTTCTTTCACTTACTTTCCCTCTCTGTCCTGTCATTCCCCTCAATATTTCCAGGTTGTCGATGGTGTGTGTGTGTGTGTTTGCTTGTGTGTGGCCGCCTGCGGTTTATTGACTGACGTGGGCGAGATACAGGGCTCACTGGGGCACCACCACTGGGTGAGTGGATGGTGGTGGATGGGGTGGAGGGGAGGGCTGCCCCTGTCACTGTGGTGTGTCACCTCTGCAGCAGCGCTGTCACCAACAAATGGAGCCGTAGTGGAACCCTGTAAAGAGAGTCCTGCTGAGGTACTGTTTGAATCAGCTTGAGGCCAGTGGGGAACTGCAGGTTCTGTTTGATCAACATCAGTGGATGTTGGGAGGATGTCCACTGTCAGCTTAACTACAAATGACCATCTACAGTCAACACAGACAGTGAGTATTTGTAAGTAACTGTATATTTAAGCGGGGTTCAAGAAAATAGAATGGCCTATTCTAAGAATATCAGAGTTAGAGGGTCTATAAACTTTATAATGACAACTGTTCAGCAAACCTGTATCAAATATAGTTTGAATGTAAGACTGACATCAAAATAACCAAAGTACTGTCTAAACCATCCATCATGTTTAAAGATCTCTTCCAGACATGCTTTAAGGTATGTAAAAAATACTCTCCATTGTATAACATTTTGCGTATAATCCATTATCACACATCTGCTCCTTTTCCAGCTTTTAAAAATCCAGCATCTACTTAACTTTAAAGTCCACTTTCAGTCTGGACCATGATTGGCTTCAACACAGGTTGTGATGTCACAAAATTCTGCTTGTGCTTATATTTCATGAAAGCACAAAGAAACTTTCCCCCTTCAGCAGATGGTTGTGAAAACAGTTTTCTAGAGTCAAAATCAGCACATTCGTAATGCTGTACAGTGAAGCTCAAACATCCAAGTGAAGGAGGGATAAGCAAACACGTCTTTGAGTGGAAGATATTTTAAGTTAATTTTGTTTTCACAGTTGGATAAGCCAAAAGTTACATGTAATTATGCGTTTGTTGTTGCGCTACATTCCTGCTGTGTGCTATTGTTTTGTCATTATTGTATTGTATTGTATTGTATTGTTTGTACTCCATATGAGTCAATAAAAAAAATCACAATGTAGAATATGTAAAAAAAGAAAAAAACAAAACAAAACCCTTTAGACCTGCCATGGCTTTGAAGCATAATATCCCAACTCATGATGACAAAGTACTTTAGACATACACTGACAAAAACATGCAAGGCACAAGTCAAGTTGATAAGGACATTTTAAGTTACCAATTTCATCCATTTATGGAAAAACTCTAAATGATAAATAATGTGATATACAGACAAAGAAGAGATGAACTTAGGTTTTGTTTAATAATTAAAAACCAAAGTGTGGGTGGTGCAAAAGCAGCTGTTTTATTTAGAAGAGGATTATTTAGAATATTTAGAAAATATGCCTAATTGTACAGACAGTACATTCAGTGAATTAAAGTGAGATAAAAAAAATCAGATTCTCTTGTGATGCCTCTGATGCACAGTGAATCCCCACATTACATCTCTGATATATCTGTGATATCTGTATCATATTGAGGACATGGTAATTACATTTTTCCTCGCAGCAGTGGCTTCCGTGCCCAGCACCTCCCTGCATTGCTGTGGAGATACCCTTCTAAGAGAAGCTTTAGCTAATGGATAACGGTCAGCATTACCACTATCACAGTGCCGCTGGCTGAATGTGGGCAAAATGGCAAGGCCCAGCTAAACTGGTGTGACTGAGAACAGTCTCAGATAAGGCAAAAGCAGTCCAGCACACACACACATACACACACACACCAACACACGCACCCAGAGGCCAGGAGCTGACAGTAAATAAAACCAGAGTCCCTCCTTAATTAGCTCTCTGCCTGAGGGTGAAAACACAGAGAGAAACTGTGTCAGTCTTTCCCTGTGTTGGACACTAAGCTGCCACCCCATCCCTCTGACTATGGAAGCCAAGAAACATGGCATATCAGCACACTGATTTATGTGCCAATGTCGTTCTATGGCCTTTATTTTCTTAAGTATGAGGGGATTATTTAAAGTCAGTGTTCCTTACCTCATTTTTGTCTAGTTATTGTTCATTATTAAATTGTCCCTCAATGCAATATCTGCACAATAAACAATGACAGTCTTATGCAGAGACAGCAAAAATAGAAAGTTAGATTTGCACTCTAATGGTATCTAATTAGACAAAAAAGTAAAGTGAATTCAAATTTAGGCCAGAATGTCATGAGATATCTGAATTCACTGATGTGAATATTATAAATGCTGATTAAATTTAACAATTACAAGATAACGTCTGTCTCTACCTTTGTGCATCAGTGCTGTCTCAGTCTCTCACTCTAACCTAAGTTCATTATGATTTAAAAATAAGAGCTCTCCACTCCATAGTTGTCCATGAGTTGCTGACCCTCATCCACATTTTTAATAGGAGCCATAAGCATGAAAATAATTATTTTTAATTTTATGTGGCTTATTTGTTTTGTAAAATTTCAACTAATTTTTAGTCACAATATAGCACCGCTGTCCACTGTAAATAGAAAAGATGAATATAAATCAAATTTATCGTTTATTCTAAATAATTATCCTAAATAATTAGCACAGCCTATGTAAAAGCTTGGTGCAGCTGGTTTGTGAGACGAAGTCCTTTCAGCTGGTGATGAGATCCTCTGACAGCAGTGCACTACTGACCCCTGCTGGTGTGATGTTTCCCAAACGAAACAGTCCCATTAACTATTAAGTCATCAAAATCTTTTCCTTGACTTGAAATTTCTTGCTTTCTTTGTGATTTTCCAAGAGCTTATCTACACTTTTTTCAGCACAATAAATGCTGTTTTGCATTCATGTGCGGAACTTTACATAATATTCAGTCTTTCCCATCACATATAAATCCACACTATTCAGTTTTATGGATGAAAGCATAAAATCTGGTAGCTTTCTGTAGGACTTATTATATATGAACTGTTATTATTATTTATAGATAATTGACCACATAGATAGACACAGGAAACACACTCTGCGGCTGAAATCACACCATCTTCTCCACTAGGCCACCAGGATGCCCCAAGTTAAATTTATTTAATCTTTTAACCTCTCCAGCACTAGAAACATCAAAACAAATCTTTGCAGCACTTTGCGCATGCACTCTCTCAGCACAAGTGGACATACTGTACATTTTCCATGCCAAACAGGCTTTTGTGTCACACCTGACTTAACCGTGGCAGGGGTCTCTAAGAGCAATGGATTTACACCCCGTTGCCCATCCAGTGTCACTAAGCCATGGGTCACAAAGAGGAGGAGAGTGCTTGTAAGTAAGACCTCTGGGGGAGACCAGGTTCAGGAGGTTAAATCCATCTTGTAGTGGACAAAGGCTCAATCAGAGGGGACACCGAGGGGACTTGTTACGACACATTCAGCGGCAGGAATAAATCATCTTAAAACTTGAAGGGGATGAGGAAGAATGGTACCTGCTTGAAAAGTATGAAAAATATGTTTTGTCTAAACAGAAAGAGTTTCTCTTCTGTAGCTGGACAATGTTTGTATCTCCTTGTATGGCCACAGCTGAATGTTGTCTGAGATTCTTGCAAAGAAAAGACCAGCAACCGTATGAGATCAGACAAGCACAGGACACACGTCATTAACAGCGCATGGCAGTGGCCCCGGAGCCATGGCTGGCTATGAGTGGACTATCAGTCGCCACTGTAAAGGAAAGGCCCAATTAAGAACATTAATTATGCTTCCTTGGCACTAACTCTATCACTCTCTTTTTAGCCTGGAGAGCATTTAAGTCTGAGGCCGTGGCTGCACACTCCCTCTCGTGCTATAATCCAATCTACTTGAGGAAGTTTGTCATGTTTGGCAGAACTGGACTTTCTGGGATGAGCTGGGATATCCAGATGGACAGGGTAGCAGAGTCGAGCTCTTCCACAGGGTAAGGATGTGAAGTCGCACAGAAAATGCGGTGTGATCACAAAGACTGATTCTACAAGGTTCTCCTAATGCGCTGTGAAAAACCTGTGAGGGAGGCAGATGCAACATGTTTCACATCAGCACGCCTCACAGCTCTTTACTGACACAGAAAATGCTAAACTGATACAGGCTTAATGTCAATTAGAATTTCTAAATACAGTGAGAGCGAGGAAACTGCGGAGAATGTGCACAGTGTTTCTCTGTATATACTGACACTAATTATATGGAATGAAATGTGCTTTTACTGCCCCATACTGCCTGAGGCAAGCTGCCTTAATATATAAAGTGTTGTATTTGTGAGAGTTCTTTCTTCCTTCAGACTTAGTTCCCCTGCCCCTCTGTTCACTAATTAGTAACATAATCAGTTTGCTAACCATTGTAGATTAGCTCGAGTGCCTGTTCCCATAGAAAAGGCTCCAGTCCTTCTTACTATGCAAAAACCTTGGTGGTTTTATATAGGTTTTTCTCAACAAGTAACTAATTTGCATTGGAATTAAGAAAAAAATACATCTATGCAAAAGAACAAATTACATTAGGTTTAGATTATGATTAAATTACAGCATTTAATATGGGTCAAAAATACGTTTGAAGTGAGGAAGATCCCCAAAATATTGTCTAGCCTTTTTGTTGCATGTGAAATGTGTATTTTGGACCAAGATAATTGAGATGATGCAGCTCAAATAAGCATGTCCCATAGAGGGCCAGGAGTCTATGAGTTTTCACTACACCACGTTAGCTGATTTCACTCATCACTTCCTCCTCTCTGCTTTAAGTTATGCTAATCAGCAAATCAGCTGGTGTAGTGGTTAAAATGAAAACCTCAATAGTCCCTGCCCTCGATGGTTGTTCATTCCTGTAATGAAGCATAGAGGAGAGCAAAATGCTGAGAGATCAAGCATTTCTGACTGTTGGGGCTGCTGGGCCTTTCATGAACTGAACCGACGCTATATGCCATTCAGTACCATACAGTAACCATAACAGGGCAAATAGTTGCACGTTTCAAATACTGTGCAAGCAAAGTTTAACAAAGATGTGGGGAAAAAAGATCATTTCTGATCACTGCCCGTACCTGGAACATGACATTTTCTGAGTTCAGTTTCTCAGTCAGTTGATTTCATGTCTGGGCAGCCTATTTAACAAATTGAAACTCACAAAATTCTTTGCATTACACCATCTAGTGCCAGTTGTAGTAGTAGCTGCTTCATTGTTATGGGCTCTCATCAACATTACTTATTCTTTGCTCAGAAGAGATTATTTAAGTTTTGCCAAGATCCAGTTTTTCAGTGTTGAATCGCCTGAAACTAATTTAGTGCAGAGTGAATTCAGCGTGAGCACCTGCTCAGGCAAGATGGAAATATTGTTTGAAAATTGAAAAAGTTCCTTTCATTTATTTATCCAATTAGCAACAAGTGTTGGGTATGTGGGTGTAATCCTTTGGCTCTATGTATGTGTGTCTCATTGCAAACAAAAATTGTTTCTCTAAGTGAAAACATGATCAGGAATTCACAAAGAGTCACAGTTTTGTTCATAACATTGTGTCAGGCCATAAATTGCTTAAAAATATATTACCGCATCAGGAGTGATTCCACAGAAAACTATGCTGGATATACTGCACTCATTATGTGCTGATAGCCAAAACTGACAATGATGCCAAGGTGATGTAAGTCATGTTTCATCAGTTTCATCTTCAGTGTCTTTTTACAGGCAAAAGTGGGACTTTAACACAGAGCCTTTTAAAGATCAATCTATTCTAACAAAATCCCTCTGGGACAAATCATATGCCTGTTTTTCGACATTTATTGCAAGTTAAAGAAGCCTCTCTCTCCTTCAGTGACTGTAAACACAGGACTCAGTTTTTAGAAGCTGAAGGAGATTTAAAGTGTTTGTCTTCGTCAATAAATCAGGCCACTATAAAGCACCATAATCTGCATGCATCATCATGGAAGATGTTATGAAAGCTCCACTAATGGAAACTACAAACATGGTGGATGGCCTGTTGCAATCAAACTTAAAATAACATCTTTATCATTCAGTACTGTGCATCCCTAGAATTTAAAGTCCAAAAACTCTGTGTCTTGATCACATCTTAGTGTCCATTACTCTCCCAACCTGCAGCTCCCACCCAAAGCACAACTCGGTCGATGATCTTGCTCTCAAGTATTCCCAGATTACCAGACCACAGTTTTCATGGCCAACAGAACATTAGCATGCTTATTGCTCTCACCGATTATCCTCACTATGTACGGTACATTAGCGAACTGTACGATTGGCCAACCCCCTGCCTGCACAATCAACAGCGAGCGTGAATGAATGATGAACCATTAGCAGGTCGGGTGTGAACTGTGAAAATGGGCTCTCACACCAATGACTGCAGGAGGCCTTGATATGCTTTAGCCTAGCCTAGCATCCTGCTAGCAAGGCCCTGCACTTGTTACTCTGTGGCAGTGCCTCAGCTAGCATTAGCCTGCTCTGCCCAATGTAATGCAGTGGAATACAGATTAGTGTAGCGTGCTGAAGCCCAGTCTAGTGGAGTGCTGTGTGCAAGATCATAGTAAGACTCCTTGCTAGCATATGCTTGTGTTTAATGCAGCGACCTGCTTCTGCATGGTGAGTTTACACATACCCTGCAGTGAAGGTAGTGTGTGTGTATTTATGTGTGTGCGTAATATCAGTAATCAGTGTACCTCAAACAGGCAGAGTATAACTAGGCCTGGTGTGGTGAGAGTGCTGTAGACCAGCTCTCTGCCAGCCCATGTTGACTGTGTCAGCTGCTCTGTTTGTGTGTGTGTGTGTGTGTGTGTGTGTGTGTGTGTGTGCATGCATGTGCATGTGCATGTGCGTGTGTGTGTGTGTGTGTGGTGTCATGGATACCAAAATTGAAGTTTCCGCCCTCAGAGGCCACCAAGACAACAAAGGCCCAAAAGTTTCAGGTAAGGTGTGAGTGTAAGTGTGAATGTGTTGTTTGCTATTCATAGTGTGTTTTGTTTTGAGCAAGAAAAAGTTCCTTTGGTGGGGAAACGTGGTTATTCGAGTGTTTTTATTTTGTACTTTAATTCACCTGTGACCTCTGTGACATACATGTGTGTGTGTACATGCCTGTGCAAATGTTATTTTAATGCATTCATGGTCTCTGTGCTGCACACGAGAGACTATAAGAGACAAGAAATCACTTATCAGTGGTACAGGCAGGTTTCAACTATGTCTCAGTGGAGACTCATGTATAGGAGTGTGTGTATGTGTGTGTGTACGTGTGTGTGGATCAAACAGTGTTAGTGTGGTCTCTGTGGATAGGAAGCTATTAGAGCTGCCAGCATGAGGGCAGCAGCCTGTTGATGGTCAAAGCAGGATTTCAGATGGACAAAAAAAAAAATCTGAGAGGATATAACTAAGGGATTCTCAGCTGTAATTTGTCAAAGTAAATGTAAAACTGACACAAAGTAATAAAGAGGAATAGACACACAATACACTTAAGAGGAAGTTAAAAAGTTACCTCTTACAGCTGCGCTGCAGGAATTGTTCATTATTTCATTAGTTACACTTTCTTGACCTTTCTCGCCTTGAAGTAGCATTGAACATGTTCAGAAAAGTTAGAAAATAAGTTTGTCCCTGATTTTTTAAAAACTATTTAATCATTCCCTTTTGGATACTACTTGGCTGATATGTGATATCATATGTGTATGGCTTAATAATTCAGGTTAGAGATAAAGGAGACAGTATTTCAACACGCTAGAGCCAAAGATGGCAAATTAGTCACAACAGAGAAACCAAGATACCTCTGATCATGGACAATTTTCTTGACAGTGTTCGACAGTGTTGAGGCGCGTGAATGACACAGGCGAGAGAGCGTGATACCGTGTTTCAACCTCATGCTTATTTGGTTTTTCCACTTTCACACCCCAGTCTAATTTCACAGTACAGAATCCTGGCTGCATGATGGCTGGCTCATTGTAGTCCCTCGAATCAGTGGACCAGAGTGGACCCGGGGCCTCTGACTGAGCCCACGGCTCACCGATATCAGTTCAACACGCTGATGCCTGCATGTGCATGGTTAATTTGGTTGTTATTGTCGCTTATGTGTGTCCCCATGGAGCCAAGGCGTGTTGGTTTGCGGGCCAGGTTTTAGTTCCACTCACTAGTCTAAACGCACACATGGAGGCTGATGTGAGGTCCCTCTGGGCTGCTCCCCTCTTCATGTGTGAAATTCTGAAGCTCAAATCCGACACTGACTTCATTAGTTTTCCATTTTTTATTCGATTGATTGAGATGGCGAGGCCCGGGTGAGAAAGTTTTGGGTCAGAATATTTGCATGCACTTCTGGTTTTATTTCGCCAAAATAATGCTTGTTGGCTTGTGCATAATGTAGAAAATACAAAAACAACAAACACAGAAACACTGAACATCACATATTTACATCTACAATTGACACACTTTTGACATAATTAGACTTCAACTAATTATATAGTAGGGTAAGTAAATAAAACCTGCTAACGAACATTTATTGTAGTACATTTTGTTAATATTCTATTCATTCTGTGCAAAAAGAATAATATAAGAGCAACTGATGCAGAACAGTGAACACACATCAAACCTTACATTTTGCAGTCAAATGGCTCTATCTGTTCCAGCACTGTTACTTAAATGATCGCCTTGCCACTGAACAGCCTAAGGACCATCAAATCCTTATCCTACCCTGTCATATTCACATCACAGCACTTATCCAGGCTCCCCTGTTCATCAACAGAAACGAACATTTCATTATCACTCTAAATCACTGGCAGATCATTTATTCATCCTTCATACACTTGACTCTCTACACATTTTTTTAAATAACAGCATCGAAAGTTCTTTCATACATTAACATCTCATCTTCCTCCATCTCCAAGTCCTAATTGGGCCGTGCCTGGGATGTGGTCAGTGGCTGTGTGATATGGACATTGTGTGCATAGTCACCAAATAATGAGTAAGCTTTAAAAGCAATAATGGCTGAGCTTTACTATTAAACTGTAACACGAGAGATTTGTAGATTAGTGTCGCTTTTTGATCTCATATCCTCGACCCGTTGACGTGGCATTATGGATGCCATTGCCCTGATCTTCATGCAGACTTGGAGTCATGATAATGAGCAACAGGAAGGGTGCAGCAAAGGAACTGTGAGACAAATACTGGATGCATGTGCTGTAAAGTGTAAACACTCTTAACTGGATTCACCTGATTTGTGCCGGTTTATGCCCCAGTGTGCTCAGCCACGTCAGATATTCAGCACCCAGGCTCATTATAAGGCCTAATTCAGTTGACCTGGAGATGTAAACACGTGTATGTGGATGTAAGAGGGGCCAATTAGGGGTGCTGCGACACTGAACTTCAGTGATTTGTTGTGCCGTGAGAATAATCGTCAAAGAGCCTCAAAAGTAATAATGAGAAACTAAGGCGATAGCACATTTTTGTAGTTCCTTGTCAGAGAGGGAGACAAAAAGAGAGAGAAACAGAGGGGGGTCAGTGTGAGCCCGGCTAGTGTCCCATGCTTACTTGGGTGTAATGACCCATCAATGGTGACATCTTGTTTCATCAACTTCTGCTTCCTTTCACTTGTCTGTCTGGGCCTGGTCTCTCTCTTTCTTCTGCCCTTTTCCCCTCCTGCCTGCTGAAATCCATCTTGCTCTCTTCATTTCTCTTTTTCATTTCTGTCCTTCTGTAACTGCCTGTGTGCCTCTGATAGATGTAAAAGATAACATGTACGAGAGGACATCCAGATTCATTACGGGGTCAGCAATATGACTGAAATCTGTATCACAGTGTTAGTAAGAATACTTTTTCATCGCAGTAGTTATCACAATATTGCAAATGTGTGTATTTGTACAAAATTGCATTTAAAATAATCAAACTGATGTTCAGTACAATGAACTATGTTCCTGTTATGATTTACATGAGACAAAACTCTTTGCACGTGTAAAACCAAGAACTTAAATCACTAATTTTGTGAGTTTTTATTTTTAATTACAGCTTGCTGAAATCATTAATTCGGACAAATAATTTTGTACAATGATAACAAAATGATCATATCATCACACTGTGACTTAATTTACTGTAAAACAGAAATACAATAACTCTGGGTTTAAAGCTGGACAATTGATTGATCAACAGAAAATTAAACAATATCAATCTTTTTAAAAATCTAATTATTGTTAGTCATTTTTTAAAAGAAAACTTAGTGATTCCAGCTTCTCAGACGTGAGTATTTGCTGATTTCTTGCCATTCTGTGATTATAAATTGAGTATCATTTAGAATTAATCAGTGACGGCAGCCCTGATTGAAATATTGTACAGCTTTATGTCCTATCGCCACCATTTATCTTTTTCACATTTAGCATTTAAATGTTCTCCATGACCTTTATTAAATGCCTAACAAGTTTATTTTCAAATGTGAATCATTTACAAAAAACTGAAGAAAAAACATAAAAATTTGAGAATCGTATTTAAGGAACATATAGTTAAATCCCAGAGAGAGTAAACAGAAGGTGGTGGCAGTGGTGTGAACTGAAAATGCTATAACAGCATAAACTGCATTCTAATTTTCTCTGTCAGAAGTGTGTGTGTGTGTGCATGCGCGTGCGTGTGTGTGTGTGTGTGTGTGTGTGTGTGTGTGCATGTGTGTGTTTGCCTGCGCGCATGTGCATGTGTGAAGAAGCAGGGGGCCCAGCTGACGAAGCCTCTCACTGGGACACTGGCAGGCCTTACTCGCCGCAGGCCCAGCTCTCAGCTCCACCTCTGACAGGCTTCATACTTATTGCTCAATGACATTCGATGTTTTCCTTCAGTTTGCTGTAAGATTGATTTCCCAGATATGTTTGAAATATCTCCAGAGCCCTAGAGCAGGGTGACTGGCACAGTGGCACAGAGACAGAGAGGTGGTGCAGTGGGGGAGTAGAGGAGGAGATGTGTGTTTAGGGCAGAGGCAAAGTAGTAAATATGAAAAGCAAATGAGTTTTTCAGAATCTACACGAGCAAACTGTTACCTGCAGAATACTCAACAGCAGACTATTGCATTTAGGGGTGTAACTGCTGTTTCCATTATCCATTTCACGTGATTATTATTATTTTCATATTAAATATATAATCATTTGGTCTCTGAAATGTCAGGAAGTAGTTGACAATCCAGCTCCTGCTCCCAAGTTAAAGGTGCCCTGTTGATTTTTCTTTCAAACAAACAAGTTATGTTTTTTCCATCTCATAAAACCTTTGAAAAGCCAATTTAATAAAAAAAAATGTTTTTAATTAATAATTAACCAGCTTGCAGTTCTTTGTTGGTGCATTACTACACTTCTTCGCACTTTACTGCCACCAACTGTCAGCTTATGTGAATGCATGTGTGTCCTCATACATTACGAACAAAACAGAGGCCAACTCACAAAAACATTGCTCTGTAGTGCTGCTTGATGTCAGAAACTCCACAGGACACCTTTAATGTCTCCAAATTTCTTGGTTTGTCCAACCAACAGTCCAAAACCGAAGATTTTTAGTTTACAATAGTATAAAACAAGGTGGTGCAGCAAACACTCCGATTTGAGGCACTCAGAAGGTGTATAATTTTTATTTGATAAATGGCTTAAATTACTAAATGGTTTGAAAATGTCTTGATTAATTTTCTTTTGCTTGGTAAGTTTGTTAATTGACAAATCGTTTCGGTGCTAATTGCGCTTGTGAACTTTCAGTGTTTTCAGATTCACCCTGCTCTTCACTTTGAGGGTAGTGCAAATACAGTAAGTTCAAAATAAACTTACTGATGCATGATCCAGAGAGGCCTGACAGTCCCTCTGGCGTGACTCCTGTTGTGGCATCAAGTTCATCTCTGTATCGTGAGGTGTTTATCATGATTGGACAGGGCCTCATACTGAAATTTTTCCCTATTGTGAAAATGCATCCTCGGTGCGTATTACATTATGTCACATCTCGTCACTGAGCATTTGAGTGCATTTACTGCTTTGTTTTCTCGGAAATGGGGGGGGGGGGGGGGGGGGGGGGGGGGCGGACGGGCACGGATCTACTGTTTTAAACTCTTTAATGCAATTTAACAATGCCACATATTCTTTTCACGTTTCATTGGGGTCCTTTACGTGTGAAATTGCGGAGGCTTGCCTATCCTGAGCGACACGGCACAGCAGAGGCAGGGTCACACCGAAGCGCCAGATGTGGGAGGGAGAGCGAAATTAATTGCTACACATTGTTCAGTGGGTGTGTGCGCACCTTCAGTGAATTAACCGCTCTCAGGGTGTGACTGTTTGAATAACGGGAATTAGGTATGAGGCCTCTCACTCACAGCTGAAGCCAACTGCAGGCATTGCATCCAATTAGCTTATCTGGCCCCAAATTCACATACTTAACTTGTCGTTGGTTACTGCGTAAAGAAGGAAAACATTTTTGTGAAAAACACATGGCATAGAGTTGTTATTCTCTGGTTTTCTGTGCAGTTTTTCATGCATACAATACACCTCTCTGAACTCTGACATTTGAATTTGTTTTCACGTCTCTCGAGACAAGAAACTCTTTCATTTAAAGGTGATTTAATATTACAGATATTGCAAGAATTATTAAGGGCCAGCCACTTAATTCAAGTGACATATTCAGATAGACACTTGTAATAGTGGTGACCTGAAAGCTATGCATTTGTCGAAAATGGCAAACCAATTAGAAAGACCATCAGTGTGAGCCCATTAATGAAGATGTTGTCTGTTCAGCCTTGTATTGCTATCAGATTAGACTTCACAATGAGGTTGAGAGCAGAGGTAATGCACATTAATGACAGTTGGATGGCAGACATCAGGGGCATATGGTGCTCTCCTATGGCCATTACCAAGTTCATACCCTCCCCTCACCCATATGGAGGATGACAAGAAAATCAAATCCATTTTTTAAGACATTGTGATTCCTATGATGTCTAAATATTAATGCTTTTTATTACATTTGATTTCGTTTAGTTTTAATGTAGCTGCATTGTGACATGATTGTCTGACAACTGTGTTTTTGTTATTGCAGTCCACACCACTTCCTGAAGACCTACAGTCTCAACAGTACCAGTGCATCATCATATTCCTCTGAGGTCCACAATTACCATCTAAGCAGCTCATACTGACCCTAAACCTCACTGCCAGCATCATCTTTGTCAGAGGAGCGAGTGGTGGCGTGCCCACCATAGTCGTGACCCTGCCCTGGCGTAGTCTCCGATGTGGAGAGCTTCTTGTAGCCCAGCCCAGCAGAATAGAGCACCTCTCCCCCCCCCCCCCCCCCCCCCCCCCCACCCTCTCTATTTTCCTGGGCAATAGGATGGTGGAGGGATGGAGGGGTGGGTGGTTTGATGGAGAGGTGGTGGGTGGGGGAGGGATGGGGGAGGTAGGGGTGGTGGTGGTTGTGTTGGGGGGGGCACTCTGCTTCCCCTGGGGCTGCCTGCTGGAGCGAGGTGACCCAGCTTGTCGCTCGGTGACCTGTGAGAGGGACATTATGAAGTGTGAGTGGCTGTCACCCTAACTGCTTGTGACAGCACGGCTCCCGGCACAGCTGTGCCAGCCTGCCCCAGCCAGAGACCCAGGGCCCATGGAGAAGGGGGTGGGAGAAAGACTGCTTTTGGAGAAGGCGCGGGTGTTCACAGAGAGTCTTTGGTGGGGCAGGAGGGTGGGAGTAGAAGGAGAAAGGAGGTGAGGATGTTCAGGGCCTTTGCTCTTACTGGTGTAATGACTTCTCCATTGATTCCGGTGCTTAAGGGACGGCCCTGTGGTTCTGCAGTGTCAAAGCCAGCACAGTTAGGCTTTAAGCCACAGGATGACGTGCAGATGTGACGGCAGAAGTGTAAAGGTCCAGCTGTTATCCTTTAAGTCAGCAGGGTTATATATATGTACTGTATTTGGCATCTCCAAAAATAATTTTCTAACTTGTCTCTCCTTGTTTTCACTTTTTCTTCTCTCAGTCAGAAGTGTTTCCTCCCTGTCTTTGAACACTCTGAGCTTGGGTGAGACACTTCATTTCTTTAAGTTTATCAGAGAATCGTTTATTCACAGAAAGGTTTGGTCCCAGTGACCTTCATGTTGACGTAGAAAGCAACTTAAGGTTATATTCTTCTTATTGCTGCATTATGCAGAACATTAGCAGGATTTTGTTCTTATTAGTCCTCTGCAAATCTCACAGATTAAGGCTAAAGTGAAAGGGTCAGAGACCCTTGACATGTCTGTGCCATTGTTTGTCACCCTCTGAAACTCATTAGTTTGCGAACTGATGAGAGGGACAGGAGTGCTGGTGTCTAAATCCAGATCAGTGTCATTAAGGTACACTCCCTCCTCTTCGGTTTCTTTTTTTTCATCCTCCTTTGATATTTTGTTTTAGTCTTTATCATATCTTCTTCCACTTGTAAGTCATTTCATTTCTTGTCCCTTGAATCATTCTTTTTTATGTTGGATGAAATGTCTGTGAAGTTTAGCTGCTGTAGTAGTAACTGTGTTTACAAGTATATTTTAAAAAGGTGGAACCTCAATTTCACCTTTGAGTCTAATTAACTCTGTGCAGTTACACATAGGAAATTAGTCTTATATACAGAGAGAGAGAGAGAGAGAGAGAGAGAGAGAGAGCTTCAATTTGCTTCCTCTTCCAATAAAAGTGCATAAGCAAGTTGGAACTAAAAGCAAGCTGGCA
Organism: Toxotes jaculatrix; assembly: GCF_017976425.1. Taxonomy (NCBI): domain Eukaryota; kingdom Metazoa; phylum Chordata; class Actinopteri; family Toxotidae; genus Toxotes; species Toxotes jaculatrix. Next base: position 15,196,359 of record NC_054394.1, on the reverse strand, counting down.
ACTTTAAGACAAGATTTCAAGCTCTCCTAATTTATGTGATGTGATGATGTGAATTTGTCAGTGTTTTTTTGGGGGCAAGTGATTAATAGATGATTGAAAACAAAATCACTGATATCATAAACCAGTGAGGAAATAACAATTAATAGTTGTGAAATAACTCTGTTAAAAGAAAAGAGAAAAGGTTTCACTTTCTGCCTCCAAGGAGCAGTGTGTGTCTCTCATCATGTGAAAAAAGTCACACAGCCCAGCGTCGATGTCTGGCATTGTACATTGCAACCTTACTTCCTGGTGGCTGAGCACACACTGTGATTTCCTTAAGCAGGTCTCTAATTCCCCTAATCACTGTACATTGCAAAAAGTGTTATTTACACATGGATGAGCAAACCAAGAAAAACAGAGCCTGACTCCTCTTGAGGTGTTCACAGGCACCAAATGAGCTCATGTGTTTTACTTCTTTTTTTTTTTTTTTTTTTTTTGAATAATTTGAAAATGCCAGAATGGAGCAGAAGCGTTTATAATTCCTTTACAGCTTCAATCTGAAAAATTAAAATCTTGATATTTTTGGAAACCCGTGAGTCCTTCAGAGGTAGTAGTTTACATCAGCCGTTGAAAAGACAACTCCACATTTGTCCCACCTCGCTGCCGGCTGCAAAGGGATGACAAATATGCAAACAGGGGAGGTGATGTGAAATTGGTCTAATTGAATAACAGAACTGGAATAAACCTGTTAACAGGGGGAGAGTTATTTTCCCACAGCGCAAGACGTTTCTAACAAGGAGCAAATTCAGGACAAAGTAATGCACATATACCCAGGCTCACAGTCTAAGTACCAAACTGCCAGTTCATGTATGACATTATTTAGTTATCTATTACAGCAGGTTTATCTGCTAAAGGCATGTTTATGTGTATGTATGCATGTATGTGTGTATATTATATCCAAAATTATATGTTTTACACATATATAATTTAAATTGATTATATATTCTTCGTACATTGTAGCTGCAATGGCTAAAAATTTGGCTATAATAATGTTTATATTGGATGAGAATTCTTTTAAAGTGATGGGAGCTATTTGTTAGAAAGGGTTTGCTTTAATTCCTAGAAGCTAAACAACAGAACCTAGATTTCTGCTGATTAAAATGACTGAATGATGATGATGATTAAAATACCAATTCCTCAAGTAAGTTTCTCACAAAAGTAAAGCAGGAATTTCTAAGGTGTAACGTGATTTTCTGGGCTTCCACAATCCCTAAAACTGTAACAGACACAGTGCAGGTAGAACATTTGAGAGGTAAAAAATAGTGTGAGTATTTTAAAGCACCTCAACTGGGACGACTATGTATGTATTTTTTTGAGTTTTAATTCCTTAGTATTTTCTTTTCTTTTCCACATTTGCACCGCAGTACAGTCAATTTATTTTCCAGGACCTGAAAGGAAATGAAAGTGCAATGTGAAAGAAAAAGGTTCTAATGATTGTACCTGATGATGGTGTATAAATCAGAACCTATATAATTGGGTTGTCTTGCAGCTGCAGCCCTCTGTGTCTAAGGGATTTCTTTCTTTTTTCACTTTCACACCATCTTTCTTTCCTTTGAATTCACTCCCTTCATAACTCGCTTCTCTGAGTATGTTTGTATCCCTCCCCTGTATCAAAACCTTTCCACTTTACTCCACACCTCTCTCTCTCTCTCTCTCTCTCTCTCTCTCTCTCTCTCTCTCTCTCTCTCTCTCTCTCTCTCTCTCTCTCTCTCTGTCTGTCCCTCTGTCCCTCTGTCACGGCTGACCTGCGTCCTCTCTCTGCAGGGCCTCTCCTGGTAGCGCCCAGCTGGCGCACTGCGAATCGGCTGGGCAGAGGCAGGAGGCAGTGCCAGCTCTACTGGTGCAGAAAGGGGTACACCAGGCAGACAGGCCCAGTGTCAGCAGCAGCAGCAGCAGCGGCGGCGTGCTATCCCCCGGCTGCCACATTCTCAACGCACACATATGCTTGCATATATATTGCTGCAACCCAAACACATGCACACCAGCATCAGCGGACCAATGCCAAATAGGTTTGGTCCGACTGGGACCTAGTTAACTGGGACAAAACATTTGTTTACACAATAGACGAGCGCAAACAGGCACATGGACACACTGAGCCACACATACATTCACACGGCAGGAGATGCACAGGCATAGCTATTTTCAAATAAAGCTATATTCACAGTCATTGGTACTGTTTGCAGACTCCTTACTGATGAGTTTGACTTTTGAGATAGCCTGGAGTCTGTTTTCCCCTGAAGGAGTCTGAGCTGCACGAAGCATGTAATAGCACACATATTGAACGACACGCACGTTATTGGCTTGTATTTGTCCTCAGGGGCAACACTGGAAGCTCCTTGTAATTAAGAAGATGGAGACTGGGCCTCCTGCCTGCAGTTACCCCTTCGTGTCTTCAGCCCTGGGTATTTCTGTCCCCTCTCTGTCTACCACTTCAACTTGACCTTCTTCTAGCAGCAGCTTTATTAAGCCATGTAAAACCCTCCCGCCCTGGCATCAGACCTACCATAATTAAGATCAGCGGGGAGAGGAAAGAGCATATTGCAGCTAGACTTACATAATTTTAAAACCGGTGAACTCAGGTGTCTTGAATTTAAATGTCAAGAAATATACAAACTAATGCAACAATACAGTAATATGTAAGTGATATGAATTTCAATAGCTTCCATAGTGTGACTTATTCTAACTCGGACATTCATGTGGGAATTGTCTGTCTCTGTGTAGAAGAAGGAACTTGCTAATTTACATACTGTTTGATTATTGGAGTCTTGAGTTTTCAGCCAAACTTCCTTATTTGTGTTTGTGTCTCCCATGTGTGTGTGTGTGTGTGTGTGTGTGTGTGTGTGTGTGTGTGTGTGTGTGTGTGTGTGTGTGTGTGTGTGTGTGTGTGTGTGTGTGTGTGTGTGTTTGACCTCTTTCACACAGGAAGAACCCCAATTGTGCTCCAGTAGCCAGCCGAGCTCAGTGAAGCAGAACCTATATGCTCACTGGCATTTCACACACCCAAACGTGTGCATGTAAACACACATGAATATCATTCATCCAGCTGGGGTCCCATGCGACACACACACACACACACACACACACACACACACAAACCCACACAGACATCAGCTTAGATATGGAAATAATAGTTAGGGTCTTATCCCCTAATGTACTCCTTGCCCAGCACCTCGCTGCAGCAGAAAACCTCTCAGCCACATCTCCACTGTTGTCTGCCCAACTCTTGCTTCACTCTGCAGGTCAGCCCACCCTTTGCCATCCGCAGGATTTGAGGCACACTTCCGCCTTAAAAGTTGTACGCCACTACCTTTGATAATCAAGATAGAACCTAATTGAGCTCACCCATGCAAAAGATGCTCTCGCCTTTTTGTGCGCACACACTTTTTGAGGAGATGGCGGCTTATACTGTTTCAGCTCATCCAACTGTGAGATTCTCCTTTCCCCTTTCCAGTCCTGCCATCATCTCACTAATGGTGTTTCTATCTCTTCTCCATAGGAGGTAAATGAAGCTTTTAAGCAGGGCGGAGGGAAGGGGGACCACTGAAAAGATTAATTGACTTTCTGCAGAGCTTCACTTATCCTCCACTGGCACCTTTGACTTGTGAGTGTATTTGTGTTTGGATTACATGATTATATCACCATTATTGCGGCAATTTGTAGTTTGTTCAAAACTGTGTCAGGAAATATCAAACTGTGTCCCATCAACCATTTCATCCACAGTGGCTGCCTTGTACCTTTGCGCAATTAGAACGAATCTTACTTGGATTCTTGGTAAAATATTTTGTGATTTTAAATTATTAATGTAATAAAGGAAATGCAAAACTCATCCACTTTTGTAGATGTAATCTGCAGTCACAGTTACATTGTGGTTATTAAAAATTGTCAGTGAAACACTTCACAGGCAAATGGACAAAACAAATACAGAAGACATTTTCATCGAACTTGGCAACTCGTGTCACATTTTTTAAAAAATATAGCAAATCAATACACATGCCACAAATATAGAAACAAATACAAAAATGCTAGGCATTGTACACAGCAGCACAAGTTTCAGGTGGACACAAAAACCTGTGAAATCTGATGACAATGAGCTCAAAAATATTCTGTTTAATTATTCTGGTTGGATTGATTGCAATATCACCGCAGATTTTGTCTACACATCTAAAGTCAGTCTTTAACTAATATCTAGCAGGCTCATCAATTTCTATTTTTTTCCAAGACTCTTCTGTGGTCTGTATAATTCTCAGTGTTACTTGTGTTTTCTGCATTTGCATGGCTTTTCTTTATGCCATGTTTGTGCTGTCAGATTGGTGACTGTGTTTCTCATTTTTACCATTTCTTCTAAATGGAAATTAGTGACATGTTCAGTAACAGGCGAGTCACAGGAAATGCAGCACAAACTTGAATATTCCTCCACAAAGCTGTCGTGAAGCTGTTGAAAGATGTTTAGACTCTTGGCAGCCAAGCTTAAGAAATGCTGTATGAACAGCTGAAATGTTGCAGCGGACACACACCTCACATACAGTACAAGAACTCGTGCCACATGTATCATTCAGCCACAACATTAAAACTGAACCCAGACACTGGTTTTAATCTTGTGGCTACTGGTGCAGGTTGGACTGAAGTAACTTTGACTTTGACTCTGAGCCCTGTATAGTGAGAGAGAAGAGCCAAATGTGTGAATGTACAAAGAATTCACTCCCCGCCCCCATCAGTCTGCTGTAAACTCCACCACCCACAGCTGCACACACTTCTCCTGTCACGGTGATAATCTCTTTGTCAGGAGCCGTCTGTTAGAGATTTGTCCGTCTGATTCGGTGAGCGTCCGAGTGGCAGGTCTAGCTGCAGTGCCACAGGGTGTCCTTGGGTGTGTGTGTGTGTGTGTGTGTGTGTGTGTGTGTGCACACCCAGTGCCATAGGTGGTGGGATCTCCGTCCTTGTCAGAGTGTGTATGTCGCTTGTCTTCAGACCTCTGTTTTGTGAGGGATGAGGAATGTTGAGCAGAAGACAAACAGACACAGCTCCACAAAACACTGTTGTAACTTGAATTTAACATTTAATATCCACTTTAACATCATACACTCCTCTTTTGTTTATGTCCATCCTTGTCTTTCCTCATCTTTATGACAGTGTGATTAGACATACATCAGTGACCTGTGCCATATATACTGAATATGAGATGAGAAGGTTTTTATAATTCCTTTCAGTGGGAAATATCCCTCCACTAGATGGCTCTGGTTTCTGCAAAAAAAAACTACACCTAATTTATCGCTTTGCTCCAGTACAGTAAATTTGTAAGCAATTTTGAAAATCACTTTCAGCTGTGTTAACAAAAAGATGGTTTTAAAATCTAAAATAAACTTGTGGAAACTTGTGGACCACTGGGCCCAATAACAACGTTTTTACCTGTAATCACGAAATAGATTCAGTAACATTTTCATTCATCATCATGTGCACTTGTAAAATATTTGCAGTCCTCTGTTGATCTCAAATTAAGCATCATCTCTTTAGTCTTTAATCCTGCAATATATGATGTGATGTTTGACATTTTTGTGGGTAACCTCTTGCTCAGTGTTTTGTATATTGTGGATTGAAGCAGCACTTTAACTTCATCTGCATAAAAGCACTTAACAAATGCTGTAAATCTTAATGTGTTTTCACTTTCTCTTTGCAGGAAGGTCAGAGGTCAGATCTTGCTACAAAACAGCACCTCCAGACTTGGTAATAATTCAGTATCTTGCTCAAGGTCACTTTGGCAGTTTGGTGTCACAGGGTCCTGAACCATGGCTGTCTGGTTAAAAGAAGGCCAAGTGCAAACCAGGTTTCCTGCTCATGATTTCACTCATGTCTGTGGTTAGTTTTAAGGAACACTGAAGACCAAAACTTGAAACTAGAGCTGTCTGATTGTGTGTCAAAGTAAGATTAAATGATGTGTTGAAGTGTGGGGATTTTAGCTTGCAGTAAGAAGTTGTAATAAGATGAGAAAATCCCATTTTTTAAAATACATTTTGAGGTTCTAGCTTTATGAAAGATAATATAAATTCTGACAAAGCTGTAATTGTTGGGTTGAGTTATTGTTTCTCAAAGCTCTTTTTCTTTCTTTTGCCTTTCATCTCTCCCCCCATGACATGTTCTCCTTTCTCTATCTGTTGTTTGGTCTCCTCTTGTCACTCCACTGCAATCATCTTCACAGGGGGGCTTGTCATCTGTATCTACTCATATCCTACCATCCCTTTTGCTCTGAGCACTACTGCACTTAAATGTCAGGGCTGATGAGCCTGCCACACCCACCTGACACATCAGCTCAGCACCTGCTAAAAGCTTTTATGGAACAGAGTGTGAGCCTGGTGGTTGATAGAAATTAAAGAGTTTTTTTCTTCTTCTTCTCCTTTTTTTTTTCAGGGATTATGGCTCCAAAGGGACAGCGTCTGGTAAGAAATGGAAAAAGAAAGTGAGGGCATAGCCTATGATTGGTTGCCATCTAGTGGTTCTAACAAGTGCTTGCTGCCACACTATCATGGACAGAGAGAAAGGTAAGATCCAGCAACTCAACTCTCACCAACAACTGAAACCACATTATCTTTAAGAAAAATCAAATAATAAAAAAATTTGCTTTGATTTTATAAAATTGTTTGAAATTTTTATAATTCTCATATTGAATGTAACTGATAAATATGAATTTAATTTTAAACCTTTCTTTATCTAACTAGTCATTTAATACATCTGTGTTTTAGTGTTGCAGTTAAAAAAAATTCTTAAAAATAAACCTATTTGTATTTTATATTTGTATGATTTCTTATATGTAATTCTTCTTCTTCTTCTTCTTAAAGTGAACAGAGAACAATCTCATGTCAGAGGTTGTGTTGTTGAATAACACTGTATTAGGTTATTTTCTGTAATGAACTTTCTAAATTCTTGGGTAGGAGCTTCAGATAGATGGCTACCATATTCACACACACAGACACAAATGCGAGTATATGGATGCGTAAATAATGACACATGATTAAAAACACTTTGACTCTTCTCAGTGCCATTTCTGTCCTTTTCCTTTATTTGTAAAACTTTGGCATTCTAGCCAATAATATCACTGATTGGCCAGGTATAGACAGTATATACACTCTGAGCAATGGATCCACAACACAGTATAGTATGTACAATCTCAATATATCTGCAAACACAATATGTACAGTATTACTGCTTGCTGATACTTGTACCGCACTATATATACACTAACCTCTTTACTTGTGGTTTTGTACGACAGTATGTACAATCTAAATTAGTAAACAATACAGTATTTACATCATTACCTCAAACTTATCCTTGTATACTCATGATTGCATCAGTCCCAGCTCCACCTCTTGCAGTTGTGCAGTGCAATACAACATGTAGTTTGTGTATCAGCAAACACAATATGTACAGAATTACTGTATTGTTGCTACAGTGCTTATTAGTTACGCATAACATCATATTTTGTTTTTATCTCTGACCAGTAAGTAAGTGTATTATCTGTGGAGCATCATAATCTACATTCCTACTGGTAAATTGTACAACACTGTAACTGTACAACACAAAGTGCGCTACTCATATCTGCAAAACACGCTGTTCAGTCTTACCTCGTATATGTGATTGTACAAGTTAGATACAATCAGGGCAGCAGCAATAGACAGTGTACAAACCTCTGACACAGTGGTTTTCAAACGTTTTGGCTTTCAGACACTAACAGCAAACAGAAGCCTACAGGCAGCTACCGGACACACTTTAGCACACACACACAATGATGAACTATTTCACTGTATGCTGATTTAAAAATACAACAGTAGTACAGGCTGAAGAGTTTTGCTATGAGAGACAAAGAGCCACATGATGAGCTCCAGTTTTATGTCTACTCTTAAGCCAAACAACATTTTGAATATGTTACAAAAAAAAGCAAACAAAAAAACAAAAAACAAAACAAAAACAAAAACAAGACAATCTACATCCATGTAAAAACCTTCATACTTAACTGTTGCATCTGATCTGGGAAGTGCAGTAGTGACACATTTAACGATAATTTTTTATAAGAGGCAAAGGCTGTATTTATGGAAGACAACAATTCATACAATAAAATTATTAAGCATTTTATTAACAGTAAGACTTCAATGGCATTGTTAACTTAAAAAATAATTTGCTTTGGTAGGATATTTACATTTTTAACATGCATAACTGTAGAATTCAGAAGATCGTTTGGACGAAAAATATTATTAATCTGAATTCACTGTCTCATTCAAATATATTTTGGAGTCATGACTATGGAAGATGGTATTAATGTCTGCCTGTCCATGAACTTGTGGTGACATAAATGTATGTATTAAATATGAATCTAAAGTAAACTGACTACTTGGCATAGTGTTTGTGGCACAGAATACTTTTTTTTTTTTTTTTTTTGATGTCCAGACTAATTTATTTCACTTTCAGGCGCAGGAGCTACTATGGTTATGGATCAAGGCAGGTAACAGTGTATCCGTGTATATTACATTTCAGCTCTAATTGTACTGCAACATGTATGACTAAAAATAAGTAATGTCCATATCTTTGCATATCAGCTACAAATCATTCTGATTCCTGGCAATTCTATTGGCATGATCAGCCTAAAAAAATGTTGTCAGAAATAAAACACAGATAGGCCTAAATGTTTTGTTGTTTTTGTTTTTTTGAACCAATTCGCTTCTTGCACAATATGGCGACTGCTGACGTTAGAACTTGAGCGTGTGGGCCAGTACTTCCGGTCAAAACTTCCGGTGATCTAACAGCAACAGCGAGAGACAGCAGCAATCGAGAGGCATTTTATTTACATAGCAGTAGCCATGTAGCTAACATTTAGGTCAGTTGTCCTGTAGATTTTTTAGAATTATCAGTTTTTTTTCAACAAATACAGGACAACTGACCTAAATGTTAGCTACATGGCTACTGCTATGTAAATAAAATAAAATAATCTCTCTGTTAATGTAACTCGATCGCTGTTGCCTGTCGATCGCTGTTATATCACCGGAAGTTTTGACCGGAAGTACTGGCCCACACAGTCAAGTTCTAACATCGGCGGTTGCCATATTGTGCAAGAAGCGAATTGAGAGTTTCAAACTCAGCTTGTAATACCCATAGGACAACTGAGAGAGACCTAAAGTTCTGATTAATTTTAGAGTCAAATTCTCTGTGCAGGTGCAGATGTTAGATGACTCTGTATCATATTAGTATCAAAATTTATGAGATTCAAAATTTACATTTTGAATTGGGTGAACTAAAGTGAACCAAACCAAATCTTGATGTCAAATCTAGTGAGCTGCTATATTATTTTAGTAAATTGGGCTTCGTACCTTAGGGGTGAGATTTATTTAAAACTGAGAGAATGAAAAAAAAAACTGCTGCCATGCCTCTGTTCCTTTTTTGGAGTAACTTTCCTCATTACTCCATGTATTGAATACCACTAGATCTCCTGGTTTATTTGATCTGCAACATTCAGTTTATAGGCCTACAAGCACTTTACAACACGGTTTGTGCTTTAATTATTTGAGTATTTTGGTAATTTCCTTAGAGTTTCAGTCACATTGTTGAGACTACTCCCTCTCTTTAGGATCTGTATTCACTTTTGGACTCTCCAGTTTCTTCATCCCTCTCCGCTGAGCCAGGCTGGAGGACTGAACAGGCTCCAGGACAGGAGTTGGAGCACAACGTCTCAGAGCAGAGTAGGTAGCAGACAGTGCCCCCTGGTGGAAAAAAACAGACTACATTATATCTTTTTAATACTCATCTAAACTGTCCACAAACTCAATAGGTGGCAGACAGCTCCACCCGATGGACACTCAGAGAAACACATTAAAATATATTACATCACAACACATCTAACTGATGCTAACATATACTCTGCTTATACAGTTTACATATATGAGTTTCAGACAGATAAATTTTTAACAACCAATACATTTAAAAAAATACGGGGTTTAGATACAAACACAGCAACAGTTTAAATATATCAATATATTTAAATGTAATTTAAGCCAAGTGTGATGCCCCATGTGTGTCATCCTTTGTCTTGTCTTCATGTGTGACATCCTCTGGGTGTGTCTGTTCCTCCTGTTTGCAGGTGTCTTGAGTGGCTCAACACACCTGGGCTCTGGTGGAGAGTCTATTTAAGCCACAGCAATCGATAGTTCATTCTCTCCCTTTCTCTGTCCACAGGCACACCACGTGTTTGGTTTGGTTTGGTCTGATTATTTTGTTTTGAGTTAACCTTTTGCTTTTGTTTCACATCATTTAACACCTCCACACTTTTCACTCATGCACATTTTACACTACTGACTCCACTGATTTTCCACATCCCACAATGTAAATATTTAATTTGATTATTTAATTTGGGTTAAATTTGGTCTTATTTGGTTTAATTTGGTTAAATAAAGTATTTATTTGAACATTTACATGGTGTGGCCTCCCTTTTTGTTGTGACCCATTAAGCCAGGTCATGACAAGTTCTGTACATACAACTGTCAGGCCACAATCGTCTCTCTGATCAACTATAATTTGTCAAAGTATGTCAAATATGAAGTTAAGCAAATATCTGTAGTTTTAAAGGTAAAATTGGTGTTGTACCAATATTTTTAGTCCCCAAGTACACAAACACACCTGCACACATATGCACAAAAGGTCTGACCTTGACGGTGAGTGCATCTTGTCTGGCCAGAGGCCTGTCAGACAGCTGGTCTCTTTCTACAATCCAGGGGTGACGAAGAACCTGAAAAGCATTGCAGTGATGATTTCCAAATGTATTGTTTCAGCAACTAACCTTGACATTTACAGTGATATCCAGTACAAACAATAGGATAGCTAACATATAGTACATAATGTGAAGGCTTAAAGATGTCTGTATATGGGGATAAGGGAAATGGTGCAATGCACAGTAGGTATCAAATTATTTCCTCTTCTTTTTACTGTACCTGGGGAGCAGTCAGGCGCTGGTGAGGGTCCACATGGAGCATCTTAATCACAATGTCCTATCAAACATATGCAGGCATACGCAGGTGACATTAGTATTTAGACAGTAATGGTACTATGATATCAGCACCAGAGCCATTTAATGTGTATTCATCTCCGAAAGAAAATGTTAAAATGCAACCTTGGCTGGATCTGACACCAGGTCCCAGTTCCCTCCGGTGATGATGAATTTTCCACTGCCGATTTGAGCCAGAATTTCCTCTGCTGTGTCCTCAGGACTGCTGGCAAATGGGCTGAAACTGGCGAATGAGAATAAAAATTCACACTAGAGTTCAAAGGTTGTGTGAATTACAATGACAGAGAGTGCAAATGAAAAGCTCTAATATTTTCAAATGCAGACTATAAAACCTGCTGTAGAGAAGATAAAAAGAAATCACCTCTGCAGGGAATTTATTGAGAATTTGCAGAAAATGGTAACATTACATAGTGTTTACATATTTACAGTAAAATGGTGAACTATTGTGCAACAGTCTGTCAGTGTTGGTAGTTTGAAATGCTTCAAAAACTTGAAAAACAAAAAAAAAAAACTAAAAAAAAAAACTGACCCAGCTATCATGGTGTAAAGCAGGATCCCCAGACTCCAGATATCACAGGCTGCATCATAACCCTGCTTCCTCAGAACCTGCACACACACAAACACACAATATTTATTTCAAAAGAGTGCATGGTGAGATATTAAAGACTTCTTATGATTAGGATTACTGAAATACCTCAGGAGCCATGAATGTAGCTGTGTAACAGGGCGTCATCAACAAGCCATTCTCAGCTCTGAGCTGCTTGGCAAATCCAAAATCACAAATTCTGATGCATTCTGGACGTCCAGTGTCATCAGAATACCGAATGTTACTGGGCTTCAGGTCTCGATGCACAACCTGAAAAATGGAAAGACGCACACACGATTAGCAGGTTTATATATAATTACTTTCACAGTAATGCATAACCATTACAACAGCCAATGTTTTCTTTTTTTTTTTTTGTAAAAGGGACACATCCGATTACACAAAAAAATGTTGCTGAAACTGCTACAGAATCGTCGTTCAAGTATAATCATAAGGGATGCACCGATCCACATTTTTTCACTTCCGATCTGATCCGAATACCTGAATTTGGATATCTGCCGATACCGATACTATTCCGATACCAGAGCTCTGTTTGCTTTAATATTATTATCATTATTGTTGATTTTATATGATGCTGTAATAAGCACAAATTAAGTATACTGGCTCTTGTAGCAGAAACAAATTAAGGTTTTTCAAATCTCAAATATCCTGAGGGGTGGAAGCTCACTCACGGTTCATTTTCTTCCTGTTGTACCTAGAAGGGACATACGTCTGTGAGTAATATATTGTTGGTGTGTGAATTACCTGTATGACTTTCCTGTTATGATGTCCTGCTTTGGTTTATCGTTTGTGTGGAAAAGTTAATAGCGAGACCGATGCTAATGTGTTAGCCCGTCGATGAAGTTTTTTGGCATATTTTGAAATCTAATTAAACAATGACCATTTTTATGACATTTTGAGGCCAAAAAAAAATTTGACTATTTTTGGCCGATTTTGACGCCTTACTATAGTATGACCATTTTTATGACATTTTGAGGCTGTTCTGAAAAATTACTTTTTTTTGGCCGATTTTGACGCCTTACTATACTATGACCATTTTTATGACATTTTGAGGCCAAAAAAAAATTTGACTTTTTTTGGACGATTTTGACTCCTTACTATACTATGACCATTTTTATGACATTTTGAGGCTGTTCTGAAAAATGACTTTTTTGGCTGATTTTGACGCCTTACTATACTATGACCATTTTTATGACATTTTGAGGCCAAAAAAAAATTTGACTTTTTTTGACCGATTTTGACACCTTACTATACTATGACCATTTTTATGACATTTTGAGGCTAAAAAAAATGTTGACTTTTTTTGGCCGATTTTGACGCCTTACTATACTATGACCATTTTTATGACATTTTGAGGCCAAAAAAAAATTTGACTTTTTTTGGCCGTTTTTGACGCCCTACTATACTATGACCATTTTTATGACATTTTGAGGCCAAAAAAAAATGTGACTTTTTTTGGCCGATTTTGACGCCTTACTATACTATGACCATTTTTATGACATTTTGAGGCTAAAAAAAATTTTGACTTTTTTCGGCCGATTTTGACGCCTTACTATACTATGACCATTTTTATGACATTTTGAGGAAAAAATATTTTCAAAAATGTTTTAAAATTTTTAAAAAAATGTTAAAATTTTTTTTTAAAATTTGACTTTTTTTGGCCGATTTTTACGCCTTACTATACTATGACCATTTTTATGACATTTTGAGGCCGTTCTGAAAAATTACTTTTTTTGGCCGATTTTGACGCCTTACTATACTATGACCATTTTTATGACATTTTGAGGTCAAAAAAAATTTCGACATTTTTTGGACGATTTTGACGCCTTACTATAGTGTGACGTTTTTTGTGACATTTTGAGGTCAAAAATTTTTTTGACTTTTTTTGGCCGATTTTGACGCCTTACTATAGTATGAAGTTTTTTGTGACATTTTGAGGTAAAAAAAAATGCCTTACGATACTATGACCATTTTTATGAGATTTTGAGGCCGTTGTGAAAAATGACTTTTTCTGGCCGATTTTGACAACTTACTGTAATATGACCATTTTTATGACATTTTGAGGCCGAAAAAAAATTGGACTTTTTTTGGCCGATTTTGACGCCTTACTATAGTATGACCCTTTTTATGACATTTTGAGGCTAAAAAAATTTTTGACTTTATTCGGCCGATGTTGACGCCTTACTATACTATGACCATTTTTATGACATTTTGAGAAAAAAATTTTTCAAAAAATTTTTAAAATTTTTAAAAAAATGTTAAAAATTTTTTAAAAAATGTTAAAAATTTTTAAAAAAATTTTACTTTTTTTGTCCGATTTTGACGCCTTACTATACTAAGACCATTTTTATGACATTTTGAGGCCGTTCTTAAAAATTACTTTTTTTGGCCGATTTTGACGCCTTACTATACTATGACCAATTTTATGAAATTTTGAGGCCAAAAAAAAATTGGACTTTTTTTGGCCGTTTTTGACGCCCTACTATACTATGACCATTTTTATGACATTTTGAGGTCGAAAAAAATTTTGACTTTTTTTGCCCGAAAAAAACGCCTTACTATACTATGTCCAGTTTTATGACATTTTGAGGCCAAAAAAAATTTTGACTTTTTTTGGCCGATTTTGACGAATTACTATACTATGACGTTTTTTATGACATTTTGAGGTCGAAAAAAATTTAGACTTTTTTTGCCCGAAAAAAACGCCTTACTATACTATGACGTTTTTTATGACATTTTGAGGTTGAAAAAAATTTTGACTTTTTTTCACTGATTTTGACGCCTTACTATACTATGACATTTTTTATGACATTTTGAGGTCGAAAAAAATTTTGACTTTTTTTCACCGATTTTGACGCCTTACTATACTATGACGTTTTTTATGACATTTTGAGGTCGAAAAAAATTTTGACTTTTTTTGGCCGAAAAAAACGCCTTACTATACTATGACGTTTTTTATGACATTTTGAGGTCGAAAAAAATTTTGACTTTTTTTGGCCGAAAAAAACGCCTTACTATACTATGACGTTCTTTATGACATTTTGAGGTCGAAAAAATTTTTGACTTTTTTTGGCCGAAAAAAACGCCTTACTATACTATGACGTTTTTTATGACATTTTGAGGTCGAAAAAAATTTTGACTTTTTTTCACAGATTTTGACGCCTTACTATACTATGATGTTTTTTATGACATTTTGAGGTCGAAAAAATTTTTGACTTTTTTTGCCCGAAAAAAATGCCTTTCTATACTATGACGTTTTTTATGACATTTTGAGGTCGAAAAAAATTTTGACCTTTTTTGGCCGAAAAAAACGCCTTACTATACTATGACGTTTTTTATGACATTTTGAGGTTGAAAAAAATTTTTGACTTTTTTTCACCGATTTTGACGCCTTACTATACTATGACGTTTTTTATGACATTTTGAGGTCGAAAAAAATTTTGACTTTTTTTGCCCGAAAAAAACGCCTTACTATACTATGATGTTTTTTATGACATTTTGAGGTCGAAAAAAATTTTGACTTTTTTTGCCCGAAAAAAACTCCTTACTATACTATGACGTTTTTTATGACATTTTGAGGTTGAAAAAATTTTTTGACTTTTTTTCACCGATTTTGACGCCTTACTATACTATGACGTTTTTTATGACATTTTGAGGTCGAAAAAAATTTTGACTTTTTTTGCCCGAAAAAAACGCCTTACTATATTATGACGTTTTTTATGACATTTTGAGGTCGAAAAAATTTTTGACTTTTTTTCACCGATTTTGACGCCTTACTATACTATGACGTTTTTTATGACATTTTGAGGTCGAAAAAAATTTTGACTTTTTTTGGCCGAAAAAAAAGCCTTTATATACTATGACGTTTTTTGTGACATTTTGAGGTCGAAAAAATTTTTGACTTTTTTTCACCGATTTTGACGCCTTACTATACTATGACGTTTTTTATGACATTTTGAGGTCGAAAAAAATTTTGACTTTTTTTGCCCGAAAAAAACGCCTTACTATACTATGATGTTTTTTATGACATTTTGAGGTCGAAAAAAATTTTGACTTTTTTTGGCCGAAAAAAACTCCTTACTATACTATGACGTTTTTTATGACATTTTGAGGTTGAAAAAATTTTTTGACTTTTTTTCACCGATTTTGACGCCTTACTATACTATGACGTTTTTTATGACATTTTGAGGTCGAAAAAAATTTTGACTTTTTTTGCCCGAAAAAAACGCCTTACTATATTATGACGTTTTTTATGACATTTTGAGGTCGAAAAAACGTTTGACTTTTTTTCACCGATTTTGACGCCTTACTATACTATGACGTTTTTTATGACATTTTGAGGTCGAAAAAAATTTTGACTTTTTTTGGCCGAAAAAAATGCCTTTATATACTATGACGTTTTTTGTGACATTTTGAGGTCGAAAAAATTTTTGACTTTTTTTGCCCGAAAAAATGCCTTTCTTTACTATGACGTTTTTTATGACATTTTGAGGTCGAAAAAAATTTTGACCTTTTTTGGCCGAAAAAAACGCCTTACTATACTATGACGTTTTTTATGACATTTTGAGGTAGAAAAAAATTTTTGACTTTTTTCACCGATTTTGACGCCTTACTATACTATGACGTTTTTTATGACATTTTGAGGTCGAAAAAATTTTTTGACTTTTTTTCACCGATTTTGACGCCTTACTATACTATGACGTTTTTTATGACATTTTGAGGTCGAAAAAAATTTTGTCTCTTTTGGCCGAAAAAAACGCCTTACTATACTATGACGTTTTTTATGACATTTTGAGGTCGAAAAAAATTTTGACTTTTTTTGCCCGAAAAAATCGCCTTACTATACTATGACGTTTTTTATGACATTTTGAGGTCGAAAAAAATTTTGACTTTTTTTGCCCGAAAAATACGTCTTACTATACTATGACGTTTTTTATGACATTTTGAGGTCGAAAAAAATTTTGACTTTTTTTGGCCGAAAAAAATGCCTTACTATACTATGACGTTTTTTATGACATTTTGAGGTCGAAAAAAATTTTGACTTTTTTTGGCAGAAAAAAACGCCTTACTATACTATGACGTTTTTTATGACATTTTGAGGTCGAAAAAAATTTTGACTTTTTTTCACAGATTTTGACGCCTTACTATACTATGACGTTTTTTATGACATTTTGAGGTCGAAAAAATTTTTGACTTTTTTTGCCCGAAAAAACGCCTTTCTATACTATGACTTTTTTTATGACATTTTGAGGTCGAAAAAAATTTTGACCTTTTTTGGCCGAAAAAAACGCCTTACTATACTATGACGTTTTTTATGATATTTTGAGGTTGAAAAAAATTTTTGACTTTTTTTCACCGATTTTGACGCCTTACTATACTATGACGTTTTTTATGACATTTTGAGGTCGAAAAAAATTTTGACTTTTTTTCGCCGAAAAAAACGCCTTACTATACTATGACGTTTTTTATGACATTTTGAGGTCGAAAAAAATTTTGACTTTTTTTGGCCGAAAAAAACGCCTTACTATACTATGATGTTTTTATGACATTTTGAGGCCGAAAAAAATTTTGACTTTTTTTGACCGATTTTGACGCCTTACTATACTATGACGTTTTTTATTACATTTTGAGGTCGAAAAAAATTTTGACTTTTTTTGCCTGAAAAAAACGCCTTACTATACTATGACGTTTTTTATGACATTTTGAGGTCGAAAAAAATTTTGACTTTTTTTCACCGATTTTGACGCCTTACTATACTATGACGTTTTTTATGACATTTTGAGGTCGAAAAAAATTTTGACTTTTTTTGCCCGAAAAAAATGCCTTTATATACTATGACGTTTTTTGTGACATTTTGAGGTCGAAAAAATTTTTGACTTTTTTTGCCCGAAAAAATGCCTTTCTTTACTATGACGTTTTTTATGACATTTTGAGGTCGAAAAAAATTTTGACCTTTTTTGGCCGAAAAAAACGCCTTACTATACTATGACGTTTTTTTATGACATTTTGAGGTAGAAAAAATTTTTTGACTTTTTTTCACCGATTTTGACGCCTTACTATACTATGACGTTTTTTATGACATTTTGAGGTCGAAAAAAATTTTGTCTCTTTTGGCCGAAAAAAACGCCTTACTATACTATGACGTTTTTTATGACATTTTGAGGTCGAAAAAAATTTTGACTTTTTTTGCCCGAAAAAATCGCCTTACTATACTATGATGTTTTTTATGACATTTTGAGGTCGAAAAAAATTTTGACTTTTTTTGGCCGAAAAAAACGCCTTACTATACTATGATGTTTTTTATGACATTTTGAGGTCGAAAAAAATTTTGACTTTTTTTGGCCGAAAAAAACGCCTTACTATACTATGACGTTTTTTATGACATTTTGAGGTCGAAAAAAATTTTGACTTTTTTTCACAGATTTTGACGCCTTACTATACTATGACGTTTTTTATGACATTTTGAGGTCGAAAAAATTTTTGACTTTTTTTGCCCGAAAAAAACGCCTTTCTATACTATGACGTTTTTTATGACATTTTGAGGTCGAAAAAAATTTTGACCTTTTTTGGCCGAAAAAAACGCCTTACTATACTATGACGTTTTTTATGACATTTTGAGGTTGAAAAAATTTTTTGACTTTTTTTCACCGATTTTGACGCCTTACTATACTATGACGTTTTTTATGACATTTTGAGGTCGAAAAAAATTTTGACTTTTTTTGGCCGAAAAAAACGCCTTACCATACTATGACGTTTTTTATGACATTTTGAGGTCGAAAAAAATGTTGACTTTTTTTGGCCGAAAAAAACGCCTTACTATACTATGACGTTTTTATGACATTTTGAGGTCGAAAAAATTTTTGACTTTTTTTGCCCGAAAAAAACTCCTTACTATACTATGACGTTTTTTATGACATTTTGAGGTCGAAAAAATTTTTGACTTTTTTTCACCGATTTTGACGCCTTACTATACTGTGACGTTTTTTATGACATTTTGAGGTCGAAAAAAATTTTGACTTTTTTTCACCGATTTTGACGCCTTACTACACTGTGACGTTTTTTATGACATTTTGAGGTCGAAAAAAATTTTGACTTTTTTTCACCGATTTTGACGCCTTACTATACTATGACGTTTTTTATGACATTTTGAGGTCGAAAAAAATTTTGACTTTTTTTGGCCTAAAAAAACGCCTTACTATACTATGATGTTTTTTATGACATTTTGAGGTCGAAAAATTTTTTGACTTTTTTTGGCCGATTTTGACGCCTTACTATACTATGACCATTTTTATGACATTTTGAGGTCAAAAAAAATTTCGACATTTTTTGGACGATTTTGACGCCTTACTATAGTATGACGTTTTTTGTGACATTTTGACGTCAAAAATTTTTTTGACTTTTTTTGGCCGATTTTGACGCCTTACTATAGTATGAAGTTTTTTGTGACATTTTGAGGTAAAAAAAAATGCCTTACGATACTATGACCATTTTTATGAGATTTTGAGGCCGTTGTGAAAAATGACTTTTTCTGGCCGATTTTGACACCTTACTGTAATATGACCCTTTTTATGACATTTTGAGGCTAAAAAAAATTTTGACTTTATTCGGCCGATGTTGATGCCTTACTATACTATGACCATTTTTATGACATTTTGAGAAAAAATTTTTTCAAAAAATTTTTAAAATTTTTTCAAAAAATTTTTAACATTTTTTAAAAAATGTTAAACATTTTTTTAAAAATGTTAAAAAATTTAAAAAAAAATTTTAAAAATTTTTTCAAAAAATTTTTAAAATTTTTTCAAAAAATGTTAAAATTTTTTTGACTTTTTTTCAGATTTTGACGCTTTACTATACTATGACGTTTTTTATGACATTTTGAGGTCGAAAAAAATTTTGACTTTTTTTGGCCAAAAAAAACGCCTTACTATACTATGATGTTTTTTATGACATTTTGAGGTCGAAAAAAATTTTGACTTTTTTTGCCCGAAAAAAACTCCTTACTATACTATGACGTTTTTTATGACATTTTGAGGTTGAAAAAATTTTTTGACTTTTTTTCACCGATTTTGACGCCTTACTATACTATGACGTTTTTTATGACATTTTGAGGTCGAAAAAAATTTTGACTTTTTTTCACCGATTTTGACGCCTTACTATACTATGACGTTTTTTATGACATTTTGAGGTCGAAAAAAATTTTGACTTTTTTTGCCCGAAAAAAACTCCTTACTATACTATGACGTTTTTTATGACATTTTGAGGTCGAAAAAAATTTTTGACTTTTTTTCACCGATTTTGACGCCTTACTATACTATGACGTTTTTTATGACATTTTGAGGTCGAAAAAATTTTTGACTTTTTTTCACCGATTTTGACGCCTTACTATACTATGACGTTTTTTATGACATTTTGAGGTCGAAAAAAATTTTGACTTTTTTTCACCGATTTTGACGCCTTACTATACTATGACGTTTTTTATGACATTTTGAGGTCGAAAAAAATTTTGACTTTTTTTGGCCTAAAAAAACGCCTTACTATACTATGATGTTTTTTATGACATTTTGAGGTCGAAAAAATTTTTGACTTTTTTTGGCCGATTTTGACGCCTTACTATACTATGACCATTTTTATGACATTTTGAGGTCAAAAAAAATTTCGACATTTTTTGGACGATTTTGACGCCTTACTATAGTATGACGTTTTTTGTGACATTTTGAGGTCAAAAATTTTTTTGACTTTTTTTGGCCGATTTTGACGCCTTACTATAGTATGAAGTTTTTTGTGACATTTTGAGGTAAAAAAAAATGCCTTACGATACTATGACCATTTTTATGAGATTTTGAGGCCGTTGTGAAAAATGACTTTTTCTGGCCGATTTTGACACCTTACTGTAATATGACCCTTTTTATGACATTTTGAGGCTAAAAAAAATTTTGACTTTATTCGGCCGATGTTGATGCCTTACTATACTATGACCATTTTTATGACATTTTGAGAAAAAGTTTTTTCAAAAAATTTTTAAAATTTTTTCAAAAAATTTTTAAAATTTTTTCAAAAAATTTTTTACATTTTTTAAAAAATGTTAAAAAATTTTTAAAAAATGTTAAAAAATTTAAAAAAAAAATTTAAAAATTTTTTCAAAAAATTTTTAAAATTTTTTCAAAAAATGTTAAAATTTTTTTGACTTTTTTTCAGATTTTGACGCTTTACTATACTATGACGTTTTTTATGACATTTTGAGGTCGAAAAAAATTTTGACTTTTTTTGGCCAAAAAAAACGCCTTACTATACTATGATGTTTTTTATGACATTTTGAGGTCGAAAAAAATTTTGACTTTTTTTGCCCGAAAAAAACTCCTTACTATACTATGACGTTTTTTATGACATTTTGAGGTTGAAAAAATTTTTTGACTTTTTTTCACCGATTTTGACGCCTTACTATACTATGACGTTTTTTATGACATTTTGAGGTCGAAAAAAATTTTGACTTTTTTTCACCGATTTTGACGCCTTACTATACTATGACGTTTTTTATGACATTTTGAGGTCGAAAAAAATTTTGACTTTTTTTGGCCGAAAAAAACGCCTTACTATACTATGACGTTTTTTTATGACATTTTGAGGTTGAAAAAAATTTTGACTTTTTTTCACTGATTTTGACGCCTTACTATACTATGACGTTTTTTATGACATTTTGAGGTCGAAAAAAATTTTGACCTTTTTTGGCCGAAAAAAACGCCTTACTATACTATGACGTTTTTTATGACATTTTGAGGTCGAAAAAATTTTTTGACTTTTTTTCACCGATTTTGACGCCTTACTATACTATGACGTTTTTTATGACATTTTGAGGTCGAAAAAAATTTTGACTTTTTTTGCCCGAAAAAAACGCCTTACTATACTATGATGTTTTTTATGACATTTTGAGGTCGAAAATTTTTTTGACTTTTTCTGCCCGAAAAAAGCTCCTTACTATACTATGACGTTTTTTATGACATTTTGAGGTTGAAAAAAATTTTTGACTTTTTTTCACCGATTTTGACGCCTTACTATACTATGACGTTTTTTATGACATTTTGAGGTCGAAAAAATTTTTGACTTTTTTTGGCCGAAAAAAACGCCTTACTATACTATGACGTTTTTTATGACATTTTGAGGTCGAAAAAAATTTTGACTTTTTTTGGCCAAAAAAAACGCCTTACTATACTATGATGTTTTTTATGACATTTTGAGGTCGAAAAAAATTTTGACTTTTTTTGGCCGAAAAAAACGCCTTACTATACTATGACGTTTTTTATGACATTTTGAGGTCGAAAAAAATTTTGACTTTTTTTCACCGATTTTGACGCCTTACTATACTATGACGTTTTTTATGACATTTTGAGGTCGAAAAAATTTTTGACTTTTTTTGCCCGAAAAAAACGCCTTACTATACTATGATGTTTTTATGACATTTTGAGGCCGAAAAAAATTTTGACTTTTTTTGACCGATTTTGACGCCTTACTATACTATGACGTTTTTTATGACATTTTGAGGTCGAAAAAAATTTTGACTTTTTTTCACCGATTTTGACACCTTACTATACTATGACGTTTTTTATGACATTTTGAGGTTGAAAAAAATTTTAACTTTTTTTGGCCGAAAAAAACGCCTTACTATACTATGACGTTTTTTATGATATTTTGAGGTCGAAAAAAATTTTGACTTTTTTTGCCCGAAAAAAACGCCTTACTATACTATGACGTTTTTTATGACATTTTGAGGTCGAAAAAAATTTTGACTTTTTTTCACCGATTTTGACGCCTTACTATACTATGACGTTTTTTATGACATTTTGAGGTTGAAAAAAATGTTGACTTTTTTTGGCCGAAAAAAACGCCTTACTATACTATGACCCTTTTTATGACATTTTGAGGCTAAAAAAAATTTTGACTTTATTCGGCCGATGTTGACGCCTTACTATACTATGACGTTTTTTATGACATTTTGAGGTCGAAAAAAATTTTGACTTTTTTTGGCCGAAAAAAACGCCTTACTATACTATGACGTTTTTTATGACATTTTGAGGTCGAAAAAATTTTTGACTTTTTTTGGCCGAAAAAAACGCCTTACTATACTATGACGTTTTTTATGACATTTTGAGGTCGAAAAAAATGTTGACTTTTTTTGGCCGAAAAAAACGCCTTACTATACTATGACGTTTTTTATGACATTTTGAGGTCGAAAAAATTTTTGACTTTTTTTCAGATTTTGACGCTTTACTATACTATGACGTTTTTTATGACATTTTGAGGTCGAAAAAATGTTTGACTTTTTTTTCACAGATTTTGACGCCTTACTATACTATGACGTTTTTTATGACATTTTGAGGTCGAAAAAAATTTTGACTTTTTTTGCCCGAAAAAAATGCCTTTCTATACTATGACGTTTTTTATGACATTTTGAGGTCGAAAAAAATTTTGACCTTTTTTGGCCGAAAAAAACGCCTTACTATACTATGACGTTTTTTATGACATTTTGAGGTTGAAAAAAATTTTTGACTTTTTTTCACCGATTTTGACGCCTTACTATACTATGACGTTTTTTATGACATTTTGAGGTCGAAAAAATTTTTGACTTTTTTTGGCCGAAAAAAACGCCTTACTATACTATGACATTTTTTATGACATTTTGAGGTCGAAAAAAATTTTGACTTTTTTTGGCCAAAAAAAACGCCTTACTATACTATGATGTTTTTTATGACATTTTGAGGTCGAAAAAAATTTTGACTTTTTTTGCCCGAAAAAAACTCCTTACTATACTATGACGTTTTTTATGACATTTTGAGGTTGAAAAAATTTTTTGACTTTTTTTCACCGATTTTGACGCCTTACTATACTATGACGTTTTTTATGACATTTTGAGGTCGAAAAAATTTTTGACTTTTTTTGCCCGAAAAAAACGCCTTACTATACTATGACGTTTTTTATGACATTTTGAGGTTGAAAAAAATTTTGACTTTTTTTCACTGATTTTGACGCCTTACTATACTATGACGTTTTTTATGACATTTTGAGGTCGAAAAAAATTTTGACTTTTTTTGGCCAAAAAAAACGCCTTACTATACTATGATGTTTTTTATGACATTTTGAGGTCGAAAAAAATTTTGACTTTTTTTGCCCGAAAAAAACTCCTTACTATACTATGACGTTTTTTATGACATTTTGAGGTTGAAAAAATTTTTTGACTTTTTTTCACCGATTTTGACGCCTTACTATACTATGACGTTTTTTATGACATTTTGAGGTTGAAAAAATTTTTTGACTTTTTTTCACCGATTTTGACGCCTTACTATACTATGACGTTTTTTATGACATTTTGAGGTCGAAAAAATTTTTGACTTTTTTTGGCCGAAAAAAACGCCTTACTATACTATGACGTTTTTTATGACATTTTGAGGTCGAAAAAAATTTTGACTTTTTTTGGCCAAAAAAAACGCCTTACTATACTATGATGTTTTTTATGACATTTTGAGGTCGAAAAAAATTTTGACTTTTTTTGGCCGAAAAAAACGCCTTACTATACTATGACGTTTTTTATGACATTTTGAGGTCGAAAAAAATTTTGACTTTTTTTCACCGATTTTGACGCCTTACTATACTATGACGTTTTTTATGACATTTTGAGGTCGAAAAAAATTTTGACTTTTTTTCACCGATTTTGACACCTTACTATACTATGACGTTTTTTATGACATTTTGAGGTTGAAAAAAATTTTAACTTTTTTTGGCCGAAAAAAACGCCTTACTATACTATGACGTTTTTTATGATATTTTGAGGTCGAAAAAAATTTTGACTTTTTTTGGCCGAAAAAAACGCCTTACTATACTATGACGTTTTTTATGACATTTTGAGGTCGAAAAAAATTTTGACTTTTTTTCACCGATTTTGACGCCTTACTATACTATGACGTTTTTTATGACATTTTGAGGTCGAAAAAAATTTTGACTTTTTTTGGCCGAAAAAAACGCCTTACTATACTATGACGTTTTTTATGACATTTTGAGGTCGAAAAAAATTTTGACTTTTTTTGGCCAAAAAAAACGCCTTACTATACTATGACGTTTTTTATGACATTTTGAGGTCGAAAAAAATTTTGACTTTTTTTGGCCGAAAAAAACGCCTTACTATACTATGACGTTTTTTATGACATTTTGAGGTCGAAAAAAATTTTGACTTTTTTTGGCCGAAAAAAACGCCTTACTATACTATGACGTTTTTTATGACATTTTGAGGTCGAAAAAAATTTTGACTTTTTTTGGCCGAAAAAAACGCCTTACTATACTATGATGTTTTTTATGACATTTTGAGGTCGAAAAAAATTTTGACTTTTTTTGCCCGAAAAATACGCCTTACTATACTATGATGTTTTTTATGACATTTTGAGGTCTAAAAAAATTTTGACTTTTTTTCACAGATTTTGACGCCTTACTATACTATGACGTTTTTTATGACATTTTGAGGTCGAAAAAATTTTTGACTTTTTTTGCCCGAAAAAAATGCCTTTCTATACTATGACGTTTTTTATGACATTTTGAGGTCGAAAAAAATTTTGACCTTTTTTGGCCGAAAAAAACGCCTTACTATACTATGACGTTTTTTATGACATTTTGAGGTCGAAAAAAATTTTGACTTTTTTTCAGAGATTTTGACGCCTTACTATACTATGACGTTTTTTATGACATTTTGAGGTCGAAAAAATTTTTGACTTTTTTTCGCCGAAAAAAACGCCTTACTATACTATGACGTTTTTTATGACATTTTGAGGTCGAAAAAAATTTTGACTTTTTTTGGCCGAAAAAAACGCCTTACTATACTATGATGTTTTTATGACATTTTGAGGCCGAAAAAAATTTTGACTTTTTTTGACCGATTTTGACGCCTTACTATACTATGACGTTTTTTATGATATTTTGAGGTCGAAAAAAATTTTGACTTTTTTTGCCCGAAAAAAACGCCTTACTATACTATGACGTTTTTTATGACATTTTGAGGTCGAAAAAAATGTTGACTTTTTTTGGCCGAAAAAAACGCCTTACTATACTATGACGTTTTTTATGACATTTTGAGGTCGAAAAAAATTTTGACTTTTTTTCAGATTTTGACGCTTTACTATACTATGACGTTTTTTATGACATTTTGAGGTCGAAAAAATGTTTGACTTTTTTTTCACAGATTTTGACGCCTTACTATACTATGACGTTTTTTATGACATTTTGAGGTCGAAAAAAATTTTGACTTTTTTTGCCCGAAAAAAATGCCTTTCTATACTATGACGTTTTTTATGACATTTTGAGGTCGAAAAAAATTTTGACCTTTTTTGGCCGAAAAAAACGCCTTACTATACTATGACGTTTTTTATGACATTTTGAGGTTGAAAAAAATTTTTGACTTTTTTTCACCGATTTTGACGCCTTACTATACTATGACGTTTTTTATGACATTTTGAGGTCGAAAAAATTTTTGACTTTTTTTGGCCGAAAAAAACGCCTTACTATACTATGACATTTTTTATGACATTTTGAGGTCGAAAAAAATTTTGACTTTTTTTGGCCAAAAAAAACGCCTTACTATACTATGATGTTTTTTATGACATTTTGAGGTCGAAAAAAATTTTGACTTTTTTTGCCCGAAAAAAACTCCTTAGTATACTATGACGTTTTTTATGACATTTTGAGGTTGAAAAAAATTTTTGACTTTTTTTCACCGATTTTGACGCCTTACTATACTATGACGTTTTTTATGACATTTTGAGGTCGAAAAAAATTTTGACTTTTTTTCACCGATTTTGACGCCTTACTATACTATGACGTTTTTTATGACATTTTGAGGTCGAAAAAAATTTTGACTTTTTTTGGCCGAAAAAAACGCCTTACTATACTATGACGTTTTTTATGACATTTTGAGGTCGAAAAAAATTTTGACTTTTTTTGGCCAAAAAAAACGCCTTACTATACTATGACGTTTTTTATTACATTTTGAGGTCGAAAAAAATTTTGACTTTTTTTCAGATTTTGACGCTTTACTATACTATGACGTTTTTTATGACATTTTGAGGTCGAAAAATTTTTTGACTTTTTTTGGCCGATTTTGACGCCTTACTATACTATGACCATTTTTATGACATTTTGAGGTCAAAAAAAATTTCGACATTTTTTGGACGATTTTGACGCCTTACTATACTATGACCAATTTTATGAAATTTTGAGGCCAAAAAAAAATTGGACTTTTTTTGGCCGTTTTTGACGCCCTACTATACTATGACCATTTTTATGTCATTTTGAGGCCAAAAAATTTTTTTACTTTTTTTGGCCGATTTTGACGCCTTACTATACTATGTCCAGTTTTATGACATTTTGAGGCCAAAAAAAATTTTGACTTTTTTTGGCCGAAAAAAACGCCTTACTATACTATGATGTTTTTTATGACATTTTGAGGTCGAAAAAAATTTTGACTTTTTTTGCCCGAAAAATACGTCTTACTATACTATGACGTTTTTTATGACATTTTGAGGTCGAAAAAAATTTTGACTTTTTTTGGCCGAAAAAAATGCCTTACTATACTATGACGTTTTTTATGACATTTTGAGGTCGAAAAAAATTTTGACTTTTTTTGGCCGAAAAAAACGCCTTACTATACTATGACGTTTTTTATGATATTTTGAGGTCGAAAAAAATTTTGACTTTTTTTCACCGATTTTGACGCCTTACTATACTATGACGTTTTTTATGACATTTTGAGGTCGAAAAAAATTTAGACTTTTTTTGCCCGGAAAAAACGCCTTACTATACTATGACGTTTTTTATGACATTTTGAGGTCGAAAAAAATTTTGACCTTTTTTGGCCGAAAAAAACGCCTTACTATACTATGACGTTTTTTATGACATTTTGAGGTTGAAAAAATTTTTTGACTTTTTTTCACCGATTTTGACGCCTTACTATACTATGACGTTTTTTATGACATTTTGAGGTCGAAAAAAATTTTGACTTTTTTTGCCCGAAAAAAACGCCTTACTATACTATGATGTTTTTTATGACATTTTGAGGTCGAAAAAAATTTTGACTTTTTTTGGCCGAAAAAAACGCCTTACTATACTATGACGTTTTTTATGACATTTTGAGGTCGAAAAAAATTTTGACTTTTTTTGGCCGAAAAAAACGCCTTACTATACTATGACGTTTTTTATGACATTTTGAGGTCGAAAAAAATTTTGACTTTTTTTGGCCGAAAAAAACGCCTTACTATACTATGACGTTTTTTATGACATTTTGAGGTCGAAAAAAATTTTGACTTTTTTTGGCCAAAAAAAACGCCTTACTAGACTATGATGTTTTTTATGACATTTTGAGGTCGAAAAAAATTTTGACTTTTTTTGCCCGAAAAATACGCCTTACTATACTATGATGTTTTTTATGACATTTTGAGGTCGAAAAAAATTTTGACTTTTTTTGGCCGAAAAATACGTCTTACTATACTATGACGTTTTTTATGACATTTTGAGGTCGAAAAAAATTTTGACTTTTTTTGGCCGAAAAAAATGCCTTACTATACTATGACGTTTTTTATGACATTTTGAGGTCGAAAAAAATTTTGACTTTTTTTGGCAGAAAAAAACGCCTTACTATACTATGACGTTTTTTATGACATTTTGAGGTCGAAAAAAATTTTGACTTTTTTTCACAGATTTTGACGCCTTACTATACTATGACGTTTTTTATGACATTTTGAGGTCGAAAAAATTTTTGACTTTTTTTGCCCGAAAAAAATGCCTTTCTATACTATGACGTTTTTTATGACATTTTGAGGTCGAAAAAAATTTTGACCTTTTTTGGCCGAAAAAAACGCCTTACTATACTATGACGTTTTTTATGACATTTTGAGGTCGAAAAAAATGTTGACTTTTTTTCAGAGATTTTGACGCCTTACTATACTATGACGTTTTTTATGACATTTTGAGGTCGAAAAAATTTTTGACTTTTTTTCGCCGAAAAAAACGCCTTACTATACTATGACGTTTTTTATGACATTTTGAGGTCGAAAAAAATTTTGACTTTTTTTGGCCGAAAAAAACGCCTTACTATACTATGATGTTTTTATGACATTTTGAGGCCGAAAAAAATTTTGACTTTTTTTGACCGATTTTGACGCCTTACTATACTATGACGTTTTTTATTACATTTTGAGGTCGAAAAAAATTTTGACTTTTTTTGCCCGAAAAAAACGCCTTACTATACTATGACGTTTTTTATGACATTTTGAGGTCGAAAAAAATTTTGACTTTTTTTCACCGATTTTGACGCCTTACTATACTATGATGTTTTTATGACATTTTGAGGCCGAAAAAAATTTTGACTTTTTTTGACCGATTTTGACGCCTTACTATACTATGACGTTTTTTATGACATTTTGAGGTCGAAAAAAATTTTGACTTTTTTTGCCCGAAAAAAACGCCTTACTATACTATGACGTTTTTTATGACATTTTGAGGTCGAAAAAAATTTTGACTTTTTTTCACCGATTTTGACGCCTTACTATACTATGACGTTTTTTATGACATTTTGAGGTTGAAAAAAATTTTGACTTTTTTTGGCCGAAAAAAACGCCTTACTATACTATGACCCTTTTTATGACATTTTGAGGCTAAAAAAAATTTTGACTTTATTCGGCCGATGTTGACGCCTTACTATACTATGACCATTTTTATGACATTTTGAGAAAAAATTTTTTCAAAAAATTTTTAAAATTTTTTCAAAAATTTTTTAAAATTTTTTCAAAAAATTTTTAACATTTTTTAAAAAATGTTAAAAAATTTTTAAAAAATGTTAAAAATTTTTTAAAAAATGTTAAAATTTTTTTTAAAAATTTTACTTTTTTTGCCCGATTTTGACGCCTTACTATACTAAGACCATTTTTATGACATTTTGAGGCCGTTCTTAAAAATGACTTTTTTTGGCCGATTTTGACGCCTTACTATACTATGACCAATTTTATGAAATTTTGAGGCCAAAAAAAAATTGGACTTTTTTTGGCCGTTTTTGACGCCCTACTATACTATGACCATTTTTATGACATTTTGAGGCCAAAAAAAAATTTGACTTTTTTTGGCCGATTTTGACGCCTTACTATACTATGACGTTTTTTATGACATTTTGAGGTCGAAAAAAATTTTGACTTTTTTTGGCCGAAAAAAACGCCTTACTATACTATGACGTTTTTTATGACATTTTGAGGTCGAAAAAAATTTTGACTTTTTTTGGCCGAAAAAAACGCCTTACTATACTATGATGTTTTTTATGACATTTTGAGGTCGAAAAAAATTTTGACTTTTTTTGGCCGAAAAAAACGCCTTACTATACTATGACGTTTTTTATGACATTTTGAGGTCGAAAAAAATGTTGACTTTTTTTGGCCGAAAAAAATGCCTTACTATACTATGACGTTTTTTATGACATTTTGAGGTCGAAAAAAATTTTGACTTTTTTTCAGATTTTGACGCTTTACTATACTATGACGTTTTTTATGACATTTTGAGGTCGAAAAAATGTTTGACTTTTTTTTCACAGATTTTGACGCCTTACTATACTATGACGTTTTTTATGACATTTTGAGGTCGAAAAAAATTTTGACTTTTTTTGGCCGAAAAAAATGCCTTTCTATACTATGACGTTTTTTATGACATTTTGAGGTCGAAAAAAATTTTTACTTTTTTTCAGATTTTGACGCTTTACTATACTATGACCATTTTTATGACATTTTGAGGTCAAAAAAAATTTCGACATTTTTTGGACGATTTTGACGCCTTACTATACTAAGACCATTTTTATGACATTTTGAGGCCGTTCTTAAAAATGACTTTTTTTGGCCGATTTTGACGCCTTACTATACTATGACCAATTTTATGAAATTTTGAGGCCAAAAAAAAATTGGACTTTTTTTGGCCGTTTTTGACGCCCTACTATACTATGACCATTTTTATGTCATTTTGAGGCCAAAAAAATTTTTTACTTTTTTTGGCCGATTTTGACGCCTTACTATACTATGTCCAGTTTTATGACATTTTGAGGCCAAAAAAAATTTTGACTTTTTTTGGCCGAAAAAAACGCCTTACTATACTATGATGTTTTTTATGACATTTTGAGGTCGAAAAAAATTTTGACTTTTTTTGCCCGAAAAATACGTCTTACTATACTATGACGTTTTTTATGACATTTTGAGGTCGAAAAAAATTTTGACTTTTTTTCAGATTTTGACGCCTTACTATACTATGACGTTTTTTATGACATTTTGAGGTCGAAAAAATTTTTGACTTTTTTTGCCCGAAAAAAATGCCTTTCTATACTATGACGTTTTTTATGACATTTTGAGGTCGAAAAAAATTTTGACCTTTTTTGGCCGAAAAAAACGCCTTACTATACTATGACGTTTTTTATGATATTTTGAGGTTGAAAAAAATTTTTGACTTTTTTTCACCGATTTTGACGCCTTACTATACTATGACGTTTTTTATGACATTTTGAGGTCGAAAAAAATTTTGACTTTTTTTCGCCGAAAAAAACGCCTTACTATACTATGACGTTTTTTATGACATTTTGAGGTCGAAAAAAATTTTGACTTTTTTTGGCCGAAAAAAACGCCTTACTATACTATGATGTTTTTATGACATTTTGAGGCCGAAAAAAATTTTGACTTTTTTTGACCGATTTTGACGCCTTACTATACTATGACGTTTTTTATGACATTTTGAGGTCGAAAAAAATTTTGACTTTTTTTGCCCGAAAAAAAAACGCCTTACTATACTATGACGTTTTTTATGACATTTTGAGGTCGAAAAAAATTTTGACTTTTTTTCACCGATTTTGACGCCTTACTATACTATGACGTTTTTTATGACATTTTGAGGTTGAAAAAAATTTTGACTTTTTTTGGCCGAAAAAAACGCCTTACTATACTATGACGTTTTTTATGATATTTTGAGGTCGAAAAAAATTTTGACTTTTTTTCACCGATTTTGACGCCTTACTATACTATGACGTTTTTTATGACATTTTGAGGTCGAAAAAAATTTAGACTTTTTTTGCCAGGAAAAAACGCCTTACTATACTATGACGTTTTTTATGACATTTTGAGGTCGAAAAAAATTTTGACTTTTTTTGCCCGAAAAAAACGCCTTACTATACTATGACGTTTTTTATGACATTTTGAGGTCGAAAAAAATTTTGACCTTTTTTGGCCGAAAAAAACGCCTTACTATACTATGACGTTTTTTATGATATTTTGAGGTTGAAAAAAATTTTTGACTTTTTTTCACCGATTTTGACGCCTTACTATACTATGACGTTTTTTATGACATTTTGAGGTCGAAAAAATTTTTGACTTTTTTTCATAGATTTTGACGCCTTACTATACTATGACGTTTTTTATGACATTTTGAGGTCGAAAAAAATTTTGACTTTTTTTGCCCGAAAAAAATGCCTTTATATAGTATGACGTTTTTTGTGACATTTTGAGGTCGAAAAAATTTTTGACTTTTTTTGCCCGAAAAAATGCCTTTCTTTACTATGACGTTTTTTATGACATTTTGAGGTCGAAAAAAATTTTGACCTTTTTTGGCCGAAAAAAACGCCTTACTATACTATGATGTTTTTTATGACATTTTGAGGTCGAAAAAAATTTTGACTTTTTTTGGCCGAAAAAAACGCCTTACTATACTATGACGTTTTTTGACATTTTGAGGTCGAAAAAAATTTGGACTTTTTTTCACAGATTTTGACGCCTTACTATACTATGACGTTTTTTATGACATTTTGAGGTCGAAAAAATTTTTGACTTTTTTTGCCCGAAAAAAATGCCTTTCTATACTATGACGTTTTTTATGACATTTTGAGGTCGAAAAAAATTTTGACCTTTTTTGGCCGAAAAAAACGCCTTACTATACTATGACGTTTTTTATGACATTTTGAGGTTGAAAAAAATTTTTGACTTTTTTTCACCGATTTTGACGCCTTACTATACTATGACGTTTTTTATGACATTTTGAGGTCGAAAAAAATTTTGACTTTTTTTGGCCGAAAAAAACGCCTTACTATACTATGACGTTTTTTATGACATTTTGAGGTCGAAAAAAATGTTGACTTTTTTTGGCCGAAAAAAACGCCTTACTATACTATGATGTTTTTATGACATTTTGAGGTCGAAAAAAATTTTGACTTTTTTTGCCCGAAAAAAACTCCTTACTATACTATGACGTTTTTTATGACATTTTGAGGTTGAAAAAAATGTTTGACTTTTTTTCACCGATTTTGACGCCTTACTATACTATGACGTTTTTTATGACATTTTGAGGTCGAAAAAATTTTTGACTTTTTTTCACCGATTTTGACGCCTTACTATACTATGACGTTTTTTATGACATTTTGAGGTCGAAAAAAATTTTGACTTTTTTTCACCGATTTTGACGCCTTACTATACTATGACGTTTTTTATGACATTTTGAGGTCGAAAAAAATTTAGACTTTTTTTGTCCCAAAAAAACGCCTTACTATACTATGACGTTTTTTATGACATTTTGAGGTCGAAAAAATTTTTGACTTTTTTTGCCCCAAAAAAACGCCTTACTATACTATGACGTTTTTTATGACATTTTGAGGTCGAAAAAAATTTTGACTCTTTTTGCCCGAAAAAAACGCCTTACTATACTATGACCTTTTTATGACATTTTGAGGGTGAAAAAAATTTTGACTTTTTTTGTCCCAAAAAAACGCTTTTCTATACTATGACGTCTTTTATGACATTTTGAGGTTGAAAAAATTTTTGACTTCTCTTGGCCGAAAAAAACGCCTTACTATAGTATGACGTTTTTTTTGACATTTTGAGGTCAAAATTTTTTTGGACTTTTTTTGGCCAATTTTGACGCCTTACTATACTATGTTTTTTATGACATTTTGAGGTCGAAAAAAATTTTGACCTTTTTTGGCCGAAAAAAACGTCTTACTATACTATGACGTTTTTTATGACATTTTGAGGTTGAAAAATTTTTTTGACTTTTTTTCACCGATTTTGACGCCTTACTATACTATGACGTTTTTTATGACATTTTGAGGTCGAAAAAAATTTTGACTTTTTTTGCCCGAAAAAAACGCCTTACTATACTACGACGTTTTTTATGACATTTTGAGGTTGAAAAAAATTTTGACTTTTTTTCACCGATTTTGACGTCTTACTATACTATGACGTTTTTTATGACATTTTGAGATCGAAAAAATTTTTGACTTTTTTTGTCCGATTTTGACGCCTTACTATACTATGACGTTTTTTATGACATTTTGAGGTCGAAAAAAAATTTGACTTTTTTTGCCCAAAAAAAACGCCTTTCTATACTATGACGTTTTTTATGACATTTTGAGGTTGAAAAAAATTTTGACCTTTTTTGGCCGAAAAAAACGCCTTACTATACTATGACGTTTTTTATGACATTTTGAGGTTGAAAAAATTTTTTGACTTTTTTTCACCGATTTTGACGCCTTACTATACTATGACGTTTTTTATGACATTTTGAGGTCGAAAAATTTTTTGACTTTTTTTGGCCGAAAAAAACGCCTTACTATACTATGATGTTTTTTATGACATTTTGAGGTCGAAAAAAATTTTGACTTTTTTTGCCCCAAAAAAACGCCTTACTATACTATGACGTTTTTTATGACATTTTGAGGTCAAAAATTTTTTTGGACTTTTTTTTTCCAATTTTGATGCTTTACTATACTATGACGTTTTTTATGACATTTTGAGGGTGAAAAAAAGTTTGACTTTTTTTGTCCCAAAAAACGCCTTTCTATACTATGACGTTTTTTATGACATTTTGAGGTCGAAAAAAATTTTGACTTTTTTTGTCCGATTTTGACGCCTTACTATACTATGACGTTTTTTATGACATTTTGAGATCGAAAAAAATTTTGACTTTTTTTGTCCGATTTTGACGCCTTACTATACTATGACGTTTTTTATGACATTTTGAGGTCGAAAAAAATTTTGACTTTTTTTGCCCCAAAAAAACGCCTTACTATACTATGACGTTTTTTATGACATTTTGAGGTCGAAAAAAATTTTGACTTTTTTTGCCCGAAAAAAACGCTTTACTATACTATGACCTTTTTATGACATTTTGAGGGTGAAAAAAATTTTGACTTTTTTTGTCCCAAAAAAACGCTTTTCTATACTATGACGTTTTTTATGACATTTTGAGGTTGAAAAAATTTTTGACTTCTCTTGGCCGAAAAAAACACCTTACTATAGTATGACGTTTTTTTTGACATTTTGAGGTCAAAATTTTTTTGGACTTTTTTTGGCCAATTTTGACGCCTTACTATACTATGTTTTTTATGACATTTTGAGGTCGAAAAAAATTTTGACCTTTTTTGGCCGAAAAAAACGTCTTACTATACTATAACGTTTTTTATGACATTTTGAGGTTGAAAAAATTTTTTGACTTTTTTTCACCGATTTTGACGCCTTACTATACTATGACGTTTTTTATGACATTTTGAGGTCGAAAAAAATTTTGACTTTTTTTGCCCGAAAAAAACGCCTTACTATACTACGACGTTTTTTATGACATTTTGAGGTTGAAAAAAATTTTGACTTTTTTTCACCGATTTTGACGTCTTACTATACTATGACGTTTTTTATGACATTTTGAGATCGAAAAAAATTTTGACTTTTTTTGTCCGATTTTGACGCCTTACTATACTATGACGTTTTTTATGACATTTTGAGGTCGAAAAAAAATTTGACTTTTTTTGCCCAAAAAAAACGCCTTTCTATACTATGACGTTTTTTATGACATTTTGAGGTCGAAAAAAATTTTGACTTTTTTTGCCCCAAAAAAACGCCTTACTATACTATGACGTTTTTTATGACATTTTGAGGTCAAAAATTTTTTTGGACTTTTTTTTTCCAATTTTGATGCTTTACTATACTATGACGTTTTTTATGACATTTTGAGGGTGAAAAAAATTTTGACTTTTTTTGTCCCAAAAAACGCCTTTCTATACTATGACGTTTTTTATGACATTTTGAGGTCGAAAAAAATTTTGACTTTCTTTGTCCGATTTTGACGCCTTACTATACTATGACGTTTTTTATGACATTTTGAGATCGAAAAAAATTTTGACTTTTTTTGTCCGATTTTGACGCCTTACTATACTATGACGTTTTTTATGACATTTTGAGGTCGAAAAAAATTTTGACTTTTTTTGCCCCAAAAAAACGCCTTACTATACTATGACGTTTTTTATGACATTTTGAGGTCGAAAAAAATGTTGACTTTTTTTGCCCGAAAAAAACGCCTTACTATACTATGACCTTTTTATGACATTTTGAGGGTGAAAAAAATTTTGACTTTTTTTGTCCCAAAAAAACGCTTTTCTATACTATGACGTTTTTTATGACATTTTGAGGTTGAAAAAATGTTTGACTTCTCTTGGCCGAAAAAAACGCCTTACTATAGTATGACGTTTTTTTTGACATTTTGAGGTCAAAATTTTTTTGGACTTTTTTTGGCCAATTTTGACGCCTTACTATACTATGTTTTTTATGACATTTTGAGGTCGAAAAAAATTTTGACCTTTTTTGGCCGAAAAAAACGCCTTACTATACTATGACGTTTTTTATGACATTTTGAGGTTGAAAAAATTTTTTGACTTTTTTTCACCGATTTTGACGCCTTACTATACTATGACGTTTTTTATGACATTTTGAGGTCGAAAAAAATTTTGACTTTTTTTGCCCGAAAAAAACGCCTTACTATACTATGACGTTTTTTATGACATTTTGAGGTCGAAAAAAATTTAGACTTTTTTTGCCCGAAAAAAACGCCTTACTATACTATGACGTTTTTTATGACATTTTGAGGTCGAAAAAAATTTTGACTTTTTTTGCCCGAAAAAAACGCCTTACTATACTATGACGTTTTTTATGACATTTTGAGGTCGAAAAAAATTTTTTTGGACTTTTTTTTTCCAATTTTGATGCTTTATTATACTATGACGTTTTTTATGACATTTTGAGGGTGAAAAAAATTTTGACTTTTTTTGTCCCAAAAAACGCCTTTCTATACTATGACGTTTTTTATGACATTTTGAGGTTGAAAAAAATTTTGACTTCTCTTGGCCGAAAAAAACGCCTTACTATAGTATGACGTTTTTTTTGACATTTTGAGGTCAAAATTTTTTTTGACTTTTTTTGGCCGATTTTGACGCCTTACTATAGTATGACGTTTTCTTTGACATTTTCAGGTCAAAAAAATTTTTGACTTTTTTTGGCCGATGTTGACACCTTACTATAGTATGACGTTTTTTGTGACATTTTGAGGTCAAAAAAATTTTTGAATATTTTTGGCCGATTTTGACGCCTTACTATAGTATGACGTTTTTTGTGACATTTCGAGGTCAAAAATAATTTTGACTATTTTTGGATGATTTTGACGCCTTACTATACTATGACTTTTTTGTGACATTTGGGGTCAAAAAAAAATTTGACTTTTTTTGGATGATTTTGACGCCTTACTATAGTATGATGTTTTTTGTGACATTTGAGGTCAAAAAATTTTTGGACTTTTTTTGGCCGATTTTGACGCCTTACTATAGTATGACGTTTTTATGACAAATTGAGGTCAAAATTTTTTTTTACTTTTTTTGGACGATTTTGACGCCTAACTATACTATGACGTTTTTTGGGAAATTTTGAGGTCAAAATTTTTTTTTACATTTTTGGCCGATTTTGACGCCTTACCATAGTATGACGTTTTTATGATATTTTGAGGTCAAAAATTTTTTTGACTTTTTTTGCCGATTTTGACGCCTTACTATAGTATGACTTTTTTGTGACATTTTGAGGTCAAAATTTTTTTTTATCTTTTTTTGGGCAATTTTTACGCCTTACTATAGTATGACGTTTTTTGTGACATTTTGAGGTCAAAAAAAATGTTGACTTTTTTTGGAGGACTTTGACGCCTTACTATACTATGACGTTTTTTATGACATTTTGAGGTAAAAAAAATGTATGACTTTTTTTGGACGATTTTGACGCCTTACTATAGTATAACGTTTTTTGTGACATTTTGAGGTCAAAAAATTTTTTGCCTTTTTTTGGATGATTTTGACACCTTACTATACTATGACCATTTTTATGACATTTTGAGGCAAAAAAAATGTTCAAAAAATTCTTAAAAATTTGAAACAATTTTTACAAATTTTGACGCCTTACTATACTATGACCATTTTTATGACATTTTGAGGCCGTTTTAAAAAATGACTTTTTTTGGCTGATTTTGACGCCTTACTGTACTATGACCATTTTTATGATATTCAGAGGATAACAATTTTTTTGACTTTTTTTGGCCGATTTTGAAGCCTTACTATACTATTACCACTTTTATGACATTTTGAGGCTAAAAATTTTTTTGACTTTTTTTGGCCGATTTTGACGCCTTACTATACTATGACCATTTTTATGACATTTTGAGGCCATACTAAAGTATGACTTTTTTTTTTTTTTTACCTATTTTGAAGCCTTACTATAAAATGATTTTTTTGGCACATTTTGAGGCCATACTAAAGCATGACCTTTTTTCGCCTATTTTGAAGCCTTACTATACTATGACGTCTTTTGGCATATTTTGAGGCCATACTATTTAATTTATTATCAACAATAATGTAAAAATATGTTCAAAATATATTACTAATGTATTTTTTTAAAATTTATATATGTTTATTATATAAATATGCCTTCGTTTACTCCACATAAAAATAAATGATAAAAAATACAAAAAAACAATTATTTACAATTCAACTTTTAACAATATTAAACTTTCAGCTTTTTTCTTTTAAACAAATTTTAAACAAACAATTCTCAGATGCTTTTGCAGGTTGTTTGTTGAGCCAGCTCTATATGAAATTCTTTTATGGCAGACTCTACACTCTGCCTTTGTATTATCATTTGTCACTCATTTTCTTAACTACACCTTTCTAATGCGTCAATGTTGTCTTTTCTTGTAGCCCCTGGCTCTCTATCTCTCTGCCATTTCTGCTCACCTGTTCATGTGTTACTGCTGCTGCGAGTGTAACTGCCGTCCCTCCCCTCTCTAGTCAGTGCAAACACAGGCCAATCAGGAGCCAGCTCCTGTCGTTCACTTCAAAGAGCCGGCTCTAAGAGCCGTTTCATTCGTGACCAACACATCACTAGTTCAGAAAACCCTTTCCACATTTTGCAGCCAGTTAGCAGAGCAGCCGACAGGGAATCACTTGTGGAATCATTTCAGCATACAACTTTAAAGCACAGACATGGTTCATGGATCGGAAATCTCTGTGGGTTGGATCGGAAATTTCCGATCCGTGAATTATGTTGGTATCGGAACCTGATACTGGATCGGATCGGCCCTATCCCTAATAATCATATCAAGAAGTCCTGTGTTAAGGGTTTATACAAATATCTTTTGGCCTCCTGTCCCTCTGTCTTACCCCCAGTGAGTGTAAATATTCCACAGTCTTGGCCAGTGTGCAGATGATGTCTGATGCGTCTCTCTCTGTAAAATTTGGCACCGTTAGAGCTCTGTCCAGCAGCTCGTTTCCTCTCAGTAAATCCTGAACCAGGTACACACACTGGCCGTCGTCAAACACCTATGGGTAAAAATGGACACAGAGGAATGAGACATGTAAAACTGTTATAAAAATGCTGAAGGAAAATTCAGCAGACAATATATTTTAATACTTTACAATGCAGTAACCAAGATCTCAGTGGGTTTGCATTTTGACATGACAGCACAAAGTTGTATTACATAAGGGGTGGGTGTGTTACACTTACATCCTTCAGGGTAATAATATTTGGATGCTGTCCGTATCTCAGCAGAATCTCAATCTCTTCTGATGGATCTTTCCTTGCTCTGTCAATAATCTGACAAAAACACAGAATCACACATACATATTGTGAAAAGACACTCAATTGCAACTTCTAAATGTTAAATAGACATGGTCAGTGTGCACAAAACATGTTTGGATAATGCTTCAGTCATCCAGGATATGCACGGCTATTTTGCTGGTTTTATGTCAAACTTCTTCTGTTTTAAATTTTCCTGAAATGCTTAAAACATTACATGTGATCTTTGTTGCCCTTTGTGAAAACCATGTATAAACCAAATAGCTCTTCATGAGCTAAGAAAAATGGCCTTGTTTACAGTTTTGTGTGATTTTTTTTCAGATAATCTAATGGGTTTTAAGTGCTTTATTTTGCTTAAGAAGAAAAACAATTCAATTCTTGAAAGGTTAAAAATCACCAAAGTTGAAGATACTTAGTTTTCCTTAGATAGTGATGTACACTCACAATATGATAGAATATTACTGTTGAGTTACTGTCCACAATAAGATGCTCTACCTCGTACCAAATTCATGGTACAGACCCAAGCTGCAAAGCTTAGGCAACATCTGTGTATTTCATAAGAGATTTAGTGTCCACTACCTTCACTGAATACTCCACAGCAGTAACCCTGTGCAGACATCTTCTGTAGACAGAAGTCGCAGTCTGTCCGACTTCTTCCTTCAGCTCGTAAACATCACTGAAGGCCACATCACCACGGAGATGCTACAGGCAACACAAATAATCAGATACACTCAGTACATTTTTACCATTACATTCGGTGTATGTGTCAGAATCATATATTAGGTGCATGGGTAAATGCTTTGTTCAGTCAGTTGCTGCAGTAACTTAGTACCTGACAGTGATTCATGGGGCTAATGTTCAGAAAAGTCAGCATCATTAAATAGCCTCTTAATTATTTTTCGGGATGGGGCTGATCCAAACCAGTATCGGTATTGGGTTCCGATACCAACATATTTCACGGATCGGAAATTTCCGATCAATCCTGCAGATTGCAAAGCCGTTGTACCGAGGAGCGGAAGCTCCGTCGCGCTATTAACTTTTACTCTCAAACGACAAACCAAAGCGGGACACCATAACAGGTAAGTCATACAGGTACTTCACACACCAACAATATATTACTCACAGACTTATGTCCCTTCTAGGTACAGCAGGAAGAAAATGAACCGCGAGCTTCCGCCCCTCGGGATGTTTGAGATTTGAAAAGCCTTGATTTGTTTCTGCTACAAGAGCCAGTATACTTAATTTGTGCTGATCAAATCAAGCAGCCCTTTTTATTTCTATTTTATTTGGAGAGGGGTGGTGTAAGAGAAGGCTGCCCTTTATGGGTATCTCTTGAATTTAATAAATATTGACTGTCAACAGGATTTCCTATTTTTCTGACTTTCTTTTCTGACCTTATACTTACCTCAAGTTGCCTTTTGGGACATACATGCATACATTGGTACATATCATACTTACCTGTAGAGAAGATTTATTACAGCATCATGTTAAATTAACAATAATAAATAATAGTAAAGCAAACAGAGCACTGGTATAGGAATAGTATCGGTATCGGCAGATATCCAAATTCATGTATTGGGATCGGATCGGAAGTGAAAAAATGTGGATCGGTCCATGCCTAATTATTATTTAGTTTGTTTATGTGCCACTTAAGTCATAAAAGAGTGATCAATTCAGTGGTTTATTTACACAGTTAATTTGTTATCTAATAAGTGTGTGAATGTCATCATTTTTTAGCTGTACATTCAGGAGGAACATGAGCTGTTTCCTTAGACATATACCTGTGCTATGGGGTCGATGTTGTTCACCTCCTGACGAGAAGGCGCCACTGTAGCAACACTGGGTTCCTGATTTTGGTTAGTTGCAACAAAGCTGAAACCGCGAAACAGCTGGTGTGTGTTTGCACTGGGAGGGATGCCTGGAGAATCTGGATATGCAAAGACACAAAGATAAAAACATTAACAATAGTTTTTTGTGATTTCTAAGGTACGGAAAATGGAAAATTACACTTTTTTTTATTATTTAAGTCCCCTTCCATCTTCTTCTATCTAACATGTATACTTAAATATTAATTTGTTTATGTTTTAGTTACCAGTCGGTGTTCTGGAGGTGAACTCAGGGTCAAAATGAAAAGTGTCTTCAGGTCTTCCGACGGTTGGTTTGAAAGGAGGCCTCACTTCCTTCCTGTACAACTTCTACAGAAAACAACAGTTGTTGTAAATTTCCAGGACAATATAATGTGAAACTTACTCCTCTATTATGTGTAATGTTTTGTGATGCCAGGTGAAAACTGTCCTATGCCCATAATTAACAGCACACAGTTAATTCACACAATTTTTTTTTTAATTTACAGAATTGTATTACTAAGTGTGGCCTGCAGGTGTCACCTTTGTAATGTCAGTTGTTAACAACTTAAATAACTATAACAGAAGCCACCGACTGAGAAAAAAAAAAGGATTGTTAAAGCTTTATTTATTATGAGAGTGTTACCACTCATGCACACTCTTATTTGCTATTTGATTTGCAATGAACATTTGCTGTGATGCACAGCTGCTGAGAGGGCGAGGTGTTGCCGGTTTAGTCAGTTATGTAACCTTTATGAGAGAAATACCTCAAAGATGAAAACATTAATGAAAAGACTGGGGTATTACAGAGGGAAAAAAAAATCAAATAAGATTCTGATGAACACGATGATTATAATGATGCAGAGAGGAATCAGACTGCATGATGCCGCACAGTGATTTAATTAGCATAGTGTGGAGGAGAACGTAAGCCTCTTACTGATAGCTTGTCACATCAAGCCAGCGACACCATCTGTAAATAGGAAAACGTTGTGTTTGGCAGGAAGCGAGTTGGTAGTAATGTAGCGAGGACTACAGTGAGAGCCAGTGGTGAGTGCAGAGATTAGTGAGAATAAAAAGCAGATAATGGTGGATTTTGTTAGAAATGAGTGCATCACTACTCACAACAGCAGATAAGCAAGAATCAAAAACCTTCTCTCATACAAAAACAATGGGTGCATCAGTGTGATCATGAGTGCTTAGAAATAATTTGTGGTTCAGTACGGATATATGCAGGGGGCATGGTCACAATCAGTCAAACAAAATGGTAGTGATTACTTTTCTGAGATTTATGGTTATCAAAACTGATTTTATAGAAAACAAAACCTTTCTCTAACTCAGGCAAAGTCACGATCAGCAGTTTTGCTGTGTACGTCTAGGTTGATAAAGCTTAAAGCTAAATAAAGGGATCAGTCTTCCTCAGTCCTTTGAGACATACTTGTGATGTCTTCCTTCTCATTTTTCTTTTATTGGCATACTATCAAATATCATCTTGATTATTACTAATAAGATGAAATAAGCCTGTAAACTGTGAATGTGCCTCAGAACGATAAATAAGGCCAGCTAGCGAGCTGTGTGGTGCGTAGGAGGTTCCGTCTTTAACACCCTGTTCACAGTCTCACTTCTTGTATGTACACTTTTTGAAAGCAAGGTCTGTTGCTTTGATAACCTGAAACTATCCCGTATAGGATGTACAGTAGTTACGTAAGTGCTTTGCATTTCACCAGCGTCGAGATTGCTGAGTTGCCCTTAACAGCTCCTTTTAGGGATAAGCAGCAGAAGGCTTTTGCCGCATGAATGTTATTTTCATGTAACCCAGTGGCTGCAAGAACAGCTTTCAGACAAACGGAGTCTCAGAGCATGATTCAGTGATGTTTGACAGCCTTCTTAAATAGAAGCTTTAGGCAAGAGTGCTGACAGTTCAAAGAATGATCCCTTTTAAGCAGCGCACGTCCAAGGAGTTAATGTCAAGGTTAGATAATGATAGCACAGGTAATGTTTGTAGCCAGAACATTTACGCATGAGCAAACTTTCTGTGAGAAAGGTTATTATAGATAAGAGGATTAGTTACAATAAAGTTGGGCAAGACATACAGGAACAGAAGTTGGGGATTTTGCCACTAAGCAAAATCTCATACTAAGGATGTTTAATGATTCATGATTGTGGGTATCTCTTGAGGAAGTGGTTGAACACAACAACGTTAGTCACCATAATGTGACTCAGATGTGTGAGAAACCAGGGTGGATCGTTTCCACAACTGTGGTGGGCATACGTGCATGTAAAAAAAATAGTGACTACACAAGTGCCTAAATCAAGTGAACAGTACCATTGTCAAAAAAAAAAGAAAAAAAAAGAGTCCTTCCCTG
This sequence comes from Toxotes jaculatrix, assembly GCF_017976425.1. NCBI lineage: Eukaryota > Metazoa > Chordata > Actinopteri > Toxotidae > Toxotes > Toxotes jaculatrix. Next base: position 15,152,503 of record NC_054394.1, on the reverse strand, counting down.
AAAAACAAAAGCACTGGACATCTTAAAATTATGTTGAATGCAGAATATTCTTCATCAATTGCACTTACATTCCAGTCTATTGATGCAAAGAAGCGATGTCTTTTTATTTCTTCCACTCCTTCTGGTCCTGCACCTATCAGTCACACAGACAGAGGCAGATTGGGAGAATGGTTTCATTGTTTCATATTAATTAAAAACTGAAAAAAAACAACAACATACAGGGAGCATGAATACAGTCAGACGGTCTTGTGACATTTTACTGTGTGCTATGAACAGGACTGATTGGTGGAATTTTATTTTACCACATCAGGATGAGGTTATATGGTATTTTAATCCTCAGGTCCCATGTGTGAAGTGTCCCATGTTAACCGTCTCCTGATTTGATTTTAGGCTGCTGTTATCATGTGCAGCCTTACTGACCCTCGCATGTTGTAGCTCGCCATGTAAGTACTGACTGGAATAATTGGTAATCCAAAGAGGCACAAAAATGCAGATGCCTCGCCATTATTCTAAAAACACTTTTGCTTGGTGCAAGGCTTATGTATATAGTACCTAGTCGATTAGCAGGGTTCCTCTTGAAGAGTGCTCTTAATAAACTCTGCACTTCAGGACTGAGGAACTGTGGCATTCCCAGCTTAGCCCTGTACAGACAACATGAGAAACAGGTTTATCCTCTTTTAGATGTTTCATAATGCTGTGATGTATCAACACTGTTTTCAGTATTGGATCAGTTTAATTGTTTTCATATGAACAACTTCATTATTCTGTTTCTTCAAATGTAGCGTAAATTGATAATTGAAGGTTTGTATGTGCAGCTTATCTTGAATGAACTATAACTGAGAATTGAATTATCATTTAGAATATTATGAGAAAGAACATAGAACATAGAAAAGAGAGAAAGAGGAAGCTGATCAGAAAATATGAGGAAAGAATTTAAGCGTGACACAATAACATCCTATAAAAAACCCCAGTTACATCACACAGCAGAACTAAGAACAAGACACTGATGACGCATCAGTAACACATGAAAAAAATATTGTTAAACACTTTAAAACTTAGCAACTTAAAACATCTATAAGAGTTAGTCATAAATAAAGGGCTTTAAGAATAACAGCAACTATAAATAGTAGTTTGAATTGGTCTTACTTTAGAATAAGCGCCATTGTTTCCTTACGATCTTTTCCTTGGAATGGTAATGATCCTGTCAACATCTCAAACTGAAAAACAGATGTTAACAACAGTCAGACACGTGAGCGAAAATAGAAAAATACGGCAGGGATAAAGAAGATCTAGTTAAAGATCATAATGCATTTGCAAATAATCCGATGACTGTTTCTGCAAACTGTTCACAAATTTTTCTTTTCATTTTAAGGTATCAACCAATGAATCTTGCATCAGTCTAAAACAGAGAGCCATTGTCCAAGTATTCAAAATAATATATGTAGTGTTCAACAACAAATTTCATGGTAGGAAGCAACATCATTCGTTATAGATTGGATACTAGTATATACTAGAAATATACATTATCAAAATACCAGAAAATGTTCTCCTTTAGTTATCAAAAATCTGTATAGTTCAGAGGCAGTATTTTGACATGTTTGGCTTTGTTTTTCTTTTGTTTGTTTTAATATTTTGTATAGTCATAGTACTTGCCAAGGGCAGATAGGGGTGACACCTTTCACTGGTGCTTTGATGTAGCTGCCAGCTGTCAGTGAATGTTAACCTGCTTTTCAGCATTAGTAAAATAAGCCACCAGGCTAACAAAACAAGCAGAATCAAGCAGATGCACGATTACTGAAAGTGAAGAGACCTAATCTGCCAGATACAGTAATTAAGCAGCTTTACTGCCAGAAGAAAGCCAAATTAAAAAAACAGAACACTGGCACGTTATCTAAAAGCTGAGTCCTTGGCTCATAAGATGCTGTAGAGTAAACTCATGTCTGCTGTTTTTTTATAGCATGATCAGACAAAACAAACATGCAAAGTCAGAAAGCAAAGTGACAAGATACTGAGAGGAAAGATTACAAGTGAATGTGAGAAGTGAAAATAGACTGTCAAAATAAAAGACTTTAGATTAAACAATTCTTACCATAAGCACCCCAAATGACCACCAGTCAGCACTTTGTGTATGCCCTCTCCTGTTTACGACTTCTGGAGCCATGTACTCTATTGTTCCACAGAAGGAATACGCTCTCTTATCATGGTCAATGGCTTCCTTACTCAATCCAAAGTCTGAACAGAAAGAAACAGAGAGAACTAGCTAAGAAAACAGACACATACAGACAGAAAGAATATAGATTTTTGTAGTTGGATGTACTGACCGGTTATCTTAATATGCCCTTCTTCATCCAGAAGAATGCTGTTGGGAAAAATTAATATTAAAAACTGCATTAAAAATAATTTGGCAAAATAAAATGGGATGAGAGTACTTTTCAGGTTTGAGATCCCTGTAGATGATGCCCAGACTGTGTAGATGGTCCAAGGCCAGGGCCAACTCTGCAAGGTAAAACTTCACATCCTCTTCTGTAAACATCACCTGGAACAAATAAAGATGTGGAGAAGGAGAAACACAAAACATTAACACAAGGACTAAAAGAAACTAATGGATACAAATATTAAAAAGCAGCAGGATGGCTCATGTTGCAGTAATCATGAAGCAAGTTCTCATTTGCCAAAACATTTCCATTTCAAAAAGTATTAAATTTGACAAACTGCTTTAAACTTAATCCTCTTTAGAAATAACTGCACATACGTCTACCTTGCATACGTCACACCCATCTAATAAAAACCATAACACCCGTGGAGATGTCCTTACTCTAAGTGTGATTACAGAAAGCCACTTCTTTCTTTCAGTCATTAAGTAGTCGGTTAGTTAATTTGTTTGTTCTTTCTTCACTCTTGAATAAGAGTTTAAGTTTTCCAGGAGGTCAAAAAAGCTCCAGTACAGCAGAAAATAACAGATTGTCACTGCAGCAAAAACTCTGATTTGTTCAGACTTGTGGGTGTTAGTGGAGAAAAAAACAAAGCTTGTCTTTTAGAAACTTCATCCAGCAAAACACACTTGCGTGGTGGCCTTTGTTTACTGACAGGATGATGCATCAGCATGAAAGTAATAGGGATGAGGGTCACATCAACATGGCATTGACAAGGAGAGTGATGGCAGGTATATTCACTCCTGGTGATCCTGCATCAGTGTTATAAAGCCTATAATAGCCTTTAGGCCTTGAAAAAAAAGCTTGGAGCTTGCAGCTTGGTCTTAGCGGAGGTGGGGGAAGAGCCAGGGAAGCTATCAGTAGTAAACCTACCTCCTTTGACAGACGAGTAAAAAGGTCTCCGCCTCGGAGGAAGTCTAGGATCAAATAGAGCTTCCCTTCTGTCTGGAAGGCTACACACACAAACACACATGCACACACACACACACACACAGGAGTTACATAACACACTGTATTGAGGCTTTATTGCGGTATCTGGGCTGTATTGTATCCTGTAATATTCTAAGGATGTATTCAAAGTAGAAAAGGTGTATACTGTCCATATCCAACCTCAGTAGGGAACAGGTGTTGGTGGACAAAATCAAAATCAGAATGTATGAAATAACTGAATTTCATACATTTGTATGTATGTGGACTGTTCTCTTTTTTTTACCATTCATTTTGATTTATCCAATCCATGTATCCAATCAAAACATTTTTTTACTCTTTCTAACCTGTTCTATGTGTAAAAATGGCTCAGAGCAGCGAGTAATGAGTCAAATGCTCCAGTGGAGAATTTCAGCTGCCATGCGGGCAAGTGTGCACAGATACCTGATGTGAATGTGAAGCCAGAGGGTTATTGGAAAAGGGTAATGTTTACTCAGTTCATACCCAACTCCGCAAAATGGGTGTGTTTGTTTGTTATGAAATGAAATAGCAACATTCAGCCTCTACATTTTCCATTTTTCTCAAAAGACTTCCCTTAAAAACATGATTCCAAATCCTACATAGACAAAGTTATCAAATCCTCTTTTTCTGCTTCTCGCTTATCTCAAAAGAGGATCTGGTTTGTTACATATGGGGATGCACTCTTTGGGAGACACAGATATTCAAGCCAGCACCTAGCAATGCATGCAAACCATCAGAAAGTCAGACTTACCATAGTGCAGTTTAACTATAAATGGATGGTTCACTTCAGCCAGAATGTCCCTTTCCATCTTAGACCGCACTCGATCCCGAACTAAACAAGAGACAGTGGAGAAAGAGCAATCTCTTTAATACTGTTGCATTCAGTTCCCTCTGTCTAATTGCGGATAAATCGTGACAAGCCTCTAATGCCATGAGTATGTTTTATGTAGGATGAGACTGCATTTACTTAATTGAAAAATGTAAATGGAATTGTGCAGTGAAAACTACAATAACAGTGTTATTGCAGCATCTGTCTCCTTGACAGGATGAGACCATAACTACTTAAATTCCAGGGGTGCAGGTTAAGAGGATTAAGGCTTGTACCAAGACAGTAAATCAGCGCATGACATCTCAACCTGCTTTTATAGCACATCCTCGTTTACAATAATCCCATTCAAAGCAAACCAGTTTATCTGTATTAAAAGTACAAACTAACCTCTTTTACCCCAAATCCTCCTGAATGTAGGGCACTCTGAGAACTCTGGTAATAATGTATCTCTTACCATTCCTGTGCAAAAGCAGCATTAATCTGAACAAATTACCACTCAATAAAGAACAAGGCTGTCTCAGTCAAGATTTAGTAATTTAGTCAATTTTTTTGGATACTGCAGACACATAAATACAAATACTACTATAATAAATAAGTACCATTTTAACCTGGGATAAGAAGCATAAACATCACAAGAAAAACATTCTATGGACACTTCTTTAAGTTTTTTTTTTTTCAAATATATTTTATCTATTTAAACTCTCCTAACATGTCAAAGTATCAGCAGCTTAACTTACTGCGTCTCACATTTCAGCTTTTTATTTTTACCTTTCAGCGTGGCTTTCTTCAGGACCTTCATGGCATACAGCTGTCCTCTGTCCACTCCTCTGATCTTTCTCACCAGAAACACCTGAGAAATCATCACCGTCATCCATCACTGTCATCATCACCTTATCTGAGATTTTGTAACGGTTTTTAACAATTTAAAACATTAGTCGATATCTCATAAGAGTGACTTAAAAATGCTGTTTCACTGTGAGAGACAACAGCTACGATTCACACATGGCTGTCAAATAGTAATTAAGCGTGTGTATAGTAAGCTATGCAAATATGCTAACCAGACAATACTGTGACTTTTTGTGACCTGACCTCACATGCCCAGCCTCTGGCCTAGGAAAATGAACCCACCTGCCAACATCTGCTGTAACTGTCACGTTTGCCTCATGCAGACCTTTAATCTACAATGACTCTAATAATTCAATGGGCCTTTACTAATGCAAATAAACTTAGTGACCTGTGACATGAAGCACTTGTCACACTGCTAATCTAGAAATAATTGAAAATGGATGGCTCATCATTAGTAACTGATGAGTGGTAAAGCACACTTAGCTCCAGCACTGACAACGCACACAATCTACATGGGCGAAGGGAAGCAGACATGAAACTGTTCTGTGTAAAGCTGGTTATGGGTTGTTTTTCCCAGTGTGGGCTGAGCTCCATGGTTACAGTTACGGGAACCTAATACTTTCGATAACAGTGCGCTTTCAGTTTTGTGGCTGCAAGCTGGGAAAGGCTTTTCCATTTTCAAGCTGACAGTATCCCCATGTGCAAAGCAAGGCCCATAAAGAAACTGTCCACCCAGTTTGGTGTGTAAGAATTTGACTGTCCTTAACAGAGTCCTGACCTCCACCCCGTGCTACACCTTTCTATCCGACATCAGTGTCTGAATGAGAGCAAATCCCTGCAGTCAGGTTCCAAACTGTCGTGCAAAGATTCCCTTGAAGGGTACAGGTTGTTACAGAAGCATAAAAATACCTGTAGTTTTTGAATAAGGTGTTCAACAATCACGATACTCTTGTAGCTAAATCTCACAAACATTACAAGTGGTGTTAATCCTAGAATATACTTTCCTCATGATGGTATAACTCATACCCAATATACCTAATATACCTCTCATGACCTTCTGTAAGACCCCTGTCCTAGCATTCTGACAAGATATGGTTTGAGGTATTTAGATCTCAGTAGTTAAAGTGGTTATCCTGTACCTTTCCATAGGAGCCCTGTCCCAACACTTTAAGGAGCTGGAACTGAGAAGGGTCTGCTTTCTCACAGCCCTCCTTAACATGGTGGCTGATGTCAATCTCTTTCAGGATGCTGTCATCCTAAAAGGAAAGAAGGCAGAAGTCACAATTTGTTTGTTACATACCAATTTACTAAGAGAGAAAGGCCACAAAAACAAGAAAGACTGAAGAGATGGAAAACCACTGATATATGAACAAGGTGGTGAGTGAAAGACATTAAAGAATTAGTGCATTTAATTAGAAAAAAGAGCATCTTAATTTGATTAATTAGATTAATAGATTAATCTATTAGATTAGATTGACAATAGGTCCCCATTGTCACTCTTATGCAGATTAAACAAAGATAAGGAAAAAAGCAACCCACTCTCTTACACTTGCACTTACACTTACACTTACACACACACACACACACACACACACACACACACACACACACACACACACACACACACACACACACACACACAAAGAGAGCTGGTTATTTATGAGCCATTATATTATTGCTGGATAGGTAGGAGCTGAGGTCACTGGCAGTGATGCATAGTGAAAGCTTCCTTTTTCAGCCTATTCACTCTGCTCAGTGAGGCGAATGATCAACTGCCAACCTGAGGCACAGCTTAGATTGGTCAGTGTGACAATATACTGTAATTCTGTAAAGCTGTCAGTGTCATTTAGATGTTAAGAGCTTTACACCCTCTTTCAATCAAGTACAAAATGCCAACAGGTGTTAAAAAACATAGAAAAGTGATGGTTTAAATGGTAGTTTTGTTTAATAGCTTTGATAGCTCTCTCATAAGACTCATTATTAGTAGTTTTTTGTGATTCTGTCTTCCTTGAGGTTTTTCTCAGGGAGGATGCGCTTGGTGTGCAGCTTGACATGGTTGACAAATGGTAAAAATAAAAAGGGAACTGGAGGATATATTTGTCATATCTATGTGCATATTCTCTGGTTTCACCTGTTTGTTGGACTGCATAGGGACATGAAAATAAATTGTTTTCTATTCTGTTTGGTTTCGTGTTTCTATGTTGTATATTGTTTACACTTCAGCATTTTAGACTTGTTAATATGGTTTTTCATGTTCCACTTCATGTTCCACTTTAAGAGACACATTTTTACCATTAGAATAATAGCGTATATTCTATACTTACTATATGCTATTGTCAGGGACCTTATTAAGATCAAACCCATTAACAGTTTACGAGGAAATGGAATACAATCCATCCCTCTTTCGTGAGTACTCTCTAAGACCCAGAGTTGACATAAAGCTAAAAATATTCAAACTGTCACAAGTTCTTTGATGCTGTCTGTGGAATGAGAGTGTTGAGACTGTGTTAATAACACAGCACATTTGCTTTCCTGTTACAGTCCACACTATCCTAAAAGCATGCAGCAAAGAAAGTTATGGGGCTCAAATTCAGCCTGCAAGATTTATTTTTATTACAAGAGGAGAGATATTTCCAATTGCCCCCTTTTTGGGGATTTAAAAAAAAAATAAGAGTCAGAATGTCCTGGTTGATGCCTGTGTCAAGAAAATGACACCTGGTTCCAGACAGTTCCTAAAATATATATAGACTCATAGTGGAAGCTGGTGAAATGGTCTCACTCCAATGGTTATTCCTTTTGCTATTCAATATAGAGATATTTACTGAAACAGAGATTTTAATTTGTAGTCTCAATTAGGGATGTAAACGGTTAATCGACTATCGATTAATTGTCGATAAGAATTTAATCGATTAATTAAATTAATTGTCGGTAATTTAACATTGTAATCCAAGGCCGTTTTCCACAGGACGTACTTGAACTTTACACGAGATTCTCGCGGGTGGCGAGACCCGACACAAACATGAGGCGGTCAAAACGGAGTGGAGTGTGGGAGCATTTCAAATTAATTAATGATGATAAAGACGCCCAATGTAAACTCTGCAGTACTACGTTTGAGTTCAACAGCTCTACGAGTTCGCTAAGATACCACCTTCATAACTTGCATGCAGCCGTGTTGCAGGGAGGAAGTCCATCGCCATCACAACCTACAATCGCTGATGTGGTGGCAAGGCGGGTATGTGACCACAGAAAAGCGGAGGGCATTACTCAGAAGATTTGCGTGCATACCGGGCACGTCGGTCCCATCTGAACGCGTATTCTCAGCAGCTGGTCTCACTGTAAACAGGCTGCGCACACGACTTACTCCTGACCATGTTAATATGCTTATTTTCTTGAACAAAAATACAGGGGTCTAGGTCAGGAGCCTATTCAAAACACATTGAGACAGGAATGTTTTTGTTTCAGGAGAGGTAGTCTATAACTTCATTTGACTGTTCTGAGGGACGCCCTCTACTTTTACTGTCACCTTCCTCAGGGATGATTTAAGTTGTGTTCAGTTCTAATTTGAAGTTTCCAGGGCTAGTAATCTTACTGTTACCTTTCTCAGACCAATGGGGATTATAAATCCTGCTGCTAATGTTTCAAGTTTTTCATATAAGTAGTTTACCAGATTATTATATATAGGCTTAATATTGTGTAGGCTAAGCCTACCCATATTGTTTAGATTTCTATTTTAAATTTATTTTATGTTGCTTAATGTTTCACGTGCAACAGCTTGAGCCAGTGCACAACTGTTTTTTATGTATTTTAATTTTCTGTGCATAATTTTATTTTGTTAAACTACATAAATGCCATTGTCTGTACCTTATCCCAACTGGTACAATAAAACATCAGTTGAGCAATATAACATGCATTTTTATTCAGTATATTTTGCTTTCTATGTTAAAGACACTATTGATACCATGAGAAATTTACATTCTCAGGAAAAAAGCCGCTTATCAGTTAATCGTTAATCGATCGATAAGGTCAATCAACTAACGATTAATGAATTAATCGATAATTTGCATCCCTAGTCTCAATCCTAAAAGGAAATGCAGACTCAAGCAGAGCCACACATTTATCCTCAGTGAAACAAGGGAGGAAACAAACCTGAAAGCACATCAACTGCTGACATGACAGCGTAGCAACAGTGCAGATCCATAGCCCACATTGCAAAATCAGTGATGTCAAAGGATTTTCTTTTACAGCTTCTTTTACACTTGCTTTGACTCAGTTTTCACGACATATATTCAAATGTGCAAAATCAGAATCAGAATCAGAATCAGAAAAAGCTTTATTAATCCCCCTTAGGGAAATTCTTTTGTTACTTACACACTCCCAAGCGAAAAATGAAGAAGAAATTGAACAGAGAAGATAATAAAGTAGAAAATAGAAAAAATAGAAAAAACATAGAGACGTCTTTAATAATAATAATTTAAATGCTACACTTCTAATTTTAGGCTAAAATTCCAATACATGGGAGTGCATCAATTTATTGGGACTACATTATGTAAATGAGGTAATACATCATGCATAAAGTTTATTAGAGTGAATAGCATCTGAACAATGTTAATGCGAGGTGGCTGTATTCTAAGCACTGACCATGTGAGTTAAGTTTTGCACTTCGTAACAATTTTTGGGGCTTAAATTTTAATTTAGCTCTTTGAATAAAGAGTTTTGTAAATTATAACTCTAAAGCCAAAGTTGCAGTATGATAATACACTGTAGTTTGTCAACAGCAATCACCTACTGTAATGTCAGTGATTGGGGTGTGGCTTGAGGTGTAACAGCTGGAAAGTTTCTGCCCACAGAGAGTAGTGGAGTAGTAGTGCCCTATAGGCTTGATTGCTGCTTTATTCTTTAAACATGGCAGTGGGAGTGATGTCCATCAACCAGAAGGAAACAGGCTCAAGGCCCCAACATCAGCCCCTGGGATGCTGATCTGTAGCTGACCCTGAACTCAGACCTTTCCATGAAGGGGAGGGAAGTGAAAAGAGAACTTCCCCACATGGAGCATCAAAGCATCTCGCTACAGATATGGACAGTCAGCCAAACAGGTAAACAAACACAAGCAGACAGACATTTGATGGCCAGAAGAACAAACAATCACACAAACAGGTAGATAACCTGTCAAGTTGATTCATCAGCGCTTGGTCACAACAACAAAGAACACAGAAGAGGGGAGGGCCCCTGTCTTTTCTATTTATATCGCAGACATACAGGTAAATGTGCTGCAAACAGCATACTGCCTCTCACCCCCCCATTGGTTTGTTTAGGCTATAAATAGACCTCCACTGCTGTGGCCATCCACTGAATCAATCTGTCTCTATCCATTTATCTATCTACCTGCCTGCCCTGCTGCTTGTTTGCCTACTAGTGTTTCTGTCTGTCTGTCTGTATTTCCATAAAACTCGTCTCTCTCTCTCTCTCTCTCTCTCTCTCTCTCTCTCTCTCTGTCAAAACACAGTGTCTCTCTGCCCTTCTGTTTTCTGGATTCCTGACAGACAGGCAGAGCAACAGCTGTAAAGATGCTGCAATGACTCCTGAAGCACTCCACCACAACAATCCAAATAACACACATTCCTTCCACACCCATTCCCATGTGCATGCAGACTTCTCTCTCACATACACACACTCATCTACTTATCAACTACTGATATGAAACGGCTGCTGTTTTTGTTTACTTCACTGGGTCTGGGCCTTTGTGTTCACCCAAACACACGCATGGTGCAAGTGTGATGCAACCCTTCCCTCTACCCCTCTATCGACTCATCTCCACTTGGTAGAAGTTTGTACTGCTAAACACACGGACTAACCTCTAGCTGACAGAATCCAGTGGTGTTCTTGTTTCTTGCAGCCTTGTTCTTCAGGTAGATAGAAAACCATCTCCGCACTGTGAATTTTCGCGTGCTGGTATCCATGACAACGGGCAGACCTTTTGCACCTATCCCATAATGATGAACATCTCCCTGCAGGGGGGTGGTGGTGGGGGTCCTAAGGTAGCGATGCAGAAACAACAGAGCTTTAATTGGTTATCTATTTGTCCCGCAGTTTCTCCACTGGCCCGTCCTCAATGCAGTCGTCGCTTTTTAGTTTCCCCATCATTCACATTCGTCGCTCGTCCCTCTGGTGGGTTTCAGCCCGTCGTTCGCCCCCTCCCCGCTCCTCCGTCTCTCAGCTGCAGTGGACGCCAGTAAGCACGCAGTCGGAGTTGTAACAGAGCCGTTAATCTGCTCAGACAGACGGGCGGAATGACGGACGGGCCAGGTGCTGCTGGGTTTGGGATTGTCTTGTGTTTTGCAGCAGGCGCGCTGCGTGAGGCTGCAGGAGAGGTGACGAATAAATCTGTTCCGCTGAATCAGGAGAGGTGTGTGTGAGCTCCCTCTTCACATCTTTTCCCCGTGCGTGTGTGTGCGTGCGCGTGTGTCTGAGCGTGTGTGTGTTTGTTCATCCCCTACTGCCTCTCTCTCTCTCTCTCTCTCTCTCTCTCTCTCTCTCTCTCTCTCTCTCTCTGCAGAACAAGGGATTGTCACCAGTCACATTGTGTGCCGGCGAGCTCCCGACCCCTCCCTCCCTTATTCTCCCCTGTTCCTGCCTCTCACCTCCCTCTCTCTTTCTCCCACCAGCATACAGCAACAGCTGGCGAGGTCACATGGTGTAACCCAGCTACCTCTCTTTCGTCTCCCTCTTCCTCTGTCCCTTCTCTTTTGCTCCTGCATGACATCCAATGACACACACACACACACAGATACAGATACAGATACAGACAATTAAAAAAAAGACAAATGACAAAGTAAGCATCATAATATTAGATGGAATATACGGTGGGTCAGATTCAGTGTCATTACATCAGAGTTCGATAAAACATTGGGGACAGCAATCAATGCTCCAATCAATAATGATGACAGAAGCAAGGACAGCAATCACTGAGAGTACAGCGTGATCTGGTTGATCACCGAGCATGAGTGTGTGTGTGTGTGTGTGTGTGTGTACAAATTTGGATCTGTCACATCAGCAGCTTTGCAGAACTGCAGTGTTACATAACCATAGAGAAAGTGAACGAGAGACAGAGAGAGAAAGAGAGAGAGCGAGATAGTAATACAGACCTAGGGAAGTGGGAGAGATGGGGGAGCTTCATTAGATGAGAGCAGGGGGTAAATCAGGACTGCTGCTCTACCTGGGTCAAACATCTGTGGCTGACTTGGGCTTTATTTATTAAGGTAAAATACGGTTTGGTGTTCTGAAATCACCTTTGATGCTTTAACTGTGATCCCCAAACTTGGAATGTCACTAAAAACAGAGCTCATGGTGCTGTTCTCATGTGTTTGACAGGATTTGGACCACGTTTAGAATATAGCTGGCACACAGTTTCTGGGCATTTTAGCACTATTGGAAATGTAATCAGATGTGTTTAGTCAATCTGCTGTGCTGTGTTGTGGGAGGAGATTCAGGATTATGGACTGGTGTCTTTGTCCCAGTAGGATTAAGGCTCTGTAAGGAGATCACAACATTAATATTCATACACGCTGAGTATAAATGGACAGAGAGACAGACTGGAATATAATACTGTTACTGTGCTATATTTTGCTACATGTGTAGACAGACAGAGGTTAAGATGTGTGTCAAAACCATCCTGATACCGCTGTTTTGTGGCAGATGGTCCTTCTATATTGATTCACCGAGCTCTGTTTAAAGGTGGAATTCACTTTCAATTACACGAATTAAAAATGCAAATAGATACTCTTCATCAATATTGCATATTACATAATGACTCACTGATGACTACAGGACAGACTAAGTAGATATTGAATGTTTTTTTATTGACATTGGAAAAGTACAAGTGTTCATCTCAGTTATTTCATACCAAAGCATTTGTCCACTGCAGCTATAATTACAAACGTAATTTAACTTTCAACTAAAATTGAATGAATTAATCACAAAAACCGTCAAAGCCATACAGCAATAGCAGAAACAAGTAATTGCACAAATAAGTGAAGGATTAAATAGTGTTCACCAAAATATTTTCTACATCTTTGAGAAAAAAACACACACACTCTAGGCCTTTACAGGCCTAGAATGTGTGTGGCAAAAGCGGTGCATGATGAACTTGTGTTCATTGTGTGTGACATCTTGTGTAATGTATTATATTTGGAGTGGGTCATGAAGAAACAGAGGCACTTATTCTCTACCCCATATATTATATACCCTGGTTTTAAGATCACAAAAATGTGATAATGCTCTTTTAGCAACACTGACCTAACCAGACAGACACCACAACACTGAATAATAGGTTACGTACTTAACAGACATCAAAGAGCAGCTCATGATAACTACCTCTAGTTTACAATGCCTGAAAGATCTAGACATTGTTGCCAAGCAGCAGTGTGGGTTTAAAAATAATAGCCCTTTCCCTAAAAGCCCTAAAAAATATGTGTGTTACCCAATATGAACTGTATAGTGTTTTAACATTCCACAACACTAGCTATTTTGATGTATTGGATGAACTTAATTATCATAGAGCTGAAAATGCACTTATGTAATAACTAAAATCCAATCAACCCCAGAGGAAAAAGATGGCAATTAATAGGTGGCACATAAGCGCACAAAAGTGATATAAAATACAGCCAGCAGAGTCACTACATATGCACTACAGTATGACATCTACACACTCACATGAAGTACAAGTCACCTACAGATATGATACAAATGCACATACCAAGGCTCCACTCGTTTGCCACTGCCATCAGAGATAAGGTACTTGGACTGTCTGCTTGCCTGCCTTGACCTAAACTTACCACAATGCCTCCTGTTGTGTCCTGGAAAAACATGCTGTGCACTGCTGGACTCATCTACAAGTAAGGGTCAGGAAGGGACGTATAATTCCATTAAAGCACTACGTCGTAGTGGATTGTGTGTCTGTGTGACCTGGTATTTGTAGGCTATAAAAAGAACAATGCACTTAAAGGTGATTTTTTCAGGAAGTACTTGACCCAGCCAGCATTTTCATGAAATCAAAAAAATGTTTTCAGTCTACACTGATTGTGTAAAGCTATTTTTGACATACATTATCATTAAAACTATAATGTTCATTGTGAAGCCTGAGAAAAATAAAATCATAGGTAGTATGTGTGTGTGTGCATCCTAAATTACAGTACAGTCGACTGGCAAACGAATATTGCATTTGCTCCTATGTTTTTGTGTAAATGTGTGTAAAAGTGGGGTTGTAGTGAGCTGCTGCTCTTCAGTTTGCACACGCATGTTTCATGGAAGAGGTGGGTAGTGAACTGGTATGTTGTGGTCACACACATTCAACCCAGATGGCTTGTCAACAGCCATGTGATCATCCCACTGTCCCTGTTTATCACAGTCCAGGAGGGTGAAGTCAGGGTCGAAACAGATCTCAATCTGCCCCAAAAGCTGGGAATCAGCATGCTGTCAAAAACAAAAGAATACCATTTAACACAGACTGTCATTTGTCATTTGACAACATTTGAAACACAGATTAAATAAAGCCATGTGTGATACAAAAACAAATGTGAACATGCAAAACACAAACAGCAAATTATGATTTCATTATCTGAATGAAATTAGGTGTTTATACCTTTGACGAGTGACACTGGATCTTAGGTTTGACGCCGTAGAAGTTCTCTATGACTCCTTCAATTTGTGAAAACTTCAGACAGACACATTAGGAAAAGGGAGAAGAACAAAGGTGGGAGACAACAGTTGCCACACTGTTATTATGAAGCACTTCACATAACACGAATATCTGAGATTTTAATGTACTATAATTTGATGTTTAAAGTATAAATAGACTTACTGTGTAGTATTTTTCTGAAGGGGTGATGTCAAACTTCTTCAGGACGCTGCAATAACAGAAACACAGATTTCCATTTGAGAGTTTGAAATGTGGATGCTTTTCTCCAAAGCATGACTTAAAATAGTAGTCAGTTTCTGAGAACTGCACTGAGGGTGGAAACTATGAGCTGAGTTGACAGGAATCAGGAACATCAAGACACTACTAAGAACTAGAAAATGAGACAACGGTGTATGGTGTGTGTATGTGCAAATGTACATGTTCCGTACCCATCCAAATCCAGTTTGTGGTATAGTTCCAGAGCCTTGCCGAAGTATTTATGTTGACTATTCAGAGACTCTGCTTTGGCTGCACACGTACCGTGTTTGTGCCACTCGTACTTCCTGTTGAAACAAATAGACAAGCAAGAGGAAATAATTTTTACTATTATGATGTGCAAATTTAAGCCAGAGACACACTACAAAATATGGGTACATAATAAGGGTGATGAAATCTTGTTTTTATCACGTCATATCATTTGCACATCCAAATCCATCTGAGGATGCATTGACAAAGCAGACAGCCACACAAACAACGCTGCAGCAGTCATGTGAGATCATACTGATGACAGAAAAATGGCAGGATTTGCTGATACAATACCAGAAGGTTGTCGACAAGGGGTGAAGCAAGTCAGGCCAACTTTTCTTCATGTCAGGAAGCAGGTCCTGAAAACACAAACCCCAAAACAGGACTGTTTTATTTATCAGTAGTTGGTTCACTTTATACCAACTGGAGAATGAAAAATACATGTATTTACTCTCCCAAATTATGTGGCAGTAATTGTATTATATACAAATACTCTTTGTTTTGGCTGTCTTAGATTAAAAGAACTTTCCGTCTAGTTATTTTTTAAAAAATGGAGTATTGTGCTTTTTCTCTCTCCCACCAATAGTTTTATTCCTTTGATGTAACCTGGTTATCATTTATGCCCCTTCTCAATAAATTTAAATCACTACAGATCTACAGTTTTAGCACATCACAGGAAGAAGAGAGAAGACATTTTTATTTTAAACCCAAATATAAAGACACACTCAGTCTGACTTGCACTTTACCTCTATTTCAGAAGAGTTGAAATGCCATGATGAATTGCACATAGCCCCTTTATCGGGCCTGAAAAAAAAGAGATTTCAAATTTTACATATCACTGCAACAATAAACCATGAAAACAACAATGACTGATTCAAAGAGCTGTTCTGCCATGTGTTGTATTTCTCACACACACATACATACATGCATGCACTTACCACAATCCATGTAATGTCCAGTAGCTAATGTTTGAATGACAGTGATCCATCTGAAATTTACAAAATACAAAATATTTATTCCATCTGGACACATCCACCTAACACTTAATTCTGTTATTAGTAATCAGTTTTCTCTAATACTGACTGGGATGGCTATGACTGGGATGAAACACAAAAAAACTTCTCAACCTCAATCAAGTTGTATGAATAAAAAAAAAAGGTTGAAATGAAAACAAAATTAATTTAAGAAAATAACTATTAGGACTTCAAATGGCAATTATTTCCAATAATGACTCATTTTAATCATTCTGAGATTAACCAAATAATTGCTTTGTCTATTAAAAATCTCCATGAGAAAAAAACACCCTTAAGTATTTACTTAAAAATATAGGGAAGGTAAGGGTCTGCTTACTAACTTCTTCAACTGTGACTTGGTATAGAGCATAGCACAGTCTAAATCCCTCAGAATTTCTTCCCCAAAATGCCATGATAGAAAAATCAGCTGAGAATGCAAGTTTTTACAGTTACAAAGCAAAATGTGACCTGGAACAAATAAACGGCAAATCTATTCTACTGACAGTCAGGCATGTGATATAAAAACACACAGCCCTTATATTCTGCATATACAGTAAAAAAAAGTGTGGTCAAAAGTGGTAGGTTTTTTGTCGTGACTTAAACAATTGAAACTGCATACTCGTGTGACCATGAACACAATGCTGCCTCATCAAACCATAATGCTGGCACACAGCCAGTCTCATGACTCGACCACTGACACTGCATGATATCTAAGGATTAAAAGTTGAGATAGTGGGGCGACTTGATGGGTTAGGGCATAAATGCACTTTAATACATGTCACTCTCCTACTCTCTCTCTCCCCACAGTTCTGTCTCTCTTCACTGTATCATTCATTAAAGGCTCAAGGAGGCCAAAAAAAAAGAAAGTTGAGAAAGTGATACAGTATATAACAACATTCTAGGGCATAATAAGACAAGTAGGCATGGATAGCATGTTATTAACAATTAATGATAATTGTTGGATAAATAGTTATCTATCTATACTGCTCTCAACTTCAGTACAGAGCTTTAATCCATGGCTAACTTGCTTTGGTGCAGGGTTATAGTCATCTATACTGGTGCAAAAATAGACCTAACCACCAGATACAGGCATAAAACTTTGGCTAATAAGGTGAGATAAGGTTAATGCCGCACTCAGAATGCTGCACATGAAAACCCCTAAAATTCCCCACAGTGAACAATGAGGCTCTTGAGATGACTGTGACAACTGTCTTGAGATCGGAGGGTCGTGGGTTCGATCCCTCGACCAAGTGCAAAAAAATGGATATGGTGGTGGTGAAGGAGACGCCTCCCCTGCCTCTGCGACCATGGTTGTGGTGCACTGATCCACTGCTCACTAGGCAGCCCCTTGCCCCACCGTCTCTAGTGTATGTGCATGCTTGTGTGTGTGTTTCGTTCACTTGGTGTGGGTAAAATGCAGACTCACAACACAGATAGTGGTGGGCCAGTGGTGGGTCAGGATCAGCTTGGTCCACATGGATCTGAAATACACACATTTATATTATATAGCATGACAATGCCGCAGCATTATCTACTTTGAGTAATATGTCAATTTAATAGAGAAATACAGAAGCCAAACAGGGCTCATAAGACCATATACCATCTTATCAATTTATACATATGTTATTTTTGCTGTACTTACGGGGATGAAATCACAAAGGCAGAAGACAGGGCTACTGCCAGACAGAGCAGAAGAGGTGAGCAAAGCTTCATGTCTGACCTAAAACAAGATAACAGATTTGTCAATAAATAGCTGCTTTTATCTAGAAGTCAGTAGTGAACATCAGAATAACCCCCTTAATACCAAATCCAAAGTGTAGATTTATCAAAACATTTCGGTCTGTGGAGAATGTGTGCATTATCATCAAAACAAATTTATATAATATTGGATTTTGATTAAACCGCTTGTAACAAAAATTGTAGAACTGGTTGACTAAGAAAGAACCGGCAGGGGCGTACAATGACAGTGAGGTTAGAAAAACAGGTAGTGGCTTTAACTGGAGGAAGTGAGCGGTTAAAAAAACTTCATGTGACAACTTCATTAGGTAATCCAGAAAAAATAACTCAAACCCAGCCGTCTCTCCTTCAGATATGCAAACAGTAATATAAAATGCATTTGAAACCGCATGCCCGCACACGTTAACTGGGCAAACGTTTAGCAAACATTACCCTAAATCCCATCAGTCAAGGAGGAGACGACTCTATTGTCAAGACAATACTGCAGTATAATGACCTAATTCTGAAACTGGCAATGAGTAGCATAGGCTAGATATCTCTCAAAATGTGCTGAAATGTGTTAACTCAGGCTGACGTGATGAAAATGTAGAGTTTGTGAGAATACAACACAAAGCAAGCTCTGGAAGACGAGCCGTGCAGCAAACAACAAAGTCAGCAACAATGCCAAAGACGATGGCTATTTATCTGCTTCTTATAGCAGATCTTTTAACACTGCAGTTCACGGCGCAGTAACCGTAAAAGAAAGACAACAACACATTGTGAATTAAACATAACTTACATGTCTATAGAACTGTTTTAAAAGACGTTTTTAAAGAAAAATCTGACCTGTCACGGTCGGCCAAGAACATAAAGACTGAGCAGAAACTTAAGTTGACAAACAGATGACAGCGTACGCCTTTGAAGCATGTCAATACTCAGGCTCATTAGAAACTAACATGTTTTTGTGTGCTTAACTTAATCTAAAGCACGCACCTAAATTTGTGAAAGCACTGACTAAGCCGAGGTAAAAACTCGAGCTAATATTGATAATATTGATGTTGGACGTTAAACATAAGCGAGATGAACAACTCCTGAGAGCAAACCCTGTTCACAAACCCCTGCGTGCAGCGAGTAAAAACTGAACTTGGATTTTAACAAACGTATCGTTTATAGTAGCCTCACCTTGTGCCGGATAACTGCAACAGAGATTCGTGGTGGTTATTCGGACGCCGTGCAGTTTCTAATTTAGATGAGTTAACTAGGTTAGGAAAATACTCAGGATACAGCGTGAAAGCCGTTGTTTGTGTCCCACAGACGGTTCACTACCTGCCTGTCAGCTCAGCCAATCGTGAGCGCCGTAGACGTCATGCGTCATCACGTGGTAGACACGAGTGGGTTGCTTGATTTAATGTTCAGATCCGACCGGCGGCTCCCTGTCCCGAGGCCTTTTACTGGTGTTGTGAAACAAGTTTCGCTGATGTACCAGTGTACAGTCGCCCCTTTCAAGATACCTACAAATGCATAGCAGAATTAAAATGAAAAATGTCAAACTGTGTTCATGGTGTCAGCAGAGAATGTCAGTTTGACGAGAAAAGTAAGCTAATCTGTCGCTAGCTATACTAACAGGGTGTTCATCAACCAAATAACACACCATGAGATGATTATAGCTTTAAATTTTTATGAATTTTGTGGATGACACTGTGCATACATTTCTCTGCAGCTCCTGCAGTATTTGGTAGGCTTCCATCCTCTATGCCTTTAAGCTCTAGAGAAAATCCAACAACAAAATAATGCTTATGTGTATTGAGTATGACACTATTCTTGTTTGTATTCTAAACAATCTTTTACATAAACAGTCAACTAAATGTACCTCATGCCTACTTCATGTTTCTGGAGTTGAAGACAAATATTCAGTCAGACATTTCACTTTGTGAAGTGCTGAGCACTAATGATTCTTAATTTAAAGTTAATCGGACAGGCCTGACTTATTAAATGTATGAGGTGCCCAGGGGTCCTCTTTAAATAATGACTCATTATAAGCTGATGTGTAAAATTAAGCATGTCAGGAGAATAATTTATCTTGCTCTGTCTCCAGGGACTGAAGTGTAACAGGGTATTGCTTGGAAAAAATCTGCATTTCATGATATTCAGTTTGAAGAAGCAGATAGTGATCACATAACAATACATGCTGTTTTTTGTTGTTGTTGTTGTTTTCTTTGAATGGTAAATCTTACTTAGCTTGCTGAAAATTTACCACCATCTTATAACCCTGAAGTTCGAGCTTACCAGCATCTCACTGTGAGGCAGCAACACACAAGCACTAAAATTAACACTAGGCTTTAGTTACAGAGTTACAGAGTGTACTACCACATGACCAACAGAGGGCTCTTTTCGACTACAGACAGACATCACTCCTGTTTTTACTACACACACACACACACACACACACACACACACACACACACACAAACATAATTTTAATCTGAACCCTAAAACCTAGTCTTAACCCATAAACTTGTGGGGTTCAGCATTTTTGTCCCTGTGTTCATATAGTCTTTAACACAGGGTCCATTTGAGTCAACTGTCCCTCTCAACAAAATACCAACCTCATGCTTTTAATAAACTCTGTATCTCTAATTTATTAAAATGATTTTCATGCATATATAATGCATTATTTGGAATTTAATCTTGCTCATGTAAAAATTTTAAATGATATTGGGTAAGTGATGAGGATGGGATCTTGTATTCCCCACCCCCCCAAAAAAACGTGTGTGATGCTTCACTCACTGGAGAGAGAGCCATATATTTCTGACAAAGTGCAGACATCTGGTAGAAAGAAAGCATCTACCACCTATTCTTCTTTGTTGCCTTCTTGTCTTTTGCATTCTCTGCTGCTCTCTTTCACACTCTTCTGTCTGTCTGCGTTGCTCACACATCACTCAGTCCTCCCTCAATTCCTCACCCTGCCACTCTCTCTCTCTTTCTTTTTCTCAAATGTAACTCCATGTTTTACCATCATATGATTTCGCCTCAGATGTGAAATGTGTTTCACAGCTCCTCCACAGTGTCAGGAATAGTCTAGCTGTAACTGTAGCTAGTTTTATAAATAGGCTCTGGCCAAAGTTCAGCATGCGACACAGTGTCTCAAGACATTTCTGAGTGCAGGTGGAGAAAGATCTTGGAGAGGGACTTCAGCACTGTCTAAAGTGCAGCTAGACTTAAATGTATAAGTGAAACAGCTGTATGCTGTAGCTATGTAGTGCTGTTGAATTGTATTGCGTTATACAGAGAGGTGTTTCTATAATTTTTTTCACCTCATTTATTTTAACCATGAAGCTAGGTTAATTAACTGTATTAGTTTTAGCTAATAAACTAGCAACTGAGTGTATGTTGCCACTGGAACACTGAATTTAAAACCAATTTTCAGAATCCAAAGTTGCATGTTGTATGACGTCTGAAATTCTGTTTAAAATATGTTTTATTATTTAAAAACTATGCCATTGTGGTTTGGAATAAACTAATGTGACCAGCCCATTGTTGTGGTATTTGCGAAAGCTCACCATATTGTTGCCTGTTCCATAAACCTAAAACCACACACACACGCAGCATCACCATTTTTGGATTCTTTGCATTGTCTAGATCAGCTGGTACACTTGAATAACCAGCTGTTTAGCATCAGTTGTTAAGATAACATGCCAGAGACCAGCAGTTGCACTAACATGGACTCCACTAAAAATTGTAATGTGTAAACTTTGTTAATCAAATAGTTCACTGACTCTATCAGCTGTGAGTCTTGAAGGATACTAGTTATATATAGGCAGCTCTCTCTCCTTATAAGGCCTCAGGGAGAGGTAGGTGGGGGTCGATCGGAGACGGGTGGTGGTTTTGTTGGCCTGGTGCTTGGTTTAGGCTGACTCCCTGTGGATTCAGGCTGTCAACCGAAGTCGCTGCAAAGGAAATCTCAAGGGGTAAGAAAAATAATTTTTTGACTCTGTTTTCTGTTGCTATCCCTTCTGTATCCTCAGTTTTTTCCATCTACTTTTGTTTCAAAACCAACAGTGGCAGCTTTGATCAGTGGGATGAAAGTATATAGAGATTAGGGCATGACCAGGGGATGTTGTATGGTCCCTAACCAGTGCTAATAATAATCAAAGTGATGAAAGATAGGATTTATGAATTATGAAGGATGTACTGCAAATCACTTGGAACAAATTAGTTAACCAGTGTTTTGAGGATAATGACAGTAATTATCTTGTCTGGCACAAGAGAGACAGACAGCAGGTCTGTGTGTGTTTATCATAGTAACACTCTAATTGGTTAAAATGGACTCTGACAAGACAGTCAAATTCAGTAGGGACTGCTGCTTCATTGGACAAATTGATGGTGTGTGGTTCTGGGTCTTCTATTGTATTGCCCTCATTTTAACTTGAGGTTATGCATATGTTCACCAACAAATATTTCATCTTAAATTAAGAAACTTTAATGGACTTTGAATGAACATGAAAATGAACATTATTCAACTGTATTGCCCTTGTCATTAGTCAGAGCACAAGCAGTCTGAATAGCAAGTGTTTATGATGAAGCTACAGAATTTAAAAGGTTTGCACAGTTATGGTAGAGAATGTTACAGGTTTACTGTTACAGGGAGAGAGGCTCAGGTGTCATTTGGCAGGCGTTTATGCTGTTACAGTATTGGCTGGACTGACAGAGGCAGAGGGCTGTCACTGGGCTGTATAGGTATAGGACCGTTGGGACTAGAATATAACCTCTCTGCAATGACCACTTGCCTGAGGGCAGCTGAGTTTAATGATAATTTTCTTTGTTTTGATCTTTCATTGTAAAGCATTTTGTTTCTCAGTTGCTCAACTGAATTTCTGAAATTATTTATAGCAGGAATGATGTTGACGTTTTCAGTGGCAACTATTAATGCATGTGAAAGAGTTTTGAACTTGAACATGTAAAAGAGTAAGTATATTTCTACCTAAACCCCTCTACTGCATAACCACATGATTCAACCAGGAATTTAACAGTCGTTACTGACTTTAGGGGTCAGAGGTTAAAGGTTAGGGAATAGGGCATTATGGTGTCATCTATCTGCTTGACTGGCTGCTTGATTGACAGTTTTGGGGCATTCAAAATGAGTTAAGCAAGGCTTTGGCAATAGTAATGGTGACCCTGAAGCTGGGGTGAGTGTTTCAGAGATGTGGAGGTAAGGATGTCTTTGCCAATGCAGCACATCTCAGTAGCTTTCACGATGAGGCTGGGCAGGGGAAATCGCTTCATGTTTCATGTGACCTTATTTCTTGTCTCTGAAGACTTAGGTGATGTAATGCAATCATGTTCCACTATGTGTACATGATGTAAGACGAAGTTATGCTCTTGCTTTGGTGTTTGTACTGGAAGAAATGTTTGTTTCAGACACCCACTTAATAAGAAACAGTACAAATTATTTGGAAAGCATATGTTGTCATTATCTGAGAGTAAAAACTAATTCCAGTTTTCATTACATAAAGGCTCCACTGTTTAACTGAGCAGAGTGTAAATACACACCATAAACATGTCTATGAATTGCATCAAGGGTGAGCTGGTCAAGATAGCCTTGGTGATGTAGAGTGATACTGTGGATAGTAAAATGGAGACTGAACTGCAATTGTGGCATGTCACCTTACAAACTTTGGAGATTTTTATGTAATGCCATGTATGTAGTGCAAATCAAGATGCATTTTATGTCTGTGAAACAGACTACATTTACAGTCTTTTCTTTCTTATGTACCTGTGTTAATATCATCGGTGTTAGGTTCCTGCTATGTTATGTCTCAGTTTTGGTGTTTGTGCAGATTTTGGGCATACTAGAAACTTGATAAGTAAGATCAATCTTTTTATGTTTAATTTTGTATTGTTTCATTCACCTGTCTTGGAAAATTACAGTATTTACTGTTCAGCACAGTGCTGTATTAACAGCTGTCAAATTGAAGGACAGTCTTTGGTGCTGCTTCACTGTCAGTTGCTATTGATATACATGCCTTTTGTTCATGCATGTCTGTGTGTCTGTCTGTGTCTTGTAATTGGTGAAGCTACCAGTAAGACTGCTGTGTTTTGTGTGTGTGTGTGTGTGTGTGTGTGTGTGTGTGTGTGTGTGTGTGTGTGTGTGTGTGTGTTTGGGTGTGTGACAGCTACATGTGTCCAAATTCCAAGAGGGCTTTTCTTTTTCTAGAGGATGGGGCAGCAAACACAAATATATTGCTCGTCATTGTTGCCACACATTGTTGCAAAGCACAGAGTCATGAACACAGAGAAAGACTGCATTTGGCTGCCAAATGCCCCCAAACGCTCCTCTACCTAATTAACCATCCCCTTCCTTCTTTACAGTTGACTACAAAATCCTTTGGGGCGGCGAGCCTTTGTGTTTTTGTGCGTTGGTTTCACTGTTGTTTGTCTGACCTGAAGGAATGAATATACTGTACTTTGTTACCATGTCAGTATTTCTGTGTTTGTGTGTCGCTGGTCCAACAGGTCAGTACCTACAGTGTCATCATGTCAGCGTGGATCAAACGTGGGAATTACAACCAGGAATACCACCACAAAAAAAGCCGATATGTGGTTAAAGAATACAGCAGGTACAGGATAGACAAAAAGGCCACAGCAATTACAACTAAAATGCCAAGCTAATGCAGCACTTTGATAGGTCTAATATTATTACTAATCATAGTATTGTAACAGTAGTAAGCTTTGTCAGTACTAAACCTGCAAATTCTGCCACATTAGTAAATATGGCAAAAACGACCTCACTTAAAAACCCAGCTTAGGTTAAAGTCGTAAAGCTAACCTGGTTAACATCTGGCTAACATCCAGCCCAAACTAACCCTGAGATGGCAGGCTAATCTTGAAAATATTTTTCACAAGAGATGTTCCAAATTGATCTTTGATATCCATATCAGGACTAATCAAAGCATTTTTCAAAAGACTGATTTGTTATTGGTTACTATGCAGAACTCAGAAACACCCCACTGCGATCTGTTAAAACACTGAAACCTATTTGCAATGCACAGAATTGCAAGTGAGTGAATTGCACGGTCTTAATGAAGGACCCATAGTGAGAAGGTACATCAGTGAGCTGGCCGAGAAAAACTGCAGAGGATTTGCATTTAAATTGCAGAATTTCTCTCATGCTTAGGAGAGGCTGTCCAGATTTTCAAGCAGCAGAAGTCTGATATTGATGCCTCAGCACAGGAAGTTTTGATGAAAAATGACTTAGATTTGTAGTCTAGTGTAATTTGCCTAATTTGCCTTTTGGATTGGCTTCACTCATTTTAACAGAGGCCTCTCTGGGAATCTGTATTATGTAAAAAAAATAGCAAATGTTAAGTTTTGATTTTATTGGGATTGTGACAAACACTAACAAACTGACTGATGTCAGTTCTAAAGAGTCCAACACCAAGAAGGGGAAAAAAAATCTTTTGCTTCCAGTAACCATGTTGAGTGTTTATGTATGCTTGTTTGTGTATGTTATTTAAGAGGAGTACCGTGTAACGTGTATTCTGCCTGCTGTATTTCATGTCTATACTTACCACTTCAAACATCTTCACTTTTTCTTGCTTCTGCTTTATTTTTGCTAATAAGCAGCTCACCCCCACACAAGTCTGACCTTTGTTAAATAAGGACAACTTAATAAGTTTAACAAAGTGTTCAATGACAAGTGTTGGATTCTTTTATCTAATGTAGTGGTAGCATTCCTGCTCGTATAGAGCTTATTTCTCTAACCAATGTCCTATCTTTTTATTTCAAACTCAGCTTAAGTAAATGCTTAAATACTCAAGTATGAAGCTTGTGTGTGTAATTTGTCCTGAAAATTGACTGGCTGATTTGATAATCAAATGTAAGTTTGTCAAGTGACAACATTCTAGGAATGATTACACAGCCATGATAGATATGGAACTTTAGATTTTTTATTTTCTTTTTTTTTTCTTTTCTGTTCTCTTCGCACAGGTTTCTCACTCTCTATATAGCAGCTTGCTGAAATTTGAATTTTACTTGCTTGTCCAATTAGGATGAACCCTCACAACTTCCACAGGCAGTGTAAATGGTTGTCATATCCCAATCTGGCATCCACTTGCAACACAAAAAAACTCCTTTGAATTGCCTCATGTGCCTCATCAACATGCAACATTGATACTCCTGCCCTAGTCTCATCACGGTGCCAGATCATCACAAAAACATCTTTGTCTGTCTCTGCCAACTTTCCCCCTGACTTTATGGACTGCAGAGTACTCCGTTCTGTTTTCTGGTGGCAGTAGTGGAATGATTTCTGCCCTGAATGCTCTAGGGACAACAGTGAGTAAGACACATACTCGGACCTTCCCACTACTGGATATGTCTCTCCTGTTGACAAGCTCCAGCGCTCAGGAAACAGGCCAGATTTCAGCTCTAGGGCAGCCTCTCATGGAATGGGCCTTGAATGGCGTAGTCTGCTGAATATAGGATTTGGCTATGCGCAAAAAAGATTGCTTACAGCAGCAGCAAACAAAACAAAACAAACAGGGGGCATGTTGTGATTAATCATTGTACTTGCATTTCTTTTCTGTCTTTCAAACAGCTGTCACTCACAGCGGTTCATGACAAAATGGCTCTCCAAATGGACAACAGTTGTTGTCCAGGAAGTTCTTAAAGTTCTTATAACTAACAAAAGCTGGTGAAAGACTTCTCTTTGTGGTTTCCAAGGCTGACAGATGTCAACCACATGAGCCCACTTATGAAATTTTCCCTAAGTCGGAGTCTCATCTCTCCTCACAGAGTGGTCAGGTCATAGATGAGTGTGTGTTGATAGCCCAGGCTCAGTCAGGGAGGTTCTACTTACTTGTCCCTACTATGGATGATCCTTGGAAAGTGTCCTGCATTCTTTACATGAACCAGATTCACACCCTTTTGTCTTATGTTGGTGCCATGGCAAAGGTTGTAAAGCATGGGTTGTTGTCCCTTAAAACATTTAAAGCCTGTCAGAGTGGGAAAAAGTCTGTGATGAAAAGAAAACAAATCCAATTTACAATCCTAATTCAGTAAGTGGGGCGGCACGGTGGTACAGTGGTGAGCACCGTGGCCTCACAGCAAGATGGTTTGGTATTTTAACCTGCCACCTGGCTGGAGCCTTTGTGTGTGGAGTTTGCGTGCTTTCCCTGTGCCTGTATGGGTTTCCTCCCACAGTCCGAAGACAATCTGTCTTCGGATCCACTGGCAACTCTAAAATGCCCATGGGTGTGACCAAGTCTTTATGGGTGCACAGTTGAGGCAAAACAAAAGCTCATGTTTTGGTAAATATTAGGTAGGATTGGTAGATCAGTGCTGATTGACTTAATTTCAAATGTTAGCGCACCGATCAGCTGAGAACAGTGAACAGAGCTTGTTCGAGGTCTCTGTCTTTGCTCATGGAACTAGGATTATAATGGATAACTTTCATCATTCAATGCTTTCATTTAAAAGCATTTCCATAGTTATGTAATGGGAAAGAAAGTATGTGGTGTCAGATTACAAGCACTGTCAGGCACTGGACACAGACAGCATTCAACTTGATATTTGCACTGGCAGGCACCTGCATAGCAGCTGTCCACATGCATTATACATCTTCAACAGCACAAGGCATTTTTTACACACATGGTTGTTATTGTTTTTAAACCGTTACCACTAACTTTGAATGTTTTTCTGGGGGGCAGAGATTTGCCCTTACATGAGGCTATTAGGAATGACGAATATTCACACCTTAAATATACTATATTTCACAGTCTTACAATATTTACATACAAACTAGTTAAGTGTTCAAAATCAAACATTTCTAAGAATTTACTCAATTCTCAGCCTATGTTTTCCTGAAACTGACTCACTCTTTGTTTTTAGCTCTGAGGCGATGGAGGAAAGATATGAGCACAAAACACAAGCTCGCATCCAGGAAGTGGTAAGAATCTATGAAATCACGCTATCCAGACTTGCATAAAAACAATGGATGAAATTTGTATCTCATTGTACTGTTGGTGCTTATGATAATAATACATTAAAATGAATGAAAAGTTACCCAACCAATTAGGAGAAGTGTGTTGGGGGTTTGATATTAATTGGTATTCTTGTTTACCTTTCTAGGTAAGGACAAAAATGGTGGACAAATATGTGCGTGAGGAGCCCATGATCAGGGGACCAAAGTTCCTGGTCAGACTCAGATCCCACACTGTGTTTGAAAACACTGCAGTCAAACTCTTCTGTACTGTTGAGGGCTTCCCAATGCCTGTTGTAAAATGGTGAGTAAGAACAAATAACTTTTTTTTACCTTGTCGGCTGTGGCCTTGGTGGTAGAGCGGGTTGCTGTAATTTTCCTCTGTTTTAGGTACAAAGATGGTTTGATTATGGACATGTCCTCTGGAAGGTACCTGATTGAAGCCAAAGGTGGAATGCATTCTCTGGAGATCCCAAGGTACAATAAGTTCAAGCACAGACTTTAAAATTATTTAACAGATGCCCTGTAGAGTTTGTGACCACTTGATAAGCCGCTTTTCATATTATTGATAAGATGCAAACAACTCATGTTTTTGAAGAAGATGCAGTGTGCGTCATTTGCACCTTTATTTGTGGTTTACTGATAAGGTGCAAGTGTGCGTCAAAACGTTAGTCATTTGCACCCTATCAATAAATTGCTACAGTGAATTGTGTGCTGTAATATCTTAATTGGGTTCAGTCATTGAGAAGTGGCCCATTGAACAGTTTGTAGTATATTGTCTGATTCTGAGAGCACCAGCCTCCATTTGTGGAAGGGCTGAAACACAAGAGATTACTTCAGTGCTGTTACAACACTTAATTGTATTTTGTTTCACACTATGTACACACAAGCTTTGAGGGAATTTTTAAAGACTGCAGAGAGAAGTCATAGTTTGTAGTGGTACTATGGACTATTAAAGGCAGCAATGATAAAATAGAACAAAGAGAAGACTAAAAGCTGATGTAGACAGTGGAGGCATCTAAACATTTAAAACAAAGGTTTGCTCAAGACTACGTCATGAAGCCTCCGGAAAGCTCCCCTGCCAGTCCCATCAGGATTTGCACACAAATTCAGACTACAGTAATAACATCAGAGTCAACTGACTGTGTGGGTATAGGCTGTGTGGTCACATACTGTATATGGGACAAGAGCATATCCCGCTCTCCCTCCAGTCTTAGGAAGCTCAGCTGTTCAAGTGCTGACCTCAGTGCCACATGATACTCCAGGATTCTTTCAGTCATCACTCTTTGCTTGGATCCAGTCACCTCTTAGTTCATTCTGTCTGCTACTTACATACGTTTCAACCCACAATCAAACTCACTGCATTATTTCTTGAAGTTTAGATTAATGCTCCTCAGCACAAGAATAGTCTGAAAGTGGAAATGAGAGCATTTTATCAGCAAAAAATTGTCTAAACTATGATTGTTTGATAAACTACCATTTACACTGAATGTGGTGTGTTTGTAAGTACCATTAAATGTACCATTTAACTACCATTAAATGCTTGGGATGGTATTCAATTTTTTAAAGAATATGCTGGAAGACTTTGAACGATAAATCTCCATTGAATTTGAAATTATCAGCAGCTCATGGAAATTTTAAGCCAGACTCATGACAGAGAGAGAAAGTGCAGAATCCCTATCTCCCAGCCTGTCGATCTTGGATCCTTACACCAGAACATTCCTCTGCACACCCTCCCACCACCCCTGCCTACATGCATACATACATAGACACACACACACACACACACACACACACACACACACACACACACACACACACACACACACACACACACACACACACACACACACACACACATACACACACAGTTGCACCAGTGCAATCATTTCTGTGCATTTGAAGTGTTTACTTAATGTTATGAGTCAAAATAAGAACACATTTGCTACTGTCCCTCAGCTCCCTGCTGCAACTTACTGTAGTCACTTCCTCTAATGATGCCAAAGTTATCTGCTTATGACTACACCAGCCTACGGGTGCACAGGTTGGAATTCCAGTGTTAGATGATACCGCTGTAAAATGAAGTTGTGGAAAAATTGGTGAGAGGAGCATCAGGGTGAGAGAGCGAGTCAAGGAGGGATAGAAAGATGAAGAGACCGTAGGTTGGAGATAGAATGACAGAGGGAAGAGTTTAAACTGAGATGTTGGGATTGCTCTTCAGAACATGCATTTGTGACATATAATGACTGAGACAGGAACATGGCTTTGGAACTTCTGTAGTGGTGCTCTTGTGCTTCTTTATCTGGTTCATACTTGACACCAGGGGTTAACGACAGTCCTGTCGTCAATACCTATGACACAGGTGTTGATTTATAGTCCAGTGTCAGATTTCACCCATGGATGGTACCTCCACAACAACAGACACACATATCAGACATGATCAGGCCACGTTTTGCTTTAATTATAGAACTATAGAAATGGTGTTTACTTTTTCTTTCACTTTGTGATCTAGAGCAATGCTGGACTACACACCTACTTACAGAACTGGAGTTAAGTCCAAGCAACTTCTATTTGGCCTCATTACCAAACAGGAGACAACTGTGATAGAGAGGGGCCATTGTGGTGAGCAGTGGCAATGGTTTTTCTATGTGTGCGTTACTGAAAAAGAGAAGATGACTGAATCTTTCTTCAACTTATTTAGTATAGATTTACTATCAGCAACAACTTCTAATTGCATCGAAAACTTGTAGGAGAAATGAGAGGCAGTCCAAACTGACTAAGCACAGTTTTTGCAGTCTCTTTGTGGTATTTCCATGGCTGCCACAGCTCCAACATGTTACATTTTTCAGGAGGTGCATGTCAGCTATGGCGTAGCGATGGCAACTACTGTGTGTGCCTCATTGCTGTGACATAACCCCCGTGCACAGAAGCATAAATATGCCTTTAGTCTTTATGTAGAAATCTATGTATCTCATCTTCTTGATTTTTCAAGCATCTGTGACCATATGGCTCTTGTACTAACATTACCTCATCTATCTAGAGTAGGTCAGGTAGCATCAAATTGAACATGTAGTATTCCCACACAGGAGAGCTGTCAGTCAAAACCCATACCTTGGATACCTTTTCTGAACCCATACAGCAATGTTGTACTATATGTATGAATAGGGACTTTGCTCAGTTTCTGCTGTTCCCTCTCTGCTTCTGATTATCACTGGCAACATAATGCATCCATGTGGGAAATTATTGCTCATGTGGTGCATTAGTTTCATACACCTTGTAAAAGCAAATCCACCCTGACATTACATCAGTAGGTTACTTAGCCCTGTTAGAGCAGATCCTCATGGATATACAGAGCATCTGGTATGTGGGAATTTTCCATTTCCAACCTTTTGATTAAAATACAATGAGAGTCAATACCCAAATTGTGCTTTCTTGTGTTTTTTTAGATGCTCAACTGATGATACAGCCCAGTACACAGCAGTTGCTAGTAACAGCCATGGACAGGCCTCTAGTCAGGCCTCCATTATCGTCAAGAGTAAGTCCTTCTATCTAGTTATCTGGTATCTGATGTTGTAGTGTGATTTTTATCATCCAGTCAAACTACAAAATGCACATTTATTTCTGGACACATCACATTTAGCCGATGCACCTGGATCTATCTACTTCTAGACTGTCAGATTTCCATTACCACCATCATTTAACATCTGTCTGCTTTTTCACTAATTTCTCAGCTTTGTTATAACAACTGCTGCTAAGAATGGTCAACTTTTGGTGTGTTTGTTCTCTTCTTTAATCACATAGGGTTCAAGGAGGAGGAAGAATCCTGTCCATATGCATGGCTGCCTTTCACAGGTATGCATCATGATTACCTCCACCTCCCTCTAGATATGACCACAAATTACAAGATCAAAACCACTACCAGGCCATAACATATGTTTCTCTTTTCAAAGTCAAGTAACAAGTTGTTTCCACCAACCCTATTTCCATCTCCCTCTTATTCTTTGTTTCTTCCTTTCCCTTGTCTCTCAGCTGCCATGCTTCCCCAGATCCACTACACTAAAATCAACATTACTTTTCTGGAGAAGTTTGGGCCAGTGTTTTCCACCGAGGGAGAATCTGCCACTCTGTCTGCTACCATGACCCTGAACCCCAACCTGGCCAACCTGCAGCCTGAGGCACAGTGGTACAGAGATGGTAATGTTATAAAGTAACAGATTATCACAAAGCAATTACACTATCATTGCTAGTAATAAATAATAACTGTAATAGGTTAATCTTTAATGTTCAAAATGTTTTTAGAAATATATAGGTTTAGGAATTTATCACAGAGGTTCATAAGAATTATGCAGTGACACTAAATTCAAGATCCTGTCTCATTTTAGACACTCGTCTGTTTGACTCTAAATGGGTGAAGATTGAAACTGGCAGAGGAATTACCACCTTGACTCTTCCTAACCTCTATAAGGATGATGAAGGTCTTTACACACTACGTATGGTCACTAAAGGAGGCACCGCAGAACACAGCGCATTTGTCTCTGTTGCAGGTGAGGTGTACCAGATGACTGGAAAATCTAAGAGAAGCTGATGACTTTAAATCCTGCATTTAGCTGGGGTTTTTCTTTCAGTGTTATTGATTTGTTTTCAACACAACTCTTGCCTCTTTTGTGGATTTTACAGAACTCTGTTAATATACTTATTTTGAATAGTAGTACTTACTTGTAACATGATTATTAAAACAAAGTCACCCTGTCACCTCCTGTCCTGTGTAGATGGTCCTCCCCCAGTCCCTGGTGCACCTGGTGCTCCTATGGACATCAAGATCCACGATGCCAATAGAGACTATGTCATTGTGTCATGGAAGCCTCCTAATACCACCACAGAGGGTCCAATCTTGGGATACTTTGTGGACAAGTAGGAGTTATTGATATAAACAACATAAATAGATAAACTGAACAACATAAAGAGAAACTAATTACTGTAAGTCATCACATAGAGTTTTCTTTAACTATCTGTACAAATGATGGGCTTAAAGTCTCTAGGGACAAGCAATCCTTCCATTTTCTCTTTTCTTCTCTATGCCCTCATTCCACTAAGGATTTCCTCTGAATACTTAGCAGCTAAGCTAAAAATTTTACCCCAAACAACCTTGAACACACTTTGATATTAATGTACAATATATTGGAGCCTTGGATGACACCAGTTTCCTACTTCTATAATTATTGCTGAGTATGGTAATGGACAAAAACTATCTCAATTTAGATAATTTTTCCCTGAAGTCATTATATTTTTGTGGACTGATGAATTGATCACTGCAATAATTTAATCTACTAAATCCTCTGAAATACTGTTGCCTGAATTCCTACATTATGCTTTTGCTGTCAGATTAATTGTTGTAATCACCATCAGAGTTGACACAACTTTTATGTAAGAACCTTTCGAAAAATCTCTTCTGCAAGTTCAACCGCCACTACATAAAAACTTTAATTATACTTTTTAATGCTTAAATACCTGCAATTACATGGTGATATGACACCTGTCAGAATCACCAATATTGTGGTAATCAAAACCGTGCATGCAACATGCTGTATTTTACTCCTCTGAATTCTTTTCTCCTTTTCCCTTTTAATGTTAATGTAGATGTGAGGTTGGTACTGAAAACTGGACCCAATGCAATGATCACCCCATTAAGATCTGTAAATACCCAGTGTCTGGACTGTTTGAAGGACACTCCTACTACTTCCGTGTCAGAGCCGTCAACTCTCATGGAATCAGCAAACCATCCCGCATGTCTGACCCTATCGCTGCAATGGACCCCACTGAGTTTGAGAGGCTCCATGGTGGGTTGAACAGAATTAATACATAGAGAAATGTTATCCTTGCATTTTATGATAGATCATCTGAAGACTTGATGAATGCTTTCTGTAGTCAGTGACATGTCAAATGTTTTTGGATGCATTGTTGGACTTAAAGTTATGTTTTCTGACATCTTTAAATTGAAAATATTTGTTTTGCTTTTTTTCATTTCACTGACTCAACTGAAAAGCAGTTTACCATGTAGGCACTTGATGGATGTATCCACATATTATTCAAACCAACCACAGCTTTTCTTTTGTTTTCCCCTGAAACAAACAATCAAAAATCAAATCTTTGACACGCAGGAAAAAATAGCTTCCTGTAACCACTGTTGTTTTATTGTGATATGTGATTTTTTTGGAATGATGTGTGTTGTTATGGAACTACTTGCCATTTTGGCCACCTATTGTAAAAGAGATAGTAGATAGTATGATGATTGGAGTGGTTGGCGTGCAGTTATCATTCCTTCACCAGTATGCTTAAAGGGACCTCTTTTACATGTATCTACATGGCTCAAACACTGACATAATTTGTTTTCATAATTTGATGAAAACTAATATTACTGTGCTGATCTGAACCACAGATTAAGAACCACAGAATCCAAATTTCTGTCTGACATCTTGACTTCAACATCAACTTGAAGCATTGAATTAACGATCACATCTTTTATCTTCCTGTAGCCAAAAAGCTTGGAGGAAAACTGGATGTTGTCTCTTACCATGATGAAGTTGAAGGTGGGTTTCTGATTACAGTTAACACTAATCTAAATGTATTACAAGTTATAATGTCTATAGTTTTAAATATATAATAATCTGTGTGTATGTATGTGTTTCTGTGTAGCTGAGGGAAAGCCTCCAGGTACTCCATCAGGAATGTATGCCTCAGAAACAGACAGGACCTATGTTGTTCTGAGCTGGAAAGCTCCTGCATATTCCAGCAAGGCTCCCATGTGGTACTACATAGAAAAGGTAACAAACACCGTTTTACCACCTCCACTGTTACTGTGAATACTACACTGTACATACTACTTGAGCATCTCGCCAGTAGTGTAAGAGTGAAAGTTCATGGTAAATGTATGGTACTTCTCTCTCTCCTCAGATGTCTTCTAGAGGACATCAAACAGGATTAGATAATCTGAATGTATTTTAAATGCACATTAGAATGGCTAAAATAAGTTAATGACAACAAACACACTGTCCTTTCTACAATGCTGTATTTGGTCCAACAATACTAATTTAATTTCTAAAACTGAAAGAAACATTGTTGATCTTTTCCGTGAAACACCACAATTTCATTTTCAAAGAAACACTGCTCAGAGGGGACCAAGTTGCATTATTAATAAAACTAACATGAAGCTGCGCTTGTGACAAAACAACTGTACTGTCCACAACAATCTAAACTACTCACCTAACAACTCAGTAGAATATGTGCTTTTATGTGTTATGAAAACAGTGTATTTTTATAAATCTAGATCAGAAAAGACTAATGTGAGGTGGTTACATTAAGCTAAACAACTACCTGATATACAGTAAACCCAGCTTAAAACAGTATAACATATCATTATGTGTGTTGATGTATAGTAATGACAGGAATGCTTTCTCTGTCCATCTCTCTCTCTCTGTCCCCACAGTCCATGGCAGACAGTGGTGCATGGCAGCGTGTTAACACTCAGGTCCCTATTCGATCCCCACGCTATGCCGTCTTTGACCTGGCAGAGGGTCAACATTATAAGTTCAGAGTTTTGTCTGCCAATATCTATGGAACCAGCGAACCATCAGAGCCAACAGGACCCATCAAGACTCAGGAACTCAAAGGTCTGTTTCTGTCCATTTCGTCTTTGTGTCACATAGATGATTCTACAAGTGTGGATTTGGACCATCTGGATTTATTTATTTATTTATTTTTTGCTGTCTTCAGGTGTGCCATCAGCTCCTGGTCAGGTGATTGCCACAAGGGAAACAGACACCTCTGTACTTATCCAGTGGGCTCCTCCTAAGGAACCCAACAATCTGATTGGCTACTACATTGACCAGTGTGTGAAGGGGTCGAAAGACTGGACCTCTGCCAATCACAAGCCTCACAAGAGCACCAAGTATGTTTTCAACCAAACAAAACAAAAACTGTGCTGCTCACACCATATTTCTCAGTAATTGGTGTCTTTCTTTGATTGTTGGTCATAGTGTATGAAAGTGATACTTAATTCAATTTTTTTTCCAGGTTTGTGGTCAGTGGTCTGACCAAAGGAGAAACCTATGTGTTCCGTGTTCAGGCTATCAATGAGCTGGGTCTCAGTGACGAATCCCAGGAGTCCGCACCTCTGACTGTCAAGGCTGCCCTCAGTCAGTATTGGGATATTTTTTTGGTCTCCTTGCTGGACTATGATTATCATTTTGATGAATGTGAAACAATATTATTGCAATTTATAAGTATTACAATTCAGTACTGCCTTTTTAGCCACCCCCTCTTCTCCTTACGACATTGCCTTGCTGAACTGCGATGGCCATTCAATGGTTCTGAACTGGAAGAAACCTCTTCATGATGGAGGAGCAAAAATCAAGGAGTATTATGTGGACAAAAGACGCAGCGGCACAACCATGTGGAGGGAGGTTCATATCCCACCAATCACAGAAAGACTTTATAAGGTACAATACTGTCGGTTCTTAAACTTAACACAGCAAAGATTAACATCACATACCAACAACATACCGACTTTGTTTTGTTTTAACTACGCTTTGGTTTGATTTTCTCCATCCTAAGAAATATATCTGGTTCGGTTTGGACTACTGGATAAACAACTTTTTTTTACCTAGCACTCATTTAGTTCAATTAGCCACTATTTGATGTATTGCAGTAACATTTTATTGACAGGTGGAGGGCCTGACAGAGGGAGCAGTCTATCAGTTCCAGGTGTACGCAGCCAACCTGGCTGGTCTCGGACTAGCTTCCAAACATTCAGCCGACTTCACCTGTGAGGCCTGGACAATGCCTGAGCCTGGTTTGTAAATGTCATCTTCTGACCAATTTGTTTTCTGACAAATTCTGGAACTTGCCCAGAAAACATGGAGACTATACAAGTTTAGGCTTATCTCTACCAAATAGCCTTGAGAATAAGGAGGAAGGAATTAATGAGATCAATGAAATGTACTCACAAGCACAAATGCAAATGTGCATTTATGTTTCTTCTCCTGTTATTCTTTGTGTCCTTTAGGTCCTGCCTATGACCTGACTTTCTGTGAAGTGAGAGATAATTCTTTGGTGGCTGAGTGGCAAAAGCCTGTCTATGCTGGTTCTGGACCAATCACAGGCTACCACGTTGAGTATGCTAAGAAGGGCACTTCTGACTGGACCAGAGCCAACGAGACAGCCGTCAGTCATCGCTTCCTCAAGGTGAGAGCACTTCTAAAGGCTCTTAAAGGTTCCCTGTGGAGGCGTTTATTTCCAGTAACACTTCTGTTTTTCTTTGTCAGACATTTCTCACTAAGTGTAAAAAAAAAAAAAAGCTTCTAGAACCACATAAAACAAATTTACAGTGCCTCTTGCACAATAGAGAGAATATAACTTTATTTAACTTTTTAAATAACTTTACAGGTTAATATGTTGCTGTATTATGGTATATTGTAGAGAAATTGGATGCTTCTGTCCTGTTGTCAGCAGGACTGGCATTAAACAATAGCTACATCTACATTTTATGTTGCTAAATGTTAATATCTTCGGCACTATGCACCTCCATACTTCCATTCTCTCTATTGACTCCTGATATCTACACTACTGATTTCAAACTTCCATACATTACATTTCAGCCTTCTTTATTGACCTTATTGTAAACATAGTAACACACTTACATTAAACTGTGTGACACTGACACCTAGTGGATAAAGTGAGCAATTACTGGGTCTAGTGCTGTACAAAAAGATCAAGTAATTGGATATTCTTGGTTTTAGAATGAAAAGTAGTAAATAGGCAACTCATCTCATATGTGACAGGTAACTTAGTCAGCAAATGAACATTATTTGTATTTGACTGATTACCTTGTGATGCAAGGTGTATTTGGTGTTGTCACAAAATATGGGTTGCAAAACGGTACAGATTACAACAGTATAAGTGAATAAAAATTAGGTTAATTCATTTATTACCCAAAACAAAAAATGATAATGGGTCTGGGTGCTAGAATAGGACAACAGACATTAATTTATTAACTTCAGTAGCTGCTGGGTCTTAGGATTTACTTTTGCTGTCACTACCTCATCTTCCAAATAAGAAATTGGGTCACTTACCTGCAACAGTTTCTGATGTTGTGGACAAACATTGTACCTGGCAGATTATCCCAGACTGATTGTTAGTGCACCTGTGTGCCAAAGTTCTTCGCTCTTCTCCTCTTACTAACACAGGATTGTTACCTTCTCTTTTTTTTTTTCCTAGGTAACAGGCCTGGAGGAGGGAGCCAGCTATGTGTTGAGAGTGCGTGCGGTCAATGCTGCAGGAGTGGGTATGCCTTCCATGGCCTCTGACCCTGTGACTGCCAAGGCTGTGGCAGGTAACATTTAATCACATGATGAGAGATTATCAAACTGAATGTTTCTTAAGGTTGAACCTCCAAATTTCTCTTTGTATTTCTTACAAAGTAGTACAGCATAGCTATGCTGTGTTGGAATTATGTCCTGTTTTTGAAAGTGCTGCAGGCAAAATTAAAGGGACTCGACAAATATGATTACATTTAACGAATAAATATACAAAACATATAATTAAAAAACCTACTGAAATACAAAATATATCAAGTCCTTCTGTGTCATATTTATAGACTGAAACGACTGCAGTTCTAAAATGATCACCTTACCGCTGTGCGTGTTTGTCTCTGTGTATTGAAGGTTCCCAGGAGGTGTCCTGTGTGGTGGATGAGAAGTCAGGTGACATTGTTCTGTCATTCGAGTCCTGCCAAATGAACGAGGGATCTCAGTTCATCTGGAAAAAAGATTATAAAGAAATCACAGATTTCTCCAAAGGAGTGGTGATTAAGACTGAAAGCAGCCAGTAAGACCACAGACACATGCACACAACATCCCAAGTACTGGTGTGTGCGCATGTAAACAGCTGATAAAATATGCATTTTGAAATCTTCTATGTGCAACATCCATCTGTCTGTCTGTGTCTCTCTCGTGTTCTGCATTGTAGCTCTAAGCTGATCTTTAAGAACCCAGATAAAGAGGACTTTGGGACGTTCTCTGTGTCTGTCACTAGCACAGAGGGAGTTTCATCCAGCTATACAATCTCTGCTGAAGGTAGGATTTACCCGTCACTGCATAAGTCTGGCACAGTCAAAGTCTGGCTTTCAAAATGTACAGAAATCCAAGAATGATTCAAAATCATATCTGCCACCTGAACTGTTGAAATCTATTCTGTTACAGTCACTATATTTGTTGCCTAGACTGACAGATTATAGATTTTAGAAATACCATAATTTGAATTTTTGCCATTATTATTGCCATCTTGTGAGCTTACATTACATTAAATACTGGTTTCTTTCATCTGTCAAAGTGGTGCATGCACGTATCTTTCATGCCTTGAACATGAAAATTTGAACAGCTGCACAGCAACATCCAGTGAGACAAGCACATCAAAAGTACAGACTTAAGCAAAATTCAAAAGGAAATGAGAGTGCACTTAAAAACGATCACACTGGCGTGTAGGCAACAAACAATTTCATTACACATCTGATGAGTACTAGTAGAGCACGTTGCTCACATTATTTCTCCAAGCTTGGGGCAGTATGTGTGCTTTAAAACCACATCTTCATGGCAAAAGGCTTTCTTTCAGAAAGTTTCACAATATTTTTCCTGCTATTGCACCACCACGCTACGAGGCTATAATATGTTATTCAGTGCGCCTTACACTGATTGCTTCCCATTTGGCCTACAGTTTTCTTTCAGCCTAGGTCAGAACTTGTTGTTTATTTCACTTATATCACAGGTACTAGGGAAGGCCCTGATCATTTAATATACTAACTCTGAGTGCAGTTTGTTAGAGGAGTTTCAGAGTGGGCCTTTGGGTCTAGTTCTAAGCTTTAAAAAACACTAAACCATAATGTATTGCCTTCCCTATGGCTATATTTGCTGCACTCCTGAAATGTTTGTGCATTTATCTGCCTCTGCCTATTAAACACAGTTACAGTAATAACTTCTCCAACTACAGCTTTGGTACTTGAAGAACCCCTTCAAAGCGCATGATAAAATTATATCTATGTATAAAGTGTAAACTTGTTTGCCCATAACTGAATGAAATGAAGAAGTTGTCTCTTTATGTTTCAGAGTTGGCAAAGATGCTGGCACTCAGCTATGAAATCAGACATCCAAGTAGGTACCTCTGGCTGGCTCT
Source organism: Toxotes jaculatrix (assembly GCF_017976425.1). Lineage (NCBI taxonomy): Eukaryota > Metazoa > Chordata > Actinopteri > Toxotidae > Toxotes > Toxotes jaculatrix. Next base: position 15,112,323 of record NC_054394.1, on the reverse strand, counting down.
TTCAATCTCTCATAATCTCTCTCTTTGTCCCTTTTAATCTCCCTTCTTTTACACTTTTTCTCTGCTTCGTCTTTAATCTGTCTTACCCACTCTCTGTATTTCTCTGTTTCTACCTTTCATGCATTCATCTGGCTTTGTTCTGACTGGCTTTGAACCTTTCAGATTTCTTTCTTCTTTTAGGAGCACGTTTCTCTTTTTACCTGATCCAAAAAAGTCTTACCTGCTTTTGCATCACCTGCCTAACCACTATTCACCTCTCCTGTCTTTTGCCTCTCATCTGACTCCTCTCCTCTCCTCTCCTCTCTCCTCTCCTCTCTCCTCTCCTCTCTCCTCTCTCCTCTCCTCTCCTCTCCTCTGTTACTAATAAAGTAATAACAGTTTGGTTGTGTTATGTGTAAGTAAGTGCAATAATGTTTTTGAAACCGTAACCTTCCTCTTTTCTCTCCTCTTCCCTCCTCTAGTCATCCCGCTGAAGTCAGAGCTGGCCTATAAGATTTTGGAGAGAGGAAGAATGAGGTTCTGGCTCCAAGCTGAAGAGATTTCTTCCAATGTCACCTACAAATTCTTTGCAAACAACAAGGAACTGTCTGGAGCTGATGTAAGACACACTGTAGTTTAAAAAATGGACATAGTTAGGGATGGAGAGAGATGGAGAAAATGACTTTCTGGCTTCAAGCTGAACAAATTGTCTGTCTGATGATTCAGTCCATGTTGCAACATTAAAGCCACAATCACAGTAAAAAAAAGTACCCATATTCACAAAGTCTGTCCTTGAGTGCATTATGGCCTTTTTACTAAAAAACAACTCTATTTTTCTGCAGCCCAACAAGATGGGTCATGACGTCTCTACAGGTATCATTGAGTTCATCATGGATCATTTCACAGAGGAGAATGAGGGGACATTTACCTGCCAGATCACAGATGGAGGAGGCAAAGCACAGAGCTCACTGGTTCTGATTGGAGATGGTAAGAGAAGCCAGGTCTGATTTCTCAATTTCAGCATCTTTGCTGCCTTTGTGAACTGGTCAAAGCATGTAAAAACCTGTCAGAATGGACTAAGATCTTCAAGCCAAAGAATAAACAGTGATCCTCAAATGTAACTGAGACAAGAATGAATGACAAAGAAATATAAAAAACAAACAAACATTTTTTTCCATTGTAGCTGCTGCTGTAGTTTGTTGAGTCGTAAAATAAATGAATACATACAAATCTGCATAAGCATAAGAAAGTAACATTATGGCAATGGATTGATTGTATTGAGTTGATCAATGTAAAGGTAGGTTTAAAGCAGTGTGTATGTGAAGGACACTCTGTTTCCGATTCAAATGAAGATGCTTGATTTAATGAAGGAATCTACAGCAACTACTGGCAACACTTTGATCTTTTAATCATTCTCTGTTTATGCGTGTTTGTCTGTGCACACAGCTTTCAAGGCAGCACTGGCTGAGGCTGAGTACCAGAGGAGAGAGTACATCAGAGTCAAGGAGGGTGAGAAACAAAACATCATTCACTTTTCAGCTTGCATGAGTTTTACTCTACTTGGTCTGAGACCAGCACACTGCTTTGTTGCCTTGGAGACAAGTACTCTAATCAGTGAGTACACAGGTGAGACCAACACTATTTAAAATGGGAGTTGGAACCTGAAAACTGGAAAATGGACCCATTTCAAATGCCTCAGTACATGACAAAATAATTTCCAAATTTAGACCAGATACTGTAGGTGTAAGGGGAAGATTTCGCAGTGGTATTTTTCATTAAGCATTTTAAAACCATACTTAACGTGGGCCTGAGGCAATTAACGGAGCTCAAACAATCATGGTCCACAAGCAATTTATTTTAAACTCATGTCCCTTCGCTGGGCCTTTCTCTCCTGCCTTTATCCACCACAGGTCCCCACTTCAGTGAGTTCCTGTCACTTCAGGTTGGAGATGACTGCTCTGTCACTTTGGTCTGCAAGGTAAACACAGTCCAACTCAATACTTATTGAATATTTGCACTCTAAACAAATGGGAGGCTGACTTGTGGATAGCTGATTAGCCATTCTATAGCGGCTAAGAGCAGGATTCGACAATGCTGCGTAATAATAAGGTCCAGTTTGAAAATAACCAGAATTATACTGTCAGTTTTGTCTTGGGTTTGTTAGCGGGAAGTATATAATTAAAGACATATTGTTCATATCGCTCCAGACAATCTGAAGCTGACATCTGTTTAATCTTTAAAACAAACACGTTGACATGATGTAGAAGCATAGCAAACATCTGCAGTAAAATTAAGTGGGTGAATTAGTTAATGTGAGCATCAGCCATTTTGCTGAAATAGGCTCCTTTTGTGGTTGATGTCAGAACTACTTCCTGTGGTTCTCTTGAGGAAATAATTGTACTTTTTATCCAGAAGATGAGGTGAGAGTAATTACCCAACACCAGAGAGATACCTTAACAGACACTGAGTAACTTTGCATACATCACTGACTTGTTAGAATTTTATGACTGAATGAATGGATTATAAAATGTGAGGAATGCGGCATTGATGGCACTGCTAACACATTTTTACAAGGGGGAACTAAAGTGTATTTATATTCAGCATCTCTAATGGACCTGTTACACTTCAAGTGCCAAGTAGTTCTAGATGCCATGAAAAGATGAGGTGCACTACATCTAAACCCAGGACTGACAAGTGATTTAAAAACAGATCGATGGAGGTAAAGCAAAAAGGCAGTTTTGGAGCTGGGTCCATCTGAGACTGAATTGGTGCCAAAGGGATTTGACGACCTGGTAGATAGAAACTATAAAAGAAGCCAAAACCTTGTTATAATAATTATGTTGAATATTTTAATGTGTGATTATATTTTTTCCATTGCAGGTTGCTAACTTGAAGAAGGAATCAGAGTTTCACTGGTACAGAGAAGACACAGAGATCATCCCTGATGTGAAGCCTGACCTTGGATCAGGAGTCTGTAAACTGCCAATTAAAATGGTAATTGCCCTTTGGAACGGTTGATTTTCTGAATGCTGTAAAACCTTGTGCAATACTACTACTATTTCTATGCATGTTATACATGTTCATATCAGGATGTAATGTAGTGTTGTGTAGCGGCTATCCTGAATTGAGGCACGAATGCAATATTTTGCTCAGTGATTTGGCACTGTTGCACAGTTTTTCTCTGAGGATCCAAAAACAAGAACACCTTTTTCAATGACAGAAAAAAGAAGAGGAAAAAACAAAAAGAAGAAAGAAACAGACCTCCCAATGTGTTCGGATTCAGAATACTGTAATCCCAATGTTCCCCGTGTTTCCTGTTTTCTTTTTCCAGTTTTCACTGAAGACAGCAGGAGTTTATAAGGCCACCATCAGTGATGACAGAGGAAAAGATATGAGCCAAATTGACATCTCTGGAAAAGGTAAACATATCTTTCTCTACTTAAGTTATCTTACTCATTAATTAGAGGAGTAATTCACTGACTGGCCAGTGGGCTGGTTGTCTAATGCATCAAGAATACATGATAACTTACAGTATAAAGACCTGTGAAAAGTGAAAAGCAGAATGAGATGTTGGCACTCGTTAAAAAGTGGGAGACAGGAAGAAATATGATCCAGATTTATATACCGTATCTGTACATGGTTAACTAATGAGTTTCTAAGGATCCCTCTAACCCCAACCTTGTTTTAACTACTCTATAAACATCGTGAAACAGTGTGATTTGGCAGCTTGTTCACCTGCTGGTTGTATTTATTCTTTAGAATTTTTGTTTTTTTATTTTCCTGTAAAAGTTTGTGTTCCACTGTATTACAAGTTTGTAAGTATTTAATTAGTCCTGGAGGAGAGATTAGTAGACAGTTACAGCTTTTCATACTGTTTTACTATTTTAGTTGGGACCACTCAAAAATAGAAATACTCGCTTAATTAGTTTATTAAGGGCAACATGGATACTTAGTCACAGGGTATGGAAACAGGTTCTACAAAATATAGTTTAAATCTGTAACCAGGGAGTAGCAGACACCCAGACCGCTACAGAAACTTGCATTTAACTTTTCCTTACTGAGCTTTGCAGCCACCAGAGGGCTTCCATTCTCCTGGCTCTTTTCCCTGACCCCATGTCTGTCTACTTCTCTTCTAGTCTTTGATGATGCCATAAATAAGATAAGCCAACTGGCTGGTAAGTATCTACCTTTCACACACTCACACACACACACACACACACACACACACACACACACACACACACACACACACACACACACACACACACACACACACACACGCACAGAGGTGAATACATGGACATCAATTATCTCCCAAACAGATATCCTTTACTAAATATCACCATGATCATCCTCTGCCCAATGAAAGGATCGAGTGCATTATCCGAATTTAACACAGCACAATCACACCACAGCGAGAAGAGATTAAGTAGACACATCACCAGGCTGATACGTTTCAGTTTTAAAATCCCACTGCTACACACAGACACTCATCAGCGTGTGGCAGAAGTTGTCATGCTGGAAGCATTTGGCCATCATGCCATCATGTGGTGAAATCACTTTAAAATTCCACTGCGCTGTCACAGTGACAGTGACAGTGTGGAGGAGCATCTTACTCCTATTTTAAGAGACAATCACTTGACAGCTCTGTAGCAACTGTTACAGCAGTGGTTGCAGAGGAGAAGATGGTTCATTACTGTGATAATGGGAAACCATGGTGATGTGACCAGGTGGATGACACACTTGTACACTTGTAATGTGTGGTGAGCAAAGTTCCACACAGACATAGAGTAGAATAAAACTCCCTTTTAGATATAACAGCTTTAAAAAAAAATTGTAAATAAAAACTCTGACAGCTGAAGTGTTTTACTGAATGCAGCATACAAACAGTCTGCACTCTAAAATCTGCACTCTGCTTCATTACTGCAATTCTGCTCTCCAAGCTGGATAAAGGTAACATAAAAAGGGAGGTCTTAAAATGGACACTACAAATGGCTGCAGATGGAAGTTTGATTTTATTTGATTAATTCTGAGGGGTGAAAAAAGTGCATCCTGTAGCATTCACTGCAGAGCCAAGCCAGGTTTTCCAGCAGCAGATGGAAAATATGTATCTGATTTTGATTTCAAATGTGCCCTCCACAACCTCTATCACCCCCGTCACCTCCTCTAGGAGCCAGTGCAGCAGAGCTGGTGATTAACTGCACAGCAACAGGCATTCAACTACAGTGTCACATGAAGTATTACACCTCAGAGATGGACATCACCTGGTATCATGGGTAAGAAATTCAATTTATAATACAAATACTGCCAATGCAAATAACACTTATTACTATTATTACTACTACTATAAACACAACAACAACAGCTACAACAATTCGACTACTAGTAAGAAGAAGAGGAAGAAGAAAATAAGAAGAATAAATATTAGTAGTCATTGCAGTGGTTTCAGGAAGACAAAGACTATTCTTTTAAGTCTGCCCATAAACATGCTGACCACAAACATAATATTTTCCTTTTCTCTCCAGTTAAACCACTGGGTGTGGCAAAAACAATAGGCCACATAATAAAACTTTTGATGGCTGTTGGCAAGTGTTTTCATTATCCTGGTTATTGCAGCAAAATCGCCCTGTTTTGTGACAAAAATCACACCCCTATCATCTTCTATAAAGAAGCAAGGTTTTTCTGCACTTAAAAGCACTCTGTCGTACCCTAGAGATTATAAAGTGTGGAAGGAGGGGAGACAGAATGAGCGCGAATGGACAGAATGAAGGAAAAAAAAAGCATGAAGGGGAATAGAAAAAGAACAACGACAGGGGGTAGTAGAGGCTTTTCTGTTATTCAATTATTCAAAGAACAAAAATTATGGAGATTAGATTTTCAACCTCTCCCCGGCCTTTCTGTGAGTGTGTGAGAGAGCGACAGATAGCAAGAGAGAGAAATTGGTATCCCTAGGCATAACATTAGGCAGGCATGTAAACATGATTTTCCATTACCTCTGAAACAGACTTCACCCACGCACATACAAACACAACGCGCGCATACACAGTAACCTCTCTTCTCCTCTCCTGTCCTCAGTGAGACTAAACTCTCGCACAGTGACAAGATTGTGATTGGAGGAACACCTGCTATGGCAACAATGGAGGTAGTGTCGGCTCCTGTACAATGCAGAACAGTATGTGCTTGTTAGGTGGATCATACATGTGTGATTTAATGACAGTGGGGCACGTCAGGTGGTGGCACTGTTGCCCATCGGTGTTGCTTAAAAAGCCCTCAGAGTGCCTTTGGAGAGGTGATACCAGGGCAGCTTTGTGAGGAATTTGAATAGATAATCTCACTTTAGAAGGGGTAGCTAATGAATAAAAACATCACACATTTTAAAATCATTAATTTTAATTCATCAAATGGTGCATCTCGCTTTTACTTCCTGTCGGAATGCTTCATAATTGAAGATGAATAAATCTTCTTTAAACCATAAATTTAAGAAACACAAGTAGGTATAAGCAGCCAGACCCTAATTAGTTGATGGGTTTATTGGTCGCATGACTGATCTGATTGGTTAATTTACTGATTTAATTACAGGTGATTGAGCCAGTGGAGAAGGACAAAGGAATGTACTCCATCGTGATCACCGACCCTGAAAACTCACATAAACGCACGCTGGACCTCAGTGGTGATGGTCAGTAACTTTTCTCCCTCTCACTTCTCTCATTTGTTCTTTTTGTGTGTCACTCACTCTTTTTATTGATAATGCCGTAAAAAACGGATTGGAAACAACACAGTCACTTGTTTTTATGGAGCACTTGGATTCAATCTGTAGTTTAAGGCTTTGAAATGATACTCCAAACTAAAATCTATGTTTTGAGTATCAAACATCCCCGTAGGCTTGAAAACTGGCTGTAAAAAGTTTGCTCCTTCACAAAGAACTGCAGCTGTGGTCAGCTTGAAGTCAAGTTGGCTATAATGGATTCCAATAGCACTGAATTTTAATGCTGAAAATGTATAAAAATGTCAAAAAAAAAAAACCCAAAACATCTCAAACTCCTATCTCCACATGCTCAGCATGTTCCAGACAGTTATGTTTCTGACAAATATTTAGTGCACTGCTTTCCAACTGCATTTCTCCCCTTCTCAACCAGAGAAGGGGGGTAGAGGTAGTGTATTTACATCTTCACATTTTCACCAAAATAGTTTAGTTACATTTATTGAAGGTGAGCACTCCTGCAGCTGTTCACAAAGGAGCAAGTAACAGACACTTTTAAAACTACTTTTTAAGCCAAGGCACAGTGTTTTTGTAGGTGAATTTCTGGTGGAGGATCACTCTAAAATAAAATAAGGAGACAATTAATATTGTGAACATAAGCAATGAAATTCTGTTTCTTTTTCTTTTACAGCATATGAGAAGGCCTACGCTGAGTTCCAGAAACTCAAGTAAGAGTACACTCTCAAATCTGTTTCTTTACATATGCCTTTATGTTCATATTTTAGTCAGACTAGCTCTGCTAATGATGAATAACTGTTTCCTTCACATTTTAACTTACACTGCTTGATCACAGCAAGTTTGACATCTGATAGCTCAAAGTAATGTGTAATGAATTCCCATGATACTTTCTGTTCACGTACTGAAAATCATGTTCCTTATCCTTGTTTCAGAAAAATGTAAAGCACAAAGTTTACATAACATCTGCCAGAAATCAAACTGATTTTTTTATTTTCATCTCCTCATTTGAAAACTTTTTGCTCACTAGATACAACTATTAGAGAGAACAAATGGTGTAAATCAGATTATTTCAGACAACTTGAGTTGAGCTTCTACACACACACAACTTATTTTACTGACCTGCATGAAGATCCAACACACCCTTTGCAGTAAGCCGATCAATTTAAAGGATCAATAAGCCTTTAATCTGCCCACTATGCTGCTGTTTTAGTGTACTGTTTGCAAACACTGCTGCTACTGCTTCTGTTGAGTATTGTATTATTTCAACATGCCTGCCTCCAGTCTGCTCAAGTATACACTAAACTGTGCTGAGCTTAGTATATGCCTGTGGGGAGAGACAAGGTCAGAGCCTAATGTAGATGCCAATTATTCACCTGTGTTTGCGCACTGAACTGCTTCTTTTGTTGAAACACTCTCACTCAGGCATAAGATTAGTTTTTTTTTATGTAGATTTCTATATAAGATAGCCACCATGTTTGCATTTGATGTATTTGTTAACACTGCAAACTACAATTTATGAATGGTCAGTACAGGTTAAGTAAAGATTTCTCTCCATTTACAAATCAAACATTTCAAATTTACAAAAACTACAGTGAATCCAAAAACCCCAAGCCCTGCTGTCTGAGCAAGTCAAGTATATTCTAATTTGAGTTAGAAAAAAAAAAAAAATCAATGCTAAAAATAGATGGAGTCAGGTAGCAGAGATCCTTTGGGGTCCTTAGGCTACTTGGGCCAAAGCAAAACCCCACACTCTGAATTTTGCAAATCCATTTAGAAAAATCAATTGGAACTCCAAACACTAAACACTGCATGCTGAGTGGAAGCCGTCCAAATCCCTTTTCTAATTAACATTCAAAGAGAGACATTTAAGCACAAGATTTTACAAAGACATTGAAACAAGTGACACCCTGTTGCCCTTTTGATTGAGCCTCAACATGCCAAGAGGAGAGTAGAGTTCCCCCAGCCATCTGGTCCTGTGGCTGACCTCTGGGCCTCCCACGCTGCTCCGACAGCCCTCGCCCAGTTATTGCAAAGCAACATAATTTCTTTCAAGTAATTTCTTTCTGAAAAGTTCCACAGTAAACTACAGTATAATGTGATTTAGCTCTAAACCCAGAATACCTTGTGGCAAACCATCTGACCACAGTTACTAACCCAAAAATGAAAAAGATATGATGTGTGTGGTCAGAGAGTGGAGCCAGGTAGTGGAAAAAGACAATATAATCACACATATCATCCCACCTGTACCATACAGGGTTAGAGGTTAGGGCTACAGGCTTGATGCTAAAATAGAAGTATTAGGGCCTTGATTTCAGTTTTAAGAGATAATTTCATAGTGGGAAATACATTTTAGTGGTCTTGACATGTATACAGCTAGTTTTAAAGAAAATATTTGAAAAACAAACTTCTTAAAGTTTCCTTTCTCTGTGTTTCAGGGCTGAAGCCTATGCCGAAAAGAGTGAGTGCATCCTTTATGTTTTTGTTGCAGTTTCTTCCATGGACAGCTGATCAAAAGTTGTCACTATCACATAATCTTGCAGTTTTTAACAGCATAAACCAACTGCGTGTATATGTCATGTACAGTTAGGGCCACATCAGCATCATCAGCATACATTATTAACAAGCAATAGGTGTGATAATACTGATGCTTTGTTTCAGATCGTGGTAAGGTTGTGGGAGGACTGCCTGATGTGGTCACCATTATGGAAAAGAAGGTATTGTCTGACAGTGTGTGAGATGTTTGTCTGTGTAAATGTGCACGTTTGCCTAACAAGTCACCTTTTCTTTCTTTTGATAGACCCTGAGTTTAACTTGCACAGTGTGTGGGGACCCCAAGCCTCAGGTCTCATGGTTGAAGAATGGAGCAGAGGTCGAACCTGATGATCAGGTAAATACTTCTATTGTTGTGGGCATAACAGGGATCAGAATCTATTTCCAAACTTGTTTTAATGGTCACTGAAGCGTGCACATAATTAAATTGTACATGTGACTTGTGCACCACACTGCATCATGTTCAGCACTTCAAACAGGGCCTCGTTCTTTTCTTTGGTTTCTACCTGTCACACGCTGCTACTGAATCTTTGGGCTGTTTAACCTCTTCAGAAACCCAGCCCCTCCTTCCTTTCTCATGATTAATTACATTATTAATCACACAAAATTGTGATAGTATATTTCTATTAACTTGTCTAGAGATACTAAGGAATTTCCACACTCATGTCTACTTTATTCTGTTGTGCTGCCTCCAGTTACTTTCACTGTGTTTAAATATTTTGCGCACTTACTGGAGGGATCTACATACTTTAGGTGAGGACAGTATTATCAGCACCCTCCTGTATCTGTAAAGGAACAAATCTACCTCACATAACTCACTGACCTACTTGCCAACCAGTATAAGTCTACAATCTGTCCCCAGTCAGTAGAGGCTCTCTCAACAGCACCAGCATCCTGTGGCTCCTACGGGCTTTGAAGATTTAAGTTGGAGAAACCTCGATCCAGGAGGAATTTATGTTCAAGTTTGCCCTCTTCTTTATTCATTCCCTCACCTGTTAATAATCTGTCTAAAACAAGAACTGACGTTGTTGGTGATGTATTTCCCAAACCTCAGTAGTGCGTCTCCCCTACCTAGTCACCACAGACGCGACTGAAGATATTAACATAAAAACAAACAGAGATACGTACAAATCCAGAGAATATTGCACAGAATTGCAGAATAGAAATAGGTATGACTGCTGGATGACACAGGCTTAAATAGCAGCGAGCCGGAGAAGGTGGTGAGTACCAGAGGTTAATGCTTTTGTACATATTGTCACTATGCATGAGCTTTTTGTGCTCTGAGTACCATTGCTCCCACCAAAACAATAATTACCTAATATTATGGTTCTGTTTATACAGCAGCTACCTTTCACTGGTCAAACAAAAGAGAAACTAGCAACCCACATATTAGCCTACACTGGTCTAATACATGAATGCATGTGTCCAAGAACATTTAATGTGTTAATTAGAAAAAGGTCATCAATTGGAAATTGGAAATGGCGTCTGTCACTTTTTTCAGGTTGATATGATTTTTAGGCCAGTAGGGTTTTAATTTCTCAAAATTAAAGGCAAGTGTTTCTCTTAAAAGCGACGTAATTAGCCTCCTACAAGTGCCACTCCATTTAATTGTACTAATGTCCAGACCTTGCAAATGAGTGGGCAGGTGTGAGAGAGGGAAATTAAAATACTGTATTCTCTTCAGCACCACTCACATGGTACGAGTCAGAGTACAAGTAGTCTGTCTTCTCTCAGGTGTCTGAAGAACATTGATATGAGTTTTTGTGGTCTCAAGAAGAACCAACAGAACATTATTTTATAATAATAATTCTGTCACATTTTGATTGAGCCAATGGGGCTAAGGAGCAGAACAGACTGGAGTAAATCATTAGTCCTTGTGTCCACCAAGCTCAGTGTGAGCAGTGCTCAGTTTTTGATAACAGGAGGTGGTAATCAAATCTCATGCTGCTGCTACGAGTAAAAGATAAATTAAATTTGAAATAAAACTTTAAGTGGCAGGCGTTTTAAATGCTAAATTATAAATTCCCATTCTGCCTTTCTCACCCTTTTAACCTTTGATTTCGTGTTTCAGTATGTGGTCTCCCTGGACCAGGGCAAGTTTGCCAGTCTGACAATCAAAGGTGTTTCCATGGAGGATTCTGGCAGATATACCATGATTGTCCAGAACAAATTCGGAGGGGAGTCTGTGGATATAGTGGTGAGTGTCACTGCTGTGTACTGCAAATGACTGGATTTACTCAGAGCCGTGAAATTTTTCAGATCATCTGTGGCACAAATCTTGTCTTTTCATTGGGGCCTAACTGTATGATATTTTTGTGGTCACACCTGTATGCAACTCAGAGCTGTTACATAGCTGATATTTGACCATGTGACTTTTGCCTGACCCTGATTTCACAGCTTTAACATGGCCAATGCTGCGAGTCCTGACCTAGGACATAACTTGCTTAAGACTCAAAATGAGGTGTTTAAATGTTGTGAAATGAAAAGCGTGGCACTTTGAAACTAAAGCATTTAAAAAATATATATATAGAGTAAACTAAATGCATGCATTGGAAATATTTACTCAATATTAACATTATGTCCTACTCTCTCTCTCTCTATCACTCCAGGTGAGTGTGTACCGCCATGGAGAGAAAATCCCTGAGGCGAAACCAACTTTGACCCCTAAAACAATCATCCCTCCCAAGCTCCCCATTGAGATCCCTCAGCCTAAGGCCCAGCCTGCTCCAAGCCCTGCCCCCTCTGCTCCTAGCCCCGCCCCTCCAAAGGCAGCCCCAGGAAGAGGAGTGAAGAGCCCCACTCCTACTAGGAGGAAGTAGAAAGCATAAACATCATATAAGATGGAGAAACACTGGTGCACATGTAGACCACACATAGTTTAGAAGCTTTGACTGGTATTGTCCATTTGGACGAATATTAAAATCATTAAATGAAATGGAGCTAATGCATTTTGGCGTTAAATTAGAGAGTCAAGAAAGCCCTGATAGCTAAAGTAATAACTGCAATACTATGCAAAAAAATGAGAAAAGAAGTATTACTGCGAAAACAACCCACCCTCCTAAAATGAATGAAATAAAATAAAAAACTACTTCATATCTGAACATGACTAAGTTAGAAATGAGTTTAATTTAATTGAAATGAACTGAAATGAAACTTGGATAAATCTGAAATTTGAATAAAACTATTGCTGGAAAAAGAATGAAATGTGTTTTAAATTCACACTGGGATGTAAAAGAAGCAGAACAATTAAATGCATAGTGGTCACAGACAGTCTTGTGTAAAAAAAAAAATGTTCTTAAACTCCACTTAAATCCATTGTACATCTGGCTAAAACAAAGGTATTTAAAAAACAGAGATTAATTCATCCACTGTGACTAGACAGACATTATATAGAGTTGTTGGTTACTACCATGGAGATGTCTGCTAAGACTGCTGAAGCACCTCAGAGCTATATTCACTGTCTCAAAACATGTTCAAATATGCCAACTATAAAAACTTGATGTTTTTGATATGCTCTCATCAGTATCCTGCTGAAAAGACATGTCTTATTTTTTATTGATGCCAGCATTTTTGACTGTTTGCCCTTACGAAACCCTTGGCAGAAATTCTTAATTCCCCCCCAACACCCCACACCCCCACCCACACACTACAACCACCACCCTTTGAAGCCAAGTTGTGGCCCTGTGGAGAGAGGTGGGCCTACTCTGCCTATAGCAGAGGTTCTCAAACTTTTTCTGGCACACACCCCTTCAGAAGTAAAAAAATAAAATAAAAAAAAGGACCCCCCGTGTTTATTTTCTCTACATAAATCATTTTCATTCAACTTAGTTTCACTCCATATTTTTCCCCTGGTCATCCAAGACCCCCTTACCCCTCCCCCCGAACCCCCACACCCCCCACCACCGCCCACTCGCCCGCCCGCCCCCTCACTGGTCTCTGTGGTGGTTTGACTTGGTATTACGGTTATAGGACGTGTTTTATACATGAAGGATTTCCTTTACATGTTTCTGTACATCTCTCTCCTGTAATGGTTTCTTCAGGATGATGATGCACAACAAAAACAAAACAAAACAAAACACAGGCTTAGTATCACAGCTTCCAGCCACTGCTACATCCAAAAAGATGAATGCTCACACTATGTAGTTTTTACCTTCCTTGAAAAATAATACTCGCTTTCACAAAGAACATGTTAACACAGGTACAGAGAGAAATAGGTCAGGCTGTACAAAGCTGTCATTATACTGCCACCTCCTCAACACTATGAACCGATGGCTGCAAATATATAACACAGTCCTCCTTAACATCACCATGGTGAGATATTGAACATGCTGAAGATCAGCTGGCAGTGAATCACCACTTAGTAAACCAGAGCCGTAGAGCAGGACTGTCACTCTGCTGCTGCCGCCGCTGAACACTGTCACATCTAAATTCTGCTTAATATCGACTCTGATGGTTAGCACAAAAATATTTTTTGGAAAATATATATACATTCTACTTTACAGCTTAAATCTTAAATATGTACAGTCCTCCTGCTTAGCATCCAAAACAGCAGAAACAGGCTTACTATAAGTAGTCAGGTTTAAAGACTTGTGCCCAAGTGCAGGAAGTAGTGATGGCAGAGCTGATGAAAAGATGGCTGATGAGATTTGTGGTTCATTAAAGCTGATGAGAGGAGAAGAGCAGACGGAGGGGAGAGAGGGAGGGGAGGAGGGTAAATTCATTGTTTCTGTGTTTGCTGTTGCTAATAAAAGAAAGAGATTACAATTTGCTGATCCTGTTTAGTCATTCTGTCAGAGAGAAAGAGACCGAGAACAAGAGACGGACTGTGAGAGCGAGAGGACTGGAGTAATGGAGAGACTGAAAGAGAGAAAGTGAGACTGTGAGGTTGCTATTGTTTTGTGTTACTTTTGCTGCTGATGTGTCTGCTCTGGCGGTATGAGACCAGTCTTGTCATGCTTGTTAACAAGTTGAGAATGAGTTGAGTGACTGAATGAAAAGGAGAGATATATAGTAGGAGGGGTGCAGTGTGTGTATATGGTTGTGTATTTTTTTCTTTTTCTTTTTTTTTTTCTTTTGCTAGTGCCTCCGTTGTGTCCTTTGGACATGAAGACAAATTTCATCTTGTCATAAACCGTGTGTAAATAAGTGTGAAAGAAAGGGAGACGCAGACTGAGACAAAGCGTGTGTGAGAGATGAATGTAGATAATTCAGTGTTGCGTGGCAATAAAGGACTTCTGAAGTGCGACTGAGAAAGACAGGATGAGAACGAGACTGGTGTGTATGAGAGAGAGTGGGAGGGAGAGAAAGAGACAGAGATCTGAATCATTTTGATGTTTCGCTGATCATCTGCTGTGAGATCATTTTCCTGACTTTTTAATTAATTTTCACATTTTTAATCAACATAATTACTGAGGATCCAAATGTTACCATGACAACAAACTTTTAATTTCAATAAACTTGGAAAAGGACTCATCTCTGTGAAACACACCGACAGCCTGTGCACTTACAGACACACAAACAGATGCATGCATACAGACACACAACCCGTGCACACAATCATAAGTACACATGCATGCGCACGCACACACACACACGCACGCACACACACACACACACACACACACACACACACACATACATATACACACATGCGCACACACATATAGACGGCTGCTATCTAAATGGAATAGCTAGCCAGTGCTGATAGCATGAAATTGTGTTTCCAAATATAACACCGTGTCATTGGAGTGTGTGAGTGCGTGTGTGCGTGTGTGTGTTGAGAAACAAGACTATAGAATATATGCTCTTCTACTGTCCTCCACATGGGGGCACTATGGTAGCATGCACACACACAGACACTGTTACTCACTTTTAGGCACATACATGCACTTGCTCACTCACACGCACACACAAACACACACACACAGACACACACGGATAGACAGGCCTGTCCTAATTAAAGCAGCACTGCTCAAACAATGAGATAAACTAGGAGCAGAGACATTTTGTCGGTGTGCACTAACACACAGCCACATTTTAAAATACTGCTATTACGTACACATGCACATGAGTGTATATGCTACACGTGTGCATAGCACACCTACACAATTTGCACTGTGTAGGTAAATGATGCTAATTATTCTGATGATGATACTGATTACTGCTGATTTGGGTCTAAAAGACAGAGGAGGAGAGAGGTACACAGAGGGATATGAAAGGATATGGGATGTGAGGAACAAGCAAAGGAGAAACGAGAGGACATAGGAACTAATAAAGAACAGAGGGAGAGAGGAGAAACAAGAAGCGTGTCATTCTGCACGCTGTTTCAGTGCAGATGATCGTTTCTTTATTTTTCTGTGAGTAGAAGGACAGCTACAGGAGAAAGGCAAGGAGGGTCGAGAGTAATTCGGAAAGGGAAGGAAAGAAAGCTGAGAAACAGACCTGGGAGGGAGCAATAAGGCAGAGGAAGAGGTGTGGGAGACAAAAGGTGGAAGGAAGGAGAGAAGAAAGATAGAAACGAGCAGGAGAGAGGAAGAGAGAGGAAAGCAAAAACAGCCTTGCACAACAATCAGACAAAATGTGAGGTGTAACACACTTTGCTAGCACTGAAATAAACCTGCCTGTTTCTGATTCATCAACCATGACAGTATCTCCAATCTCACAGGAGCTTTCACACCAATCAAAAAAAAAATCTCTGCAAATTCTGGCTCGTAAATATAAAATTTGACATAATCAAGACAGCTGAAACGTGTCTACTCGCTGATCAGTGTGGTAAAGACTGACTTTGTGAACCCTTCACACTACCATAATCCTGACTGACCATCCGTCCTGTCTAACCTCTGGCTGGGATTTCCCCTCAGATTGGTGGTAGATCTGGAGTAAATCAGCCCAGTAATCCTGCACTGTGCCCCCAGCCTTTCTATCGAAACGACTCTTCTGTGCAATACAAATGAAGTAATATACATGACATAAAGTTCACAAGTACATCAAGATAATCACTAGTACAGCATGAAAAAGGAACAGAGAAGAGGATAGTGAGACAGAGAAATGAGAAGGGAAGGACATAATGTGGACAACATAGGAAAGAATCATGTGAGGTCTGATCAAAAAGCAGGTGAGCTGTTCTCATGCTTCCTGCAGCTCCAGTGCTGTACTATTCTTTGGCTTGCTGGGTTATCAAAATATTTTCATGAGATGTGAGCAGATTAGAGTAATTCATGCTGTGCATTTTAATCCAAAGAACTGTCTTTGGACATTTTCCCGTCAAGCACATTATTTGACAGAAATTTAGAGTGTTCTCTCGGCACAACATGCTCAAAACTCACTGTAAACTTAAAGGCTGCCTTTGCATCGAGTGAAAAATGACTCATCTCTACAAGGAGGCATGCTGAATGTTCACATCTGGTATATTTCCACTGATATTAAGCAGCGCTTTGCAGGGAAACACACTTCTCCCTCTGCAGGGAAGTCAGGTAGCTCAGCTACAGGGCAGCTCCCCTGGAGCTCGTATGTAGTGACTCAGTGTCTGGCTGTTGGAGACTTCACCAGGATGGATGCTTGACAACACAGGGACTTAAACCCTGGATCTCTGGTCCAAGGACAGCGTGCCTACTTGCCATTCCACTCTGTAGCCCTAATGCCACTCTGCTGGGATACTGTGAGCCCTTACACATATTAAATCCAGAGGCATTGTTTGTGTCAACACCGTGCAATAAATCATCTTCTAGAGTGAAAGAACCACAAGGATGAGCTTTGCTCTCAGTAGAGCCATGTTGGAAAGGATAGCACAGTGACTCATTGTTTCACAGAAACCCAAAAGAACTTGTGAGCTCTCCGTATTCATATGATTTCCTTCAGGTTTTCTACTTTTCTCTTACATTCCCGACATGAAAGTTAGTTTTACTCAAGTCTCTAAATTGTTCACATTCATGACTGTGACTCATCGTCTGTTTGAGCATGTGTCATCCTGTCCTCAACAGAAAAGGGATAGAGAGACCGGACAGCGTTTGTGAAACTTTGAAAAATGTTTTCAGGGTAGTTTGAATGGAGTCTGCCAGAATGGGAGACAATGAGAATCATGTGTGGTTTTAACTGCAGGTGCTTCTTCCTGGAAAGCTGACTTTTTTGAAGGAGGAAGACTCTCAACTGACAGCACTGTTCTTCTCCCCTCAGAGCCAAATTACTAACAAAAATGAACTCCGTATTACCATACTCTTCTCAGTAAGTCTCTCTGCCTCTATCTCCCTCTAACTACTATCTCTCTACTCTCTATTCATGTCTACCCCCCTTTTCTTCCTCTATTTCTTCTCTCTTTCAGTCTCTCCTCCCTTACTCTTTTTTTTTCACTCCTTCTCCAATCACTGTGAAATTGCAAGGCGGCTGGTTGGGGACTTTTCTGACAGAGAAATTTGGCTCCGATCAGAATCACTACCAAGCATTCCTGCATTCCTTTCTCAATTTAAATGATTTTGCAGCTTCACAGACACACCCACCCAGACAGCCAGACATACTCATGCTGACACTTTGCAAGTCTCCCGCCCTTCCCTTTCTCTTTTGCACACACTCACTCTTTCATTTCTCTCTCTCTTCCTCTGTCATACACACACACAAACTTACGCATACAAAACACAATTCACACCTACAAGTGGTGTGACTGGCGAGGTGCCAACAACCAGGAGCCCATACAGTTGCTTCAGTGACTTTAGTTAGCTCAGAGAACAGAGAGACAACAGAAGAGGGGCTGCAGCTGAAGGAAGAGACAGAGATGGGAAGGCAGATCAAACGAGTGACAATTTAGCAAAGTGTATCATTAGAACATGAATAATATGTTTATCCTGGTGTGTATCTGTGTTGCAGGATGCACTATTATGCAGTCTCTCAATAATGTGCCTTATTTCCTCTCAAACCGCATGCAGATGAAATTTGAGCTCCTTGGAAACAGCGCAGTCTCTGATGCATGTCAACATGTCGCAGTCGCACAGACAAAGGAAGCTGTCGAGTCTGCTAGCAATTTTCATTTTTTTTCTTGATGTGTGGGGGCCAGCTGTCTCACTGAGATTATTATATGAAGGCAGCACACCCGGTTTTTCCTCACCTGTCTGTTCCGTACATCAGATGTTCTTCTTGACTTTCTGCATTGAACTGCCGAGGCACAGCGAACAGGTGTCTGCACCTTCGCAGGCAAAGGGGCAGAGACTCTGAGGAAGAAGCTACCTTGTAATCAGCCACTTCAAATTCAGCCTCTCTCACTCTCAGTGTCTCATGCCATCAAGTCATCAGCTGCAACCAACCAAGAGTCATGAGCATTCATCCTCCTCCTGATTTTACTACAATGTATCATTTGTCAGATAAAATAATACCTTACCTCAGATAGTTAGAGGCATCTTTTCTTTCGTACTAAAATACCTTTGTCCGTATAGTCCCTATCATCTGTTGAAATTACATGAAAAATAAAGGAGAAATCAAGGAGCATTTCCTAATGTCCAGTGGTGTTACCCAATTCAACAAGCCCATGAACCAAATATTTTGTCATTGATTTCTAAAATGCAGATGATCATTACAAACTGTATTCGTGTAAGCTTTTTATATTCTGCCACCTGGTTAATTTTAGGGTACCTACAACGGCTTGGTTAAGGTTAAGGAAAAACTGCAGTCATGGTTAAAAGAGACTAAAATGGTCTGTCGGTAGAAGATAGGATGCAGTCTCCGGTGTCAAAAGTTCTTGGGCTCATTAACAATATCACACAACTTCTGCCATTGTTTGTTGGAGACAGAGGACATAACTTGTATTGCTACAAGAGGAAATCTAAACAAGGAGGTTACTGAGACCTGTAAAAATAAAAGGACTTCATAGGTCATCTGTGCAAGCAGCCTGCTACGACCTGTGGTTAAGTTTTATTGTTAGGTGACCAGTAGTGGTGGGAGCAAAGTTCCTTACTGTGTTTAATACATTGGAAATGTATAATCTGACTTGGTTGCTGTTGTTGAAGCAAACTGAACATGCCTACGTAACGTGTCATCAGCTGTTTATGTGTTCAGGAAATGCTCATCACTGTGTGGTTTAAAAATTAATTAAAAACATTAACAGTATGAAAAATCTGATTTCTGTGTGTTTTTATTAAAAGTGCTTCATGTTTTTAATTTTTGTTGGATGATCTAAAGCTGTATAAATACACAGTAAGCTAATGAATTGTACAGTGGCCTTCTTGTTTAGTAAGGACAGTGTGTGACGTCCAAAGTCCCTCAGGTCAAATCCAGTCTTTGGTAACAAGAAGTGAACTGTTTAAGTTCAGCAGAGAGCTATTATTGCTGCGTGAAAGTGTGTTTTAATATTCATGCACAGACATGAGAGTACAGTGGTTGTGGTTGTGACCTTACAATTAGAGGAGAGGACTTTTGCCCACAAGGTCTCTCGAGGATCAAATTCCCAGAGGCAGTCTAATGAGAAGGACCGAAATCTGCGACACACCTGCTGTCCCTGCATGCATTATATGTCTATTTAAGAGTTTGCTTTTTCTGCTGTATGGTGCTGTATATTATATACACTGTAATTCATAGTGAAGCTGCAGGTACATTTAATGTATTAACAAGTTATTCTTTTCAGACTGTGTTGAAAACAATTATTTAGTTTGAACTTTTCAGTCTGTTGTGCCGCTGACTGCCATATTTTGTGCGTCTAAAACTGTAACTTCTTTTAGCTTCACGTAAGTTCACCTACGTAGAACCAGGTCAGAAGGTAGAGGTAAATGTTTTAACCTTTGGTCTGGTCTGCTGTGAGGTTTCAAATCAACTGAAACTTCAGTCATCCCTGAAGAGTACTTTAAAGAGTACAAATTTTCTCACCTTCTGAACTGTTGCTAAGCAGTCAACATATCAATTCCAGATTTAATTTTAGTCTTTTATTGCCCTGGTGATCAATGTGGTATGTCCTCCTATGTCCTTGACACTGAACTGATGGTAAGAATTGCATTTGTCAGAACAGGAGTGGGCAAAAGGATAACAGTATTAGTAAGTTTTCTGAAAAATGAAATGCCACCATGTTAATGCAAAAAAAGACCATACTACAATCCAATATTGCCATTAAACTGTTTGAACCAATGTGAACTAACGCATAATTTATAATTTAATTAATGATCCTGAGATACAGTGTGCTGTAACTCTCACATATGAGGGGTGAAGTTCATACAGATCGGGGTTTCCCGTAGTGTTTTATAGTGGAAGTGGGCCATCTTGTCTGAGAAAAAGGTCACCCCTGCTGACATCATAAAGAATTGATACTGAACTTTTATGAAATAAAATATGAACCTTCAGGGAAAAGATATCATATATTAATGAATGTGACTATTGTTTAGGCTGTCATCTACTCACTAAATTAATCATGAGATGAGAGGCATCAGGATGCTGGTGGCTTATGACCTTGACTAAGCAATGTCCTGAGGGAAATTGTACTGATACGCATCAAATTAAAGGAAAAAACCAACATAAAATGTCTTCGTAAGCAGTTCGGCCACCATACTATAGATTCTTCATGTCTCTGTAACTTTTACTGGAGGGCTCAAACACCATCCTTCCAAAAGATATTCTCTTACTTAGAGTGTTGATCATGGTGGTGGTTCAAACTCTTCCATAGGTGATGTGAAAGCACTCACTTCATGAGTCACATCATTTTTATACTCATCAAACCATTCAGTGACCCATGGTGCCCTTCATGAAATCATTTGCATTTTTTTACTCTATGTTTCCACATTCATTTATTCAGGCTTTCTTTTTTCTTGTCACCCATCCACAAGCCTTATCATAGCATTAGGGTACATGACAATGAAATGTATTATTATACCAAAATACATCTCTGTATATCATTTTGGATTTGGAGAAAAAAAAAAAAACATTAACAGTGGCATTTAAAGAGACAAACATGAATAAAGGAAGCTGAGAAAGAAGGAATGGAGAGAAAGACAAGAACAAAGAAAGAGTGTAAACAACAGGAATAATAGGACTAAAGAGGCCAAGAAATATTTTGTCACTTGTTAAGTGAAGATACGACTGAATTGCACGATATGTACATTTCTATATGTGTGCGTGTGTGTGTATAAGTGTGTGTGTACATGGTAGCAGGATGCTGTTGCTCCTGGCAGCAGGGCCGTATACACTTCCCCTGTCATGGCCAATCATTGTCAAGAAGACCGCAGCTCCTCCGCACAGACACACAAACACACACATACACATACGCTTTCCTGCTCTCTCTAGTAATATGAGGGTCAGCCATGCAGTCACCCATTCCTGTTATTGTCTTTGCTTTCATATACACAGAGTGGAAGACATCAACAAGCTGCAATAAAACTGTACATAGCAAGGCCGTAACTATGTTCAGACATTTCGACCTGAGGACAAAGCTACTTACTCTGTGGTTCTCAACATAATTGAAACATGTTAGTGAGCATGTATTTAATGTGTAAGTGCTTCATCTGTGCAGTCCAGCCCAGAGAAAATAAAAAAGGTCAGCAAAGATCTTTTCAGGCTGGGTGTGCAGAGAGGGTTTGGTGGTGGTGGTTGGAGGGGGGGGGGGGGGGCGGGGGGCAAAGTCTTGCATTGTCCACTAAAACTGAGGCACAAATATAATATCCCACACCCACACTCTCACACACACTAATTGAAGATGAGCAACAGAAAAACAAACTTGGACGCAGGGATAGCTTTCAGATTTAAATGTAAAATCCATATATTTGAAAGGACTGCAGTGGTTGCAATTTAGTAGCTGAGGCAGTTTAGACTATAGAGAAGGTCTGGGCAATAATTTAATTTAGTTGTCTTTTATCAGTTTTCAGCAGATATGAACTTGACATACGATCGTTCAACAAATTTCTGACCAAGTTAATTATTCCTTGCATGGTGTAGTTAAAAAATAACAAAATAAATTTTTAAAGTTTTACACATTTGAAGTGGGTCTCATGTAGGTGTGGGTAATAATACAGTATATTTAGTGACACAATATAAATTTGTCATCATTGATTTTATATCCCATTTATAATGTGGTAGCTATCCCTTTAACATCATCATTGTGGCTAGTGTTGCATATCAACACAAAGGTCTGCTGTATAGCAGTATTGGATTAATGGAGCTGTTGCATCAATATGATGAAGGATCTTGATCTGTCTGTTATTATCTACTGGATTAGCCAAAAACTGGCATTTCTGTCTGTCTATTTTATCTGTGAACGGTTTCTAATTTGACTTTTGAGAAAACTGTTATTATGATATGTATACACAGATAAAATGATATCAAAATGCATATATCTTGATAGATTTTTACTTGTATCACCAACATCTGGCATCAGTTAATGCCTCTGAATTTGGTTTGATTATTTATATGCCATTTTATATAATATAATTTATATAACTTGTCCTGTATATCCTGTATATCACGTGGTGATATACAGGATATTGAAATCAGAAGGTAATGGTTTCAATCAAATGACCCTGCCCTACCACAAGAAGACATTATCTTATTTTATGCCCTATAGTGTTCCTTTGTTTTTTTCCTTTGTTGCGAGACTTTTCTAAGTGGAAAGAGAACATTAAATGACCAAATCACACATATTACCAGTATGATTTTACACACACATACACCCACAGTCCTCTACAATGTATAAGGGTTTTAAAAAACTATGGGTTGTATGATTTTGCAGTTTGTGTGTAAAATTTCTGTCACTGTTTCTTATGTCCTAGTTCCCAATCAAAGGCATGAGCCTGCATGTGGAGCACTTACATAACACTGTGGAGGTAGATACAGTAAGTACAGAGATGGTGTGTGTGTGTGTTTGTTTGTGTGTGTGTGTGTGCGCGTGTGCATGTGAATGCCAGGTGATCATGAAAGCTGCTTTAGTTACTAGCGCACCAGGAGCCAAACATGATTTATTTCCCTCTTTGTCAGTTCATGCACCCTCTCTCTATTCTTCTCTCACCTTTTTAATCTCTCCCTCCCTCTGTCTCTCTCTCATCCTCCTCCTGTCTGTCAGCATATTTTCCTCACTCTATTGGCATACTGAATTGCTAATATTTGTTGAGCTTAAAGGAGGCTTTCGTGAGCTGCTCATGCAGCCATTTGTCTCAGTGTATGCTCTGCTACACTGCATACTCCAGTGGAGCAGGTACAAAATTAGTGTTAGCTACAACCTGTTGCAGCTAAAAATGCAGGGACTTTGATCATGCCACTGTACCACTATCCTGCTATAGAACTGGTGTCAGACAGATGTACCATTAGATAGCAAAGCAATGTTGTTCTATTTCTGTAATTCTTGAATGAGATACACAGAAGCCAGTGTGTCCAAGAGGACCATCGCTTTATAAATGTTCTCTTTTTGTTGACTGAAACAATTTTTAATTATGATTTAAATATATTCTGTCAACAAGAGAGTGTTTTTCAGAACAAAGCAGATCAGTTAGTCAGTATCTTACTGTATTTCACATGGAACAATAATTCACAAGTGTGTGTTCCCCCAAAGTTGAAATGAAACCCTTCAGCTTAGAAGACCATTTTTACCGTCCACTATTTTCAGCTTGACTCCAGGACACCTCTTGCAAAGCTGAATTCAACTCAGTGAACTATATCAGATGATAATCCCTCCCTTGCTTGCTACCTGCTGCTGTCAGGTTCAAGAGTCACAACCATAAGTGGCAAAAACTTATTGACTGCTGTCAAACGGTGCAGAAAAAGAATCACTTGACAATATGCTTTCACATCTCATCACTGTAGGACAGACAGAGGATAGATTAAAGTAGCTATGGCCTCGATTTTCTACACTCAGTTGCATATCAGTGGGGTCAGGAGCCAGTGTACACTGGACAAAATGAGCAAAAACACCATGAAAGGCTGTCAGTCCACGACACGATGAACACAGATACTAATGGAAATTTGCTGTCTACACACATTAGAATAGCTTGTGTATGGAGGAGAAGGAAGAGTCCCATACAAACTAACTCAAAACAGGAATTAGTGGAACTAACAATTGGGCTGCCATGGCTTTGAAAACATAATCTATTTGATGTACAGGTGACCAGCCATCCCAATGCCATGTTAGAAATGACCTCAAGGTCCTTCATGGTGGTGCACTGATGAATGAGACCATCCTTCAACTGGATGTCATGACAGCAAACTTCCACCCTGCTGAAATGTCTTCGGTCATGACACTGAATCTACCAGCTTCAGGGTTGCTTTAAGCTGCGAACAGACTTAAAGATTATTGAAACCTTGACACTCCACGCATAATGTTTCAACCGACATACTATACACACAAACACACACACACACACACAAAAGAGAGTTAAATCTGGATGGAGAGATGAAGGCAACATGAACTGCAAACTCTACAGTGAGTGATAGAGGTGAGGCCACTTCACCCACCAGGTGAGCCGCTCTGGTCAAATTGAGAATTCTCGTTTTTGTCAAAGACTCTCCGGGGCACCCAAAAAAAAAAAAAAAACCCCAAAAAACAGACTGTAAGGCTGTATATGATTTCATAGTGTGACTGAATCACACTCTGCCATGGCTTCAAAATGATGCATTTTTCTGCACAGACCGCTGCGTGACACTTAATGTTAATATATAACATTAGAGTAGGTAGAACAGTAAGAGGACAGGTTGGGGGAAGGTATTAAGTCTGTCTAGCATAGCATTAATCCCTTTTTGCAGATTTGGCCTCAGCTATACCTTAGGCTAACTTGGATAAGCCCCACTTGCTGCAATTTTTTTTAAAAAACAACAATACAACAGGTACTATCCAGCCTGGATAGCTTTGTCATTTTGTATTTTGAGACATTTCAAGTGGTTATTGTTACAGAATTGGGGTGGACAATTACATTTCTTTTTCCTCACCATTACTGGGTTTCCATAATTTGTATTCTTTTGTCACAATTTACCCCCATCTCTCACATGTTAGATTTATCATCCTGTGCACAGTTTGTCACATAGAGTAATGCACAGTGGTCATTTGTTAATACAGCTTAGGGAGAAACCGGGAACGCTTGGTTTAATGCAATAGATCTCCCCTCTAATCCAAAGACTGCAGACTCACTGTCACATAAAAATGAGATGCACAGAGGCATTTATTTTGATCATAATCTTAATACGATTAATCATGTACTCCTACTGGCATCATAAAGCGTGAGTTTGCCATTTGTTCACCATTTTCAGTGAGTTTGGTTTTTATTGTTGTTTCTCCTCCTTGCACACATAACATCAGCAGTGCTGATTTCAGTAATAAATTTCCACTGAATCACAGGTCAAATGATTCAGTGAGTCAACACTCCACTCGATCCAGTGTCGTTCAATCTGTTGTTGCGGCCAAATCATTTATAGCCGGCTCAGCAATGATAATGTGCTCCCACTGTTTAGTGAACAGACTCTCTTTCGGGAATCGAGTTTAACAAAGAATGATGTTAGATACTTGGTTCCGTTATACCCTGTATAATAAGGGAAACATGTATGGCCACGCTGGGTGCTCAGGCTGTGGGTGCCACCATTGTACTAATGGGTGTTAGATGCAGGACTGAAGACTTTATCATTCCATAAAAAGAGGTAAAATCAAAGAATGGGGGGGGGGGGGGGGGGGGGGGGGGGGACATACTATAGAGGAGATAAGATTTTTTAAAAAGGCCAGTCTTTGGTCAGATGTAATTCCAGGGCTTGGGGTGTTTGATAAAGCATCAGAGAACGAAGCTGCTGGGGCGGCAAGGAGAAAGGACATACACTTATAAATCTCACATGTCTCTGTCTCTTCAGATTCTATTAAGGCCACACTATCACAAAACACCTGATCTGACACCTGTGTGTGTGTGTGTGTGTGTGTGTGTGTGTGTGTGTGTAGGTCATAATAACCTCTACAGATTCCTGAGTATAACACCTGACACCCACACGATGCACACACACACACACACACACACACACACACACACACACACACACACATACACACACACACACACACACACACACACATCTCTGGAAGGTGGTGGAATTGATTTTACACAGAAAGATCCAATCCAAAGTTACTTATTAGAGCTGCTAACCACTAATACCCTGCTCACCTGGCTGAGGTGCTTGTGGTAGTGGCCCAGTTGACCCTGATGTCACTTTCCCTATTCTGTCTTTGTGCAGACCTATTTACCCTTTATCTCCAATGCCTATTATCATGACTTTTACCTGACACTCCTCTACTTTCATTTCCTCTTTCATTTTTAGGCATGCTAGTGGCATGACTGTGGACAGGAATGTTGATCTGACTGTCTGTTCATCCACCACTGAAATATCTCAACAATTACTGGATGCATTGCCAGATTTTGTGCAGATATTCTTGGTCCCCAGAAGATGAATCCTAATGACCGTTGTAATCCCCTCACATGTGGTCTAGGACTACCTTGAGGTTTTGTGTAAAATGTCTCAACAACTTTTGGATGGATTGCCATGAAATATGATACAAACATTAACGCCCTATTCAGGATAACTTTGGTGATCAACCTTTCATATTTAGCACCATCATCAGGTCAAAATTTTAATTTGTCCATTATTTTAATTAATGACTAAATACCTGCAAAACTAATGTCATTCCCATCACCCTCACATGTACTTTGTGTTTAGAGCTAATTAGCAAAGTTAGCACGCTAAACATATCTGTCATTGTGAGTGTGTTAGCATGGTGACATTAGAATTTAGCTCAAAATCTCAACGTGCTGCAGTCCAGCCTCACAGAACACAAATCCGGACCTGATTCTCCAGAAATTGTCTAGAGTTCATATTTGAAAACAGCTTTAGTCTTGTTTCACTTTGCCTTTCTATTCTGTTGTTTTTCTTTTATCTCCTCCTTTCCTCCAACCCCTGCAACCACTGCCCTCAAAGATAAACACACACACACACACATACATACACAGTAAACACATCACTTTAGCTTTTGATAGTATGGTTCAATTGGTTAGGTATTTTATCCTTGGGACAAAACTGTGTGTGTCCGTGCATGTCTTTGTGTGTGCGTGGTTTGAAAGTGTTCCCCTAACTTGCTGCCATGTTGAATATCCACCATCATACGCCGCCCTCGTTCAGACAACCAAAGAGAAACAAACAAGGGCAGTGAGGAGCAAAGACATGGGCAGAAAAAGACAGAGCGAGAAGACAGAGCAGAGCAGGAGAGTGGAAGATGAGAGCAGACTCAGGAGGCATTTGCACAACAGGAATCCTGAATTTCCATTTCTTGTCACAGACACACAAATATAGAGAGAGAGCGCAAAAGAGGGAAAATGATTCACTCACTCTGCCAACTGTGGATGATGCCAAAATGATAATCACGCCTGAATCCCTGCAATGATGCCAAAATCCATTGCCATTTCCCATTTTAGGCGATTGGCCAATACAATAAGTACATAATAGCATTTCAGTGTTTCCCCAAGATATGTTTTTTGGCAGTGTGAAAAGGCCCCTGAAACAGCATTTAGATGTAATACTAAAACTCTCCATTGAAACCAATAATAATGAAATTCTGTGACAGCAAACCACGTGGTGATGAAGTTCTCCTGTTAAATCAACAACTGTCTGCCAAAGATTAAACTCCGAGCAGCGAGGGCTCTAATCTGTGATGTTATCACGAGACAGATGCAGGAGCTCCTTCGCTGATAATGAGTTACAGACTGGCTCACTCTTGTTTACTTTTTTTTTTCCAGTCACTTAAAACCTCCCCAGACTACAAGATATCAGCCCGATAATGACCTGATCAAACAGACATGAGGGAATACAACCTTCATGGATGACAACTTGTGGTTTTGATGTTGAGAGACACAGTACAGGACAACCAAGGCAGCCTATGGGGCATAAATAAAGACCAGCATATCTATCTTTTGAGCTTTTGTGACATCTCTAGGGACAGGTTTGATTGTGGTACTTCATGTGATATTGATGAATCACAGTACAGTATGCTGACTCAGCTCTCATAAGTTGGCAGCGCTAATTTAGTTTGTCCAGTCTGAGGAAAACTTTATCCTTCACTGTCAGGTCTTCCCCATCTATCATCATTTTAAAATTCTCTATTGTACTTATAAACCTATTTATTGTCATTTTAATAGTTTATATACATTTTCAGTTTCTTTGTGAAGTACTTTCGTCAGCATTTCTAGGCTGGACCGCAACAGTGGGGCCAGGCCTATAAACACAAATATCTGTCACTGAGTGGTTGACTGACTGAGTGATGAAGTTACACCACTGCTTGGGCGGCCGAGTGCTGGAGTTTCCCCGTTGAACTGACACATACAGTTTCTATTACGTTGTCAGGGTAGCGTTTTCAGGGAGTGTTGCCTTTGTTGGTAGATTTAATGACTTTTCACACCCCTTGAGGAACTTTTTTTTTTCCCTTGGAAAAAACACCTAGCAAATTTTTGGTCAAATCTTAGCTACTTTCCACAGAAGAGTGCCGCCAGTATTGCCCCACAAGCAAGCATGAGGTCAGGCTTTCCCTCCACAGTCTTACTGGGCCATGTTTCAGTCACTATTTCTTACTTCTTCCATTGTCTGACAACAGAAACAGAAAAAAACTAGTGAATGAGAACAGTTTTATTGGGAATTCAGCTGTATTAAATTACTATATATGTGAGCACAGAGAAGAACATAAATTTATTTTAATATATTGTTATTAAAATATGCGTGGGTTTTCTCCAGGTACTACGACTTCCTCCTACAGTCCCAAAAACATGCACATTAGGTTAACTGGCTACTCTACATTGCCCCTAGGTGTGAGTGTGTGCGTGTGTGGTTGTCTGTCTTTGTGTGTCGCCCCTGTGATTGACTGGCGACCAGTCCAGGAGTTTGAGGACATAGTTGAAAACTCTAGTCAGCTGGAATAGGCGCCAGCTCCCCCGTGACCCTAATGGATCAGGCGGTATAGAAAACAGATGGATGGATATTGTTAATATGTCAGTGACGCACACATCCACTGTACGCAGTAAAGCAGTTAGAGCAAATTATAGATATAAAATCCACATATTTTCTCCATTTTTATCTACTGGTGTCCTCTTTAAAAATAGAAGTACAGATTGTTAGCTTCTATATGGAAGCAGAGATGATGGAAATTATGATAATTGTTGACGGCCCAACTCCCACAAAACTGATCACTCTTCCTGAATCTGCCCCCTGTTAAACTCTCCCTCCTTCCTATTCACATACTGCCAAACAAAGACTTTGTCCTATCTGGTGACTAAGATTGTACAGTCTGTGTTATGATGATAACTGAGCGGAGTCCAAGTTAATTAAAGGAGCTTTGCAATTTGAAAACTGAGGGGAAAAAAGCACTGCACATTGTCTAGCAGCACACAAGAATTACAGGTGCCCACAGCTGTAGGACTGGTGTTTGACCATTATGAATAAATTCTTAGCAGTTAAAATGAGAACTTACAGTAAGCACCAGTGGGCAAAACATGACATTAACCTGTCTTTTCTCTCAGTGAAGGTTACAAATGTTTATAGAAAGATGTTTCAGGGTTGACTTCTATTAAAGCACAGGTCTACCCCCCCCCACCACACCCACCCACACACACACACCCCCACCCACACACACACACCCACCCACACACACACACACACCCACACACACACACCCACACCCACACACACACATCCAAACACACACGTTCTGCTGACAACAGTTTAAGGTGTGGTAGTCCATTTTGCTCCCCCACTCTCTCACATGCACCGTCACTGATAACAGTGTTTGTTTTGTTCTGGAGTGGAGAAGTATTATGAAAATAAATGCACACTATCCCACACTGAGACTGGATATCAGGCAGATAACAGACTTAGGTTAAGCCATCGCTATCTGAGAATGTCCTAATAACAAGAAACACAGCAGCATCTATGAGTTACTGATGGCAGACCAAGATCTTTAGCAACATGACTTCCTGTTTTCACATATTTAGATATATATTACACTTATAAAATCTCTTTTATGGAGTTAATACCTGAAAATGATAATATGGAGCACAGAGTTTATACTTTGCCTGTCCCTTCACTTTTTTCATTTCACTTCTACGATACTAATATGTACACTGTTAGTTAAGACTTAAAACACAGAAAATTAATATAAAAAAATAACCACAAGCACTAGTTAAAACTAACAGCTATGACAAACAATGACAAACAACCAGGCTAAATCAACAGCATCACTGCCTGACAGCACCAATGGTGAAACAAGTATTAAAGATCCTGTGAAATGCACTAAATATTTACAGTGCAGAGAGCATAATCACGCATGTGGAAATGTGAGCATGTTACAAATGACTTCTTTCTCCCTTTCATTCTGTCTCAACAGACATAAAATATTTTGAGTTAACAGTCTAATGAATAAAGTTTAACAAAGCATCAGTTAAGACCATCTGTCTTCCAATGTCCACACACACACACGCACACAGTCCTAAATTATTGGAAAAAAAACACCTTCAATTAGGCTACACAGAAGCATTCAATCCCACAAATCCAACTGTTGCTGTCAAAGTCTGAGCAAATTTCTGATGAAGATAAAATGATATGATGATTTATTTATGATGCAGTTTCATGTCTTTTCTGTTTAAGTACTTTCCTTCTGCCTGAAAATTATTGTAGCATGATTGCTAGAAATGTCTGAGGGTGCCACCAGAGCTGTAACATCTCAAACTGTACTGATAGCAGCTTCCTATTAATTAATCAATCAAAACAGCTCTTTCTTAATTAGTGGATGACATCTCAAATATTTTTAATTTTGTATTATAATATTATTTCCTCTAAGCATACAGCAGGCTATCATCAGAGATGAAATTTGAATTCCCACAGTATTTCTTAGCTTGAGGTGGTGATATCAGAAAATGATTGTCTTAACGCCACCACTTTGTTTTGGCCTGTGGATAAAAGCCCCGTTTCATGGTAATAATTAGGTCCCCTGCGTTATGTTAATGGAATGTGATCTCCTTGCAGGTAACTATGTGAAAACAACGGACCAACCTGTACCTGTAAAACTGGTGCGATCTCAGCACAGGATACTGTTACAAGAAACACTGCAATTCTGTTGAGACACTGCAAGGGTCTGTGTTGCAGGGTGCTTACTACATCTAAAGGCCCTCTACATACCACTGGGCTTCCTGCCTGAAAAGGGGCAAGCATCTGAAGCATGTGAGTGAATATGCTGTTGTTATACATCAGCTAGTTAGATTGTGAGTCCCTAAACGCAAGTCTGAATCATGTCTCAACTTTCCATAATGGTTCAGACTTAACAACAATAAGGCTTTTTCTTTAAATGACATTGCAGATTAATTATATTTTATAATTTGCACACACTTAGTTAATCGCTCGGTGTGTTAATCAGCAGGGACAAGAAGTACAATTAAATACTTTAAAGTACAATACTGCACATTAAAATGAAGTGCAAAACAAAACCTATTTGTTCAAGCTGTTGTCCTGTTGCCCAAAGAGCTCACCAAGTCAAGTGAGCATTTTATTGTTATGGCGATATAATTAAGTAAATGCAACTCAAAACTTTATGATTCAACAGTGAAAGCTCAACCTTTCCTCCCACAGTTTTACACCTGCAGACAAATATGGATGAAGAGGAGGAAGAAAATGAATGTTACACACAGTATAAATGGATAATGATTGGCAGCAGCTGTAATACTGACCTATTCTTAATTTTATTTTGGTATCGCATAATTACGAGAAAAGATCTCATAATTATGAGAAAAGGGTAAAGGGTGGTTTCATGCTATTTAACAAGACAAATGCATTATTGTGCTATCTTTTATTCATAGTATTTCATTTTATTGTCACTGCAGTGTGGATGATGTTATTTTGTGGGAGATTTTTGTTTTTTCATCTATATAATGAATATCAGCTTAAATAACAAAATATACCTGAGTATTCTGGAAAATGTTCCAGATGTAAACTTTTATAAGAAACAGTATAAGTGAGTTACACTGTGAGCTCCAACTTCAGCCCATATTTGTTTACCTATATTTGTTTACATTCAGGAAAATAACTTTTACTGCGTTGACAAACATCACTGAATAACCTTAATTACTGAAAATATGCAAAATATTTAAAATAATAATGTTAAATACACACATTTTTGGTATATTTGGAAAGTAGGATTGCCACAGGAATTTTAAATAAACTTCTGTGGGTCTGAGCAGAATTTGTCCACACAACATGAGTTATGTGTACTGACAGACTCACCTGGCAGGTCAGTGGGGCTGAAGAGGCTATTGAATTCAAAGAGAAAGGATAGTATCGACTGGCCTCTCCTCCTGGTTTAAGCCTTTTCTTATTTTACAGCTCCAGTTGGTCTCCTCTGTTTTACTTAATTTCATTGTCCTTTTAATTATTTACTTTTATTACATCGTACTGTTTTATTTCTTGCACCATGCGTCTTATCTCTCTCTTCTCTTTTAATCTCTTGTTTAAGTCTCGATGTTTAATTCTGAATTGTCCTGTAAACCAGCTTGTAACCTTGTTTTGTAAGGTGCTGTATAAAGTTTCAGCTGTTACAAGTCATCATTCTGCCCTGTGGTTCCAACCAGCCACATGCTGCGGCTGACTGGTTGTGCTGCTTTCTCCCTCCACCCCAACCAGCTCTCCTCTTCTAGTTTCATGAGTCCCTGATGGAATCGCTTTACTTGTGCATTACGTATATTCAGTTTCTCAGTGATATGATCTGCTGTTCCCAAAGTTTCTGACCAAACTATGTAACCATGGAAACAGTCTAGGTAAGAAGCAAATTCTTCCTTTTCCCTCAAGATTTTAAGTCAAACATTCTTCGAAAATGAATAAAAATGATTTAAAATTTCTGACCATGGCATACATGTAAATATACCTATGGAGAATAGGCTTCTAACAAGTGTTAGTGTATTACTGGTAGCACTTGTTGGGGGATGACAAAGATAGTTCCTGCACAGGGTTTTGACCGTAAATTCAGAAGTGAGCAATTAGTTCATGCAGTCCCTAGTGTATTTGTCCATCCACCCTAACATGCTATATCCCATCCAAACATGCATTAAGTGAGAAGTAGGGTACAATGTGGACAGGTCGGCAGTCTGTTGGCTGGTAGGACTAATAGACCTGTACAAAAAATAACAAACTCACCTAACAAGGACATCTTTGGACGGTGCAGGGAAACTGGAGCTCTTGGAGGAAACCTAATAAGACATGCAAACGCCACACACACACAGTCTCAGAATGTGCTGGGTTCATACATCAGGACAGCAGTCAACAAAAACATTGGTACAAAAGAAGAATTATTGTATCAAAAACTTTATTCTCAAATAATGTCTTCAAAATAGCTGATAGATAAACTGTGAGTCTCTTTAACAGCAGGTTGTGAGGCTGCATTCACAAACAGTATCTGTTGTTTAACTCCTTTACTCCACGTTGTTCACTCTCACAATCTCATGGGAGGACAGAAAAATGTCATTTTCCATCCTTTAATTCAGAACTTAGAGGACCAGACTTGTTTCACCGATCATAGTAGAAGCCTCCAAAACTGTTGCCGATTTCCCAATGCTGCTGCTAGAGT
This sequence comes from Toxotes jaculatrix, assembly GCF_017976425.1. Taxonomy (NCBI): domain Eukaryota; kingdom Metazoa; phylum Chordata; class Actinopteri; family Toxotidae; genus Toxotes; species Toxotes jaculatrix. The sequence continues at coordinate 15,078,514 of NC_054394.1, read as the reverse complement.
CTAAATTTACTTAAACTTTATTTTCCACTCTAAACCCATAATGTCTAAGCGAGGAGAACCAGATTCCTCCTTGGTTAGACAGCCATGAGGTCAGATTTTGGGCTGTAAAGGGGTCAAGTCATCCAAAATCTTTTGTGCCTGTGGAAGTCATCCCTCTCCCAGATACAGACATTAGGATCAGTCACACAGGGCTGCTGTTACACAAGAACACTGTCTTTCAAAGGAAGTGCTGTTTTCAACCCAACCATGACATACTGTTCATGACATTATGACACTAAACATCTGGTGTTTATTTTCTGTTCAGTGTAAAGTGTGTGCATCTAAAATCAATTTTAAAAAAATGTATGCAAACAAGATATTTTAATGTGAGGAATCACCAATGCGCAGACAACTCTTACGGCACTGCTGCCGCATTAGAAGTTACTCAAAACTGTTTTATGTTATCATCACGATATACCACATTTTTGCAATGAATGTTGATTCAAAAATTTCTGGGTACAAAGAAACACATACTCTTACTTTGCCAGCCCCGGGCTATAGAGGAGTTGGAATTCACACATCATTTTATAAGAGTGAAGTGTTTAAGATTGTGAATAGCAAATTCTTCTTCTTTTTTTGTTTTTAAAGTGTGACCCAGGGATAAGTGTCTCTCCAGCACAAAGAAGATGAACTTTAGGTCCCACAAGATTTTCTGTTCCTGTGTAAAAGCAGCCGTAATAGACAAAAGAGATCATATGACATTTTAATATTCGATACTCAGTTTGAACCATAGATTTTTACATGGTGTGTAACAGTAAAAACATTGACTTTAATGAACAAGATTTTGTTGTACCTACATCATTAATCATAAAAAGTACAGCATGTTTAATAATTTGTTTTTTTCTTTTTTACAAATTCTCCATAAAAAATAGATTTCTGTACAAAATTTTTTTTTTCTTTTGCACCTACTTCAAGTTCAGCAGCACATGATGACGGCGAGAGGTGACAGTGATGGTAATGATGGTGATTATGATGCCTAAAAGAACAACATAAATGATGACGGCAACTTTCTTGTGAGGACCTGCAGTTATTCAGTGTGTCTCTGTGCCACTGGGGACGACAAAAATGAAAAGATTTTTCAGTGCACATTCATAAGCAACAAACAGCCATTTACTGCATGTTAATATGTGTTGCTGAGGATGCATCCTGTCATTGTAAGGTGCGAATATAGCATTAATATGTATGGTGTCCCAATCTACAAGCTGCCAGGTGCTGAAATGACAATTATTCATTCTTTGCACTGATAAGTGACGCAGGGCTGCAGTTAACTCACCAGGTAGTAGATTTTCCATAAAGCTCTAACTCTGAATGTACGGCATGAGAAGTTTGTCCTGTCCAAACTATTGAGAAGGAGCTGAAGTCCTATTGAGGGCAAATGAACCACAGTACTGAATAATTTAATTTAATTTGATTACCCTAAAAAAGTGATACTGAAAGCAGCCCAGATATATAGTGTATAGGTGTATGTGTTTGGAAAGAAGACAAGGAATGTCCTAGAATAGTTATAGACACACACAGACACGCACTCACAGAAAGGTCCGATTTCCATCTGGCAAACAAATTCCAGCCCAGATAAAAATCCATCTACAGGTCAATATGGTTACTGAGCCACATCTGAACACATGTATTACAGTTCCTATCCAAGCAAGACTGAAACTGGATTTTCCTACACTATTCCTACAGGAAAAGTTCAGCGCTATCACTGTGCAGTCCTTCCTCTGTGTCATTTAAATGACTCAACCCAAAATGACAGAACCCATCCTGATGTAATTTAGATGATGTATTTTAGATTATATCGAGATGTAATCTAGAAACTTGTCTGTGCCACGTGACACTGTGTGAAAAGACATGTGCGACATTTACAATTTTAGCTATTTTTTTTTTTTTTAAGCTCGCAGCAACCCTTTGTTTCAATCAGCTGTAGCCAGCTGTTGCTCTTTTTAAATGAGGACTGCTGTCAATGCCAAAGGAAGGACACATGTGGAAACTTCTACACAAATTGTAAAATAAATAAAATAAAATAAAATAAAATAAAAAGTCTGAGGTAAGAGAACATTGGCAAAAATGTTAAGGCATCTCAGAGCATGGATTTGTTATATTTAGTTAAATAACACACATCTCATTTTAAAAAGGTTCAGTGAGACAGTGTACTAGTTCTGCTAAACATTTAAGACACCAGAAATCCAATGTATAGCACTGTATCAACCTTACAGTATGTGCAGCCTCCCCAACAGAATAGGACAAACAAGATTATCTCGTTACACCAAGAGGAGTCCTTTGTTATAAAATATGATTCTATTAAGAGAGGAGTGCCTTTTCCATCATTCACTTTACTTTGATTTTAATCAAATTATCAAGAAAATGGATCATCTCCAGCTATTAGGTCAACATCTGTCACCTTTCAAATTGAAAACTGGGCAGATATTTATTTTAATGACCCTGTTGAAAGAATGAGGATTTCAAAAATGAAAAATAGATAGTACTATATATTGAATAAGAATATATGATATTTCATTTGGTTGGCACTTCCAACAGCACAGTCCCCCCTTGAACTTTCTCTGCATCTCCACCATGGCTCACCATATAATGGTCTCATTATATGGTGAGTCATGGTGGCAGATAGAATCAAGGAAATTAAATCTTAAGAAATACTTTCACGCAGAAAACTAACTAATCTTCTTATCAATACACTTTGTGCTAGTACACTGGAAAACTTTTGTATCAACATAGACGGTTACTTAACTAACACGGACACTATCTATATTTGAATTGGGCAGTGAATGAAAACAGCCACTGAAAGAAGCAGACATCAGACTGGCAGATGACATCTGCCACTACACAGCTGGTAACTGAGGGAAACATTGAAGGGTTACTGGAGGGAAAGTCAAGCTCTCTTTCTTAAAATGGAAGTTTTTCTGTGCTGGCAGCCATAAAACGGAGCTCATCTGGCATCTTTGCGAGCTTACAGAAGCATCATAAGCTGTAAGCTTGAGATCTTATTTTGGCCTTTATGCCATAACCTTTAAATATCTGCACAAACATTTGCTTTGCTTTTGTCTGACTTTCTGTGGCTGCGCAAGATCTTAAATCTAACCTCTGTCGTACCTCTCTGATCTTTGCAAGCCAGAATAAATAGGAGTCTAATTTTTTTTTGTTTGTGCACACTGGGAGATCAGATCTATGTCATTAATTGTTAAAAATTAGACCTTTTATTATGCTTGTGGAAACCCTGCAGCCTCTAATTTTCAGGCCCTATTACGCACTCTTGACTCCATAGGAAATCTCAACTGAATTAATTAAATCAATTAAAATAGAGACACTGGGTGAACTCCAACAATAAAAAGAGAGGAGCCTCACTAGCTTGAGAGCAGACGCTCTACTGTTGTTTACAGATGTCTTGTCTCTTCCTGTAAAGAGATCTTGAATGCGAATCTTCTGTCTTGTCGCAGTCTTTAACTATAGCCAGTATTTTAGCTGCTACACACATCTGCAGATCTCTGCTTTCTCCATCTCACACTGGTGTATGTGTGTGTGGCTGTCTGACCCCCCAGCCCTGAAGCACAGACTGTGAATGACAGACTGACAATGGATATTATAATACCAACAATATCCTGTTTTCATGCTTCCAATCATAATCACCATTGTTTCAGGACATTTCATTTGCGGCATTCAGGTCTGGGATAGAGTCATTTTCAATTAAATGAGCTGAAAATGTAAATAGAAACTGCAATTTACTTGTCAGTTCATTCTTACTTATTTCAAAATAGGTGGATGTGACAAGTTTCTCATGCCAAATGTGTTTTCGGGAGTACTCTGGAAAATCCACTCTCCGATTTCAGTGAACTGAGTCTTGGCCTGAAGTATAACACTGTAACGTAACGTGTTTCATGGACAGATAGTAATTTTATCACTTGTACATGTACATTTCATTATCTGACTCTCATACATTATACTCGCCATTTGATATTGTATGTGTAAATGAATGGATTTGTCATTCATTGTTTGTAAGTATATGACAGTATAATGGATACGTTGAATGATTAAAAACATGGGAACCATAAAGAAGGATTCAGTTGGACAATGAAAGTCATGCAGGTTAAAGCAAACGCCTGATGTGCAAACCTAATGCCAGGATGTTGAGCGTGGAGTGTGAAACAAACAGGAAACAAGCCTGAAGACACTGAAAGACACATATTGAAAGCAGTTACATCTGTGATCTAAACCAAGTGCAGCATCTTTCGAAAAATAAAAATATTTTGAGAGACCACTGCGAGAAATAACAAGCTTGGCAAGTGATTTGGAACAAGTGAATTATCTTGGATCCTGCAGACTCATGGGTGTTAGCGTGACGTTTTGACTCCAAATACCAGGAAATAAGCGGAAAGAGAGGTCGCACTCGCTAAGCTTGTGTATTTGTTGCAGTGAGGTTCCAGCATTGATAAGCAGGATGTAACTTACTCTCTGCACACGAGGTATATCTCAAACAATGGAGGGGCCCGGGGGGGCGGGGGGGGGGGGGGCAATAAGGGTTGACAACAACAATTGTGCATGTTGTCTTCATACTGTATCTGTTTGTCCTCTGCCTTAAATGACCAATTCTCAAACAGATCATGAATGCGCTGTGTGCTCTTTAAAAAGGTGTGTTGAAATACGAACATGTGCATCAGATATGCAAAATGTGTTGAAAGTTGATGCATGATAATGTGAGTATTAAGGAACATTGACAACACATCTTTTTAAAGAGGGTCAGAGAAACAGTCACGTTGTTTCTGAAAACTTATACTGTCTGCTACTATGAGTCATTCACCGAGAAAAATGAGTCCATATTGACAGTATCCCAAACCGTGTACTGTTTAGTTTACCACAGGAGTGAAGTATCTCAGAATATGATGGCATTTAATGCTTGTAAATAACAAGTAGCAGTGTTGTGCCAATGTTTCAGTGGGACCATACTGCATATTATGGATGTAAGCCTTTCTGTTTATTTCTTCCACATATTTCATAGTCACAGTATTCAGTGTGAGTTTTCAGAAACAGCCACTGATCTAAAAACGGCAGGAGTGCGGTGCCATTACGTGACACTAGAAGCTCCAAGGTCCACAGGTAAACTGATCCCAACTTTCTGGTTGGCTAGCATGTTGTCATGGCAACGAAATAAACAACGTTATAGCATGTGGTCACACCTTCTGCTAACAGGGCGTGTGAAATATAAATGTGTATATACAAACACTCTGTAACCCTGTATTTAGTCATTTTGTCATCTTTTTAAAGATAGAAGTTTTTGAATAAAATTCTCTTTTCTGAATGACTCATTTTTCAAACCCATTTCAGACCCAAAAATTATTCATTTTTTCATAACCCAGTCAGAAAAACACACTAGTGCAAAATTTGTGCGGTTTAAGAGTTTATATAAAGTTTATATTTTGGGGTCCCCAGCAGCAGTGGTTTGGGAAGTCCCATGGGGCCACTGGGTTTTTGAACATAGAGTCTGTTCATCAATATCTTCACTGAAGAAAAATGCCAGAAGAGACAACTGGAGACAACTATTTGTCTCTGTTTCCATAGCAACCTGTCCTTGTCTCTTTTTTTCCAGCACGACTGACAGAGGTGTATTTCTGTCCATTCGTCTGTGTCCGTCTGTCTAATTTCTGTCAGTCAACCAGTCTGTCTCTTAATCTGTTCATCTGTTTCTGATCTTGTGGCTGGAGAGTATACTGTAGAAAAAAATTAGTCATCACTCGACTGACTGATAATCCCGACCAGAGTTACGAGAAGACAAATCATTTCCTGGAACTGGCCACAGCTGATTGCAGCAGTCGAAGATCTTGACAGCTTATTGCCTCCAGGCTTCCACACAGAATCCTGGCTAGTCCAAGAACAAGAATCAGTTGTCTGACTCTTTGATTGTGTTAGACAGGCCTCTGGAAACCAGTCCATTGTGTACACCAACCTGGCAACTCTGGTTTTCTGTTCCAGCACAGTCTGCCTAGTGCTAGAGAGGGATATTGTGTATTTGACTCATTTTAACTGTGTAGTACCTCTATAGAATATTTTAAAATATCCAGAACTCATCTAGAACTAGTTCACAAGTCCTAGTACTAACTCTGGGGAAAAAATAGCATTTGCAAATGCTTGATTTGGTATGTTTTAGCCTTACTGTTGCCAAATACTGCAGTTAGACACTGTCATAAAAGGCAACACAGCAAGTGGCAGAGGCTAAAGACAAATCACAGTAACCTATCAGAAAATCCATTATTAACTGATAACTCAACTTACTTAACTCTGTGATTGTCCAGCTATATTGAACCTAACTCATTCAGTTCTCCAAGTAGGCTAAAACATTTCAAACGTATCTGCAACTGTTATTTAAACCTGCTGTATACCACTAGTCCACTGCTTCTAGTTTTAATTTAATACTAGTATGCAGGGCTGGAAAAGAGTATCATTTTCTTTAAAGGAATTGGTCTGGTTGAACTTGTCACTGCATTGACTGCATTTGGTTGTCAGCTTGACAGCAGCCTGTGCAATCACCATCAGATTCAACCAAAACAGACTGTGTAAGCTGTCATCACATCAGAGAGTCCAGTCCCGTTAAGTCCAGCAGTCCGGAGGGAGGTTTTGGTCCAGCACCAGTAATGGTTTTTGTGTTGACATATAGGAATTGTCCAAAAACTATTCAGTGTCTGGAGGGTTAGGGCTGAGGGGTGGAATAGTCTATGTGCTTCCCCTGAGGGTAGAACCTCACATTGGTCAAACCCATGTCTGGCCTACGGCAAGGGAGAGTTAATAAGCCTATACCACGTTGCAAATTTGGCATGGGGGTATGGGGTCAGGTTGGGGTAAAATTCAGGTTGCAGGGAGGGTATTTGAGCGCCATTTGACACTGGTCATACAAAGCCCTTTCCATGAGGAGGTTGGGTCAAATTTCGTGGTCAGTCAGCGGTCACTGGACCAGCACTGTTCAATTAGGTTGTCGCTCAAGGAGGAAGTTCAGCTAATTGTACCATCTTTCTGTGTATTTCCTTGATGTCTGAACAGTGCTTAAGAAGAATTCTGGTCCCACCACTGATCTCCTGAACAACAGACTTCATCGTTCTACGCGATGACGTCATTGTCTGCTCCCTTCTTTACTGGATCCAACTCGCTATATTTAGCTCTTTCAGACTATCGGGAGAGGTGGATCATACCATTGTTCAGGTAGGAGGTGGAGCGGATCTGCATTATCTGTGTAGATTATGCTGACAGAGGACCAGTATGCTACAACACAGACTGCTGACGGTGACACGTCCAAATCATAAGTTTGTTCTTTCTTTTTTGTTTGGTTAAACCACACCGCAGACTGCAACATGGAGGTTGGACTGAACCACTGCTTAGTGGCAGGTTTGCTGGACTATACGACGGTGCAGACTGTATTGAGTGTGGTATCGAATCGAACTGCCTTAGCCTCGGTGGGCTTCATGTTGGTGTCATACATTGGGTTTTCAAATGATGCCTGACCATTGGAGCTCTCATGGCCGACATAGCCGTTGAACTGGACCTTAGGACGAGTCCTGAAAAACAGAAAGAGAAGGACGTAACATTACATTAATGACAGAATCTTGGTTTCAAAAAGATATCTCTGCAAAATTGTATTTAATGTTTAGAAAAATAAATCTCAACCAAAAGTGAACACAAAATCTCAAGTAAACTACACACCCCTTTTAGGAGACTTAAGTTTTCCCAAATTTTCTGATCTTTTAATATACAGTATGCATAAGCTGTCAGTAAGAACACACAGTGAAAAAATGATACGGTTAGTCACACTTATCTTGCAGTGACACTGACTATAGCATAATTTTAAACCTGCACTGAGTGATATTTCTGATTGACTCAGTGTCAAGAAAAATTGTCACTTGTATTTCTGAGCCCAGTGAGAATTAATACAGGAATCTGCAGCTCTGTGCAGCTTTGAGATCAGTGGTTTGGTCTTCTGTCACATAGACTGTATTAGACTGTATGTTTAGTCCCACAGATCTCACCAACTCTCAAATACAAAATCACAGGCAGTCACTTCCAACAAACAAACTTGAACCTGCCAGGTGTATAGTACTTGTCTAGAACAAAAAGAGCAATGAGCCCCAGCAAGTCAGAGACTGATGAAAAAAGTCAGCTCCAGACACTATTCTCAGGAGTTGTTGAATCAAACCACAGCCAAAAGGCCAGGACATATTACATAACGTTTGTTAGGTGGCCAGAAACATGACTCTGATGGGATGCTCATGTTGCTCTGTCTCTATTGGATTTCGTATGTGTCTGTGGGTTTTTTTTTTTTTCAGTTGACGTTGATGGTCGACTGAAACAGAGAAGAACTCATTCAAAGTCAACATGAAAAAGTGATTTTTTTCATTAGTGTGAAAAGTTTAGACATTTCAAAATGAAGCAGACTACACACACACCAATGCTTAAGTGGCTTTTGAATGTCCGGTTCAACATCACTGCTTTACAAGGCACAGCTGCTCAGGGAAATGAAGGATGTATGAGTTCAAGAACTACTAGACAGCAGAATGTCCTAGTACTCATGCATAAGAGAAAACTGGAAGGAATTGTAAAGGTATAGATTAATAATTAAGTGAATATTTGCTATATTTAACATTGTCTCTCTAACAAAACCCAAAACTGTTTAATCAAAAAAGTAGATTTAAACTACCCTTCTATGTCCTCTCAGCTGTCTTGTGTAGATCTACAGCTTTACCCTTGATATTAGAGAATATGAACCACAACAACTGCCTGCTTCAGTGGTTCAGCTGCCCAGTGCCCATCTGCTGCTCTCATTTGAGTGTGTCTGCATGTATGCAACCTGCCATCACCTTCAAATGGTTTCCAATGGTTTGAGTTCAAAAGAATATACTCAATTACTCAATCTGGCTAAATAGGGATTTTAAGAAACTTACTGCAGGGGTTCACACGGATACACGGTGATATATGACTACCCCCTCCTCATTTGTCTGTTTGTCGCAGATTACATTTTTGGATAATCAGGTCCTATAATCCAGTTAGATATAATCACTTACTCCCAAACCCTGTGGAACTATTAGTAGGGAGGAGTGCTGCAGCTGAAACGCTGTTTGACTCTGACCTCATTAAGAGTGCGTGTGTGTATGTGTGTGTATGTGTGTGTGTATGTGTGTGCAATGGTAGAAATCCAACCCTGGGGAGCCACTAAGCCTACCCTACATGCTCAACCCATTACTTTACAAAACTGCACATACACCGCAGACCTCCCCGCGTGGCAGCAGTTCAAATCACTGCACTAGTTTCTGGTTGTGGCTGTAGGTGCAATAGTTTAATTTTATTGGTAGAATGAAAAACAGCACACATAATTGCTTTGACAGTGTTATAGATACTGTACAGACATAAGGGCCAAAGCAGGAAGAAACTGCAGTGTACACACTCACACCTTGTTTTTAGCTTTTCATTTAAGCTATTACATCGCTACATGAAGAAATAAATTCAGTTTCTGATGGCTTGCCATTATGTTGGGCTAGGCATTATGTTATGTTAGCAAAATTAGCTTTACCCTACACCTACTGTTAAGTCAAGATGAAACAAATTTTCTGGTTATAGGTAACAGCTGGAAAGAATAATAAAAAAGCAACAGCAAACACAAATATACATATCATTTGCTTTGATTGGACCAGTTTAGAGGAGGTCAAATATTTGTTCTTGATGGCATCATGCTGACAGAGAGATGACAATGAGATCAAAGACAAAATAAAATGTCCTCCGTCTGGCTATTAATGATTGCTGTTTTAACACAGTAGGGCTGCACTGATTTTGAATAAAATCAAAATGATATGGTCCTTTTGTATCCTGAGTATAAATGTCACCACAGTTACTTTTGGCTGATATAAGATGTCTCCTTGTGCCATGTCCCACAAATTTTATATTCACAGTAGTTTACAAGTTTTAGTTTTCATTTACAGCGATAACAAATTCAGTTCAGATCAGAAAATAATCAGAGTTTCATACTTTGTCCAATTGTGCAGCCTTACTTAACAGCATGTGAAAAATCTAAAAATCAAAAAAACAAGAGATGAAAAGTTTGACGGAGGATATGGCGGCGGGCGGAGGTCTGGTTGTTGTTTGAAACCAGGTGAATGACAAGTGTCTGTCTTACCTGCCGCCAGGCCCCCAGGTGTCTTTTGGTCTCTCATTGTCATCTGTGTCAGCAGACAATGTCCTGCATACAACCATCAGCTTTAATATACATCAACTAACATTGCACACTGCTAACTGGCTGTGTAACAAAGTGTAAAGTAATGTAATGATAGAGTCTACTAGCCCTGTTGGCTATTATATATATACTTTGATTAATGTACTGTCAATATCTTGTGTAAGTTTGTATGGCAGTGTACACAGCAGTCACCATCCTAGCATTAACAGGATTTACCATCCTAACTAGCTAGTACACAGAAAAGCACATTACTGTCTGTGTTTCCTCAATTATATCAATTTGTAAAACTTTGAGTGATGAAGTGCAGAACTCAGAACAATCTTATACAAGTCTTAAACAGGAAACATGAATGATGACATTTTACCCTCATTATAGTTCTGAATTATCTCGCATCTTAAGGCTTTTAAAGTCTTTTATGAAGTTTCTAAGAGCAATAATTAATATCTAAGGTCAATCAGATTAAACCTTCGGGGTGTGTTTGGAGTTTTAGAGCTATAATTAAGTTTTCACATTTCTGTGAATGAGTCTGTCCTTCAGACAAAACGTTTATCTGGTCCACTCAGTATAATTCCATTGTGTTTTAGGATACAGAGTGCACCAAACATCCATGTTCTCTACTCAGTTTGGAACATCGGACTCACAAATTAATAATCAATAAATAATAATCAGTTTTATTTTCAAATGAACAAAACAAAACTGTCAGTGCTATATTGTGATTTTGGTGCAAGGTTGGAAAAGGCACAAATTCTGGTGGAGTATTCATCTCATACGTATCTAAGTTCACTATACAATTCAGTATACAATTTCCTGTGTCAGCGGCAAATTTGTTTTAGGTTATGTTGCTTTTGTCATGCAAGTGGGATCTTTATGGAAGATACCCATCCAGCCAAGCTTGGATTAAACAAACAATATTTTCAAGACTTTGAACAACCATAGGCATCATATTTCAAGATAATGTCTAACTGTAGAGATATCATTGTCCTTTAAAGAACTACAGCACATTATGGTTCATAGATAGCATGATGAAACATTTTACCGTTTACTTGAAAAGTGACAATAGCTGCCCTGGAGCGCTGCATAATGATACATATTTGACTTGTTACTCTGTACTTGGACAGTGGCCTGGGCTCCTGACCCATAAAGAAACTGCCAGGGTATCATGTCTGGATGGTGCAATACAACTCCTGCTGATAATTCATCCTGGATACTTGTGTGTGCTGTGGGCTATGTCTGCACCTGTGGTCACCAAAAATAAGCTATGTGACCCAATATTTGCACCTTCAAAAAGCCACTCTAAAACTGTTTAAAAACAATGTCCTGTCTCCAATGTCTCCATGTATTTTGAATTTTGGGCTCCTTTTGTTATGCATGGTTTGTTTGTCTTCTCTTTGAGGCTAATATCAGGTCCAATAAGTACTGTTATAGTCATTTAAGTGTAAATGACAAGAAGTTGTTCTGGATTTTTGTGGCAGGGCATTATATCCCAAACAAAATAAATCATTATAAATATCTTTGAAATTTGTTTTGTTTTTTAATCTAGTCACTACTATAAACCCCTAATGGACTAAACCAGCTCTACAGTTCTCCTAAGACAAAGATTATACAGTTGATAAAACATTTTTACTCTGAAGTTTAAAAGGAGGACAAATATGTCAAATATGTTGAAAATTTATTAGGTCTGATTTCTTACTTGAAGCTTGATAAATATAGGCTCATCTTTTGGCATTAACTCCTCAGAATGAAATTTCTACTAAGATTTACAGAAAGGTGGATACAGTTTGCAGTAATGAGACTTTCATCAACAGGAGCCTCAAGAGACCATAATGCAATCTAATGCAACCCTAAAATACATTTTAAATAAGTTTAGAGTGTGTTTCAGGGAAATGCATAAAATAATTTACTGAATTAGACAAAGCAAATTGGGGAATATTGGTGCACTGAAAAAAGGAAATTAAACATTCAAAGAAACCCCTCAAATGCACTGGAAATCATTATCAGCATAAGCAAAAAAATTCAAGGTGGATATTTCCTTATATTTATTCATCAGATGAACTGGTTAAAGATCATCTGATCAAGATGTTGTTTATGTATGTTATAACTACAGAAGATTTTCTCATTTCTTACTTTTCCATATATAAGTATTTGCTTTGACATTACTTTTGATTGGAAGCCTAAGACCTGCCTTTTTTTTTTTTTTTTTAACTGCAGACTATGCCAGAGGGCAAACGACTGTTTTGTATTCTACTCTGCTGGTTGTCTTCTCTGATGGATTTAGGTTGAGGATACAGCTTACCTGTGCTTGTAGAGGTAGAAGGCAAATCCAGACAGGATGAGGGCAAAGAAAGGAACTAAGATGGCTGCTGCCACAGAGCTGCTGTTTGTGTAGAGGTTGGATGGGTCCATTGCCATGGTTACAGGGCCTGGGGATACAGACACAGAAAAACCCACACATGCATGAACACACAAACACACATAAACACCCTTTTAGGCACATGTAATAGATGCTTCTTGCATTTTTTCATTCATTCTGTATACTTGAGCTCTGCTTGCCATGTTTACTGTCTGAAATTAAATTTGTTTTACACTACACTAACAAAAAACATTTCAATTTTCCTTTGACTGAATATTTTAGTTTGTATTGTTTGTTGTGGTTGGCATCGCTGCTGATGTTACAGACAGGCCTACCTTGCCTCGTAAGATGGAACTTGCCAAAGTCTTTACTGTGAATATGACCCTGGTAAACAAAAGTCTTCTGGTCTGATTCTGCAGTAACCTGAAAAAAGAAACACATACAGGTGAATAATAGCATTTCACACAAGCAGTTAGAGACACTGTAGCTGTTTCTTTTCTGTTTCTAGAAAGGTATTTCTTCTTTCTGTATGAAAATAGAGAAGAATTTTAATCGAAGTGTCAGAAAGTGGCTTACGGATGTGTGAGACAGGTGTGGTTATAGGGAGAAAATATTTTAAGAACTGACAGGTGAATATGTAATTACCTCCCTGTACAGTTGACTACAGATGGATGACAACATCAAGCTAACAGTAATCAGCTTAATATTGTCATCCTTAAGATTTACAGTAGAAGTGAGCTCTTAGTGAGAAGTAAGTTCAGTTCAGAGCCAGCAAATGTTATTTTTGTATAAAGTATTGTGATTTTCTTTCAAAACAATCACTTATTCAATGTGTTGCTTAGTTTCAGTTACACTTAAAGTACAGTGACACGATGCATTCATTTGGTAAACTCAATAAACAGTTTTTTTTTTAAAAGATTTTACATGATGCTGAATACATTTGAGTGCCAGGTTTCACCCTGTCCTCTCCCCTCATCAGCAGTATCTCTCCTCCTCCTGCACTCTGGCTTCCCTTCTGTCCCCTCCTCGTTCTCCAACCCCCTCCACCATTACTCGTTTGGAGATTGAAGCAGCGATGTTTTACCCACAAATCCACAATTGAAATTTCATCTTCTAAGTGTGAAAAGATTGTTTTTCAGGAACCACACAACTTGGTCATTACCAGCCTGACTCTTTACCTCCTTCCCTCCTTCTGTCATTCGCAACATGATAAATTGGCTGTCTATGTGTCCATGTGTCCTTCCTTCCTTCTTCTTACATCCCATTTTCCTCCTTTCCTGTCTGCTACTATCTTTTACAATCTGCCCATTTGATTCCTCTGTGCCTCCTTCTCTGGTTCTCTCTGTCATCCAAGTCAAACAAGATCAGATTTTTAATCCATTCCCCAGCTGTAGAAATGATCTTCAGAAGTCCCAGCCTCAAATATCACATCAAACCAAGTTAAAAAGTCTACATGGAACACGAAACATCACACAAAGATGACTTTCTCACTACATCCTTTTCTCTGTCTTTCTTTCTAGACACAGATACAATGTTATAATCTGGCTGATTGAATACATTCACAGTTTAAAGAAAGAAAAAAGCAATTTCCGCACATCAAAGTGAAATGATGAATGGACGGAGCAAATGTGCAGTAATTCTACACTATCTCTGTCCAGATTTGTGGATTTATGAGGAGTTACATGCTGGATCTATTTCTTGGCCAGACCAGTAACTTCCGGGAGTCTCTGTGGGATGCCTGGCAACCTTATCATGATAACAAGGCTGTGCCCAAAATCACTCCCTCATTCACTGCTTTACTACTGTCTGAATGACAGACACACAGTACGTCACTCTATAGTGAGCAATAAAGCGAGAGACAAATTATCATCATTTTGTGTCATCACTGACAGGTGTTGTGTTACACAATGGTAATTTGTGCATCTATAAAGTGCATCGCATCATATTATGGGATTGTTAGCAGAACATAGTGTACGTGCCACGAATAATACTTTTTTTATTCCATTGTTAGCATTGTTAAGGACACTATAGTGCATGAATTCACACACTCAAATAAAATGGCAAAGGATAAATAATGTGCACAAAATGCTAAATAAGGTGTGATTTCAGACACAGCCTAAGACTCCAAGAAGTCACTGGACCTGGCAAAGCAGTACATCCAGCATGTCACTACCTCCTCTTTTTCATTTTGTCTTTATATGGAATAATTAAATTTAATGTCTTAATTAGTGAGAGTTAGTGCTGGTGCTTATAGGATTTTTTTTTTACCTTTGGTGGGGCTTGCCATTTCTAGTTTCCATGCAGAGCAAAGCTAACTTAAAAAAATAAGAATCAGTGTAGTTGTTGGGAAATCTGTGCTGCTGTGTCCCATGAGCAGAAAAGCAGAAAGATCACCGCAGATGACAGACAGGAATTACATACGACAAGTAGGAGATAAACCATCCATTCTTTTTAATGACCAAATTTGCAAAGCGTGTATTGTTGGATGTCTTCATTTTGTATAACATTATGCTTTTTATAAAAGAGCAAAATAAAAGTAAACATTGTGGATTGGCATATAAAAGGGTCTTTGAGAAAACTGATAGCATTTCCACAGTATATTGTGTGCACAGTAACAAATGTGCATAGCATAGAAATGTGTTTGGCGACTTCACCCAGTGGTGATAAGTTTATGCAATAACTTATTTCCCACACCTTTGTTAAGGAGAGGGAAACAAAAGCTTCTTGGTAAACCACATCATTCCTCTATTTAAAAAGATGTTAATTAGACTTCATTGAATTTCAAAATCTGTTTTGCATAATGTGACTGAGCATTTGTCTGGAATTTCAATACACCTCTCTCGACCCCATCCAGCGTAAACAATTCAGTATTATAATTTATCGAGTTTAATGATTCATTCACATCCTGTTATTACAATCCTATTGTCTGGAAATATACACATTAATATCAAAATACTGATTGTGATTATATGAGTAAAAGCTCTCTTTGCTTTAAAATATTTAACATAGAAAAATAAGAGGGGGATTGTCTTACATATCCATCCATCGCCCAGTTGTCATTTTTAAACTTGCTGTAGTAATGCTCTGTTGGCCCCTTCACCTGGTAGACTTTCAAGAGCAGCTGGTTTTCCTCTGACTTATAGGTTCCTAGATAGAGACAGAGAAAGATTAGTGCCTGATCCCAGTACAGTATCAATAACAGCAGATTAACTTGTAAATCGTGTTGGCACTTGGCAGGGAAAAGAGAGAGACAGTGAGGTAAAGGTATCATGGGGTTGGAGGGGGAGCTGACAAACCGAAAGACAGACAGACAAGGTGGTAAGCAAGCAGAGAGACAGGCTGAGTGACAAACAGAGAAAAGGAAACACCTTGACATTTTGAATTATCATACTCTATTTCCTTCACCAAGCACCTGACGCATTACTGGGGAAAAAGTGACATTTACCCTTCAGCTACATGTCACAACGTGGTTAACTACAGTGCCAACACAGAACTGTTGCAGTTCTATATGACAAGTCAATGTAAAAGAAATATCACAGATTTAAAATGAAATCATTTTATATGTCGGCACCCCTTGTCTCCTACCTGCGGAAAATCTTCCATGACCCCGGGATCAAGCTGAACTATTGATTGTGAAATGTCATTGTGAAATGTCAAAACATACGTGAGTGTCAGTGGGATAGTCAGACAGTTTTCCTTAAAGTTGCTTAAACGCTATTATTTTGAAGGTATTTGTTCAAGAGTATAGATTTGCTGCTTTGTTAACCTGCCAGTCGTTTTCAGACAATATACTCTTTGTTTCTTACAGTACATACGGATAAACAATACATCATGTGCACTGGGGCACTGCTATGGGTGGTTATGCTACTCAGGTAATAATTTGGCCCTCTAGACTGGCATGGTGATGCTGCAGATGCACTGCTGTAGAGGGGTCCAGACAAACAACTTGTTCTTAATTCCCGCCAGTGCCCCTGCATGTTCTATTATTTAAGGTATTAATGCCCTGTTTCTATTTTCTGTATGTTCTACGGCTCATGCACAAACCCAGTTTTCTGCCCTGCAGACAGTGAATGTTTATGAAAACTTGAACGTACTTGTGTACAATATAGGGAATTCCACCAATTTCAACCTACATATCCATGATGCCTTTCTGATAAGTATGAATGAAAGCTGGATCTTTATTTAAATACATTAAACTTAATGTATTTACACCTACTGCAGAGCTTCCACTTGTGTGACTTACACTGCATTTAAAGTCTGAAGATCTCAAACCTCTGGGATGTGATTGCTCTTTTTATCTCATTAAAAACAAAGGCAGTGTTACAACACTTCCTCGCAGCTAGACAGGGAAGTCTTATTTTCATTTAGCTATCATTTAAGTACCACATGAAAGAAAGTATTCTTCACCCATTCTCTATATGCTTTTTTCTATTATTTTTCTATTTCACATACATTTTATGACTTCTAACGTTTAAAAGGCTTTGTTAAGAAATAAAACTGACTCAAGAAATTGGTTTATTGAAGTTCTACGCATTCATGTTTCAAGCACTGCAAAGTTAAAATAACAAAATAAAGGGGCTTTTGTGAGGTTACCCAGAGTAAAATGAATGAGTGATTTTAAATAATATCAGTATTCTTGTTTTTTTTTTGTTTTGTTTTTTTACCTGACAGTCTGATTGATACTCCACTGGTCTCCAGTAATGTGACATTGACTCTGCCACTGGTAGCATTGAACCCAGTAACTGTAAATGTGGTGGCCTGCCTCTTCCCTAGATACTCATAGAAACCGCTCCACTCAGAGTTAGGAGAGAACACATCCACTGGAACTGCAAAGGAGAGGAGCAAAAGTAAAATCAGCTGCAGCACCGGTGTCAGACAGCTTTTCCTGGCTACAAGTTAAAGGTCATGAACAGAGATGATAGCCATAAAAGGGTCAGGGTTAGATTTACTGCCTTGTGTTTGCTACAGACAAAACATTTGTACCTCTGGTTCCTTTAGAAATGACTGCTGCAGCAGGTTAGTGTCAGGTTGTCTGAATCCCACTCATAGAGTTATGACTTATTCAAAACTTCTCTGGTGTTAGTCTCCACTGATGCCCTCTAAATGCATATATTGATTATCAAACCCTACTTCAAACTTAAAAGGTATTACATGATATTGCACCTGAATGTTTTTACTGATTTATTTGCTTGGTCTGAGCCTATCTGCACTCTGTTCACAGGATAATTGACTGTAAGCCTATAAATCTGAAACAAGACTGCTTGTCCAGACAGAAGACCCATGTAGCCAACACTCACAACAACCCCCCATCATTCAGTAATTTATTCCTCTCTGGGACATGCTTTGTAACAATCCTGTTTACTAAAAACAATATAATGAACTCAGTTTGAAATGCTATAAAAACAAGCTTCCAAGGAAGTGTGCAAGTGAAAAAAAGTATACACACACACACACTGCATGTACCACAGCGTGTGTGCGCTGCAGTTGTTTATTCTGCATACCACGAATCTTGTTCTTCTGGACATCTGACTCTCCTCTGCCTTTGGGATTTACTTTCACTCCAACTGAAACATAAAACAGCATTAAGTTTAGTTTAGCTCACTGGATAGTTCAGACTTTACTGACAATACATTTGGTAACGTGTCGGGACTGAGAAAACCAAGACTAAGTATTAATTAATGTGGAAAATTATAATCTGATTGTCCAATACAATGATATTTGTCACTTCTTGCTGTTCCACAGACAAAAAGGATCCAGGATACAAGGCAGAAAGCAGCTGGCAGCCTCTTTCCTTTCTGGTTATAAACCTCATTGTTTTGGGTTTTTTTTTGTCATACATCACGGTATTCACAGCCACCAGCTCCTTGTCTTTGCAACTAGATAGTGCCATGAGTATGTGATAAAAAAAACAACAAAAAAAAAACCATCTCCCCAGCATTCATGGTATGCCTGAGGCTGATTTATGAAAGCATACCAATAATATCAGGGTGATAATCTGTATTTATCTTAAGCCATATGGGATTATGACATCCAGTTTAGATTTTAGGCTCAACATCAGCCCATTTTACACAAGCAGTGCATTTTTAAGATAGGATCTGAATACCTTTACAGAGCGGGGGTTTGCCCGACCATCTCCCATCACTTTTACAGGTTCTGTGCTCCGATCCCCCGGCCAGATAGAAACCGTCTTGACAAGTGTAGATCAGAGTATATCCCAAGGTTGGCAGGTCCATAGATCGAACATCTACATTACTGGGGGTCTCAGGCTGTCTGCATGAATGGGCTGAGTATGGAGAAGAGAAAAATAAACAGTGTTAACATCGACATTAATGCCTTAGACTGAAACCAAATTCAAGTTAAAAAATATAAGGAACAACATAAACCTCAACAGTAAAAACACACAGACAGAGCAACTGAATAAATATAATAAATATCAGTTTTTATATCTATGATGAAGAGAATTTACACAGTTATTTCATAATAATACACATAGGTATTTCTTACCGATGCACTCGGGTTGAGTTCCACTCCACGTCAGATTTTCTAGGCAAGTTCTTGTGGTTGAACCAAGGATGTGGTAGTTTTTGCGGCACTTGAAGGAAATTTTACTGCCAACCTACATTACATAAAAGCAATAAAATACAATTAAAAATTATCTTAACCCATTGTTAATCCCATAGCCTGAAGACCTGTCACACACAACAGCATGGGGTAGCTATCATTTAACTTGTAGAGTTTTATTGTCAAAATAAATAACTTTACCTCACTGCTAACTCTTTAAATCAAACTAAACAGAAAAAAAAAGTTACGCACCTTTATAATTTTTGTCTGTTTTAGTGGACATAATCCTTTAGTTTATCAAATACTTTAAATGATATTGTTACTCCAGCGTGCCCTTCCTGCTGTGCCTGTTTTTTCAAAATATCGTAGTAGCCCCTTCCTTTCTTCGTAGAGATGTCAGGGGACATACGTGACGTGGATGATTTCCAACTATGCTTTCACAAATTGAAGGATTTGCATGTTTGCTCAAATTCCATTATGAATTTTGATGGCCTGTTCATTCCATCAACAGGTTTTTATCTGTGCTCTAGATTTCCCAGTCCCAAAGGCAAAAGCAAATATTTGGAAAGTCTAACTTTAGAGATCTGGGAGTCGCTTTTGACCAGGTCTGTACTTTTGACCGGCATGTTGAGTGTTTGATTTCTTCTTCCAGCCAAGGACCTTTGCAAACATCAGGCCCATTGTATCTGGATGGAGATTAATATCTATTTATCTAGTCATCCTGCTTGCTTTATTGCAGCTGTTTTTGTACTTGTCTCGGCACATCCTTGGATCACGTCAAGTGGTAGAATACTGCTGCTATTTTTTTTTTTAACATGGCCCTCTACAAGGTCTCATACTCTCAGCCTTACATCCTTCAAATGGCTGTGAATCAAGCTTAGAATGAAAACTTTAAAATTGACGTACGGTACCTGTTTACAAAACTCTTACAGCTGAATTTTAGTCTAATCTTCTTATCTAAGTTTTTTAATCTATCTAGCATATTTAAAGTAAATTTAAGGATTATACAGTAGTTTTTCAACCAATATGTTTCTCACCTGAAAGCCCTGGGCCATGACTGGAATACCATAAGCTGGAGTACCTGGGTCACGACAGCTGTTGAAGGCCGGGTCTACAAACACACACACACACACACACACAAAGTAAACATCTTATGCTTTCACATTTTATAATCATTGTTCAAAGGTGCTTTCTGATATTTCAGACATACTGCAATGTACCAGTACAGACTTCCAGCTACGGTAAACTGTATCATTATTCTGTTTTACATACATAAAATTGCTTTTGTTGGATTTTTTTTTAATTAATCCACTAAGATTTGAATTGTTCAGCTACTAGTACTCAGTCATGGAAAAAATATTCAGGACCTGGCACCAATAGATTTTCATAGTTACGTATAACAGATAATAGAGTTATTTTTAACAGAGGAACATGACAGAAATTCTGGGATGTTCTACGGTGTTACTACAAGGATGCTTTACACTTCAGCTATTACACAATAATTCAGATTTTTCCTAGAGATTTCACAAAAGCTTCATGCTTTCACAACAGCTACCACAAAAACCTCAAGTTTGCTTTAAAAATGAAGGGCTGCTTTCCAAGATAAAATCGGTCTAGAAATCAAATGCTGATATCAAAACTACACACTTCAGTGGCTGATTAGATAATATCTCCAGCTCTAACTGCAAAGGAATACTAATGCTGAATGGTGTATATGAGTAACCTCACAATCTTGTTTACCAATAACCCGTTTTCACAGAATTTTATTCAAAACTTGTTGGTGAAATATTTTCCTTTGCAGCAAAGAAAATGTCTTGTTCCGCCACAATTATGGAAACACTATAATATGTAACATTTCAAAGATTTATGTGAACATTATGTCAATGCTGGTAATGTTGTTTCTCCTCAGATTTATGCATACATCAAGTTTTTCTGTGTGTCATGTAAAAGAGTGTTATGAGCACTGGTGACTGATATATCTCAATTTCCTTCAAAAGTGAGCACAAACAACAAATAACAGAGCAGCGAGTTTCATGAGACGAGTGAACTAAAAATTCAGCCAACAAGAAAACAATCGTTCAGCCATTGTTTCTCGCAGCCCCAGGACATGATAAAATAAATATGCACTGTGGAGTTGATATATTTTAAGATATTATATGGATTTATGGATTCATAGTGGACATACTATAAAGCATGAAGGGTGTGAACCAAAAGCACATGCACTCTCCAAAATTATTTTGTGTGCTGTTGTTTAATTACCTATACAGGCTGGTTGCTGGCCACTCCAAATCCCATCAGCCTGACAGACTCTGGAGGCAGAGCCTACCAGCAGGTAGGGGGCATGGCAGTAGAAATTGACCTCTGACCTGTGTAGGAAAACAAATATTTAATTTAACACACACACACACACACACACAAAAGTGATGACCAAATTATTTCAGCTGTAGCTTGATTTTTTTTTCTTATCTACTCTTCAACCTACGACTTTTTCTTGTTTTTGCTCACAAACCAAAATCCATTTCGTCCTTGCAGTTTCAAACTAACATCCAGTCATAGGGGCCATAACAGATCAACCAGCCTTGCCACCTGAACCATGGCCACCCTGCCAAAATGCTGCCAATAATACTACCTATAAAAATATTATTTTAAGACAGTGCCGGTTTTTCAAAAATATACTACTTCTGATAATACCAATCATAAGTAATTCATGTATATATATGTAGCCACATTCAGTAATTAATATATTTAATCACTGACCGGTACGAAAAGATGTTCCCCTCTCTGAATCCTCCACCAGGAGAGCCAGGATCGCCACACAGGACAGCTTGAAAGACACAACAATGACAGTTAGCACACCTGCTCGATCTGAACTGCTACAACTAGGACAACAGTGATGTGCATCAGTTAACGTTTAGCATCACACCACAGAATATGTAGTGCGACAGCTAACTTACGCAGACACTGTGGTACATCTCCTGTCCACGTCCCATTCCCCTCACAGGTTAACACAGCAAGAGTGGACAACTGGTAACCATGGAAACAGCTGTAGCTAACGCTCGATCCCCATGAATGGTCCGTCCCTTCCACCTTACCATGAAGTACTTGAGGAGGAGGTCCACACTGGATCACTGGAACACACACACAATGTAAAAGATGATCTACTGATTATATATTATCGATTAATAGCTAGCTCAGGAGACAGCACGTCCCACGTGTGTGTATGTGTAGTTTACAAGTTGTCTTTGCCAGGTGTTTGGTTTCTGTTTGGTTTCCCAATATCTAAATACACCTGTGCTCAGGACTGTAAATTGCAACTTCAAGTCTGTTTACATATTCTGTCAGGCTTTGGATTCCGTCCTTGAGCAAATGTTTGGATGCACATTGATTAGACTTTTTTTTTTTTAAACTGCCACTGCTCTGACACTGTGGCTCGCAGTACAAAACTTTAACAAGTAGTATGCCTTTAATAGCTGATGCATTTACAATGGGGGTATTTAGACTTCATCTGATCTTTTGCAAACACCTATTATGCAATTTTATCTTCAGTTACAACAAATCAGTCAGCACCAAAAGACACAATAAGCACTCAAAAAGACAAAACAGCAGTTAAGACACATCCCTGGTGGATATGCAGCCCTAGGATGTGGAAGATGTGAACCAAAAATTTAAACAATGCTTTTCTGAAGAATAGCCTGAATTAAACAAAGACTTTTTAAACAATTTATATCAACAACATTTGCCCAGAGTTAGAAAATTCCATATTCTGGGTACTTGTCAATGTACATGACAAGATGGCTACATATGGGAGGTGGGACATCAAGTGAAAACAAACAACAGCAAAAACAGAAGACAGTCATGAGCACTATGAGGACATTTAGGGCATTAAGGCAACACATGATCTAGGTCACCACATCTAAGTTCAGTTAAGTTAAAGACCAACCATGACCATTATATGGACTGAGAGCTTCTGAAAGAACATTCAGAGTTTAGCATTGCCTGTGCTCCACTTCTCCTTCCATGCTGGGTATTGGGAGTTATCAGCAATATTGTTTTCCTTAACTGTGCTAAATTAAATTCTGACAATATTATCCACAAGAAAACATTTCCATCAACCTTAGCTTTATGCTGTGCTACACTGGGATTTTAAGATGAAATGTAGATTTATACTGAGACTCAACATGTGGGATTGATATTTATGTAATGCTAATGATTCACAGACCTTCACAGCTACTTTGAAACTTGATTTCATAAGTGCTACTGTACATAACCAGTGTTGATATCAAATGGTCCAGCTGATCAAACTGATTAGTTCACATTTAAAATACATCTGTTATATATAGAGACCTGACAGCACACTGTTAATTCATGATGAGGTTACAGCATCTTTTCAAGATTTTAAGGAACCCAATTTTGTGCATGCGTTTGTGTGCACCTGCACGCGTCTTTCATACATGAAAGCATGTAGTATGTGCATGGACATCTGTGCATATAACTTCATAACACCCTGATAAACATCTGTGTGTGTGCATACAAGAGTGTGTGTGTGCCTAACTCCCAAAGATAATGATAACCATCTGCATGGTTTCAAACATCTAATAAAGTCAGTGTAATTCTCATCTAACCGGGAGACAGATGGTTTCACGCTCCATTCACTCTGCTATGATGATATACAGTGCACGCAACCGTACAGAGAGAGAGAGAGCAGCAGACACAGATATGCAAACAGACATGAACACACAAACAAGTACATGCTGTACATACAGTAGATGCAGCATTAAGCAGAAATGCTGAAATGAACAGGGGAAAAAAAATAAATGTATGGGCAGAATGAGGTGATATGTTGAAGTATTGCTTCAACAATAAATTCTTCCAAAACTTGATTTAGATTTTTACCCTGTCGCTCTTTTCTCTTATTTTCTTTTTGATTTCATCAGTCTATTTCTGTCTCTGGTGCATTATGACTATATGCTTTCTTTTTGGATGCAGAAAAAGCAATTAGCAAAAAATTGTTTTGAACTCTAAAAAAAAAAAATTTCCTTTTGTTTATAAAATTGCGGTTTCTAGGCAACAACGGGTGCAAACTAGCCACCTGACTAATTCTGGTTTTGTATGTCACTGGTGTCCTGAAGAAGCCTTGCATCTCCCCAAAGTCAGACTCGGGGGGTCTACACACCTGCACACAAGTCAATGCCAAATCCCACATTCTTAAAGCATGCCATTCATCATTTTTTTTTTGTGTGACTCCAGGAACAATTGCTGGTGGCTTGCCAGCAGCTAATGGGGATTCAAATTAATAATTGAATGAGTGTTTTCTTCCCCCTAAAAACAGCTTTGTTGTTAGGCATCAAAGTCTAGCTGTCTAAAAATAGAATAAACCATTCTTATTGACTTCAGCAGTTCATATTCCAGACCAATATTTCTGCAGGTCTCTGATGTCCAAAGAACACTTGTGTCTGTAATGAAGGTTTCTGAACTTTTTTTTAATTCCTTATTTGAGCCTCTCCTTTGTTTTTAATGCACTGGTTTGGCTTCACATGAGTCTGGAGAAGTAACTCATCCCTGCTTACCCACCTCTGTCATTGCGATCATTGACTCCTCTCCCTTTCCTCTTTCCTCTCACGTCTCCACACTCTGTTCTTTCTTACGCTTTGGTCCCCTGCCTCCTTTCTGTCTTCCTACTTCTTTTTTCAGTCTCTCCCTCCAGCCCTTCTTCTCTTTCTCCCTGCAACCTTTTTCCCCATCCTTCTGTCCCAGCTCCAGTCCTCTTTTACTCTCTTCCTTTGGTCTCCTTCTCATGTGGTTACCGCCTCTCCCTCCCTCACTTCATCTTTTAGGTATTTTTCTCTTGGCGCAATTCGCCCAGCCAACACATTTTATAGGCTTAATCCCTTTTCTCACTGTGTGTTTACAGGTTTGGGGGCAGGTATTGATTTGCCTCTCTTTGTTTCTCCCATCACTCGTTTCCTCTCGCTCACTCGCTTCTCTGTCGCTCTTTCCTCGCAGCCTCACTGACAGCTCATCACATTCTCTTTTTCCCTTTTCATTCACACATTTGACTCTCTTTTTCTACCTCCCATTTTGTCTTTCTTAATCTCTGCATTTCTCTGTGTATTTGTCTCTCTCATGTTCTTTCACTACACCTCTTCATCCAGTCGATTCTTCCTCCTCCTCTCTCCTCCTTTAAGTCCCTCAGTCTTTCTTTCTCTCGCTCTCTTCATTATCCCTCCTCCTCACTGCTTTGCTTGCTCAATCTCTCCTTCTTTCTACGTCTCACTTGATTCATTTTGCCTGACAAGCTACACTTTTATGGCTTACAACTGCTTCATTCAGTATGTTTCTGTGTGTGCATGTGTGTGAAGAAGTTGTTGTTCCCAAACAGGATCAAATGAAGACTTGTGGATTCTTTGAAGTGGATGAAAACAGAGGGGAGGAAAACAGCGGAGCTGAACAAAATGACGCGAACAGTCGAAGTAGAACCTAAAGAGGAGGAGAAAAATGAAGGGAAAAGGAGGGAAGAGAAGAAAAGACAGGAAAGGAACCAAAGGAAGGGAAAAAAAAGACAGAGGACTTGCAGCCTCTTCCTCCCTTTATCTCTCCCTTTCTTCCTTATTCTTACTTTCCCCCTCTAATTTTCACTTTTCAATTTCCTGCCCCAGTCTCATTTTCTATCACCTACAGTATCTTTTACTTCTCTGTTTCCCCCTCTGTCTGCATCTCTCTCTGGTTCCCTCTCAGTAGCCTCTCTGCCTGCTTTCTCATCTCAGTTCAAAGCCTCTGCAACTGCAGGAGCCAGCAGGAGATTTTCTGTTTGTGGGAAGAAGCGGCAGGAAAGATCTCAGGAAACATTCCCTTTTACTGTTGTTGAGTATCATGGTCTAAACTCTAAATACGGGCTGTTGTAAAACTCCAGCTCATTTTATTTTAATGCATTCTTTTTTATTTTCCCCTTTGTGTTTGTGAAAAACAGAGGGGTTTCAGGAAATAGAACCTAATTTAACACACTGCTATTATAAAGAGCAATGTTAATCTTCCCTTGGCCTCTTTCTAATTAAAGTCTGTTTTTTAGTATGCCAGCTTGGTTTGATATACTGTTGTTCTTATCCAAATTGTCACCTGATTTTGTGGGGCTTTTTTGATGCAAATGCAGAGGTCTATAACAATAATTACCACTGCTATATGATGTTCAGCAGCAGTGTAAAATATAACTGAATGTTGGTATACATACTTGCTATTCGTGTTCAGTCGCTCAAAATCAATAATACTTCGCTTGCATCTCATAGACAAACACAAAAAAGTATCAGTAAATTAAGGGTACATTTTTACATAAAGATGAATTATTGATTGGTGATGGGATGCCAATATCAACTCTCAAAATTTAATTAAATGCTCATAATGCATGCTTGTCCACACCACACTCTACTTTAATTCATTTTTTATAGTATATAGTTCAGTACAGTTCAAGTTTTATAGGCTTTTTTTTTTTTAATCCTGTTTTCTTTATTTGATTGTTGTTATTGATAATAATATAATTTTCCATAATGTTTGCTATTAGTATTATGTTATTGAGATTTCCATGCTTTATTCTAAAATGTGTTTTATATATTTATAAATTTTTTAATTACTCTTAAATGTAAACACTGGTGGACCTCAGAAGAACTGTTATGGGTTATGGAGTCTATTGGAAATGATCAGATCCGTTTAGAAATACTGTCCTGCAGATCCCTCGATGCAGATTCTATTTTTGATAAACAAGAATTGCCAACTCAAGGTTGTATTCCTCTGACAGCCAGTCAAGTTGCTGTTTACTTCCATGTCTGTCCATGCTCTTACATGTAGTGAAGACTTTGAAGGAATTTTTTTTTTTAGAAAAGAATTACATATATTTTTTGGCAAAAGGAAAGTTATCACTATACTGACATTTATGATTCCAGTGAATAATTTTCCAGTGAGATACAGTCTGTCTTTCCAAATTTTTTTTTTTTTTTTTTTTTTACAGAGGAGTACAGAAAACTGATAAAGAGCTTTGTCACATGGTGCTACAACAATCACCTGAAGCTCAATATCAGCAAAACCAATCAGCCTGTGGTGGACTACCAGAGGAATAGGAGTCACCCTGTCCTTGTTGTCATCCAGGGAGAGGAAGTGAAGAGAGTGGACTCCTACAAGTTAAATCAATAAACAAAA
This sequence comes from Toxotes jaculatrix, assembly GCF_017976425.1. Lineage (NCBI taxonomy): Eukaryota > Metazoa > Chordata > Actinopteri > Toxotidae > Toxotes > Toxotes jaculatrix. Next base: position 15,051,167 of record NC_054394.1, on the reverse strand, counting down.
AACTGGACAGGACTCACAACACTGAAGCCCTCTTCAGGAAGGGACAAAAAAGACTGTTCTTCCTGAGGAGCCTTCGGCCATGGCTGTTGCTGGCGCAGAGGCATAAAAAGTTGCTGTTCTTGTATTACTTTGGGAGCATTTATTATGAGTGTCACTTCCTCTCACCTTTACAGCCGGGCTTGGTTTGGTTCCAGGTTCCATCTTTAGTGCAGCGCAGCACGCTGCGTCCCGGTGGTTCCATCAGGTGACCCGGGTTACAGCGGTAGGTCACAGTGTGGTTGAAGGTAAACTCACTTCCGAGATAAATCCCATTGGCTACTGGCCCAGGGTCTCCACAACTGATCACTGAAGGAGGTGAGAATAATTTTATAGGACAAGTCATGAAAACAGTATGTGCAGTGTATATCTATGTGTATGACAGGTGTTTTTGTTCCAGAAAGCCTGTAATAGTGTAGCCGTGCACCAGGGTAGTAACATTTTTGGAAACATTTTTTTAACATATCTTCCTGTGCTTTCTAATATAGTCTGAAAACAAGAACGTTTTTATTTCTCTCTCACAGACTACCTTCCTTAACATCCCTGAAGAATATCCCCACTTCATTTCATCTGCCTCCCACCTCCTTTTCTCCTTTTCCCCAAACCTCTGTCTGGCTTGGTTAAACTATACAAGTTGAAAACTCAGACACAACAGCCTTCTACAGTTCTGCCAGGCTGCCCTCGTCCATGCAATTTATGCTACTCTTGTATCCTTTACTAAAAAAAAAAAAAAACATGACTATACATGTATAAGCACTGATATTGTAGTACTAGCTTTAGTGCTATAGTTCAGAGGTCTTCAACAGGGGGTCCGTGACCCCTAGGGGGTCTGCGGAGGTACTGCAGGGGGGTTGTTAAATTTTTGGTTGATTAGACAATTTTTAAATTTTTTCCCCCATTTTTGTCCCACAAATTTAAATGTCTTTAAAAACATGTTAACATGAATCTAACATATTAGCGAATGGATAAATGGAGGCAGAAGATGTTATCTTTCAGTCAGAAATGCACACATTCAGCAACACACAGGAGCTCTCTCAAGTTGGGCACCTGTTCACTCACTGCACGAGACTAGACTTGTCCCTCCTATTCAGTCCCGCAGCTAACTAAGTTCCCAGACACAAGGACGCACGCTGCAATATTGTTTGAAAAGGAGATACCTATGTTTATAACTGGCAGTGACACGGCCACCCTACTCACTGTACCTAGCACATGTTTAAAATAAAAACATTAATATATGAACCGGTGTATTGTTTGAATAGCTTAGTACTGAATGCACAATAACAAGGTATTTTATACATGCCACTAGGCTCAGTTTATTATAAAATACAATTTTATAAAATATAGGAGGGTAGGGGGTCCCTGCTCCATCTCTCCATCAGTTTTGGGGTCTGAAAAATGTTGAAGACCCCTGCTATAGCTAATAAAGCTATTTCAACCTTTGAAAATTTTCCATTTTAGTGACTACACAACTGCTGTTACCACTAACAATAAAGACAACAGTAATGAAACAGTACTATTAAACCCATCCTACCCGTGCAGTCTGGGGGTTGTCCTGTCCATGTCCCATTTGTTGTGCAGTGTCTGGTGGTCAGGCCTGAAGTTTTGAAGCCTTCCCAGCATGCATAAGCTACCGAGCTGCCGAAGGTGATGCTGTCACTGAAGACAATCCTGCCGTGTGCTGGAGTGCCAGGGTTACCACAGGATACAGCTGAGAATTGAGGAAATATTAAACAGTGGTGATTAATCATACTGATAATATCAATGTGAGCAATACTGTCTTGCTGTCACTCAAGGCTGATCAGCTGTAGGCTGCAATAATGAGATTATCACTGCAGTCAGCTGTAAATTACATAAAATATGTCCTTGAGGTAGTGAGGCTGATTAATAAGTAAAGGTTGTTGGATTGATTCCCAGCACTGAATGGCAGATGTAGAGTATTCTACTTGTGTGCTAGAGGCTGGCAGGAGGCTGGTAATACATCTGCAACGCCTACTATAAGTGCCACTGAGCAAAGCACCGAGCCTTAAAATGCTTCAAGGACAAGGGTTCTGCCTTGTGTTAAAAAACAAGACGTGATGTCTGCAGATCTTTCTGTGACCGTGTTTTGCATAAGATCATCATGGTAAGACGTATAACAGCTGTGGGAAAAAAAAAACAGTAGGAAAAAGCATTGGTCATGCAGCAGTGTTGTGAAGCTAATTATCAGTCAGTTCTTGTGGACAACGTCCTTCCAAAGTTATCTTGGGGAAAACAAAGTCTCCTGCAATGATAGCACAGAGAATACATATTTATAATTTGAGGATAGTTCTATGCGTGACATTGCAACATCCGTTAAGACACACTGGTTCATCTTCACAGCTGCTTCAACAGGCTCAACACTAAAGCCAATACAATACACTGTTCTCACAGTGAAAAGGTTTTTTTTTTTTACAATCAAAGGCTGGGATCTTTATCCATACTTAGATTTCTTTCTGTTTTTGAACCACTGCTGGTCTGACAGATTGTAGATAAAACTGTCAGAGAGGACACAAGAACGCAGAAGGAGAAGGGCTATGGCTGTGGTCTAAAGTACTGATCCATCGATCTTAAGTTTGCTGGCGCAGCACATTAACAGAACCGACAGGAATTAGCAACTAACCACAGCACATTTCACTAATAAGATCATGACAGTTGACGGCCTTTAACAATCAAACACCTATTGATGGGATTCATTAGTTAGAGCCCTTAAAAGCGCTGTCCAAGAGTGTGTGTATGTGTGGGTGTGACGAGGAGTGTAGGTGGAGCACATCATGCAAAGCTGTGTGTGTGTGTGTCTACGACAGCTTACCGTTTGTGTCTGTGTGTGTTATCAGTACACATGGCATGAGCAGCAGTCTGTACTCGTGTGTGTGTTTGTCTGGATGTGTGTATGGATTTCTTTGTGTTTGTGTCCCAGTGATAGATGTCTCATCCTTTCTGAATCAGCTTTTAACCACTATTAGCTAAATGAAAAACAACTGTAGACAGACATAAATAATTAGCGTTACACAAACACAGACACTGGCACACAAAAAAACACTAACAGACACATGCCTCTTAGGTGTGTGTGTGTGTGTGTATGTGCGCGTTTCGGTGTCTTTAAGACCAAAGGGCTAGATGTTGATGTTAGTGAGTCAGTACATGTAGGCAAACCACGAATCAAAATAAAAGTAAATTTCATTGCTCAACTGTCAAGACAGTCTCAACCACAAAGATCCTTGGTATCACTTCAGTATAGAGTCCTGTGTCTTGTGGTATCAGAAGAGGGTTGCTTCTGTTAACAAGTTTATTCAAAAAATTAGATACTATTCTGCCCCTGCTTGCTTCCTGCTGTCTGTCTGACTGCCAACCTGTCATCTGAACCTCTCCCTGACTTCTTGTTGTCTGAACCAGCTACGGAAACACTGAAGGCACAAATTAGCATTGCTACAAAAAAAACTGTTAAACTCAAACTCGAAACCATAACATCACACTCCCCGCCTGTTATAATGCATTATAACACTACTCGTTTTTTACAAGTAATACAACCTCTGAAACATGCCTAGTGTACATCTTCTGAATACCATGTCTGACTACTTTAACATCTACTTTGTGGACTTTAAAGTCCTAGCTAGGAATAGCATTCACCACCACTCCTACAGGCCACTCATTTCTTTTGACTTGTGCATCTTTAAGAAGCACGACATCTCCTTCAGTCAGGTTCGGCTTCTCCTCATGCCACTTTGGCCTTGGTTGAAGTGACACCAGGAACTCTTGACGCCAGCGTTTCCAGAATACATCAGCCATAGCCTGGACTTGCTTCCACTGCTTCCTGTAGAGGTCTTTGAGGTCATACTCTCCTGGAGGTGGCAACACTGGCTCAGCTTTCTGTGTCAAGAGCATGGCAGGTGACAGGACAGTGGGCGCATCTGGATCAGAAGACACAGGAACCAGAGGTCTGGCATTTATAATGGCCATGACTTCAGACATGAACGTAACCAGAACCTCATGAGTCAGGTGGGGTGTTTTTGCCTTAAGCAGCAGTGCATCCAATATTCTGCGAGCAACTCCTATCATCCGCTCCCACACTCCACCCATGTGTGAGGAGTGGGGAGGGTTAAAGATCCACCTGCTGCCTTGATCCTGAAGGTAAGTTGCCAGCTCAGGGTCTTCAGAGTTCATTCTTAACTCCTTGCACGCCCCCACGAAGTTTGTTCCTCGATCAGAACAGAAGAGACGAACAGGACCACGGACAGCGGTAAATCTTCTCAATGCATTTACAAAGCTTGAGGAGGATAGTGATTCAAGCACTTCAATATGCACTGCTCTTGTAACTAGGCAGGTAAAGATAACTGCCCAACACTTGTTCTCAGCAATGCCACCTCGGGTTCGTCTTGTGCTGATGATCCATGGGCCAAACACATCAACTCCTACATTTGTGAATGGAGGACCTGGTTCGAGTCGTTCAGCAGGTAAGTTCGACATTTTTTGTTCTTCCATTCTTCCTCTTAGCTTGTTACAGATTACACATTTCTGTATGATGTTTGACACCAGCCTTTTGCCTCCATTCAGCCACAGACCAGCAGAACGTACAGCACCTTCTGTCAGGTGCCTCCCCTGATGCGCCACCTGTTCATGGTAATGCCTCACCAATAAAGTAGCTACATGGTGTTTCTTAGGGACAATGATCGGGTGTTTCTCTTCCCAGGGAATGTCTGCCAAAGAGATGCGCCCTCCAACTCTCAGCAGGCCATCTGCATCCACAATTGGGTTCAGTTTTCTCAGAGGACTAGACTTGGAGATGACATCACCCCTGGAAAGACATTTCACCTCTTCAGCAAACACATCGTGTTGAACATTTCTAATGATTACCAGTCTTGCTTGTGTCGGACGGCACAGCTGTTCGATGCTACTTTGTGCAGTTTGATGCTGGACTCTGCTAGCATTTCTTTCGTTCTTTTCAGGACAGTGATGGCTTTGTCGTCAGTGGGAAATGAGGACAACCCATCATCAACATAGAAGTTCCTCATGATGAACTGTTAAACTTCAGCACCATGTTCTTTCTCTCCATGCAGTGCTGCTCTTCTCAGGCCATAGATGGCTACTGCAGGAGAAGGTGAGTTTCCAAAAACGTGGACTTTCATACGGTATTCAGTGATCCGCTTGCTGGGGTCATTATCTTCAAACCACAGAAATCCCAGGAAATCGCGATGGTCTTCCTGTACGATGAAGCAGTAGAACATCTGCTGAATGTCTGCTGTTACTGTTACGGGCTCTTTCCGGAAGCGCATCAGGACCCCCAGCAAAGAATTGTTCATGTCAGGTCCTCGGAGAAGAACATCATTGAGTGAGATGTTCTCATGCTTGGCACTAGAGTCAAAAACCACACGGATCTGGTCTTTTTTCTGAGGGTGATAGACACCGAAGACTGGTAAATACCAGCATTATTGGTGTGGCATTAGCACTGGAGCAGGCTGCGCTTGGTCTGAGTCGAATATGGCTTGCATGAATTTGAAGAAGTGTTCCTTCATGGTGTGTTTCTTCTCCAGCATGCGGCGCAAGGACATGAGGCGGTTGATGGCGTGCTGTCTGTTGTTGGGTAAACGCGGCCTGTTCGGCCTGAAAGGCAGGGGTGCTACCCAGCAGTTAGCTTCATCCATGTACACCTCTCTGTCCATGAGGTCCAGGAACAGCTCATCTTCAATGGACATCCCAAGCTTATCATCATGATGTGTTCTTTGAAACACATTACATTACCAGGCTGTCATTGTTGAGGCTGGCTGCAGAGACGCTTGGGAAGTTGTGGGGGGGCTCCAAGCTGTCAATCTTTTCTTTTACAACTAAGCTGCTGGTGCATGGGCTGAGAATAGAGTGACGCCCACTCACCAACACACTGGTTCTGAAGACAGAGACATTGGTTGTTCTGTGCGCTTTTCCCAGGCAAACGTCACCAATGATCACCCACCCAAGGTCCAGCCGCTGGGCAAACGGAGCGCTGTGAGGTCCATTACATTGTTCTCTTACTTTGTGCACCTGGATCAAATCTCGCCCGAGGAGGAGGAGGAGGATGGATGCATCTGGGTCCAATGGTAGGATTTTGTCCGCCAGGTGCTCAAGATGAGGATAGTGTCTGGCTACCTCTGACAATGGTATTTCAGACCTCTCATCTGGTAGCATGTCACACCATCTAGTGATTCAACAATGAAATTGCTGACACGTCTTCCTGCAGTCTCGAACACCCCTGAACATGTCTTCAGGGTGTACGTTGGTCCCTCCCCTTTAATGTCGAAGTAGTCACAGAATTCTGTCCTACACAGTGACTTGTTGCTTTGTTAGTCAAGAACAGCGTGGGTCTTCATAGCTCGGTCTCTTTGCCCTGCAGGATACACCAGCACAAGACAGATTTTGGAGCATGACTTTGAAGTGTTTGTACTGCCACAGATTTCTGTACATTTGGAAATCACTGATGGACCAGTCTCCCCTTGCTGCTGCTGTTGCTCCCTGCCATGGTTTGCAGCGCTCTGGTGAACATCTGCTTTCCATGGCGCTGGCCCTGGATGTAGTGCTGCAGGATGTCTGTCGCTGTTACACTCCATACATTGTACTGGCTTGTCACAGTCTTTAGCGACATGGGTAGATGATGCACAGCACCTGAAGCAAATGTGTTTGTCCTTCAGATATGCCTTTCTTTCTTCCAGCGTTTTGTTTCTGAAGCCACGACACTTTCTCAGAGGATGAGGCTTGTTATGAATGGGGCGATGCTTGTCTGGATTATCTTCAGGTCGGGCTGTTGTAGTGCTGCCACTGTTGTTGCTTCCTGTTGAGATTTCAGTCTTTTTAACAGCTACTGATGTTCTCATGTGTTGGTTGTACGGGTTGTTTTTCTCTGTTTTGGGAGCACTCCATGTTGCTGCAATGCTGGCAAAGCTGGGATCATTGCACGTTTTTGCTTGTTCGCAGATGAAGTTGACGAAGACTGAGAATGGAGGATATGGAATTCTGTGTTGTTCTTTGTAACGTGACCCTACTGTGATCCACTTCTCTTGTAGGGCGTGTGGGAGTTTCTGGACTATCGGGCTGACTCCGCGGGAGGTGTTGAGATATGAAAGACCAGGTAAGTATCAATCTGTCTTAGCTGCCTCGAGCTCCATGAGAACGTCTCCAAGTTCTCTCAGTTTGTGATTGTCCCTGACTGAGATTTTGGGGAAATCTTCTATCTTTTTCAGGAGGGCATTCTCAGTCACCTCTGGTGAGCCGTAGACATCCTCCAGTCTCTGCCACAGCATCTTGAGACCCGTAGGTGTATTGTGAATGTGTACTGCTCTGATTCTTTTAGCTTGCTCAGATGATGATGGCCCAAGCCATTTACACAGTAGATCTAGCTCCTCTCTGGCAGAGAGCTTTAAGTCGTCAGTTGAGCTGATAAAAGATGCTTTCCAGGCCCAGTAATTCTCCGCCTTGTCGTCAAACTTCAGTAAGCCTGAACTCACCAGCTCACGTCGTATCAGGTACCTTCCTAGGTCAGTTGCAGCTGCTGTACTGGCGGGGCTGGCGTTGTACATCGGGAATGAATGGGTTTGATATGGCTGTGGGGGCCTGCGTTCATCGATGGTATTGGGAAGTTCCCTGTCACAGTATAATTTTCTTTGACCATTTGTAGTGTTAGTGACATCATGTGAGCGACCAGTGGTTTCTCCTCGGTGCAAGTGTTGTGGCATTAACTCAAAAAACTCTTAGTCACTGATTTCACTCAATGGCGTAGCACCCTGATTCCTGTAGTTCTGTGCTTCACCACTGTCCATGGTAGGCTGGCGCACTGGTGGATGTGAACTTGTGGATGGTTTTGCATTGGGATGTGAAGTTGTGACTGCATATAATGAGCTGGTGGTTATTACACTCTGATAGGAGAGGTGACCTGGATATTGAACAGGATTTTGCACTGTAGTGCTCACATTGTGTATTTCATCTGATTTCTGAGGCAGCATGTTTTTACTTAGCTATATTCTTCAGCAGCTGCTTCTAGCAGCTCAGCTTCAGCCTGTGCAGCTGCTGCCTTTTCCATTGTCAGTTCATGCAAACTAGCTTGTAGTATAGCTTGTTGTTTTAGCATCTCTGCCTCTCGTTTAGCGAATGCTAGCTCTGCTCGTGTGGCTTCAGCTTTAGCTCGTGCTTTCAAAGCGACTGTGCTGGCTACAGACAGTTTGCTGGTTCGTGAGCAGCTGGAAATTTGTGATCTTGTTTCGAGTTCTTCAAAATCCATCTGTTGTTTGCTCTGTGTCATGATGGTGGCTTGCTTTTTCTTTCTACTCACAGGATGGAAGATTGTCGACCGTTGGAAGAGTCTGCCTTTTTACTATTCTGCCCCTGCTTGCGTGTGTTTGGCGTCCTCTAGCCTGTTACTATCGGCAGATAGCACAGTTTCCCAAGAAAGAAGCTGAGGTTTCTTTTCAAACTTTACTTAGGAACCACTGTAAAACTAAATAAACATACAAATATGTGCCATCATGTCATTTTATCTAAATACATTCTCATACAAACATAAAGTAGCATGTTTAGATTCATAAAAAAAGGTCCGCTAGCTTAATGCTAACTTATATGGGAAATTGCATAGCGATGCTAGCGGTTAACATGTACGGATTAGCGAATGTATTTTCTACTGTAAACTCTCTTAATGAACGAAACATTTTCTAAATGCGGTGTTAAACATCTGAACATAAAAATAATACTTACAGGCAAACGTTTTCTGGCCATATAGAAAAGAATAAAAAGGATGGGAGTTTACCTGCTGTCTGTCTGACTGCCAACCTGTCATCTGAACCTCTCCCTGACTTCTTGTTGTCTGAGCCAGCTACGGAAACACTGAAGGCACAAATTAGCATTGCTACAAAAAAACTCTGTTAAACTCAAACTCGAAACCATAACATCACAGATACACTCTGAAAAAGATGATCTCTGGCATGAAAGAAAATCACATTTTGGATTTCTATTAAAATTCTGAGTGATTTAAAAAAAGAAAAGTATTAGCATTGCCAAGATTGGCATTACTTTTTTAAGAGGAAACTACTGAGCAAAATATACATTTTGGCATGAAACCTTTCAAACAAAAGATACAATTTATCAGCAAATTTCATTTTATGTCAACAGATCCACTGTGTATGTTTCTCATTTACGTCAGTTTGGCCTTCAAACTTTTGAAGGAAAAGTGTTCTATATTTAGTATGCTGCTGTTTTGGGTCACAGCCACACAATAATATAGACGAGTACACCGAAATTGTGTGACTCATTCTTCCTCCCCCATCCACTAAAATTACTGCTTGAGCAGTCCATCTATCGAACTTAATCTAGAGTCTGCATCAGAGTACAATGGAGTTAATGTCAGCAGCGTTTTTCTCAGCCCACTAACATAGCTGGTAAGAGGGAAGGGAACACAGGCGGCAGCTTAGTATTCCACTGTCTTTACAGCACTTTGGGGACCCACTTTAATTTTCCCCGAACCCCCATGGGTTTAAGGAGTGTCTTTGAAAACTGCTGTTGTATAGGACTCACTTTATTACCACAGAGCTGTGGAAGATCCGGCTCAGTCAGTTAGGACTGACACACTTCAGTCCTTTCTATCTGGGCCACACAAACATAAACATGCACACACACATACACAAACCTGAAATTTTAATTGTGACTCCCATATAAACATCTTATACTACATGAACTTGAAGTATTTTCTGTTGAATGACAATTTAGTTAGTGACCAGTCTACATATCAAATCACCACTTACGGCAAAGGAAATAAAAGGATGAATATAAATGGAACAAAACAGCCCATTAATATCTATTTTGACTCCAGTAGAAATTCACTGCTTTGATATTCAATACTAAATGACAAAAATTCTATGATGGAATTAAAAATGTTAAATCTCTATGAAAAACAAAGCTGGTGTGTGTAAGATGTTTGAGGTGTATAGGTTTCTAATGAGTCAAATTTTAACATAGCCACATAAGTCACATAAATGGCTGTTGCCACGCTTCCCCACCTTGACAGACAGGCTGTGTGCCACTCCAGGTGCCATTGTGAAGGCAGGTCCTTTCAGCTGAGCCAGTCAGACTGTATCCAGCCTCACAGCTGAAACGCAACAAGCTCTTGGTTTTAAACTCTTCCCCTCCCAGACGGGTACCATGGGGAGGAATCCCTGGGTCTCCACAGATTCCTGGACTTACACCTATAGTGAGAAAAGAGACACAACGTTTTAATGTAGTGGACCAGCAGCCAGACACATGCACACTGAGGCAAACATGCAGTCCTGAACTGATGAGACACAAATGAGTAACCGTACACTCAGTAAATACACTCAGTACAGTTAATGTGGCACGACAGCTGCATTCCGCTGATGTCCATTACCCTCCATATAGGTTTTAGTGATTTTATGTAGCTAAATGGCAAAACACAGGGTCAAGAGGTTGTCTCTCACTGGGGCCACCATGCTAAAAATATATGTGTGCATTTATGCTACAGGTCAGTGACATCCATTAAAAAGCATCTGTGATATTAGTCATCTCATAACCTTTTTTGAAGAATATGCACAAATATTTTGCATACTCAGTCTTTCACACACAGCGAAACACACACAAGCAGGCACATACTCAGACACGCAAACTTTGTAAAACTGTACTTTGCATTTAGGCTATACCAAGTTGTTCTAGCATTAAAAGCACTGAGCGTGTCACAATTTTAGCAGCTTAAATTCCATCGGTAGGGATTTGTGAGTTTAACAGGGTACAGCTCCAAATGCAGCGTCTTGCATCTCAATGAGGTCTTCAGCTGCAGGATGGAAACTGCCCTGCTGAGCGTTCTGTTTTGAGGCCAGCAGAGTAAGCTAATTGCATTTCAGCTGTAGAGACAGTTGATGCTGAGTTTGGAAATGATCAGTTGTAGTGTTGTTGGATCGGTCTAAGCCTACTGTAGAGTAGCACTTAGAACCTGAGTAGTAAACCAGGACTGTTCCACCTCCTTTCCCCTGCCTGTTTCCCTACACATGAAGGTGAAACAAGTTATATACAGTACAGCAGCCATTCAGTTTAGACTGGTAACACATTATGTCCATGTGCCTGTATTCGCAGGTCTATTATTTGCTCTGATAATAACGATAATGACACATAGAACTTTCTCTAGAACAAGCCTTATTGTCAAAAGGTGACAAATTACTAGACTTTTGTACAATGATGTTTAAAAAGAGGCTATATATGTGCAAAAGAAAATAAATTATTTGTGGAGCAAAGCGGATGCAATGTGGAAGGAAGGGCTGCACCGCTGTCAAGTGGCTAGTTATCAGTATGCCAGAAAGCAGGGAATTATAATCAAATATATAACCAGCTTGCTACAGATACAGTCACATAATAAATGGGTTGACTGACTTTAAATGATTAAATCATGAAATCACATACCAGTTACCTCTGGTATGTGATTTGTGTCTGCAATCGTGGAAACTGCAAAGTCTAGTCCTAAACACATGCCCATATGTGGCTAGAGTTAGACCTCAGTGCCATTTTTAAAATGATGATACCACTGTGAGGAATAACCTTCACCTCTGCAATGTCCTGGTTGACGGCCTGGCACTGTCATTATCTGCATACAGTGCATCATACTCACTGATCTAAAAAGCGAAAACACTTTCAAAGAAACACAAGTCTGGAACTGCTATGAAATTCTGAAATAGAAATAAAGGCATCAGTCTGCTCAAAGTGTCAATCACATTTCCCTGCCGGTTCTTGTCACCACCTGTAGCCTATACAGAAGCACAGTATAGTCTACAGGTGACAATATTCTTTTTTTCCATTTCTTGATTGCAATGAAACTATTTTAATATGTAATTGCACTTTGTATTTTCTGTTCTCACATCTGTGAAGCACTGTGTAAACTTGTTTTTGGAAAGTGTTCTATAAATAAAGTTTATTATTATGATCCAGACTGTTATGCTGGAACAACAACACACAGAAGGCATCTTCATTCTGCGCTGAAAAATCAGGATGATGCTATTTTTTGACAGTCGAACCATTTTTATCCCTTGCTCACTAAATAAACGGGTTTCACTCTTCAGTTCACTCTAAGGTCATAGTTTTTATATTTAGCAGTGAGTTGGGGTTTTTTTTTGTTTGTTTGTTTTTTAATTTTTTTATTTGTATTTTGTTTATGTGGCCTGATCTAGCTACAGCACTCGCCCTGGCAGTGGTTTAGAGATATACAGTAGCTATGTGTAGTCTCAGAACAAATGCTCTTGATTTCAGTGTGATTAACTGTGATTGGTCGATTGTTGCTCATTGCAGCCTGTGTTAAAACACATTACAACATAACTGACTGAATATCTAAGCTCTGCTGTTCTACTGGCTGAAAACCAGAAGACATGCTGCTTCATCTACTGGTGTGTCATTACCAGTGCAGTATGGTGGCGCTCCACTCCATGTGCCGTCTTCCTGACAGTGGCGAGTAGCATTGCCCACCAGCACCCCTCCAGGCTGACAGGAGTACTGCAGCACTGAACCATACGTCCAACTGTGGGTTCCAGATACTACTGCATTAGGGGGTACACCGGGGTCTCCACAGGAAATAGCTACGAAGACAGGGATAGATTCAAAGAGAGAGAGAGAGGGTGTTAGTGTCTGCAGGATTGTGTCCAACTATAGATTCCAGATACTACTGCATTAGGTGGTGCAGCTGGGTCATTGCAGGAGACAGCTAGAGAGAGAGGGTGACAGCAAGAGAGAGTGGGATTAACAGAAGTGTTTGTTGTGTTTGTTTTTGTGTATGTGGGTGTGGGTGTGTTTCTGTCAAAGCGTGCACACACAGGAAATAGAAAAAGAAAGAGGGGTCTGTGAACTACAAAGATGAAATTCCTTTTTCTTAATTTACTATGCAAAATACTAAGATTGCAGATAGATATTCATTCATTAAGTGTGGGGAAAAAACAAAAAGTTCTTTGTTATTTATTTTAAAATAATAAGACTTTCAACTTACAAATCAGCTTGGATATTACACAATAGGTTTCCTTTGCTTACTTTAGCACCTTTTATCTTATCTTTTACCTTATTTTAGCCTTAATTTGATGAAGAGATAGACAATAAATGCTGGAGAGGGGTATGAGGTTATGTGTACCTTATCCATTGAGTTAATGTCTTTTCCAAGAAAGGTTAAATCAAGGGCAAATGGACTTGGTTGTAGGTACTTGGAGACACTTCACTTCTCATCCAAGAGGCTTCCTCAGTTCTGACTGACTGGTGGGGAGTCCTAGGTATTTAACCTCTGTAAGGTCGTTATCAATGCCATTGATGTCACTTGCTTCGTTAGTGCTGTTGTAACGACAGTACTTAGTCGCTGGAGTCACCCAAGGCCAAGTTAAATGTCCTGGGACGGGATGACAGGACAGGATAGTAGATGGGGGATAAGTAGTGCTGTAAACCTCCTCCTCTGCTGAGGGATGGTTTTTCTACTTTAACGAAGATAGCCTCCTTCACTCCCTTTTCAAAACACCTGTCCTCTCTATCCAAAATATTTATATTGTTGTTCCCTAAGGAGTGTCCCTTATCCTTCAGGTACAGGTAAACTGTATGTCCTCTTGTGTGAATTTGGTGTTACTATCCATTGTGAAGGTTTACACTTCCTGGGTTTTAATTTTGACCCACGTGTTGTCCACATATCTGAACCATGGGCTTAGTGCTGTTCATCTGAGGGAGTTCAGGGCTCTGCTTTCTACTTCCTCCATGCAGAGGCTGTCCACAAAGGGTGATACTGGTGAGCCCATGACACAGCCACACCTTTGTCTGTAAAACCCCCCGTTGTACTGGAAGAAGGTGGTGTTCAGACAGAAATTTGCATATCTGGTCTGGGCTGAGGTTGGTCCTATTAAGGACGATGACGGAGTGGCCATTGGGAGAACTGGGGCTTTTCGCGATGGGCCACTACACCAATTGGACTGGTGGCTCAGTGTGAAAAAAATATGTCAGCAAGAGACAGAGAAAAAGAGAGAGAGAGCAAGCAAGAGGGAGAAACATAGATGTGGCTGTGTTGTGGTGAATTGCCCAGAGGAGGAGCATGTGGTCATCACCTCCCTCACATCTGTATCCCTCCCTGGCTAATGACTTTCTGTTCGATCCTGCAACTCCGCCTACATGATTACTGTTTATGTGTTGGTATCTTTATCATCATTTAAGCACTGAGGCAGCCAGCAGTGGACTGTTGCAGACCCATTTTACATGAATAACAAAGTTTTAAAAATATAATGGTCTAGTTGAAAAGCTAAAAAAAAAAAGATTAATTACAGAAAAAATCCAAATAGCTTCAAATATTTGTGCATCTAGCAGCAGAACCAGTGAGTCTGAGTCCAGTACAAGCACCAGTCACGTTTTACAGCATAAGCAGTAGGCAGAAGACAACAGGAAGCTTATCTGAGTTTATTTAGCAGGAAAATGTTGTATAGCTTTGTTTTCTGCTCTGGTTTCATCAGAAATTCGATAATTTAAGTTCTCAAAGTCTGTATGATCACCACAGATCTGCAGAAATGTCCAGTGAAGGAAGAAAAAGCCACTAAAATTCAGATATGTCTGGTGGTGTATTTCCTGCTATACTGTCCAGTTTGAATTATGATCGCTCACTCTGTAACCTGTAGTTACAAAGTTTAATATGGTTATTTTGAGATTGTAGTTATTGTAGCTCCTGTTGTTGTAGTTCTGGACTTCAATATGACAAGGTGTTTTTATTAATATTTTTTCACAAACTACAATAATAAAAAATTATCATTAAATCTTTAATTCAATTGTGTAAATAACAATTAGGCTATAACATTACAAAATTATATGATTTATGTCCCGGTGCTTCATGTGTTGTTCTACAAACCATCATAGTTAATTTGACTTCTCTTTACTACATGACTCTGGTAAAGTGTGACGTCGGCCTTATGTGATGGTACGTCTTCAGGTGGGTTTTGGTGGGCCAGTCTGAGTCGAAAGGCCCAGGCAAATGTTTCTCCCGACCCTGTCACTGATTAAGGGTGTTGTCATGGAGAAACCATTGCTTCATGGTTTCCCCCACCTCCATAGCTGGGCTGCGTGTAAACAATAAGGTCACATCACAGGACAACGTGGTTTCATCTGGGCCCAGTCCTCCAGTCCTGGAACCTTGTTCACCAAGTCCACAGAGTTTTTTAATGCTGTGAGGAGTGTCGCCAACCAAGGGAGCTAAGATGGTAGCTACACATTTGGCAATGCTGTAAGTAACTGAGTTAATGCTGTAACAATGTGCCTGAGGGGGGCTCTTTCTTTGTAAAATTTAACTTGGACAAACAAGATTAAACAGCACCCATACTGCTTTACTTACACTCTATGGCAGTATGTAGTCATGCCAGTAAACTGTATTTTTACTGATTTTAATTGAATTGCCTGACAGAGAGAATCAATATTTCATGTCAAATTAAATTCACTTTAGTTAGAAAACATAAAAAAGTCTCTCTCCCTCTCCTCTATTTTGAAAACTAGCAGAAATAGTTCCACAATGTCAAAGCAACGAACATCAGTGAAAAAAAATCCTCAATTTTTTTCCTCAATTTTGGAAAAATTGACGTTTTACAGGGCACAGGTTTCTGGAGGACACAGATATGAAACTGCTCTCGATTTTCTATTTCTGCCAAATGACTGGTCCTCTGATATCTCCCCTTACCCCCAAATTGTATTACTTCATCCTCTCCTTGTCCCACAGTCATCACCCCTCTCCTCCCAATTTTCCGATAAGACCTTGTTTCTTGAATGTAATGCTCGATGCACAGACCGGCATCCCACCAGTGTCTGCCCCTCTCTCCCTCTCTGTCTGATTCCTCATCTCTACCTCTCTGTTACTGTGTCCTTGTTCTGCAGTCCTTGTTTGCCTCTCTGTGTTTCTCTCTGCGTCTCTGAATCAGTCTCCTTCTCTCTATCGCTCTCTAGTTTAATCTCCATGTTTCTATCTGCCATGGTAGCCCACTGACAAGTGCGCCTATGGCCCTAAGAGACACATACTCAGCTTTTTTTTTTCTGTACACACATACACAACCATGCTCGAACCTTTAAGCCTCTTTCTTTTATACTCTCACCCTCCTTTTAAGATTACTTCCCTCCCATTTTCTCCCTTGAACCCTCTCTTATGCTCTCAGTTTCTCATTCGCTCCTCATCCTCCTCCCAGTGGCTCTTCAAGCCATTTCACTCTTCAAATGGCTTTTCCTGACAAATATAAAGAAAAGTAAATAGAAATTCACCTTCCTATGACTACTTCAGCATGACAAACTTTCGTAGACATATTTTTCATAGAATTCCAAAGAAGTTGTAGCTTATTCACAAATGGGCAAACGATTTCCATGATAGGCCTATGAATTTTAATCTGTTCTCTTTCTGTCTGCTTGTGTCTCTCATGCATCTTCTAAGCCTGTATTGTCATTGTTCCTCTCAGTTCAAATAATTTTCAAACTACCTGTATCTGTGCATCCATACCTTGGCAGCGAGGGATTGGTCGGTCCCACCGTCCATCATGTTGACACGTGAGGAGTGCAGAGCCGAGCAGGTAGAAGCCTCGTTTGCAGTGGATTGCCACACTTACGCCATAGCTGAAGACTTCTGGGTAACGTAGGCCAGACTGGCGCACACCATTCTCCACATGGCCTGGGTCCGAACAGTTTACCACTGCAGAAGAGAGCAGAAAACACTGTTTGAACCTCCAGTGTTTAAACAGGTCCTAATGAAAGAAATGTTTCTACTCTTTTTTTATGCAGATGTAGAGAAGAGAAGAGAAGAGAAGAGAAGAGAAGAGAAGAGAAGAGAAGAGAAAACTTCAAAAAATCTTTCTTAATTTGGAAAAGCTGTTACTTGGATGACCATAACATCTTAAATAGCATTAGCTGTGTCCAAAATCATTCTCAAATTCACTGCTCCCTATGTAACAGACAATCTGAGATTATAATGAGCAATAAACTTAGATTTTGGACATTTATTAATTATCATCAATTTGTGTCATCATTGGCAGGTTTACTGTTATGTGACTGTAATTATGGCATCCATAAAATCTGATGAATTGCACTGTTGAATTGTTAGCAGAAAGTAGCATACGTGCCATGGGCACACCTCTTCTTCGACCAATTGTGGGAACTTTTAGTGCACTCTATTGTAGATAAACACTCAGAATATATGATATATAAAATGGCGGACAGTAAATATAGTGCACCATCTAGTTAACTGGGAGTGATTTCAGATACAGCTTGCGTGAATCATGAACAGAATCGACTCAAAATCAACACCGGAGAACAGGCTGAGTGGTTTTAGGGTACTAAACCCTTAATCACAGTGTTACAAATTCAGTTTGTCCTTGTTGCTCTGTCCTGTTCTTTTCTGAACTGTTCTTTTGTCATACCCTGCTTTGTTCTCCGGAGTTCCTCTTTGTTCCCTACTCTCTCCTCTGGTCCCTTCTACTCTGCTCTGCTCTCTGGGTGGATGCCAGTCCAACGAGAGTGGAGTTTGATTTTCCACATGTCACAGGGGAGACTGACATTCACTCAAATTCAAGTCCATGGGGGACATGGATATATGTGTGTGTGTGTGTGTGTGTGTGTGTGTGTGTGTGTGTGCGTGCGTGTGTGTGTGTGTGCGTGTGTGTGTGTGTCTGGCACCCTGTGGGAACAAAGAAAGTTTCAGTCTCGTAACTGACAGCTGCTGCTGGGAGGGAGAGAGACACACAGAAAAAGTGAGGGAGATGGAGAAAGCAAGAATGCGAGGATGAATCCCCTCAATGGAAAACCCATGTGAGCATCTACGTTGTATCGATCTGCTCTCATGACTGTGCTGAAGGCCTGCGTGTTTCTCTTTTAGTACATCATAGCTGTTACACTACCGGAGGTCTGGGGAAGCTTGTAGTATAACGACCACGCATGGTTAGCAGAGGGGAAGAAAGTGTCTCTGGACATGTACCCAGCTGTGTGTGTGCACATTTAAATTTGTCAGTCTATTTAGAGACACACACACACACACACACACACACACATACACACTGATTGTGGCTGAATACAGCTGAATGGTAAGTGTGTGTTTATGCTACAGTTATTCTCAATTTTACAGTTTTCTGGCAGCAGATTCAGACAAAAAAATGTCCAGTTGACACACTGTAGCTAGAAGGGGGGCAACAAATTCTGAAAACACTCTGGCCATCTAAAATGCATGCTCTACTTGGAACTAATTTTCTTATAACTATAATTCCATTTGGTTATAGTGACATTTTACTCACCTGCTGTTGAGAGGTGGCAACATCAGTTGAATTATCTTAAGGTAATTATTTGAAAGTGAAAACAATGGACGCAACTGAAACACGCATTACTGCATTGACAAAGCACGTGTGCATCTTCTTTTTCTTGTTCTTTTATCTTTTTTTTTTTCTTACTGTATGTACTCTAATCTTAAGAAATGATTCAACTCAAGCATCTACAGTAAGTCTGTGTTAATATATGTGTTTGTGACCTTTGCAGACAGGTAGGGGGCTGCTCCACTGTCCGTTGAGTCGGCACTGAGCACGAGCGTTTCCACTGAGGATGTAACCTCTGTTACAGGTGAAGTTGACAACATCATTGAGGTTGAACTCGCTGCCATTGGTCCGCCCATTGGCTGGGTTGCCGGGGTGACCACAAGTGATCGCTGAGGGAGTAGATAGAGGTATAATGAGAAAGTGGAGGTGTGGAAGAAGTATTATGTGCAGCATTTTGGTATTTTCCACTTGATATTTTTGTAATATCTTCAGCTTCTTGCTGGAACACATACAGTAAATGCTGCCGAGATGGTCCCTGAAAGAACAGTTTAAACCCTGAAAGGCCTAAGATGTGCGATTGTGGTTAAGATTCCTGTTTGTAATGGATTTACTTTATATGGGAAAATCTTTTTACTGTAGCTTTTCACATTAAAAGAGTGGTAAATGGTTTCATGAAGTACTTACGGACGCAGACAGGTGTTGTTCCAGACCAGCGATGGTCTTGCTGGCAGATTCTGACTGATGTACCAATTAGGCGGTATCCTAGCATGCACTGGTACACCACTGTGTCACGGTAACTAGAGCCATCTCCACTAATGTGGCCATTGACTATAGGATCTGGAGAGTCACAGTGACCCGCTAGAAAAGACAGAATGATAGAGATTAATGCACTATAATGAAACACAACTTAAACTCACTTTTTCTCCTTAAACATTGGTGATGGTTCAATGTTCCTGTAGTTGACCTTCAAATAGCTACTTTAGCTCATTGTCTGTTAGACTGCAAAAAACATATAAGGAGCTGTTTCTATACTTAAACTTCTAAACGTCAGGAGAGTTATGTCTTCAGTGCATCTGCAAATCAATGTTCAGGGACAGCACAGCTCCGCGACTGCAGTCCTAACCACGCGGCAATTACAGACGCACTAAAGGTCTGTAAAAATCAGCACATTTAAACGATTTCTCTGTTCTCGAAATGGCCTCAAGGTACCATATTCCTTCATGATTTCTTAAAACCTGAGCATGTAAACTGCAGGACACAACTTGAGAGCTTATATGTGCAGAATCGTCAAACTGTATTCAATACAAATTCAATTTCAACTATTAAGAGACCAATCACCTGCATTTCACAGTCAGTCCCTCCCTTCATGTTCCTGTGCCTTGTGAAGTCAGTGAATGAGGCCCAATACTACTTGATGTATTTGGCATTTCATAGGGTTTTTCTCAAATGATTTGATGGACTTTTTCAAATGATGATTAATGCTGTGAAAACAAAGACATCTAGAAAATTGATTGTTTTGCAGAACTCATTAGAGGTTACTGTTGATGTAATGCTGATATATTTTTTTTTTTTACCACTTTTCTACACTGCATCTGGTATCCAGCAGACACAAAAGGTTTTTTATCATGAATACCAAAACTGTTTACAGCAGCAGACATGTTGGAGATTTCTTCTGAAGCAAATTGTGATTTATTGTGTCAATATCTCTACCTCCTGATTACAACACAAAGAGGATTGTGTAAAAGTGCCACATACTGCAAATTATAGCCTTTACAAAATTATGAGTAACAGATGTTTTGCTTTCTTGAAAGAGACAAATTTCTTCAATAAATAAATCAATTCCATAAAATCAGATTATGGACACACAAAAGAATACAAAAGATGTTCCCACGGGAAAATAACTGTCCATACGATGTAATCTTTAGAAAACCTTTGTGTTATTTCATGTCAGATTGATACCGATAGGAACGCTATACATAATTTTTGATAAATGGGTATAATACAACACTTCATGAGAAAAGCCTTCACATAGCTTAATTACAATCACTGTATCAACATTAGTCATGTTAGGTTGCAGGACAATAAGAAGTTTTTATCAACTTGAATAAACAACATTCTGATGTGTGTTTTAAATCCTAACCCAAAGTGCATACATAGTCTAAGTTGACAAATGCAGTACAACTAACTGGCATTTAACCACATAAAAAAAAAAAAACACTTTTGTAGCAGTATTTAAATTGTGATTTAGTAACTTCAACTTTAAACTCTACTTACATCAATGTTAGCCTTGTTAGCATCAGAATTTCAGAATAATAAAGTGAAGGTGGACACACCTTAATTTATACATGCACCACAGAAAATGTGCATCCTGCTCGAGGTTTCTTATTCGAGCACGTAACTCCAAGGCTGAATTGCTGGAGTAGAGTGTGCATGTAAAATCAGGATAAATCATCTCTGGTCAGTGCATACTGAAGGTCTAAATCAAGCCCTTAATGTATTAAGTAATAAAATGTCTCTGTAGTAGATCATTTGAGTTACTGAGGCATGTGCACAGTTTATCTTACTTATTGCTGGTCTAATTTCCATAGACCTTACCTAGACACCTGTAGCAACCTCATGGATTAAGAAAGCCTATGTATAAAATGTTTCAAGGTGGGCACCCAAGATTAGTGTCAGTGTTTTTGTAGAATATTATGATGTTAAAGTGAACATTATTAATATAAAATGTCATTGATTCATCATTTAATCCTATTAGACATTTGTGTGGAATTTTGTTATAATTAGTGTATGAATTCTTGAGTTATAGCCAGAAACATGTTTTGTAAAGTCACAGTGACCTTAACCTTTCACCTTTGGCCACCAAAATCTAACGAGTCCAGCCCTAAGCCCAATTTAATGTTTGTGCCAAATTTTAAGAACGGGATGGCCTACGGCCACAGCTGTGAATGCTGTGGAGGAATAAAAACAATTCATCTTTAATGCAAGATGTCTCCAATTCTTTGATTGTACTCTAACAGTTTACCACATATCCTTATCAACACACATTGTCACAGTGAGGAAATAAGGTCTTGTTATGTTTTGTCCTGTGCTATGTTGTCTTGTGCATTCCGCTTTTATTTTGTAATCTGTTCTCCCTTTGTGTTCCAGGTAGCTTGCCCTTCCTCTTGTGTTCCTGCCAGTCTGATTGTCTTCCCCGCCCTGATTGTTTCCACCTGTTCCCCATTACCTAGTGTCTATATATTGTCTGCGTCTCCCTTTGTTCTGTGCCAGTTCGTCCTGTCTCTTGATAGAAGAACCAGCGTTTTCCTCAGGTCATGTCCACAGTTACTCTTTCTAGCCGTTGTTTAGTTTTGTTGGTACTTTGTTTGGTTTATTTCTTTATCAAGTATTTTTCCTCGCTTAGAGTGATTTTGTGTTTGGACTTAGTTTTTTTTTATTTTCTAGTAGCTTTTCCTCGCTAAGAGTGATTTTGTTTTTTGGTAATCTTTTATTTTGTTTGTTGACTTTTTGCCTCGCCACGAGAGAATCTTAGTTTGTGAATAAAGACTGTTATTTTGAAATCCTCGTTGAGTCGTGCATTTGGTTTCAAACCTAGCACAGTCGCGACACACATGCCTTTCATTCTATTTTTAATGATTCATAAACATGACACTGTTCATTTACCTTCATTATTGATCAGATCATAATTTTTTAAATTCCAAAGTGTTCTAAGACATTTAATGGACCTTACCTAGACACTTGGTTTCTGCACCACTCCACAGCCCGTTAGCACCGCACTCTCTGACATGTGACCCCACCAGCGTGTAACCATGGTTACACATAAAGATTGCAGTTGCTCCAAATGTGGTCAATGTCCCCAGCTTGGTCCCAAAGGGTGGAGAAGGAAGCTCACCACAGGAGATGACTGAATAATAAAACAAATTATTATCATGTCATTACAGAAAGACACTTGAAATTACATATGACATAACATTATGGGGCTACTAGTACTCTTATATTTCCTGTGTTATGTCAGAATATGAAGTAGATCATGCTGCCAAGTCTTCAAAATGTTAGGTAAGATGGATAAAACACTGCAAGACCACTAAAGGACACTTTATTTATTTATTTAGTGCTCCAATATAATACCTAGCTGAATTAGATTTAGGTCAGAAGATTTAAGATCTTTTTTTTTCCTTTAATATCCTTGGAGATACTGTTTCCAAATCACCGGCCAGCTTGAAGAATAGACACTTCTGTTGCAATGCCAGATCCCTCAGTGCTGCTGCAGTGTTAGGTAGGTCAACTCAAATACTGGATCATGAAAAAATGAGGAATATAAAAAGAAAATGTAGCTGAATAAAGTTTGAAAACCGCTGGTTTAATGTAAGACAGACTTCAAATTTTAATTCTTGTTTTTTTTTTTTTTTTACTTCTCCAACGTAGACATATACTTGGAACCTTAGTAACTAATTTTTAAAGAAGTAGCAAGGGCAATGGTGTAAACACACACACACACACACACACACACACAACACATAGCTCCCTCTCAAGCTGTCTGTTTCCTACTATCAAACCTACTAGACCTGCGGCAGCCAGTGTTATACATGGTCATGTTTCCACTAAAACCAATTAAAAAGCAAATGCTTTCTTGGCACAAAAGGAACTAACTCTATCAGAAGACATGTTTTCGCTGGCTTTTCCAGCTGTTTTATACCACGGAGGATATACTGTTTTGATAACTCATTCATGACAGTTTGTTGCAGCAGGTGCAATAAGGTTTTATTGTTTTGATAGTCTTTTTGTGTGCATATGTTCCCTGCTCATGCAGGTGTGACTATGTGTAAGTTTATGAGGTATCTTTTTTATATGATTCTCCATCCATGAAAGTTGTTGATTTAGGTAACTACTTATTATATAAGACGTTAAAAATGATCTGTGCAGTGTTGAGCACATTCCATGTACATTCCATGAGGTATTCCATGCAATATATGTGGGCATGTGACTTGGTTTAAAGGAATCTCTTAAATCCTAGATATGGCTCTATGTCTGTGTCGACTCATAAATGAGGTTATATGTCATCCTGAGTGCCGAGGGAGGTGAACAAGAGCATAAAACATCATATCATAGTGGAGCTTTATTATCTTATTCAGAGGGCGAAGGGGTCAGATGATTCTGTGCAAAACAAATCTGACAGTAGCAGCTGTGATTTCTTTGGCACAGGAGAGTCATGATGGTGTTCATGTGTGTAATAATACTTACCTTTACATGTAGCTGGGTCATCTGACCCCTCCCAAGTCCCGTTGGCAAGGCAGCGAAGGGTCCGATGCCCCACACCCAAATAGTACCCTGCTGAGCATTGCAGCATGACCACAGACCCAAACTCTCCCAACCTACCATAGAGCAGGTGGTAGGTCATGTGATCTGACAAGACGCTCTCAATGCTGGGGCAGTGGACAGCTGGAAAAAAATGTAACCAAATTACAAATAAATAAATATATTACTGCTATTTACTGCTATATGGTTTCAGTTTACATACATCCCAGCATAAATACCACATTAGCGTCTATAATAAACAACTTAGAATCTATGAAAATCTATAATCTTATCTATGGATAAAGTCATCAGAAAGCAAACCTTATTTGTCTTACATACATTTTTTTGAATTCCAGAGTGACAATAAATAACAGCTCAATTTATTTTGTGTTAAAGCACAAAAGACATTTTTTTAAACAGTAAAAAGACATTTTTTTAAAAACAGTAATACTTGTAACAGTAGTGTGACGATAAAATATCAGCTCCAGATCCACTTACTGGCTTTTCCAGAGCTTTCAACCACATTTCACGGTCTTGCTCAGTAGGTTAAATTTGCAAAGTTTTCATGGAGACAACATGACAAGCACAAAAACTGAGCAAACTCTAGTTCATCCACCAAGGAAGACTGGAAAATGTGGTGAAAAACTCTTGCAATAGATGGTAAATGGACCTTCTTTTTTTGTCAACTTGTACTCTTGGCCGCTCTTAAATCAGATTAAAAAAAAAAAAAACTTACGTAGACATCTGGGGGCTGAGGCAGCATTACTCCAGCTGCCATCCTCCAAACACACAGATGTCATTGAAACACCAGGGTCAAGGTGGTAACCGTGGTTACAATGGTAGGTAACCTGGCTACCAACATTGTAGTGGTAGGCGTGAAAGCTGCCGTTGCCCGGTGACTGCGGGATTCCACACGAGATAGCTGCCACATCACAAAGACACAAAGTGACGTTGAGGGAATTCCTCTGAGACAGCAAGTTTTTAACTCTTGTCAGCTTTTTTCATCATTGCTTAGATGATGAAAAAAGTGTTTAAAATTTTACCTTGACAAAAAGGTGGTGGTGTATCCCATTGGAAAAGCCCGTTGGAGTGAAGCCTGCAGGTGGCATTGGTTGAGCCTACCAGGCGATAACCACGGTTACAAAAGAACTGAAGTCTGCTACCTGGGCGGAGACTGGTCCGGTTTACCACGCCGCCATTCACTGGAGGATCATTAATGCTACAGTAGGCAGCTATACACACAGAGAAACAAAGACAGTGGGAGAAAAAATGAAATAAAAAGTGTTTCTCACTTCACAGGAAACCAATTACTGGAGACATTACAGTGCTCATGCCCCCATTACAAGGCATTTTGGATAAAAGACATATTAATTATCATTAATGTCCTGTATTGCATTACAGCTAGAAACAGTGTCAGTGAATTTAGTCAACATCTAACAATTAAACCTGTGAATGAGTTACACCAGTCTCCTATGGAATAAAGTACTTATTCTGAAAGCTTTGCAAGTAATGTAGTGTTTTGTCTTGCTGGAACTGATCATAAAAGCACAACTGCTAGAGCATGGAGAACAGTCTAAACATTCGGCAGAACACGCCACAATGGACCACTTGGCTCTCCCTTCCCTGTCCGTTGTGGTCATTGCTCCACCTGGTCTTGGCTCTTCTCCCTTTTGGCTTCACGTTAGTGGAATGACTTTCCCACTCCAGGCAGGACAACAGAGTCACCCTATAATTTCCATTTTCATCTACAAACCCTTTATTTGCAAGAAGTATCTTATGTCTCCCTCTCCCAAATGAGTCATATGGCCTCTCTTTAGCTCAGTCTATCTGCTCTAAAATCTGTTCTGTCTGCATCACTAATTTTATATGTTATCATAGCTTCTCTCAAACATGATCATTCTCTGGTTGCAGAAATATTCAGGGATGAGGGCCCAGGCCTTCAATTCCACATGAACTCCTCTTGGAAAAGATTTCATCTCAGAGCTTGTATATCAGAGGATCAGTTGTTGTTTAATACTGAATTGCACTGGCAATTTTATTGCGACTGTGGAGGGTTGAAATTACTTCCCTCCCCAGTCTATAGGAAACACAGATATTTGAATTCCTACATAAATAAAAGCCTCAAATAACGTTTGGATTAAAAAATAGAAAAAAAGAAAAACAGGAAATCATACGATGAGCTCTTCATAGCTGTATTTAACTGTGTTGCAATAGAGAGATAAACAGATGCAGTACTTTATTAATCTCAGTGGGAAACTTGGGAAGAGAGGAGTGTTGTAGAGATATTTCTTTTGAACAATATATGGATAATCAGGACAGTAAGGTAGACAAGATGGTGACAGTCAAGACAATGCAGGATTGTAGACAATGCAGAGGCAATGAGCAACTGGGACACCCTGTCAAATATTACTGTGCTGATATTGTGGCGACGTGCTAAAGAAACCAAAAAAAGAAATAACAATTAAAATTGCATCAAGTATCAGTACTATCGCTTTGGTTACTTTCAGAGATTATAAGCAGTTGTACTAGACATTTGCCAGCCAATCAGTTATCAATACACAGAGAAAAGTGGCAAAAGTTGGATGAATATTCCAGAGGAAGCCCAGTATTCACTGGGCCCTGCAGTGGGTATCAGGCTGTGCCGTCATAAATCTACAGAGGCCTTTGACAGGTGACACCATTCTCTAGCCCGGACCTAATGTACCTTCAAGCTTTGAATCCCACTCTCACTCAAGCAAAAAGCGGACACTAAACAGCTTGACCCAGCCTTATACCTACATTTTATCTGCTCAGGTTAAACTACTGCGGCTGGCCCCACTGGCTTGACAGGCAGCTTCATCTGAATGCCAAAGCCATAGTCCACTCTGTAGTCATGCAGCCATCACCACTGCTTATGTAGCTCAACTACTCTTAGAAATGGTTAACAGTTATATTAGAGACTGTTTGACACCATTCTCTGACTTAGTGCAGCTTTAGGTTGTCTGTGAAGTCTTCCCTCATCCCAAAGACAGAAATACTAAGCAGCTTGACCCGGGTGAACAACCTGCTCAATGGCCTGCTCAGTTGTACAACCAATCCTTGTATGTCTAGTTCCACTAGTCTTACAAACAATCCAGTTCAAACAATCACCTTTTCATGGCACTTATATAATCTACTATAAAATGCATACTATGATAGTTAAGAGTCAGCTACATGTCCTCTATTGTAATTATCCTGACTGACTCCATATTTATTTTGTTGCAAACAGCTACAGATAACAAAATCCCAGAGATACACACTATCTGTTTATGAAAAAAAATAGAATAGCTTTATTCTTCATACATGCTATAAAAATATGTTGACATACATATTATTGATACTACTACCACTGTTGATACCTACCTACCCATACTTATTTACAGCCTGACCAATTCGCCACACAACACACACTGAGGCAGCAAAAGCAAAGGAACAGACAGAGGAGTGTAATTTCAAAGTGAATCACCATGAAGCGTCTACATAAGCAATGAGACTATTGCTGCTTTTAGAAAGGTCAGTGGATAAATAAATGTGATACAATTAAGAAAAATGGCACCAAGGTCATTTCACAGCTTAAGCGAGCATGGCGAATGAAAAGACTGATAAGAAAAATGCAGCAGCGATTGTTACAGCCCAAACTGTAGGCAACACAGACCTACATACACACAAATGCAAACTTGTGCTACACTTATGAGGACCATCATAAACATGACACATTCCTTTCCCCTCATGCTAACCTTATTTGTGATCTTAACCCCAAAGCTAAGTAAACCTTAAATCTCAAATAGCCCTTCAGAGAAGTGGAGAAGTGAAGAAACATAACTATTAAGTTATAAATCCATGTTATAAGAAAGTGATACACATACATATACAATATATACTGCATTCTGTGTGAGGTGTGTTTCATTATAAAGCACACCAGAGCATGAATAGGATATAGGAAGTGAAAAATATCTGTATGGCTGCCGTTGTCAGGGCAATACAACACCATGGGGAAAAGACAATACTATTACTTCAGGCCATTGTGCTGATATAATCCACAACTAAAATATATGACACATTTTTTTCAGCATAGGAAGCCAGGAGACTGACCTTGTGACTCACCCCTCTCAAGCCCAAACAGGATCAGTGTCACTGCAAATTGTATTCTCTATGACTGAGATTGGTGGTCATCTTCAACAAATTCTTCACAAGTTAAAATCCATGATTAAGGGGCAGGTGACAAACCTCATGGCCTGAATCTAACAAAGCTAATGGTTAGAACGCCACAGTGTTGGCAAAAACCTGCAGAGATAATACACTCAATCTGAAATAAATTGTCAAATTAACAAATTGCTCTTATTAATTCCCGTTCGCTCCTAATTAGCCTGATGCATTAAAAAAGATTGTTTCCAATTAGAAGTATTTTCTAACTGGTAATGGCTCATATACCTACACCCTTGAAACATCAATTCATTTTCATGAGAAGAAAGGCATTCATATTGGTTATTTATGCTAGCAGATACAAATTTTTTTTCAATATAACAGGATGTGTACAAATGACAGCTTTTTTTGACATGGTAGGACACTCATTCCCTAAAACACTATAGCTTTTAGACGGGTAAGGAGATAACTGGTATTTCATTTTACTGATATTACTCTCCTAATGTTAAAATAGTCACTGGCTGATTATAAACAGGAAAAAAAAAACAATGATGTACCTGAATATCGTATCTTGAAACCCCTCTTGTTGGTTGCATGGTCGGTCGACCATCGTAGATACAGCTGATTTGTTTTAGATGTGAAGTTCAGCTGAGACGAGTGGTTACCACTTAGAGCGACAAGCAAAGGGCTTTGTCCTGAGGATCCTAGAGAAACAAATGAGTAACAGAAGTGTTGTGTGCACAGTGTACTGTAAATCTTTGAGTTCTTGTATATGATATGTCATTTTGATTAGTGGCCTATATGTATATTGGGATAAAACTAGACAAACATTACTTCTTTCACATGTGTGTATCAGTAAATTAATAATTTCCAATAACCTTACAATCTCCCAGATGAATATCAGCCTAACCTAAAATGGAGTTGAACAATATGTCACAGTCAGAATGAGTTTTATTGTTTCTGTGACATGTAGCACATGATGGTGACAGCACCATTAAGTTGCTAAGTACCCCAAAATTACTTGTTGTAGATGTATTCTGATTGGAGCATATGGTTTATCTCAGTCTCATGATTACAGACCACAACCCGTCCACCTGCGCACACAAGTCTGTGACTTGAGCCAAGCAGAGCATACAGCCCTAAGTAACACTGGCCTTGTTTTCGAAGACTCACCAATCATCTATGAACTTTAAAACAGGGTTTTTACATATAGCACTGTACCATTTATTTAAAAGTTTTCCCCAAACAGTCTACGAAAACATTTACTCACTGAATCAACTGTAATGTTGACACCTATTGACATTTTGTTCCCGTCAACAAAATGAAGGGAACAGCAAATCAGAAACATCTCCAGTCACAGCTGCCTACTCAACAATGATGCCACTGCTGTCGGCAACATCAAAGGCAGCTGGAGTCTGTTTAGGGCCAGGGAAGATAAATACAAATAGAGAGCTGAGCAGGATACACATATTAGTTGTATATTTGCTCACCCTGCTTGTGGATTCCAATACAAATCTCATATTTCAAAAGCTAGTAAAGTCTAATTTGTGTTTTGTTGGCTTGTTATGATGGTTATTTTACAAACTAAGAAATGTCCACTGTGAACAAGCATTATGATTTAAAGAACTGATATTCTTATTATGACAAAACATCGTTAGCGGTCACTACCCAAAATAGTTTTGTAAAGTTCTAGAAAGTTCTTAATATATACTGCAAAAAATATAGAAATAAATAAAGAACATGAACACACAGTCTGTTCTGCACACGTTCAGATTTTACTGTTACACAACCTTCTTGGATCTCCTGGGGGGTCAAATTCCCGACACCACAAATGAGAATGAAGTGTTGTGCATCTTATTAACTGCTGTGCTACTTTTCCTAAGCAGACATGAATTAAAGCTGCATATGAATATCTGTGTGTATGCGTGTGTGTGACTGCATCTAGGTGCAGCAAAAACAAAGAGAGAAAGCTTTGCATACCATCAAAAATCTCCAGTTCATCAAACTGTTTCTCACTGTGGAACATCTCTACATAGATATTGATGGTATAACCTAGGAAACGAGAAGTTAATTTAGAATCACATCCAAAAATCTGCAATATATAATGTAATATGTATCACACACGCACATGCCTACACAAATGTAAGCCCATACACTATGCACAAACCATTATGTATATGTTTTATGCATGTAAGTGCAGATGTGCATACATATGCGCACACAGCCTTGGATACTTCACTTTCAGTATTTTACATATACTCACACTCCTATACACAGACACACACATAAATTCACTTTACATACAGTCTATACTATGCACAGGCAGTCTGTCACACTGTACGGCATACAGTCACTCACACAAACTTTACACATACAAACCGCAGTCGAAACGCACACGTTATGCCTCCCCTTGACAAACATTGTACCTGGAAGCATACGTAACAGCCAGGAGCATGTCTGGCTGTTAGGGTAGTTGCTAGGAAACCCAGGGCTTAGTATGACTCCCGATGACGAAGCCCGCTCTTCATTGGCTGGGCACTGGGCTGCAGGGGTGACAGCAAAAAAAGCTCATCAGATTGATCAACACAGTGAAAACTTACAGGTTTCTTTCATTTTTAATTTCTAACAATTTCTCTTTATTGATTTGCATCCTTCCCATCCATCATTTATGTTCACCTGCCCACTGCCCTTATCAGTATCCCGTCACCAGCTGCAAAAAGAGCCCTTCCACCTAACGGAATTCAGCTTTGATTTAACCTGAGAACAAGGGCAGCAGATGTGTAGGGGCCATGCTGGGGCTCAGTCAGAATGTGTGGAATCTGAAAGCCACATATTCCGGTTCTTTGCATTGAAAACTTCATTCAAGTGAGACACTGGAACCCTCTCCCTGTCTTTCTGTTCGGTTGGGATTTCACAGAAAATGAGCTGTACTCTAAGTTGTCTGAGGGAGCACTTTGGTTGCATGTCCACTTATAAGACTGCTTGCTTCTTTTTTCACTTACTTTGTAATGGAAAGGACACTGTTCATTTCGCATGATGGTAAAAGCTTAGCATCTTTTCAACATTCAGCTGTCGTAGGAAAAAAATAATTTTCTGAAAAGAGCAATTCAAATCAGTGTTCATTTATGTCATAGTAATACCAGGAACCACTACTTCCCAAAGTTGATCTATTAATGCTGCTAAAACGCATGCTTAAGTCTTAGGGTCGCTTTAGTGCAAATCAAAAGTCATATGCGCACAACCCACAAGGCTAAGAATGTTTGCCAATTTAAGACTGTGTCAGTATCAACAGGATAAAATAATTTTATGCCTCTCCACTGTTTAAATTGTCATAAAACAAGAGGCTTCTAAAGTCTAATTGTTTTTCAGTTAGTGGTTTCCTACATTTCCCAAAATGACACATGACATCCCACTGAGAATGACGCTGAGCTGATTATATACAGCTGCTTTTTATGTGTTGGTGGAAAGAGCAATAATCACATAGCAATAACACATCTTTCCTTGCGCATGCAAATTTTAAGGCTGTATTTGTTGGAGCAATATGTCACTTCTGATTAGAAATTTCCCTCTAATTCTTCAAATATTTGCTTCAGACTAGTGAAGCAAATAGTAGGATGGATATTATTATGAACATTCAATTATCATTAGGTTAGAAAATAAGTCATGTTTCAGGAGCAGACGCTACTATTATTTCTAATTTTACATATCAGTATCAGCTTACTATTACATGGAGCACCACTCAGTTAGTTTAAACAGCTGTATGATATCTCCTGTGGTTGCAAAGAGAATTCTGTCAAACAAAAAAGGGGGCCTGAAAAGACGTGGGTGTTTACTAGGCAGGGATGATAACAAAAAAGCACCTCAAGCTGCATTATGGAAAGAGCAGGATTGCAGATTTTGGAGATTTTACATGTGAGAATACCACAGCATGTTCAAGTTACTATTTCATCGGCAATGTTTACACATACAGTACATAAATTTCAGTTCTACAAACAAATGTAAAACAAGAGTACACACAGAATAAATTCATTTGAACAGAAAAGGCTTTTACAAAAGTCATGCTGTGGAACACAGACTGTTCAACATTAGAGAAATGCTCCAACTATAAATAAAGGATTCTTAAAGTACAATTTTGCTAACCTTAGGTGTGAGGATATATTTATTGCACTGTGAGGAAAACATTTCAAATAATATAGATAGAATACAGATTCCACTCTGACGAAGCATCAACCAAAAAGCTGGCAGGAATTCAGGGTGTTCTATCTGATTTTACACACTGACATTGTACGTGGTTCAGGATTTGAAATGAGCGATGCCTTACCTTGACATGTTGGTGGCGGGGATTCAAAGAGCAAATGGGAGTTGAGTTTGCACATAAGATCTGCTTTTCCGACCAGTGTGTATCCAGGTAAACAGCGATAATTTATGGTATCACCTAACACAGGGAAAGTATAGAAATCTTAAAAAATTCTTAAGGAATTCTTTAAGAAGGTGTTCATTTTGTAAACAAAGTGCTCCAAAACAGTTAACATATTAGTTGGTTGGTTTTGTTGCTCCATTTTAAAAGCCAGAGGTTGCAATCTCAAAAGGGGCTGAGATATAATACGTTTCAAACTTTGCTCCCAGGAGGGATGCAGAATGCTCATTCTCAGCATGGAGCCTCTATGAGTTTACCATTGTTGCACAGAACAAAAACATTACATTCAGCCTTTCCTTGAGCTTGTTCAAAGCTTGTATAATTGGCTTTTAGACTGATCGACAATAAAACTATTTCTGTCTGGGAGGTACTCCATTCTGCCAGGTTTTGTGGATATACAATTGACACTACATGGTCTTAAATGTTCTGAGGGCTTCTGAGATTTGTACGTATGATTACCCCAAACTACCTCCCTGTGGTCATTACTCTGTCACAGAGAATGGCTTGACTCTTGCTGTGAGCAGGTGTGGGCCTTTTGCTGCTGTGGTGCAGTGCAAGTGGCAATAATTTGACTTTATCCATACACAGTAAATCACAAACCTGGAGTAGTACTATCACCCTCTGGATCACTGTTGTATAGTGTTGATGTATAGCCTGTGTCCCATTAGTAACTATGTATCTGATGATATTTCTCAATATGAAGGTCTGATCTTGACCCTGGAATTAAGCTAATATGCCATTAATGTGTTTTTAAAGGTCAAAAACAAAAATAAAAAAATAACAAATTTTTAAAAATCAACAAATCTTCCAAAAATCAACTATGTTTTCTGAATTCATAAAAAAGTTGACATTTCAAAATGTAAGTTTTCTGCAGAAAAATGATTATATACTTTGCCAGAAGCGGCTAGGCTCTGCATACCACTGACAAATTGATTTTACTGGGGTTTTATGAAATGTCTGCCTTTTTCAAAATTACAGCTCCTGTTGATCTAAAAGGTCACCAAACTTAAGAGTAAGATGCTCTGAGCAAATCACATAATACAGAGCTGAGGGAAAATGGAGAAGTTGACAAGCGATTACTTCTCCAAAAGTTTTTTAAAGGCTTGAGAAAAGATATCTAGTGTTACATTTCAGGACAGTACATTAAGTACAAAGAGCCTGGTCCAAGATGTGTTTAGCCTAGCTCAACACATCAGAAAACAAGACTCTGCAGTCTGACCACAAATAGTTGGGTGCGGTGATTGCACACAGCATTTCAGAAGCCCAAAACTCACAATGAAGTTTCTTTGCACACTTGTGAATAAGACTGAAGTGGCATTTAAATGCATTAGACCCCAGCTTGCTAACTAACAAGGTACATAATCCACTGTAAATACCATTAGGACCATTTTAGAACTATTGGAAAGCTTACATTTTCCCCATTGATGGAGCCAGCTGTTTGCGCTCACTTATGCTAAGCTAAGCCTATCCTATCTGTGTAGTGGGTCCAAAGATATGCAACAGCCATAGATCTCCTCATATGAAATAAGAAAGCTAATGATTCCCCCCCAAAAATGTGCATTTTTTGTTGTTGTTAAAATGTGAGGATTTTTTGAAGCCATGGAAAATGTACAAAATAGAAAAAAAAAGTGAGATTTTCTTATCTCTTTATGACCCAGCAGATTTATCTACCCACAGTGGTTACCACAGGCTGAGAACAAATGCAGTAAGAAAAGACTGCCAGAGTGGTGGTGAGCCAAAGTTGACAGAATGGAAGTTACATTATTGTTTATAACCAAGAGTGATACTGGTCCTGTGTAATTTTACTTCAGTGATTATATATAAAAATATAACATAAGAATGATAAAATATTTGGCGTAACATAATTTTGTTGTGTACATGTGTCTCTCTTTTGTTTCCTTCAGTGTGTCACAGACACAGATGCGATGTGTCTGTGATGGGTCGTTATTTTGTTTGATGGAAATACTTTCATTTTCTGTATTGTCAACCAATATTTTGCTGTATAAAAAAATCATAATTATGAATCGGGATTATTACCCATCTGGAAGTCTTCATCCTCATAGATCACATCTGCATTCTCCACGACAGGGGGAGGAGGGCATTTCTTCAGACGGTAAGCTGGAAAGAGGTGCAATACAGTAAGGTAACTTTTAAATTTTATTTGAAAAAAAAATGCAGTTAAACCTACAGGATTAATGTAATTGAGTAGTTGTAACTCCAGCGTGTGTGTGTGTGCGTGTGTGTGTGTGTTTATGCATGGGCTTTGACATGAGGTTACTTTGTGCCTTAGAATGTCCCAGGTGCCACATACTGTAAATGTTGGCCACTGTTTACTGAACTTGAATCGGGGCTGCAAATGCTGTATGCAGAGCACATACTCATGTCTCTCATATAATAAATCTACATGGTGACCTTGTGCTTGTGAGCTGACATGCTATTATTAACTGTACATTACGAATCTAGGATCTGTCTGGTCTCTGGGCACCATAATTCACCTGCACACAACCTAGTCTGACAGCTGAAAATGCAGGAGACTGGATATTAAGTGTTTCCATGGAAGATAAAAAAAATACAGAATAGAATAATAATCATAATAATTACTATTTTTATTTCAGTATAAAGTGAAGAGAAATTGATGAGCAAATCTCACTGTTAGGGTGGTCTTGTGGGATAAAAGAAACACTACATGATTGAATTCCCAAACCAAAAACACCAAGAGTAACAAGGCGTGAAGCGGCATCCTCTGTCACTGGGGATGTGTGATTTTAACAAAACATGGGGCCCAGTGATAAAAGCTCCACCTTGGAGAGCACACTCTACCGGGGGTTCCTCAGAAAATGTTTCATGTTAAGATAAACACATCACATGAGATTGACCTACACAGGGTTATGAACATGTTTACTCTTAGAAATAATGAGTAGTAGTGCAGAAGCAGAGACAGCAAAGGACTCGAGTGAAAGAAGAGAAGTGGCCATGCTCTAGCATCTCTCCCGTTTTTACTGTAGAAAGACCATTGACCGCATGAAAATACTGTATGAGGGCACCAACACTACATGTGAATGTGTGTGTGTGTGTGTGTGAGAGAGAGAAAGAGAGTGCGTGTATCAGTATGTACCATGGAAGTTGAGAATGAAGAACCCTCCAGTTGAAAAGTCAGAGTGAAAGCGGATCAGGACCTTTGGGCTGGTACTGTAGGCTGATTCTAACGCTGTGTTGCCACTGAAGACTCCCAGCTGAGGGCTGGATGTATCTGGGCCGTCCCTAAATAAGGGGGAAAACAAGAGAGACAACAAAGACAACTGATGATGCTTAAACTGAAAGAAGCTACACTATTGCAGCAGGGGGATGGCGACTGAGCATTCCAGAAACATGATAGATAGCAGAAATATATGAGGTAACTATGCATATGATATACAATGAACTCTTTCTCTGATTTACTTTTACATTGCAAATCAGATTCTTTATATGGCAAGCATAGGGCTTTCACTAACAAGATTAAAAGATGCATTGGTGACATTTTTTTCAATACGTGCAGTGAAATGGGGGGGGGGGGGGGGGGGGTCGACATAACCTAGAAGATATTTTAAAATACCAATGTTCAATAATAAGCTGGACAAAATAAAAAAAAACACAAACGTAGATGGGGTAACGCTTCAAAGATTAAAAAACAACCTAAATATATTTAATATAAGAATTCTAAACTAAGTATATAATTATAATAACAATTTAAGAATAAGTACAAGAAGTATAATTTTATTTTACAAGAATCATAATATTTTGGAGCCTCGGTAACTTGAGGATCCATCCTGCTTTGTATCTGCCCATGTTCAACCTCCATTAGTGGGGTTTGCAACAGTTTTTATTTGACTTCTAGATTTTTCGCACTGCTTTACCTGTAAAAGCTGACTGACACCTCACCCCAAAATGTATTTTATTATAAATCTTCAATTATCTCCAAAATTGCCTCTGTAGATTTCTTATAATGGAAATCTGTAATAGCAATGAAAAACTTAAATGACTGCATTCAGGTGTGATTTGATTTTCAAAGTCACATTAAATTGAACAAACTGTTGACTGGTGACTAACATTTACCATTTGTTGGTACATGCAGCTCTATCTGCAGCTCTAAAGGAAGGTCAGGGGTTGAAATCACTATGAACTTTTTATGAATTGCTAGCTGTGGATTTGCTTTCACTGACTGGACTTAATTGCAGGGTGGAAGAGAAACCAAAGCAGCCTTTGTTAATAAAATAAAACAGTCATCTGGTAAACCCACATGTCTGTTCATTGAAAGGGTAGCAAAAATATTTTACTTTTTTCCTTTCTTTGCTTTTTTCACCTATTTCAAACAAGTTCATTGAACAAAACCCATGGATTAAAGGCTTAACTCCACTCATTAAATATTGAATGTTGTTGAAAGGTTACATTTTCTAAAGTTCCTAAATGCCCAGTTTTAGGTTTTTAATGAACATGCCATTGGATTAAACAAGAGTTCTAAAATTTTAATTCATGAAGAGTGCCTAGGATCTCTTGGCTCCTCAATAATTCAAGGTTTTCTGAAGGTGTTAGAGCTCATTTGGTGAATCAAAATGTGCTATTTGGGTCATTTAAATCAAAACTGAGTTAGAATTTAGAAACCTGTATAGCAATATTTTTCTCAGCCCAGAAAACCATGTAGAATATATATATTTGAATGGCTGTATTTATAATTTGAATTTATTTCTGGAAAGTGCCAAACTTCCACAGCAGCACTGAGAAAACTGAGTTGCTTAGTGACCTTTTCCTCAGTGAAGTAAGAATGTGCTCCAATGAAAGCCATTAAATGAAGTCACTACCTTCAAGCCTTAAGCTGTTAGCTTGTGAGCAAAAAAGCTGCCAGTGTGAATCTCAACATCCGCTGAAACAACATGGTTAGGAAGAGGGAATGAGATATTCTCCCTCACATTTTAAGTAAGCTTTACCTCTGGAAATAAAGAAGATTTAGCACTTATTTATCTACTCTGTCTACTACAGGTGATTGACACAAGCGCAGCGCAGTTGAGAATATGGTGGGATTGGGAGGAATATATTAACAGATTCATAGGGGCTGACAACATTCACTACCCAATAAAGTCACTTTACAGTACAAGCAGAGCACTCTTTGCCACAACACTCTCAGAATCTTATGATGGAGACAACAGTGGATCCAGCACAAAACCCTCTTCAGAAGTAAACTGATGTCTTTATGTTGGAGACGCAGAATTACCATGTGAAAGAGTTAGAAATTACAGTACATTGATAGAACAACAATACTGTGGTATGAGAACAGATATTTCCAAGACTGTGTTTATTAAAATATCGCTTTGTATCTTAAACATTATCTCTTCTTGTTCTGAAAGGCTGCATTACAGTTGAGTGCTGCAATTTTCTGAGCTTTTATGACAGTTTTTTCTTGCTGAATGAAATAAACCATGAATTTCCCAATAAACTGTCCATCACTTCCACATTGACTTTTTTTTTTTTTTCAAAAATCCAGCACAAAGATAGATTCATTATTGTATTAAAGCACTAATGGTACACAAAATATTTTCTTTGTCGAATAATATATAAAAAAAATACTGCTTTCGATTTGATACCGCTTTTGATTTTTTGCTTTTCACTCAGTCAGTGATTTCAGTCAGTATACCGCCTTATAAACTACTGTGCTGCTCTGGTGTTAGATCCGTCGCCCGCTGTTAGAAATGGTTCAGTGATATTAGGCAACGAGCCAAACACAACTGGTGGCAGACCACAGAGACGGTAATGGCTTCTGTCCCTGACATCTGGATGCAGCTGCCGTCACATGAACCTCAGGGGTATACCAGGCAGAAACCAGTAGACACACATCAATGAGATGTGGAATATACGGGATATAGTAAAGCACAAGGCAAAAGAGATCCTTCGCAAGTCTGATTAATGAGAAACCAGAACAGAGGGAGGCTGGTAAGGAGGGAAATTATCATAACCACTAAGAGCAGAGTAGAATAAATGATCAGAGGAGTGAAAATCTTGGCTCGTCAGATCATAAAAACTACCTCATTCACTTGTTTGAATGTGACTGGTGATTGTAAGAGTCAGCTGTTTCTGATGGCTTTTCAGAAATTCAATGCTCAGTCTGAACTAAAGCACTGCCCCATTAAAGTATTATTCTATACATCACCTTGTGCTCATTGCTCAGTATTTATAGTAAACACTGAACACCTTTTATATATATAGTAACAGTAAAAATCCTTGGTTCATAGGTTTCCACTTGAAATTGCTTTGGTCTGTTTATTCAGATGCAGTAGGATTAATTTCTGGATCACACTCTTAAAGTTAACTATTAAAAGTTTCATATTGCAGTAAACTGAAATAAAGCTCCCAATCAATTTATAATTAACCCAGCAGTTCACATGGGGGATAGTGTGTGTTTTCCCACTCACTGTCCAAGTGAATTCAAAAATCCAAACAGTCAAAAGCCCACTTCATGACAAAAGCAGTGGCCCCAGTCTTATGCTCTTATGAGTTCAATTAGATAATGTCAGTTATTCTGTTTTATTAACAGTTCGCTGCTGATGCATATAATTAAGGTATTCCAAATACAAACGCCATCATAAAAAAAGTATCAGAAGGCCTGTGTTCATCATCTAAATAGGATGTAGGCCATTAATTCACTGAAAAATCCATTGTACCTCTCACAGTGCTCCAACCTTCCACATGAAAGGCACATTTGTTTCTGTCTGAGCAAGTTAAAAGGACCCAAAGACTCACCAAAAAGCACTGCCTCATACCACAAGGATGTAAGATAGAGCATAAGATCTGTTGAAGCACAGATGAGCAACGAGCACATCTCTGTCAAAAAGAAGTCACTGATGCACTAACCTTTGATCTGACTGACAACAACTAGAAGGCAATTATGGAAGTACCACCTGTGCTGAAATCACTGTGATGCACATCCACAGTATAACTGTGGGTAGTACAAAATATTTTATAACAAATATTAAGAATTATTTTACAAGGGGATGTTTGAAGGGTGGATGTTAATGCCAGTAAAATCTACAGCATTGAAATCATTAATATATATTTTTTTACATATTAGATAACTTAAATAAATTAAATCTAAATACTGTCTCTTTAATGATTATTCAAACTTTGAAAACACAGAGTACTGCTGTAGCTATCAGTTCTATACTATTTACTTGACTGTAATGCTGGTGCAATAGACCTTTGGATTATTCACTCTAAATCCGTCGAAGGCCCTGGAAGGTAGATGGTATCCCACTGGGTCTGTGAAAAGGACTCCTCTCTTCAGAGTCAGCCCCCAGTCACTTCCTAATATATTCATGTGTTGGAGATATAGCTACATTGAGTGGCACAACAGTCCATTTTGTGTGCACTAATCTCACATTACAGATTTCTTTTGGCGCCCAACAATCTATAAATGTGATTTTATAATTTTGTTCACCATGAAATGTGCCAAAAACACATAAATCACAGAAATCAATTTGCAACTGCAAAATAACTTTAATGCCATGCCTCTCCATAGCTATATCCTGGACTCTGGTAGCTGGTGAGATTGAAAGCGAGTAGTCACCGACTGTGAATGTATTACTTTCCCACTGCCTGCATTTCAACTGCTCGCTCCCTAGAGCTTGACTCTTGAGCCTGAACATTAAAGGCTGACCTCACACAATCACCAAATATTACTTACTAAACCAAACTTGCACCAAATGGTGACACGGCCCAAACACCGATCTTAATTTTCTTCCTAATAAATTCACTGTTCGATATTGTTTTGTCGGCAAACATGTAGCAAACTGAAACTATTAAGTGAGAAATTTCTCTTGGACTGACCCAAACTTGTCAGATCCAGCCGAGTCCCCGTTGGATTTGTGAACCCAGCTCTACCACTCCTTTCATTACATTTCCCACTCCCCACTGAATCTCATCATTGCTGCCAGAGTTCCAGAGCCCTCTCCAGGTCTGCGTATGGCCATGGTACTGAGTTAGATTGAATTGGTCAGTGGTCCCATTGTAAATGCATTACTCTCACACTCCCTGTATTACAATTTTACCTCCACAATGAATCCCATTATTACTGCAGGAGAGTCTGTGTAAGCATAGCACAGAGTATATATGTGTGCGTGCATCAGGGGTCTATGGAGCTGTGATCGCTGTATATCAACCACGCCATACACATATTTGAATGGGTTTGTGTGTATCTCCCTGTATGATGGAGTCAAAACAATTGACAGATATTGATATATACCTTTGCACAGTCAAGACCGTGTTCGCATGAAGTACAAGATATAATGAATAAAAATGTAATCAATACCATGGGTGTCTGTTTGAGAGAGGCTGCATGTGGGTGTGAGAGGGACAGACAAAGATGAATAAAAATAAAAGTTGATCTTCTTATTAGTGTGCAGAGGGAAAACAGGGTACAAGTGCATTCAGGACCTACCTGTCAGTGATGCAATCCTTTCCAGAATGAAGGGCAGCACTGAAAAGAAGCTTATGCATTTGAGTGGATGTGTGTGTGTGCATGGACATTAAGGTGTGAGCGTATACAGACTTACCAGACAGCAATGTAATCAGTGACAGGTTCCGTCTGCAATAAAGTAAAGTTGATATAAACTCCATGTCCGTGGGGAACAGAGATGAGCCAGATACAATCTTGGGAGTTTGGGTATTCATTGGGGTACTGAGGTGAATAGATGGTCCCATTTTCGGCTGTGACATTATAGCCGCAGGGAGCTGTAAAAAGCAGAGTTTTAAAAATTATCTATTTGCAAATTTGTCACTTTCTTCTAACGTGCTAGACCTGGAAGGATCAGGAGACAAGAATAACTGCTGAACTGTAGACAGTAACAAACATCATGATTAGCAGTAGCAGAAGTAAAGGCAACAGCAGTAGTAGTAGTGGCGATAGTAGTGAGAGCAATGATGTTTTTTGTACTGATGTATACAGTAAATGATCCAAGTGATACAGGAATATTTGCTTTTTCTACACATTTGCCTACAGTGCTGGCTTGTTATACAGGTGAAAGGTGAAATTCAGTTTATTCAAATGTAATCAGGATAATCATATTTCTAAATGTCTAGATTAAATGAGGGATGTTAAGGTAAAAATGTTGTAATAACAAAACATTTTTTATTGCATTTTAATTTAGATTATTGCATAAACTTCTAACCACAAGGCGTGAACATTTTGCAAAATATCATTAAAAAACCATTGGTTGTTCTTACCCTCACAGCGTGGAAATGGGTGGTTCCACTTCCGGTTGGTCCCGTGCAGGCATGTTAGTACTGGGTGTCCGATCAAAACATAACCAGGGTAGCACTGAAAGGTTACTGATTGGCCAGCACTGTAGTCATTGTTGATGATGTCACCATTGGGGAAAGGATAGGGGTCCTGGCAGT
This sequence comes from Toxotes jaculatrix, assembly GCF_017976425.1. Taxonomy (NCBI): domain Eukaryota; kingdom Metazoa; phylum Chordata; class Actinopteri; family Toxotidae; genus Toxotes; species Toxotes jaculatrix. The sequence goes on along the minus strand of NC_054394.1, from coordinate 15,009,545 downwards.
TTTGCAGTTGATAGGCTAAAGAGAAGGATAGTGGAGAAATGATTTTGGGAGGAACAAATATACAATTACATTGTATTTATTAATCTGAGAATAACTGTATGTAGCTTGCCAAAGAGCCACTTATGTTATTTTCAAAATTGACTAACAATGTGACTAAAGAATGACAAAGTCAATTCTTTGTATTCAAACCATTTTCCCCATCTACAGCTAATGGACTTAAATGAGGCAAAAAAAAAAAAATCTATGACCAACAGAGGTTACCAGAAGTAAGTGCAGCAACATCAATAGATCTAATCTCCTCCTACACAGTTCCCTGGCACATGTATGCATGGCATGACAACACTTGCTTGAGGAAATGTCAGTATCACAGGTCTATTTAGAGCATGTCTCACTCTGCATGAGTCTCATGGCAAGCCAAGGCACTCCATTAAATGTGACACTGACAGAGAGCAGTGGTAGCTGACATTAGAATACCAGTTGCTACAAAAGGCTAGAGAGAAGGACAGCACCTCAGAGCACAAGAACAAGCACTCAGCACCAGGTCAATACACACAGGGTCTGCTGCACTCGACAGGCCACGAGGTGCAGATTCTGCCTCAGATACAGTCCACGCTAGTAGTTGCAGGATGTAGGAGGGAACTGCATATAACACAATCAAGACAGGGGATGCGTGCAGGAACACCTGTTTTGCCGCCGACTGTGGGCTACACTATCCCAAGTCCAGATGGAAGACGCCACAATGGATGCTTAAGAAAATCAGGACTAAGATCCTGTGGAACTTTTAGATCCCAACTGATAAATAAATATTGACAACAATAACTGGACAGAGTAGAAATGAAGAAGCAATAGAAAAGCAAGTGGCGACAAATTTAGAGGTCCCATGTGAAAGCAGTATCTAGGGGAAGGAATATGATAGGACACAGAAATAACCAGAGGCAGTAGAGAAAACGCTGTCCAAGTGGTAGTGGGAGTACTTGCAGCCATGAAACTGCAACCAAGGAGGTGTCTCCAACAGACTCCAGGAACAACATTTCAAATCTCTGTGTAGAAGTGCAGTTTTAGGCACTGTAATGTCAGACTGCCAAAAACTAAAACTGGATACAGAGCTCCCTTAAGCTTTTATTAGCGACGTTTGGGTCGAAACTTCAGTGTGTGGGTACATTTCCGTTTCATACTGATTTTTTGGCATCCAGCACTTATCCCACTGAGGTTTTATGGATGCGCACAGACTATCAGCCTTATTGAACCCTAAACCTCAGAGGCCTTGAGTACAGAATCTGAGCTTGTACCTTGGAGTGGTGCAGGGGTGAAAGCATGCACCTGGGTTGGAACACTGCCAACTGTGTTCATTCAAAACAATCGAGGTTAGTATCATGAACCTATGTGTGTATTGTATCCACTTGCCAAAGGTGTTTGGTGTCAGCCTCCACAACAGTGCCAACAATGGGAGTTAGCAGTGACAAGGACTACAGTGTTCAGGGACTTGGCCATTGCTAATTGGCAAAAAAGAGGGGAAATGATTGTGTGCATGTGGATGTGGGTTAGCTTCTATGTTAAGTTCGTAAGCCTTGTTCTAGTTATGCTGGCGTATAGGCCCACAGTACATCTCTTGTGTCTTTGAAGTGTAGCACTCAGGGCTACAAGTAAAGCCTGCTGGACAAGATGGCAGTCTCTCACAGGGGCTTACTAACAATCCATCTCTTTTAATGATGAGAGAAAAGCCATAAGGTTTTTTTTAAGTCTTTAGCATGACTCATGCACAGATCAAAGCTCAAAACCTTATAGCAATACGTTTTTTCATCCTACCCTTCATTTCTTGGAGTTAGGAAAGCTTTGTAATTTGGCCACTAGGTTTGGATGTTAATTTAGTCAGAACATTTGAAGAGAATATTTTTTTCTAAATAATTTTCAAGCAACCAGCTTGTATTCCTTCCCCCAAATATAGAGAAACTAAACAGTAGGCTCAATTTGAATACAGGTCCCTTGAGGGGCCACTTTCAACTGGAAGTGCCTGCAGTAATACCTCAGGGTTTGTGACATTTAGTGTCTGCAGTCATTGCCATAGAAACAAATCTTAGTTAGTGAAAAAAGAATCACACGTGAACTCACCCTGATAGGTCAGTTTGAATCCTGGCCTGTTCTCTGAGTGGTCACTGTAGAAGTGGATGATTGTCAGGTGGGTAGTGCTCAGTAGAGGGGGTGGGATTTGCGAGCCAGTAAACTGTCCAATAAGAGCAGAGCTGTGCTGCGGTCCAGCCCTGACCTCCAAAAAGTCATGGTTGTCTTCAGAGGAGAAGTTTTGGAACTGAATATGGGCTCCTACAATACAAAGACATCATATGACAGATCATATTTAAAGCATAATATCAATATATAAGAATTACAGTGTAGTATTTTTACACCCAACAGAGTCTTTACTTTTATAGACAAACATACAGATAGAAAGACAGACAGCACATCATCAAATATGTACATCAGAAAATATCAGAAATACAATGCACAATTTAAGAAAGGCTGGAGTGTCAAAACTGTGCAAAACTGATCAGTGCAAGGATGGTCAGAACCTGGAGGATGGCGTTGTGGATGAGTTTATTGATCCTGCTGGCATCTCTGGCACAAATGCTGCTCCTCCAGCAGACCACACCACAGCAGATGGCACTTACCACCACAGACGATCTCCAGCATCTTGCTGCATACATTGAAAGATCTAAGTTTCCTCAGAAAGCAGAATCCGTTCATCCCCATCCTGTACACAGCATCAGTGTTGGTCCTCCAGGCCAGTCTGTTCCAGTGGTCACCCAAGTACTTGTAGTGCTCCACAACTCCTACCTCCTTATACATCACGATAATGGGCTTGGTCACAGTTCCTCAGCTCCTCCTAAAGTCGACCACCATCTCCCCGCTGTTGTCCACATTTAGGAACAGACAATTCAATGCTGCTTCACTCCACAAAGTTAGCCACCAGTTTCCTGTACTCTGACTCCTCCCAATATCTAATACACCCCACCGCTGAGTCATCAGAGAACTTCTGCAGGTGGCATGATTCAGAGTAATACTGGAAATCTGAGGTGTACAGAGTGAACAGAGAGACAGGGAAGTCCCCTGTGGTGCTCCTGTGTTACTGACCACCACATCAGACAGGGAGCTCTCCTGCTGAACAAATTGGGGCCTGTCAGATAGATAGTCAGAGATCCAGGAGATAGTAGACCCGCCGACACCCATCCTGAGCGGCTTCTCACACAACAGAAGTGGCTGAATGGTATTGAAAGCCAGTTATATAACACAAAGACAGCCCAAATTTTATAGATCTGAGAATAACTACAAAAAAGTTTACATTTGACATAGCTTTCACAGTGTAAGTACAACATAGTGACATGATGTAAGCATACAGACCTTAAGTCAACATTATTTCACACTTTAATGTTTATTTTTACTAATGTGTTTTTATTTGGTACTTTTTAGAGTTTACATTTTAAAATTTGAGTGTACTGTTATCAATTCTGAAAATAAAAATCCTATCATACCTAAAAACTAACAATAATAACACACAGGAATGGATACAAACCGTGTCCTATTCAAAACATCAGTCAGTGTAGTCATTAAAACTGCACACACCATGTGTCAGCCTCCAAAGAAACATGTGGTAAAGCTTTCAATAAACCATATGTGCTGCAGATTTTGAGCTAAAAAAAGGTCTGTGTTTCCCGACCGCACCAACAGATGGACTGAAAGTGACACATTCTTTTTAGGAATGCTCTTACACCCCATAATACTTACCATATCCAGTTGGCAGGGTGATTTGCCAGGTGCAGTCCAGGTTGCCGGGGTAGTTGCCAGGGAAACCTGGACTAAGGATGACACTGCTCATCTCAGACAACACCCCGCCACAACGAGCTGACAACACAAGCAGAGTAAACACATTGTTAATACAGGCAACTCATGAGCAATGTACAATAGAGATCATCACTTTATGTTCTTTGCTTCAACAGAAAGAAAGTTACGGCCCAGCAGAAAAAGCCAAAAATGAAAGAGACATGAAAGAGGTTTGAGAAAATTCTTTGGGGAACATTTAGTATAGCATATAGTATAAATAAATATAATTGAAATTATTTTAATTTAAAAATATAAGGGACTAATGTTTAAGGTTATGGACTTGACTGCTTATATCTGGGATGGTAATGTCTGATATCCTTGGATTATCGTTAACAGATGCTTAGGGGTCATTAAAACAGGAAAAAAACAAAACAAACAAACAAACAAACAAAAAAACAGTGTCATTAAGTTCACTTATTTGTATATAGTAAGTATAGTAAGTATATGAAACCAATAGTTTGGAGAATGGCTACCATATCTGAAAATTAAAAATCTAGACTTTATGGGGTCTTGGATCATGTGTGCAGAATTTCAGTAAATCCCACAGAACCAATGCTGACAGATATTTATTTGCTTATTTTACAGCACCCTTTTGTGGCACACCCTTCCACTGACAAATTTGTACATGATTTGGTTGATGTCTGTCTTTGACTAAAAAAGGAAACGCTGAACTTGACACATGGTGAAGGGGGCTGCGCCAGGGTTGAGTTCAGTTAGTCATGACGTATCAGGGTCAAGTTTAACTGGAACTGTCTTACTAGACTTGAAACAAGTTTTCACCAAGGACTGAACTATTCAGGCCTTAATACAAATATCAATGTAATAAAGTTTCCTTAACACTATTGCAGAAATTAGGAACCCTTGGCTCTCAGCACAATGTACAAAATTCTGTTTGTACCCAGCAGCTATATTGATTTTATAGATCACTGACCCTATGTCACTGAAGAAGATGCTTACTTCCACAAATCTGATTTCAAGTTGGTAACATTAAATATACCAAACAGGCCATAGTTAAGAACTATATTTTCTCATTCAGTCATTTCTATCTATTATTCTGATTTAGAATTAAAGTAATTAATTATTAAATTAGCATGTTACTGTAAGTGCATACAGTGTCATTTAAACTAAGCTGCCATATACCATCATAGTGCTGTTTCAGCAGCTGACAAGGTCAGTGTCTTAATATAGGGGAAACTGTGCTTTATTAACCTGAATCTAAAGTTTCTAATTTATAGGATGATTTCCATTTTACCTGAGTTTTGACGTGTAACAAAATAATGCTATTTTACAATATTATATAATAAGTATATATATATACTGTATAATAATATTATACTTCACAATATAAGTGCAGCCAAAGAACTCCACACATCGACATGTAATCAATGACTTGAATTAACTGATTTTGATATCACGCTCAAACTGTAAAATAAGAAATAAAATTAATCAAATAGTAGTTTTGTTGTGCAGGTCTAAGTTTTCAATGCCAACTTCACACCTGCAGGGCAAATTCTTTTTCCTCCACTGGATCGATCATTCATTATACAGTTTAGCCAGCTGTTCAGTGTCCTGGTGTGAGTGTGTGTGTTACCTATGCATAGAGGAGGTGGGTAGTTCCATCGACGCACAGTACCAGGCATGCAGGAAATGTGAGAGTGGCCCTGAAAGTGACAATACAGTTGGTTAGGTTGGTGAAGAAGATGGGAATTTTGGTACATTTTCAAGAATAAAGATGTTTTTCTTTTTAATGATAATATTAAAGAAAGAAAGAAAGAAAGAAAGTGAAGAGGAATGTGAAGAGGAATGTGCAATCTATTTCATCTCAGAGCATAACAATAGTTCTGTGGAACATTTAAGTCATTCAAGTAAAAAAAAAAAAAACCTGCTATTTCATTTTATTTCATGCTTACTAACTGTTACAGACAGAACTTTGTGTCTGTACACAAGTTTTATGAAATCTGGTGGTCTTTGAATATCGTTTTCTGGTCAATTAATACCAGCCATAATATGTGAAAACCAGTAGTTTACTATGTACAAACAGTGTGTTAAATGAATTAATATGTTTGTTCATCAGTCGCTTTACGTGTCCAGTACCTGTAATGTGTACCCAGGCTCACAGGTGAATGCCACCACCTCATTGACCATATATCTGTCTCCAGTTTTAATGCCATTGGCTGGGATCATTGGCTCTGGACAGGTGGTGAGACCAACAGCTGCAAACAAACAAAACAAAACAAATGAACTATATAACTACCACTATTTACTTTTGTTTTATCAAAAGTTTTCTCTGTAAACTTTGCTTAGCCTCTGGCTCAAATTGTCTGTCAAGACCACATGATATAATAATGATATGGGCAGGAAAATACAGTAAATGTGACCTGATCTTCACTTCTTTAATTTCTACACCACTAAACCCCAATGGCTGTCTTGACATTTATTAAAAAAAAATCTATCTAACCTATCTAAGTCATTTTATTCTACATTATAATCTGTCAAGTAAAACTTTGCCACTGTCTTTTCCATCCTCCTTCTTCAGTAGTATATGATCTTTCTCTTGACTCGAACACACCATTTACAAAGCACAATCATAGCAAAACACAGCAGTTAACCCAATTTCTGCACTTAACAATTGTTTCCCATAGGAAAATAAAGTCTCTAAGTAAATTAGAGAAAAAGTTTTTCAACACATAAGAGAAAGTATTTAGATGATAACTAATGTGGCAGGTTAATTCACAAATGCTCCCAATGTCTTTTTTCTTATACACAAGAGCTCATTTATGAGTTGATAGGTAGTACAAAAAAAAGTGTGCACATCATCAGCAGTGACAGGAGCCTCTGAAATGTGCTTAAAAATATGTGAAAGTAACATAATGACTTTGGTTATGTATTCCCAAAACAATAAAGGTTAAACACATCCTTAATAAGTTTGACAGCAGTCAGCCCTTTATCAAATAGCATCAGTAGGGGTGTATCTGTGTGTTCATGTGTGAGTGTGTGTGTTTGTGTATGCTCGTGTGTTTCACTTGGAAAATTCCGCAGGAGACTGCCCTAGAGCGGTTACCATGGCAACACAGGGGTGGAAGAGGGGTAGAGAGTGAAAGAAGGGGGGGAGAGAGAGAGAGAGAGAGGGAGAGGATTGAATGTTTGGGTGTGTGGGTGTGTGTGTGTGTCTTGTTGGTTCATTATCTACCTTCCTACAAGCAAAACGATGTGATCCCACTGAGCTCACACCCACACGCGCACACACCCACGCCGACTCATCCAGGTGGCCCACCCCAGTGTATGACATTTTGTGTGCATGAGTGACTGTTACATGAGTGTGCGCTTGCAGAGGGGTATGAGGAGGACTTTTTAGATGGAGAACAGGTGAAAAAACTGCATGGGACTGAAACTTGGAGACACACATATACACGCACTGTGTATTACTAGGCAGAGCATCAGCAGGCTGTCATGACAACTGATCAATGAAACTATTCCATTTGGCTGACCATCTCTCTCTCTCTCTCTCTCTCTCTCTCTCTCTCTCTCTCTCTCTCTCTCTCTCTCTCTCTCTCTCTCTCTCTCTCTCGCTGTGCTAGCAAACTGCTCCCTCTTTTCCGTGGTTATGAGAGAGCAGTGATGCTCTGTAAAATGCTGACAGCTCACAAACCACCCCACTAGGGCCACTAGACTACAACTAGACAGTGTCAGCATTTAAGTCTAACTGACTGGATTTACTATACTTCCTTTTCAGTTTATTTGAGGACAGACAAGGGAGAGAGATGTCTCACTCTGCCCTTCAGAAGAAAGGCCCCCTTAGTGAGCTTAAAATGATGAGAACATCATCACCACAATCGTTCACGTGTCCTCAGCAGATGATTTTTGTCTGCTTATACAAGCCTCAGCATTACCGCAAAACCGACATGGATAATATTTAGTAGCTCAATATTTAAACACTGGGTAATCTTGACGATATGTAGCTAAATCTGGTAGCTGGTAAAAGAACCAAAAACGTGAAGATGACATACTATTCTTAGCTATGACGAATAATTTTTCCTGGTTCTACAAGAAACAGTGGTAAACAGAAGACAGCACAGTGAAAGATCAGTGAACAAGACGCATTGTGTCAGAAACAGTTCCAGAAATAGTTCCACTATTGCAGGTTTCTGAGTTGACAGTTACTCACTGTGAATTTAAGGTCCATAAAGTGAAAATCACTAACACCACTCTACTGTTTATTCACTGTAAGGATAATGTTATTTTTTTTTCTTTTTTTCTTCAATAGTTGGATCATTAAAAAAAGCAAACAAACAAACAAACAAAAAAACAACAGTCAACTGAGCAACTGGGCAATAAAATTTTGATGTATCTGTTTTTACCTATTCAACAGGTAAGTTGCCCGATCTCTGCAAAACTTGGTGTTTGGTGTTTAATGAAGAAAGCTGAAAGTTTACTTTGTGGCAAGACCTCCTGTAAAGAACTTCTCAGGCAAATTTGGCAGTGTTGGCACTCATTTTGAGATAAACACCACCTGAGAACTGCAAGAGCTCCTGTGGTGGCATAATGTATGATATATATTTTGAAGGAGCGCTTGGAATAACTTCAGTGTTCAGTATGCTGTGCTTGGACTCGGTTTGAATGATAACAGCAAATAGTCTGCTTTCTGGCTAATACCAAGAAATGGCAGGCACTGTGTTGGTTTAGGCACATAATAGCAGAAGCTGACTTATATACAATGGCAGAATGATCAGGAGGACAGATGATTATTCTTTATATTGCAGACAATACAGAGCAGGGGTACTCAAGTATGAGTTGAAACGCAAAATGTCAACATTGTTGGATTGAGCAAGTCATATTTCAGCTGTGAAAAGCTCCAGAATGATGATCACAAAACATATTTCCAAGTCTTCATACAAAAGGTAGACCAGGCAGACTTAGTAGTGTTACTAGTAGTTTGCTGTGTATTCACTGATGAAAAAGCTCAGCCGCTGCCCAGTCTTTGTCCAGTTTTACCACTCCTCACAAAGGCCCGATGCTTTAATTATGCACAATAGTGTTGAGCATCTCTCATAGACTGACTAGTTCTCACTCTAATCATCCTTAAGTGCACATTTTCACCATTCCTCGCATGGCTAGTTTTGAACCTGACATTTCACTTCATCAGCCTGCAGGCCTCCCGCAGACAAGTTTGCTGAACGCAGCTACCAGTGTTTGAAAGATTACAGGTGATGGCACAGGTTAGTAGTGTGCCACTCACAAGCAGTGTGGGTAATGTGGCATTGAAATTTTATAAAGGGTCTGGATTAAAATGTTTTTTGAACATTTTACTTTTTTGAGATCTGGACTCCACTTATTGAGCATGTGGGATAAAGAAGATCTATTACAGCTACCTTGCACTTAACCTTACAACCTTACATAACCTGTCTCTCCCTTTCTGTCCTCTCTCTTCCTTTCCACCCTTTCCTGTACCACTTTACAACTTGTTCTCTCTGTGTGAAAAGGTGAAAAGGCAGAGGTCACCATCATCAAATCTGAGCTACTACACATATAAATAGACTGGCGCGTGCACAGGCATGCAGACACATACAAAAATCTACATACTCTTTATGCATATAGATACATGTGCACACACATAAACAGATTGGGGTTATGCTTGTTTTTTCACTGTGGCCCACTTCATGTCTTCAGACAAATTGACATGTTTGGTAACATCTTAAATATTGAACCTAAGCTGATGATCAGATGCTGGTAAAATGAAGAAAGTCTAAGCACAGTTTGGGCACTCCCCTCTAGAGGTCTTCATAAATGTAGAATTCAGGACCTGGTCTCAAACAGTTGTGTGGAAAATCTATCCAGAAATCCATGCACATAAATTAGTTTAGAGATGCTCGATCTGAAAGGGACCCTGGGAGAGTCAGACTCAGCTCCAAACACACCAAGGGACCTAATCCAAAATGCAGTCGACCAGGAGAGAGAACACCAACACCGGTGACAGCATTATGCACCACCAACGGTCCAAAAGAGGAGCAATACATGTTGTTCATTCCTTTCACACTTTCAATTTCTGTTATGATTATGATGCACCATGTGATAAGAGCTGATCACCAAGGCTGCTCAGATCCAAGCAGGTATTACAAATAGTGGCACACAGACCCAAGACTCTACCTGACCTGATTAGACTGAATATAATTTGGCCCAAGCCTGACTCGGGTCTCTAATTGGGTCTTTGTTACAAAGAACCGAGAGGAGCCATGAGAACCTCTAGTCCCAACCTTCCTGCCAGCACAGTTTCACCCGAAATCCACTCACCATAGAAACTAGGAGCCTTGATAAAGAAGAAAAGCCCCAAAAGCCTAAAGAGACTACCACCTGCACTGCTCTCAACTCAATAATATATGTGTTTCAGGCTTGAGCAAAATATAAATGCTAAAACATAAAAATAGAAGAAGTGGCTTGTCCCACACCGAGCACCATTTTCCCCCGCAGATTATTTATGATACCGTATATGAGAGGATCCAGTTCTAATTTAAGTGTCACATGTGGACTCACACATATGTCACATGTGCCGTCAGATTTGGGTTGGATCAGGTGCACCTGCTAATAAATGCCTTGTTGAAAAGATGAGTGTAACTGCTGTTAAAAATACACAGAGACAAAAATATAGACATAGACACAATATACTGTGCTCTAAAGTGACCCTTCTTCTAGGTTTTCACTCCTTGTGATGGCATGACAACACACAGAGCCAACAAAAATACAGACCATTGAGCCACAAATGTGTGCATTCACCTACAAACACACACACACACACAGAAATGTGCGCTCACACACACACTAAAACACTCACACATACTCACAAAAGGGGACATGTTCATTGATCTAGAAGTGATTCTAAGCTAAAACAACTACAAAGGACTGAAAAGCACAACCATGCCCTGACAGGTGCGTATATGTGTAAATGCATGATGTTATATCCATGATATCCATGTCCATACTTTTGTCTGTTTACGACAAATTTGTGTGTATGTGCCTTTCTTTTGGACTTATGTGTGTGTATAACACAACCACAAGCACTTTGTGTATGTATTTGTCTGACTCTACGTATTTCTGTTTACGTACCTCTAGGTGTGTGTTTTGTGTGTGTGTGCTCCATTGTTGGTCTCAGTATGTGTGTATGCTCTCAGGCAGTACCAGTACAGGTCACTGACTCTTGTTATTTGATGTTGACGTTTTGGCTGTAACGACGTGTGTGTATGTGTGCGCTTGTATGTATTTTTGGTTTCTGGTAAGAAGAGACCCAATATTCAGTCCTTGACTGTTTTACTTCAGCAAGTATATTCTTTTTAAACCAGTCATCCATCTATCTATCTCTCTACAAAAGTAAAGATCCAGTTAGGTGTAAAAATCCTATATTGTAATTCTCAGATTGTTAGTATGTATTAAATATGGTCTTTCATATCATGTCCTTGTATTCTGAAGACCATATTCAGTTTTAAAACTTCTCCTCTTAAGACATAGATTTAACTTACTCTTGTATTCTAGGTGAAAGCCTGCTGCCACCACGCTGATGTCACTCTGAAAGTGCAAAAGGAGCTGATTTGACGTTGAGTTGAGGAGGGCAGGGGCTGTTGTTCCTGTAAAAGACAAGAGACAAAGGTACAACACAAGCAGGGGATACGTTTTTTTTGTGTAATTCACAATTTCTGGCATGTACAAACTGGTTTTAACATTAGCGTTTTGCAGAGAAATGCTCACTAAATAATAAAAACACAATGGAAGGTATATAAAAATAGCATCAGACTTTATGTAACACAACACTGGGCACACAGGAATAAATTATATTAAAAATACAAGTTGATGCTTTTCCAGCAAGCATGATTTTGACCATAAGTTTTGTTTAAATCCTGATAGCAGCTGGGAAATTATGGGTAGAGAAGATGAACGACCCCTCGCCCTCCATGGACAGCTAGCATTTTAGTGTCCTTATGTGAAGCAGCCCTCATCTGCCCCAGTGAAGCTGCTCAGTGGCCAACGCCAGATCACTGTGGTTATAGTGGGCAGCTCCCCTGTGTGCCTTCTTGAGAAGGGCACAGTCATTTGTGTGTGCGTGTGTGTGTGCGTGTGGCCCTATGGGCAGCATGTTTTATGTGTGATAGGTGTGTGACAGGTATGTGCTTGGGGCAGGTCACAGGGGAAACTCCGCTGGGAAATTGTAAAAGGTTAGATCATTCTTTATCCCTCCCTGTCTTCCTTCTCTCCCTCCTTCTCTCCCTTTTTTCTTCCATCCTTCACTCAACCTCATGGTGAAACTCTTCCCCTCCCTTCCTCCTTTCTTCTCCTCCTCTCCTCTCTCGCTGACTGTCTGGAAAGTGGAAGAATTCTATGTCTTTTAAAACATTTTTTATTATTTATTCAAGATATATATCATATTTTTTGGTATTACAACCCATCCATCATAGATCTCCAGTGTATGCTCTATGTGTGTGTATCTATAGTTTAAGGCCTGTCATATCTAATTCATCATAGATTGTGTGCGTGTGTTTGTGTGCACGTATGTGTCAGTCAGTCTGTATGTGTATGTGTGTGTGTGTGTATCTATAGTTTAGGAGCTGTCATATCTCATCTATCATAGATCTCTGGAGTGCTTGTGTGCATTGGTGTCTGTGCATGAGTTTGTGTTTGTGTGTGTGTGTGTGTGTGTGTGTGTGTGTGTGTGTGTGTGTGTGTGTGTGTGTATGAGCATATTGTCATACCAGAAAATGACCCTAATTTAGGAGCTGTCATGTCTCCTCCATCGTAGATCTCCAGAGAGTCCCAGTTGTGCTCAGTAGCAAACGTCACCACTTGGATCTAAACAGCAAACAATGAAAATAAATGAACATAACAGCCTCTGAGTTTATGTGTATCCTCCACAGTTAGTGTAAATACAGTGCATTATACATTTATGTATAAGTGCATACATATCTTTACCTGTATCCCAGACCCTTCACTGACATGGATCCTCCACAGACAGTTGAGACTGTTTGGGTAGGGTTCAGGATAGCCAGGAGAAAGTATTGTACCACGACGTTCAGTCACATTGCCACTGCAGGGAACTAGATTGAAGACATAAAATATGAATTTCTTGGCAAAGTTTATTAACTAAATAGCTAACAGATAGGACAGGTTGTTGGAATATTGCAGTGCATACCCAGGGACAATATGGTGTTCAAATTACCACTACAGGGAGCCAGAGAGAGAAAATATGATAACAAACATTATTTATGGTATAAACTGAGGTGACAGTTGAAGCTGTTTGCAAAAGGCTTGGTCTCAGCAGAGAGAGATTTCACGCAGGCATACATTTAGTTTAGTTAAAATTAATGTCAAAATCCCAACTCTGGCAGTACAGGATGATTCACACAGAGCCAAAGGACTGTTTTCTTCTTTGGAGCAGCTCATGTTAGCTAGTTACATTTTCTGTGGATTTCAGGGCATCAGACAGCTTACCTATACAGGTTGGTGTTGATGCGTTCCACTGTGCGAGGGCACCTGGCACGGCCTGGCACCGGATGGCACCGGATCCTTTCAGTAGATACCCTGGACTGCACTCGAACCGAACCACAGAGCCCGCTGAGAACTCTGAACCAATCCGCCTGCCGTACCGAGGCTCCGGCACTGAACTGCACTGACTGTCACTGGTGCGAGGCACAGCTACAATGATGACAGTAATTAAATAATTTGGGGTGAATGAGCAGAGAAAAAATAGAACAGTAGTTGTCAGTAGAGTGACTTTGATGCTGGACTTGAATTGTATGCAACTTAGTCTGTGTAAGTGCGTGTATGTGAGAGAAAGACAGACAAACAAAGTGAGTGTTACCTTGGTAGACGAAGTGAAAGCCTCTAGCTGACTGGCCACTCTTAGCATTGAACCGCAACATGATCTGATTGGAAGTTGCCAATGGCAATGTCTCTCCTGGGATATACAATTACACACACACACACACACGCACGCACACACACATAAACGCACACAAACACATTATGATCTCAAAATAAATGCAAATGCTAAGCCTTCTCTCCTGGAAACACACAGCAATGTTTTTTGTTCTCACTGCAGACGACTGATACACACAACATAACAAACATATGTTCCATATGAACACACATACACAGTAGTGTACTGATTTACAGTCATAACCTAGCATTTAGTAGGATTTCTCCTTCATTTTGTAGTAAAATGTAGTTCTCAGAAAACGCACACACACACACCAAATCACAGGCACATACACACAGAAATTTATATGCACGCACATACACAGGCAAACAAAGTAACAGTGATAAATGAGAAAAACATGGCCTGGTGTGGCTGACATTTAGAACCATCATTAGCCGTGTTGGGATGTGTGTGTATGTGTAAGTTTGGTTTGCGTGTATGTGTGTTAATATGTTTGTGTGTCAGCATAATCAGTCAGTTAGCTGGAACAATGTGCCACAAATCTGTTTGCCCGAGCGTGTGTACGTGTGTGCACATGTGCGTGTGTACATGCGTGTGTGATAGGGTAATGATGCAGAAAACATTTATTTTGTAAAGCCGGGTGTGTTTCATTCTTTGCTGCCAGTTTTAGCCGAAAGGGGAATTTCAAACCCAAATTAACTTTAAGGAATAAGCCATCCATTCTACATTATATAAACGGGTTTCTTTCCTTTGAACTAACTTAGATGGATCGTAGTTGGAAAGAAAAATGTTGCGTAGTGCGCAGCTACATTTAGCCAATCAAAAACTGTCACATCTTCCTAGTTAGTATTATGCTGAAATAAGCTCACTGATCCACTCAATGAAGGAACAAAACTGCAAACCTTGGTATGAAATAGAAATAAATGCTTGAGATAACTATCATATCTGTCTAGATATGTTTGTGTTTTCTCTATTTTGATTGATGCTTTTATTAACATAACAAATAAAACATATTTTAAAAGCCCTGATTTCTAGAGAAACTAAAGAATCAAAGAAAAGATTAGTCAATATTTCTTCGTATTTCACTCTTCATATTATGTCAGCTACATCAATATTGCCTCATCTTTCAATATCCATCCATGGTGAGTGTGTTACTGTGTGATGATTCAAAATGTTGCCAAGCTGGGATGACTCAAAGTTGAAGGATAAGGAAACCCAGGGAGGATTGTGTTAAGGAGTATCAGTGCTACTGTATGTTGTATGGCACCCACTGCTGATTTCTTCTTGCAAAGATAACCCATAATGGATTTTCACCAAATAGCTACATCACTGTCAAATAAATTGTGATAACAACCACTGGTGCTGTGTTCTACAGCCCCCAAGAGCTGCTTCTTGCAGACGATTTCATTATTTTCCTCTTTCAAAGATGTGCTCAGAAGCACAAAAAAAGGAAAACAACAGAAAAAACATTAAAACGTTAGAACTGAATGGCAGGCTTTTTGAAAATATAATGGCATGTTACGTCATAGGTGACTTAAAATGCCATTCAATTCTGGTAGCATGACCCAGTGGCACTCCTTCAGCTGTGTTTGACGCTGAATCCGTCACATTCAGAGACTCACCTGAATGTGACCCAGCCAGGGAGCTAAGCAATCGAGCATTCTCGTTGGCTCCATCAAACAGCTCCACAGAGTCATTCATCGCCGTTTGGAAAACAGCAAACTGACCAAACACCACTGAAGAAAATAAACAGAAAAAAAAATACAAATTAGCCTTGTGCTTCAATTACACTAGGTATTATAAGCATGTATGGTGTGGCTGTTTATGTACTTACCAAACTGTGGGGACACAGTAATGTAATAGGAGCAAGTCTGTCTTGTAGTGTAGTTTAGGGGATAGTTTGGAGATAAAACAACCCCTTCAGATCCACCATACTGTCCTCCACAAGGAGCTGTAGAAAGACAGAGACACACAGATTTTCTTTTAAACTTGAAGGTTCTTAAAATATGCATACTTAGCAAATCTATAAGCCATGTTGGAGGTACTGCTTACATGTTTGTACAGCGTGTGTTCTTCTAAGCGAAAAGGCAAGATTCATTGAGTGTGGATATCCTGCACTTAGTAATGTTCACACAAGGAGGGATATCTGTCAGTACTTACTATCATTTTTCAGATATCTGATCAAGTGTTTTTGTAACAGAACATTACTGACATGGCTGCACATGCTCCAAGTGATACATTGGCATTTCTTCTTCTTTTTTTCAATGCATTCTTTTTGTTTCCCTGGAAGTTCATTAATGACTCCAGCTGAATTAATTTTAAAACCCTTCAATAAAGTTAGATCCCAATTGTATTTTTATGTAGTATGAATAATTCATGCGCAAATAATGTTTCTCTGTTGCAGCCTTGGTAAATGTTTTTAAATTTTGTTATCTTGTGACCTTACTGATCTCATACAATCTACTGAGTTCTTCTTCACTCAAAAAAATGCATCTAAAAGGCAGTCCTTGTCACCGACTGCATAATACGTTATTACCTTACTAAACCAGATGCTAATTTCACACAGGCTGCAAGCACAAAATGTGCTTTCGTGTACATACAATTCATGTCTCAGAATCACAGGGAAACACATAGATCATGGTTAGATTTAGACTTTGACTTCTTTAGATAGGTAAGGTAAAGTTGGGTAAGGGAATCATTTTACACTGTCACCTTCGTGCCAACCACTGAACAACGCAGGTTACTGTAGGTGAACTGGAAACCTAACGACTGTAAATTGTCCACTGACATGAATGTTAGCCTGTGACACAACCTCTCACAGAGGGCCTGCTGGGAACCCCCCAACGACTCTGAATGGATGGATAGATATAGAAAATGGATGGCTACAGCCACTTTATGTAATAATCACTATTTATAGTGAATTTGGACAGTGACACACTTTTGTACTCTAGCATGTTTGTAATATATTTATAATGAAAACGAAGTTTAAGTGCTAACATTCAGCTTATATTTGAGGGTGTTCACATCCCTCAAATCTATTGAAGAAGATAGGCAAAACTTAAATGAAATCATCATATGTATAATGCGGTTTAACCCGTGTACTGGATGTTTAACACATCTGGGTGGAGAAAGGAAAAGTGCAGCAATTGCCCTTCCCTCATTACCATCACTCAGCAAGGCCCTTAACCACCAGTTGCTCCAGTGGAGCTGCTGTTCCAGGTGTGAATTTGTGCAGCTGAATGAGTGTGATCATGACATTTCTTAAAAGGAGAGCTTGGCTCTCAGTGAAACTCCCCTGAATAAATAAAGGTTAAAATAAATTGTGACTCACTCAACCGGAAAGCCCACAGATATCAGAATACACTTGGTATCTTCCCTAGTGATGCTCTGCCAGGTCTGTACTACAGCCAGTTTCACTTACTGTTTGTTTCCTAAAAAGTATCATCAAATACTTCTGTCTTCTACGTCCTGTCTGTATGTTAACATCTTTGTCCTGCCGGACTGTCCTTAAATCAGAAGACCATGTATAAATGGCAGATGTCTGTTCAACCCACATAGATGTTGACACCCTCAAAGTCATTGTTTCACTTTATCCAGCTTGCAGAATACAGCCAAAACAATACAAAATGTCAATGCACTAATACGCCACTGTAGCTACTGCAGAGCTCAGGGAACAATATAGCAAGAAACATTTCTAGCACTAATGCCCAAACTGTGTCATCCACCTTGTTGCTTCAGCCATTTAAAGACATCATGTTGCAGTGAAGCATTCAGATTTTAATCATGTATCTTCCTTTTTTTTTTTTTTTTTACTGCTGCTGGGAGCTCTGCCCATTGCACTCGAAACTGGCGAGCGTATCACTACTCTAATCTGTTATTCTTATGTATTTTTCAAAAAAATCCAACTGACTGCATTTGGCTCAAAAGTTGTTTAGTTTAGCAGAAAATTCATGTTGTCCCCAAATATCACTTGGACCCTTGTGGCTCCTGGAGCTGTTATATAATGCTGAAGTATAGTCCTTTTATGTCTGTCTTTGTGTGTGTGTGTGTGTGTGTGTGTGTGTGTGTGTGTGTGTGTGTGTGTGTGTGTGCAAATAATATCCATTAAAAAAATAGATGTATATTTAAATAAGCTTATATTCATCATGTGAAATTAATAAGAATATTTATTGATGACGGCATAGTGTGGATGGCTCAGAAAAAAAAAAAAAAACGTGTAATCAATACATTCTGTGGCATTTGATCAGTTCAAGTCCAGTAAACAACCTTAACTGGTACAAAAGTAAACAGTAAATTAAATAGAAAAAAGCATTTTTCAGGGAATAAGAAATTGAGAAATCCTGCAGCAATTGAAATTTCATATATTGCTGTCAGAATGATGAGAAAGAGACAAGTAACAAAGAAAGATAGAATGGTTGGTCATCCCACAGAAAGATACTGAACCAAAACATTAAACGAAAAATCCAGAAATGGAAGACCAGCACAGTCTCCAGATTTAAAAGCCATGGAGCTGGTTTGGAGTCAAATAGGAGTCAAAAATTTAAATGAAATTATGTTCGACAAGACGATTCCTTGACTCCTTGTTTTTAAAGTCTCCAACTGTTTATTTTTTCCATACTTGAATTTCAGAAACTCTGAGACACTGAATTTTGTCAGCTTAAATAACAGCTGGAAAAGTGTAAGTGTTCTTAAACTTTTGACCAGTGTTATATATCTTACATTAAAAGCTTGAAAATCAATCTAGAAATGTGCTATAACGCAGTGGCGCATTTGTGAAATGGCACTTCTGCTGCACCCTCTACAGATTAGGTCCTTTTACACAACGACCCAGCAGGATAAAAACTTTAGTGAATGAATTTATGTGGTACTGAGCTAGAGCACAGCGTGGGATCTCCTGCATTAGAGTACTGCAATTTCAAAAAGGCTATTAATCCTATTAAAAAGTTTTTTTTTACCCCCATTTTTTTGGGGGGTGGGAGGGGGGGGCATTTTGGACATCCCCTTGAGGGTAATTCCCTCAAGCAAAGTCTTCAGCATTTCAGTCTTGTGGAAACTGTGCATAAAGGGCTCAAAAAGTCCACCAGAGTGCCCTGAAGCACTTTTCAATTTCACAGTGGGACAGCCCTGAGCCTTTACAGCCTTATCAGTAACACATGTCAAAGTCTATGAGAGCATGAGTGTGGACATTAAGACTGGGCCCTTATTCTTGGTTAAGGCTTGCTCAGTAAAACCAATTTACATGCCTAGAATGAAAAATACAGCGAAACTTGGTGTGGTTTCTACTTCTTTGCTAGACAGTTGTACTACCACCCACTCATCCTCCTCCCCACTCCTAACCCTCCCTACTTTCTTCTTGTTTCCTAAAGCATCAGAGTAATCACCCTCTTTCTTTCCTCTCCTCCTCATCCCCGCACACTGACATCGATTGATATTTTTTGGATTGATTTTTGTTGTGCTGCTGCATTGAAACCCTGAGGTCTAGAGGTCTTGTCTTGATCTACCCACAATCCCCCAGTGGTGCTGCTCTAGGCTCAGGTGTCAGCCTTATCAAAAGCCTACACACACGTGCTTTGATCACTCACACACACACACACTCACACACACACACACACACACACACACACACACACACACACACACACACACACACACACACACACACACACGCGCGCACACACACACACACACGAAAAAAAAATGCCAAAAAAAAAGCTATGCAATTCACTCTCTTTTTCTCACACATCCATGCACTTTGATCATCCAAACATACACAAGAACACACACGTACACAACACTTTTATAGTCCTAACTCTCACTGTCTGTGTCTCACTTTCCCTTTCCTCATACACACACAGCGGAGGCTTTGGGGTGGTAGTGAGAGTACAGGAAAAGATTTCTGAAATCTCCTAAACCTTTAAGGTTGTGTAGCACTTCGTCCAGGAGCATTTTGAAAACCATAAACACAGCAGTTACAGTGACTTCAACTCACGAGCGTGGGTAACCACAAATTCCTGACCAAGCACTACATATACACAAAAGAGTCTGTTTATTTTCATTGTGAAACATAAGAATAAAATTCCCTTTTGCTGCGTATTGTATATGCCCCACAGACTGTGAATGTTCTTTACAAAACAAAATTTCTAGTATCTTTTATCACAAAACTGATTTTTAAAATAGTCAAATAAATTTTGTGTATGCATAGGCCATTGTAAGAGAAATTGCAAAATGTAAAATTTAAGACTTGACAACTCTCATTTGTACCAACAACAACTCCCAGCAGCTCTGGATTTATAGCGTGTTGTCTGGGTCTCAATCAGTGTACCTCAGAAAAAAGGGAGTACAACAGAGATGATAAATATGTAGAGGCAGACTTAATATTTCCCACCTCAGAAACCAGATGATTGGTTACTGGTTTCACCTTGAAGGTTTACACATATTGTAAAACCTTACTTACAGTATTCAGAAACATTTTTCCATATGTTCTTAAAAGGCAATACGAAAAAGTGATCTTCTACTTACAGCCTGTGAACACAGCTTGCGACGTTGTATGCTTCACTAGCAAAAGACCTCGTAAACCTCAACCTCAGGTATACTTGAATGAGCCAGCGTAAACAAACACAGGCTGCACAACAAACACACAACAACAATAATTCCAACAGTGCAACAACAGAGTCAAGTCATACCAACCAACAGAAATACTGCTTTCATTCACTAATTAATTCTAGTCACCTCCACTGTACCTCTTTTCGATCTTTTCTTTTTAGGTTAAGTAATGGAACTGTCAACCAAACTCAATACTTCCTCCTTTCAAATTAAAAACCTACCAGGAACAGGGGGGATTATGCCCTTTGAGCCACTGGAAAGCTTTTAATGTTATATAACTGTTAAGGAAGTGTTGATTGTCATTAAAAGGACCCTGTGGAGACTTCTTGTAAATAAACAAAAGTTGTTGTTTATGCTCAGTGGTACTCACTAAAACAGTGTGTGTGTATCCTTGAGGTGTAACAAACATATCAAGTACACTTCCGTCTTAATAGAACATCTGTAAAGTAAATTTTTTAAGTATTTTAAGTTTTTAAGTATTGTTTTTAAGTATTGTCTACATTCATGTTCACTAACTTGCAGTCTTTGTCTTCACCTTTGCTAATGCATTGCGGCATAACTTGGTGCATTACCACCATATTTTGATCAGTCCAATAGTGTGACACTGTTGGTCGGACTGTGTATCCCTTCACCTGTTTGAGTGCACGTCACAATAAAATAGGTGTGTTGCACTACTAGAGGTCTAAAACCTCACAGCGAACTTTAAGGACATTGCAAGAGAAAGAGAGGACAGAAAAACAGCAAAATGAAAACAGAACTGTATTATTAGTATGACAGGGCTAAGTTGTTGCACTGATGGAATCGGTGATGTGGAAATAAGGAATGTATTTGGGAACTTTCCTGACTTGTGGCATATAATAGTAATTAAAAGGAAAATACACACAACCATTCTACACAGGGTCTGGCTCTTGGGTCAAAAGGGCAACTTCAGAGTGAAGAAAAGTATTTCAGTCTGCTTAATCAATAATATAATCTTCTCTGTAAAACAAAATAAATTTTGATTTGGTCTCCACACATAAACACACACAGAAAAAGTCCAGCTGTGAACTGTGAATATAACATATGTATGCAAAATTGCTATTCAAACATGTATAGTGTATACAAAGACTGAGCATTAAAGTGTGTTTGTACCTATGAGTGGTATTCTAAATAGGGTGTGTGTGTGTGTGTGTGTGTGAATGCTGCCTCTAGGCGGCACTCTGTAATAGCTACGTCTCTCTCTCACTTTACCTCTCTGTCTCTCTCTCCCTCTCTTGAGCACACAGACATACACACTCACCACACACACACACACAACCTTATCAACAGTCACAGAGAATTCCTTCTTTCTTGCACCAGCTCTTAGTTACCATGGAAACCAATAAAAGAGCGGTTTGAGATGGGAGGTGTAGGCCTGTGTGTGTGTGTGTGTGTCTGTGTGTGTGAGAGAGAGATAGAGAGAGAGAGAGAGAGAGAGAGAGAGAGAGAGAGAGACAGTGAGAAAGCAAGAAGTGGAGAGAGGGCCAGTGAGAAATGGTGAGGAAAAAAAATATAGTAAATCAGAAACAGACAGAGGAGGTGGGAGAAAGATGGAATAAGAGAGAGAGGGGGGATAAAAGAAAAGGAAGAGAGAGAGGAGAGTGAGAAGTAGTTAGAGAGAAAAAGAAAGAGAAGCAGCAGAAAAGAAGAATGTGTGTTGCGGGGTGGTGACGAAAGGGATGAAGAGAGGAGACAGTAGGAGTGTAAGTGGAGATGTATTATTTAAAGAGGTCTCACCCTGTCTAATGAGTTTGGTCTAAAAGCCCCAGGAGCTGCCCAAAGATAGAGAGACAGACAGACAGAGAAACTTCCCTAACTATGTGGTGAGAAAAGTCAATGTGCAATATGAGCCGAGGGAGTAAAGGACTGGATTTATTTAAAATTGTTCTGCTTTGATTATGTGAATTGTCCTATAGCGTAGGTGACGGCAATCTCAGCAGATCAATCCACGTATCTGGGACACAGAAAGGACCTCGGCCAGGAAGCTAATTCAAGAGGAAACAGAGCAAACAACTGATCCAGTGAAGAACAGGCCTAATATTGCTTCAATTTGGGTCAATCAAGAACATCTAATACACTGTTAGAATATATGAAATGATCAGTGTTCAATATATTTCTCAATTTATATGTCATCATACTAGCCAGTCTGATAACACTTCCCAGGCTTTGTGATATACCCAGAATGACAGTATGATAAAAGAATTCTTAATGTGTAGTGATACTCTGTGTATTATATCGAGTTTAAAACTGCAATATATTCATATTTGTAACCACAGTAACGACCTGACAGAAACACACCTTATGGGGAAAATTATGTCAAAATCAATTATAGTGAAAGGACATGAATCAATGGCCATTCAGACTTTCAGATCATTTTTTATTTGATAGAAGACCATTATGTGGTCTTCCATTAATAGTCTTCATATGTGACTAAAATATCAATACTTGGCTCATGTTCATAAATACATTATTATGGGGGATTGCACAGCCACTCATCTGCTAATGACATTAAGTTCTTTTACTTATCACAAAGACGGTTGGTTAAGGTTACTGAACGCTGGAAACGCTTCATTAAGGTCATCTAAGAAATGTGGCAAGTCGCTAATTTACTGAACAAGTAACTGGTTGGTTAGTGGTTCAACCACGTAACTCAATTTGTTTCATATTTGTTTTATTGGTTAAATTAAAGCCTTAACAGCTGACTAACTGACTTCCTGATATCTGAGTGGCCAAGTAGCTAGCTGATTGACAAGAAGTACTGCAAAATTTCTTGAAAGTGCAGTAATGGTGCACCAAAACAACGTGTTAATACACTCAAGACATAAGGTGACTTTCTTGTCTATTAACTTAATAAGTGAGATTTTCTTCATAGATGTTCATAGTGCTCAAAATGCATAAAAAAGACTGGTTGAGTAACTGCACTAACACATCTGAAGTTGATAAGTGGCAGTACTATCTTGAAACAAACTAGATGAATATGAACATGAGATAAAGTGGCTTGATGAGCTTTTTTCCCCCTTGCTGTCTGTTATTCATTGCTCTGCTCAAATAGCTACTGTGAGTGCAATTATCTCATTTTTATTTTTTCACATCTTCAATTCCCCAGCCTCCTCCGTCACTGTCTCTCAGATATTATTAAACGGAGCTTTCACAGGAGCCTTTGTCAAATTCTTAAGAGGTATAAGTAAGTGTGTATTGTCGGCGTGTGCATGTGTGTGTGTCTTTTGTGCTCATTTTCAAATTCCTCTCTTGTCCTGCTACCTTGCTCTGTGGGTTATTTGAAATTTTTTTACGCACATGACACCAGGTCAGGACTCTGTCACTTTAGAGATCACAAACAGACCCACACACTCACACCCACACATATTTGTCTTACATTAGCTGTGAGGACACTCATTGACATAATGCATTCCCTAGCCCCGCACTCTAACCTAGCAGACCTTTGAGGGTGTGAGAACCAGCAAAAATGTCCCCACAATGATGGTTTCAAACAACTTTTGTCCACACAACCACAGAAAGGCATGTATACACCCACACACACAGACACACACACACACACGCACACACACACACACACTCAAAAGCATATACGCTCTGAATGGCAGCTTGGCAGGTGTCACTTCCTTAGCTCTCTGAGCTGTCAATCAAATAGACAGCGCAGCCTTCAAATCCCTAACAGACACGCTGTCTCCAATGCACGATGCGCATGCACGCACACACTTGGACACACACAAAATTGTAGGTCTTGGACCAGTAAGTCTTCCACCATTTAAACAAAGCTTTCAAAAAAATATTTTCTTTTTTTTTACATATTTTTGCAGCATTTTCAACATTATTGAATAACCAATGGCACAGAGGTAGAGGTAGACAGGAAACTCGGGGGGGTGGGGGGGGTGGGGGGGGGGTGCTATGACATGGTCCACGGATGGACTCAGATTGGGGCATAAACAGGTATTGACCAACATGAGCTTTCCATCATCGTGGTGAATGTGCTTGTAAGGATGAAGTTCTTGATGTATTTCTCTTACCTTTACATGTTGGCAGAGCCCTGTCCCACACCGGTTTCCCATCATTCCCCATGACACAGGTGATGGTATCCCCACCCATGATCGTGTAGCCGTGGTGACAGTTGTAGGAGACCTGAGATCCCAGTTTATAGTCGTACCCTGTCCGACTGGCGTTCATAATGTTACCAGGGTCAAAACAGGCCTCTCTTGGTTTTTCTGTGGAGAATGGAGGGAGCTTGTGTTACTGGACAAAGACAAAGCCCGACTAATTTGGAATATTACTATTTCAAAACAAACAGTTTTTTATTGTTCATTATTTATTTATCTGGTAAGTTCATTAGATCCCATATCAGTTCCATGCACTAAACCACAGCCTCCCATGTGGTGCAGAAATGATTTGCCCTCCACATGGTAATGAAAATTCATGTCTTTTTCATTAGAATTTAAATATACAGTTATAGCTAACAGCTACAGATTGCAAAAACATGCTTAAATGTTTTGTGGAGCCCAGTAAAGAAAGAAAAAAAAAATCACACTTCATTGTGGGCAAGACTGTTTTGGTGGTAATTTTGGGCCAAATTTAGGCTGCTGTTTGTTAACCCAAAATATGGGATATATTGAACATCTTCTATTAATCTTTAATATATTTCCTCCCATGGGAGAAGAAGAAACCAATAAGGGTAAAAGAGGAGTCAGAGAAGATGACAAGAATAAGGGAGTAAAAAAATGAGGAGTCAACCTGGACAAAAACTGTCTTGGATCTTTGTGACTTGGCATTGGGCCAGCCTGTTTGCTTTTCTGTGATCGCCAAATAAGAATGAAATATTGGGCTTGACGGAGGGAAACCGACAGACAGAGAGAGTGAGGTGGAGGGCAAGATGGAAGTGAAACAGGGAGATGATTACGGCTGTATTTTAATTAGAGAGATGGCAGATGAAAGGTAGTGAATTAATGACAAAAGTACAGAGGTGTGAGGTAGTGTGAGGAGACAGACAACAGAGACGGAGATAATCTTTTTTTAATTAGAGATAAATGGAGTGAGAGAAACACGAAAAAAATGAGTTTATAAAACTTGACAGAGCAGATCTAGTCTCTAGTTAGTCAAACGACTAATCATCAGTTCCACATTGACTACAGCGGTTAAATCACCCCCAGTCAAGCAACGTCTGTAAAATCAGGATGAGTCACAATCTGTGGAAGTAAACAACTCATGGGCTGACATGGAACAGCGTGCCCTTTGAAGACTTCTGATGTACAGTAAGGATGAAGTTAATGGAGTTGGCAGCTTAAAATATTATCCTGTCTGCACAAGAGACACTCCTGTATCAACATTTTAATCATAACACTCTAAATACAGAATTTAGTGACAGTGATTGTTTTCCCTCTTCTTTTTTTTTACACTTTGCGCACATAACACCCATTCCAAATAGTAGTGGTAGCAGTAAAAGTAGTATTATCAAATACAGGGCCAGATTTACTAAGAAAAGCCCAATCTGCATGTATTCAGCACCTGATTTACTAAGACAGCAGCTCATTATGCAGCCAGCTCTTAGACTGAACTTAGTCTTGCCCTCCAAGTCACACTATGCAAGTGAAGAAGAAAAGAAATAATAATGTTGTGCTCCCAATTGCAAAACATTTACTTTGGCCACCTGAGAAAACTGTTACTATTATGTTACTAGTATGACATAATCTTAAGCATATATCTAATAATGAATTCATTAGGGGGCAAAAACACATTCACTGGGAAAGAAAAGGAGATGAAATGATATAAGAAAAAAATTAAATATTGATTTAGATACACTCATAAATGCCTTTAGCATTTACTTAAAAGAAAAGTTCACTTGTACCTGCAGTGATTTTACAGTTCACTGATGGTTAGGTTTAAAAAAAATGCATCTTGATTTTTATTTCTAATGACTGATTCTTTGTTACATACAATTGTATGTTTCTTTCCTTCACCACATCCTTCCTTGTGGCTCTTGTAAATCTGTTTTGAGCTACTGCGGAAATTGCACGACCTTAGTAGATCCAGAGGAATACATAATCAACCTCTATCAACATGTCTCTTCCTGTTATTTCTGTGATCCTCCCCTAGATGCAAATGCAATGAGGAAAGAGACAGACCATGCAAACACTTGCTAAAATGATGTGTTTGGGGCAGATTGTTTCTGATCTGCACCTAAAAAACAGGCAAGAAAGCCTTAGTAAATCTGGCCCACAGAATATTAAAGAAGTAAATGACATATGTATTGATAAATTAAATAGAACTAGAAATGTAATACAACACTGACTTGTCCTCAAATTCATCAGGAGTAAATATCATCTTGGCACATATATCATGTGTCAAGATGATCTGGTTTATTTTTGTAGCTTTGAATCTAATTAGGCCCATAGTGCAGTGCTTATTACAATTCCAGCCACTTTACTGCTTACAATACTGTAACTATCTAATACTAATACTAATACTAATACTAATACTAATATTACTATTGCTGCTACAGTACTACAGCTAACACTGCTGTTATAATACTACCACTGCTACTAAGGAGTACTATTTACTATACTTTTGCAACTAATCAATGGTCTGTTGATTAGATTATTTAAAAACATTTGGCCATCATCCAAGAAGAAAATCAGAAACTTAAATGCGACCTTGCTGGAAAATGAACAAGGACGTTATGTTAAGCTGATGTTTAATTACCTCTAAATTCGATGGCGAACCCAGACATGCCCAGTGAAGCATCAGATCTGAATGCAAGGAAGAGACTGTTACCACTGCTCTCTATTCGCTCTGGGGCCTGGTTGCCTTGGAGACTTGCTAGTAATGGTCCATTAGAGTCTTCACCCTCGTAGATGTGCAGGAAGTCATAACTTGGCTCCATGTTGAAACTGGGATGAAAAAAAAAAAAATAATAGTAAAAAAAACCCAGGAAGTTAAGTTTAAGAATCAAGCAAGACTGATTGCATAATTAGTGTGTATCTGCTATGTTTAATGACTTCCACTTAGTTTGCGTTATCTCTCTTCTAATCTGACTTTCATTTTGACATGTTTGACATTTTCTGGATGTGTTTACTGCATTTGTTGTTGTTTTCCTCTTCTTCTTGAATTTAAAACGGCAATATATAGTCAAAAACAGTTATTTTTTGATAGTTTAGAAAAATAAGAATGTGTGCATCATCTTGAGTTCATCATCGTGCTGTTCCATCATGAAAAGACATGTTGTGATATATTTTGATCTTTGTATCTTTAGTATGCGTGTGCATGTGTTTGTGTGTACACCTAACACAAATATGTGCCCTGAATTTTTTAACCTGCAGCCTGCAGTAGCTACTAATGAATGTTTATTTGTAAAAGTTTTGCTGGTTTTCACTTTGATCTTTCATCTCTCTGTACATGCATGTAGACATTTGGTCCTCATGAGGGTAAAAGTACAAGACATGTGAACACACACTGTCTCACACAAAGTGTCAGTGTTTGCTCTGACAGCGGTCATGTTAGCTGTCACATGGAGACAAATTTGTATAACACATACTGACACACACACACACACACACACACGCACGCACACACACACACACACACACACACACACACACACACACACACACACACACACACACACACACACACACACACACACACACACACACACACACACACACACACACACACACACATATCTCTGTATTAGCTCTCTCTCCCACCTGTTTGGTTAAACTATCCAATCCAGTCTTTGGGTGGAAGTCATGGGACTTAACTGTGTGTGTGTGTGTCTGTGAATGTGTGTTTGTGTCCTGTCAGAGCAAAGACAGATAAAAAGGAAGAGAGAAAGAGAGAGCTGTAATGTGTATATTTAAATGTAGCTGTATTGACAACTCGTAGGTACCCTGTGGCAAGCACTAAGGACACTGTAGTGCCAGATTTGGAAGAGTGACTCCCTGTATTGTTCATATCCTGTGTTCTATCACCATATACGAAAAAAGCAGTGCATTCATGACACAAGCACAGACACGAGGTTATTACACAGTTCTGCAAAGAGTGGTAACGGTTGTTGGTGATAATGCACCGAAAAATGCAGAGAAATGCCTCTAAAGGAGAAGAGGACCCCAAGATGATGAGAATGATGCAGGTTTCAGACTATTTCCAAACATTTTACGAGTTAGGAAATGCATTTGCCATGTTTGTTAGGCCTTTCGGATAAAGAGAATCTATGTTTTGGCGAGAAAGTGAAAACACAAAAAGAAAGCTCCATAGGATACTTTGTAGGACAGGCTGAGATTTTGATATAGAAGAAATGAACAAAAATGTTATGTATGAAATCCAGATTTGCAGGGCTCTTCTCTCATGTGTCCCCTACTTTTTCTAACCTTTCGCTTTACTTTAAGACATGAGAAGACAATCATGAGTTTCTGAGTTAGGGCAAAAGAGGTGCCATTTGGCTGACAACAATATTTATTCTCAGAAAAGACTTGTTGAACTCAAAAAAAAAAAAAACCCCAAACCATATGTAATAACTACCAAAGTTAAAATTAGTGCAAAGAATGCTCAAGTTTAAGCCCTGTGTTTATAGCTGGTGCAGAATGGGCTTAACTGCACATAAGCCCCTTTTGCACTGGCAAAGCATTAAAATGATCCATGTTAATACCTTTTGCATTAGTGATACATTCTGGGTCTGAATGCTAAAGCTACTAAATGTCATAAAAGAACACAAAGATCTCGCTGAGGAGAAGTAAAAAAAAAAAAAAAAGTTTTTTAGTTATGGATTGCACATTTTGAGTGCCACAAAACTGTCAGTCCTTTCTCACATACGTAGTCAGTAGGCAGTACATTTGCAGAACATGATACCTCTTATTTCACAAAGAAACACTTTTCCTGGCTGATACCTTTTAGCACTGCTATAAACCAAGGTTCTGTTGGATGTGGACGCTCAAATGAGGATACCACGAAATGAGTCCTGAATTCATTGGAGAAGCAAGAATTGTGGCATGATCTGATTAAAAAGGCTGATCCAAAGTCATTAGTAATAGAAGCTTATCTCAGGTGAGTTCACAAAACACAATTACTAGGTTAAAATGAGATAAATAGTGACAAAGAAATTACATACAGAATTCACAAAACAACCAATATCAATATCAAATCAATCAATACAACTTAATTAAAAGTAAAATAAGACTGCCTCACTGTTACAACAGAAGGGAATTATCTCTCCAGCTGAAAAACATGAAGCCAAAATTGGGTCATTTTTTTCCTTTGGCAATCTGGAAAAACTCAGCTTTGCTTTTATCTCTTTACTACATGTGAAACTCCAATCTTCACTTCTGCTTTAGTCGTAGGCCCCTAACCACTGTGACTTGTAAGATATTCTGAGGCGCAAACAGGACCTGGGATGTAAATAAACACTGCTCTATAACAAAAAAAAAAAAAAAAAGAAGTTGGAAATTGTCAGAAATCCTTTTCATTAACACATGAATTTCATTTATCTGCCATCATATGTTATATGTAACATACATTATAGTGTGCAGTATGTTTGTGTGAAAGAGACCGAAATATTTTCTTTTACTTACAACTTTATAAAAGTTCCTGCTTTAATTTCTGAAATCGCAACATAAACAAATCATTTGCTACTGTTGTTACTTATGTCAGAGGTGGATTTTTACTGTTTTACAGACAAATTTAAAGTCTATTAGAGGTTTTCCCCACCAATATGGGTTTATTAGTTACGTTAATGATCCTTAACTGCATGTTAATTAACATAAAACTAAACTGAGCCTGGTCCCTGACTATACTGCATGGACCGTTTGTTGTTGTTGTTGTTTTTTTTTTGTTTTGTTTTAAACGCTGTGTGGGCCACAGTGAGTCATACAAAGTCTACACTGAGAAATAAACTTAAACCAAACACATGAACCAAGTCCATAGAGGGTGATACATTTTTTAATTTAAGCCAGAAGAGAAATATATTTTAGAAAACTCTTGTGGGACCCCATCCATCCCCTTAATCTTTAAGTTTTCTCAGGTATTTGGATAAACTAATTAAAAATTAATAACATCAATAAGACCATTGCTGGACCCTGATGTGTTTGCTAACGCTGCATTGCCTCAAAATTAGGGAAAAACACACCTTGCTGTATCTTTCTTTTTGTGATAAGTTATGTGTAAGTGTGTTACGATCGGTTAGCAATAATTAATCTGACAACGAAACCTTAAATATTGATCGGACTGTAATGACAGTCCCATTAAAACACAATGCATGCACGAATAACTTTGTATTTTCTCTGAGTAGTTTTTACATCCTCAATCAGCATAATTCAGCATTTGACATGATAGCTTTTGTTTCACACAGTGTAAAGTACTTTTATTATGGCGCCATTATGACAGTAATGTATTGTGTTTTCTAGCTTGAGTGCAAAATTTTTAATTAACACAGGATTATCATAAATCTACCAGTTTACTGTGACTGCTGTTTAGACACCTCTTATTGTTGCTGTCATGTTACAGTTAAGCCCTCCACCAAAATAACATGGGCCGCCTTTCGACTGACTCAAAATGCTAGAAATTCCAGCTGAGGGGCCGCAGGGTTTCTAAGGCACAGATAAGCCCCCACTTGTCATTTACAGCTTGTGCATTCATGTTAGGACAGAGGTAAGTGGCAATGCACATGGAGATACAGTGCCATCTTTTAAATTTAGGAGGCCTACCTTTTAAAGATGAGGGCAATGACAAAGTCAGGGTTGACTCTGATTCTCCAGTCGCACTCTTTCCCAGGGGGGTAAGGCTGGGGGTAGTTAGGAGACAAAATTACTCCAGAAGGTCCACTGATGTTGCCCCCACAGGTTGCTGTAGACAGACAAAAAGCAAGAGAGAGGCAAAAAGGTGATTACACAGCATTGGGCTTGGGGTAATTTGGAAAGAGAATCACCCCTGATTGGCCACTCATATAAGCCCCACAGGTAGGCAGCGAAAGAGAGGTAGGTATGGAAGGTAAGGCAGGAGTTGGTTAGGAGAAGGAGAATTACCCCTGGTGGACTGCTGATATTATCTCCACAGGTAACGGGAGAGGGTGAAAGAGCAAAAGGGAGATGGGGAGAGACGGTCAGATTTAGTTACAGAGTGTAGAGCTGGGGGTAGTTAGCAGAGAGAATCACCCCTAGCGGTCCTGTTATCCCACAACAAGCCAGAATGCAGGAAAGAGATATTGGCAAGAGAGACAGACAGATGCATTCGAGCAGCAATTTGGTGATGTGAAGGAAGAATCTGGAATGTGGAGAAGTGTCTTGGGGGTGGCAGGTGGGTGTGAACGGATTATCAACAGTGAAATAGAGGTAAACAAAGGCATTAACAGTTGCAAATCACTCACAGACAGGCACACACTTGGGCACTAGACTGTTGTGTATAATGCTGGTTTAATCTTAGGAGCTTTTGAACACCCAGGGATTCACCACCTGAGGTTAAAGTGCAGGAGAGGGAAGTGCAGGCTAAGCTAAGAGAAAATGTAGTGAGATTTAAGCTCTACATTTTATCTACAGTCATGTAAAACGTGAGGTCACTGGCAAAGAGTCAGAGGCAGTATCAGGAACACAGCATAATGTGTTTCACAGACATGGTTACAAGGCAAATTACTGGTCGCTGTGACCGTGCTGGAGGACTTCCTGATAAAGCTGAACGATAAAGAGAAGCAGAAAGCAACAGAAAGGGAGGATGTGGCATCTAACAGAACGGCAAATACCTGTAGCTCTTTGCTGAAAGCTGGGGGGTGGACAACATGCTACTTGCTGCGGGAATTTTCTCCGGCTTGCTCACATTGTTTACATCCCACCTTCAGCTATGTGTGATGTCATACCCATACCTCATCCTTGAATAATTAAAAAATCCAGCAGCCCAGGGCCTTTATGGGAATCTGGTGATTTTCCTCTTCCAAGTGCTCTTACTACAATGACATGAGAGGTCATACGCAAAACAAAACTGAACTGGATGCAGGAGGTAATCACGAAAAAGAACTTTATGCATTTTGTAGCCCCATTAAGTCATGTAGTTCAGTAGCAAGCCTACTGTCAACTGGAATGTATGGGCAGGGGAATGTATACACTTGCAACAGGTTTTTTTCTTCTACTCTGCTATTCCTGTATTTTCTGACTCAAAAAATAAGACAGGCTTCAGGGCTGGAAGTTACTTCCGTCCTTTAGTGAGGAAGTCAAGTGTGTCAGAGACAACAGAGGAGGAAAATAAAGAAAGGAAAGCACACCTTAAAGTGGGTGACTCAAAAACAAACTGCAGCAGAATCGTGTGAATGAGGCTCGGCGTGGGATGTGGAAGCTCACTCAGCTATAAGCAGCAGGTGGGCTCGATGGTGGTGATAATCGAGGAAAAGAGCAAACAAGCTCTGGTTTGTCAACAGTTTTGACACAGGCTAGCTGTCACAGCTACCTGTACCATTGTGCAATGCTACCTCACTTTCTTTTTTTCCACTCTTCTTCTCATGTCCACATGCATCCCATACATACATCCCAATTCTGCCCAATCCACAGCTTGTCCATCACAGCTACAGAGGTGAGAATGAAATTTAGGATGTTTTGGTTCTGCTTTTGAAATTTCTTGAACAATACCAACCATAGTTTGCTCAACACCTGTTCAACTTCTTCTTCATTTTAAAGATCATCTGTTCAATATGGAAAACCATCTGATGCTCCAGCAAAAGCAGCATCACTTGGCATTAGAGATAACTTTACCCGGAGGCTTCAGTTGATTTGTCTCCGGAGAAGTATGTCAGACATGGCAGAACAACACAAGGGCACCTCAGGGACCTCAGCTGTGATGTAAACTTTACGTTTAAGATATAACTGTGGATCACTCCACCTCCAGAGGTGTTTTGTGTTGAGACGTATATTGTTGGAGGTACTCATTAGAGCAAATAGTGCTAGTGTTAGTGCCTTATTGACATTAACCAAAAAAACCTTAAACCTGTTTACTTGCCAAGAGCCTCAGCATTGTCAATTGTCAATGTACAAGAAAAATGGTTAGAATACTCTGCCCAGAGCTACTTCTTCATCCTTTCATGCTGAACTGAGGGCAGACTGGACGCTATAGACTCACTATTGCAAGGTGGTATTACGAGATGGGATGGGCCAGGGCTAGCTGGTTAACATGCTAACGTCAGTAGAAGAAAAGAAGTGATTCCAAAACAAGCATTAACACTGGCATTGCTTTCCACTGCTGGCGAAAGATCTTGAAGGGTCAAGGCATGAAGTTAGATATTGAACTCATAAAGTTTCTTCTTGACTAGCAAGTAAACAGCTGCTAATGCTACTTACATATAGGACCTTTAACGTCTAGCACCATTTTCATATTTAGTCACCATTTTTAAATATGAAATATACGTCTCCACCTCATTAACGTCTCACTCATCACACCATGGAATCGTATTTTAGCTTAATGTACACTTACCTATACATGTTGGAGGGTCAGGCTGCCAGTAGAATCTGTTATCCATCCGCACACATGTAATGGTGTCCTGGCCTTCTAGCTGGTAGCCTGGATCACACTGGAACGTCATACTGTCACCAGGCTCCTTACTGTCCCCATATCGAGAACCGTTTACAGGGGTGCCTGGGTCATTGCAGGTCGTTGCTGTAGTGGCTAAAGAGCGTGAAACAGACAAAGAAAGACGGATATTGACATACTGTTGCTAGGGAGAAAAAGAGGCAGTGAGACAGACGTGCTCATACCCAGCAGTATTATCATCACTGGCAGCTGCAGACAAAGAGTGTCTGAGTCCTAATGGGGTTTGCTGTCATCATACTGACAATGACTGATAAAATTATTCTATTGAAGGTAGTAATGGCAGCTGGAGAGACATGTGAAAGCTCACGCTCACCCCGACTAGTTAGTAACTAAATAATAAATGGATCAACCCTCTAGGTTCAATCAAATTTGACCTGGTGCTGTCTTTTTGCTTTTTAATTAGTGGCTCCCCCTTCAGGCTAAGCAGTGTGCTTAGTAGGGATAACTAGCTTTATATTGCTTGTTTCAAGACAATCAACCTCAAGGTGCAGGGGTTTCAGGTCTGAGGCTTGCAATTGTGTTTCATTTTCCTGTAGTGATTCCATAGGACCAATCAGTGCATCAAGCATCTAAAAAAGGCCAAAATGAAAAAGATATTTTGGTCAACCCTGGTGCATTATGAAATATAAGTGTGTGAAATATGTGTCTGAATAGAATAGAATATGACCACATTTAAAGGATAGTTTTGTCAAACGACTAATACTACTGTTAACTAAGAAAAGAAGAAAAACAACCATATTACACCATTTCTTACAGCCCTTCACTGGCTTCCTGTGAGTGTTAGAGTTGATTTAAGATTTCCTGCTTGTTTTTAAAGCCTTGAATGGTGTGGCTCCTGCCTACGTCTGCAATATGCTAACTCCCTATATGCCTGCTGCTTAAGATCTTCTGGCAGGACCCTACTTATTGTTCCTAAATCCTGACTTGTCACAGAAGGTGACCGAGCCTTTGCTGTCTGGGGCCCTCAGCTGCCAGGAGCTCTCAAACACTCATACTCAGTGACCTCCTTTAAATCTCTTCTTAAAACCCAGTTTTAACATATGGCTTATTTTAAGTGATGGTATTTATTACAGTAAATTTTATCTGGTCTGTATCTAGCAACTTTTGGTTCTTTGGTTTGATGGTAAAGAACTTTGTAACTTTGTTTTCCAATGGTGCTTAAGTTCATTATCATTATAATTACATTGAAATCATTCTTAAAAACACTGCTACTGGTAGTACTATTACTACTCCTTGTAATAATAATAATGATAGTAATTCTGCATACTATATGCATAAATGTATATTGTACTTTGTGATACAAAGTGTTTTGGTTATTCCTGTCTGTCCAGTGGGATTACATAATAAACCTAAAGGATTGTGAGATCATTCTTGTAAGAAGTCAGGAAAGTAAAAAAAAAAAACTTTTACTGTTTTATCTACTTGATTTTAACTCATAGACATACAGTATGTAAATGTTGATGATGGGTCACAAGAAGACATTGCTTCTGTTTGAGGGGTCACAAGCCAAGTAGGTTAGGAAGAACTAATCTATGTAATCTGCCACGGAATGGACAAGGCAGCATTGGACACTGCTTGAATTCTCATTATACAGTAGACTCAACAATTAACTGTAAAGCGCCAGATTCAGTGAAAATTATAGATCAAATCTTGGCTAGAGTCCTGGCAAAAATAATAGTAGAACATGCCTGCGTGGAAGCCAGACTCATGAATTACACTCCACACTGAACATATAAATTATCTTTTTCAATATTCCAACAGCTGGTGCGGAGCCAAACAATCTCTCCATCTCCCTCACATGTTTAATTTTTTACCCTTCTCCCAATATTTAAAACAATAAATATTTGCACTCACTAATATGCTAATGAAAACACTTTTATTCCATTACTATGGTAATGACATACTTGATTTACTAAACCAACCACCACACTCATTTATCCAAAGCAAGGTTTATTATATCTGTCCAGAATGAAATTGTTTTTTTCCTGGACACAGAGACAGTGACACAGAGACAAAAGAAAGAGGACAACATGAAAGACATTTATACATCACCGCCCCTAAAAACCACTCGCTGAATAAATCCACAAACCTTGCTTTAAACAAATGAGTGTGGTGGTTGCTTTAGTAAATCAAGTATGTCATCACCATAGTAATGGAATAAAAGTGTTTGGATTAGTATATTAGTGAGGGCAAATATTCATTTTAAATATGGGGAAGGAGAAAAAGTTAAACATGTAAGGGAAATAGAGACCATATTGGACAGAAATATTTATCACTAGAATTATATATATATTTTTAAAAAATGCTCAGCTCTGTATGTTGGAATTTGTGTATGCATGTTTCTGTATGCAGATGTATATCAACCATAGAGCAACTGGACATATTTGGGCTGGTGCGTGTGTGTGTGTGTGTGTGTGCACGCGCGGATGCACTGATGCGAATAAGCAGCTGTAAAGGTAAGACGTTCTTGACTGTCTGTTCTCCCGCTTCCTTACTTTTCTTACTCAGTGTTCCTCTGATTGATTTTGCTGCTAGAGTGGATCACAGTGACTTTGGCCAATGATTCTGAAAGGATGGTTCACAGACATTTTTGGGTCCAGTGGCTCAAACAGCAAAGGCCATCTCTACACCCAAAGGGCACAGTTACTGTTCAGGTTGCCATTTCTTTTAGAAAAAAATGGGGAGAAACAACAGCAGTAGTTTTTGTTCATTTACATCCCTTTGAAAGAGTATGATGAAAAAAAATTAACCTCTTATTACAAAATTGACACTTAAAGACAAAACCCCTTAAATGAATAAAAAGAATTTTGGTCATTACCTACAAAGTGATTTATAGCATATATTTTTATTATAGTTGTTGTTGATGATGATAAATTTCACAAAACTACTGTCTCAAAGAAATATTTCACTATCTTATTAAATAAGTAACTAGAAGTGAAGAAGAACTCACAGTTACCATACCTCCTGGCTAAACATTGGGGTACAACCTAAACTGAGCTACAGGTCTCTGGTGGGCTTCTTCGGTACTTTGCAAGCCTGGGTCCCAGAGTGAGATATTAAATTTCTCATTTGATTTCTTGGCTAAAGGTTTTTCAGAAATCCTGTTAAATGTAGCATTAATTCCAGATTAATTCTCTTTTAGCCAATATAAATGAGGTTTATATAATAACTAAGAAACTATATGTGTGATGAGTGAGTTTGTTAATTAGTTAATTTAATTGCTAATTCAGTAATTGGTTTTTCTTCATAAATGGATCTAGGGGATAGAGAGGGGCAGACCACCCAAATTGGTGATTTAGTGGAATCATGGTATTTTTAAAAAAATTTTTTCAGTCATTCAGAGTTTCCATATGAAATTTAAGCTTAATGATTTTGATTTAGAGGTGAGGCTACTCACTGGAGAATTGTATAGAAAATCCTTGCTTGCTGATGAAATAATCTGAATCAAACTGCAGCGTGAGTATGTTGAACGTCGAGTGGATATCTTCAGGTAGGGCTGGGCCTGACCACTCTTTCAACAGGATCCCACCGTCTGATGGCCCGGACGGACCATCCCAGACTCTCAGGATATCGTGGCCGATCTCAGTGTCAAAGACAATGAAGTGAAGACTGAGAAAAAATACAAAAAGACACAGGAAATCCATGATTCAGTACAGAACATTAGCAACTGCTTTTTTTTATCCAGCAGTTTTACCAAAAATCACATCAACCATAAAATGAAGCACAGCTGAGAATAAACAGATCACACTAGCACACACACAGACACACACGTGTCAGCAGTAGCCACAATGTGTTGAGAAACATGATGGTGGCATAATGACTAATGTGGTGTACTCTCCGACACAGCAGTGGTTTTGACAGTGAACATTTATCTGTAATTAGTGAATATATTATTACCTGACAGTCTTGTGAGTGTTTGCCTCTATAGTGTATGTAGAGTGAAGGTTGTTGTCATATGGGAATCATCCTATAAAATCCTATTACAGCTATTACCATTTCTATTAGCTTGTCTAATTAGCCAGTAAGCTAACGCCATCTCGGCAGAGCGAAGCAGTTGCTCAGACACTTGTTAGCATACTCGTCTTAATTCGTTATCAAACATCCTTGCTGAGTTTCCATTGATGTAAAACCAAAAATGCTCAACCGTAACTGCAGGGGTC
The DNA here is from genome assembly GCF_017976425.1 of Toxotes jaculatrix. Classification (NCBI taxonomy): domain Eukaryota; kingdom Metazoa; phylum Chordata; class Actinopteri; family Toxotidae; genus Toxotes; species Toxotes jaculatrix. Next base: position 14,971,409 of record NC_054394.1, on the reverse strand, counting down.
ATCATACTTATAGTGGATTCAGTGTATACCCAAGTACTTCATGATTACCTGATAGTCTTGCCTGTATCAGCCTCTATAGTCCAGGTACAGTGGAGGTTGTTGTCATAAGGAGCAGGATATCCCGGAGACAGAATCCGTCCAGACACTGCTCCAGTTATGTGCCCTCCACACTCCGCTACAAGGACACGAGACAAAGGGATGATCAAACAACACTGGAAAAAAATACACATAATGTATCTACTAGTTTTAACTTTACCTATTGTATGATTTACAGCTATTAATGTGTGTTAATCCCACCTGTATTATAGAGCATGGATACATCTTACCTTCCTATTTACATAATTTTCACATTTGGCTGGGGAAATCAAACACAGAAGAAACATCAGGGCATTTTCCAAGGGCCTGCGACAAAGCCACATACTGAAGGATTACTACAGGGCTGCTATGAATTATAAACTGCAGCAGATATTATTGGTGACTTGTGGCCCTCTCAGCCATAAGTCCACTCTTCTCAATCACAAAGACTTTGAACTATATTGAAGAATATGAGTCACTGCACTAACATCTGATAAGGTGACCAAAGACAATAAATAGAAATCATAGAACTTTACAGCAGTTCACCTGCACTGTTATGGTCAATCTGAAACTTGACAACAGTGTTAAGCACATTAATTTTTTTTTTTTTTTTTACTGTTTCTCTGAGTTAGAGGTCTTCACTGCATCACTTGATTGTGAAGAATCAAAACGTGACCTGTGACTTAAGCTGGACTGGGCTCAAATTATACTCTGTCTAATGGGATCGAGCAGGATCTTGTTTTACTGCCACGGATCTAAGATCTGAGTGTCACTAAAATCCGAGAGTACTCCGTATCAGCTCTGATCATGTGTCATATCATAATCACAGGTGCAGAAAATATTTTAGGATTTATGAGTAGCCTATGTTAAAAAAAAATAATGCCATTAAATGACAGCTACTTTTTGGAATTAGAATTAGCCTGGTTAGAAAATTATAATCTCTCTGTCTGTCGCCCAGTTGGCTACAGAATGCTGGTGAAGGAGAAAATACGACTTTCAATTATTTCTTGAAAATCAGTCTTTTATACACTTTAAACAAATTATTTTTGGAAATAGTTTCTTGGACTTCACATTCATTTTAAGGACATTATTATACTGCTGATTGTTAATTGACAGGGCATCATGGTGCTGCTGGCGTTAGTGGATCGGATCTTCTTATCATTGGGTTTATTCTGATTGGGTCTGACTGTGCTCAGGTCTCCATGGAATATCTCTGTTCTGAAAATTAATTTATGCACATTCGGTATTTTGGGATCTGCGAAGACCTCTATTCTCAATACAACCAGATTTTTTCTATCATATTTTCTGGTCTTCCTTCCAGCCCTATTAACATTTCAATTCATCTCCGTAAGAGGCGGTTCCTCTACTTTGCTATAAATTACTCTGAGGTGTGAAGGTTGAGTTAAATGAGAATCAGTTTAGAAAGGCTTGAATCATTAAATCAACCTTGAATTATCCAAGCTCGTGCTATACTGTTTCAAGGTTGGTGAATAACTTTGATGGCTGTTTTCTCTTACGGATCTCCCTATAGTGTACAAAGGTCAAGAAAAAAAATGCTCTTTAATGCACAAGAGACAACTGGATTTTTGTGTTATTTTTATATTGTTTTCAGAGGTGAGGAACAGAGGAGATAGCAGGAGGCAGGGGAAAAGGCTGGGAGCAGATTTGAACTCATCATGGTAGTACATGGTACACATGGTAGCCCACAGAGCCAGCAGATCGCTGCTGATTAGAAAACAGTTTGGTACAGAGAAGGCTTCATATCTGTGTGTGCATGTGTGCTGTGTGTGTTTGTGTGAAAAAGAAGGCACCATTAACACAGCTCTGCAATCTACAATAACATGACAACCTACTGCTGCTGCATTACCCTAGACAGAGTGCACGCAAACACAAAGTCACATGTAAACACAAACACAAAGGGAGTAGCAGATAACTACACAGACACACAAGGTCAGAAAAATACACTCACACTGAAAACGCTTAAACTTATGAGAAGTAAGCCTGGGTCAATGACAGCCGCAGTTACCCAAGACAGAGCAAGAAAAAGAGAATAACAGGCACACACACATACAGACAGACAGGTGTACTGTATGAATAGAAGAAGAGTCCCACAGAGGTAGACCACCGATCTGTTTGACTCAGTGTGGGAGAAAGACTGAAAGACGGTATAGAAACAGCCCGAGGCAAAGCCATCTCCTCATCTCCATGCTAGCACACGCAGATACGGGACCGAGCCAGACAGACGGGGATGGTGACAGAGGCAGAAAGGCAAACGCCCCAACACACAGACAAAGAAGGAAGATGCAAAGGAAGATATAGAAGTAGTTAGCCCAAGGCTCTGCCAGCAAGTACTCTCCTGGTGGCTGGCTTACCTGAAATAAGGCAGCGACAGAGCTGTGACAAATTAATGACTGACGGACTGTGGAGGTATACACACAGACACACACTGAGATTTCCACACATCCAGCCAAAAAAAACATACTCATTCTCATTCCACACACACCTATGCTCACACATTCTTTTTAGTTGCTATTAACAAATACACCACGCTATGTCCCACCTTAGAGAGCTCAGGTGTGCTGGCAGGTTAGAAAGACACAAGGTTTGGCTCTGCTGTAGGGAATTCCAAATTTGCACGTGCAAAGTGCCCACGTCGGCCCAAATCAGTAAAAAATACTTACAAGGAAAGTGTTTAAATTTGTAAAATATGCAAAGCCACAACATATTTATGGATAAGCAAGAATTGTGGACAATAGAAATTATGAATCTGCTTTAGGGATTTCAACGTCAAGTTCATGCTTCACTGGTGGTTGCTGAATGACAATACAGAATTAGAATGGCCAGCTGTACATGCTGACGCTAAAACACAAAATGACTTGAAAAAAAAAAACACCATGTCAAAGCAGTTGATTTGTTTGGCATGCTCCTCTACAACCTAATTAAGAGCTGCCAAGTGCCAGCTAAAGCTATATCTGCCCCCTGGCAGCTTATCTACCTCAAAACCTGGGAAATATTCAAATATATTCTAGATATGCCAAATGAGAAACCTTTAGTTTTTTCATTTTCACTGTCTGAAAAAAAAACCCTGATACTGTGGGAGAGCACAGCAGCAGTCACATGATGGCTGATTATTACATTAGGCTTTTATGGCAGTCTCATAGGCTTCCTTCAAGGTCTTTTATACTTTACTCAGCGTTATGGTGTTTCAACTAAAAACTGAAATGGCTTTGATGCGGTTGTTTTTATGTCCCTCTTTCAACGTGTTTATATGACATTAATTTTACAAATAAGCTGTTTTCCTTATTAGGTCAATAAGAATTTATTATTTTTGTAACCAGCGGTATGCACGACTGGAGTTTTATGTTTTTGCAGTTATAATAAATTGTTACTTTTGTCATCACTCTCTGTAGCTCTCTGTTGAAAACTGAGTCACAATTATCTGAAGTCGGACTTTACAGAATCATTTTTATCATAATTAGTCATCCTGTCACAGTTGATGTGGGCGTACAGTAAAACAGCTCAGACAAGGAAAGTTTAATTTCTCCAGCTGGAATTATTGCCACTACTTTGACTATTTTCACATAAAAGACATGGGAAAATTAATTATAAGAACTTCTGAAAGAAAGGCAGGATGAAATCATCAATTGGATGCACTTTCACTCCCGTCTGTGTTGTCCAGGTCATGTAGCTCTTGAACGGCATGATACCTGTGTGTATTTCTATTTCATCTTAAATTTATTCAAGAAGCAACAACTCCAGATGAGTCAATATTGTTTTTACATCACATCACTTTCTGGCATCTGAAAAAAGTCTCTGATAGAATATTCTATTTATTGTGCATGCTGAGAATAGAACAGAAAGCTAAGGCTTCTGTCAGTCCTTGGCATAAAATACTGTGCGCACCTTCAGGGTACAAGAAAGTAGTCTGGCTTACATTATAAATTTATCAAAGTTCAATTTCAGACAGTCATCACCTATTTTTGCACTTTAACCATGCCATCCTTAAAATACATAGCAGCCTGGTACACTAAAATCTCATACCCAGTGACATCCTGCAGTCCAAGTACTGATCATCTTGTGTGCACAAGTTGATGGATCAGCAAGGCCTGTTTTTGTGCACAGAGGTGTGTTAGTACTACTACAAATACTTCCCACAGTGTTGGATCAGTCCCTGTGATCTCTTTTCAAAGTATTCAACCTGTATTGACTCAATAACTTGTTCACTCACTGTCTCTTTTGAATCATCATGCTCGTACTGGAGCTCAGAAAGAGACTGGAGTAGCTTCGATTGCTGCTTCTCCCTGCTTTGTTTACACATAGGTGTAGCACATAGGTGCTACACCTGTGTGTGCACCGTATATATACACACCCGTTCATCCACATCATTAAAGCCGCAGATGGTTGTGATGTTATGGATGATCAGTGCATATTTCTCTTGGAACAGTATAAAAAAAACTCACCCATGGGTTAATAATTCAGACTTTGTAGTTCTGTATTATTGATGCACATAGAACTTGCACGTGCGCTGCCATACTAACCGATACAGGAAGGAAGTGGTTTGTCCCATACACGTCTGTCCCCGCTAAGACAGGTCAGTGTACTGCTGCCATGGAGACTGTATCCAGGGTTGCAAGAGTACAGAACAAAAGTGTTGGCATAATGACCGTCGTCCTGGATCTTATAGCCATAACTAGGGACACCTGGTTCCTCGCAGCGTACCAAGTCAAAACCTAGAAAGAGACACAGACACACATAGAGGGAAACACGGACACGTGCACAGATTAGGTTTTCCTGTCCATGCAGTAAGACAACATTGCATAAATTAACCAGATGATTCACAGCTGTTTTGGACAAGAGGACACAGAGTCATACTGTTCTTCTTGTGAATCCCACTACTTCTGCAGAAAATGCAAAGTTTGAACACTCATTGTTAACGCTCAAATACTATGTGACAGCTGCAGTGAAATCTACTGGACATTTCTAGAGATTCTAGAGACTCATATGCCTGTTTCTATCATATTTTAAAAATGTATGGGCTTCTCCCTGTTCTGAGAGATATTATGATGTGTGGTGAGCAGCACCAGCGGTTATACTTATGGATTGAAAATATGGTTCCTATATGAAACTGTGGAAAAACACCAAATGATAATTTCACATCTCACACAAACACAAACATACTGTACACTTGACGGAGCACACTGCAAGGGATGTCTGTGTGTTTTCCCACCTCCAAGACAGATGGGTAAACAAAGACACAACAATGTCACAGACATATCTTCTTTCCCTCGGGTCAGCCTCTTATGAACAGGACATAAGTGAACAGTGAGCCAATCACTGTCATGAACTGTTTTTTTTTTTTTTTTCAATAAAGTTTGGCTGGTTGTCTACATTTCATTTAATTTTCACAAGCCCTGTGATACGAGCAATCAGGGCGAACATCAGCTGACCAAACATGTAGAGGAGATTTAGAATAACTTTTCAACAAGCTCAATAACATTCACAAACCAGACTGCCACCACATATACTGAATGTAAAGTAGCATCCGTGGATTATGACCACAATGCAAAGGAAGGTACTAAGATTGTCCTTCAGGCTCTTCGGCTTGCAGCGAGACATTTAATGTTATCCAAATAAACAAAATGATGTTTGAAAATGTTTACGTGATAAACTGAGCTTTTATCAGTGCAGGCTGTGTAATGTCTTCTTGGCACAGAGAGCTGAACAATCTCCACCAATCCTCTTGACTGTTGAGTGATGTAATCATATATAAAACAACACCTGTTATCTGTTATTTCTGGACAGAATCGGGACACAAAATCAGGATGCACTCATCGTCTGATCACAATTTACTCCTTGTAAAGCCTTGTAATAACATCTTTTATACAGCCAGCAACTTTTTAAGTGAGCTGTCTCCACAGTTTTGTGAGGTGTGTCTACAACTATCTATCCCCTTCTACATCGCTTTCAGTAAAACAGATGCATCTCACTTCTGTCAACTTTTCTTGTTAATAACTTGGAAACAGATGCTTCAATGCTTACTACTCTATTAAATATAGCTCTAAAACTGTGCACTATTAAAGCTGTTTTACCACTCCCTGACCCTACTTAAGAAACCACCACTGCTTCTCTTGGTCAGATGCTTCTACCTCCATTCTCCTGTTTAAACCTTCCATCAATCTCTCTCATCTATCCATCAGCTCAGCCATTGTTGCAGAACTTTGCAGAAAGTGTCACCTTCTCCTGTTTGATGACTTGCAGATTAACGGCTGTCTAATGGTTTAACTGACACACAGAGCATCCATCTAGTATCCATATACCATCTACCTGCATCCGTTTGTCCCTCCGTCCAGCCGCTCTTCCACTCCAGATGTGTCACTTTCTCACCCTTTTTTAATGACTTGCAGATAAATGCTCCTCTAATAGCCTCTTTGACTTACACAGCAGCTGGTCTTGCCTTCTTAACAGACTCTCTTTAAAGCCATTAAGGTGTATGTGTGTGTGTGTGTGTGTGTGTGTGTGTGTGAGAAAGAGAGAGAAACGGGGTGCATGTACGTATGTGTGTTTCAAGCATTCATATGCTCATTTCCGCTCTCTGTATGCTCAGTAAACTACTGTTGCACTCTGGACTCCACCTTGAACAGAAATTGCTTGGTAAAGTGATTGTTGGTCTCTTTGCAGCTGTCAGAAGTGAAGGAAATAGCCTGGTAATTTTTTGTCAGAGAAAGAGTAGTCTCTAGAGTTTTGTAGTACATGACACCTATTTTGGTCTGCTATGTAGCACTCAAGAATTACTTGACTAAGGCACAGGGCAGACGCGAGATATATCCGTGAGGGCAATCTAACACAATCACCACCGCTCAAGTTTTCAATTAAAAACTTCTCCTTACAAGGATCTTCATGATGAGCTACTCAAATTTTAGGAAATTACTGTTTGTGTGCATGAGAAAAACTGCGTCTGTGTGTGTGTGTGTGTGTGTGTGTGTGTGTGTGTGTGTGTGTGTGTGTGTGTGTGTGTGTGTGTGTGAGAGAGAGCAAAAGAGCTGCATATTTAATTTCTTTAGCGATACTTGAACAAACCCTCTACAGCATCACAAACCATGGTTGAAAGAAAGAAAGAAAGAAATAAAGAAAGAAAACAATTTATGTTGCAGCCCAGTTTCTAATCAGTTCATCCAAAGTTTAATTTTCTCAGAGATAACTCACTTGTATATGTGAGGCGAAAGCCCTGATTGGTTCCAGAGGCGTTGCTGTTGAACTCCAGCCACAAGTGATTGGAGGTACTATTGATGACATGGCCCGTCATGCCATCACGTGTAAAGTTGCCAAGGAGACGGGATGAAGTGTTCTCTCCATCATATACCTATTAATCAACACACGGGAGAAGATCGCAGAACATGAATAAAAACATGAGTTATACGGGTTTGTGTGGTTTTGTAGAAGTTTATGTGAGTGCATCTCTACCAATCTACCAATTTAAGTAATGAGAATATCACAGAACATGGGTGTGCAGTGCACCGCTAACCTGGTCTGGAATACTAGATACAAAACTTGCAGCAGGGGCACTGCTGTATTGCCTGCTGTGAATCACCAAAATACCAAATAATGTAAGTGAGGCATAAATAAATAAATAAATAAATAAATAAATAAATACCCTCACTGAGCCTCAGGAAAAAGCCCCTTTGCTTAGCTTTGCATTGGTCTGGACCTTGTGAAGCACCACAAAGATAGAGCCTCAACCATAACATGGAAGTTGCTGAGGTCAAAGTTGTTAAGGGGCTTTATGACAGCCAGCAGAACTGATGAAGTCATCCTTTTTTTATGTTAAACCATTAAGATTTTTATCTGTTCTGAAGAGTAAAGAAACAAAATGTTGAGGGGTTTCATGGTGGGTAAATAAATCGGTTACCTTATTTGAAATGTTGTTTGCCACAAATGTGGTGGAGTGAGAATGTTAGTTTGAATTTTGCAGTTTAAGCCTTGTCTAGGACCTGTGGGAAGCATCAGATTCGAGTATCACTTTAATTCGTGCATTGGCAGAGGGGATGTTGCGAGCTCTCGATGAAAAATAAAAAAGTAGCTCACTCACTGTTGAGGGTGTCTCCAGCTGTGATTAGTGTTCCAACTTTTTGTTTTTATTCTGAAAAGTTGTGCTGTTAAAATGGCTCTGACAGAGGAAATCACTGATGAGTAATACCGTGTGTTTCCTTGAAACTGTCGGTAAAAAGTAGAAGCCTCAGTATGCATGTTCTCTACTGTTAACTAAACTCTGTTCAAAACAGCAAGTCAACGTCTGTGTGTGTGTGTGTGTGTGTGTGTGTGACTTGGTTTGAGATGCTGTCATGCATATTGGAGGAGGTGTGAAATTGCTGAAGATGTTAGAATTTTTGGCTTTCTCGACTCAATCTTACTTTTTGATCCCCTAACAGTTTTGCTTCTCATCGTTTGCATTACGATCATCAACCTGTTACTGGCAGCACAAACAAGAGACAAAACAGCTGGAAGTCATTTATTTCAAATGAGCGCTGTGAGACAAGGAGATAGAGAGGGTGGAGTAATGGCTGCCAGAAAGATCTCTGCACCTTGGAAACACAAACAAGCAGAGTAAAATATCATACAAATGACAAAGTGTAACAGCATCTAGTTGAAGGGCTCATGTGCTCAAATCACTACTGCAGCACATTCAGTCACAAAATGTTCTATTTACTTTTGTTTTCTCCAAAATATGACACATTATGCAGTTTTGTTTGTAGCACAGAAACAAAACTGTGCTCTTGTTGTTTGGAACCAAAGTAAGTTAACACAGATACGTACAACAAAGGAAGCTGTGCTATCTCCAAATTTGTATTTAGCCTTATTTTAGTATTTGTTAGTGAGAATATTGTTCGCAACATCCTGTGAGAGGGAGAGAAGGGTAGGGGATTACACTGAAAAAGAGGTTAGAGACATTTACATGGATTATGTTTAAAATTCGAAGGGCCAGTTTTTCAAGCTTACAGGTGCTATGTATTTGATACTGCACTACACTGCAGTTTGTTTTGGAGTCCACTCTCTCCTAGGGATGAATGCAGCTTTAATATAACCAGTAGAGGAGCAGTTGTTGGGGAAGTGCAGTCTTCTTTTGACTGCAGTTTGAATGGGAGAATTAGGACTCTGAAGTGCCTCATAATACTATCTCACAGCTGGGATATAAATGTCAACTGCTCATGCTTATATTTGGCAGCTGGGGACATTTCCACAGATTGGTGGTGACAGGTCTGCAGGTGGCAGGAACGCCAAAGAAAAAGGGCAAAGGCGATGTACTGTTCGTTCTCTACAAGTATTGCCAGTCAGAGGAGACACCTCTACATGAAACCAGAGCAGGAGCTTCTGTGTGTTGGGTGTGTGGTTGTGATGGATAGCGTAAATAGGATAGAGCGGATATAGAGATATGGGAAAGGGCAGTGTGAAAATGAGCAAAATTTGAAAAAAGGTATCACAGTATCTGTAATTTTACTCCCTTAAACTTTATTTTCCTTCCCTCTGCCTCCTTCCCCACATCCCTCGCATTCTGTCAGTGTCCCCCACTTTTGCATCTCGCTGCCTGTCTCTCTTGCTTTCTTCTTCTCTCTTGGTTTCTCTCTATCCTCTCTCCGTTTCAGTAAAACTCGGTATGGTTAATGAAAAGCCCTGCGGCTCATAAATCAACATGTCACCATCTGCCACCCCTCCTCTCTCTGTCTGTCTGACTTTCTCTCTCCCTCTCTTTTGCTCAGTCTCCTTCCACCTCTATTTTCATAACAATTCCTCCACACCCCCACTTTGTTACTTTCTCACCCTATCTTTTTTTTTCTTCAGGGCTGGTGTACATCTGACTAAGTTTGGTCGAGAATTGTATCAGAGGACATTTTAACGTGAATTGAGCTTGGTTAGTCCTTTCTTTAACAGTGCCAGGGAAAAAAACGTAGCCAATAGCAAAAACTGTTGTAATGAGCTGGTCCATATGTTACAGGAGATTTGAGCCTAAAGCATGCAGGAACTGTGAAACAAATGGTTTGCGTTCAGAGTGTTCAGCTGCAGTAACAGGCATTGGCTCCATTACTGTTAGCCTGGGGAGTGGCATGCTAATTGCTAGCCTAAGTGGCACTTTGGGGCTTTCCTTCCAGTTGATTATAGTTTTCTGCTTTCTGCTAATTCTTTGGGAAAGTTATAATTAACAAACATGTTGTACATTACTAGTCATTGTCCTTATAAATGCTATACACATCACACAAGATGACTATACTAAATCCTCACTTCACACATTGACCATACGCAGTTCAGCCATATACCAGGTTTTGACTAGGTCTTGTTTGATTGGAGGGTGACGCTAGAGGAAAAGTGATGAGATGTTGGCCACACAACAGAAATTCAAAATAACCAGCACTCTAATCGGTCCCTCAGGCTGTTGCAATGTTAACGCAAATTCAGCCGATCTCTGTGAATTCTCTGTGACCTTGCAATTTTGTCCAATCAATGCAACTTTTCATTAAATTTGACTAATCATCGGTTTCTCATGAGTTTCGCCAGTCATAGCAGCCTCCTGAACAAAATGCTGATCCATACACATGTGCGCCATCCAACTCACTTCCTTGTATCTATAAGTGACTTTACCAACAGAAATTACTGCTAAGGGCAATTCCTTGATGTTGGAATGAAAATGTAAATAGTTTTTTTACCATGTACAATATTGTGATGGAACCCAAACAAAAGTCATCGCCTGACACTTTTGTTCTGCAAAACACACCTAGTAACTAAAACAAGGATTCTTTCATGGAGGTAGATTTGATTAATTATTCATCTTTAGTAGTAATGTTAGAATAGTGTAAATCACAACATGATAGAGGATATTTGCCTATTTACGTGACAGACTGTGTGTGTGTGTCTTCCCAGGGTTGTGTGGATAAATACTGCTTTGAAACCAGCATCGTGAGGACATTTTGGCCAGTCCTCACAAGTTTAAAAGGTCTGTATGAGGGTTAAGACTTGGCTTTAGTGCTCAGGTTAGAATTAGGCTTAGATTAGGGTTAGGAAAAGGGTTAGGGTGAGGCATTTATTTGTGTTGGTTAAGGTTAGGGTTCCTGTATGTGTTCAATAATGTGACTATTAATTATCATGTCTAACTAACATGGTCAAACATGTTGAATTACCATCATACCATTTTGTACTGTACTGTCTGTACATCACCTCACTACAGGACTATATTGCAACAAGGAGAGAGGGAAAAACTGCACTTAGAGACACTTTTCATTTAATTTAAAAAGTTATTCATTATCAGTCATTTGGATCCAAACTATCTAAATTGAAGCCAAAAATCTAATATTCTTAAATGCCCTATGTTAAACGTGATGTATCATTCTTGTAACCAGTCTTCCGTCCTATGTTAGAATCCAGTGTATTCTCATTAACTTTTGTGATCTCGTCGTTCTCTGTACTTTGTTCATCTGTTAATGTTATTTTCTGATAAGGAATCAATTTATTACAGTAAATACTGTGTCAAATGTCTTGTGAAGATCACAGTCATAATTTGAAAAAGAGAAAATGTCTTTGTCTGCTCTCCAGTCTTGGTGGTTGCATCCTCATCTTCTCAAATATACAGGGAATATTTAATCATGTTTATGTCGGTTAACTGTCTTGGTGTTACTGTCCTTTCCTTAAGGGTTTTTTTAATACCTTTTCCACTGGGAACATTTCCACCTTTTACAATGATGTTGAGCCTCTCTAAAAGTCAGGGAGAAACCTGCTAACACAATCTAATCACAGACAGGCTCAGCCAATGCTCTAGGCCTAATACTGATAATACACTCTAACCACATACTGGCTTAACCATGCCCTCAGGCCTAATACCGCTAAGAGACATTGTGAATAGAAACAGTTTTAGACGATGTCTGTAGGACAGCATCAAGACTGTAAAACAGCTCATGCAGCTGCTCCTAACTGACAATGAAGTGGGCACATGTACCCGAGAGAGGACTTATGAGGAATTATGAGCCTTGGGAACATCTGCAATTCTCTTTGTAGTTCAGACATAGACAAGTATGCACATCCAGGTTTATACCATGTAAACACTTCAATTAATTCCTTATACAGATATACTGTGACAACTCAAGACAAATACTTAAAATTCATGAGGGCCCCAGCAGACTGAGAAGAACCATGATAACATATTGCAGATCAAACTTGTGTCTATAGGCTCAAGTTAGGGTCAAAAAGATTTTGAGCTTGTAAAGTGATATTCAAAAATAATTCCTATAAATCCAGTCAGTCCAGTCAATCCAGTCCGATTCAGGTGTAAAAACAGTGTCAAAATTCATACTTGTAACTTCAGCTTTAATTTTGAGTGCCGAGTTTTACACACAATTTTCTGCTTTGTATGTGTTTACAGATGTTCACTAAAGCACATTTTTTAAAGTGTCTCTGTGTAACCTCTCCACTGATATTATTAGTTGACAAAAGAGTCTCTCTTATACATACAAATACAAGTCTTTTTTACAATTAGAAATCTTAAACTTGACTTTCTTTTGCAGATTTATTTTAACAGGTTTACAAAGGTTGATTTACAGCTACAACATCTGGAATCTAAAAGAGAGGAAACGAGAGGCAGAACTGATCCTTTTGTGACTCTGTTTCTCATGTATTCATTCAGCCATGGATGGCCACTGCAGCAGGAGCTCAATCAGCACTAATAGAGAACATGGGTAATAAACCCCTGCAGGGATGTTATTGCTTCTTACAACAATGTTTAACACATCCAGCATCTAGGGCAAACCTTGGTAATACAATTTAACTACATACTGGATAAACCAAGGATTCAAAGCCTTTCCTGTTGTTCACGTATTTCACTCCAGCCTTGTTCTTGCACACCTCATATAATTAAGGACTACACATTCCCTGACATCTTAATTGGACCAGGTGTGCAAGGCTAGAACAAAGGCTTACAGAATGGGCTTTGAGGATTGTGTTGGGAAACTTTGCGCTCAGCAGTACAACATAAAAATGACTATTCGGTATAGAGATAAAATATATAGAAGAGAAATTCCCATTCAAGGTTGTTCCTCGCTGTTGTGTTAAACAAAGAAGAGGGCGTAATCAAACCATGGAAACCTCTCCGGAATTTTTGTTCAATTTAGAGCTACTCTGGCTTCATATAGGTAACTGCACTTCTTGATGAATGCCTAAATGAACCCAAAGGAAGCGCAGGAAAGTAATGAAGTGGCAATCATTGACAAGAACTACATACTAAAGTCAAGCTGTGGCTGAGGGTGGATATTCTGATATTTCTAGTTATATCATCGAATGATATCTGCAATTATGTTCTCCAAGAAAGTAGGTGGTTGTGAATATTAAAGTAAAATGCTACTGGCTATACAATTCAGACTCTCTGAAAAAAATGAATGGAAAAAAATATTTCAAAAAATTTAAACTCGAACAAATGCCGCCATATATTATATTATTATATTACATAGTGGAATCCTCAGATACGTTTATGTTTTCACTCTAAATCCTTACAAGTGAATTAGACTGAAAGGCTTGGAATTGTTAACCTCTCATTTGAATACATAACGAACCACTGTTTAAAAAAAACAGAAAGTGGCATTACACACTGCAGCGCCTGATGAAGCACTAACCAAAACATGTTGTAAATGCCAGTGTTAATAAAAATGTTAATAAAAGTGTATACATTTATGATCTAAGTGCATGGCCACTGCATCAAACATTGTGTTTGTTTTGTTCTGTTTCTTTTTTGACATATTACTTTTACTTTTTTAATGATCATGCCAGCAAAATCTGATCGTATTTGCGTGTGTGTGTGTGTGTGTGTGTGTGTGTGTGTGTGTGTGTGTGTGTGTGTGTGTGTGTGTGTGTGTGCGAGAACACATGCCTTGAGATAGTCTCCATCTTGCAATGAGAAGCTCTCAGCTTTCAGCCTGATTCCTTTGCCCTTTTCGGTAGTGATGCGGTAAATGCACTCGTGGTTATTATCATAGTTGGAGGGGAAGTTCGGAGAAAGGAGGACGCCCTCTGGTCCAAGTGAGGAGGCTCCACACTCAGCTACAGCAAGAGAATAAAGGGGACAGGCACACTATGGATCAAAATCACAGCAATTCTAGCATATTATTTATGAGCAGTCAGAATATCTGGTTTGGCCTGGAGTGTAAAAAAAAAAAAAATAGAGGACAAAACTCACAGTTCTCACAATTCTCTCACACACACACACACCACACACACGACCACTTTAACTACCGGTTACTTTACATGGACACTGTTACTCTTTGCTGAGGTCACTTTATATGGACACTGTTACTCTTTGCTGAGGTCACTTTATATGGACACTGTCACTCTTTGCGTTACTCTTTGTTTGGCACCCTACTGTGTTTTCTTTTAAATTATATCTGTACATATTCAGCTATTATTTCATTTACCTTTTGTTTTTCTTTTTTAAATTGTTAAAAATTCTGTACATATGTAGATGCTATTTCTTTTACTATATCTTTCACTTGTACTTTTGTAAGACCTATTTTTTTAACATAGCAATGTGTGAAGGGAGAGTGGCAAAAAACGCATATCATTGCATAGTGTGAACAGCTGCTTTGTACTGTGCAGATGACAATAAACCTTTTGAATCCTGAATCTTTGAAAAGAGAGATTAGAGAAAACCATGTCCTTCATTACCACAAACCTTATTCAGCTCAGCAGGCATGATAATAATGATGATAATAATAATGAACCATACAGTATAAATCTGCTTAAAGGCACTTGTTTGAAATGTACTTTAAATAAAACAATAACATCAAGTACAACGAACAGTGAAATACATTTAAAAGAAAAGCAATTAAACATTAAATGCAAAAGATTAAAAAAAGAGGGCAAAATGAAAAACACTGCATAAAAGCAGGTCTGGATTAATTTGTTAGAAAATGTATTTCCTATAAATCATACAGAATTATCTAGCAGGTGCAGTGCCTATCAAAGTTTAGGAATTCAAATAAGTGGTACTTTGTGCAAATAGAGTTTTGTCATATGTAAATGAGGAGAGGAGAAAAGAAGCGAGCTGAGCAGGCTTTTAACTCCCACTGAGAAGGACCACCACTGCTTGGAAGGGATAAAGAGGAAATGGAAGTAATGAGATAGACAAGAGAGAAGGCGGTGTGAAACAATATGAAACTCACATAGAAAAAAAAGATGTGTAGTGTTTATCAGCTCTGAGCAAACCTGAAATTCAAAACAACATTTTTGCAAATGTTCTGCAGTTTTTAAAGCAGATTAGGACAGGAGATAAGGAGCATAAATTCAAGGATGCTACCAGCAATTCTTCTGAAATTCTTTTAAGACTGCACTGTAAAGTGGGGATGAGAGAAGAGAAGATGGTGAAGGGGGAGAAGATGGAGAGAACTGGAAAAGAGGAGAAGCTAGCAGATGAACCAAGACAAGAGCCCTTTGAAAATGTGCAAAGAGAAATTAGAAATGGGAAAAGGGGAGTAACAAAAGTCACCGTATTAACACTTTTCATAAAACAGCTAATGCCCTAATTATCTACCCAAGGTCTGTCCAAATACAGAGGGAGAGGTGGAGAAACATTTAGAAAGTTAGAAAGAGAGACAGAAAGCTAAGGAGAGGGATATAAGAGGGAAGAATAAAAGGGAGAGAGATGAACCCAGTGTACGTTGCCAGCTGCTGTTGCTCAGTTTCCTCTTAGTCAGGCCTGATCTCTTGACAGATAATGCTATTATAGCAGTTTCAGTCTGCTCTTTTTGGGGCTTGGAAATTACCAGCAGCCACCAGTCAGACTCTCATAAATTACCATCAGCATCCAAGGAAACACTGATACTCATCAAATACCAGCAAATTATGACCTGCTAAAAGCCAAATCCTGGCAAATAAAACCAGCACTCAACCAGTCAAATAATTGTAAATTACCATATTGTCAGCAATAAAATATTGGTGAATTACAACCATGAAAATGCTGATACTTCACCTCTGGGCTTATTCATATAGCAAAGAAGTTAATTTGAAAATCTTATTTTACAAGCTACCAGTTATTGTCACAGAAGATAAACCACTCGAAACTATAAATATAATGGCCGAAATACTTTTGACACTGCAGCATTGCTTTATATAATGTTGTGTACAAAAAGCAATCCTGTGTGAGGAAAGTTCAGTGTAATGCTCACTTTCGAAACAACTATGTCTGAATAAAAAAAAAACAAAAACAAAAGAAAAGCAGTTTCTTTCATTTGTGTTTTGTATAATGTCAAATCATTTTACATTTTCGCTGAGACACTAGTCAGTTTGTCTACTTGACTCTCTTACCTATACATCGTGGTAGTGTGTTGCTCCAGACCCGCCTGCCTCCTCCTAGACAAGTGATCTTGCTGTCTCCCTCAAGTCGGTAGCCATGGAAACAAGAGAAGGCCAGCGAGTCGCCAACTTGAAATCTGAATCCCATCCTCCTGCTGAACGCTGGTACACCGGGATCTTCACATGGCTCTAAGTCGTACTCTACACATCCAGGAGAGGAAAAAACAAAAACAAAAAAAAAAAAAACACTGAAGAGACTAAAGTGGTGTGAAATGAACTGTTTGAATGTCATTCAGACTAAGGCATAGAAAAAGAAGGAAATTAATTACATTTAAGAATTTTTAAACTTTAAACCTGGGACAGTAATGTATGAGACATATGCCACGTAACATGATTTAAGATAATGGTTAAAAATTTGAAACGTTATCTTGATCGCAATGAATCACAATATTGCCGCACAAAACTAAACATTTCAAAATTTTGCGAAGACCAGGATTTCTTGGCTATTTAACTTTATATTATACTGTACATTTTGCAATTTAATATAATTAAATATATATATAATATAACATATTTAAAACCACTTAAATCCAAACTACAGTTACTGCACGCCACCTAGTTAAGGCTAGCTGGAGATATAGCCTTAGGAAAACCTAATTTGTCAACTTGTACTGTTTCTGGTTATTGATCACTTTTAATGTTCCAACATCTTAATAACTGAAAAAAATTATGCTAGATGAGCTAGTCCTACTTAAAGGTAAAATTGGGTTTAACAACTTAACTGTTACAGTATCTTTTACAGGGCAATTTCAAGCCCTTTTTTCTAAACTTTCCAGTTTCTGTGGTTACTGCTCTCTGCCTTTGTAAAGGACCATGTTATCACATGGAATACAACCATGTAACTCAACCTTTCCTGTTTGTTGTCTGTTTGGTCTGTCATCTTAGAAAGATTTAGGCCTAAGTCTGTAAACAGAATTAGTCAGATTTATTGTCTGCTACATTCATGGTAACAAAAAACACAACTTTTATTCCAGTTTTCTTACCTGAGAAAGTAATATTAAAGCCTTCATAACTCATGGAAAAATCTGATATAAATCGTAGCTCAGCGCTGAAGTTCCCATAGAGTCCTGCTTTGACACTAGGGGGCAGCACTGAGCCAGTGAGTCGAGCTACTGGCACCTGGAAATTCCCATCCTCAGTGATGGACAGGTAGTCATGGTTCTCCTCCAGATGGAAAGTGTGGAAAACCAGATGGACGCCTGGAAATTCATGGATGAATAGATGAACGGAAGGGCAGATGAATGGAAGAATGGATGGACAGATGGATGCATGGATGGGTGGATAGATATATAGTACAAGACACACAGTTAGTCTGATAAACCAGTTTATTAACATATGAGGAATGAAATCAGAGCAAAGTAAATTAATGGATGTTTCCATCATGTTTGTGTATGTGTGTTCTTACCTTTTCCATGAGAGACCTCTATAGTCCAGGTGCAGTTAAGAGAGTTAGGGTAAAAGTCGGGAAAGCCAGGAGACAGAATAGTCCCCGTTTTACCATAAACATAGCCTCCACAAAGAGCTAAAGAAAAAAATGACAGACAGAGAAGGGTGGAAAAGAGCAGGAGAAGACATTAATCATCAATTCCTAACTGATGTCTTCATTTTTTCATTTGTGTTTCTTAACGAAGTATCAAATAATCAGAAATGTGTAGATTGTATTTTTTGTCCAACACATACAGTAAATAGTTGAAGATAAACAAAAATGCAGCTTCTGCATACAGCTACAGAGAAAGAGAAACAAAGGGCAAAAGGCCAGAGATGCCCATAATGCATAAACAAAAACAAACAGGAGACAAAAATGTGACAAAGGGAGAGTGGTTTGTTAAAAACCGTGAGAGTATTACCAGACACCTCAGCCTCCACACAAAGACAAACCGCTGATATAGAAAAGGAAAAACTCATTTGGGATAGAGCTGAATGGAAAATACTATAGTAACAAGAGTAGAAGAGGGCTTGTGTTGCATTAGAGACTGTTGAACTAAGATAATATATTGACTCTTTTTTTCTCTGTCACTGTGCTTCCACCCCTTTCAACCCTAATCAGTTCAGCTGACTTAAATATAAATAATTTAAAGGGCTTACAGGTGTTTGACTGGCATGAAAACAAAAAGAGTGTTTTTCTTAGCTATGGAGCAAACACATCCTGGACTATAAACTAAATCAGAGACAGTAATGCTTTTTCTCCACTTATAAGTTAATGCCCCTCCTGTCTGACTGCTGAAGGTTTCCCTCTGCCTATTTATGTATGTATGATGATTAATTTGGTGAAAGGTTTGTAAAATGAATAGTTACTATTTTGACTTGACTTTTTGAACACAAATGTTGCAGCTTCATACTGCAGCTACTCCTGGGTGTGTGTGTGTGTGTGTGAGGAGAGCTGCTGTGTGTCCGCATCTCCCTCCCTTGTCTCTCTGTCTATCAGTGTCTTTCCCTCCATCTCATTCCATATCATATTTCAACAGAGCTGGAGTTGAGTTGAGTAGCTCTGATGATAGCCTCCCTCTCTCTCTCTCTCTCTCTCTCTCTCTCTCTCTCTCTCTCTCTCTCTCTCTCCCTCCCCCTCTCTCTCTCTCTCTCTCTCTCTGACTAGCTGTCTTGTGTGCGTTGCGGTAACCAGTGCCAGTTTTTCTTCACATTCCCATCAGGATTCAAATAAAACTAGGACACTGTCTGACTAAACGACCCTTGCTGAGAGAGACGTGTGTGGATGTCTGTGTGTGCATTAGTGTATCTACTGTGTCTAAAGGTGCATACTTCAGTATGTATGTGTGAGGATACAGACAGATTGTTAATGTGTGTGAAAGTGTGAGCTCTATAACAATGCAAGTAAAAGAAAAAGAATAAGACAGAAAGAAAGACCATTCACAACTTGAACAAAAAAAAAAAAAAACTGTGAGGAAAATCAAAGTGTAGTGGTCTTCAATGTTGAGAACAGAAGTATGAGCCTGAATGCGGACAGAGAAACCGATAAAGAAAGATATGGCTTGGGGAGTGGAGAGGCAAACAGAGAAAGATATACCACATGTCAGCTACATTCCTCCTACATGTTTTTCTCTAGCTTTAATTATCTCCCTCTTATAGTATGTCATGGCATTTTTCTTTTTTTTTTTTTTTTTACTAAAATGGATTCTGCGACTTTGGTCACTTTTAACAAGTTGTTGTCTTGGTACCAACTGCAAGCTTTAAAATGTCACAGCGCCCCTTCAATATTCTCCCTGACACATTAAAGAGCAGCCAGCGTGGTGTATTATCTATTTGGCAATTTAGTTGACCTGCAGGAATAAGATGAGCGATTTGGGTCCAACAGACACTGTGGCATTACTGAGAGGGAATGGTCTCTGCACGCCTGTGGGAGAACTACATATCATTTAGTTTTTTTCTTTTAGATGCAATATTGTCAAAATAGTGAATTTTGGTGGCTGCATAATGCAGTGTGTATGTGTGTACAGAAAAAGGTCTGACTTCTCCTGCTGAAAGGTTAACTGTGTCTGAGACGACAATGTAAATAAGATCATTATCTGTGGGAGTTTTTGAAGATCATCTCTTTTCTCCTCTAAACTGATGCAAGATGTCTAAGCCCTTTCTGGGTGGATGTTCGAAGTGTCTCTGTCTATAGGCAAGAAAAGAGCAATTAGAGCAGGTAATTAACTGATTAATGAAAAAGTCAGACATGCTTAAACACACCTGACGCGTGATTCTAGATGCATGATTTTCTCTAACAGTAAACTACAACATATTGAATTTTAGTCAAGGCTTGCACACTGTTTTAGTAAAGTGTCATTCTGAAATAGTGTGTCTTGTAATGTGACAGCTGTCTGGTGAGATGGCATGCTTGGCTGAAAATTGAAAATGTCACGGTGGCCGTTTAAAACTGCTTATGTTATATGGCTGATACTGTGAGACAGATTGCCTCAGTATGAACTCACTCCCAAGTTGAGACATCCTGACTTTGGCTTTCAAATTGGATTCTTTTCAATCGGCAGATCAAATCAGACGCTGTGTATTCATCTCCCCCGATAGCATAGGCTGTGGGCAATCGTTGAGTGAGATGGCCTGCGAGTAGCCAGTGAGCATCTGTTTCAGTAGTGCCTGTTGACCCCCATAATGTCACTGAGGCTGAAAGTCCAGCTTGGGCCATTGTGGTAGTGTGTAGTCTGGAGTGGGGATTGATTGTACAGTTAACACTATGGCTGCCATCTAACATCTAGTGAAATGGAAAAAAGTAGAAGACGTGGGAATAGCATTTTCTAATATCCCAGTTTAGATGAAAGAAGTTACTGATGTCCTGGTAACAGCTGCTGCAACTCCCGTCTACCTCTACCAGAATAAGACCATGATGTTTAGTATTTTTATACATGCACTGACTGGATTGTATCATTTATGTAATATTGCTTGGGTTTATTTTATTTTATTTTTTGATCATGTTAAGTTATTCATTATGTTTGTGTTGTGATATTTAAAAGAATAAACTATACATGTCATATGACACTTCACTATCCCTAAACTTTTCTTAAACACAACAAATACACAGCTGGAGACACTCTGCTGAAAAATATTTACAGTGGAGAATGCGGCTGTGGTGAAGCACAGTTGTGTCTGAGCGAGATGCTGATGCACTCTCTGCCAGATTCTGCCTGCTTATTGCCAAATGTTTGCCTGCCTGACTATTGGCTAAAGTGTCTCTCAGATTCATCTGCCCAGGTTTGGGGTTCAAACATGGCCAATGACTGGGGCCTGGGGTCAGATTTGCATGTTTTTCCTGCGCCCAAGTGGCTTTCCTGATCTGGGTAAACCAAACCAATGTCAGCTGGCATAGGCTCCACCCCCCTGTGACCATGCATGGATAAGGAGCTACAGTACAGATAATGGAAAGATGGATGGACATAGTAAAGGAGCTAAATTAATGTAGTCGTGGTCTAACAAACTGCAGTGTTTATCAAATTTTCACAGTTTCAATGGATGATGCAATACTATCTTGTTCTGCAGTGCTGGAGAGGCTCCAAAGTGCCACAACAATGAGCTGATGCTACTGTTTCTTAGGTGCAGTGTTCAGTTGGAGAAATTAAAAACATCATCTCCAAAGCTTACATAATCAATCAGGCCCCTTGTTTTTTTGTCCAATATTAAATTCAGATCAGGATCACTTCATTAGCCAAGCATAAGATTTAGTACAGCTTTTGACAAGACTATTTACAAACCTCTTATCAGCTCTGTTCTGTTTTAAGCACCACATGGTGAGAAAGGGCTCTGTGCTCTGAGGAAAAGGAACAAGGTGACGACACTGTCCTGCTGGTTCAGTTTGCACAGGAAATTTCTTCTTTTTCGGCTTTCTTGACAGAGGCATTACAGTGTTCCTGCCTATAACTTTTCCTTGATGACCAGAATTTCACTGTTTCCTGTGTTTAGAGAACTTCACACTCACTCCATAATCCAGCATGTGAATGAGTTTCTCACACTATCACATAATTCTTGCTCTTAAATTCCACTACTGGCCTTTTTCAAGAGGGCTAACATGAAAAAGAGAAAGATTCTCACCATCACAACTGGGAAGAGCGTGACTCCACTGATGATTCTGCTCACAAACAATTGGCTCCTGATCACTCAGTGTGTATCCTGGGTCACATGTAAATGAGACACGGGAGCCAATGGAAAAGCTGCTGCCATGGCGACGACCATTGACTGGGATACCAGGATCGAGACAAGAGTCTGACTCCATTTTCACACCTGTGAATCACATCACACAAGCACAAATACTACAGTCAAGAGGATGATTGTATATGTGTGTGTGGGTAATTTATATTTTTTTTAAGCTGGTTTGTTCTCAGAAAACACTAAGAAACATTTTCTTGCTCTGTGTGAAACCTATAAGCAATTCAGAGTGCATCTACCACACATTCTTATCGGTCAGTCAATAAGCCTTACTTTCATATCTGATGCTGAAGCCTGCTGCAGAGCGGCTGTTGTCTGTAGTGAACAACAGGAACAGGAAGTTGGACGTGGAAATCAGGAAATGAGGTGCTTGGGTGCCATGGTATTCACCGATCAGTGGAGAGGAGGCTGAGGGGCCATCCCTGATTTCCAGTGTGTCATAGTTGACCTCTGTCTGAAACCTAGACAAACACAGGCAAAAAAACACAACAAAACAAACAAACAAACATTTATATGACTGGCATACGTAATCTCTGTGCAAGGTAATGCAACGAACAGCAAACATCTCTTTATAATCAGCTGCAAACTACATTAAAACAACAAACACATTCTAGCCTGGAGGAGTAATTAACAGAAATGTTCATTTTGTTGAAGTCATCTATTGTAGGCACAGAACATTTAGCAATAACAGACTGATGACCTGCTAGGTTAACTGAAATGACAAAAGTGACTGATTCACATTCTACCTGCCTATTCAAATAAATGAACTGACTTGCTATCTCCCTCTCACTTACTTGTGAATGAATACTCCTGAATGAGTACAGATTGCCTGTACTCCAACCCGAGTAACTGAATTGTTGATTGACTGGGCAATCACCTACAGTTGTGGCTGCAAGACCCTGAGAACCGGAGTTGGTTCTTGGGACCCTGGTTATGAGTCTATTCATCACATCCATCAAAGAATGGCAGATTTAGAAAAAGGGCATCGCATGAATGAAATTGACTGTTTGGTTGGATAGAAAGCCAACAGTTGGGAACCACTGACACAGAGCTGAATATCTGAATAATAATATCTGACCAGATAACTGAACAGTTATCAAGCCCCTGCACCAGACATGACTGAAGTTAACGTGACCTTTGCATCACTTCCCAAGAAGACAAATTTCTTCTACAGCAATGTCAGGCTACGCTGCATCTGCTCTTGGCTGGCTTCCAGTGGAAATGTGTAAAAAGCCAACATCAATCATTTAGTGCAGCAGATACTCTGCAACTACATTTAAATCTAACTTACGATGCCTCTGAAAGACTAACTAAATAACATACTAGCTCACAAACTTAGAAATGACTTTATGACTATATTATCCTATTAAAGACAATCTGACTAATTACTTTAGTAATATAAGAGAATATTAACAAACCTGACAGAACATATCTCTTTAACTATATAACCAAATAACTTACCTGTCAAAGTGTATCTTCACAGCATGATCTGTTTGTGCTTCAATCACCCATTGGCAACTCAGAGAGTCTTTATAAAAGGAAGGCCAACCAGGAGACAACAGAACACCAGTAGGAGCGGTGAGATGGCCTCCACATGGAGCTACAGGGAAATAAACACACACACACAAACACCATCACAGGCTGAGAGAGAAATTAATCATTTTTTCTTGTAACTGTGAGCACAACGCTCATATTTCAGCGAGTTAGCAGATTCATCATCTGCTCAATTTATTTTAGCTCCCTAATCCTTTTCTGAATTTCTAGATTTCATACATAAACATTTACCTTCAGAAATTATGCTGTGACAATCTGGCACTATAGTAAACAATTTTGAGTTGCTCATGTTTGAAAAAGGTGAAAATCAAGTATATTTGTGTCAAAAAATAGCTTCTCATTTCCCTGTATCTCAGAGGGCTGCAGAGGGCAGAGCTGGCACATTTTGTCACAAATTTATTACTAAGAAATCCAAAATCTGAATCGTGGTTTGCAAGAATTACCTTTGGTTGAATTTAGGCCCCACATCAATAAAAAATAAAACACAGTATAACTTGATATTAGCTTTGGTTTTCACGGTATCTTTTTTTTTTTTTTTTTTTGAGTCTGTCTAGCAATTGCATTAAGTTAACATGCAGGGGAACAGACTTGAAAAAACTGCAGACCTGGAGTTCAGGATCTGTATATTATCCGTTGCTCTTTCTACAATATATAATTTGCAATGGCTTATCTTTCACACTCTTACCACGTCTTCTGTTCTCAAGTAGCTGATACCTTGGCCCTTCTGATTGCTCTCCTAACTCCAGACTTTCAGCAAATCACTTTTCCTTCTCTCACTTTCTTTTACCCTCTCTGTGCATACTGAGGCAGTGTGCTGCAGCCATTCTAGAAATGAAACATAATTATCCTTCCCTGTCCAACGGGAGGGATAATATTTTCCCATACTCCATATTTAATAAGGTGACGACCCTATTCAATTTGATTGTCTCCATCCCATTTATTAACAATGGGAAACATTTGATAATGTCATTTAGACAAAACAATCAAGATGGAGGGGATACAAAAAAGAAATACAAATGCTCGCAGGCCAGTTGTTGCCATTGGCCTTCAAAAAGTGTTGAAATAATGGCACATTCACTGTCCTTTTATTATTACTTCCACATATTAGCTTATTTGCACACTATAGATACATCTCTGTGTAATGAATGTGTCACTGAATGAGTTTCAGCAGAACTTGTGCCAGTCTCATTTAAGATTATTGTTGAGAGAGAAAGATGCATGCAAATAGCCTGAATAAGTGTGGGGAGGCTGGAGGCTAAAGCAATTACAAGAGGAAATTTATACAATTTCTAAGGTGCATAAGCACACTTAAGCTGCACAGCAAGAGCCAAATAGTTGAATGCTTTGCCACCTTATAGTCTAGCAAGTGAAACACTTTGAATGATTCCCCATACATGCAGTAAACAGTTTCTTTGTGTGTGTGTGTGTGTGTGTGTGTTTATATTCACCTTCACACCGAGGTACAGCCGCAGACCAAACAACATTTCCATCCTGGATGATGCAAGTGACCTGATCTGATCCCTGGAAATATGATAATGTATATGTATAAATGTTTGTTGTTTATATTACCAAGCATGCTTCCACACACATACACCACTATGAATATTAAGAATGACAATAATTCTAAATTCTATATCATTTTATAATTCATTTTCTTTGGTATAACCTGTAGTAACAGTGGCTTCAAATAGTAAGGTGTCTGATTATTACCTGTGTCCTAATGAATCCTTGGTCACAGCGAAAAGCCACAGAGCTGCCCAGCTGAAACTGGTCACCATACCTTTGACCATTGACAGGAACTCCAGGGTCATGACATTCATTCTGACCAAATGCTACAGAGAGACAGCAATGACAGAAAAGTTAAAATATGAGCCAACAGAACTATAAAACAAAAGCAAATTATAGTAGAAGTGAATGAGCAGAGAGAAAATGTAATAAACAAGAAAATGATGCATCTTACCTACAGTCTATATTACAGATATTTGAATCATTAGAGTGGTTCAGAATACATGTGCGTATTTACTAATTTGAACAATGTTCCCTGGTTTCTCAATTTATTTCAATACCTGAAAATTGGTTCTACCAGAGAGAAAAAAAACCATAGCTGTATCACTGTCGGTGAATGTGACATCTCCACTGATATGGAAATATGGGAATGGAATTATCTTCACGTGGATTCAACCCTGTCATGTTTAGCTTATATTATCCCCATTCCAGAGATTAACCTGATCCCACCCAGAGCACAAACCCAGTGATTGGACATGTCTCAGGTTGATTAGCTACTGATGGAGAGGAAATGAGAGTAGTGAGAGAAAAAGAAGGGTGGAGGAAAAAAATGAGAGCAGGAGAGGTAATGGCAGGTACACAAACATAAGAATATGCACATGTATTACATGTAGCAGCAGATGGATAGAAACACATTTGCATTCATGTGCATGTGTTCAAATATACATGTGGACCTCACATATGGCACATACCAAAGCAAAAGGCATTCACAGAAAACCGTGCACACATTCACAAACCTGAAATAATAAGTGGTGGAAAAGATTGGGAGGAATAAAAAGACGAGAGGGATGTATACATAAAAATGAGAAAACACACAAAATCACACTACAGAAATATTCAAATTATATGTGTAAACTCAGAACACGGAGATGAGAGACAAAAGCCAAGGTGATAAAGAAAAAAAAAAGAAGTTATGAGTCTGGCTAAAATACCTTAGAGTGTGCTGTGAGTGTTTCAGAGAAAGAAAAGTGTGAGACAAGGTTGTGTCTGAATGAAAAAGCAAAACAACACAGACGAAGCCTGAGTCAGAGTGAAAGCCGGAGATCAACATGATGGATTGGAGAGAAGGGAAAATAAGGAGAAAAAAAATACAGAATAATAGGGCCGGGGACAAAGAGGCAGAGAAGTAAAGAGATGACCTCTAACTTTGACAGCAATATGTTGAACATTTCGTGTCAAAGGGCTCCATCCTAAAGTGAGTAAATTGTGCAGTTTGTACTGGGAGTGTATGACTTTTTTTAAAGGGGTGGAGTGAGGTTGCTTTTCCCCTTGTGCACAAATTGCTCTCATCTTAGTTTCTCCCCATGGACCAAATGAGTTTTGGGGTAATTTTGCACCAACCAGTACATGCTCAGACCAGGTCAGCAATGTGCTGTGCTGCAGTTGGACTATGGGTTATCACAACAACAGCACATTCAGTACAGGAGCACAATCATGACTGTTCATGTAACTGTACTGGTGTGGTGTGAAAGAAAACAAGTATTTGCTATAGAAAAAAATGTAATTACAGGAACCATCGGTTTTTGGTAACAGGTTAAGCCTAACAGAGATTAGGATTTTGTTCCATGTTTGGCAGCTCTGATAAAACACAGCATAATACATACATACAGCACTGATAATCACAGCTGCCATTAAACTAAAGTAAATCTTTAGACATGACACTCATATACCCTACAGGATTGATGTACCTTGACTTTAAAATCATAAATTAATAAATTTAATTATTTTTTGTAACCAGTCATTGGCTCCCACTGCATTGCTCTTAGCACATAACCACGCAGTCTGCTGTGTCAAAGTTCATATCAGAGTTTCTAACATTATTCATATAAACAGATAATGATATACCCACAGCAACACCTATTGATATTCATTTATGCATTAAAATGTTAATAGACCAAATTATTAAAACAGCACAAAGATGCCTGATCTTTCTTAAGTCCCAGTGTAGAATTTATGTGATCAGACATTCAAATTGCACTCTCAAAAGTTTCACCATCAAAAACTATTTGAATATGGTTAAAAATCTGTCTTTCTTTAAGGATATGGGTATTTATGGACAGCACATTGTGTTTGTTTTTTGTTTTTGTTTTTTTTTTTACAACTGTTGGCATCACCTTTAGAAATGTTTGTGAGAGAAAAGACTCTACTAGCATATTTTTGCCACCATTGGAGCATCAAACCTTTCATTTGTGTTAGGATTAGGGTGAAAAAAAATTGTTTGTGTTGGGATTAGAGATAGCAGTTTTTATCAAATATGCTGTAGTGCTGAAGAGGCAAAAAAAGAAAAAAAAAAAACTTTTACTATTTTCATTTGTCAAATGTCACCTCTCAAGGAAGAGCCAGAGACAAGGACGTTTGGAAGGTGGTGTGTGAAATGGTGCAAAACCGCATGGAAATCACAGAGAATTCATCAGAATCAGTCATGCAGAACTAGTTCAGCTTAGAGCAGATAAATGTATTGGCTGCAGTAGCTGGTTTCAAAAGCTGACAATGGGATAGGCTTTACTGCTGTGGGTAAAGCATGAGTAAGACACGAAAACAGATGATCAGTTGAGAAGACCTCAGGACAGATAACCAGCAGTCAGTAGTTTGCATGTTCGTTGTATTAGTCATCTGCATATTACTCAGTTTTGATTGGTGTACGATGACAAGACATTTTCACCAGAGCCACATACTGTATTTCTGTACTTAATACATGTCCATTAAAAGGCCTTTAATGGATATGTGGAGATAGTTATGCAAATACTTCAAACCTGAAATGAAACCCTTCAAGACTTCAAAAGCAACAAGTTCTTAGAGTAGTAATAACAGGGAGAGTGAGGTTGGAAGTGCTTCTCTGGTCAAGAAAAGATAAGACCATCTCCTATTCAAATCATTCTGTAAAGTGCTGCTAGATTGGACAAGTGACTACAGACAGTTTCTCTGTTTTCTCTTTGTATGATCACACACTGGTTCAAACTGCTGTGTCTAGCAAGAGGCCCTTTCTCTTCCACCCTGAGGAGCGGACCTCAAAAATCTGCAGCTCATGTTTACTGCTGTCATTTTTAGATTGCTGAACAATTTTCTGCTAATCATAACTCCATTGCAGCTGCTCTGGAAATATCTCAAACGTGATGTCATGCTGACGTTCGACTGGATGACTGCAGGAACACAGAGACACCAACAGCAATACTGGCACACAAATTAATGCCACATCACATGTAACAGTTTTTAGTTTAAATTCGCTGCATGTGTTTCTACAATAACAGGCACATACAGTACAAAGGTGATCAAGCAAACTTACCAACATGTGGATTAACCACAATAAAGTCAAATACAATTTTGAAAGAAGTGGTGCTCTTGTTGAACACTTTGCCATAGACTGATGTGAATGACACTGCAGATTTATGGTACTCAGATAAGATGAATACAACATGCACTGAATGCAGTAGGATTAACGGGTAAAACCTGCAGCTTACATCACTTTGCACTGTGATGATCAAGATGTTAATACATCTTTTGCAGATCATATATTCTGACAATCAGTGGCAACAGTCAAATTCTGGGTTTTCACATCAGGACATCTAATTGACAGACAGACAGACAGACAGACAAACAGAAAGAGATAGGTAGGTAGTTGGCACATACTTGTGTAGCTGATATTGAAGCCCTTCCCAGTATTAGAGTGGTCAGACTGAAATTCCAGTCTCATGATGTGTCCATTGGAGGCGATCTGTGATGGAACATCCTTTCCTGAGAACGTTCCAAATGTTGTTGGCTCAGACAGACCTAAAATAGAACAGAGTTTAAACAATCTTTTAGAGACACTTTTTAATGGTGCTTATCTAATTCCATCTGCATAACATTAAGGCAAGGACACACTTGGAAAGCGAAGGACTCCTGTAAGGGTAAAAAAAACCACACACACAAAAAAAAACCAACAAAACACCCCAAGAGACCTCAAGAGATGTATTAAGTGTTATTAGGGCTAGGAAAAAAATGAACTTTTAGATTATTCAATGGTTCATCAGACTCTTAATAAACTTTGTAAATCCTAATATGCTGTTTTGATGTTATTTTTCAGACAAATCCAACCAATGTACTGTAGATTTTCTATTTTATTAAACACTCTACCTCTCTAGGAGTCATAAGAGAAAATTGCTGTTGGTAACACTGCACTATTTGCCCATTACCTGCCTGTCTGTCAGTCATTTTAGATTAAAGAATTTAATGGAGTGAAAAGAACTGATGCAATTCACTTCATTCAGTCTTCTAACACTGTCAGTGCCAAAATTGAGAAATAATCCAACACAAGTCCTGGAAATCAAAATTTTATTTAAGAAAAGTAAACAAGTATTAGCATCAAAATGTGTCAAAGCATCAAAAGTATTCACGGTGAAGAATGCATCCATTCAGAGTGACAAATTATTGACATCCATACATCTATTAACTGTACTGTACTTGAGGGTCACATGGGGCAGGAGCCAAACCCAGCTGACACTGGGTGAAAGGCAGGGTAAGTCCGGAACAGGTCGCAAGTTTATCCCAGGGCAGGGCGATATAGAGACAAACAACCGTTCCTGTTCACATTCACACACCTATGGGCAATTTAGAGTCGCCAGTATACCAAACCTGCATGTCTTTAGACTGGGTGGGAGATGGAGTACCCAGTCGAGGCCCAGACAGGCATGAGCAGAACATATAAACTCCACACAGAGGGGCCCTGGCCAGCCTGCACCTTCTTGCCACAAGGTGACAATGCTAAACACTTAATTGTGCTCCCCAAACTTTTTGACATGGTATGTTTTATTAAAATGTTGTAGCTGGTCCTGATGGAGCTCAGTTTGAGTACTTCATTATTCTGTTAGGAAGTTTTAATGACAGCAGTGAGCTAAATTGTCTATGGCGAAAACTTTGTCACAAATTTAGTTTTTTCCTTTCGGCCATTGTAGGATAACCTGCTTCTCAGTTTTATCTAAGTACTCATGATATACTGAGAAGTGCAACAATTCTTACGTGTAAATGTCGCTGGACATTAATACAGGGCTGATTCATGAACCACCTTGTTAATGTCAGATGAAACTTTCACTGAGTCATGACTCTTGAAATCAAATTTGATTTTCCTGCTGACACCTACCTCTAACATTATTTTTAACTTGACAGACAAAATATACAATCAGTGATGTGAAAAATACAGACCCTTGTTCAGTACGGCAGCGCTGAACAACCTTTAGCCCTAATAACAGCTTCCACATGTCTTGGCAGTGATTCAGCAAGCGACCTGACAGATTCTGGTATTAAAGCAAACCAGACAGACATCAGTGCTTCATACAACTGACAAAAGTTCATTCTCTTTTCTACAGATGCTGCATTTGAGTGATTCCCACAGAGACAGATATCAGGGGATTGTGGTGTCCAGGTCATTAACGTTATTTCACCTGAATGTGTCCTGAGCCATGCATTCCTGGACAATTCTGTCACGGCAGGGAGCATCATCTCACTCAAAGTACCCATCATCCCCTTGGGGATACATGATTGCAATGAATGGCTGAAACTGACTGCTATGTTAAGGTATGTTCTAGCATTAAGGCATTGCTCTATAGGCATTAAAAACCCACTGTATACCAATAGAATGGCCCCAAAACCATTAGACCTCCCCCAATGGCCTGTACAGCTGTAACCATGCATCACCTCATTTCTGTCTGAGGCATTTGTGTCACAGCAGAGGACCATTTACTGCAACAAATGGTTACACACTTTTGTTTGGCAGAATACACTCTGCTCTTGAGGGTGCTCCCCAGTGATCCAATCGGCAGCGACAGATTCAGTGGGGAGCACAATAAAACCCTAAAGGGCCTACACAGAACAGAACCCAGCAGGGCCATAATCAGCGAGATATGGAATATACATAATGCACAAGGAAAGAAATGCCATACCCAAATATAGTAATAAGACACTAGAACAGGAGGAGGCTGAGGTGGTTGATGGAGAAATCAATCGCTACAGCCAGTAACAGCAGTTTGTAGCAGGTAGAAATAAACAGATTAACCAGCAGTAGCAGCGGCAGCAACAGCGCCACAATGATCAAGAGTAAGTGTGAGAGCTTGTGGGATTATAAAGACCACTTTATTGTCTTGATTGAATGTGATTGGAAATTTGTTTGCGTGTGACTGGTGATTATAAATGTCAACTGATGCTGATAAGCTACTGGCATGCACTTCAACTTCAGTTCACTGCCAGAACTAACACAAAGCTTGTTGCTGTTGATTGCCCACCAGGAGTCTCCCAGACTGATGTTGAAGCCGAAACTGTGATTCATCAGAAAGCACCTGCAGTTTTGAATGGGTATGAGAAACATGCACTGGTGATTATTCATTATGGCCTCTGCCACCTGACACTTGCTGTGGTTATCCACTAAGAGTCATCTCCCACATAGCAAATGATTTGGTGTGGTGCCTTGGGTTCTGTCCTGTTCACTGACTGCCTGTGAGAATGCTAACATCAAAAAATTCAAGCAACTCTGCCTAAGTGATGTTCAAAACTCACCATCTGGGACCTACAACCATGGCTTTTTCAAAGTCTGACACTCAACAGTCTAATTCCAGTCTCGGTAATCCACTCACATGCAGAGCAAAATATGTGTATATAAAGTTAATCTTGCATGCACTTCATGTTATGTGACATTTGCCTTGTTAAATTGAGACCTACTGCTTCTGCAGAGGGAAGATCTGGCTTTTTTGTGTATTCATCGTGTGATATTCTATTGAGGCAGCTGATGCTACGATCACAGTTTTTGAAGAAACCTCAAAAACAGTAATTGTTCTATTTTAAGGGCCTTTACAGTACCAGCCCAGATGCACCAGAATAATTTACAAATCTTAAAATAGTTGAACATTAAGGTATTGATAATGACTTAACACTATGGTGCTGACACTGTTTCACATCGTTCCTGAGCTTAAAGAATTCCACCCGATCCTTTGAACCTAACAGGGAGAAATCAGTGTGATCTATTGCAGTGCGTTTTAGATTACATTGCTAAGTACAAAACTGAACTGAAAGTAAAAAGTAGTATCTGAAATGGTGATTCTTCACCCACACTCCCACAGAAAGTTTTCTTTTTTAGTTCTTGCCTTGACTTGGAGCTTTGGCTCCAATGCACTTAGACTCAATTAAGCTGCACAGTGACTGAGTTGCAAAGTGCCAGCCTCTGTTCTTCAGCAACCTAAAAGCTCTTTCATTTATTCATTATTGCATTGATAAGCAAGAGACCAGGAGTGGAAAAACAATCAACGCCAGAATAGCTGAAAGAGTGACAAGGTCCTATGTTGTCTTACCTACCGATTATTTTAACCATTTATATACTACTCAAAAGAATATCTTGAAGATATATTAGATTTGTTTAAGGCGGGATTTCATGCTGCTGTTTCCCTGCTCAGGAGATTTATGGGTTATTACTGTGGTTGCTCAGTTCACTTTTGCTTGCCATTTGTTTGTATTTCAATGTTCTATTATCCAGGAATAAAAAAGAAGACAGAGTCATGAGTGTCAAGGTCACATAAAACAATTGATGAGTGGAAAACCCCTTGGGTTTCTCTGATGCAGAGAAACTTTTATCTTACTGCGCTGGGATGCAGATTCATTTTCCTCTGGGAATAAGGCATCTATTTTTTGTGTATGCATTTTTTAAAGGGATAATAGCAGACAGTGGTGTAAAACTTTTAAATATGTGAAGTCAGGACATATTAGACAATGTCCATCAATCATCAATGTATACTATCAGTGATGAACAAGCAGCTTGTAAGAAGTGATCTACTCATCACTGCTTCTTCAAATAACTCCCAAGATATATGTTTTTACTTTTTTTTTTTAATCAATAATTTACATTAAAGTGGTATTGCAATGCTGGGTTGTGTTAGTTTAAAACAAATTTTCTCATTTATCAGTCTGTTGAGAACTGTGGTGCCGTCTTTAAGTTCAAATTGATTCATAAATATATTCTGTGTGATTCTGAAAAGCACAGTTTTAAATTAGACACTCTCACATAGTAGTTAACCTTCTAAACACCAATTTGTATCTATGTAATGGTTGCCACGTTAGTGAACACTGATCCTTGACAAGCTATTTGTAGACCAACATCCGCTCATGGCTGACCTGGAAGCTTGCCAGTAAAGCCACTTTTGTCATAGTAACTGTCAATACTGTATTAACTAAATGCACCTGTGGCTTTCAACTTGAATGCTCACATGATATTTGAGGGAATGTTTCTTGTGTCACCTTAACAGCACTTAAGTTTTCACATAATTTTCTCAATTTGATTACATACAGAGGCAAATATCACAGTAAATGTCACAATGGTTTCAAAAAGCATAATTAATTTAAATGACATGTCAGTTACAGAATAGATTTTTGTCTTAATTTCTGTGACAGCAGTGATTTATCACCAAGAGGAACAAACTCAAGGATTTTGAAGCAACAACTTTAATTTTAGTTTATTCTGTGCGACGGCAATAATTGCCCTGCAATTTTCAAAACACTGTTTCAAAATCCTATTCCTTCAGAGGGACAGCTTTACAGCCAGTCAATTAAACATAACGTCATCTTTAATGACCAGCCAGTCATCCCAAGGCTTTACTTGATTCAGTTTAAATCAGTAACCTTTACTACAATGGGGGACAGCGATATAATTGCCCTGTGATCTGTGTGAAGTGGAAAATTATATAAGTGTTGAAAACAATGAAAAACATCACAACTATCCATCCAGTTTGCCAGCTCACCATTCATCAACTAAATCCATTTCACAATTCTCTGTACCTACTGACATGCACTAGGTTGGCAAGTTGAGGAAAAGTGGCCCCACCAAATTATTTTACAATTTTAGCTGTAAATATATATGTTCATCCATAGTTCAGCAATAAACAATGCACATATACAAATCCTAAGGTCTAAACTGACTTCTAAAAAGGGTTTGAACAAAAGTGTAGAACTACGTTTGCAAAATTATGGTGAAATATTAAGACATAATTACCTTCATCTTTTACCACCAACCAGTCGAACTGTGGCTCCAGGTCAAAGTCAGAGAAAAGGAGATGAATGCGGCTTCCTGGTTCAGAGATAATCAGCCACACACAGTTCAGGTTGTTCCCATACTCCTCTGGGTAGTTTGGGGACAATACAGTCCCTGATGGAGCCGTGAAGTTGAAGAAACATGAGACTACAAAGAGGAAGGCACAAGGGAAGAAATGCAGGAAGGAAAGAAATTAAGTTCATAGGTAGTTGGGTAAGAGTGGAAGCACAAAGGCAGACAGATAGTAACAGGGACAGATACAGCGCTAATTAAGAAAGAAAAAAGGATAATACAAATTTACAATAAAAAACAGGAAGAAAAATTATTAACAGTTCACATTCAAAAAATAAATTAAAAAAAAATATATGTCTACTTACAGACACAGCTGGGTTTATTTCCAGACCACTGGTTATTGTGCTGACATGTGATGGTCCTTTCTCCCACAAGTTCAAAGGCCGACTGGCAAAAGAAAGTCAACACGTCACCATGTTGAAAGCGATCACCGCTACGGCGTCCAAATGCCGGCACCCCGGGATCACCACAGCCTCCCCGTTCTATCTCTGTAACACACAACACAGACAGTCATGTTTTTGTGTAGATAATTTATGTCAACATGTGACACGGTGACATTCAGATAAGGGGTTCTTTGTTTTTGCTTGTGAGGTTGGGTTAAAAGGCAAAAACATGCATGCACTGATTTTTAGATAGTCAGTGTGTCAAATCTGAACATCCAGTATGGGGTGTTTATAGTATTGTGACCATGTTCATTGCCACTTGTGTTGCTAGCACTCAAGGTTACCAATTTTAAATATTTGCCACTACACTACTCTACAAAATATGCCC
Organism: Toxotes jaculatrix; assembly: GCF_017976425.1. Taxonomy (NCBI): domain Eukaryota; kingdom Metazoa; phylum Chordata; class Actinopteri; family Toxotidae; genus Toxotes; species Toxotes jaculatrix. The sequence continues at coordinate 14,936,083 of NC_054394.1, read as the reverse complement.
ACACAAAAACATACCCCACATAGATGGTTATAGGGTTGAGAGTAACGTGGGTGTATTTTGGATTTGGCATGTCTTTGAATAAGTCTGCAACATGCACATGGACTCTTCTCAAGCTGTCTAACCACAAAGGCTTCAGTCTCACTGGACTGTCCAGTCAGCTGCTTCTCAGGATAACCCAATGGGAGAGTAGAGAAGTAATAGCTACTTTCTTTGATAAAGAGCTGGCAGCAGGCAGAGAGCAGGCAGACAAATGGCAAGAACTGTCAAGTCTTAGAAAGGAAGACTTGCAGCAATGCTAATATGGCTGTGTAGGGCTGCAAAAAAAATGTGAACATGGTGTGTGTGTGTTATTTTACAATGCTGTGTTAAGAAATGAAATACACCCTTTGAGAAATCCATTTTATTGTTTTTCCTTCTCACAGCTAATTGTCATCACGGTAATTGTAGTGCAATTCAGCTTTAATTGTGAAAGGCAAAACAATAAGTGGAGGCACACAGGTAGATGCAAACACACACACTGATCCGTGCATACTCTTGTTAAGTAACCAGCAGGAGGTAAAAATTGAAGACAACAGCACTCATGGCTGTGACATTGCATAAAACATGAATGCTTGGTGTCTACACGTTTTCAGATACATATGTTGTGTCTGTCCTTTGTTTCCTTGTTTCTTTATCTTCCTCCCTTTGTGTCTGTCTGTCGTCCTTTCAAATTGTCCCTGTCCTTCCCTGCCACTATGCTTTGTTTTCTTCTTATCGCTCCTGCTCTCTCAATCTGATTCAACATACTGTGGTCTATTGGCATGAGTGTCACATTAGCAGTACTGCCGAACCGGCCTGCACTCATATTACATTTATTCTGTCACTTGTGTGTTTTTTATACTCTCCTTCCTTTAATGGGAGTGTGGTTTTATCCACTGCTCTTCCCTCACTCCCCTACTAAAATTTGACATTCCACCAGACGTCTGTCATCTTGTAACACATGCTCCACCATGCTCCTGGATTCGCTTTGGGCAAATACATCTCAAGGTGAGGTATGCATGTACATGTGTGTGTGTGTGTGCATGTGTTCTACACTTTTACAATCTGTTGGGATGTAAGTACACCCACAAGAATAGAACACTCAAAGATGTTGGCAGGCATGTGTGTGTGTGTGTGGCCCACAGCTAGCTGTCACACAGTTGACGAGTGTCAGGATGGATATCAGCGATCTTGAGCCCCTGGTAACTCTGTCATTATGGTAACTGCCTCTCTCACTCATTCTTTTGTCTTTTTTTAGTTTGTTCTCTCTCTTTTGTCTTTTCTGTCATTTATTTCTTTCCTTTTTATTCTAAGTTTAAAGAGTTTTACTGAAGTGCAGAAGGTAGACTTACAATCTGTAACATTTTATGCTTCCTTTTTGTTGCACCTCCAACAGTCACATAGTATACAAAGTAATCTACATAGGTGAGGAAAGAAAATTTAAAAACAAAAAAAAACAAAAAAAAAAAATGGAATTACCACCTGAGGGTTGTCTCTGCCAACCAGTCAAGTTGCAGCTTACATCCATGTCTGTCACAACTTATATAATTTGCGTCGTGAAGACTTTGAAGGGATTTTATAAAGATGTATTTTTTGGGGAAATGGAAGTATGATTCCCATGAATAATTTCCAGTGAGAAACATTCTGTCTTCACTTAAAGACTGCAGTGACAATCACCTGAAGCTCAATATCAGCAAAACCAATGAGCTTGTTTAACCTCGAACTTAACCACAAATTCAATAAACTTCACTGCCAACGGAAGCAAAGCACAAAGCTTTAGATATATTAAAACGCATTGCTGCCGTACACGGTAATCTACTTGCAGACAGCAGAAACTGCTTGTTGCAGGCAATCAATCACAAGTACAAATTTACAGTCTGTAGTTTTTCTGATAAAGTTATGCTGTGATCACATGGTATAGCAGCTGCATACAGGAAAACTTAAGAAAACTCTTCTTTGTTGGTTTTTCCAACTGCTTCTCCAAAACTTGTGAATCAGTTGTCAATCTACCAATCTGTCCTATCTTAAAGCCATGCCGTGCTAATTTTTCCTTTGTTGAGCTAAAAAAGAAAGAAAATAAACACATTATTTGCATCGTTATAAATTTCACAGCCAGTTGCCAAATTTTCAGCCTGAAAACTTGGCAGCCGCATTTCACTGAAGGCTTCAATTATCATAATGGGCTATTAATGATATTAACTGTCTCTCTCTCTCTTCAGTTCAATTCAAATCAATTCAGTTCAGTTCAATTCAATACAATTCAATTCAATTCAATTCAATTCAATTCAATTCAATTCAATGGGGCTTTATTGGTACGGGAACCAGACTACATTTCAAAAACAAGAGTGACAATCACATGTACATAAACAGAGGAACTGTTATTTTGCTCTTAGAAACTTGCAGTTAAAAATGTAACTACAAATAAGTGAGAACTATATAAACCATGCAACAGATTTTTAGACATGAACGTATTAAAAGATATTTGTTCTAAATGTGTTTACAGTGAGAATGTTAGTGTAGGAATACACAGGTGATTTGACTTTGTCTTCATGGTGGCTGTATACCATTTTCCAGTCACAGCAGCCCACAATTCTTTCTGCTGTTTGCACATTGCTGTATTTCACCCAGCAGATATGGGAGTGTTTTTTTTTTTGCCATTAACCACGTTTTCAAAGTCTTTATGGCTGTTTGTAATATGTGGGTAGCAGAGCTTTTCTTCTCTGGAGAGCCAGGTCTGCCTGCAGGAGCCTCTCTCCACAGCAAGGCTATGCTCACTAAGTCTGTAGATGGTCAAGGATTTCCTTAGTTTTGGATCAGTCACAGTGATCAGGTAGTCTGCCACTGAGTATTCACTGAGGATAGCATTCCAATTTGTTCTGTATTTTTTTATTCATTTTTTCCCCAATGTGTTAAAACAGTTTCCCAATTGTTTTCTTATAATTTGCTTTTAGTCTAATGGTGTTTCTGTCTGGGGGCTCTGCTTGTGTTTGCCAGCAGAGTCCCAGAACCAGCTGGCCGGGGGGCCTTGTCTCTGGAGTCCCTCTGTAGGTGAGGGCTTTGTTATGGAGCATGTCAGGGTCACTTTCTTTTAGCTGACAACAGAATGTAAGAGCTGTCTTTTGAATTTTTATAATTAGTGTTTTTTGTCCAATTATAGAATTGGTGTAGAAGATCAAGGTGCTGTTGTAGCACATCTTTGTTTGGACAGAGGAGCAGCAGGTCATCTGCAAACAGTAGGCATTCAACTTCTGCCTCTGCTAGGCTGATGTCAGGCACTGTAGACAGTTTATATAGCAGACCCTCATGCCAAACTGAAGTCAATAAAGAAGGAGAATAACTTGATTTAGTTTTTGTTCATTTGGTTGTCAATTAGGGTGCTGAGGGTGAAGATACAGGCTCTTGTGGGATAACTTGAAAAAAACAAACAAACATTATTTTCAGAAAGGAGTTGTAGGAGTCTTTGGTTTATGATATGAAGGTGTTCCCAAGGTTGCTGTTGACACAGATCCCATGGTAGTTATATGGGTTGAATTCGTCTTCACCTCTTTGGAGTGGCGTTATCAATCCTTGGTTCTAAATACTGAGGAATATCCCAAACCTAAGGATGATGTTAACGAGTTTTAGCACAGCCAACTGGAATTTTGAGGCCTGTGAATTTGATAAATTCATTCAGGATGCCGTCAACACCACAGTTCCTCTTGGTTTCGAGTCATTTTATTTTGTCCTGTTGCTCTTTTAGACTACAGACTCTAGACTCTTATGACCCGAGACTGACTCTAGACTGTGTAGTTTATCTTGTATGTGTTTTTGCTGTTTATTCTTCTTTATTGGACCAAAGAGATCAGAGAAGAGGTTTACCCATACATCTCCATGGGTAGGTCCTCATGTTTTGTTTGTTTAGAGAGTTCCTGTTTTCCCAGAAGTGGTTTGTTTTTATGGATTCTTTTTCACTCTCACTCTCTCTCTCTCAACACACACACACACACACACACACACACACACACACACACACACACACACACACACACACACACACACACACACACACACACACACACACACACACACACACACACACAGAAAAACACAAACAAACATAAGGAGCTGCAGTGGTTAACTCTGAAGTGTAACATAACGGCATTCAAAAACAAGACAGCTAAACATTTACACACACACACACACACAGACCAGCACACACACGTGCTGGGTTTTCCTACCGGGCTGAAAACCTAAGAGCTCTCGGGGGGTAACACTGATCAAAGTGTGTAACATGGTGATATTATACAATGTGACAGCATCACATATGTACACGCAAGGAAGCACATACAAAACACACCACAGGCAGTTGTTCAATTATCCTGAGGACAAACAGAAACTACAAGATCATTCAGAGGTCACTGAAGACCGCTGGTCTGTTTCTTCCATTCACTCTTAGTTTCATTTTGTCATATGTCCCATTGTCTTGAAATTGATAATATCGGATAACTAAGGTGGGCCCGGCTAGCCAAGGTGTAAAGAGGAAAAAGGCCCTTTCTGCTTTTGGGACAAATTTTAAACCCACAAAAACAAGGTTAGCCCTCACATCAAGGTCAGTGTCGCTTTAGCTTTATGTTGAACCAAAGAAGCCCTGTACAACAATATCAAACCTCTTACATCACAGTTACACATGTACAGGCAACACACACTGAGTTTCTCTAGGTACTGCACACTGTTCTGATTCTCCTGAAGAGTGTCTAACCCTGGACACTGTCAGCGACATCACTGAATCAAACACAGCTAAGCAGAATCCAGAGCACAACCTTCATCTATCTCACACTCTCTCTCTTTCTCCTCTCCCTCGGTCTCTCTGAGACAGTCTATTTCTTCTCACTCAATTTGTCATTTTGTCTCCTTCTGTACTACTCTGTCAATTTCTTGTTGTCCCTCTTCCTCCATCTGTACGCTTATGAAATTACTTCTCTGTCTCTCTACCTGTCTCACCCTTTGTCTCAAGCAAATTTAATTTAGTTCAGCACCAGTTCGATTTGATTTGAAGCGCTGGATTGACATAGTGAGATGCAGTATGTAATCAAATATATGAATATAATAAATGGATTGCTCTAAAGAAAAAGTATTTAGGGGGACATCTACAGCTCTCCCTCTCACCTTCACTCTCTGTGACTGTCACTGTCTTTATCCCTTAATCAGTATCAGCTTTGGCATAATATGAAAAATAACCAAGCAAAACGATCGACTGATTGACTCATAACTCATTTATTGCCCTCTTGCAATGCACAGTCGCACACACATTCACATGTATACACAAGGACAGACAACAACAGTTGTATTTACCATTGAGTCACCACGTCAGCAACACCATGACTTTCACACTCCATTATGTGACCGTATATGTCTGTCTGTGTGACAGTGAGTGTGTGTGTCTGTGTGTGTTTGTGTGAGTTTCATCCATTGTAAAGGAAGCCATACCTTCATAGACTGCCTTAAACCCCGCTGACCCGATTGTATCATCTGACTGCAGGTGTAGCCACATCTGATTGGACAAGCTAACGATGATGTCGGGAACACTGGAGCCAGTGAGTCTACGCACACACAAACACACAAACATACACAAAAATACATACACATTAACACAAACTGTTAAAAAGCATTAACATATTGTCTTCTATTTTTAACTCAAAAGACACTTTAATTATTTACAAAGCCAAAATAACACTCTATATAAATACTTCAATAGCTCAATAATCTTCCATTACTGTTTCATCACCTGTAATGTAATGCGTTCCAATAAAATATCCTAAGTCAACAGTTCAGTACGTCCAGCATCTACCTGCACAAAAGTGTCCATGTGTCTCCAGATGTTCCTCTGACTGTCATCTAGATCTCAATATTACTGTATTACAGGCCAGAACACATAAGAAGTGCTTACACATAGAGCACCCTCCGAGTGTCTCCTATCTTCCCTCCATCTCCCACAGTGAGTGTGTCATATCCTCTTTCCAGGTCAAACTCTTCAAATGACAGCTTTATCACCTAGAAAAACAAAACAAAAAACAAAACAAGAAAGCAAACACACAGACAGTTATCAACACAGACATTTGCAAAGATGAGGATACAGACAAAGGCAAAAACAAAGGTAGAGAATCACTGAGATTTATAATCAGTTCCTGCAGGGATGACATCATGCTTTTCCACCCTTACAATTTCCAGTAATAGAAAGTAATGATTATATCACTGGGGAAATATGAAAGCTTAGCATTGAAAGATTCACAAACAACCGCCTCCCAAGCAATGAAAATTATGTATGAAATTAATAAAAAATAATAATAATGATAATAACATTCAAAAAAGACAATACAGGCAGCCTCTGTCAACCTCATGACCTCAAGACATCATGACTCTTGCCATTAAGTCTGACTTCTTGTCACGAAGTCAGACTTAAGTACAGCACAGAGGAAAATCATTTTAGAGCAGAAAATAGGAAGCAGGCTTCTGTTAACCCAGTCAAAACAACTCTAAAGTTTTAAATTTCCTTGCAGAGCAGGGCTCACCCCCATAGGCGGAACATAGGAGCAGCACTTACACACTCTCTGCGCACCATTGTTCCGCTTTCAAAATTGGTTGTGTATTGGCTATAAATGTATATTCTCATTCAGTCAGAACAGACAACACTAAATGTTGGAAACCTATGAAACTGATTGCACCATCAAACCCAGGATTTCTGGGCGTGATCCCAGCTATGCCACAATGTGAGATGTGTCATACACCAACTGGGAAATCATTCGAAAGAGTTACAATAAACAAGGAAACAGAACAGTGGCCAGTCCACAGCTGGTCAGGTCCTCTATGTAGCAGAGGGCAACAAATGTGGGATGGAGTAACCTATCTTATAAAGCACGAATACTAATAACACAACCAGCAGGACAGGCAGGGACTATTGGTGTTCCTGGCCATGACCATCATCGCATTTAATTAAAGCTGCTATGGCAAAAGTGTAACAAGTAATTTGATAGTGACATATTGGTTTTCCAAAATAATCCATCTTTAATGAAAGGGAACCGAAACAGACAAAACTCTAAAACTGAAAACATCCTTGCCATGTCACCATGTCATCACAGGTATCCCTCTGTCTCCTGCACAATTTTATCGGTCATTTCCTTTGAATCCGCAACTAGTCGTTAAAGTGGAAAAGAAAATCGAGAAATCCCGAAATTTTAAAGTACATATCACATTTAAAGGCTGTTTTTCTGAGTTCAGTAGCACTTTCAAATTCTATTCCAATCTATGTTCTTTTCTTCTTTTTAGGGAGGGGTTTGTTCATATTCATAGCCTGTTTTATATAACATTTTAATCCTAAAAACAGAGAAAATGGATTTTTTTTTCTGGCTGCTGACAGTGACTCAATTGCATATGTATTCATATTTAAGTATAATACTTGTAACTTGAAAACTGCATTCATTCATTCATTCATTTTCTACCGCTTAATCTGTCAGGGTTGCGGGGGAGCTGGAGCCTATCCCAGCTGACTATGGGCGAGAGGCGGGGTACACCCTGGACTGGTCACCAGTCAATCGCAGGGCTGACACACAAAGACAGACAACCACACATGCACACACCTACACCTACAGGAAATTTAGAATGGCCAATTAACCTAACCCATGCATGTTTTTGGGATTGTGGGAGGAAGCCGGAGTACCCGGAGAGAACCCACGCAGGCACAGGGAGAACACGCAAACTCCACACAGAAGGTTCCAGGCTGGGGGTTCGAACCTGGAACCCTCTTGCTGTGAGGCGACAGTGCTTAACCACTGCACCACCGTGCCACCCACTTGAAAACCTGTAATACCCCCCAAAAAAAAAGACCTTGATGACTTCATGGTGATATCTATAAGACAAAATTTTTACCCAATTCACCCGTCTCTTAAATTCACAGATATCCTGCAACACACCCTTCTGTTGTTTAACAGAAATAGTGTGTTAAATGCCTATACTTAATACCTAAGTCACCTTCATGGCTGTAGCTGCATGCATACATCACTGGATCACCCATCTAAGGTTTAAATTAAAATGTCATAATACTATTATTCTATTATTTGCTCCTTGTCCATTATTTATTAGCAGTAGATTATAACCCTGACAGAATGGAAGAGGGCAGATTTCTGCTGTAGTCAGGAAATGTCTATGAAAAAAGAGCTGGTCTCAATCAGTGAGTTTCTGGTGTATTAGAGGACTAAGATGAACCATGAATACGTGATATTGTGGATGAGAATCAATCACATGGCAAATCACACTCCAGTGAAGAAAACCTTTACCGCAGGTGACAAGGAGTACAAAAACTATTTCAACATGCCAGAATCAGTAATGCATAGCTAAGCCTTTGGCCGTGTTTTGTCAAAATAAAAATGGCTAACAAATGTTCAAATAATGTAAAAGGATATGGAACAATCTGAGGGATTAACTGCTATCATGACAGGAATGGCAAAGAAGCCATGTATAACTGTATAAATCTGTATTCATACACGTTTGAATGCATTCATGCACGCTCACAAACAATTTCTGCAACAGCACAAACTGTTATGCAAATAGGCTTATATTTAATAGGAAAAAAACATTTATTTTTTACACCAGCAACTAATATTCAAGAAGCAGCTCAATGAATATAAGACTGATACTTGTACAGAGAATTTTACTGTCTCATTATACACTGAATGTTGCAGCCTCTGGCAATGTTTAGTCTCTCCAAAATGGCTAAAATAATAGGGAAAAGATGCAAAGCAACACGGTGAGGTATTATCGTCTGGCTAACAACAAATCATGGGGAGCATTAATAAACCATTTGTGCTTTATGTGCTGATGTGTTTTTCTATTATCTTTTTCACCCTGTCTGAAGGTTCACTAGGACACACGGGTTATTTTTAAATGATACATCATCACCGCTTTTAAAATCTTCAGATGTTCCTTAACAGTAACGTGTCAAGCATCAGTCAAACTATTAGTTTAATGACAATTTTAACAGGCAACGTGTCAAAACAAAGTCTACCAATCACCTACCACATATGCACTGAAATGCAAAAAAAAGATATATACTGTATTTAGAGAGACTTTATACATTAGATTTTTATTTCATGTCTCCTTTATCTATGCAGACAGATTTTATTTGTATATTGCAAAATCCATTTATTTAAAACTTGCATAAAACAGTAATTATCACTGCTCACTGGCTGAAAGTGACTAACAGTCAGATGATAGCTGCAAAAAACACAAAAAGAATATGCAACTGACTATAGCTTTCCAGCTCATATCTGATATATATCATCAAGGATGGACAGGCCTTTTGTTGCATCTTGCCTTACCTTTTTTTTCTCCCTTTCAATAAAAAGAAATATTAACAATAAACCTCAAAATCACTTTGATGTGGTTTCTGAATGCAGAGGAAGACGACTAATTGTGATTTCAGTTTGGTTTTAAATCTGGGCATGTGAAACATGGCAAACCTAGAACAGTAAAAGATGTTGTTTGATGCAGAGTTGTTGCAGGCTGTGTGTGTGTGTGTGTGCGTGTGTTTGGTTCTGAGAAGTTAAGGTTGTTGTTAAGATTGTACAGCAACAGCAGCAGCTTGTGGCCATAAAGAAAGGGAGTGAAGCAGAACAGAATCAGAAACTATGGTTTTCTGCGCATCCAAGCGTGATTGTATGTGTCTATAGGAGGTGGTATTCTCAGGAATTTCTGCCTTAATAACTGAAGCAGAATGACAGGCATGCCTGTTTCACTGAGTGTGTGAGTGCAGCTGTGTTTCTGTGCCTACATGTTTCTGTCTTTATTTATATCTTTGTGTGTTTGTGTGTGTCTAGACACTCAGGGCAGATTGCACAGGAGCGGAAGACTTAAAGAAAGGAACTGAAGCGTTATCACACTAAGGTCATTAGCAAGAAGCTCAGTGCTGTTCAATAGATCCAAATGAGCCCATTTAGAAAGACATTAAGAGAAGCCTACAACCCCAAACTACATTAGATTAGCTTCTTTATTTTCCAACGCAAAGAAAGAAAGAAAGGAAGGAAGCAATCAACAACAGAAAGAAAGGACAGGAAGTGTAATTTAGACCTTTACAAATTTTCAACTGAAACAAACTGTGTTGACAGTCCACACAATTTGCCTTCAGTTTGGTGGCTACGGTTTTCTGTATTCTCTTTTGATTCTATTACATTATTTAGGTTTGGTTCCTTTGGTACTTTTTAGTATTTCAGGAGAGTTGCTCATGTTCAACATTAAAAAAAGAAAAAAAGAAAAAAAAAACAATGTTTCCGTTTAAGGGTGGTTGCTCTGTGGATGCCCTTTGAAGGGATAAGTGAAGCGTTATCACTTTGAGGTCATTAGTAAGCAGCAGAGCAGCTAAGAGCAGCTCAATAGGCCATTTAAACATTGTTAAGAGCACTGAGCAATCCAAACCTACAGTGAAATGCCCTCAGTCAGTCAGCCACTGAAGTTGTAAGTGCCATGAATTTTAGGGTCTCCTCAGAGCACAATCACAGCCCAGGAGAAACTAACAATAATCTTTCTCTTACTCTGATTCTAAATTCACAGCCGATATATGTTTGCTTCTCAGGTAAAAACGATCTAAAACACACGTTTGGTTGTCAGTGTGAGTCCACAGAGCCTTATAAACATTACAAGCACTGGACACTGAAGAAATTCAGTTCATCTACAGCAGAACAATAATAGCCTGCACACCTACCCAGAGATGCCCTCATCCCCTCTGCTGCCCCAGAAAAAAAATCTTTATTTTTTATTTAAAAAAAAACTGCAGCAGTGCTGAGTCACTGCTGCAGCTGCAACAGTGGGAGAAATTATCATGTAAGTAAAAAATATTCTATCTCTCTAACCATCTATCTGTCAAATCAATCAAAGTTTGAAAGAATAATAGGAAACCATTAAATTTCATTTATCACTTCACTACAGCTTGAGCTACAGACAGGTGGGTTAAGGTTTAAAATCCTGCTCAATCAGCAGGGAAGATGCTTCTCTATACTGTTTTTCATACTTGGGGTCCTCTACCACCACCCTGCCATATTTACTATGCTTTCGTGAAGCCCTAGGTTCCCCTAAAGAAATAATAAGATTTGATTTGGGCCCCTGTTAAAATGTCAACAGTCTACACACGTCTAATGAATTATGCTCAGTCAGCCATTTCAAGTACAGAATAAGCTCAGGTGACCCCTGCCAAGGGTAGTACACATGGGTATAGGTTTCATTTCAATCTTGCAGGCAGTAACGTCAATATCATTATTATTATCGCACCAAACAAAACTACAACAAACAAGACATCACAGTGGTTTTGAACAGAACATCAAACAGTCAGTATTTTCACTCTAGACTTGGTGGACCTTTAAACTGACACACTGCAAGTGTAGCAGTTAATGCAAAACAAAATTTCTCTTAACAAAGTTAAGGCATTTACCTAATACAGCCCTGGAAGACACAGCAGAATGCCTTGTTGGCAATTATGGTGTACAGTAGGTATGTGTGAGTGTGTGTGTGTGTGTGTGTGTGTTGGAGGAATGTAATTCATTCACCAGAGAGGGCCAAGCTTCTGAGCATCACAGAAGTGAAATCAAAATGGAAAATCCAATACTTCAAAATCAGTTTCCAAATTTTTACAATTTGGCAGCTCAACTGAGAAGCGAGGTAATGTCATTTAAACACTTAAGTACCCAGAAATTATAGAATGTGACATCAGTAAACTGCACGCCACTGTTGATCACAAACTTGCACTGTCTAAGAATGATTAGAGATTGTCAAGAGAGCCAAGTAATGTTGTCTGGCTTCCTCTTGATAGAAAACGTTAATTTAGTCACTTCTTGTTCACACTACTGATGTCACACACATGACCACACCTAATACCACAGTTGTGGTTCTTCACAGGGGGCAGAAGCAGGGTTGGTAAACTCGTTTCTGCTGCAGGCCCATTGGGACTTAGGCTTAAGAGAGGTGTATTTTTACATAAATATTGAGCCTACTGTAGCTTTGATTTATTTCCTACTACTCTGATGCAAAAAAAAAAGTCAAGTAAAAGTTTAAAACATGTACTGAGGTGACCCCTTGTCAGAAGTAGCACAGGGACAGAACAGCTGTCCTGAAAGCAGAGTGTACGAGAATTCCCTTGCTGACATTGTGCAGCTATGTGGAGTCATTGGTGAGCTGCCACAATGGCAGTTTGGGACATTTTTTTCCCAATACATTACTTTTAGCCGTTCATCCAAATAAACAAGTATAGGATAAGCTGAAATCTTGTTTGAGGACACAACTCTCAGCACATCTTACTGCCTAAGAAAGTTATTTTCAAAAATAAATCAATTACAGAAAACAAACTACATGTATTCACTAATTTATCAAATGACTGTCACTATCAACTGATTAAGAGAATCGTATATTTCTTTTTATTTTTTATCACAGATTTCCTTTTTTCAGAGCATTTCTCTGACGATTTAATCAAAATTTCAGAAGCGCTTTTGCTGTTCACTGCAGCTTAAGAGAGAGAGTTATAAATCATCTTTACAGTGCACTGCATCTCGCAGCTACAGTGAATTTTACGCTGGATACACACCATGCAGCGGGGCAATCAGGGACAAGCACAGCAGCAGTATGCCTATTGCCATTAAAATAAATCGAGGCAGGAATTTTCTGCATTCATTCATTGTGTTTCTTCACGTTTATTATTTTTTAGAGTCTCCACCAGTATGTACTGAACGGAGGGAAGAGAGTGGCCCTAGACAGATGGCCAGTCAATCACGGGGATAGCATAGATATACAATCACTCATTAACAGTCTACCTGACCTACACGACTTTGGACTGTGTGGGGAAATGGGATCTCTGAGGGGAAGCTCAGGAAAACACCAGGAGAAACTGAAAACAATAGGCCGAGGCTGCTAACTGATGCCCAGTATAGCTCTGAGCCACTGAGCCGCCTCACATCTAAACAACTTTCACTACAGCTGAATAACCCAGTGAACTTCTTCTGCTTCGGACAAAAGCAGATGGATAAAACAAAAGAGGTGGATAAATTAAAATAAAGCAGGTGATGCATGGTGTACAAATCTGTCCATAGTGACTGACACCCATGACTGGCAGCCCGTGCAGCCAATCACGATGCTGGCACATCCGCTTGATCTCAGCTCAGTGGGAACAGGAAAGGAGGAGGTGATAGAGATAAAAGATAAAAGAATGAGTGAATTCCTTGAGGTCTGGCCACAAGAGACTAATTTCCTCACAGGTGATGTGTGTAACAAGGTCATTACATCTGCACTATAATAAAATGGTTTCATAATAGAATAGAGGGTACAGCATTTGTAGTGATTACTGCATATGTCAGTGGCTTTTCTTTTTTAGCTTAGTTATTGTGTCTCGTATGTTGTTATATGCTCTGATAAGTGATTTTCCATGTGGGACACATAAAGTACCAGTCAATTTAAAAATAGCAAAGAGCTAGCCTGCTGACATTACCCTGGAACTACCCAGATGTTCCAGGCGTAAGGGCTGCAATCTTGCCTCAAGGTGACCTTTGCCCCGAGTGGTAAGAAAGCAAACTGCTGATAAAATAACCTTATCAAGGTGTTACAACACCTTTGAATGTTGTTGACCTGTTGGCTGGACAGTTTAGGAAAACAGACTACATACTATGTTAGAGCAACAGCTGTGTGGCTGCTCTGGGGAAACTGCATGATAAACTATTCTGTGATTCAATAGAAAACTGCCTGACTACAGCCCACTGTGGTTTGAGAAATTTTATTTTGACAATTTGGGTTTTTAGCAGATGCCTCAATCCAGAATATTTTACATTACACACAGCTTTGAAATAAATTTATTTAAAGTATTTCCATTAGAAGAGGCCAGTGTGTGACCTTGGGATATTGTCACCGCAGACAGCCTCCTTTGGCTAGAAAGGTATTAGGTTCAGGAATGAGAGCCAAAGACAGAGGTAATGAATGAATTATGAACAGTGAATTATGGCTAGTCAGACTTTCAAATTACAGGCAAATTAGCATAAAGCCTTAAACTGCGATAATATGGTAATTAGGCAGTTATTGGTGAATGTTTTTCCATTACCATAGACACTGATGGTTATTTACTCCACACTTTACTAATGCATTTTGCTCAGTCTATGCGATCAACAAACTCACTGCGCTATGCTGCATGTTGTATCATTTGTATTGATTCAGAAATTATACAGTATCTAACTGTAGCTGCAATGAAGTCCCATCACCACTACATCATGCGCCATATTAGAGTAAATAGCCAACAGTACGTAACACTTGGCAGTTCAAAGGACAAATTCAGGTGAAACAGTCATGTGAAACTGAAAGAAAACTATAGTTTGTTACAACTCAGGTTTTATTTTTGTAGCTTGAGGCATTAGTTCCAAAAGTCATGATAACACTGGGACAATAAAGCTTACACATCATCCAACTGGGAAACTAACACAGGTTTGTCAACTTATCAGGAAGTGAAAACGTAGGTGAAAGGTGAAATTATGACCCAAACTAAACTTCAACTTCAAAATCTACTGTAGTTGTGTTTTCCTGTTCAATGAGGGATTGCTAGTAAAAGTGCTGATGCACTCACTTTTAGTTTTTACCTAAAAATAAGGTGGACACCAATCTGGCAAAACTGTTGGACTACTTTTAGTGATATTGCAGAGTTATTGCCAAAAAATGTCATAAACCATAAAACCACTGGCCAGAGCTACAAAAAACCCCAAAAAACAAAGTTGTAATAAATTGTAGTTTTCCTTTAACTGCAATTTATACATGCATAGCGATTTTTTTCTAATTTATTTTTTTCTCCATATGATAATGTGGAAAAGGGCTGTCAAAGGCTTCTGTGACCCAGACTCATTGAACAGCCTGGCATCAGTGCAGAGATATGCCTTTCTACAGTCTGTTCATTTCTAAGCAAGCCTCGCCCTTCTAACCAATCAGTGAAGGCCAAAGTCAGGGGTGGAAACTCAGTGCTGTCAATCAATACGCGAACACGGTTCTGTCCTGTTACTCCTCTTGCATTAGCTGAGACAGTGCACACAGCGAGGTGAAGGTATAGGTGAAGGGCTGGTTGGAGCATAATGAAGCAGGGAGAACGAGGGGTGGGAAGAGGGCAGTAGTTTGCTCTCAAGTCGAATGCTAGCACTACCTTGATTTTCAGAGCTTGCATGTTGTAATTTTAAGTGAAACAAAAATAAAAAGTTATGAAATGTACTTTGTTTTTGACGATGCACCGAATATATTAGGTATTATGTCTTCATTATGTAACAGCTTGAGCAATAATGCAGTCATGTTGTAAAACAACATACTGCTACAGAATCAGACTGGACTTCAGCATGTTCTGTCTTTATTGGTCTTTATTGGCCTCAACTTCTGTATCAAGTAAAATATAACAGAATCTGATAGAATGTCACAGAATGTGTCCTGCCAACACTAGTGATGATAATGATCCTTGCATGAAAATGACCCAACATCCAATACCATAATACCACACATACACACACACACAAGCGCGTTCATGTACACACACACTCTAATATGTATTCATCAAGAAAAAGACAGCAATGATTACAGGCCTAATGGGCATGTGTGACGATGCGTTTCAGGGTGTATGTGAGCAGTCAGGCATGGTTCAGACTTGAACAAAATAATTATCTGTTTGATATTGATGAATCAAATGACTGACACACACGTGCGTGCACACACACACACACACACAATGAAATCTTTTTTTCCACTGAGCGCCCGAGTTTTTCCTCACTCCAAAAGTTGACAGTTTACTCTACAACATATTTTTCACAACCTCTGGCAGTTAGCAATTAAGTTGGCAAACAGAAAACAAACAGTCAACATTCATAAAGTCATACACAATCCGACATGTGTGCACACACTTAACAGCACAGGCACCCTTACAAACAGGAGCACATTCACAGCACAGCATTTCACCGACAGGCTGTCAAACCAGTACAAACTATATTGATTGTGCAGCTTTTATTCAGAACTTAACAGAATGACAACAGGCATGCAAACAGCCAACTTTACTTATTGGCTATTTAAACTTGCACAAACTAAAGCGTAAACCTAGACAAAGGAGGAACAAAACAGCACACACACTTCAATCAAAACACTTGTCTCTGTCTCAATTTTGTATACCATGTTATTGATGAAAGAAGTCATCTGGATTAATAGGCAGAGGCTGAGAGAGAATAAAGAAGAAGTGGAGAAGAGAGACAGAGGGACAGAGCAGGAGTGTGAGATGGGATCAGAGAAATGTGAAGAGAGAAAAAAAGAAGGGTCTACAAAAAGATGACTGTTATTTGTCTTAATTCATGATTATTTGCTCTGTTTAAATATCGTCTCTCCCTAAGTCTTTCTAACAGACCACAAAAAGCACATATAAACATCTTTTTTTTTCTGGGCAACGTGCACTTAGGATTCTAAGTGGTGTGTTTAATCATCTGTTTCATTCCCCACATACACAAATTAAATCATGATTAAAGATCAATGTTCAAGCAGGAATACTCATGTCTTCTACTTAAGGAAAATGCACTTTAAAAGGAGGTTAACAAAATACCAGTTAAGGGATTTTAAGCAAGGTGTCCAGACAAAGAGATGACTGCTGATAAAAAACAAAGAACTAGCTAATAATGCTATGCAGCTAAACAACTGAGGGTCAGTTGAGCTCACTGAGACATAAATACTACTAAAGTAATTTGAATATTCAGGAGTATTCCTTGAAAGTGCATGTAGTTTCTTAGAGAATACATCCAAGATCTGTATCGCTGTTGCATATTTTATTTAACCCTTTACTTTTTAAGACACCAGAACCATTAAATCGTATCATATACACTACACGAATACTAAGGTACATGGTTCAACTGCCCAGTCTGCTAAACAACCAATAGCCAATAAGCCCAAGTCTGAGCTCTACATTTTAAAGAAAGTCTATAGAATCAGGGAAATGCAGTGAAAGCTACTGCAAGGATAACAACACCGTTTAGCTAAAACTTTATACTTTTTATTCAAAACATTAAATTAGCAAGGTCATAGCTAGTAAGCCTAACTTTGCATGTGTCTAAAAACAAATCATCAATGTTTAAATCTAATGATTTTTATAAACTTCAAAGACAAACTTTTATAATAAAGCTTCTGATATTTTGTAGGAATTTTTACATTAGGCTACATTGGAAAATTTCTCTGTGAGCTAAGTGGCTAACGGATCAAGAACATGCAATAATGGATCATTGCACTAAGTGGTTGAACGAAGAGGATTATACATTATGTATCGTGTCTATAACATTTTCATTTTTAAAAAATAGCAAAGCAAAATAGTTGATAATTGCTCAGCGTATGAGTAGGGTGAAAGCACTGACATTTTTTTAATGTTATATGTTTTGTGTCATACAGCACATTGATGCTTTAATCATGCGTATGTATCAAGACTTAATTTTTACTTCCTTAATGCAGACTCTATTCTGTTGTTGTCTAGTCTAATACTGTCTTTATCCTCTTGTTTGTCTCTATTCTTGTCTCTACCTCTGTGTGTGTAGATAGTGACATTCTGCAAATGCCAGCAGCTGTAGTAGCTGATAATCTGTCATTATAGCACATTCTTAAAGTGCTCTCAAACCTGAAGCATTTTTAATACACACACACACACACACACACACACACACACACACATACACGCACACACACGCACGCACGTACAGGCAGACCACAGAACAGATAAAATACATTCCATCTGTCATAAGCTAAGGCTGTGAATCTATTATACTCTATTGTATTACATTCTATTTTAAACCCAAAGCAACACCCAGGCATACACACACAACACAAAGATGGCTTTCCATCTGTCACCTGACACCAACCAAAATCACTAATAATGTGGAATACATTTCTCATGATAAAACTTTAACAAATGCAGGCATGCCAGTGAATTCATTTCACCTGTGCAGTTGCTCTGAGGCACTTGCCAACAGCTGTAAAGCTGATGTCACTTGGAGGAAATGTCTTAAGATGCAGATCACTCATGACTGCCATATGCTGGTTTGATATAACCTCCAAAGTGCAAAAATACAAAGTCATTACAGCCTCACAGCCAGGTGTATGAGATAAATCTACAGAGACATACATAACATTTGGGTGAAACGTCATCATAGCTTGACACGAGCTGTTGGTCATCTTATGCTACCATTTCTCTCTATCAAGTTCAGAGAGACCAAGAAGTGAGAACGAAAAGCCAATTTCTCTCTTCCTTTTATTTTCTGTTCTCTCTCCACAATTATATCCCATTATTTCTTCATCCTACTCCCTCAGAGGCTCAGGGGTGAGTAGACTCTATTTCCATCCATCTTTACATAAAACTTCAATGTCGCATGCCAAGTACCTGCTTGGACATTCAGTCTTTTTTACTCTTCCTGATGCTCGCTTTTTAGATGTGAGGTAGAAAGCTGAATATTCAGCCTCATTTTTCCTCCTTTATACCTCTATCTCTTTTTTTTTTGGCTGTGGTTTTCAATGAGCTCAATGCTATCTTGCTCTCTTTTTGCTCTTCCCTTGCTTTCTACTCTCGCCATTTTCAAACTTAACATTTTAGACAAATCAAAGTGAGAGGAGGAAAGAAGATGATAGAAGGAGAAAGTAGATGGGAAGAGAGCAGCACAGAGCAGACTAGATGAATCAAGAGACCAGTAGAGAGGAGCAGAGCATAGAGAAGGGGGGGAAGTGGAGACAAAGAGTACAGGGGCAGGGGCAGGGGAGTAGAAGTGGAAACAGGATATGTGACGAAACATGAGGCAAAGATACATAGTAACACAAAAGAAACTGTAGACAGAAAAACTTGAGATGTTATACCGCCAGTATATGAATTTTTAATGTCTATAGAACATTAAAATTCATATACTTATTTACACAATGTCAGATAAGAGTGATTGTTTGATGGAAAGTCCTGGTGAAATGAAGGGAGGAATAAAATAGTGAAAATGAGCTCACCTTCCCAGAGTCCATTGCAGTGATGACCCACACACAGTGTGCGTTGTTCTCATATTGAACAGGGTAGTTAGGAGAAGTTATGACCCCTCTGGGGCCCCTTAGGTTACTGCCACAGGTACGAGCTACAATGGAGGACAGCAAAAGACAGACAGAGCAACAAAGAGTTTTAAAAAAAGATTTATAGGGTACTCAAAATTATGCTCACAGATTGCAAATGGCTTCTTACTGTCGGAAGAGAAAAGAGGGTGTGGTAGTGACAGAGAAAAAGGAAAATTATCTTAAACAACAGGGTTCAGTGCAACCAAAACTTAAAGTGTGGTTAGTGGACATGGAATCTGAGCTGACATAAATTTGTTACGTATTTAAAACGATGAAGAAAACCTTAGTAAATTAAAGAATCGTTGCCTATTTGATTTTTTCTGCAATCACAGGGGAAAGTATTTCCCACAAACATCTCTGCTGGTGAGATTAAACTTATTACTTACTTGACCTTGCCACCTTGCTACTTACTTCTAATCAACTGCCAAAGTTCCAACAGCTTCAATTTTGATAAACTCAGTGATTTTTCAACTTGATTTTCAACAACTTGAGGTTCAACAAACTTCACTGAAACACTGATGTTTGTTGTTGATGGTAATTTCATTGCAGCGATAACTCTGTAGTAATGTGGTCATTCACATCAGTCAATCAAAGATAAAAGACTTCTCTCTACTTGTGGGCTGCTCTTCAAAAAGCACCTTGAGACTCCACAGTGTTAATGGGAAAATGTTTTGGCAGACAGATGAAACTGAGGTTGAATTGTTTGGGAAGAAAGTGTAAAGCTAGAGTTTTTTTTTTTTATCATTAGGGTCTTATCACCTTCCAATCCAACAGCACTGCCATGAATTCTACTTTGACAAAGCTTATAATTATTCAGTTTTTGTTGACACTGTCAGAAAGGTAATCAACACTTTATGTTTATTATTGACATAGTAGTGGAGTAGTGTTGTACTGGAGTGTACAGGTGTACCTAGTAAAGTGGCCAGTGAGCGAGTGTATTCCTGATGGAGATTGTTAAGTGTTTTTGCTAATGTAAAGCCAGGAGCAACTGCCTTCCCATATCTCAGTAATGAAAATGACAGTGACTCTCCTGTAAAAAAACAACTCCATAGGTCTGTGCAAGCAGGTTATTAAGACCCATAGTTATGTTTTACTGTTGTGCAATCTCTAGCAGCCCTAGTTAATATAATGAGAGAAAAGGAGGACGTTATGTGACGCAGTATATAGAGCAACAAGGTTTGCATTAGGAGGAGGTTGGAGTGGACGGAAGGGTCAGCAAAGCACAGGACTTTCACACAGGAAACTACAGGTCATTTCCCATGTGAAACTGTTAACATTCTTCCTTTATTACCTGTATGGTCGCTTTTTCAATGTTGAAAGTGATTAACACCAGCACTAAGTTAAGATAATGGTACTTAAAAATAAGAAATTGCCTACATCTGTTTACTAATGGAGGGGCTAAACTTGAAATATTGTAACAATGTAAAAATTAAAGAATCACGTGTTGTATTCATGCTGCCAAGGACAGGGAAGAATAACATATTATTTTAAGAAGTGGATACCATTGTACCATGAAGGGCATATCATGAGCTCCATAAATCTGGTGTTTACTGGAGTGCTGCCTTTCAGAAACCTTTTGTATTGGATACAAACATAAAAATTCTTACCTTCGTATGTGCACAAAACCTAGAACCCTGCACAATGGGGGAAAAAAAAGTACTTTTGGCTGTGTTCAGAAGTTTTTTCTTTCATCCCTTTTCCTACATCTCTTTTTTTGTGGGCTGGTGAAAGCAAAAGGCTTTTAAACAAGAATGTTTCATCGTGTTTGCTGTCGAACGTCTGCCAAATTTTGGCGATCAGGTCAGGTCAAGTTCAGCAAACACTGTTTTGAGTCACAATGACCCCAAACATAAAGAACAGCAACTTCAAGAGCTACAAAGCAGGATTAAGCTAATTGCTATAGCTGCTTCAAAAATAATGACAGTCCAGGTGAGAAAAGGAGATATTCTTAGTAAGCAATTAAAATGAGTGGAGAAAATTTGACAAAAAACAAGACAAAATTGATTTTTTAAATAGCTGAAACAGCAACAGTTTGTATAATATTTTGTTGTAATTTGCATGCTCATATACTCACATATAACTTGTTAGCACATGAGCAGTCTATGTTAGTATTAATCTCAAACTACAGTTAAGGCTGATGAGAATTTGATCACTGGTTTTAGAAGCATTCCTTCATGAACTTCAGAGTTGGACAATTGTAATACTTCTCTGTTGGTGGCGCTGGATGAAAGGTCAGGGGGTCATTTTAAATCACTTGGACTGATATTTCAGGATCCATGTATATTATGTCTGTACTAAATTTCACAGTAACCTATCCAGTAGCTGTAAGGATATTTCCATATGGACCAACAGAGTCACTGGCTGACACACTGCTACAGTAACATATATCTTTTAAACGTTTGCCCCCAAATTGTCCTCCTCTGCTGCTAAAACTTTAAGTACCTGTGCTCCTCAAGAGCTGCAGATTTCTGTTATCAACATCATTTTTCATAATATTCTTCCTAGTGCTCTATTTTATCCATATTGATTTTGTCCTGTTTGATACTCAAGGTAATATTTCTTGCCTCCAGTGCCTCATAAAGTCACCCATGTGTTATTGCCTTAAAGGGGTATTTGGCAAAAAAAAAAAGTGTCTCCTTAAAGTCCCCTTAAAAGCCCTTCTCTCGAGAACAGTAATATTAAAGAGCGTACTTGACATTTTCAGTCAGTTTTCGTCAACAAGCACTGTCACACTGTGAAGGAAGTTCCACCTGATCATTTGCCCTTTATCTATCATAATATGATAGCTGGAGGAGATTACTGCCATTGGAGGGAAAGAAGGCCAATGACAGAGGAGCAAAACCCAATAAGACAAGAGAGGATATAATAAAAATATAAGAATAATGCAGACTATTGGTAAGACTAATGGTAAGAGGGTAAGGAGTTAAAATGCGAATAGAGGGGTGGAAAATAATAAAGTTAAGAAGTTTGAAAATTCAGTCAGGTTGTGAGACCATTTGGAGACACATGAGGGAGAGAGGTTATAAAGATACGCAAAGAGAGAGTAGAAGGGGTGAAAGATAATAACGTGAGAAAGGAAGGGAAAAGAAATTGAATGAGGAAGGGCAAGAGGCAAGAAAGAGACAGAGACACAGAAAATACCATGAGAGAAAGGGAGGGAGAAGAGGACCTCAGATGACTGATCTGCCTGTTAATTAGAAAAGAGAGCTAGAACACACTGCGATACACACAGGTACACACACACACACATATACACGGACACACAGAAACACATTCATGGCGATTCATCCTGGAGACCAGCTTCTAATTAACAGTAAAGCCTCAGTAGGGAATGAGAGAGGCTCATGGGTTTGAATCCCAGGAGGGTGATCACATCAGATAACACCATACACCGGAGCTACAGTATAGAAAATTTTAACCTCTGCCTGCCTGCTTGTTTGTGTGTAACAGCCTATTGATCCTGTTTTCTTTTCACCCTTCTCTTTTACTTCCTTTCTCTCTGTTTTTCCATTCTTTCAAATTACAGACATTTCTGTGAAAAACATCAAAATATATAAATATAAATCACATTTCCTTCGATGTAAAGCTCCCAGCTGTTTCTATGTTGTGCGGTGTTGCATCATGCTGAAAATTCACCCACTGACATATGATTTTTCCCCTGAAATGTACTGTTCTGAAGTTTCAAAGTAAGAAAAACAAGTTGTCCCACAATTTCAAAATATCACATTTATTATCTGCATCTATTTCTTTTACCACTTTATTGAAAGAATATGAAATGTAATGCATATTGAGTGAAATGTTCAAATCCAACACCCACTGCGTGTGATGCTGCACAATTCAAATGGAAATATTCTTCCGTAGATGTCTTGTGCATCATTTAATACATACTTTTTCTAGTTTAGTTTAACATATGAGACATCCTTGAAAGACTTTGGATCAACAATATGACAATAAGATTATGATGTTCAGTTTTTGTTGAAACTGCTTTAGGGAAGTACTGATTTAATTGTATGATCATTTTGGATACAGCAAGTTAGACTGACTGCACTGTTTCTATTATTTTGTTGACCTCATTTGTATTAATGAGGATTGGCTAAATAACAGAAACACCTCTGTGGAATGCAATACAGCTCAGCAACAACAAACACTGTATGAACACTTGCTAAACGCTCAACTATGCAGTGTATTGTTTTGGTAGCAACAGCTGTCGATGGCAGTTGATTGCAACGATCAGAGTAAACACAATAAATGTACAGTTGAGTCACAAATTCAAAAAGAGGCTAGGAAGCTGCATAGAACTGAAAAGTTGGATGATAATATTTGGTCATATAGGCACTAAGAGCCATCTTTTTAATTTAAATACAGCACAGACTTGATTAAATGGCTACAAAGAATGTATATAAGAAGCAATTTATCCCACAGACAACTGCCCCGCTCAAATTGGAAAAAAAAAACATTACTTAGCCTTTTTTTTCTGGAGATGTTTTGCTTCAAATTTTGTGTAAATTCTGCGTATTTTGAATTACTTGGAATATTTGTGCTGTCAGTGTGATATTTTAATGAACTGCCATATGGACCAATATTCCAGTCTTCTGGACAACAATTTTTTGTTTAATTCTATTTTAATCTTTCCTATCTTATTCTATATTAACATAAAACATGCTGGTTAAAACAGGTTTAAGGATCTGTTTTCATTTGTATCACAAACATAAAATAAATTCAAGTGGAATACCTCTGAATTATTGCCACTATTAATTTTTAACAGTAATTCGTTTTCTACTTTTACTGCTGAAATTCACTCAAGGTCACCTGACTAAAACACAATGTGTTTCCATGAAAATATGAACAATTAAAAAAAACTAAACCAACAATGTTTCAGATAAGCTTTGCAGGTAAGCTAGCTGTGGAAATATCTATACGTTTCCCTATCTCTTTCACTATCTCACTCTCCTTCCATCTCTACTGCCTCCTCTTGACAAGAGTAGCCAGTATCATGCAGTCCAGCTGATTCCTGCAGTCAGAGATAGACATATAGACACAAAACACACACACACACACAGACACACACACGTACACTGTAATATGATGCGACAGGGACCCTACAGTATGTGTCTGAGCACAGGGACTGCCTGTCTGTCAAACGCGCACACACACACACACACACACACACACACACACACATACAGCTCAAGGCAAATACTGCTGCAGCGATGAAGTGCGTGACATTGTCCTTTGGACACTTGCTGTGTCAGTGTGCGTATGTGCACATGCACTTGTGTGTGTGTATGTGTGTGTATGCTAGCTGTCCGCCTTTTCATTGTGGAGCAATAAACCCAACAGGCTATTGTCAGTAAACATGTGGGCAGCGAGAGCCCCTGCATCATTGCTCTGCCACTCACACAGTTATTTATTTTGTCACTCAGCCAGTCAGTCAGAAAATGAATCGTGATTTTAACACACTGACAACCAACAAAATGTAAATCACAGTGATATTATTTATCATGTTTTCAAGGTGCTATACTTTTAGAGCCTCTGAATTAGCAAATAGCAAAAATGTAACATAACCACCTATGACTTCCAAAATCTCATTCAATAGGTCTCTAAGATGCTTTATGAATTGGGATTGGCATTGGGATTGCCTTAGGTTGTCAAGCTGCATTGTCAGGTGGCACACAAGCTATGGTTGTGGTTACTAGGAGCAGTTAAAGAATAATAATAATAAAAAAAAGCCAATCTAAGAGTTTTCATTTCTTTTAAGTCAACAACTTACAACTTTTTGTCTGGCTCTGGCACAAGAAGATCCCCATAATTCTGCTTGCAAAACTCATAATGTCTTTGTTGTTTTTCCAACCAAGAAAACAGCCTTCATGGCACAACACTAGATCTATTTAAATCACTGAAAAAAAAACATCAACAGCGATTCAGAGGCCTGGAAACCGTATTGCAGCACTAAAAAGGATTTGAAAAATCTCAGTGGTTAAACCGTGAAAAGAATCACAAGCATTTAATATGTTCAGCTGTTTCGTGCATGAACAAGAAAAATGGATCAGACTAAAACACAACTTTTCATGACAATAGTTGAAGCAAATCTCTACTTAAATGCAGGGCCTGTCCTGTCTCATTATTTTCTTTTCTGTGCTGAAAGTCTCTCTCCTGCATATTGCTGCACTCTGCCTGGACACCTTCACCTTTCTGAACTCTTTCCTGGCTGAAGAAGTATTAGGATCTTTCCCTTGAACTGACAGTAAACATATTAAATGTGCAGTATGGAGGAAAAATATTCAAAAAAACTTCTTTGATACTTCTTTGATACTTCAAAATATTTACCATTAACTGACAATGACACAGTACAGTAACAATGCAGAATCCTGTATTTTCCCTCAGGATGCCTCAAACAAAACTCATCATCATCACATGTTGACCAAGGTGATTAGTAAGACAACCTATACCAATGTGAGACAATAAATGACCTCTTAAACGTTTAGGAAGAAAAGACTGCTGAAGTAGTATTCTAATGCGCAAGTACGTATCTGTGCATAATTATGTGTGAAATATCATGACTGATCTCAGAACGGTGGAAGCTGAGTCAAGCGCAGTTTGAGAGGCACTTGTCTTTAGCTAGGTATAATTTGCAACCTGTCAAAGACCCCCCCTCTGCTTGACAAGCTCTAGCCTTTGTCAACAATACACAGCCACACCCAGCAAAATGACAGAAATGATAGATGCAATAGCTGGCAGTCAACCTAGCTTCCAGAGGCAATAGCCTACTGTGGACCACAAAAGGGCAGTAAATTACAAGATGAGTACAAATAAGCAATAAGAGATCCTTTATGGGATGTAAGGCGATATATCACTTCCAATTCCCTGTCAGTCTACTTTTTGTCTATTGTTTTAACTTAATAGTATTATGCCACTTGTTTAGTTTTATCGGTTAGTTTTGCATTGGATTTACATGGCCTGGGACTTAGCTATGTTCTGAACTTTCCTTCTCACCTGAGTAGAAGATTCTACGCTAGAGGAGCTCCGACAGTAAGCGACTGAAGGTCAACGTGTAATGGCATCATTTTATTATTGTCATCAAAAAATCCTCCAAAGAAACCAAAACCAACTAATGAATTTATCTTATTAACAAATTT
This sequence comes from Toxotes jaculatrix, assembly GCF_017976425.1. Taxonomy (NCBI): domain Eukaryota; kingdom Metazoa; phylum Chordata; class Actinopteri; family Toxotidae; genus Toxotes; species Toxotes jaculatrix. The sequence continues at coordinate 14,909,807 of NC_054394.1, read as the reverse complement.
TATCTGTGAAGCTACAGAATTATAAAGTTAAAGCTTTCCTGCCATGTCACTCTACCGCCATCCGAGAACTATTAAGAGAACATTAAAAATTCATGCCGCTGAATTTGGGTGACATATTCCTGCTTTATGATGGAAATGCAAGGGCAGTTTCATTTCTACATCACCTACAGCCGTGGGGTTTCTGACGACATGTAAGGCATATTCTTTGAAACCCTTGCACCTCTGGGGCAATAATAGTTGGTAATGCGGGTCACCGAGGTTGATGGTTTAACTCATGGCTCCTCCTAACAGCATGCAGATTGCATATAATTCCATATAAGCAGGTCAGCGCCTCGCCCGGCAGCTCCATCACCATCAATGTATTATATTATGTATGAATGTGTCACATTGTAAAGCTCTTTGCTGAAAACCTTTGTTCTGACAGGGGGTTTAGTGTGTCAAATATACACTATGTCTGTTATTTGTCTCAGTTTACTGATGTGTGAAGCAGTTGTTATTCAAAGATGCTTCAAAAAAAATATGCATGCACACCTGAGGAGATTAAAACCAGTTTCAGTAGGAATGATGGGTGAAACTTACTTCTGCAGATGGGTCTGTGGTCACTCCAGGCAGCCAGCGTGTCAGTGACTCGTTGACAGGTGATACTTTTAGATCCTTGTAGTACATAGCTGTCATCACAACTGAACTGGACGCTGGAGCCAACTCTAGTTTAGGAGACACAACAGTAATAAGACTTGTCAAAAACAGTAATGACAGTAACTTTGATTCTGCTTCTGACTGCTTCACAAAATCCCAGTCAGGTGAGACTGGTGACACGTGTAGAAAGCTCTTACGTTATTGCTAGTGTCACAAGAGAACTGAACACTTCTGGAGGATAATTGTAGAAATAATGTAAGAAAGATGATCACAATATTAATGATGCAGTGGCTTTCGGATCCCTGTGGAAGATAACCATTATCACAAATCATCCAATTAGGATCTATAACTCCTCTCATTCTGTAAGACAGTTTTGTCATTGTATTTTTTCCCCTCTTTCCTTTTCTCTGTTGTTTATTTTCTTTGCTCTCTTCTCTTTTTTTCTCCGCTCATCATGCCTTCTCCCCATTTTCCCTCATCACTTGTTCTGATCATTCCTGTTTTCACATTCTCTCCTACACCCTGCTGTCTAACACGTGAGAGGGACATTCAGCCATCTAAGTGGAAGTCTGCATGGTGTCTTGTCTGTAAAGCTTAATGTCTCCATCCCTGCTGAGACACACCACAGTCTACCACCTGGCCAAACATTCACTATGTAGGGTTCTGGTTGTTCAGTGGCTCCACCCTGTTATTAAACACTGTAGACTCGTACTGCCTGGACAAATCTCTCTGTTAGTGCCTTTGTCACGGAGAGTTGGGTCATTCGCTTTATAGTTTCTGCTACTTTGGAGATGCTGATGAGACTGAAAATACCTTACACCCCGGCACACACTGTGAATTTTACAATTCCAGAAAAGAAAACTTTTGTTGTTGCTGCTATTTCCTTAGGAAAACAAAAAAAAACATTCCATGACAATCGTGTATGTGGTTGTCTGTGGATAAAAACTGCCATGGCAAACTAAGTTACAGCCATCTTGTACATCTGCAGTGAAAACCCTTTAGTTTTCTCTGCAGCTATGTTTCCTCTCCATTTCTCCTGTTCCCTTCATCACACCACTATCCTGTTCCAGCTCCTGCCTCTCGGTGCTTAATGATGATTAGATACAAATCTGTAACACACACCAAGCACATCCATGGCAACATGCATGCACACAAACACACAGACACATGGAGGTAATGACCTTTCACTAACTCAGACAACTCCACTAATGGTCCTGCAGAGCTTGTGCAGTCATAGTTGCAAATGGTAAAGAACAGCACCAGGAGCTGGAGATTAAAAAATGATTATCGTTTAAAAGTTTTTTGGCCTGAAAATAGTTGCAGAAAAAGGTAAATATGAATTGCCCCATCTTGATTCTCTCATATTCAGCAGTGAAATATAATAACAATTTAGCTGCCACCGATGCTAACTGGATGAGTCATAGGGAGAGGTGATTATTTTATAATTGCTCACTCCTGATTAAATAAAATGATGTCTCCCTTTTATACTGATTAGATGACAGACATCATGGAGTGAATCGTGTCCACCAAGTCCTTGTTTATTAGCCAAGATCCCTAAGCATTCCTTGGCAGTCTCTGTGTATAACCCCTACACCAAGGACCTATGTAACCCCAATGTAAACTGGTAAATACTGATAGTTAACAGTGTGTCTCTGGACAGAAGATGACAGAACTGATGATGATTATAAATTACTATAAACACACAGTGAATGATCCATAGCTGCTGTTTTTAGACCTGCAGTTCTTGACTGAAAGTTACAGGCCAACCTGCCCCACTTGCTGACAGATTAAATAATAGCAGCAGAAGTTCAGAACCACAGACATAGACATGTCTGCCAACAATAGGCAAAGAAAGTAGTAGCAGCTGAAATTTCGACAATTGTGCCACCTGTGGGAAACAGCTTCTCCCTTTGGGGAATTTAAAAGACTGTAGTATGAATTTGTGAGTTTTTCAAGTTTGTTACATGCCAGTTACATAAGGTAAGCAACCCAGCTTAAAAGCCAGAGCTGTAACAACACATTCCCAACTGATAGAAAATATTTATGATGATACATAAACCACTAAACACTTCAGTCTCCATGAAAATGATGGAGAGCTTTGTTAAGGATGTTCCATACTCACTGGACCAATTCTGGGACCAGAATAGGGGCAGACTGGCATTCACTCTGTAGCTTAGATGATGCCCATGAGTGAAGAAGAGACAGGGGCAACTAAAAAACATCATGGTTTCTGAAGAAATAACTTATAGTCCGAGCTGAGCCCTCAAGCCACAATGTCTGTCACATAAAAATAACCTGGACAAACAGGAACGGTCCTATTTCAAACACGAGGAGCCATGAGGCCTAAAATAAGCTCACCAATTTTTAGTCCCTGTCAATCTTTCCTGTTGCACAGACCAATATTTTGTAAAGCCAAAGCAGCGCTGGATGGGGACCAACTTACCTAGAGCGAACAGAGCGTGTGTTTTCACAGTACGACTCTGTTCAGCTCGCAGGAATGCTCAGTATTTTTAGTTAACTGCCAGTATTTGGCCCAAAAAAATACCAGCCCATCAGGGGTTCTCTCGATCCGTCTGACATGTATTGTGCTGACAACAACCAAGCTGTTCTGACTTAAGAATCTAATCAGTACGACTTAAACTAACCACAAAATGCACTTAAATTTTGCAAGAATCCCTCAACTCACATATCATCCAAATGATTTGATGACTTGTACCATGTTTGCAAACCTAATCCATTGGATTAAGTCTGAGAAATTTACAATACAGACCCCTGAGCTGGTAAAAAGACAAACAATGTCCAAGGCACTTGCAGATGATTTGAATGTACCTGCAGGACTTGGCCCACTTGGTAGAATGAAGAGGCATGGACTCTCTTCACCGGCTGCTTTGTTTTTTTGCTTTCAATAGACATGCAAAGGGCAATGGTACAGAAAAACAACCATCACTAGGCCCCTGACTATGAGGCTCTGGTACACACTGCTTTCCATGGCCCAAACTGCACTATGAAGAGGAATGCCTCTACCCCTGCCTTTACACAGGACACCCGTCCTACATCCAAATCAGATTAACTGAAAAGCAATTAAGTAACATATACATTATTTACATGCAAAACATTACAATACATTTCTGTGGATATCACTTAGGCCTATATATTCTGACACAGAAACATCTGATAGTAAGCTTATATAGGTCTGTAAAAGAGCAACAACAGAAATACCCTCTGCATCAGTTTACATATGGCACATTCTAGGTGCCCTGTTGTACTAAGGTCTGTGGAACCCACCACTTCCTGAAAACCTGAAACATCTGAAAACTCAGCTTGAAGGTGATCACAGAATGAATGCAAAATGAAAAAAAAAAACACTGCATGTTGCATAGCACAACAAGCTGAAATGACTGAGCTGTTAGCTAGCACTAGCTTACCGTGCTAGAGCTAATGCTAATAGCTAATTACTAATGCTAATGACAAAGACTGTCAATGATACTTGGAAACTAGGAAGCGTAGTGCAACAATGATGTTAGCCTAGCACAACACAAGTGGCAACAATCCTATTCAGCTGGCCAGATGGAATTATAAATTAAATTATATGTGCCTTGGCTGTGTGTAAGAGCTGTGTGCACCCTGCCCTCTAGAAGGCAAGGGGTGGCCCTGTGACAGTGAGCAGGTGAGTCTGAAATAAAGTAGAAAGTGAACTTACTGGAAGGCCGAGCCCATCCTCTTGCCATTTTCTGGAACTCCAGGATCTGGACAAACATCACCAGCAAGACCACTCTGACTCACTGAAAATCAAAAACAAAAATATATGGTAAGCAGTGTTTGTCTTTTATGAGGTTATGATGTACATTTTAGTACATCTTGTAGCTGTTGGAGGCATCATCACATTATGCTGACAGGTAGATCCTTAACCTTGTTATTATAGCACTTTTTGAAGTAAGATGTAAATGACAGAGACAATAGTACTCTTGTTATTTGCCTGCAATCATAATATATTGTACCTATACACAGTCAGACAGTTTGACTAAAAGTTGTGTAATACCTGGAAGCAAAAACATGTAGTGAAAAAATAGGTTTTGCACAGAATTAAAACAGTGAAACAACTGTTGTGGCGGAAATAAAAACCTATACGTGCAAAGATTAATGAAGAGAACTGGCTTCAGTTCTGACATTTCAGCCTCTCATTCCCTCCTGTTTTTCTCCTTTATCTGCATGATCTGTTCTGTTCCTAAAAAAAGCACAAAAGCAAAACACTTGACAATTTTTGTCCAGCCCATATTCTGGATCTTGTATTGGTTTTAGAAGTCGCTCTGGCTGGACGCATCTGCTGCATCCCTGACACATAATGTAAATGTAAATGAGACCAGGCAACATGACAGGAACCAGTTTAGACTAGGTCTATCTTAATGGATGAATAATGATGGTTAGCAAAGCAAAAAAAAAAGGGAAAAGAATGAGAGGGGATGAAGTGCAGACAATGAGTACGCTGAAAAAGACTACAACGGTACAAAGAAAAAGATAGTAAAAGAAAGAGAATCCTGGAGGGTTATAAAATATGGCCTGGAGAAAGAGCAATATCTGACTGCTTAACACCTCTCCTGTTCTTTCTGCCCATCTTTGCTTGTACCTTTCACATTTGCTTCACCCTCTTTTCCTGTCTTCTCAATCTGCCTCCGCTCCCACTCACTCGTTCTCTCTACATTTGTATTCCCAGCTTGCTCACTCCGCTTCTTCTCTCTCTCACACACATTAGCTGCAATTTACAAAGGGATGCTGAAGTTTTGTGCATCCTAGCATAAAAGATGGATGGATGATTTGCTGCATTTGGGTGATGGTGTTACGTGTGTGCTGAGGGGTTGTGAGTGTATAGACACTGTGTTTGCATGTTTGTGTGAGATATGATGCAAACAGAACCAGCTGTCTTTTTGCTTTGCTGTGTTTTTGATGTTCTGTCCAAAAATCACCACACAAACACACTTTCTCTGTTGCGCTCGCTCATCCCTTTCTCTCTCACTCATGTTCAAATGGCTTTCATTGGCATCAAATATAAAGGTTCGTATTGCTGAAACAAATCCAGCTCATGCAAATAACATGAGATTGTTGTACGGGAAAAAAAGCTGCTAAAATTCACTGCTGGACTGATGTCAAAAATCCTCAAACTGACTTAATCCCATATTTGCACTTAAAAGACCATTCGACGTTTAAACACAAGCTTGTGATGCACAACGTCACTTCCATATCATCACAGTGTTTCCAGCAAACCTTTCATCTTGAAAAATCAACTTTTTAAAAAATGTTTAAAGCGTGATTCAATTTCTTGTTGGTACCCATTTTTGTTTGGCATTTCTGACATCTGCAGTAGATTCCATTTCGCATAAACTGCGCATTCTTGTAGAGACGGTTTCTGCTTACTACATGAGTAATTTGTCCTAAATTATTTACAATACACTCAACCCTAAGGCCACCCCCTAAGTTAGGGAGCCCACCAACAAGCAAATAACAAGAATTCAACAGAGCAATAAGGATAAAGGGATCTTGTGGCTATCATAGTGGTGGAATGTACATTTAATAAAGTACTGCAATAAGGTACAATTGGAAGGGGTTTGTTCTTTAATTAAGTATTTAAATTTTACAATCATCAGGTTTTCCAGTACGTGTGGAAACCCGTTGCTCTATCATCAGTTGTTTCAAGAATTACGCCGCAATTCCTATTAGCCTACTTTCATAATAAACTTTATCTAAAATGACATGAAGACTTAATAAAACCTTCAGGGAGAAATTGTGAAAAAATAGGTTATAGGCAATCCAATAAAATAGCTCGGCCATAAATCTCTTACCTTTATGGAGATGATAATGTTCAGTTTTGATTGACACTGTCAGAGCGGTATTAACTGAACTATAGGTTTATTATCAAGTGGACTGTATTATGTTGAAAGATGTTTCTAATGTTGTGACCAACCAATTTGAGGGGAAAAGAATATTAGAAACACATGACAATATAACACAGTGCAGTACAACACCACCACTACTCCACCTCAGCTGGCTGCAACAGAAAATGCTGCTCAAACTTTAATGCACCACTAATAATGTGATGGTAATCAAACAGTGACATGAACCATTTCTCTCCATAATGTGTACTTATTTAAGTACATTTTACTGCCAATTCTTATGTATTGTTGCTTACAGTGTACAACTTACATTTTGCAAATGCAGGACTTTTACTTGTAACAGTATTTTTATTTGTATCACCATTAACCCTCAACAAGTTTCACAATCAGTTTCTAAAATCTGAGGTCTCTTTTTAAATAGTTAAATTGCAGCTTTAATGTTTTGTTCTTTTTTTTTAATTTGTCCATCTTTGTCTTTCTGTTTTCTTGTTTTTGTTACATAGATACAATGTGAAACAAGAAATTAATTGTGAAGATAAGTGAAGTTTTTTCTACATAAATTAAAAAATAATTTGTTAGGGTACCAAATTTTCCTCTCCTTTCTTTCTCCTGTGTTCCTGCTGTGCGCTCCCCCTCCCTTGTCTTGCTTGTTTGTCCCTGGTTTGTTACTCTCTGTGTTTGTGTGTGTCTGTGTGTCTGCTGTGCTGCTGTTCCAGCTCCTTCCCACTGTTCCACCTGCGCACCTGTTCCTGACCTGCTCATCAACTCACCAAGGCACTGCAGTATGTAAGATCTGCTCCTCACTTGTCGCCAAATCGTACATTTACCCATGTGGTAGAACTCTTTGGTTAACTTTTGCTTTAGGAAATTGTGTCTTGTTTTCCATGAACCTTGCCTAATGCCTGTTTACCAGCGTCTCAGGTTCGCTCTCGTCTGACCGTCCCGTTTCCTGCCTCTCTCAGCTCACCGGTTCATCTGCAAATACCAGCTCAAGATCCTGTGCACAGCCTGCCCAGCCTCCAACCACTGATCCTGGCCCAGTCTCCCATTCAACTGCCTGTCCTGCTCTCCAGCCGATCCAGCCCAAACCCCAAACCAAACACCCAAAGATTCTACAATCAACAGCCTCTTTGAAACTACAAATCAGTCTCTGTGTCTGAGCTCTACTGCTTGGCCCAAAACCTTACTTCAAACATAACATAAATAAAAGAAAGAACACACTGACCTGCCAGTAGGCGACTTACGGTGCCAAAACATGTTAGTTAAATAAAGAACACTCTTCCAGAAAGTCAGCTCATGTTGGTAAGTTGTTTTTTCAAACTTATAATATTTCCCAGGACATTCAGGTCCTACAGTAAGCATGGAAACCAGCTGCTGTCCAGCCAGTGTTACAACAGTATTCAACATGTCGGCAAGAATAAAGAGATTATGTGGCTGCTGCTATGAACACATCAGTGTGTTTGAAAGCATGAGGAATGTTTCTGTTTCTGTCTGCTGCGTGGAGCTGTAGAGTTTGGTGTTGATGCTTAGCAAGTTAGATGATACTAGCAACACTTTTACATTACACTACAGGGAGTCGTTTAATTCAGTGTGAAAAGTTTAATAGAGTCTTCAAAACAAGGGAAATCTTGTCAATATGACATTGTTTCAAGGGAAATGATGTCATATTGAATATTTACTTTAAGGTTGTTTTTGTCTTTTCTGCTGTTAGTTTTCTTTTCTTTCTTGTAAGAAACTGTCGTTGAACTTCTAAAGAGAAAGAGCTATGAACAACTGGCTCAGGGACTTGGAGAGAAGTGGTAAACTGCTGGCTCAGAGAGCAAAGTAAAGACGGATAAATACAAAAGAGGTTTGCACTGAGAATGCAAAGTTTGGCTTTTATAACAGCTGACAGACTAACCATTAAAAAAGAAACTGTGGTCAAAGACACAATGAGAGAGGGTGCAAGGGGGAAAGGGAGAGGCAGGGGGAGCGTGAGAGAGTATTATTTGTTTGTGTTTGTATGTGTGTATGCACGTGTGTGTTTGTGTGTAATCAGCTGACATGTGTTTCAGGTAAGAGGTTTTGAGGTGCTCTTCAGACGCCTGCTGGATGAGGAGAGAAATGTGTGAAGTGCAGTTTGTTGATATGCTCTCTTCTGCTCTTCTCCTCTGCTCTTCTCGTTGCCTCTTATCCACTCTGCCCTCTCTTTTTCCTCCACCTTCTCATGCTCACAGGTCAATCAAGCCAAGAGCTGAATACTAGAGCCATCTATCCTGCCATCATTTTGTTGAACCCACAAGCCTCTCCACATAAAAACAAACGGTTTGATTCTGCGTTGGAGCCAAGTGTGATAAACCCAACAGATGATATTATTCTGAGGGTTACAGACTGTACTACCGTGAGGCTTTCCCCAAACTATTTAGCAGTGGTGCTGAACCATCTTGTAATTTTCAAGTTTCAAGTGGTCGCATCACGTTCGTTTGAGTAGACCACGGCCCAGCTCCACCTTGCTTGGCAATCCAAAAGAAAACACTGATTATAAATCACACTCTCTCAATGATGATTCATTACAGTTCTAGGTCATTGTCTAGGGAGTAAAACTCCTTAATCAAAATCTTTCAGCCTGTCTGTAATTATGACACATCCTCAGCAGTAAGATAATGTTACTGCTGAGAGAGGGCAACTATAAGCTGGGCTGCTCTTATTTGAACCACTTCACATTGTTCTAGCTACCACTTTTATGGTATATCTTTGTATTTGAACTATAGCTATCTATCCATCCATCCACCCATCCATCATCTATCATCCCTCTATCTACCTATCTGTCCATCCATCCCTCTTTCTATCTTCAGTATAATGTAGGATTTAATCAATAGTCAATCTGAGAATTTGTCATAAACAGACTATTCTCAAAGGGTATTAAACTTGCTCTCGTGTGTCTGTCTATTAGACTGTGCTTTAATATAGGCTAGAGGCTTTTACACATCGTCTTTTAGATTATGATTCATAAGCACTCCATTCTCTAGACAGGTAAAACTCATTATCATCAGTCTCTAGTTCTTTGTAATGATTATATATTACATAAAGACTGCACATTCTCTGTCATACAGCTATAATTTTACCACAGGGAGTCATACAGTGTAAAGAAATGTTGTTGGAAGACTGGTTTGGGACAAAAAATGGACCTGGGCTTTACTTTTTTTTTTTAATATTGTAATGATCCTGGTTCCCAACCTGATGGCCTCACTGTAGTATGTTGGGGTAACCTCACTGAGCCTTAAATCCAGTGTGAGAACATTTGACTCAGTTTTGGTCCCCATGATAAAAATGCTAGTATTTTTTAATGAGCATGGGTCCCATGGTGAGAAACTAAATATCTCATTTACGTTCAGAGCTCAAAAAGATTAAGGGATCCCCGGACTACACAGTTAACAGTCATTATCATCATTCTTTAGCTCCACATAATGATAACTGATAACAAAGCTAGTTCTGTACAGTGCAGCACTAATTTTACAAGGGGGATAGGTGCTTTTGAGAGTCTTTAAGCACATGTGCAAAAGCCACTGGTGATCCTTGTACATTGTACATCACGATAAAATTCATACGAGGCAGTGTGCAGTGAGATCTGGACCCCCTGAGGAAAAGCATTACAAGTCATAAGGTGAACTAAATGCCTGCAGCAAGCTTTACTGGTTGCAGAGTTTGACTTTGTTTTTTAAGGTAATGTATATTTAGGAGACACACAAAACATCACATTGTTAGGGATATATTGTAATTTAGTTAAATACATCTATATCAGCTTGTGAGAAACCTCCACAGACCACCATGGAAGGAGCGTTACTTCGCTTTTTGTTAGTTGGCCCCTCTCGTTACAAGCAAATGCAATAGCTTTGGAGTCAGCAGGATGACTTCAGGCGATTCTCTCATGTGGAAACCACTTTGTATTTGAGTGTATATGTGCTTAAGAGTATATCTGAGTGTGTTCACACTACAGTGTAAGCAAGAGTAAAAAAGAGAGTGTATATGTGAGATCTGAACTCTTCACCAAGCACCACATAATTGATAAATATAATAAACTGATTTGCCCCGGGAACTCCTCACATACTCATGCATACACTCAAATAAACACAGAGCATACTGGTTTTAATTTTAATTGCAGCAACAGATGAAGAAGCACACAAGCACATAGGATTTCTTTTTCTCATATACACACACATGCATGCAAAAACACCATACTAATGTTAATTGCACCAGCACATGCTTGGCTGAGCATGTAAATCAGCAGAATTATTGATGAGGGTTTTATTATGAAGCTAAATGCTAAGGAATGGATGAGGTATGAGCTTGGGCTTCTGTGATAATTAAAAGCCTCTGTCAAATGATCTGAATGCTATTTTAGAGGCATCTCCAAGATGCTAGGAAATATATCGGCCACCCCAGACTGTAGAGATATTTATTGTATTTATCATTAAATTCATTGTTTTATTGCTTTGTGGTCAATGTAGTGTTTAAGTTTATTTGGATTCCATTAGCCACCACTGAGGTGAAAACAAT